>NC_134183.1:14947104-16367937 GCF_964188355.1 Buteo buteo
CGCTACTGAAATCACCCTGGTGGGATGGATGGGGCTGTAAACACCACTGTTTGTTAGAACTGATTTATCCCTGGCACCTTGCAGTGGTGCTGCTGGGGAGGTCGTACAACAAAAACACATTGATCCACCGTTAACAGTGGCCATGCAGCGTTGTACTCCCCCTCGATCAGTCTGTAGGTTTTCACATGGAGCTGGTGGGAGATTAATTTTCTTTCCATACGTAAAAATGATCTAGACCAGGACTACTTATTGCTGGGTTTGTTCTGCCTCTGAAGTTTTTAATTGTGGTACAGAATGCTCCCTGGAAAACAGGTGATTTGTATTCTTTTTTCACAAAGTGTTTAATAATTTACAGCCAGTGGGTGTTCTCAGGTTGTCCTAGGTGGTATTTTGGGAGAGGTGATGGAAGGAGGAGGTTGTTCAGAATGCAGAGCTCACAGGCAGCTGGCTGGGGATTGCCTTAACTACCCGCAAGTGCCAAAGCGCTGCTTGCCACCTGGGCTGGTCCGGGTTTGTGCAAGAGGAGGTGGCAGTGACTCACCCTGGGAGCCAGACCTGGCGTGACGCAGCCAGGACTGTGGGTGAGACAGCAAGCCACTAAGCAGGGACACATGCGGACCCTGGCCAAGCCAGCTCGGCGTCAGCCACCGTGCGCTGGAGAGCTGTTTGCATCTCTGCTCAGCATCAAGCAGGGCACACAGAGAGCTGGGGGCATTTTGATGTAACAAAGACAACCGTGGTATAATGGCTTAAATACATGTATTCAGGAGGGACTTGGAAAGGCTGGGAGTCTCTCCAACAAGCTGGAGGGAGGTGGAGGATCCTGCCAGGTAAAACCCCTAACACAGCTGCGCCAGAAGGGTTTGTGCCTGCAAGCCCTACCTCCAGGATCTTTTATTTATGAATGCACCCCGCACTGAGGCTTCTGTGCTCTCCCAGCCTCCAGGCAATGATGTCCACCTTTATCTCCTTGAGGTCCACCTGCCACATTCCTCCAGGCATTTCACCCAGACTCTGTGCAGAAGATGGAGCTGCTCTGAGGCCAGCAATTCCTGGGTACAGGGTATACCTGAACACTGTCCCTGTACTATGGTTGCTCTGTGATCTGCATTAACTGCCCACAATTTCCAGGGGCAAATAAAACAACCTGTGAAATTCTCTCTCTCACAGATGTGCTAACTCATTAACACAAGTTCATGAACTGTTTCTGCTCTATCAATGAGCAGCTCCTGCAGTCAGTAGGCTCAGTGGGCTTTAGAGAATGCTTGGAGAAAGCCAGTGTTTCACCCCTTTCCCAGCCCAAGCCTACGTGTGCTGAGCCAAGCGCTAGCCCCGCTAAGGGAATGGGGTGCTTTGAAGTGACAGACTTTGAGGGGAACAGGCTGCAGGGACAGAGCGTACTGGTACAGAGGGGAATCAAGGGGCAGCCAGCATGGGGATTATAGACTACTGCTTCCACATTTCTGCAATTCAGCCTTTTCTGCCCATCCCTTCACAGAAGAGCTCTTTGCTCATGAAGTCTTTCTGTGTAACATTGCATGTAACCCCAATGTGGGGAGGAGAAGACATCAGCCATAGAGGGCCAAATGACACTGATGTCTTTCTATTCCTACCAGTTTATTCCCCACCCGCCCCAGCCACATGCAAACATACAACCCCAACCAAACTGACAGTTTATGCTGGGTTTTTTTTCTAATTTTTTTTTAATTGGCATTAAAAGGATTGCACCTTCTGATACAGATCATCTCTGACAGCTATACAAATAACTTATAATCCATCTACATAATTTACAACTGTACAGAGTAAACTCTGGACACTGCAGACCATGCTCCAACCTAGCACATGGTCTCTTGGCTTTGTAAGCATTTGCTTTGTGTGCCAGGGTACATGAACCCACCAATGAAGCTCCAAGGAGGCAGAGGTGTGAAGAGCCACTGGTCACCCCTTAAACCCCATGTTACCCTATGCAGCAGCTTACAGAGGAAAACAGCTGGTGCAAGCAGGTGTTTCCCAACTTGTTTCTCAACCTCCTGTCTAACTTCAGCTTCCTTCAGGGACAAAATGTTTGTTGCCTAAGTCTGGCATTGGTGGGCATCAACAGTTTTTGACCTTTGAGGTGAAAAACAGTACTGAAGAACCGATCACTGTTGCTGAGATCTTGCAGCCTTGTGACTCCCATGGGGGGACATTAAGTCTCGGGGACTGTGCTTGGCTTAGCTGGGAGTGAGGGGCTACATCTGCCAGCATTTCAAGGTAGCTTCCTTAGGAAATGGTCATGTTGCTGTTGCCCAACATGATCTTCCAACTGTTGGTGCTGGTTTGGGATTAAATATTTCTGGGGACCTGGAGGATTTTTACACTGCTAAATAACCCATCGCCTGCCGACAGCCCTTGAGCTGCTGTGCCCCCAGTAGTGTATTTCAGCAGTTGTTTTGGACTGCATGGTACATTCAAAGTGAGAGTGAATAAACCTTTAGCTTGGGAACAGGAAGCGATGATGCCTGCTGTGCCAGGTAACAATGCAGGACAGCAGCAGGAATACGGCAGCCTTGTGCTTGCTGGTAAAGAAAGGGGCCAGGGAAGTCTGAGGGTTGAACCCCTAAAGCCTTGTGCATGTGGCAAGAAATGCAAGGAAGATTTCCTTGGGGCCTAACCAGCCAAGACAACCCACAAGCTCAGAGCAGTTCTGCAGAATGGAAACTCCTCTCCAGTACTCCAGACTGGGATACCTGGAGGTGGGCTCCTTGTTCCAGGTGTGGGTGGTTAAACAAAAGTGGCTTTCCAGAGATGCAGCTCCCCAGGGCTGGGCAGACCCTGCACAGACAGGACAGAGGGTGGATTTGTCCCCAGCCATCAAGGCTAACATAGGGGTTTGCCAGTGCCACTGCTGCTAGGTCACCATCACCCTGTAGCACAGAGCTGGCTCCAGGGATTCCCCATCGATGACTAGCTGCTATGCACATATACAAAGCTAAAAGACACTTCCTTTGGGCTGCTGATCCAAGCAAGCACTGCTGAGTGAAGGCAATCCAGGTAACAAGTTATCTGGGAGCTGAGAGAATAAAACAATGATAGTGTCATAGAAGGAATGCCCCCAAATCACCTCCAATGTGAATTTAGGGAAGACTCCCTGGAGACACTCCTGAAACCACAGATCACACTCAAAAAGTCAATAAATACACACCATGTTCCTTCCATTATTTCAGTCAGCCACAAACTGGAATGAAGACAGGGTCCTCCTACATGATAATCCTTCACACTGGGTTAGTCTGATCCTGGGTGGAAGCAGGAGCTGTGCTGTCGCTGCTCAGCCTGGCCCATCTGCAAACCAGGGGAGGATTTCTACACCATGGTAGCACCAGAGGAACGGAGAAGTCTTGCAGGCATCCTGCCCATCCATCAATCCCAGGAGCACTACTCTACTCTTCTACATCCCTTACCTGCACAGCAGACCAAACCAGGACTACAAGGCAGACTGGGATGCAGAGGTATTGCTGGCTGGCCTCACGGAAGAGGTCCGCTGCTGCTGGGGTTGTAGGTGGTTGCTCCCAGGATGTACAACTGAAGGAAGGCAACCAGTGCTCATGAGGCTCCGGACCAGATGTGGAGAGGTTGTGTAGCGAAGCCACAGCAAAATGCCAGGTGGACTCAAAGGTACAGCTCAGACGTCAAAGAGCTGTTGTGCAGCCTCCACTGTCTGCTGAATGAAGGTTTCTTCTTCAAGCAGGTCTATCCCATTCACAGCTGAGCATATCCCACAGCACTGCCTAGGCAGCCTGAGCTGTTCTTACCCTGTTCTTTACTGCCAAATATTGCACTAGATTTCCCATGTCCCTGTTTCACACCATTCATCATTACTTTGTGTGGCCCCTTTGAAACAACAGCAGGTTTCCTGCTGACTTCCATAGAAGCTGCATTAGACACACGTGCTCTCCCAGTTGTGGTCAGGCTTACAATGAGGTTTCCTAAATCAGTGAGGGGAATAATTGCTGGTTTGCCCAAATACATCACCCTGTGCCAGAATGAAGAGTTTGCTGTGCAGAACCCCGCACAACAGGCCCTGATCCCCTGCCGGGCTTTCAGACATCACCATAATAAATATTACTGATAGCAACTGCTCTATCATCCACAAGCACAGCAAGCACCATCACCTCAGCTGTATTTTCCCCAGTCTTCCTGAAATGAAGAAGCTCAAAGGTTTTCCCTGACTTGTGCAAAAGGTTAAAACTCAATTCTTCAGCAACACTCTGCCCCTTGGCGGGGGGGGTGTTAGCTGTGATCATCACTGTCATTCAGCAGGGCATGGCTGTCCTCCCAGAGCCCTATCCACCTCTGCTGTTGCAGCTTTTTACACTGTTACCATTGTAAAATCACCGTTGGTGGCTTTTAGTGTGTTTTCCCATCTCCTCTGTGATGATCCAATGTCGCATCTCTCACACCAGCTTTTTCTTGTTTTCTTCATTGGATAACGCCTGCAAATGTGTTGATAGGCAACAGCAGAGACCTGGGCATGTATTTCACAAGCCCCACATCTTCTGTTTTTTGCAGGTTGAATTTCATTGTCCTTGTCTTTTGCAAGCAGTAGCTGGGCTCTAGGCAAGGAGACACTTCCACACTGCAAGAGCACAAGAACATATTTACTGCATGTGCAAATCTGCCCTTGAGGGACAGAGCCTGATCTCAGACTAAACATCATGACTCTCCACTGACTGCTGAGGGAGGGCTGTCATACTGAGATGCACAGCCGCTTTTATGCTTTTTCAACTGGTTTTGGCTGGAAAGATGAGCTGATGTGTATTAGTATTTGACCACAAAACCAATGTCCTTAGCCTGGCTCACTTCAATTCTCAGAAATTCACATTTTATGTATGTTCCACATGGCCCATGCACCTTGAACCACCTGTCCGTTTGCTTCCAACAGATCACATGTCACTGCAATTACTATAGGCACATTGATCCCTGCTGTTTTCACAGGGCTGAATTATCTCCCCCACCTTCTATGCTTGATAGCCTAGTAAGGAATGCAGTCAGTGGAAAGAGCATCAGCTCCACAATATAATTAAGGAGATCTAAGGTCTCAGTTTGTCCCTGGAGGTACCTATCCTGCTACTGTCTTAATGACAGCACCTTACTTAAAATGGAAGAACCATTTTGTTTCTCACATCATCATGCAAAACCACAAAGGTAGGAGAGCACCACTCTGCCCTGCTTTCCCTGGAGAAGCAATGTATTTGTCTGTAGGTCTTTTGTCATGTATGTGGATCAGGACTAGGACTCCCTGGGAAACAGCTCTGCCATCTTGGGAGCCCTTCCAGGGAGGGATGCAAGGTCACCAGCAAGATGTGCAGAGCCTGGCACGCATGGCATTCTCACCTGATTACGTTCCTGTAGGCTCTTCTGCTGTCCTTGTCCAGACACACCATGAAGGGCCTCTGCTCTGTGCTCCTGATTTTGATATTGCGTGTCTTCAACTTGTTTGCCACAGCCTGGATTGAGAGAGGAGGAAGACCCCAGTGAGTGTCTCGCTTCCTTTCCCTTGGCTGTGCGGTGATGGGTGGTGAGTGCATACTGCGTATGAAAGGGACAAATTATAACATTTATCTTCTTTTTTTAACCTCAGATGTGACACAAGGTGACTTCTTTAAGGAGGAAAGTGTCTCTCTTGTCCTTTTTCTGTAATCACAACCTGGTCCAATTTTGCAAGGGCAAACTTTCCAAACCGACAATGCTTGCACAGGTTGCAAGGTTTGGGGTGTCTGATGTGGGGCATGGACTGTTCTCCAGGGCTGTGGTGTATCTTGGTGGGCAGCGTGAGCTGCAGTACCTTGGTGTTTCCAAAACCCCGGTGAAAATAAGCAAAAGTGCGCCGGCCAGCTAAAAATACCAGCTGAGAGACTGGAGGCTCCAGGGCCCAAATGACCAAGGGACAATAATACTTAATGCCACCCAAACCACAGTGGCATGTTCCAATGGGGCAGCGTGTCCTCTGGGATCTGCTTGAACTCTCATGTAAAACAAAAAGGACAGGAGTCCAAGTTTTCAGTCTCTTCTCTTGCATATCCACCTTTCTGAGTTGGTCATTAGATTTACTGAAGTTCCTGTTTCTCATTTATGCTTTGTTAAAATATTTCTCCAATGGCCTCTATTCTTGTGAGTTCTGTGGAGATTAACACATGGGGTCTGGGGAGGGCACTGCAGCTGCAGGTGTGGAGCTAATGGAGTTGATCGCAAAACTGTAGACCCTATCCTGTACCCAAGTGGAGCCACGATGACTGGGACTAGGCTTTATTTCTCCACTTCGTCCCTGGGTTCATAGAATAACCCCAGCAGCAGCTCAGTCCTTCAGGGTCTCCCAAGACAGGATTCAATGTGGCATTGACCAGCAGGGATGGCATTTGGGGCTTTGGCTCAAAAATCTAGACTTTTCCATGGAAAATAATTGCAAAACACGCTCTGAGCAGGGTGGCTCCAAAGCCTTCTCCTCCCCACAGAGTGTTTCACCTTTCACCGTTGTCATAAGGGATTTCCACACACTGGCCGACCCCTCCAGGGCTGTGAGCATCCACAGCTACTTACTGAGAATGATCGTCCCGACAAATTGTTGATCCTAACGATTTCAGTGATGTTCACATTCAGACACACCAGGTCTGCAACAGAAGCAATGTGTTAACCTTAGACCATGGCATGATCTCAGCTCAGCTTTAAGTGGGGCTGGTGCCAGATCCCACAATTGGGTGCATAGCCAGAGGTCCATGGGATACATAAGATAGCAGAAAAGGAGGACTCTAGCAAGCTCCGTGGGCTGAGGGTTTGTGTGGGATCATGCTCAGGATGGAAACCTCAGAGGCTATGCTAAGGGCAAGGTGAAAGAGGAAGGCTGCAGCAAGAGGAAGATGCTGCCAAGCCTAGATTATGGTTATGCTGAACCCCACATTACAGGGAGCCCCAGGCACGTCATTCACAAGAAAACACACAACCACAGACTGTGGTGACACCAATATATGCACATCACTGATTCAACCCCCACAGCCCAGGCACAATTGGCACCAAGTACCATGGTCAGATTTACTCTATCGAGCACCAGAAAACTAAGCAAACCCTCTTCACGTGGTTCCAAGCAGGAAGAACCCACCTTCAGATTCATCAGCAGGGATGGCTTTCATCACGAGACCTGTGGCGCGCAGGGACATAGCCAGCTCCTTCGCCCGGTTGCTCACCACAACCTGCAGGAAAGTCTCTGTTAATTCAACCTGGCAGAGAGGTTAGACATGGAGAGGTCTGGGGGCAGTTTTTCACAAATGCAGTGTTAGCTAACAGGCTTTTAAAGTTCACCATGACCTCTCTGTCCTCACCTGGAGTGCAATTCCAGAGGAAAGGAGGAGGGCCAGAGCACTCCTTTTAGGAGATCTGCCATGCTGCGGGTCCCTGTAAGCAGAGACGTTTTGGGCTGCCGAGAGCCCCACTTACCTTTCTGTATGTTACTGTGAGATCTATGCCAGGGCCATCCAGGGTCATTTTCTTCTTGGTCATGATTAACTCTGCAAGGAGGGAGCCGGGTAGGATTGAGGTTTCACTCATCCCACCTGTCTGTGGTCAGCAGAGAGGGGTTCTCCCACGGGACGAGCCATCCCCTCTGTCACACAGCAGTCACGGTCTGGCACACCAGCCCTTCTCTCCTTGCCTACAGGAGCTGAGGCTCTGCCCTCAACAGGTCCAGTGAGATGGACTCACTCGAGGGTCTGTGCCCAACCGCAATGGCAAACATCCATTGGATCAGACAGCAGGTGCACTGAGGGAAGGGCTGGATGTGCCCTCTGTAACAGTCCAGCCTTCAAGCATCCTTGTCCCATCACTGGCAAATCAAGGAAGCTGCATTTCTAATAGGGAAAACATCTGGCAAAGGGGATAGCTGTAAAGCCCAGCTTGTTTCCTCAACAAAAATATGGTGCTGGTACAACTTCAGAGGGTCCTGGAGCCAACCAAAGGCACAGCCTACAAAACCTGGTTGAGGCCAGGAGCCAGTGACCACAAGGTCTCTCATTTAGCCTGGTGTCATGCACTCAAGAGGGAGATGGAGAGGTTTAGGGAAGCCTCCTGCTCGTCAGGGAACAAGGGATATCGCCCCATGGCATGGTCTTGACTGCTGCAGGCTGAGGGACAGGGCAAGTGGGAACTGGGGCCGGCAGGACTCCTGCCCAGGGTGGCAGCCCCTGCTGCAGGGCTCGACTCGGGGGGACGCACGCACCTCGGTGGGAGATGCTCTCCTGCACCTGGGTGCGCAGCTCCGTGAGGAACACGTCCTCGGCCGGCTCCTGCGCCGGGTCATTGAAGAAAATCTGAAAGAGAGGAAAATCTCTGAGAAGAGCTCCTTCTCAGTCACCCTGTGGCATCACACTAAGCTTGCGACATCAAAAGGTTCTCCCGAGCACCCAGGTGTGACATCACCAAAGGGAATATTTGACCTCATCACGGCAGCCAGGGGGGCTATGGGAGGAGAGAATTGCTTTTGCTCTGCTTTCTGAAGCCCAGGAGCATGGCAGGCCTTGCCGGGAGGCCGGTGGACCTGGCCAGCTGAGCCACGGGCCGTGTCCCCTGCCACTGGGTGTCACTGCACACTCACAGATGAGCCTGTTCCCAGCCATCCCCCGCAGGCAACCCAGGTCAAGGCCAGCAGCTTCCCAGGCCTGGCTGCAGCTGCTGGCTTAGCTCCAAGGCATGTAATTTCTATCTGATGCACCTAAATCAACTGGTCACTTCAGACCTATTAATTATTTTCTTTTCATGGGCTTGCCTTGAGCAAAATGTGAAGATAAGGTCCTGGAGAACCTCCCCTAGCCACTCCTAGCCCTACGTCCAACTGTGGTGGGACCTGACCTTCACTTCCAGGAAAACTCTGCAGCCAAAGAGGAACAGTGTGGTCTTAACCAGAAAGGCCAAACGGGCTTAGTGTTTCCAGATGAAGCAGCTTCACACCCTGTATGACAACAGGGTAGGTTAGGTGCCTCTATCTGAAAACCACATCTGGAGTCAGTTCCTCTTCCCCTGCTTGAGTCACCACTCTCTCGCTTGCTTTTGATTTTTGTCTTGGAGGAGAAATGAGTGGAAGAAAAATTCACGAAAAACCCCACGCCCCCAGCCACACAAGCTGAGGACCAGGTGCTCCAAGTGTTTACAAGCTATACGTTATTAGTTCAAGTCCTGGTGATGCTCTACCAGTAATTACCAAAGCTCTTCCAGCTCTTTGCAAGCAACATGACAGTTTGCTCATGTAATGGCTGCTTTTTTGCTGCAATAGGTTACCACATTGGCTACGGGTAGATTGAAAGGAGATATGTGCATCAGTGCCACCCTAAGCTTTGAAGGGGGAAAACTGTCAGAGGAGCAGTTGGGGGGTTGTTTTTACATAACTGAATACAGTAGTTGTTTGCTCCCATACCAAGTGCCAGGTCTCATTCTGATACCATTTCAGAGAAAAGCTGGCAGGAAATAAATAAAAAGGTGTTTCAGGAAGCCCTGCAAAGCCCCTGCAAGATACAGGAAGGTTTTGGCAAAGCCACTCAGAAAACTCCTGCTTGCTCACAGCATCTAAAGCAGCAGGAGGTGCCAGAGCTCCTGAGCAAACACGAATCCAGCAAAGCAGGAAATCTGTCCTTATGGGGTGATTTCAAGGCTCACTTTGCTGACCTGTGTGATCCTGAAATAGCCTTCCTGGGATCATTGAGCCCAGCTGACCTGTGCTACACGGAATCACTAGATCCAGGAGCCTGGCAAGGAGTGGACAGGCTGGGGAGCACAGGGATCCAGCCTCAGATCTGCTGAAAGCCCCCAGCCCCCGTTGACTTGCACAGCTCTGCCAGCAGTGGGGCTCTGCAAGCCCTTGCAGGGCCAAGTGAAGGCACAAGAGATGTGGCACCCACCTTCACAGCGTAGACCTGGAAGCAGACGGGCTGGATGCCCATGCGAACGTAGTAAGCAATCACATCAGTGATGAACAGATCAGTCACAAGATGTTTGCTCGGAGAGGAAGGCTGGGGGGGCAAATCACATTATGGATCAGCCACAGTCACTTCTCAAAAACACTGCCACAAACCCTCACGCCTTCCTAGATAAATAATGAGCAATGCTCTGTCACCAAGGGCAGCGTTGAGCTGCTCTGTCATAACTAGTCAAAGCAAATGGGAGAAGCAAAGGCTTGCGCCCACCTACCAGCCTTTTTTGTAGGCTATTGATGGTGGCTCAAACTGCCAGGAAATGAGAGCTGGGGGTATGTCAGCAAATGCCTCATTTACATTTTCTTTCTTGAAATCTGCCATTTCCTGTCCTTTGGCCAAAAAAACCCATCACACCGAGTGGGTCTTTGTGGGCTGGGGCAGTGTCAGACAAATGCACCTTCCCGGCTGCCAGGCCCTGGGACGGGTTTGCAAGGAGAAAGCCTCTATCTGGGGCACAGAGGAGCCCTGCGGGACACCAGCTTGTCCTCAGGTATGGCAGATGTGTTTGGGAAATGGGCCAGGCTGGGGAGGTGGGAAGGTTTCCCTCGTACCATGGCGGCCAGCTTGGGAATCATGTGGCACAGCGTGTTGATGTTGCTCTCGTACCACGGGTCAGCTCTGCCGAGGTACCCGGCCACCTCGCAGAGGTCCTCTTGGCCTGTGGCACCATGGTCCTGCAAGAGAAACACACAGCTCAGAGTATGATCAAAATACCAGGAGCCTTAGAGGAGGCAGAGGGAGCTGGTGCACAAATGCCGTGTGAGCAGCTCCCCCATCCCTCCCCATTCCCTCCTTGGTCCAGAGAAGATGGCAAAACATTTCTTGCAGCACTTTTTTAGCAGGTGCTCAAGAACAAAAATTAAGTGAAGGATGAAAAGAAGAAATACACATTTGTATAATGGCATGTCTGTCAGGACTTACAGCAAGATCTGGGCCAGCTTAAAAATATCATGAAAAGTGCAACTGTTTATTTATTGCTGTCTTGAGGGTGTCAGACTGGAAGACATGTGCCCAAGATAAACTGTAAGATAGTGACTTGCAGAACTAAAACTGGGGCCATGACCAAGCAGGCAAAGCCCTCAGTAAGGGGCAGCCACTTCCCCTAACCATTTGGGAGGTGAGAAAAGCATCAGTTCTTTGCTAAAGCTCCCTCAATCCTCCTATAGAAGCAAAACTGAATACCATTTCTAGGCTGTGAGTTATCACCCATCAGGGTGGCTGAAGCAACCTGAATGTCTCTTGGGGTTGATGGATTCCTGAATCCAACCTGCAAACTGAGCCAAGCTACCCTGTCTTGGCTCCCATCCTCCTTGTTCTAGGATCAAGGCATTAATGGATGTGAATTCCTATAAACCCCCCTGCTCTTCCTCCAAAAACACCGTCAGTTGCTGGCAGCCGGCGGCAGCGCCCAGAGCTGCCGAGCCCAGACTCACCGTAACAGCCAAGGTGTTTGGCTGCTCTGTCACAACCGGGATGTAGTAGAACTGTAGGTTCAGCCTGGGAGTCAGGAAAACTCGCCGTGTTTCTCGTTTCCTTGAAATGGAAAAATAAATAGCAGTGTCTCAAGGGGAAGGTGGAAGAACATGGCTCTTGGCCAAGGCTGGACAGTGCCAAGAGACTGCAGCCACTCTGCAATAGGAGCACGTGCCCTCCTCACACACCTCCTTTGCCCAGTGTGACAGGATGGCATAATGCCCCCAGGTTCCCACATCGAGCAAGGGGATATGATGGGGGTAAGGGGCATCCTGCAGACAGGCTCTTGGCTGGGACCGGTGTTCTCGTCTGCACCCAGCTCTGCTCCCCAGGCTGCTGCCAGCACCGCGACCCAGACCCACCCCACACTGCTCTCCTGGCCTGGTGAACCAGCTGGGAAAAGCTAGCTGGAAAACAGCTTTTCTTTAGGATTTTTCCCTTTTCCATAGGAAAACACCTTACCTCATTTATTGTTCATTTAACCCATTCAATGGACAGAAGGGAATAACTCACTGCGTACATCATTTGGGCTAACAGAGCCAAATGATCCCATGCAGCCAGTGAAGTCAGATGCATTTGGGTGCAAAACACCCGGGTCCCATCCTGTCCCAGGTAACGCTCGAGCCCAACCCCATCCCCAGCCATCTTGGCTGCTTCAACAGACTCAAGAGCAAAGCCCCCCACTCTATCGTCCCTTCCCCAGAGCCAAAGAGGCTGTGGCCACCGGTTACCTCAAAGAGTGATAGGCTTGGGCCAGGCGCCCCAGGATGCGGTCATCCCCCAGCAGCACGATGCGGGCAGTGTGCAGCCTCTGGAGCGGGGCTGCAGGCACTGGGGGGATGCCTGGTCTCCTCTGCAGCTTCACCGGGGGCTTCGCCCCAGGACCATTGCAGCCAGCCTGCAAGAAGGTCACGTTCTCCAGTGGCGACGGCTTTTTTTTAATGCCACCCTTCCTGTGGAGACGGGATTGCTCCGTTTCGGCACTGCAAGGGGTGAAGGGCTCCTCAACTGCCGTGGGCAGGTCTCGTTCGATGCCACTGTCAGTGGAGAGCACGGAGAAGCGGGTCTGCTTGCAGCACTCGCAGTCCGAAATTATGTCCTGGATCTCGAAGTTGTCCAGGTCTTGGCTTAGGCAGTCAGGCTCGCAGCTCTGCGACAGCGGGCGGATGAACAGCACCAATTCCTTCCCTGTGGGCAGAAGGGAGCTTGGGGAGGGCAATACAACCAAAGCCAGGCTGAGCCCTAGTCCTGCCCTGGCTCCCCTCTTCTCATGCAAACTGTAGGGCCAATACCTCTACCAGCAGGTCCAAGAGGAGTCAGTCTTTCAGTCCCATTTCTCATTGCACCATGAGGAGAGCTCAATATCACCCAAATAAGGTACTTTGGGCACATCCTGCTGCAGCCTGTCCCAGAGGCGTCCTCTCCTCATCTCCTTTGCCCCTCTCCCCCCCAGTCCCCTGATCTGATGCTGACACCCCACAAGAAGGAAGGCTGGTGCAGTCGGCACGAACCTCCACGAGCTTGGCCCTTGGATGATGGTTATGAAACTCACTGCTCAAGAATTAGGGCTAAATGACATGTTTTGCACAGGCTTCCCAGCCTCAGGCACCATCCCGTCCGAACTCCCCACAGCCTCCCTGGGGCACTCACAGAGCTGGTCGTCTTCTGTCCAGAGGTGAAAGCTGATGTTGGGGTTAGGCAGAGGGGTACCCTGCAGCCCTCCTAGGGGAGCATTGCCTGGAGGAAACAAGGATGCTTGTAACACACAGGAGCAATTTTCCCGCACAGGTGCATGAACCCCTACTGGTGCTGTGCTTTCAGCTGTTGGCTGAGATAGCCTGTGCTGAGCCCCAAGGGCTTTCCCACCCTGGTTGCCTTCTGGCCAGACATGAGGCTGTAATCACAGACCCCTGCTCTCACAAACTGAGCCATAAGAAAGTACCTATACCGTTGATGAATGGGAGAAATGAAGAAGGGGAAACTGAGGCATGGGTGAGTGAAGGATCTTGCTCTGCTGCAGACAGCAGAGGGATTGCAGAATAAATAAAACATTCTTCTAGAACTGGGCCTCCAACGCACGTGACAGGACCTCCGATGGTGATGTCAGCTGAGATGCGAGAGAGCCCTCTGACCCCACCATTGCTGCCTATTTTTAACCCATTATGGTTCTGTGAGAAGCAGTGAGACAATTTAATAGCTCACTGCACCAAAAGGAGATGGTCCCACTCCTCTCCCTGCACCACTGTCTGTTCCTTCCCATATCTTGCACTGGGACAGTCTCCAGCTCTTTCCAGAGAGGGGGTTGGGGTGCAGTGACCTTCCACCAGGAGTAGCCAAGAAAAGGAAAACATGACCCTCATTTCCCTCTGGTCTACCCCAGATTTGTGTGAGGAGCTGTGATGGATGGGGATGTTTGTTATAGTCTGCGTAGCCCTGATGGCACCAGGCTGGAACAGAGCACTGCCAGGGATGGAAGGAGATGGCAGTACAACTGTCCACCACATCAGTACAAGGAGGTTTCAAGGAGTGGTACACAGCGTCTCTCCAGTCTAGGCCATGGCAGGGTGTATCTTACACCAGCAGAGCACTAGAGCATCTGTCCAACCTCCCCTGGTTGACATCTATGGCACCCTTTGCAAATGATGGAGACATGTCTCTGGGCCTCAGGGCAGCTGAATTAGCAGCAAAGATTGCCACAGTCCCTTTCCTCAGGTGACAAATCTGCGTTCCACTGCCACATGCACTTTGCCATCCCGGACATCAGGTCACTGCAAGGAGCCAGGCTGCAAGGACCTGATCCCGGTGACGGATGCTGTTAAAGTGGAGGCAGATGGGAGGTGGGGATGGACAACTGTAGGAGGGCAATGGCGAGGACACAGCAGTGAGGCAGGGGCCTGCCAGCTTGCACGGCTCCCTTAACCCTCCATGCATGGCTGGCCAGGAGCTCACCTGCTTGCAAGGAGCTGAGGACGGCGCAGTAAATCTTCTCCAGCCTTGCTGCGTGCTGGCTGCGGTCTGCGCTCGCCTCGTTTCCTGCACACTCGACTGCCATCACCACTTGCCGGAACCAGTGCTCAACGTCGCTCATGGGCATATCCTGTCGCAAGGAACAGCTATTAACACCCCGAGGCGTGAAAAGAGGAGATGCTCCAGGGGCAGGGCAGTGGAAGAGGGCAGAAAGAGGGCAAACGAGTCCTGCAAAAATTGTTGTTTTTGCAGCAGAGGACACACATGTCCTCCTGTCCCTGGGGAAGGCTGGAGGAGGAGAGATGCTGGCTGTACTGTCTGCTTAAAGTTTTTTTTCTGGCAGGTTTGCAGCTGATGGACACTGTGCTCCCAGCTGCCACAAGCTTGGGGAGTCAGCAGCAGAGCTGGCAGCTCAAGTGACCCTCAGGAGATGGGGACAGCAGACACACAAAGGTGTCCTTAGAGTGGAAATCACTGAGAGCCCTTGCAAAGTTGCCTTTCTGAACCAGACATCTGTCTTACTGTGGCCCCACAGCTCCTTGAAGGAGGTTTTGGAGAAAACTGGTTGAAACATTTCCACCATTGAGTTGTTTTTGCAATGACCAGTGGCTCACAGAGGAGCCTATATTCTAGCCGCAGAGCTCAGCTTTGCTGTGCAAAACTGAGGACTCAAACTGAAGATTCAAAACCTCTGGCTCCTGCTGCACCAACTCTTATATTTGAAGAATTTTTTAGTTTAACACCAGCTCTGCTCATAGCCCAGCTTTGGAAGTAACACTGGGGCTACTGGAGATGGAGACCACCAGTGAGGAACTCGGGGGGGTCTCTCCACTTGCCAAAAAGCCTTCCCACACTCTGAGGTGCCCAGCAAGACCAGGACCATTGGAAAACCACACATGGTGCTGCAGAAGTGCTGCCAGTTACCTGGAGGCTCGCCTTCAAGCCGCTAACGTCACAGCTCTCGCCCAGGGCCGCCTGCATGGCGTGGATGATCACGTAGCACATGCATGCCCGGGGGCTTTGGGAGACCTGAGCTGCCTTTGTGTCAGTGACCAGCGCGTTGCAGATGGCTTCAGAGAGCAGCTCTGGATCGGCAAAGATGAAAATCCTGCGTGGGGCAGGAGGGTGGGAAAAGAGGGACATGAGATGAGATGAGGACTCCCCGTTACTGACATCAGGGCTGGCACAAGCAGCTCACGTCTCCATTATCCCACGCAGAACAAAAGGGTTGCTGCTGATATTCCCCTTCTCTGCCCTGTCTCCCCACCAAGGGAAGCTCTCTGCCTCCCAGGACCACATAAATAAATTGGGACACATGGAAGGAATGTGCTCCTCCCAGTGCAAAGCTCATTTTAGCGTGGCACTGGATGCCACCAAACTGTGTTCCCCAAGACCACATACTGCCACGTGGTTTATGTCCAAATTGTCTGTTCCATCCAACATTAATTCAGAGCGCAGGAAAAGGACAGATTTCACTATGAGACTATAAAAGAAATAAAAGTAACAACACATTCAAAGAAGCACTACTCACTTTTCCTGATAAGGATACGGATCGCTTTTGAGACTTTGTTCGGAAATGACCATTCTTTGGTACAATGTACCTAGCAAATGCAAGAAGATAAACATGCAGGAGTCAGAGCACGAGAAATAACAACACAACTCACCAGAGCAGCTCGGTGCTGCTCCTGGTTGTAGAGGCTGATGGTGGGTCTGCCAAGTTGGCGAACACCCATTGCTGGACTGACAATGTAAAAGAGCCAAGAATCAGGGCCAGAGTTAAAAATAGTCAAGGACAAAGATAGGCCATGCGACATAAAAGAAAACCCCTTCTATTCAGGGATTATTTCCTGTATTTCCCTTCCTTTGTTTAGTGGATTATGAGTTTGGGAGCAGAGTCGGAAGCCAGAAGAAGAGCTCTACTCCCGGTCTCCAGGCCACACTGTGGGACAGCGTTTGGGTGGATATGAAGAGCACAACGTGTTTCTGAATCAGGAGAGATGTACTTTACCCTCACCCAGCTCTGGGGTAGGGAAGATACATCCACCCCGCATTGCTCAGGTGCAATCATTTTGTGAACCTTGTGGTGCTCTGAGGGAAGCCCCACTGGAGATCCCCATCTCTCCCCACTGAATCATCCTTTTACCAGAAGTCAGGTTAGATAAAGGTGGACCTTGGAGCTCCAGACAAAGCAGTACTGGGGAAGACTTGTCGGGGTGATTGATGGTGATGGGCTGAGACTACCAAGAATGGCACTTTATAATTTCCCACCAGGTTTCTCATATTTTACCTCCACCTCACAAGGTATCTGTACCTTGCACTGTTTTAAGGATTGCTTTTAAAGACTTTTATTAAAGAAAACTTTAACAAGAAGAACTTTAATGAGCAATGTAGAGAAAAAGGAAAATAGAGTTGTCCCCTGGCTTGCTATCTAAAAGGGACTGTTCTCTGCAGAAACTAATGACGTTTTAGTGTCTAAAACCTGATGCATAGGTAGTGGAGGAAGAGCACATGCTGGACAGCCTGCAATTCAATCTCAGATGGAGACTTCACTTTGCAAAAAGGAGACCTCCACAAAATTTACTGAGATGCCCAGGCTAGCAGCATAAGCACCCTGTTTCCCATATAGACAGAGGGGGTGTGTGTGTGTATATATATATATATATATATACACACACACCTGGCCTTATATGGGCTGGACTTGACTCTGGTGGTGCCTACACTGACAGCAGGAGGACCCCAAGGTTTTCAGCTAGTAACTAAGGATCAGCAGCCTGAAATAAGGAGAGGGGAACCCTTCCATCCAAATGCACCCCTAAAACCCCCAAGTGTTTGGCCAGCCCCCTGCAGAAAACCCTGCCATGGCTCACTGCGTTAGGCAAAGGCCAGCTCAGGTACGGAAATTCCCCCAAACCCCCACAACTATTGCTTTGAGGACCCAGGCCATTCAGCACGCCATACATAGGCAGAGCAGAGAAGCCCTCATACCTGGTGCTGTCCTTTCCATCTTCAGCCTGATGGCATAGTCCAAACCGATGGTGCAGAAAGGCTTGGGCAGGGTGAGCAGCTTCTTACAGAAATCATACACTCTGCCGCAGAGCTCGTCAGAGATGCAGGGAGCCTGGAGCGAGAAAGGGGCAGATACGGAGATGCCACAGGCAGTGATCCCTAATGGTGCTCTCCCCACAACAGACCCCAAGGTGGGAGGGCACAGAGCTACACCAAATTCAATATGGATTTAAATGCAATATATGAAGGAGAATCAGGCCCTACAATGGTTTGGAAACCTCCAGCAATACCCACTGAAGGACTGTGGGCACGCTTTTTTGCCAGGTTGTGAATTCCTGCACCATCAGGCACCTAAACACCTCCAGAAAAGGGGGTCGGCTGGAAGGTCCTGTCACTCCCATACATGTCACAGGTGACAGTGTCTCAGCCATCAAACAGCACACTGGGAAATGCACAGTTGAGTCCACCTGTGGTAGTTCCAGGGCTTTGCTGGGCAGGTACTGGGATATTTCAGCACAGGAATAGGTACTGAGTGACTTTGGGTGGCCCCCTTCTGTGGCTTCTGATTTCCCTAGATCTTGCCCCAGCGAAGCCCATGGTAGGTTACCTTTATCAAGGTATACATCAGGGTGTGCAGCAAGGGGATGATGTAATGTCTGAAGTCACCTCGCTCCGCCTGTGGAACCAAAAGGCACAGTCAGTGCAGGCAGCGCCTGGCAGGATGCTGGGATGGGCAGCAGGACTGGCAGCAGCACAGACCAGAGCCGGGGGAGCCACCGGAGCCCCCGGGATGTGCTGGGTTCTGTCTGCTCAGCAGCCCAGACACACAAGGAGAGCACAGGCATTCGCCCTGGCTTAGGGGTGACGCTCCCTGGGTCAAGGTGGGGTTTGGGATCCCTCCACAGGCCATCAGGGTGGGCAGGATGTCCCCGGGGCAGACAGGTCCTGCACGGTGGGCATCCCACGGGAGCCAGGCCCTGGGGAGAGGTGTGGGGGATGGACCATGCTGCCGTGGCCACTGCCGCACCGCGGGGCTGGAGATTGCTGTAGGGATGTGAAGGCTCCAGGAGCTGCTGCGAGAGCATGGTTTGCACACTGACAGCTCTGCAGTGCATACGCAGCAGCCACGGTGGGAGAGGGGGAGCAAAAGTTTCTAACTGAGCTCATGAAGGAGCTCCTTTCTGTTGCAAAAAACTCATGTGGAAATACAAACCCTCTGGGAAAAGCCTGTCTTACATTTGGTGGGTGTGAGACCAGAGTGAACAGGGAGGAGAGATGTTCTTGCATCCCCATCCTGGCCCATGGGAAGCTAGATAGATGCTCAAGCTGACACAGCTCCAGCCCCTCCCTGCAGCCTGGTCTGGCTCTAACAACAGCTCCAGCAACAGCAATGTCCCTGGATAAACCTGGGAAAGATATTTCCACCCCAAAGTTATTTCCGGTACCTTTCTTCAGGGCTGCTGTGCTGACGGATCTGAGTTCAATGGAACTGATGGCAGCAAAGCTTTGAAACAATCAATAGAATGAGTAATACTGAGTTGCTGAGACCAGCTGATATTTGCCCAGAGCTCCGGAGGAACTCAAGCATGAAATTGCTAAATTATCATCTGTGGTCGGTACTGACTGCTCAGAGCTGCTGCAGTACCAGAGGAATGAACAAAAAAAAAAAAAAAAGAAAAAAAAAAAGTGACACTGATTTCAAAGATGATCTTCAGGGAGATGAAGAGAATTGCAGACCAGGAGGCCTGACATCCCTCCTGGGCAAGGAAAGATAAGAGTAGCAGAGCTGTAATAGGTACAAGGGGAAGGGACTGACATGGCTTTTGCAGTGGAAAGCAGACGTCAAGCCCTCTGGGGGAATCCCTGCATCCATAGCCAAGGGTGATGTGGGTATTCCTGTCTATCTGGATTTGCAAAAGCCACTTGATAAGATCCCTCCCCAAGGCACTGATGGAAGCTAAACTGCCATAGGGTGAGAGAGACAGCCTGCAAATAGCCTCAGAGCTGCTTAAAAGGCAGAAAACAAAGATTAGGAGTAACTGCTCGATGATCACAGCCCTGCGATATGTACACAGGGATCTGCGCTGGGCTGACACGGCTCAAGTGTATGATATGGGAGTGTTGACAGAGAGAGGTGACAGCCTCTGCAGAGGGTGCTTGGCCCCCCCCCCGGGGCTGAGCAGCAGCTGGCTGGAGCCACAGGAGCTGAGCAATGCTGAGCAAGGCAGCTCCATCCTTCCAGCTTGAGAGGAGAAATAGCAAAGAGGTAGAGAAAATGGTACGGGGAGGTTTCTGCACAAAGGACGACTAGTGGGGGCTCATCACCAGGGTGGGGAGGAGGAGGTGAAGGGGGCACATGGGCTGTTCATGCCCGGAATGAGAGGACACTGGGTAAAATGAGGCAGGCTCATAAGACAGAAAAGGTGCTAATTCTACACGCGACATCTCACCAAACCACAAACCAGGTCGCACCAGGATGCTGAGGGTGCTAAAGGTTTACACAAGACCAGAAAATGACAAGACAAATCAATGAAACAAAAAATCCATCACAAAGTTTCCATCTGATGCTCTCAGGACAGGATACTGGGTTAGGTGTTTCTGCTCTGACACCCTCTGGGGCGGAAATGAGTGACATGGAGGAGAAATTTCCACTCTACCTGTGACTACAGTGGGCCGGGGTGGGAGGAAGGAGATTTGGGGGTGGTCGGAAGTGTTTTGCACTGTGCTATTTGCAAATTGCAAAGGCCATCTGCCTTTGGCTGTTGCAGCTTCAAGGAGCCTGTGGAGGTTCCCTACTCCGCCCGAGGCTCACCATCACTTTTGGGACAAACCCTGGTCCGTGCAGCCATCAGCTGGGGATGAGTTATAGCTCTGCCCTTGTGTCCCACAGAGTTTTTCACTCTGTGCCATAAGCCACTGTCCCCAGCCAGGCTCAAGGCCCCCTAAAAACACCTGTTTGAGGCGGAATTGAGTCCCCATCCCTCTGCTCCCCTGGGCCCCACAGCCCAGCACTCAGGGGACGTCTCTGAGGCAGCACTCACCCTTTCCAGCTCCTTCACCAGGATCTGGACCAGAACGGAGCTGTTACTGGGATTCTGGTCAATTTTTTTATGCAGGGTCCATCGCAGCATCCCTGAGAAGTGAAAGCCAAGAAAGAGATCAATCAGGTTGCCAAGAAGAGCAGCAATGGATCAGGGGCAGCATTTCACAGAGGAATCAAGAGACCTGGGCACTGTTCCTGCAAAAATCATTTATTGGGATGCTACATTGACATCACTATCAGAGCTAAACCAGGCTTCTCTGCCCTCCGCTTCAATCATTGACCCTCTGCAAGGGACAAGTCATGCTGCTGCCCTGATTCTGGATGCAGCATCGATGTGTTGTACGTCTAATACTGGGAAACCTTTGGAAAAAGGTCCTAGAGATGCTAGGACTGGGGGGCTGGAGAAAAGCAAGGCAGGGCAATGGATGTGAAGTTTGTTTCCTGTTCCCTCTGTTGCTCTGTTTATGACTGCCTGCTTTCACCACCTGCCCTGGGAAATTTGGGTTCCTCCTGGTTCCAGTACTCAGCACCTGAATGCTGGCTGCCGACAGCTCACACTCAGAGGAAGGACCACAAAGCGTCTCAGTCCTGCAGATGTCAAGGCTCATTCCAGACAAAATCAAATTTAATTAACTGTAAAATATTCCATGTACTCCAAGTAAAATCAATTTTTCAAAATCATTTAAGTTTCCTAAGGCTGTAGCAGTCCAGTTGCAGGGTCAGCTAGAGTTTTATTCTCCAAAATCGTAACACAGGGATTTCAACTGATTCTTTAGTGAGAAGCTGAGCAGTGCGTGGTGAATCAATATCCCCGCAGGGAGAGATGGAGAGACTCCAACTCAGAAGTGTTAAGTGAGTTGGACGGGGCTGCGTGGCAAGTCGGTGTCAGAGTTGGGAACAGCACCACAAACTCTGGCATTTGATGTCCCACCTCAGTGATGGACCCCTGGGTGAGCAAAGGGTGTAAAGGATGTAACAGCCACCTAGAGGAGGGATGAAAGCTGCGGAAGCTGGTGCACAGCAGACACGAGGAGCTTGCCAAAGATTAGCACCTCTAAGAGCAGGTTAGAACGGGCAGAGCAGTGCCAGGGAGGTGAGGCCACCCCGTGTCCCCTCACCCTGACACCGACTGAGAGAGGGGAGCGGGGAGGGGGTCGGGGCCAAGCAATGCCCCAGCAAGGCAGCACCCAGGGGACAGCACGTGCTGACCCCCAGAAGCCGTGCTGCGGGTCCATCTTACCTCGGTCGCACTGGCAGGCGGGGTGATGCCCATCCAGCTCTCGCAGCAGCGTGCGGACACGGCGCAGGATGTCCGACTCCACCGCTGCAGGGACAAAGAAGACGTGAGCAGCCAGACCAGCACCTCTGGGAGACTGGCACCCAGGGACAACCCCCGGGGAGGAGGCACTGGTTTAGGTGAGTACGGGGACTGCACCTTCACCACATCCCTCAGGACGGCTGTCTCAGCAGGTTTCAAGCCTGGATGAGCCTCAATGGGAACAAGGCAGACCTTTCCCCAGGGCCACTGGAGCTGAGGGCAAATGCCACCCCATGGACTGGTAGCCTCTGGAGCTATACTGGAGAGCAAAGTGCTCCTGCAGGCATGTGGTGGTAGAGAAGCTCTGCAGAGGACTGCTCGTGCATCAGCTCTACAGAGCCCATCTTTCCCCTTGTTCGATTAAAAAAAAAAATCACACATTAAATATAAAAGCTAACAACATTAAACCACAACTTGGCACCATGAAAGAGCAGAAAACCTCTGTGTTTTGGCACTGTATGGATTCGGCCTCAACCTCACACCCATCACAAGGAGCACTCTTGCAACAAGGTCTGCTGCCCACACCAGCAGCTCACCCCTCGTGGGGAACCCAGGCAGAGCCACCAGGCTGGCACGTCACCTCCTGCCTTCCACCCAGGACCCTTCACAGCCTCTCCCCAACGTGCGACCACCCACCCGTGGGCCCTGAGCACCTTCTGCTCCCCCAGGCAAGGACCCGAGGTCCGTGCTTCTGCCTGGTAAGCACCACATGCACCTTGTACACATCAAAACCAAACTGCATCCTGCTCTCAGCCAAAAATAAGTCCAACCTCAGACCCAGTCTTCAGTATGACTCGTACATGGGGTGAGGGCTCGTGATCACAAGCAAGCTCACGTGACAGCTGGCTGGCCACGCACACCAACACATCGCAGATGTAGAATAAAAGTCAGCCCTGAAAGCATGTGGGGTATCTGTCAGGAAAGCTGCAAGGTCCCTTTACTCCACCACAGCCTGTCTTTGTGTCCCTCCTTACACTGGGCTACGCTTTCCCTATCAGCAAAAAGATTCTTGCTCCTTTGTAATAGAAAAAAAGCATGATCTAGAGTATTATTAGGTGATGTTCTCCTTCTGTAGGAAGTTGTAGGCTAGAGCAGCCAGCACATGGCCTGATCCAGGGGAGGATCTCAGATGTTTGTGGCTACCGTATCCCAGAGTCCTTCCCTGGGCAGGTTCCTGTCTCTGTGTTCACTGGTAGGGTCCAGACCATTGCCAGCAGTGGCCAAGTGGGTCTCGCCTGCATGACAAGGATGCAAGCAAAGAGCAATTTATCCAGGTCCTAAGGAAGCTCCAGACACATACTGCCCTGAGTTCTCTCATCCACATGGGATTGCCTTTTGGGATTGGTGTCATTACCACCACATCAACTGCCCAGTTTTCCTCCTGAATTTGCTCATTCCCTCCACAGCCTCTTTTGCCACAGCTCCATCTTCCCTAACATCAGAGAGATGACAGGAGGGCAGTGGTGGGCATTCATCTTTACCAACAAGAAACAGAGGAGGCCACCAGGACAACACTGTTTAAGAGCTGTGCTCAAGGACTACAGCCTCTAAACCTCCTTCCTTGGCTCTGGAAGGAGATGAAGCCAGCTGGGCTGGGTCCGGTTGGTGGAGCAGGCGGTGCTTCGGGCTTTACAATGAATAGTGACTGGGGGAGGTTGGTTGGGAGCTATGGGAAGGGAAACAGGAAAATACTGGGGGGATTTTACAGCTCAGCTGGAGGGTCAGACCAACAGGGGCATCTCCAGTGAGTGTTCCTGTGGGCAGAGGACCATCAAGACATGATCATGCAGGAGATGGGGCAGCTTTGAGTATCTGGCCCCTCGTTCCTTGCAGACCCATGCACCATCTCAGGATGGGTTTGAAGCAAAAAACAGAGATTTTTTTTGTTCTTCTGCTGTGTCTTTCAGTGGTGGCCCAGGGCCATCATGCAGGGGAGTGGATGTGGCACCGTTCCCACTGGCAATGCACATCAGAGAGCAGGAGCACTTTGCCCCTCACAGCATCGTTGCTGCCTCCTTGTCACAGCTCGCAGGGCAGGCAGCATAGCCGGATACATGACAAGACACTCTCACCCTCTCCAAGCCCAAGACTGCAGCCCCATGGGTCCAATGAGATGGTGACCAGGGCATAGAGGCAGAAGATACGAGCCCTGCATAAAAGACAACTGGAAAATGCAAAATTTAATGTATTGGGGATGGCCTATTCCTGAGTACAGCCCAACAGCCAAAATACTTCTCCTATTTACTGACCCCAGGGAAGTGCAACCCCATAAGGATGCTAGTATGGAGGATTCACCCAATTCAGGCTTCTTCTGCAGAGGAGTACTTACTGCTGCGGCTTCAGTCAAAGCTGTGTTGTTAGAAAACAACAACACACTCGGGTTCACAATTACTCCCATATGCTGGCAAAGTTGTGCGTGTGTCCATGGGAAGTGCCATCTCTGCCAGCATGGTTCATGCCATCGTACCCACATGGGGAGGAACTACAGTGCAAAAATGTCCTTTGAAACAGGATTTTTCTCATTTTGGAAGTGTCATTTGGGGAAATGTCTCAGAAATTTGTATTTTATCTCCTTTTTGTTTTCTCTCCAATGATTTTGTAAAGCTCCTCAACTTCACTATTATGTTCATTGGTTTTGCACTACAGAATTATGAAATAATGGACTATTTGAAATTTCCTATTCTTTTCATTGGGGTATGTTTTTAATTACCAGGGGAAGTTTTTCCTGAACACTGATATAAATACTGTTCTCTTTTTCTAAATCAAAGCAACTACAGTCATGATACGCTGAGGTTTCTTCACGGGGAGCAGAGCATCAAAGCGTTCGTTCCAACACAAACACGAGGCACTTTGATCTAAAAACAGTCTCAACCTACCAGCAACAAACAGTAGTGGCTTAGAAATTAAATAAAACATTTCAGCATTGATATCCTGACCTCGGGCTGCTGGGAGACCAATACCATCTTGTGAAACAGTGTGAAAATAAAACACAGATGGGGGAAAAAAATGGACACAAAAAAATACAATAAAACATAAAACTGCTTTAAAATCAAATGTGAATGTTGCCAGGCCTGGTGCTTTTGAAGTGCCCCTCTACAGCAAATCTTTTCCCTGCCTCTCAGTTACTTTGTGCCTCATTTCCCATCTATCCAGCACAGTCTGCCAACACCTTGCAAAGAGCAAGGTCTGCCCAGCGGCGGTGAATCCTCCTTAGATATCCCTGTATTTTATCAGAGGGTAATCGAGGCACAAGAAGGCAGGTGAGGTGGGTTCGTTTGGTTGGGATCCCCCTGCCCTGGCACCCCGGGGTGCTCAGCATCACCCACCTGTGCTCTCCATGGCCGAGCTGAGGCTGCAGCACGGGGTGGGCACGGCGGCCGCGGGGCGTCTGCAACGATGGGGTGAGTGCGCAGCTGCTTCTCACTCCACATGGGCATGGCCTTGGGTCCTGCGTCTCACCTGCAAAAAAATAGGGCACGCTTGGCTCAGGCTGGCGGTGGAGATCAGGATCAGCCTGAACCTTGCGGGGGGAGCGCAAAGCCACCAGAACACTGTGGGCGTGGGACCCCAGCATGGAGGACATCTGGCAGGGAGGCAGAGCCCTAAAGGTGAGCACAGCATGTCTCAGGGGCTGTGTTTTGCTGGAGAAAGCTTCAGCTTGAAGCTGAACCCATCTGAACACTTGGGACTCAAAGCCTCCCACAGCAAGGAGGCCCCCAGGGATGAGCATCAGCATCACTGAGCAGGGCAGGATCAGGAACTTCATGCTCCCCAGTGTTTAAGAAGAAATGTTCAGGTTAAGTCAAACTGAGTCTGAAATGCAAAGTCCAACCAGAGAAAGGAGAAAAAAAGAGCCCAAATTTCCAGAAGGTTCCTATGCTTGGTGTGCTGATCCGCTGCCATCCTGATCCAGCATCCCAGAGAAACAAACCCTGAGGAAACCTCAGGAGCTGGTTACGCTGCAGAGGGAAGCCAGCCTGGAGCCGGATGGCTTCCCTTGCCCTCAAGCATTGTTCTTTCCAAAGAAAGAGGAAAAAAAAAAAATAGTCCTAAGAGCTGAGGAGGAAGGAAGGGAGATTTGCCTATGACATGACAACAAGCAGGCTGGGGAGCTGGCATGGGGCAGCCGTGGGGGAGCAAAGGACAGCCGGCATCTTTTATGCAAAATACCACCGCTGAGGTGTTCAGCTGTAGTGATCTACCACACAGCTGGGTCCCTCACAGCCCACAGCTCCGGCACCTCCTGGTCCTGCCCTGCCAGTGCCCACAGCGAGGCAGCGGCTCCCCCAGTGCGTTGCCCTCTCCTGTCTCCCCATCCATGGGCACAGCAGCAACCTCAGGACTCTGCTGCCTGCAGTTACAGCCTGAGTGAGCTGCAATACCACCTTCAGCATTTCTAGACTGAGGCTTTTCCAGCCTGCGGGTTTTGCCCTCTCTTCTCGCCTTTAGGGATGGAAGAAAACCAGCCCATAGCTCTGAATTCTATGATTTCCCTGAAACACCCATATTTATGGCTTATAACAGGCACCCCACCTCCAGCAGTCCCCAAACCAGCACAGGCAGCAATAACAATGCAGTCCCATCAGTCCGTTGCATCCCTCCAAGCACAGTCAAGCCATCAGCCTACACTTGTGCTCATGTCTTTCTCTATTTAGGATTCTCTCTATTTATTTTGTGGATTTAGGACCTAACTCTAGCCAGGTAGGTCCTAAATCTGTAAATATCCATTACCAAACCCAACAGCTCTGCAACTGCAGGGAGAGATGGATGGACACACACGGGAATGCCCCTGCCACACACCATTCGAGCCCCGAGAGCACCCTGTTCTCAGCTCATTATGATTTCAGAAGCTCATTAAAGGTTTTCCGTGGCATGTGAAGTTTTCAAAACGCATCCCAGACCCATGTGGACTTTATTTCTGGCCCTGGAGATGGATAACTAGGCCTGGCACTGAGGTACCACAGTGGATTTCCACCGACCGCCGAGGAGAAGGGCTGTGGGAGCAGCTCCCAGCCATGGCTGAAAGTGGAGAGGACAAGGAAGGTGAAGAGGACAGGGGTCCTTCTGCAGGCCAGGGGCTTATTATAGCAAAACCCCTGCCTCTGCTTGCACAGCTGGCAGGCAGCTTGGTCCAGGGCTGGGAGCACGGAGGAGACGCCACCAACCTCGGAAACGCATCTCTGTGGCACATGGATACTGCTGCAGCGATGGACGTGTTCTTTCCTCCGAGGTGACCGCTCTGGGCTGCACTAGGGGTGCGTAGCAGGGCAGAGGGTGTCTACTAAGGTCAGCAAACCATTTCCCCCTCTGCACCCCAAGCTGGTGGCAGCGGTGCAGCCTGCAGGTGAGTCGCAGCGCTGCCCAGAGGTTGTTCCTGCCTGTGGCACAGCCACCTGCCTTCTATCCCTGGCCAGGTACTGGATGACTCCCTGGACATGCTCAGCGCCCCTGGTGCAGAACGGAGAGCAAGGGAAGGATGCTTTCATGCCCCGGCCACAGCTGACTGCAGCACTGACAGCCTGCAGCAAGCATCAGCCGTATGTCTGCGGACAAACGGGACTTTGCTTCTACAGGCAGAAATGAGATGTGCCTCCTGCTATGCCAGAGTCTGGGCCAGGGGAGGATAACATCAATTAATCCTCATAGTTTCAAAAATTACAGGTCACCCCCTTGAATCACTGGCTACAGAAGGAAAGTGAATGATTCTCCTAATCCCTTGCCTACATAAGAGCACCAAATACCACGCAGCAGCGTTACGCAGCTGGTGAGCTGGGTGGCACCGCCGTTCTCGAAATGCTATTCCCTGCTGGGAAAAGTGCTGGGGTCCCTGATGCCGTGGAAGAGCCACAGCACCGGCGCCGAGCGGCAGAGCTGGGGCTGCGTGCCGGGATCCTCCAGTGTGCCTGCCTCGGGGCTCGGAGAGGTTGCCTGCCAAAGCGAAACACAGCCCGCTGCTGATTGCGTCGGTGGTTTTCCACATCCGCATCCTACCTGCCCACACGTGGGAGGGGAGCTGGTGACCAAATGTGGAACTTGCTTGCCTGCGCTTGGTTTCCAGATTTAGAAAAGGACTCAACAGGGCCAGAGCAACGTGAGCTCCTCCTGCCTGATAAACTCCAGTTCTCGGTTCTCCTGTCTGCTTAAAAAGTGCTGGCTTTCCTCACTGTTGGCAAAGAGGAGCTGAGATTGAATCCATAGTCCACCTGCCTGCTCCAAGTGCTTGGGTATCCCAAGAAAATTCAACATAAAATACCAAAAACTGGTCCCCAGCATATTCAGAGTCCAGTCACGCCGTCTGCAGGAGGACAGGTAAACGTCGTATGAGACGTGAAAGGACATACATAGAAACAGGCTGGTGAAGAAGACTGGGGTCAGTCTGGTTCCTGCCAGGTACCAGCTACTGGTTCTTGCTTGGCCTGGCCATAACCAGCACAGGGACCTAAATGACCAGAAAATCACCCATTTTCACTGGAGACGTTTTCTGCCTGCTTGCTCCCCAAGGGTGAGGGTATCGGGGCTACTAAAGGAGGAGGAGGGATGCAGGGCTGAGGATGGGAAGGGCTGTATAGCATCAGCCCCAGTTCGGAGCAGTTCAGATAGGAGGACCACATTTGCCCTCCCCAGCCACGACAGATGGGGATGCTGCCTGCCCTTCCCTCCTTGGCTTCATCAGGATTTTCCCAACAGCAGCTGGCCCTGCAATCATCCCGACACAAATCCAAACCCAGTAACATGGTGAGGAAGGCTTTGAAGATGCAAGAGAAGAGCCTGTGCTGTAAGGAAGGACTAAATTCAGCCTTTGCACAGAGCATTTACAGACAGTTCCTTGCCCATGGGGATGGAGGCTGCTCCCCAGCCAGGGTGCATGGGTAGCTTTTGACTGACATGAATGAAGCCAGGCTGATTTATGCCAGATGACCTGACCTTGGCACCTCTTTGGCTGAGTGGAGAGTGGCAGAGAGCAAAGACCCAGCCTATGCACCCCTGGAAAGGACACTGCCAGCCCCTGCCCTGGCAGTGATGCTGCTCCGGGCAGAGGCTGACCATAAGGGGTGAAGCCCATCACCTGGCAGGAGGGATTCCTTGAACAACACCTAGAAGCCATGTGTCACTGCAGGGACACAACAGCCATCTGTAGCTCCAATGACACACTTAGAGCTGCTATTTTGTGTGAAAAAGCATCTTAGCAGAGGATGCAGGCACACACTATGGGGACGCCAGTGCTGGTGTCAGAGCAGCAGCAGATGTCACCCACTGGCCCCCAGAAATCAGGGGTGTAGCAGGATCCCTATCACTGCACCAGGCTGCTCAGCCTGCTGAGACAGGATCAGTCCCCAACACCCACCCTGTGTGCCTCTGCCTGCCAGGCTGTTCCCAGGACGCAGCAGCCATACATCCCCTGGGAGACCAGATGCAACATGCTGGGATGTGATGCTGGGACCACTCCTTCCCTGGACAAGTCCCTTCCTGCTGGCTCCTTTGCCATTGCCACCCCTTCTGTTCACAGACCATGGGGCTAAAGACCCGTGGTCTGCACTTTGAGCCCATCGAGCCCTGACCCACCATGTGCTGTGAGCCAGCTGGGGGCCCCCCATGCCCACGGCTTGCTCAGGCGCTGCGTGGGGATGGCAGGCACAGAGACGTGTCTGAGCTGCACTGCAGTCCCCCAGCTTCTCATCCAGGCATCCAGGCAAGCTACATCCCCTCTTCAGGTTTGCACTGCTGGCCTGGTGTCTCAAGCAGGGACACTCTCAGCCAAGGGGACTTCACTGCGTCTCTAGGACCAGACCCTCAGCACTAACCTTGCCACATCCCCACATCCCAGCACAGCAGACAGCAAGTGCCAGTGCAGTCTCCGGAGGAAGGGGAGCACAAGACATCAGACCCCCCCACTACAGACAGCCCTCTCTGCCTGCCTCGTCTCTCCCAAAAAGACAGATCCCTGGCAAAAGTAGGGGGATACTTTCCCCATTTCTGGGGATGGACTCTGCGCTGGTCCTAGTGCCCGGTGGACTAACGCAGAGCTGCAAGAGAGAGGGTCACAGGCTTTCGCCTGGGAACTCCTGCCCCGCTCCCCCAAAGGCTGGGGATATCACATCATATGCCCTACCACAGTCTGTCCCTGCACTGTCTCTGCTGCAAGCGGGAGCAGAGGGACCACACGACAAAAGGACCCTGTCCCAAACCTGCTCAGCTCCGGGCTGCACTCACCTTCCCTTGCGTCCCTCCAGCTCCCAGGATCACACGTCCCTTCAGGGTGCAGGACCGTCCCAGCAAGCACATTTTGAGAAGGAGGAAGGAGGAAGAGGTGGAGGATCAGGCGCAGCCAAAGGGCTCCTTGGCTGAGGTGCAGCAGGCAGGAGCTAGACAGCGAAGCAGCGATCCCCGTGGCATCCGCGCTGGACTCCACGTTCAACGCCGCCGAGCACGGCCAGGGCTTGCTTCTGCTCTGTGTGCATGTGCCTGAGCTCACTGGTGACCACAGGCTTTCTAACCAGAAACAGGAAGGGCTCACAGGCCCCAGCCAACACACATGACGGTGGGGAGACGATAGATGAGTCGAGGGGAAATATGACAGTGCAGGGCATAAAAGCAAGCCCTGCAAAAGTGCCAGTGAAAGGGAGAAGCCGCTCAGTTCCCTGATCCACACCCATGAGGGCTTCTCTGCTTTCTGTCCCCCTCCTCCACCTTTGGATCTCTTCCCTTCCTTGCAGCAGACACGAGACACATTTCATCCCGTAACTGGTTATTTTGCTGTCTGCCAGCTCAGCAAGACCAGAGTCTTCTCTGCATTCATCCCACTTCTTTGCAGAGCTGCAAATCCCGGCTTCCTCTCTGCAATTCTTAAAATACCCATGGCATCAGCTGTATTTTATTTCATTTTCAAGAAAAAATTATAAGGAAGGGTGAGAAAAGAAGTCATATTCCCCCCTTTGGTTTTCAATAACTATGAGGGTTTTTTGTGAAAAAACCCTAGTGACTCAAAAGCCACCTCTCCCAAGAATTTGGGGTAGTTATGGGAACCATCTGGCTATATTCTTGAAAACAAAGAACTTTGCAGTGAAAGCACAGTTCACCCCGGGAACTGGCAGATAAGACCATGGTTTAAAGGGCTTTGCAGCCTCATCCTCCTTTCTAAACTACCAGGGTGCTGGAGAGAGTAGGACCTGGCTGAGCATCGAGTGCTGAGCACTCCATAAACCCAATCTCCGTGCCCCTCCTCTGCAGGGCAACAGTTAATGGGGACCCAGAGGTGGGGAACAGTTTGCGATGGCTGCTCTATTGGGCCAAGCTAATACAAGATGAAGTGTGGTTCCATACAGAGGTGAGGCCACTGGGGCTGGGATCCTCCAGTTTGCCTCCCTCCTCACCTCTCCATCCTCCCAGTGCTCACCCCGTTGAACCACCTTCCTCCTGAGCAGGGGTTCCTCATTTGCATCATGCTCTGGCCAGGCCTGCACAAGGAAATAGTCACCTTCCTCCAGGGTTTTCCCCTCCCTGGTGCTTACAGCCAGGGAGGCATGGTGGGGAGCCCACACCAATGCCCTCTCCTTTCTCTGAGGGCTGGTCATTAGCAGGACAGACACCAAAGACACTGTGACGAGGTGGGTTTCAGCAGATTACACTTTACCCTGTTTGCTTTTTGGATGTGTCTGGAGGGTCCCAGCTATGGCTGGGTGGGCGCCACCAGGTTGTACAAGCAGAAGGTCATGGGTCCCTGTAGGGTGATCGGTCCCTACCACACGCAGAGACCAGATTGGGCTGCATCGGCTGCTCTTGTCTTCCACGAAGGTGGATCCACGCTCACTCAGCCCTTGTTAGATCATTTTAATTATATGATGGGCTAGCACCCTTATGGGTGTCAGGATACACCACCTGCAGTCCCAAAGGGCCCTGGTTCAGGCTCAGCACTATGCAGTCCCATGCCAGCGGAGGGCTTGCCTGGCCACCAGCCTCCATGCACGCCTGAGCCATTGCAGCCTGAGCAGAGACAGGCAGAGCAAGGTATCGCACAGTCACAGCCTCACCACCAAGAGAGCTGGGGGATTTTCAGAAGTGCTGCCAACACACTGCCAGCAAATACCCAAGAGCCTTTACGACTTTCAGGGGAATCCAGCCTGACCAGGACCAGAGCTGAGTCCCAGGAGGCTGCCTGGACCACGTCCCACCCCACAGCAGCCCAAGTCCCCCAGCCTGTTCCATTCTGCTGACCATTACGACAAAGCCAGGCAAACTTCCCAGCGAGCACGTGGCACAGCAACGGGATTGCCTCCACAGCTTGGTGTACCCACTGGAGGAACAAGTCCAGCTGTACAGGAAAGCACGTCCCTGTCCCAAGAAAAGGATATTTCCCTCTTAGCTCCAATCCATGGCAGAAGTTAAAGCTCAGTCCTTTTTAAGCCCTCAGTATGTGAGGATGCTGGAGTGGGTTTGAAATCCCATGGCAGGAGGATGGAGATCCGTCCATCCACATGAGTCATCTCAACCCCATCATACTTAGGGGACAGAAGTGACTCAGGCTATCCCCTGGAAACATTCAACATGGGGATGCACAGCCTCCCCAAAAACCCTTTGCTCTGTCTCACAGATCATCAAAAGCTGGAAGAAATCACTAAAATCCAGAACCCCTAGACTAGGTGAAACACATGAGAGACAGACTGAGCAGTGCAGAAATATCTGAAGCTGTGAAAGAAAACCTAAACCCAATGCCTTTGGTGGTGGGAGTTGGGCTAGCAGCAAACAGGCAGGCTCCCTTAGGAAGCCTGGTCGTGCTGCCCTGCCCCAGCTCTCCGACATGCCCAGGCATCCTCCGCTGCCCAGTACACCCCAGCTTGGGTCCCAAATGTCATTGCCTGGAGCTGTGCTGACCATGGCCAGCCCTGGGGATGTCCCCTCTCCCACCTCCTCGCTTTGCCTAAAGGACAGCAGTGACAGACCAGGGCAAGCGCAGTCCATGGTGCGCACACCCTTGCTTTCTCCGAGTTATATTTAGTCCGACTCCAAAGCCAGCCTCTCCACGCCTTCTGCAGCCCTGTATTTAGTTACAAATTCACTACACGGGTAGGTCTGAGGTTTCCTGTGGTTGTTTATCAGCTCGACTACAGACGCTCGCAAAGAAAAACCCATGTATTGCACAGGAACGAAGCAAGGAAAGCTGTTCCCCCACCCGCGCTCCTCCTCTCCCCTCTCCCCCATCCCACCACCAGTTACCGCCCCGATCCCAACTCTTCCCAATCCTGCAGCGGACACCCCAGCTTGCTCCTGGTGTGAGGAATGATTGTACAAATACCATCGGCAGCGGCAAGCAAGCTGTTCTGCGCCGGAGCGTCCTGAAGGGAGACGTGGCAAGTCCTCAGCCGTAGGGAAGGCACATGAGCACGTGTACTTGCAGCTTTTCATCATGAGATGACAGATGTCCTGTGGAGCAGACCAGAATTTGCCAGCCCCTCGCGTTGCCCTCCCCCTTCTCCCTGCAGTTGCCTTCGAATGAGATCGGTTATGAAAGTAGTACATCAGAGGCTTCGTCTAATGTTACAAAGCTCCGGGGCGGCTGCCCAGCCCGCATTTCCTTTTAGCTCTGGCGAGAGTGGCTGCAGCACAAGTATCAGATGTGAGCCAAAGGGGGATTTCTTCACTGCATGTGTTGAAGGGCCATTTCCCCCAAGCCAACCTGAGTATTTGACATTGCATCCTCCGGGCTGCTCAAAACTGCAGCCGACAGCTCCCGAAACACCGTGCAATTGCTCCTCTGGACTCAGCATCATAGCTTACACCAGGAGAAACTGGTGCTGCAGCAAAATCATCCAGGGGAGTCCATCAGAGGCAGGTTTGACATCCTGTTTGCACCTTCCTCCCTCTTAAACCATGTCCGTCTGCCAGTGGAGCAGCCGCTATTTTGGGCCCTGATCCTGACTTCCAGCCCAGCTGCAGAGCCCAGGTAGGAAAGCAGGACAAATGCAGCTTTCCAGCCTCCAGCCCTCCTTACTGTCCAGGCAACAGCAGCTCCAGGCTCCCCTGAGAACCTGAACCATGGCCAAGGATAAACACTGAGGGCAGGGTCTGGCTCCATCTCACCTTACATCAGCCACCCCCGAGCAAGGTGTCTCAGTTAAAATGAAAACTAAGCAAAACTTTCGTTAGGAAACTCAAAAACCACATAAAGATCACCTGCCTTATTTCTGGCCCCATTCGGACAGGTTGCTGGGATGGAGGTGACCTGCAGAAGAGGCAGGGGGACCACGCATGCTGTGGAGCAGCCTGGAGCCCTTCTGGACTGATTTTCAGTTTCAGCTCAAAACCTGGCAGGGCTTGTGGTTTCAGACAGCTCTGATATGAAACCAGATGCTCTCCCTCAGGCTCTCACTGCCAAGGAAACGCATCTCAAGCTCAGACTCTGCTTTCCAGCAACACTTCGCTGCGCCACTTGCCTGCTGGCTGCTCTGTCAAGGCATGTGCCTGCCAGGAGACTCAGGCCCATGGAGGGAGAAGGTGAGAATGGCTCTTACAGCCATTTCACTAATAAAACACCTTCACAGCTTGCGCTGCAGCAGATGTTCATCTGCCCATCAGGACTGAATGAGCCCCGAAGACCTTTGCTAAAGCTGGCGTGGAAGTTGAGCGGCTTCCTGGACACTAACGACTCTTTGGAGACTTCCTTGCCAACGTCACATTTCATTCTTTCTAAGGAAAGAAACGAGTTTTCCGGAAGCATCAGCTTTTTAGATTTAGCATCTCTTTCCATTCCCAGGTCGGCTTTGGAATAAACAATCAGAGGGAAAAAATAAGTGCATTTTGAAAACCACTGCCAGGTTTGCTCATGCAAACAGCCCAGGCAAGTGCTGTCCACCTGAGGGGGAAATAAGAGCGGGCAGAGCTCAGGCTCCTAAATGTGGCCAGCCTAGGAGAGACCAGGCAGTGAGCCACCTGCTTTTGTGAGGTGGAAGGGGCTGTGGGATGGCACAGCTGCTGCCTTTCTCCATACGGTCCCGTTCCCTGAGCAGTATCTCCCTTGCACAGTACCTTCACCAGCACAGTCACTGGTGGTACAGCCCCTTCACTCTATGGACGTGCTCTGTGTCACCAGGTGGGAGAAAGCAGTTTTGTGTTGACAGCAAATCCTTTACCTCTCACAAAGAAATTTGGGGTTTAAACAGCAGTTTCAGGGTGTGTTCAGCATCTCGTGCTGTGGAGCAAGCAGCTCCCACCGGGCTGCAGTGAGATGTGCTCAGGCAGGAGTTCATGAACACGGCTGAGCCGGTGCCACGATGTCACATCGCTGTTCTTGCAGCGCTCTGGCAGTGCGGCCGGCGGTCGCACAACAGTACCCACCAGCCTCGCCTGACCATAGGCATAATCTGGAGACCACACCATAAGGGACCACCACGGGAGTACCTGTACCCAGAAGCCTCAGTGGTGAATTCCAGCACTGTTTATAACTCAGGTCTTTTCTCCCCAAGCGATGCGACAGTGTCTCAGTGCCCAGCTGTGCGCAGGGACACAGTGCTCTTCCCCTCCATAGCAGAGGAGCTTTCACCCAATGCTGCTGGAAGCTGCGCTCAGGTGGCCACATCTGCCCGACAGCGGAGGGGAGGCCACTGGGGCTCGGGGAGGGCACAGAGCAATTGCCCATCGGCTTGGGGGGGGATGACCAGAGCCAGAGTGACCCCAGCATGTTGTGCATGGCACCTTCCCCCGCTGTCAGCAGATGACCAGAGGTGTGCCCTTGGCATTGCTCTGGCAGTGGGGAACGAGCAACGCAACAACTGCTGACAGGGAGCGCAAAGAGAGGCAGATTAGCAAGGAAGGGGCAAGTATATAACGTCGCACCAGGAGGACAAGGCCAGTAATGAGATTTAATTACAGGGTACAGGCAACAACAGAAACCACTGCTCTCAGTAGGACCATGAACACCCCCCAATAACACCAGTCTGGACTGATGAATCACTCTAGAGACTCATAAGCCAAACCCGTCCCAGCACAGATCACTCACAACAGCAGCTCCCTCAGAGCGCAAACTATGTTTGATGGACGGTGCTGTCTTCAAGGCATGTCACACCTCAAAATAGAAAGACGTGACTCAGCCAACACGGCATCTGCCTTCAGAACAGCCATTAACACCAGCAAGGCTCGCAAAAGCAAGAAAGGAACTGGGAAAGCAACGCTTGAGAGCTTCCACGTCTGGGTAGGAGTTGTGGTCAGCGCTAGGAAAGCTGGACACAACCAAACCGAGAGTCCTCTCGGGTCAGCTCTTTCCCATACACTTGGAGCAGAGAAAATCAGAGCTCACCTCTGTCACCAAATCCCCACCAAGGCTGGGCACACGGGGGGATGCTGGGGAGGGGTGCTGCTGCTGCCCACATCCCAACAGCCAGCTGCAAACCCCTATGAAGGTGACTGATAAAAGGTTGTTATGGCCCTGCCACAACAGCAGCTGTGCCCACCCCATGTATCAGAAGGCAGTAGGTAGGTGGGAATTCAGTACACCCCAGTGAGATGGCACACAGGGCAACCCCTGCCAAAGGGGCCACAGACAGGTTTTATGTCAAGGTCCCTGTCACTAGCGGAGCAAGACCATGTCCTACACAAGCAGGAAAGCTCTGAGGTAGCATTCACAGGACTCCCAGAGGGAAACCACCTGAACACAAAGGAGAAAATGGAAACTGCTCCAATAGAGGTGTACAAGTTGGTGCCTGGGGATGGGGGACAGTGGCCAGTCACCTCCCCCACAGCCCTTCCATGAAGCAGAGATCATTTTATTTTTGTAGCAAAAAAAGAAAGCCATGTTTCTGTCATGCAATAACTTGAACATTTTGTCCCATAAGATCCAGGAAACTCCAGTAAAAGTATTGCTAGCTGCCCTGTGCCATCTCACCCAGTGCCAAGAGGTCTTCTCTTCTGTCTGATTTGGGGCCACCCAGGCAGGAATATGGGCTATCCCAGAATGACGGACAGGCAACAGACAGGGAAGTCTCATAGCTCTGTCTCTTTAGGAAACAGGACTAAAAGAACCAAAGCATATGGCAAGCTATTTTAGGGCAGAAACACCATCACAACTGATCTTCCCAGCAGTCCTCCAATACTTGATGTCAGGAGAGCCCTGTGCCAGCGCTGGAGCCCCAGCACCTCACGGCTGGCGGGGAGAGGCTGCAGGGCAGAGCCTTGCAGAGGACAGTGTCTGCTGCGAGCAGCAAGCTCCAGTCTTGCCAGAACAGCTTGAGGCTTTGAGGACTCAAGCTATTTCCTCAGGTCAAATTAACATTTGAGAGAAAGCAGTGCAGTTGAACAGATCATTGTGACAGAGCAGAGGCTGGCTATATATTTCACCAGACTGACCCATGTTTTCTTCCATTGCAGATGTAGGACATACTTTTAGATGTTCAGTAGGACCCTAAGCTGTAAAGGCTTAATGTCTTGTGGATTTGGGCCATCCACAGAGGAACTCAGAAACCGTTTGAGAAAGCCTTAGTAGCCATGTACTTCACAACCAAAGTACCAAACAACTACACAACTAAAAGTTTGTCTAATACTCGGAGGTGATAAATTAATCCTTGAAGCCCAGATGAATTTGCTTCTGTGTTCAGGCTTAGTCGAGAGACAGCAAGACAAACTGCAGCTAAGTTGCGTAGACACTCAGAGAGCTTCCATGGGAGGGCAACAGCATCCCAGGGAGGTGAGTGGTCCTGGTGCAGCCAGAGGTTGCAGAGGAAAATACTCAGCAGGGCACAGCGGGGAGGAAGACTAAAACCTGCCCATTGCACAGAGTTGGCTCATCTACATTTTTTTGAAGCTCGGCCCCAAGCACTCCCCTTTTTATTTCCTTTCTGGACGGGGCTGCTGCACTCTCCTTGTTATCACCACGACCATCGCTGTTTATTGCCATGTCACTGCTGCAGCGCTCAGGGCCCCCAAGAGACAGATGAGGCCCCAGGCCAAGGGGAGGGGAAGCCGGGCAGCCACACGACTGCACAAACAGCCAGCGCTGGAGCATGCATCACCCTGGCCACCCCCAGGCTGCAGCAAAATCCAGAGCACAGCCTCCCTCCGGGGCTGGATGCATGAGCACTGCCAGCCCTATAGGGCAAGGAGCTGGAAGGTGGGAGCCCCAGCGGTGCCAGGGCAAGAGTGGGCGATGGTCGGGACCAGCTGCAGGCAGGTGACTCCGTCCCTTGCAACTGGGAGTTGTTTCACACAGAGCAAAATGAATAAGCATGAGCTAGTGCTGAAACAGCCCCAAGTCAGTGATGTAATTCACTCACCCCATCTGGGCTGAGCAGCAAGCAGTTGCCGGCTGTCTGCGGGCCGTGCGCGGGGGATGCGTGTGCAGCGAGTGGCCGGGGGCCTTGAACGAGTGCCAGAGCAGTAACAACATCAAAACTACCCACGTCTGCTCCAGGGGCGCAGGCAGCAAAGTCTCCACGCTCCTCCCTGGGACAGGCTCCAGGGCAAACCGCGTGTTTCCCACCAGGATCCTGCTCACTGGCAGGGTGCAGCAGGGGAAGCTTGCACAAATATTCCCTTCCTGCAGAGCAGCAGCACGTTCCTCTTCTCCAGCACCATCAGTGCCCCCTCCCTTAATTCACCCCGGGAAAGGAAACCAAACCGACCCTGTTCAAGGGCTTTCCAGGGTCTTTCATCCACAGGGATGCAGCACTCGCGCACACACGCTGCCAACCGCTAAGACATTAAGCACTCCCCAGTAGAAACGCAGCACTGGGGACCAACAGAGCAGCAGGCCCCCTCAAAGGAACGGAAAGAAGACAAGACAGAGGGTGAGCACTGCACTTCCCCAAGCACGGACCCAGGAGCAACACACCCTCCAGCACTCTACCTGCTTCTTCAGGGCAGGCACCGGGGAGCCCGGCGAGTCACACCTGCACCCGCGGTCCCGTCCAGCGCAGCGGGGACAGAGCTGGATTCCGGAGGAGTCATCGCAGGGTCTGCTCTGCCTGGCGAGGAGGTCGGTGAGTGCCGGGAGAGCACCGGGGCAGCTGCCAGGCTCTGCAGCACACTTCAAAGTCTGCAAAGCGAAAAGGGAAGCGCTGGAGTTATTTCAAGACAACTTCCTCTTTCATCAAGAAGTCCCTCAAGGAGAAAGCTGTCCCCGCGCGGGTCGCGCTCGCCTGGTGCTCTCCCGGCGTGCAGGAGCAAGCGAAGAGGGCTCAGCTGTGCCCTGCCTCTAATCCCCAAAAACCAGCCACGCAGGTCAGGCTGCTCCGGACGAGCCTGTCCCGGGGCAGACGCAGCGAGCCCGGGTGCTGGCACAGCCTCTGCCGTGCCACCGACCACCCCGCGCGGGGGCAACTCCTGCCGCGCTGCCGTCTCCCGGCCGAGGCAGAGAGAGTGCCTGAGGCTGCACACCCAGCACCTCGAAATAAACAGTGTTGCTACGAGAGACAAGGAGGAGTCTGTCCAGGAAGACACTTTTCCAGCTCCCCGTTCCAAGCGCGGAGTTTTGTGCCTCTGCCAGCGCCTCCCGCCCGGATCATCTCGCACACATCTGCTTTTGCTCAATGCCAGCGCTGCCCCTGCAGCTGCGCAGGGCAGCCCCTGCCTGCTTGCTGCCAGCACAGGGATGCAGCCCGGGCAGGGGACGCCTGGCCTTTTCTGGAGTGTGTTCTCGGGGAAATTTGCCATTGTGTTGACAGAGGTGTTGGCTGTGCGTTGGTCAGAGCAGGTCTGGCTGCGCTCAGCAGGGCGTCGCGTTGCCATCGCTCGTGACTCAGCGTCAGGAGTGCGGCTCAAGGGATGAGCCCAAACGGGGCCCCAGGTGAGGCTGCTCTGGGCTGCTGAGGTCTGCCAGTGCCCTGACACTCAGTTAGGGTTGAGACCCATTTGCACATTTGCATAAGCCCAAGCTGGCACATGGGAGAGATGTGTGAACCCAGCTGACCCAGCCCAAATCAGGAGATAAATGTTTATCCCTATAGGATGTGGGTGCAGGGCTGGGGTGAACGCACCAGCTCTGTCAGTCCAGCCAGCTGACGGAGCACGTGCATGCCCCACGCTTCATCTGCGCAAAGTGCTCAGGAAAGCTCAATAGCACGGGCTGACCCCTCCAGCTGGGTCGCTGCCACAACCAGTGCCATCCCTGCTTATGGCCAGGGCCCTGATGGATCAGCTTAGCAGCCCAAGTGTTATCTTGAGCAACGCTGGAGGCTCTGAGCTTCTTTGGAGTAAGTGGGTTGGGGGGAGAAAGTCTCTATAGAGGGACCGTGGGAACTGCAGCTGATACTATAGCACTTCCCATGTTCTTTGACATGAGAAAAAGCATTAGGTATAGTTACATACCTGGGCCCCAGTTTTAAAAATAGCCTACTTCCTTCCTGACTGGGAGAGAAAGGCAGGAGGAGGCAGTTTAACTGGTTGTCAGCGTTACTTGCATTCAATTCCCACTCGTTGCACTGGTGCCAAGTTGCTGCGCTGAGCAGCATCCCCTTCCCCTTGCAGGCTGGCCGCCCCGTGCGGCTGAGCAGCCGTCCTGCGGGCAGGAAGGCTCCGGGGAAACAGCAGCAGCACACAACAGCAGATGATAACATCCTCATTTCCCCTGTCTTGTTTTCATTCACATTCGCTCCCATTCATGAAGGACACGCGCACGTGTCCTGGCCCCGGTACAGAATCACTGCAGAGCCCAGCGGCGCCAGTGGCCCCCAGCCCAGCCCAGTGGACAGCACGGTTGTGGAATATGCACGTGGGGCCCTGTTTGCAAAAGCTTTGTCCCTGCTAGCATCAGAATTAGCTTCTTCAACATGAGCAGACTAAGGTTTTGGGCATCACTCTTCAATAGCTTACTGTCCTCCGCCTGTCCATCTGTCCTGATGCCGTGTTGCGTCCATCCTTCCTCAGCAGGAGTTCCCCAGCATGCCGGAGCTCCTGACAGAGGCAGGAACCGCCACACAGATACTGTTTCCCATGCAAATGCCACAGGAAGGTGAGCTGTGAAACCCATGCACTGACACAAGTGTGGGTATGAGCCCCATGCGGTTGCAAAGGAGGAGCAAAGGGTGGCACCGGCTACACGGCACCCCTTTGTCGGATGTGCTCTTGCTTTGGTGATGCTTCACAAGCATCTTTCGAGGCTGAGATCTCCCACCTGCTGCTGGATATTTTCGCTCCTCACCTCTCAGCTGGCCACTGCAGGTCCCAAACCTTCACCCTCCCCCTCATTTTCATTAGAATTGGACTCTCTCCTACTGCACAGCTACAGAAGGAGGATGCCACTGAGTTTCCTCAGCCGGTTCCTGTAGCGCACACCCAGCACCCCCCTCATTGCTATCAACTTTGGGATCCCAACCCAATATTCACTTAGCTAAAGGGACGTTCTGGAGACCTTCCCCTCTTGCCTTTTCTGTACATGCCATCTCTTGTCATAGCAGCAGCTGGATTTCAATGTTAGCCCTCCTCTGGGTGTAGGGTCATATTCTCTTGTGGTAACACATGTTACAGGGAGGAAGGGGTTGGTTCTCCATATTTTCTGTAACGAGCTGCTAGTTAGCAGCTGATGTCATTAGACACTGAAACATGTCCAACTGCCACCCTGAGAACAGGATGGGGAATTGCCAAGTCACCCCAGATAACCTTGCATCTCTGCCAACCTATGCTGGCAACGGTGAGAGGAAGAGCCAGGTATGACCCTGCTCAAACAAAGGCTTCAGTCAGAAGACCAAAAAAAAAAAAAATAGGAAAGAACAAAAATAGAGAGAAAACCTCTTGCGTGGCAAGCAGCATGAACCAGGTACAAAACAGCTCTTTGTCCCTGCAAACGCTGTCGTCTGTGATTTACAGGCGCACCGTAAAGGGCCAAGCTTGTATGCTTCTGTGCATGAATGGGATACACGACAGTTTTGAACCGATCTGAATCCCTCTCACATGGAAGAAGTCTGTCTCCCGAAATAAATAGAAAGAGCTCACTTGAAGCACTAATTCAGGAGGGGCTTTCCAGCCCAGAGGGGAACTTGCTGCCCAGACAGGGGCTTTCCTACCGTGGGAGCAGCACGCAGCCCTCTCTCCACTCGAGATACTACAGCTGCCGGCACCTGAACTGGCGCCAGCAGCGGCAGCAGCTCCCTGCCGCAACGCACATCGCGCAACGGCCGGGCCGTGACGCACAGACACCGGCTGGGGCTGGCTCCCTCCCTCCCGGCGGTCACGCTCCGGCACCTCACCGTGGCACGTGGGGGCCCCGGCGCCTCGCAGCCCCTCGCTCGACACCGGCACCGGCGGGGCTGAAGGAGCGCCGGTGGCGATGCCAGGGCTGGCAGCAAGTAGGACCGGGGGAGAGCAGGGTTTCTCCTCCCCATCGTGGCGCTGATGTTCGGTTCCCATTTTGGCCCCTGCTTGTCCTGGTTTCAGCTGGGATAGAGTTAACTGTCTTCCTAGTAGCTGGTACAAATGTTCCTGTTGAAGGGGAGCTCTGGACACCCCTCCTCCTGCCTTGGTTTCTATTCATGGATGCTTTAGTTTTCCCTGCTTTAATTTTCCATCATCACGTGGCTGCTTTGATAATACCCCTAGCAAGTCAACCGAGTTTTTGAGGGAAGCAAAGGTATTTGTGTGAAGAAGATGATGCTGTTTGAGCACCACTCCTTCTAAACCACCCATCCTGCAGGGAAACCTCCTCTTGGCAGATGTCCACATATCCAATGCTTTAGTCAATGGAGGGTTTTCTTACAGTTTATAAGGGAACAGTTCATAAACCAAGCAATATTTTCATGTCACAACTCTATTTTCCACCCTGAAATTCAACCGAATTCTACTTTTACTCCAGCTTTAGCAAATACAGAAGATGGGGGGATTTGGGGGAGAGGGAAAGCCAAGCAAACAGCCAGTTTGATGGTCTTTAAGGTGCCTTTTTCATTTGTCCAAACTAAGCCATCTCCAACACTTTTTTTTTTGTCTCAAAAAAATCCATAATAAGGAGGTAGAAGCAAGCAGAAGATAATAATTATAATAAATCATGGACTTTTCAAGTCTGAGCAGTGTCTCAGTATGTCCTGCAAGGGTGGAAAATGTCATCTTATTTGATAAAGACCATACAGGTACTAGAAGACATGACTGCTAACCTACAGGTTAATTACAGGTTTGAAAAATCCAAGCAAATTGATTGCGATAAGTGTGAGCAAACAGCAGATAAGAAACCAGCAAGCTTTGTCTTTTTGTCCCATCTAAAGACCAGCTCCCACTATCCTTGGGGCTGCAATTACACACCTGGTATCGACACAACCGCCCAGCAGTGCAGGTGATGGAAAAACCCACTGCAAGTCGAGGTTACCCACTTGTGAGCAGGAAACTTTCGAGGCACCTGTAGGAAATGGGTCCGGCACTGCTGGTGGGTGCTGCAGCCGTCTCATGCCAATGAACTGGGCACGCCTGTGCTTGCACGGGGGTGTCAGTGATTTGCCCATGCTGAGGAAGAAATCCTCCTTGAAATGGTGAGAGATCAATTTTTGTCCAAATCTTAAGTGCTGCATGAACGAATTGCAAGGGCTATAGGTTTCTGCTGCCCTCTGCTTACACCTCCCAGGATCTTTTTACCAGAATTTACAGCTCCCCCATGGGTACCAAGGTGACGGGTTTGGAATGAGATCAAATCCTCAGCTTATCTGTTCTGCCAGCAATAACGTGCAACAGGAAACAGCTCTTTTTAATCACAGACACTCTGCTCCACTCATTGAGCTGATAAGCTGAGTGGAGAAGCTGTTTCTACAGTTGTTTTTCAGGATAGACAAGCAGGGCTTTTGAAATCCTTCTTAAGCTTCCAACCTGCTGCGTAAGGCAGAGAAAGGGGCAGGTTGTTGCTTAATCCCAAGGCTTGCTTATGTGGAGAATCCCAGGACAGGGCTGGACCCAGAAACCAGCTCCCTGTGCATGCCCAAGGCATGGTGACCACCTCTGCTCCCCCTGCACGGCCATCCCTGCCCATTCACCCTGCCTAACCTCAATGTGTCTTGCAACATCCCCTATTGTCAGCCGTCTCCAGCTGAGTCTATACATTACATCTCCTCTCATAGGCCACATTATCCATCGTTTGGCAGTTTGCAGAGGAAAGAGGGTGGACCTGGCTTTTTATGCCAGTGGTGCTCCTCGTTATGCTGGTAAAGCCTGATCTGTGACACCTGGGTGGGATACAGCAGCTCAGAGCCAGCTTGTGACCCCCAGCATCCCCACAGCTTTTCCAGCAGGACCACCACCTGTCCAGCTGCTCCTGCTCCAAGGGGAAAATTGGTGCTTGTCCCTGTTGAACAGCAACATATGGAGAGGTAAAAAATCTGGACTCAACTCAGTTCACTTTAAATTCCAGTTCTCTAGTACAGTCACCATCCTGCACAGCCTCACCTATGAAGGTAATTCAGATGCTCTTTGCTCCATCTCCCATCTCATTATCGAATAGATTGGAAAGCCCCACCAGCAGGACAGGCCCTGCACAGCCACCTTCCTCCATCCTCCCAGCTTGGCAATGAACCTGTGCTCAGGCATGGACACTGGTCTCCCATCCAGCTTGTGCTGGATGCACCAGGTCTGCGTTTCCCCAGTTCCCTTACAGGCAGCACAGGAGAGGTGGTGGCAGAAACTCCACCAGGCTCAGACGGCTCCTCGATGTCCTCAGGGTTTGTTGTGCTGCCACAGGAGCAAAATCACATCAGCTTAAACTCAGTTTGGTTCTGACAAATCTTTCACCTCCCTGTTGTTTCCAAGTACTTGAAAAGGGTTGGTTGGTTTGTGCTGGCATTTTCCCAGCAGTTGAATTAAGCTAAGAGAGCTCTAGCTCCTTCCCCTGTTCTAAAGGCTCATCCTTCACTTGTCCTTCTCCGGTCTTGCAACCTCACTTTTTCTCCACCCATTCCCAAAAGTCACTGCAAGAGGGAGCCCTTAGCTGAGTCTCAAAGCACCTCGGCAGTAATTTCTTCATGTCAGGTGATTTAAAGCATTTAACATTCCTGAGTGCACCTACCTACCTTGCGTAAGGGGACCTGGCCCTGCGGCTGACAGTTATACTGAAGCCACCAGCTCCCAGCTGGGCTTTTCCCAGTTCATGCAAACATGCCTTTAACACTTTCAACATCATCCACAGATAGCTCTCCCTCTCCAGCAAGAACTTGAGCAGCTTTTCCTTGTCTTTCTCTCACTGCTAACATGCTCACAGGGTGAACGTATGTTGCTGTCGTGCTCCTGGAGCCCAGTGTCTCCTTTTCCTTTCCTAATGCTGAGATGCTCCTGTGTTTGCTGTTTGTCACCTGCTTTCATCCCAGCACCTCAGCTATGTCCTCCTCATAACAGGTCAGTGAGGAGCTTTCAGCTTAGCCAGGAGGGTTGGGCACCATATGTCCTTCTCTTCCTCCACAATGGGATGATCTGCACGTGTAGGATGAGGAAAATGATATTGTCCTCTTGGGTCAACCATGGGGAGATCTACTGATGTCACCCAGTGAAAGCGAGGGATTGCTGACGCTATCAAAGATACAGAAAGTTGCCTCCTGAAGAAGCAAAAGTGTTTGTTGATACTAACCACTCTCTCTCACCTTTGTAGTCATTAAGAATTTTCGCACTGGAGTCCCTTCACTGGCATTGACCCATCCCAGCTAGGTCTGTCCGTGCTTCCCAGAGCAGCTCCACATTTCTTAAACAGGGACATCACAACTATGTAAAACAGGTTTGTTTTAAACACATGAACAACATGACAAACTATTTTATTAATTTACTATTGCCTTTTTCTCTTCCCATTTCCTCACTGCTGGGGATCTTTTTCGTAAAGTTCAACACCTTTGGGATTTTATTTCTTGGTGCTTTTTAAAGCCAGGGATGGAGAGCTGGGAAAAGAAGACAGGCAGGAGAAAACCGCAAAGGAAAAATAAAAAAAATCATGACAAATGAAGCTTAAAAATTCCCCAGAGAAAAAACAGAATTTGGGAGGAATAGCTGAAGCATCTCTTTCTAGCACTGTACAATGTAATGATTGCGCCTTTACCCTTAAGTTATTTTCCCAGTTTTTTCAATCCGCTCCATCTGCTGGCAGCCAAAATTCCTCTTCCCCCTCCACTGTGGGAACACCCTAGCAGTCTCGGCGAGAGATGAGGCAGCTCCTCCAGGGCGTCTCCGCGGGGTGAGGAAGCACCAAGCCCCCACACGCGTGGGGCTGGCTGCGGTTAATGGTGCCGTGGGTGCAGGCGTCTCTGCCCCCAAGCACCCACGGGACTAACGTGGCCCCCACCTACATCCCGCCTGCGGGGAGAGCTGAGAGTGTGCTAGAGCAAAACCTTCACGGTTCGAGGTTTTTCGCTGCAGGCTGCGGCTGCTCACAGAGCAAGGGGCTGCTTAGATTTCTCTTTTGTTTTCAAAGGTTTATTGAAAGAGAAACTTTACATAAAGAGCACGCCTATGCATGCGCACCTACCTGCTCTATCTGGCCACCATGTGTTAATAACCAAACCGTATCTATCTGTACCATATTACATACTATACTTAATTATATACCTGGCAGCAGTGGAACTGTTTAAGTAACAAAGGTTCCCACTGCACACAGACCCACACACGTATCTATACTTTTTCACCATAGAAAGTTTGTGGAACTATTTTTTATGCTAAAAAGAAACGTGCAGTGCATCATTTATATTACAGCACATATATGCGTATACATACACACAAGCTGAATATGTATGTTATACAAATGATTCATTGATAGGTAGAGATAAGCAGGTAGATGGATAAATACAGTTATGTATACTTCCTGGCATGGTTTTATGCACAAGGGGTATTCAAAGGCTTTAAAATAACTAACAGACAACTCAGTTCATGCAGACCCGAGTCCCACGGCTTGCATATTTAGACACATAGTCATACCGGGAGAGTTCAGAAAATATCTCTCACTGACTTAAACTTTTGTAAACACATTCTAATAGAAAGTGAGAAACACAAAGATATCACAACCTCCTTTAGCTGTTTTGCAATCACCGACCAACAGCTGTTATCTACACCCACTCTGCCTGTCAGTGAAGAGCATGACTTATGGGCTGTGTCCACCTGGTGGGTGCCCATCTCCACCAAGGGACCTCCAGGCTCCAGCTAATACTCACATGGTTGCTCAGAGCCATACCTAGGAAGAAAGGGATGGAGGGCAAGGTAGGATCAGTCTGTTCCTCCATCCTGCATTGGGCATGCTCCTTGTCAAAGGGGAAGGAGCCCCACTGCCCAACCCAGCCACCATGGCCAAGCTGGGGGGGGAAGGGGACAAGGGGACCTGTAGCCCAGCCGCAGTGATGGGCTCCAGTCCTCAGCACACAGCCCACCAGGCTACTCACTCATTGCAATGGAGGTAATTTGTCCTGAGCATCCCAGGGGCAGAGGACAGAATGGGAAGGCTGCTGGAGCACCTCAGCTTGGTCCCACAAAAACTTACAGGAGCATGAGGCAAGTTGCTCCTTACTGATGGCTTCCAGGAAACAGAAGAGTAGAGACAAGGTAGAAGCCAGACATCTTCACCCTTGCTTGCACCCAGCCCAGGCCACAAGGTCCATTTCTCCTCAACAAAGTGTCTTTCCTTGGGCGATTTCTGATCGGGATAGATGCCTCTTCTGCTCTTCCTTCAGCAAGCAAGCAGAGAAAGCATCGTGAACACCAGCATCCTCCCCAGTTTTTTAAGGCTTCAACCCTCCTCCTACATCTGGGCAGTTTTTGGCCTGTGGGACTGGCACAATTACCCAAACGGTCTTGGTTACACACAGCCTTGAGTCACATGTTAAAGTACAGATGGCTCCTTAGAACGGGAAGAGGTTGGCTTCTAACTAAAGATTAGCACGTATTTCCTTTTGCGATGGCTGTAAAGTTAAACAGAGGAGGAAATCTCAGCTGTCGCTCAATCTCACCTCTACCCAGATTGTTTGCGATGGTTCCAGTGTGTCACATCTCGGAGGAACCACACAGCTCTCAGTCACCCAGTCCATGGCAGGAAGGGGTTCTGATGATGGTCTGGAGCACAGAGAGATATGAGACGTTGTGTGCACTCAGTCCTTTCTTTCACCCGTTGCCCAATTTCCAGGGACTGGCTGCAGAGTGCTGCATTCGCCACCACAACTGGATCTACCCCATCGCTTCTTGTACCCAGTGCACCATTAAAACTAGCCATAAGACAGCAGCAAAAATTTAATCAATGTCTTTAGGATTACAGTTCAGCTGACCACCTGGGCAGGAAAACCCTCAATGGGCTCAACTTTCTTCTAGGAACCTCTCACAAGAGCATTCTGTCCTCAAGCAGTTTAACCTGGGCCACAGTTGACAGTAAGTCAACACAGAGAACAACTATTGGAAAAAACGTGCACTGTTGCACAGGGAAAGTACTGATGATTCAGGGTCTCATTTTTTCCCTGCAAGTCAGCACTCAGCCAGTGCCCACAGGCAGTGCAGAGGGGCAGCACTGCGTGACCCACTCCTGGGAGATGGGACAGAGCCTGCCATCAGCAAAGATCTCCCAGTAGACCGGAGTGTGGACCCAGGTCCCAGGTATCCTGACAGACCCTCCCCAGATTTCTGATTACAGGAGCAACATCTCAGCCTGCACTTCATGGGTATCTACTAGAAAGTCACTGCAATCGTCAGTGCACGGGCAAGGTGGACTGAGCCAATCTACATCTCATCACCACAGAAAACAATGTTCGCATACGCTCCCTGGTGCCAGCCACACCAGGTCTGGACCTTTTCACCAGCCGTTCAGCTTCCTAAGCCAGTGGGAGACTGAATCAACAAGAAGAGAATTGCTTTGGCCATAGAGTGATCAGACAGGAGACCTGATGTAAGAGCAGACATTACCAGAAGCAGGAGTAGTCCTTGTGAGGACAAAGAGTGTTTGACTAGCTGAGCCACCCTGCTTGAGGTCTTCTCTGCGGATGGAAACACCAGCTAAATACACTGCATTACACTGGCCCACTGCTGTCCAGAAAGTTTTATGCAGTCAAGCCCAAGTTTTGGTTATCCTAGAGATGGATAAACACCAAAAAATATTTTTCATGCTTGCTTTGATTTGGAGTTCAGTTTTTGGATGTACTTGCTCTGGCTGCAACCCCTTAGCCTTTGCATTCCTTTCTGCGAGTGCTGCAGAGGAGGTGCCTACAGAGAGGAGAGGGAATTACAAGGGCACAGAGGTGAATATTGGAAGAAGGCGAGTTCAGGATTGGCACAGAAAAGCCCACCCCGTTCCTCCCACAGTCAGCTGTCTGCACCAACTGGCACAGGCATACAGGCTCTAAGACCCGTGCTGCATCCAAACACACTGATAATTATGCAACTTTGCATCGTTAGCACACCATTACTGTTCTCAAGTTAATTTTCCCTGCTAGGAAAACTGCTCCTCATGCAGGCACAGGGAGCCTTGTTAACTTTTAATTGATCATTGATTAGCACAAGTAAGATAAGGACAGTGGAGCAGCAGGCATTGCCAGGAGAGAGAAAAACCCGCCTGCAGCCCAGAAATATTTCACTTGTCCAGATTTGCTCTCGTTAGTCCTGAGCAAAGGTCAGTCCTGAGACAAACAGGGAGTCTGATGCCCTTTTCAGTCATGGGTGCTGGCCAAAACTCCTAAGAAATTAGCAAAATTCACAGAAATTTCCAATCTTGTCTACTTTACAGGTACCTGTAAAAGCAGCTAAATCATGCACATGGGAAACAGCCTGATCTACCAGCCCAGAAACCTGCAGCCGCAAGAGGGAACTAGGGGAGGGAATTTGGCAGCAGAAGATATTCCCTGGATTTTCTTCCCCTTCTCCCTTTTCTTCTGAAAGTGCTGGATTATTGGTGGGTGTCTCAATAAACCCCTCTGGGTCAGGCAGATCCCGTCACTGGTGGAGGGCTGAATCTGGCCGTCGTGCTGTGGCTCAGTTAGCCCGTCACCAACCCGCAGGCAGGGAGCCAAGCTCGGGGCTCGCCAGCTGCCAACCCTGCCTGGGGGACCTGAGTCGTCCCCAGGTACCTCTGCTTTGGCTGAAGGTAATTTAAGATGCAGCCATGGGAGCAGACAGGCAGCCAGAAAGGAGGGGACGGTGCTTGTGGGGCTGTGACCTCTAACCAAGGAGACACCCTGGGTACATTAATCTTAATCGTGTAATGGTATGCAGGGACTGAGAGCTGCCGGGAAGCCTGACTCTGCTCTTTGCTATCTCTTGCTACAGCTGAGAGAACAGATGAGCACCTTTGAAATACCTCCTTGTAAGAGATCTCCTGGAAACAAGCCAATTCAGGTCCCATAACCCAAATCCCCAGGTTCTTGTGGGCTTCCATGCCCCATGTTGTCCCCCATCTGCTGGTCTCTTGCAGCGGAGCACCTAGAAATGCCACCCATTAAACTACACGTTTCTCTACCAGGAAACAAAAGTACAAGAGGAAGGTTTTCCCCAGCAACTCCAGCAGACTAGTTGAGCACGAGGAAGGGACCAAAGGTGCCAAGCTGCACAAGCCTGTGGGCAGGTCCCTATGCCCAGGTGAAGTGCCCCATCGCCAACCAAATGCTTGGGCTATTTTTGTCCCAGCACACCAAGCCTGGGTGCAGGTTCCAGCTTTCTCCAGGCAGCCGTCCTCATTCTGGGCCTGACAGACCTCTGCTCGCCTCTGGCAGACCACGTGAACTTTGCAAACAAAATTTTTCCCCAACATGACAGTAAAGCTAAAGAAAAATCAGTCTAAACAGACCACATTTAGGAATGAACGTGTTTTTCCCTCACCCAACATGCTTCAAGATACAGCTGTCATTATTTGGGAGCATTCGTCATGTCCCACAGCAATGTCTCCCTTCAAACAACTTGATGGTCTACATGGACCATGGAAGTGGGTTCAATTGCCCCACCTGCCAGAAGAGGAGGGCGCGTGTGTTTTCTAACTTTTAGGGAAGTATCTTAAACCCTGCAACAGTGAATCCAGGACAGGCAATCGCATTCCTGCCTATCCATGCTAATTCATTCTGTATATTTCTAATTAGCTGCCAGATCAGGAATGGCCACTTAAGGACCCCTTCTCTGGATGGGTGTTGGATCACATTGTTCTTCACCTCGTGCACTAGAACACCTCCATCCCTGAAGCTATTCAAACATTGCCTGGACCTTGAAGCAACCTGACCGACGTTGCCTGTATGCACTAAGCTTTGTGCTTTCTGCCAGCACTGAGCCACGGTGGCTCTGGGGTGTCGACCCAGCTCTCAACCACCTCCTGTGGCACACTGGTACCCGACACAGGCATCCACACCAAGATGGCTCCTTGTGGAGCCGACAGCGAGAAGCCGTGGGGATCACACCGGTAACGATGAGGAGCACCTATGCACAAAGTGCCATTGGAGAAGAGTGGAGGATGGAGGGTCACTACTGATGATGGGTGGTGAGAAGTCCCCACACCACAGCTCCATGTCCCACCTCCCCGGCAGTGGAGCATGTCCCACTCCAGCTGTGCTGAGTCCAGCAACTTCAGCTGAAGTGGCTGTAGGGTGACAACCCCTGACAGAGCAGGGGACTATCTGAAACTGCCACTGCACCCTGGTAAATTAACACATACGAAAACCCCAAGGCACTTTTTTTTTTTTGCTAAAACCTATCCCATTCGGGAAGCCAACATAAGTTGGTGTTCCCAGCCTGAAACACTGAACACACCTTATCCAATGTCTTCCCATCTCTCACAGACACAGATGGGCCACAGAGCAGCTCACCTTTGATGCTGTCAGAGTTGCAAAAAGCCCTGTTGAGTTGATTTGACTAAGAAGCAAAACTACAAGAAGCAAAACTAGTTTTGTTAAATAGTCTAGCCTTAATCCAGCCTTGCTTATTTTATCAGCAGCTCTTTGCTAAATCTTTTGTACTTACAAAACCAAAACCCTTAGCTATGCAGCACTTCAAGGATGAGACTTGAGCCTCAATCCTAAACTTTTCGTCATGCACGTTTTAGAACAAAGTAATTTCTTTCTGCTTTGGATTTAAGCATGCACCTGCCTCCTTCCACTTTTCTTTTTAAAAAGAAAAGAACAGGGAAGGGGGATTTGTGGTTTAGGGTTTGGGCGGTTTTTTTGTTGTTGAGAACAAACAACAGCAGATTATGATTCCATCTTGGAAAATAAAGTATTTTCCTTATTTGCCTTTTCAAAAGACCCTTTTCTTTTTATTTTAAAAAACACGTTTTGTTATTCTCTAAACAGAGTGGAAAAATTAATACATAAAACAAAGTGCTGATTAACAAAAGTTATTCTCATCTGGTTTTTGGCTCATCTGAGCTAAGCTGACTCTTCCCATGTTATTTATTTGATTATGACACCTCACACCTACCAGCTAAGCCTCTTTCCTTGAATATCCACAGGAAGATAAGGTGACACTGGAGACAGTTAAACATTTGCAAGTGTCATTTCATATTTCAGAGTACTTCCAGTAGCAACAGCTCCATCTCCAAAGTCTGCATCCCCAAAGATGCAGAAGAGATTTCCAAGTCACAAATACCGTAATACCCAGCTGCTGGGCAAAAACTTGCTGCCCCCAAGCAGTCACCCTTCGTCCCAGGGCTCTGCTGTGCACTCTGGAGCTGGACCTTGCCCACAGCCCCAGGAGCTGCCAGGCACCCAGCTCTTGGCATAACTCTCGTATTTCTCTACAAAGCATCACAGCAAAGGTCAAGGAGCCTCCTAGAAAGGAAAGGTATGCACAGATTTCACCTTGCACACACAAGCTCTGCTAGTTTCTGTTCTCCTTAATCCAGCATGAAGCCAATTTTGGATTTACAACATCAAAACCTTTTTGCTCACAGAACAGAAGCAGCTCAATTAACCTCTGCAAGTCTCCCTGTCGTGCCCTCTGGGACCAAGCTGAGGAACATAATGACTTTACGAGCCATTTCCTGCTCTCAGGTCAGCTACTCTGCAAAGGACCCTGTGCTCTCTGCTCTCCTCCTGGAGATACGGAGCCTCCCCCTGCACCTCTCGCCTGCTCAGGAATTACTTGACTCAAACTCTATATTTGTACTCGAAATAAATCAACATTTAATATTTTACAATTACTTAAAAAGTTCTTTGAACAGTATTTTACAGATCAGCACAGACATTACACAGATTTGGTGAGGCTGCACATATGTACAAAGATGACCTGAAAGAACCTCAGACTTCTTCCATTTCCAGAAAGCATCAGAGGTCAAAACCTTAGCCAGGATTATGAGTCCCTAGAGTTTGTGCTTGTTTTTCTCTATGAGATGGAAATTCTCCTCTCTAGTATTTCTGTAGGGCCAGCTGAAACCAAAGAGGTTATATCATTAACAGCGGCAGGGATATATTTAGCCACGGATATCAAGATCACAAATAGCAATGTTTTGACAGGATAAGGTGCTATTTTAAAGTATTAAACAAAAAAACCAGCATCAAATTTCAGCCCCATTTGAGAAGACGCACACAAACCTGTTTGGGAAATGAAAAGTCAGTGGGAAAACGTTTTCCAAGTGCATGGAAAGAGCTCTTAAAATCTGTCTGATCCATTGAGCCTATTGGACTTAAAATACTGATGTGCAGAAGTGCACAGCAGCGACCTCAGAGCACGCGCCCACATCGCCCCGCAGGCACTCTGCGAGCAAGGGGACAGCCCACCATGACCAGTGTCTTGGTGTCCCTGCCAAGTCCATACTGTGAGCAAGGGATGGACGCTGCTCCATGCACATAGGAAAAGACGGGTGCTCGTGGAGTTGGTGGGTGGCCGGGGAAGACGGGTGCTTGCCAGGAGTCCAAGCCGGCTTCGCATCACGGTGGAGCCAGAGCGCCTGCTTATGTTCAAGTGATGCTTCGCCCCACATGAAGGTCTTTTCTTGGAGTCCACAAGGCAACACCATCCTTGGGATGGTTTATTCAAGTAGAAGGATGAAGCACAGAGGCCTCGGGAGCACGTTCACATCTCGTTTTTGCTCATCTCTGGCCATTGGCAGAAGCTGCATCCAGAGCTGCTGAGGACACCAAAGAGCCAGCTAGCACCTTCTTAACCCAAGATATTCACCACTGGGCCCAGACCAAGCTGTCCCCAAACAAGAGAGGCAGTGGGAACAGAAAGCAGGTCCAGCAGCCAATGGGGCCAGGATCAGAGTTGACGGCACAGGAGGGATCCCCCAAACACTTCCAGGAGCGATGTAGAGAAATCCAGCAGACAAACCTGACCCACGCTTCTCCGAGACAACCGAAGCCCCAGGGGCTCTGGCCCTTTTTCTGGCAGATTTAACCTCAAATGACACTGCTGCTCTGCCACCAGCCCTTGGGGACAGAGCCCAACCATGTTCTAACTAGTGCTAAGAGCTGACCAGGTCCTGTTTTCTGGAGGATCAAAGGACCCGCACTGAACTGATCACGCTGTGGCTGAGCCCTGCAGTCCCCACCAGTATTAGGGGTCCCTTCTAGATGTTTACAGGGAGCACATGTCCTCGGCATCAAGATCCTTTTAGCCTGCAACAGGCAGCATGCTCTTCTGCCTGTTACCATTAGTGCAATCACCAAAAACTACTGAGGAACAGCTTGATGGCTATGAAACTAGTCTCATTTTTTTTTGCTCACGGGGTCAGAATACCTCTAAATACCCCCAAATATTGCACCTTTCTGTACCTACAGCCTTGCAGAGAGAAGGAAGAGGGTGGAAAGCCTCTTTGCAGGGAAGGGAGAATCTCAAATCCTATTGTCGCTTGCAAGCTTCACTAGTGTTTTTGGTGCTGGGTCCTTCTCTAGCAAAGCTGCCTCTTCAGGTGAGCTTAAGGCAATCCTAGTGGTTTCCCTAGTAATTCCCTCCCTCCTATGAGTGTGAGCATGGTTCCTGCCATATTTCAAGCAACCATTGAGGATTCAGCCACTGGGATGTCTCTAGCGTACAGTGCTGGGAAGCGGGATGCAAGAACGTGGGCTGAACAGTGAGTACATCTCATGGGTGGACTCAGAAATTCTGCAGAAATTGGAAGTTCATCTCCTGCAAGCCCTGGATTTACAGTAAAAACATGACAAGCTCTCCATGCCCTGGTATGGCCTATTGCACTCAATTCACTGGAACGGAAGCAGCAGTATACAACCCATGCTGGGGTCTTTCTGGGCCTCAGCTGGGTTGCTCTGCTCTGCACTGTTTCTCTGCAAGACACCCAACCTTCATAATTTAAAGGAAACCTTGAGAAAGCCTGTCCCCAAAGAACTGTCCTGAGCATCCTCAACCTGTCACAGGTGAAATGCCATCAGGACATCAGTTGGGTGATCTGCAACTCCACATGCATTGAAGGCCCCCTACCACCACTCAGCCAAGGACATTAATTTTCCAAAATGTCCCCCCATGATCTTCCCCCAGATCACAGTGGCCTTGCAGTCACTGTCAAATACAGCCACAGCACCATTTGCTGGCAGGAAAATATCACTGTCCTTGCCTTGCCCTCTCAATGCCGGTGTTGACAGTCTGCTGAACCAGGTGGACATCTCAAGAAAACCACTTTCCTCCCATTGCTGAGGAACCCTGAGAGATACCAGAACACAACACCAATGTTCCCATTTCCCAAGGATGGGCTAAGCCCAGACCAGGAGCAGCTCAGCCACACTAACGCTTTGGCTGCAGGATGTCTTGGACAAGAACAGCTGGGTCTCCAGCCCAAAGGACAACAGTCAGCTTCCTTTTTCTGAGCCTATATTGGTGTTGGATGGGAGTCTGGTCTGAGAGGACAGGGTTCTTCTACGGCAGTGCTCCACTGAAGGTGGCAATGGGTAAACACAGGAGAGAATGAAACTCGGAGGGGTCCTGAAGAGGCAAAGAGGACCTTCTCAGTGCAGAGAGATCACTGTCCCTGGGTTTGTAGCACACAGAGATCTCACACCTGCAAGGGAACAAAAAGAAACCAAGCTATAAGTAAGGTGTGTGGCTGAGAATCACAGTCCTCAGGTGCAGCAGAAATATCTGCAAACAGGAATCAATGCAGTCTTTAACAGGACTGGAGTATGAGTGCTGAGAGTTCAGGTCTTTAAGCTGGCTCAGATTGGGACCTAGAGCAGAAGCATTCACAAAAAGTAATTTCTGAAACTCATTAGGGAAAATGAGAACTTTTGCATCCCCCGAGTTTTGGAGAGAGGGAATTAGCTCCTTTTCCATTTCATGCATTGAACTCTCCCACCGGCCCCCTGAGTTGCACAACAAACAAGTTAAGTAAAACACTTCTCTTTGGGGTTATTTAAGAAATAAGATCCAAAATCTTTTTCCATTGGAGGCAGCATAACCTTGCAAAGTTCTGCTCTCTCTGAGGGAGAAATTAAAATGCTTGCACATTTTTAAGATTTGTGGATCAACTGGTTTGATCTGTTTGTGCTCATGCAATTATGTTGTCTACAGTGAGTTTTCAAATTCCATCACCTGGGGAGCCAACTTGATGCCCTAGGGACATAACTGCTGGATGAACAGTCAAATGAACAATTCTTGCTCTACCCCAGTCCCTCCCATGAAGATCATGGGTTCCTTCTGCAATGGGTATGCCAAAAGTGGTGGAGAACCCAAATGAAGTTTAGAAGTTGAAGGCTCTGCTCATATGCCCAGCACTTTTCAAACACCTCATTTAAGTTGCATAGCTTTCCTCTGCCTTATGACTGGTCTTGCTGAAAGAGCTGTCTTTACAGAGTTCAACAGTTGACTGGGAACCACCCTTTAGACTGTGGCAGTTTTGAAGGTAAACTACTGCTGGGATCTGAGCAGAACCATCCATCTCACCCGAGCTCAGCTGCACTACAGAGCTTGGAGCTGTATCACCCAGCTTGGGCATCTGGCATAGATCCACCATGGTGCTCAGGACCTCGTCCCCCAGCGGTTTCATGGACGAGTCCTTACGCACAGGATGCACCATCCCAGGAGTGCTGACTGCAGCAGGCGGCTGGCCACGTTGCAGTTCCTACCTGGTGACACTCTGCAGGATCTTCTGCTCATCCTGGTCCAGACACACGGCGAAGGAGGACTGGAGACCGATAATCTGCACCTTGTCTACTTTTATCTGGGACACGCTGATCTGCTGATAGAAAAAGAGTTCAAATGAGGGAGCTGCCATGATCAGCGCATTATCCCTGTGCAGGGAAGGAGAGCAGGGGAGGTGGGCAGCCCTAAAGCAGGTCTGGTGGCCAACAGCAAACAGATCCCCCAAGGAGCTACTGTCTCCTGCCCTGCTTCCCTCCCAGCTGAGTCAGGCTGACATCCTGTTACCAAGTGTAAAAGCACCATGATTTGAGTTACCTGATTGAAACTTTTTTTGGATTTGGAGTTCTGCCTTTTGACTACCTCTGTCATGGTCAAGTTGAGACACTCTGTCTTTGAGGCTGTAACAAAAGAAAACTGTTATCACTTGGGGCTTCTGGGCCACTGGTGGGAACCCAAGTGGTCCCTCCACCCCTCAAAGCATCCCAGAGGCAGTGGTTCTCAGCAGGACCCCACTGTCAAGGAAAATACAATATTCCTTCCCCAATGCTAACCTACATAAAAAGAAAGCAATCAGAGAGACAGAGGTAAATTTCAGAGTAATTTCCAACTGCTTTCCAAACAAAGCAGCAAAATGTAACTATCCTAGGACCTAAACAGGAGAAAACCCATTGGCCCATTGTCGCAAGGAAATTCTAGCTCTCCCAGCGTGGCCTTTCCTGCAGTCCACCTGGAGATGCTTTTTCGTGTCTGGAATTACAGTGACATCCTGTGGTCAAACTGCTGAATGTGAAAACCAGTGGAGACAATCAAGGCGACTGGCTTTCCATTGAAAGAAGAGATTCATGAAGGAGAAGCTTCTCCCCAATGGGGAACTGAGGACACCCCCTGAAGCAAACCCACAGCATTGGCAGCACAAGCAAAGGTCCTGAACTAGCACAGAAACACCCAACTCAAAATGTATAGAGGAGGTGAGAAATTAATTCCCACTGGCTTTTTTCCAGAGTTGTCTGCAAGGCTTCATGGATGAGGTAGCAAGAGGAGGGATAGAGGTTTAAGTCGAGCTCTGTGAGACATGTAGGAGCTGTCTCCTCTTTGGCAGGTCACCCGTTTGCCTGGACTGCTGCTCACAAACCACATACCTACCAGACACAAAGCACACAAGGAGAGAGGAACTAAAAAAAACCTCTCAGTTTACTCAGAACTGGGTGTCTGATGGCCAAAACAGCAGTTTTTAAGCAAGAATGAACAGATATTGCTTCTAAATATACACTAGACTAAAAACCTTGCTGCTTTTAAAAGGCTCAAAGCCTTATTAATACCCCATTGGAAACTTGATTAGAAAAAAAAACAACTTATGAAGCAAAATCATGTGGCAGCCAGCTATCTCTGAGCTGCAGGAAAGAAAACAGGCTGAAGCATCAGCTTAGCAAGAGCCTGCTGAAAGCTGCTGCAGACGGCAGGACAAGCAGCCTCTCCCTTGGGTCCTACTTCATTTAACAACAGTTTTACCTGTCTCTCCTTCTCCTTACTGAAAGAGCGTTGCTCTGGAAAGCACCACTCTCCAGTGACCATCCTGCTGTTTGGACTGTCCCAGCCCTGTCCCGAATGGACATCCCATTTCTCTGGCTGGAAGCTTTCGGACAATGGGAAATCAAATGGCCTTCATCCCTGATGTGGTGCTAAAGACAGCCAAGGACTACAGTATACCTCAGGGAACACCAGGCACCTTCCATGTATTTTCTCCTGCATTCACACATCCCTGCTTTGCTCCAGCTAGAAGATCCACAGTGTCCTCTTGCTCCACCAGTCCCTCCCATTGTTCCTATGCAAAGCCACAAAGACCACCTTTACCCACCTAGTTCTTCATACTTCTTGCAGGCTTTGCTAAGGTTGACAGACGTGCAGACCTTCTCAACGTCATTCCAGTGACTTCTTCCACTGATGGCTGTCTGCAGAGACCAACCAAAGCCCGTGAGATGCCACACTCCAGGCTGATGTTACCCTGCCTCCCACCCCTAACCATCTGACTGAACTAGCTCAGATCTGGAATTACCTGGAGCTGCACAAAATTTCAGTAGGCATTAAAATTCATTTAACCTTGGATTTACAAAAATTGCCCAGGCTTAACACTAAATAACTGCAAAGGGACCACCAAAATAGGAGGACTGCTGTGAGCAGCAGCAGATCGCTCCTTGGAAGCAAAGTCCACCAGTGTAAAGTGGCACCCAGTACATGTTCAGTCTATGGAAACTGACTGCACGTTCCCTATTTTACTGGGTTGAACAGGAGTGGAATGCCACCCCCAATTAGCCAGTAAGTAGACAATTAGCCTGAGTTTGGCTCGTCTGGACTTGAATTCAGGGTCCTCCAGCAGACTGTCAGCATTTGCCTCCCTCAGTCCCTGGCAGAGAGAGATGTTTGCCCAGCACTGAAGTGGTTTTCTGCCCCATTTGTCTCTGTGCCAGTCCTGTGCACTCACCTTGCTGTAGGCGATCTGTAGTGTTAGTGGGATTGCTTCTCTGTCTCCATCTATGCCCAGTCTTTTGCTGCCTGGACCTGCACGAAACAAGGAGCAAATGTCACACAGTGGCCTTTTATGCCCATTCTTCAGCTGGCTACTGATACAGCAGCACACTCAGTACCTACAGAAAGGGAGAAAAAAATGGTTTGCTGAACACAGCTGTGGAGCAAAAAGGCAAAAAGAAAAGATGGCTTAAAAGCTGCCAGAAAGCAATTAATCCAGTGCAGAAATTTCAGCACAAAGCACAACAAGCAGCTCTGCAAAACTGAAAGCAGTGCTGGCTAAGCCGGTGCAGAGGGGTCAGTGCTCCAGGGAAAACACAAAGCAATAAAAGGCTGCATTGCTAAGCCAGCTCCTGTTTTTCCGGGCATATTTCTGCCCACATTAAATTAGCCTTGAAATACTGTGCCTGACACTTAGTAACTTTTTTTTTTTCCCCCTGGATAATTTTTTGCAGATGTTAAGTGGTGTGCTGCCAGACAACCCAAGGAAAAAAAAAAAAAATAAAAAATCAAAGTCAGAAGGATTGGTGGTTTCACGAGTTATTGGGAAGAGGTCTTGGCCAAGCCTGTATTTTGGGGGAGCAGGGTGGTGACACTTCACATGGAAGATATTTTATGAGCTCTGTTTAGAAAGACAAGGCGAGATCACAGAAAAGCAGTTGGTTAAAAAAATTAAGTGATGAGTTTAAATGCAGTATTATTGGTTGGCCATGAGATGTCTCTGCGAGCTGCACTGCACCAAACAGCATGTTGTCATTGGTACCCAGGAGGGAGCTGGAGACCATGCTGCAGGCGGATGCTTCTGCCATTGCTTCTTCTCTCTAATAATTTTATAAATTCCTAGCATAAAAGCTCATGGATCTCCCTTGCAGAAACGCTCCAAGCACATGCACAAACCTTGCTTTGCCCAGTAAACTAAGGAAATGGAAAGAGGGATTTTATAAATGATGCTCCTGGACAAAGCATAAACAACAGAAAGCAGCAAAAAGAAAAGATGAAGAGCTGCATTTGGCCAGGTGCTGATGAGAAGAGGGAAATGGACTTGAAGCTGTTTTATTGCAAATACGTTTTAGAGTTAACAGCAGTAAAAACAACACAGCATTCCCATGGCTTCTTTGCTGAAGAGGAATGCAAGAATTATGATGCTTTACTTCCAAATTTGTGAAAAGATGTCTGGATCTTTGCTCACAATGCAGCCTGGGCTCAGACACCTCTTTCCATTTCTCTCCCAGCCCAGTGGTTTGCAGACCTCCACCCTGAGGCTGAAGGTGCAGAATCAGCTACAGACCTGATGCCTTGATGGCTCGTGTGGCTGCTGAGTGGCCCAGCTCGAGGGAATGGATGAAGACTTCGGTCATCTTTTCTCCCCCGATGAAGGTGAGCTGCCACAGGGAGAAGAGTGAAGATGTGGTGGTGAGGAGACCCAGCCCGTGCCAGGCAATGTTCACCCCTCTTACTCCTTTCTACAGGAAACAGGTCAGTTTGGGAAAATCCTTTCATGTTTTCAAAATACACCTTTCAACAACTGCCTTGGGTGACACTTGCCTTTAGCTGTACTTCAGACTGTTTTAACAGACCACCACCAAGTAAAACAACCCCAAAACCTAATTTTTAAAGAAACTCCCCAATCCACTGGAAAGAAAACCCACGATGAGCCTAACAGCAGGATCTGGGCATCGCTTCAGGTGACACAAATCCCATGAACAGCAGCAACTCTGCTTGCCACATCCCCACTGCAGCCGGTCCTGTGCCACAGCACCAAAGCAGTTGTTGCAGCCACGCATGCAACCTTCCCCACCACGTCGGCTCCGTGCACACTGCAGGGTGTGGAAAATAGGCTTCGTGGAGGGGCTTGGTTTGGAAAGCAGAGCCTAGAGGGACTTCCAGCAATGTGAGTAACCTGTCAGCACTGACGGGAGTCGCTTTGTGTCATGGGGAAAGGTGTTTGGATGGAAAATTGCTTGTGTGACTTAAGGATCATCTGGGCAGGACCTGCACGCTCTCAATCCCTGAGCGTCAGCCAAAGCACCGTGGGCACCCGGAGAATAAGAGGAGACGGAGCTCCACCGTACCAGCACGTGGTGGCTGTGCCACAACCCACTGCTTCACAGGCAGGTCCTGAGTTGGTGGCACAGGCAGAAGATCCCTCTTTCCCCCTCACCAAGACGGGGCCGAGCCCCTTTGCCTACCTCTGTCTGGTAGAGCTGCAGCAGGACGGGGCGCGTGGCGAAGCGGCAATAGTAGAGGATCATGTCTGCCAGGATGGGCAGCTGCTCCTGGGAGTCCTCCTGGGGCTCAGCCTCTGGCTTGGCAGACTGTGGTGAGAGAGTAAGTCGCAAGCCTGATGGGGTATGGGGTAACCACAGCCCAAGGCCAAGAACTGGCCGTCCCACCCCACTGGGGACAGAAACCTTCCTCCTGGCCACCAGGAATGCCCCCATCTCCATCCCACGTCCCTGTAGCACAGCCTCCTGTACAGGATCGTGGTGGCCCGGTGCTAAGCAGAAGCTCTCCGCTCAGCTCCCCTGTACCTCAGGGAAGGGGGATGCCAAGCCCTACCAGCCAGCATGCACGTACCTGACACAGGACATTCATGGGCAGGTTCATCAGCCCAAGAACGTTCCGCTCGTACCATGGGTCCAACATGCCGATGTAGTGGGAGACGTCGTTGGTGCTGCTCTCCATCCCAGACAAGGTGGGATCCTGAAACCAAACACACTGGGGTGACTCCGGGGGTCCCCCCAGGCTCCTCAACCCATGTTTGGGGCTGGTGGAAGAGACGCCAACGCTCCCCTCAGCCTGCCCTGCTGGCCTCCTCGCACACCACTCTCAGGGCCAAGCAGAGCGCCGGTGGCACCACAAGTCCCGCGGCGAGCAGGACACCTACCGTCTGTGCTGAGGCCCGGAGCTGTGGGTCCCCCAGGGACGGGGAGGGATGCATCAGTGGGGTTGATGGAGCCAAGCAGCTCCTCTTCACGGGGACGTAGAAAAACTGCAGCTTGAAGTACCTTGTCAGTGAGGGGCAGGTGCTCTCCTTGAGCCTAGGAGAAGGTGGGAGAGGGCTGGGTAAGCAAAGCTCTCCGGAGCATCCCGGCAGGCTGGGTACCTGCTGCCGGATCCCCCGCACCACCCGGCTCACCTGAGGTTGCTGTAGGCTCGGGCCACTTTCCCCGAGATGCGGTCAGAGCCGAAGACCACAACGCGCAGCGTGGACACCTTGGCGTCCTCGTCGTAGCTGAGGAAGGGCCGTCGGTGGAGGCTGAGGTGCCGCGGGGCGAGCGAGGCCGGCAGCCGCTGGCTCAGGACGTGCTGCGGCAGCGAGTGAGCGCGCCGGGAGCGTGCCGGGACACGGTGCTTGGCCTGGGGGGTGCACAGGCTCTCAGCCCGGCGCAGGGGCAGCGAGAGCGAGCCCATGTCCGGGCAGTCCTTCAGGTCCCTCCTCAAGACCAGCTGGCTTTTGCTCTTGAACAGTTTGTAGATCTTGTTGGTCAGCGTGTGTCTGTATTTGTGGTGGGTCTTCTCTACCTTCAGGTCCGACCTCCCCACCATGTCCAGGGAGCTCTCGTCGCTGTCCTCCGCATACCCACTGTCCATGCAGTCCTTCAGACTGGAGACGAATGACTTCAGGGACTTTCTGGAGACCACCGTCAGCTCCGAGATGGAGTCCTTGGAGGTGGTGAAGAGGGACATTCGTGAGGGCTTAGATCCCTCCTCTGACAGCGCCGAGTACACAGAATCTTTGGAAATGGCACAGATGGGGGAAAGCAGTGAGTCCCGCTCGGGGAAACAGCCGTCAGTTTCCACCTCCTCCTCTTCCTCTTCATCCTCCTCGTTCTCGGAGGCCATGGGCTCAACAACGCTGCACTCTTTGCTGAGGACATCATTGAGGATATCTGAAAGTTGACCAGAGGGAGATCATGTCTGGTACAGGCTCTAGCACAACCACTGGAAATGCGATGACCCCAGACAACAACACAACTACAGCGTGGCCAATGCTGTCCTTGATCCTGCACGGTTTCAAACAAGGAGCTGAAAACCTCCTACTGAACATTTTTAGATTTCCATAAGGCACTCAGATGCAATGCAAAACAAAACGTGTTTCTCTCCTTGAGGTCACATTCTGTTTGGGTTCTCGAAAGACAAACACCAGTTGGGGTTTTGCTTTCTTCCTACACAGATTTCACAACATGCTCACGTCTGATTCGGGTTTAACCAGAGGGCAGGAGGAAAGCAAGGTATTTGGCTAATTGAACCCCGAATCACCCCACTGCGGGTGGCCTCCTGGCAAGGCTGGACTCACTGCAAAGCCCAAACCAGAGCTCTGGTCCAGCTTGCTGGGGCCAGCAGGCAAAAAACACTAAACCTACACAGGAACAGAAAAGGTCTTCCAGGAATGGAGAAGCTGGAGAGACCAGCTCAGCAGAAGGAGAAGCCGCTGCTTCCCCTGCAAAACTGCTGCGGCCGGGCCGAGAGCACGGCAAAGGGACCTGCTTCGTGGCGATCCCTGCTGTGGGTGGGGGAAGAGCTGCAACAGCCAAGGGATGTCAGCCCCACAGAGCCCCGACATTTCAGTGTGGTCAGGCTTTTTTAGCAACAATTATTTCCAGGGCACGAGCAAGGTTTACTCCTTGCAGACGAGCTTTCTACCAAGCAAGGTCTCCCTTCGTACCAATATCACCACAGACTCGGGTGCAATGCACCGCTTCCAGCTTTATGCAAGGCACGACTTTGCCCAGGAGATAAAGCCCTGAATGATTTGTCTCTGGCAACACGTGTTTTGGGGCCACCAGTGCCTTGTGCCTACCGCTCGGATGAGGTCTTTACTTGGGATCACAGCAGGCATCATGCCCAAGCTGACATGTACATCCTTTCCCATCTAGGGGACGCTGGCATCCACTGTGTTACCTCTCCCTCCAACACCAAACATTTGTTATCGGCTCTTTCAGGCTCTGGCCACAGTTTGTGTCATATACCCGGCTGAACGTGGCAGCCCCAGCCAAGCTGAAATGCTGCTCAACAACCCCTGTGATGGAGGAGCAGAGGGCTCCGGTCTCACTAGGAGGGATAGGGGATCCTCTCTGCTTACCAAAGTTATCCTGATCCCAGCTGTAAGTGTAGCAGCGAGCGGTGGGGATGGGGATGGTGTGGAGCTTGCGGGGCTGAGCCTCACCTGGGAAGAGAGGAGGGAGAGGAGTTAGTTTGCAGGGTCCCCCAATACTGCTCCTGACAGCGCTCCTGGCCGGTGGGAGATGCCATCCACCCCACGTACATGTTTTGGGCAGCCCAGGTCATGCAGAACACCAATGCTGCTGTCGTTATCCCCATGAAGTTGCATGCAATTGGGACGAGGGGACATTTTACACCTCTAAGAGCCATCAGACACCACTGTTACCATTGGTTTCTGATTTAAAGTTTTCATGTCACCCACAAAGGCTGGAGAATTTTTTTTTGTCCTGTTTTAATGAAGGATGACAAACCATTTCTGGTTCACCATGTGGTTATGAAATAGGACCTGGGTTGGTGGGTTTTTTTTGCTGTAGTTGTTGTTGTGCTAGGTTGCAACTTTGCAAAACTGCTCCTCACCACTGCAGGGGCTGAGCCGGCAGAAAACCCTGGAGGAAAAAGAGGAGTATGGGGGGGTTTCTCACCGGCGATGGCAGGAAAGGATGCGGCCCCAGCGATGTCCCGCAGCACAGACTGCAGCTGCTCCCGGGCCAGGACAGGGTCACTGCTGGTGGCTGCAATCTCCTGTGCGTCAGCGGCACTGGCATAGATCTCCGAGAGCTCTTCCAGCGTCTTGGACTGGGGGGAGCAGAGCCAAGGTGAGAGATTGAGGGGGTCCCTCCATAGAGGCAACACACAGGTCTTTGGGCAGGATCACTAACTACCACTGAGTAACTCACTTCCTCCTACCCCTTTCAAGTCCCCCAAAACTTCTGCAAAGAAAAAAAATGTGTTTGAAAACACCTAATGGGTTTTCTTCACAATTTTTTGCCCCTCTGCCCCCCAAACATCAAAGCAAAGTGTTTCTTTGGTCAAATGAACGCTTTTGCTGCATTTCAAATCTGGGGGCACGTCCTCTCTCCACTTAGGGATGGGGAAAAGAGTAAAAGGTGAGTGACCCCCCACGTACTTCACAAAACACAAATGTAGACCTCAGGTCTAACCTGAGAAGAGAAGGAAGAGACACCTTTTTCCTACAAGAAGTTATCAAAACTTTTTTTCTTCTGTCGATCAAGTATTATTTTGGTCAGGAAATCCATCAGCCAACTGCATGAAACTGCTCCCAATGGCATCGCAGCATTACCGAAGTCAAAGCTCTCTGAGCCTACCTTCAGGAGGCGGTGTAGGCTGTCCAGGTCACAGCGGGTGCCAAAGTTGGCCTGGTAGAGGTGTTCCAGGAGCACAACGAGCGTGGCACGCTGCGGGTGCTCGCTAGCGCTCAGCTTCTCAGCGATGGAGAGGAACTCGCTCTGCACCTCAGAGCGGTTGAGCAGCAGCACCGTTCTAGGGACAAGGGGATGGAGGTTAGACCGGGACAGCCAGGCTCAGATGCTGGTGGCACATGAAAGTCTTGGACAAATTCAGATTAGACAGCAGCATCCTCTTGGGTTAGCCACAGCCGGAGGGTCACGGGGCTGTGCAGGGGTGCCAGGCCCATGCTGCAGTGCCAGCTATGGGCAGGCAGCGGGTAACAGATGAGCATCCTCCACCCTGCTCCTCAGCACCATCTCTCCTCCCACATCTGCAATATCTCCAATAATTGTTCAATCAACCCCAGACAGGGCTCTGGCCCAGCAGCCAGTTGCCCTAACTGGACATCCAGCACATGCAATGAAGCAGAGGGTAGAAAATCCCCCTGAGGCATCTTCCCCCTGCAAGATGCAGATCAGAGCATCACTTCTGGGCTTTAATGAGAAGAGCCACATCCTTCAGCTGCATTTTTGCCGTGGACCACAACATGAATATCCACAGGCTTTGAATTCCCAAACCTGCAGCCCATCGAGCATGTGCTTCTGTTCATGGATGAGAGCAATCCAGCTCAGTGAGCAAAAATGGCTCTGAATTAAGGATGTGCTGTGGTGTGCTTGGTTCTAGAAAGCTCAGGCAACGGGCACAAGCTTTCACTAAGCCCAAGGTTCAGCTTGCATACGGCTTTGTGCCAGGTTTTCAGGGCTTTTTATGCAAATACAGCCATTCTGCTGTAAGTCATCTGTGGTTGCACTTGCACCTGTATAAGCGTGTAGAGCAGCAGAGCTGTACTGGGAAAGCAACACAGCAGCACCAGTGCAGCTGGGTGGGATACAGGTGCAGCTCCAGAGCTGCACAGCATGAGTGGACAAGCCAAAACAGCAGGACACCCCTCCTGCACAGAGTTGGGGGCGGCTATGCACGAAGGACTGTCCCTGCGGCTGGGGCTGGCACGGCAGCCAGGAAGGGCACACACCACCTGGGCTCATTTTCCTATTTACAAATGAGGAGGAAATGGCAGGAGGAAAGGTTTGGCCCTCGAATAAGGTGACTGTGCTCAGAGCTGGAAGGCTTTCATTAATCGTTGTACTGGGACGGACTCGCTTCTGACCCCCTTGGGGTAGTGGCTCCCAAACACGCAGATCAAAGCGTCTGCTGGCTGTTCTCCAACATGTGCCAAGATCAGCAACTCCCTGTGGAGGAGACTTTGCCTTCCCCAGCTGTTTTCACCCAGATCTGAAGCCCTGCAGTAAGCAGGGCTGTGGGAAAACTGACACGGGGAGCCCGCACACCCTGACCCGCAGCTGTGGAAATGCCACAGCCACTTTCTTTGTCTCTTCCCACAGCTCAGCCCAGCTATCCAGCTCTCCTCCCCGGCACATCGTTACATCTTAAGCAGCGTGAGACTGGGGATGCTACGGAGAGGCACCAGCAGCGCCCATGGCCACACTTACACGGTGGAGCTCTGGTAGTTCTTCACAGGCAGCCCCTGCTCTGTCCTCACCAGCCTCTGGAAAGAGATCCCTGGGGGAGAGAGCAGAGGACATGAGACGTGGCACCACTGCAGACCGCTCTGCCTCAGGAGCACATCGAATTTGTATCCTAACGCGGTGCTGACCTGGCTGAGCTGCTGCCCAGAGCAGACAGGGCAACACCAAAAGTCCTTATGGGGACAAGGCACAGCCACCATGTAAGGTCACCAGCCCAGGAGCAAGGAAGCCCAGAGTGACAGGAAAGCAACCAAAGGACAGGACAGGAGAGCTGCTACATCCCCAGTCCCTTCTTCCTCACTGCTGATGTAGAATGTGAATTGCATGGATGATATTTAGCAGCTTCTGCCACTTGCTTTAGCACCCCAGGCCCTGGATCTCACTTATGGACAGCAGGTCACCGCCACCTTCTCTCCCGCAGGGATGGAGCCCAGACTGGCCCCAGCAGAAGACAGGCTGGCATGGGCAGCCCAAGTCCCTGGATGCCTCCCTGGGACTGTCCCCAGGACGCCTTAGGGAACCCCAGCCAGGTGACATTGGATGGACCTGGACTGGGTGGCAACAGTGAAGCCCGTGTACACCCCCAAACAGCAGGACTGGGGTACATCTTGGGAAAGATTTTATGGTATCCACAAGATCCAGCACCCTTATTACTGCAGGCAGCCACATCCGAACCCCAGCTGCTGTTCAGCAGCCTGAGAGCAGCACCCAAGGCAGGGGGATTGCCCAGCACCCACAGGCAGCCCATGTTGATCCACACAGGCCCCCTGCTTACGGCAGTGTTCACCCCTCTTGCAGAGGCATCAGCCCCTGTTTGCAGATAAAAGCTATTGCATTCTTGGCAAATATTGTCAGCAGCTTGTTTTCAGTTAATATTTACCCTCATCTCAATAGAAACCTTTTGCTTCAGCCTCGCAGCAGGTCACAGAGGCCGTGCAACAAGTGTATAAGGGCTTGGCCAGCTTACCAGCAGAGGACACATTCTCATTGTTCCTGGCTCCAGCTGCGGGGACAGGCTGGGGCGAGGGGCAGCACCAGGCTGCCCAGCCCAGCAGGCCAACACCTCCCACATGGCATCTTCTGCCAGGGGTGGGGGAATCTCATATGCTTGTAGGAGGGGAAAAACTTTTGGACCAAAAGTCCCCAGCTCACACAACCTCGGGCACCAGTGACAGTGGTGATGGCACAAGAGCAGGATGTAGCAAACCACCCCCAGCACTTGGGCTTTCCCAGGGGTCTGTAAAACACAGCCTCGACTGGTGTCACAGTAATAAATGACCAGGAAGGAGCTGAGAAAGTCCACAGCTGCAGCAGCATGGGACGAGCATCCTCACGTCTGCACTGGTCCTGCAGCTCTGAGCTGGAGGCCAGACACAACACAACAGCCCAGCCAGACCTTGCCTGGTGGCCATGGCCATTTATGCTGGTAGGTCCTTCAGCTGGGGGTAAATCAGCTACTCCAGTGCCAACACTGCAGAGGGTTTGGGGGCTTTTTTCTTTAATCTTTTTATTCCTTTGAAAGCATCTTTCATCCCACCTGCACCTAACAAGGTCCCATCTCCGCAGGATGTTGCTGCCATGACAGAGACCCTATGTTTCACATCCCTGTCAGGGCTCTCCAAAGCAGCTGCCTGGTTTGAGGACGTGGGGAAGGACCCCCAGCCTCAGCCACAGCCCATGTACACATCCAAGGCCTCCCAAGTCCTGCTCAGAGCCAGTCTTGCTGCCATGGCCCTGCGCAGGATTAAACAAGGGCTGAAATCTGCTCTGTGTGATAACAGCTCTCCATAAGCCACCAAAAGACGGAGAGATTAGGAGAAAGGGCCTTTTAGAAATAATTGGAAGAGCTGCTCCATTGGGAACAACAGGACATCTATGAGGAGTCCTTAATTAAAAGGAGCACTGCTGCTGCCGATAGATGTGCCCAAAGCCGTATCACAAGGTAGTGTCTCGGCTGTAAAGAAAGAGCCAGGGAGTCCCTCAGCCCTATGGAAATCTCCACGCAAGGGCAGGCTCGAAGGCTCCAGCCACCTTGATGTCAATGAATGGACCCACTGTTATCACCCCAGTTACACCACTGAGCATCTCAAACCAAGCATCTCAAACAAGGCCCAGGGCTGGGCAGGAGCAGCCAGCACGTGCTTTGCCATGGAAAAGACCCACCAGACTGAAAGGCAGCCAGGAAATAGTTACACATTTTGCTAATTCACCCTGGTCCAGAGCTGAGAGTCCCTAGGAAGCTCCCACCACCTTGCACACAAGGCAGCCACCGAAAACACAACCCTGCCCTGCTCCTCCAGAGGAATCTGGTCTCACCCTGTGCTGGACCACCAGGGAAAAATCATCTAGAGGACGGAGGGCATAGCTCCTCACCTCCTAGAAAAGCTAGGATGCACAAGGTAAACGTGGACATCACGCTCAAGAGATTCATGAAGCAAGTAGGGTATGAGACAGCAACACCAGGAGACTCTTAGGAACAAACACGGGGTGCTCATGGCAGTGAGCGTTTTTGGGGAAGCAGGGCCAGCAGCATGTGAAAACCCCACGGCAGGGCAGGAGTGCTTACCGGGGGCCTTGAGCTCGTTGCTGATGAAGGTGAGCAGCTCGCGGAAGATGTCGCAGTAGGGCACGGGCCAGGTCAGGAAGCTGTGGTATATGCTGGCGGCTTTCAGGAGCAGGTCGGAGCCTGGTGGGAAGTGAGGAGCCTGCGGGGGACGGGGAGACACGGTTAGAAAGGCAGCAAGGACACAGGCCTCGAGCGCTGCGTAAAAACTTGAGGGTTTAGGCTGGAAGTGGGAGAAGGAGAAGTGGGATCGGAGCAGAGGTTCACCCTCTGACACCCTGTCCTCTCCCAAGGAAGGGTCAAAGGATCCCCACTGGGCACAGCTTTGAGAAAGCTTCATCCGCTCTGCACCCTCCCAACCTCCTGGCTGCAGCTCACGTGCCAAAGCCTATATATACATTTCTTTTTAACAACCACAGATCCATACAGATGAATCGCATTACAGCCTGTGCTTTTGCAAGATCTGGCAGCAATGATTTCCTTGGGATAATGATGCATTGTGCTAATAATAATAATCAAAAAAAGTGTTTCCTGTGAAGGCTCCACTCCTCCTTTTCATTAGCATTGCCCATATATTTTGCACAAGTATAAAGGGTAATGAAAAAAATTTGCCTTCTCTGCACAGAGATATTGTCCGTCTCCCTTTCTGATTAGCCCGTCTTTAAATAAAAAGCTTAAAAACAGTGCAGCTCATTTTTTTTCATCTCACAGCTTGTGCAACGGTTGCTTGGTCTTGATCCCTGTAGATTCGTAAAGGATCTTTTTTTTTTGAGATGAATTGATCAAAGCAGACCATGATGTTTCAGACGAAAGCCACCCCGATTTCGGTGACTGTTCTGTGTAGCTTCACAGGGCCCCAGACCCCGTGCCTCCCCGGGGGCTGGGATCAAGCTACATGCAGCAGCCTCAAGACTTACATACAGGACCGCATAGTAGAACAGCAGAGCCAGGGGCATTACGAGATCGTAGTCGCACTTCTCCTGCACCTGTAGGAAACAGCCAGAGGGCAGAAGGATAAGCTGGGTTGCTCACCATGAATGTTACCTGAAAGCATCATTGGAGGTGCTGGGAGGCTCTCTGGCAGTGCAGCCGAGCACCCAACCTGCACTGTCACAGCACCAGCCCCAGCAGATTCCCTTGTCTCCATGGGAAAATAACCCCTAAAGGCCCAGTATAACCCATATGGATAGGACAGGCAGATCTGCACAGGCTGCCACTCTGCCTTTATGCTCGAGAAGCCAGATTTGGCCAAGCTCCTAGCCCTCCGATGCTCCTGATCCTTGCAGAGTTGCATGAAATTCTATGAAAGTGGCTCAAAGCAGGCAGTTTGGAGAGTCAAGCAGGCAGCTCATCCCCTGCAAGAGGCTAGCAAAGCTTGGCAGCACGGTGCAAACCACGTATTTTTGGCCCAGCCTTTGCCAGTGAATAGCCAGCAGAATTATTTCATCAATGGACACAGTGATGACTCAAGGATACGCTTGCAGACACTGTCTCCCCGTGCTCATGAGCACAGCACGAAGTGCAATAAACCCTAATGTAATAAAACACTATCTGCAACTAGATCAATTCCAGCCATTTAAAAAAATATAAATGGATCAAACCAAATTGTGCTATCTTAACTAGTATCAGCTCGACACCCTGGCAGCTAGAAAGCCTTTCTTTCCCAAAAAATGAAAGGCAGCATTTACCCCATCACATGAATCCCAGCGCTGAGGATTTAGGAAACACATCACTGTTTCCTGCCACATCAAGGGATTCCTCTGAGGTCTTCCGAGCCACAGCCTGGGGTGACCCTGCTTGACTGACGATGCCTCGAGCTTCTCCAGCACATGACGAGACCGTGGCAGGCCGATACGATCGGCTCCACTGCCGTTTCGCCTCCCTGTTCTGCTTGACCTGACTGTTGCCTGCTGGGCTGCTACATGGTGCAAACCCTGCCTGTGGTCCCCAGCGTCCCAGCTCCACTCCTGGCTCTGCAGGAAGCACGGCAGAGCTGCAGCAAAGTTTCCATCAAAAACAACAGGAAACCTTCAATTTGCTCTGATTTGGACTAGCAGCTCCCAGTTTACGCCAGGGGAAGGTCTGGGGAAATCTGGCTCCATCCGCGCAGCCCCATGACCCAGGCTGCCCCCGCACGGTGCCAAGCAGCACTTTGGGAAATCAAAACCCTTCCCCGTGGATCTGCAGTGGTACCCAAAGAGCAGATATCAGAGCTGGTTTTTCCCTTGTAGGTCCCACATGCTGAAAGCCAGCAGGACACAGAGGGTTGCTCCCACCAGAGTTTCAGACCTGCCGACCCAGCATCACCCCACCTCAAGCTCCAGTGCTCCAGCAATACCTTACCACAACTCAAAATCACCTACCAAGCTCTGCAAAACTCCATTTTGGTCAAGCCCCGGAGCTGACACTGCCTCAAAGCCCACAGCCCTCCTCGGCAGCCTCCCGACTCACCTCTTTGGCCTTGCTGAGGATCTTCTCCACGAGGATGAGGTAGTTGCCGGCGTCTCGGCTCACCAGCTCCTGCAGGCTCCAGCAGTTCAGGCACAGCCCGGCTGCAGGGGAGACAGAGCCACTGTCACTCACAGCCCCGTTCAAGAACATTGCAGGAGGGACCAACAACGGGAAGGGGTCAGGGCGAAGGTGTTTGCCACCTGCGTCAGATCACAGTGGAGGAAAAAAAACCTCATGCCCTCGTTCTGGACAGATGTAATCTCACCAAATGGTGCTTATCTCAGCGGCATCGCTTCGTACCCGAGCACCTTCGTGCTCTCGCTCACGCAGCCCAATGCACTCGGCTAGGTTGGATGCCTCTCCCCCGGGGAGGCTGGGTAGCTAACACGACTGCGCTGCCACGTGCGTGCTGCAGAGGCCGGAGGCATGTGCCTGGCAGGGGTGGACGCTCACCTTCATTCTGCCTGAGCACAGAAAACCCACCAGTGTGGCCCCTTGCCCTGCCTCCCCCAGGCTCAAATGCCCCAGACGTACTATCCCAACTATAAACTCACTCAAACCCTGCAAAATTCAGCTCCCCATCGGGCACACATCCAACCCCCTCCAGCTGCATCGCACATGAGAGAAGATGCTGCATCCCCCTGAACAGCTTCCCCACGCCCTGGAGGTGCACCATCACATCAGCATCGTTGTTAAGGGTGCCCAGCATTTATTCCATCTCTTAGCACCTTCAAACTATCATTAAATGTATTAAAACCCCACCAGAAGATAGCCAGATTGAGAGAGGAGAATTGCCATGCAAAGGGATGGAGGGTCCTTCACCCCAGTTGATTGAACCCCTCCTGGCCTCCGTCTCCAGACGTCTGCCTCTCGCTGCTGGGACCCAACCGGTGACAATGGCCCAAGGTGTTTCCCGAGGCCATCGCTCTTCTTAGCGGTCAGGGCCACCTCCCAGATGGTCTTAGAGGAAATGATCTGCGCAAAGGCTGCCGGGTGCCTCCATTCATCCCGGCCCTGCATCCCAGGGGAGGAGGTGGTGCTCGCCGGCTCCGGCAGACCAGGATCTGCAGACCGAGGAGGGAGCAGCACCTCCTCCTCCTCCCCCCCCAGGGACCTGGGCATCACACACAGCCCCGTAGAAAAAAGTTAAGGGGAAATTTCGAGCAAACAGCCTAACAAATATCTGAGAAGGGTCCATGTTTGCATCTCCCCCATCCCACATTGCCATGGATTTTTTCAGCAAGAGTGGATGCAGTGCAGACACCACACAGCTCGGCTACAGCCCATAGCATGGTTCAGGGGGTGCTGGCACCAGGGCTCTTCCAGTCTCAGTCCAAAGGCAAAACCAAGAGAAACAGAGCATCTCTTACTGCAGGGAAGTAGGGCTAATGATCAGAGAGGAAAAATAAATATAAAACCAGCTGCTTTTCACTCACACGGTCTATTAAGCAGCACAGAAACATAAACATCAACCCACGTGTGTTGGCTGTCGCGTTGGAGCTAACAAGGAAGAAATGATACCGTGAGCTGGCAAGGGGACAGCGGTATTCATCACAAATCTACAGGCCATGCTGTCTGTCCCTCAAACCTTATTCTCAGCTGCAGAGGCTAAAAATTCATCAAACATACAGACATGCCATAAAAATACCTTTACGCACCTTCTAGGTGTTAAACAAGATGAATTTAAACCAGGGGAGAGGTCTGCCGTGGCACAGCTGGGAGAAGGCCAATGCCAAGACAAGCAAAACTAGCTCTAAGGTTGCAAAAACAGCGTTCACTTGTCGTCCCCCCCCCGCCATAGACAGGCATTTGCTCACCAGGACACACACTATTTTTCTGTGGCTTTATGCCCAGCTTGTAGCTGAATAAACAGGGCAGGAACCTTCCCCCATGGGAAAGCTCTCCTGCTGCCACACAACTTTTTACTTTCAATGAATCAACATTTTCCAGCGGAGAAGGATCCTGCTGGAAAGTTTCCAAGAAGCTCAGATGCACTCGCTGTTAATTACAGTTGCGATTTTTAATTTGCCTCTGGTACTCTGGCACCTTGCTGGGTTTGCTGACACCCAGAGCGCAACCGTAGATTGCGGTATCTTGTCAGCAAGGGCATAGCCACAGCAACCCGCTAAGTCAGTGATGCTCCAGTTTTCCTTTGAGCCACTTTCACAAGCCAGCGCGATGGCACAAAGCCATGGCTCTGCCTAGGATGACTCCGGCAGATTCCTCAAATAAATCAATATTGTCACAGAGCACGGCATCCTCCAGGGAAATCCCCAGCACCTGTGAGATAGTCAAGAAAGCAACCAGCCCAGCAGAAGTGGTCAACACCGGCGGGAGCTTTGCTGACCTCGGCAAGAAGCAGCTGGGCTCACACGGTGCCTTGAAGCAACCCGTCCTGCTTCGGCCGGGAGGATTAGCTCACCCGTGAGCACCCAGCCCTGCTGCGGCTGCCCAGGGCGAAGCCTGGCCACGCAGAGCAGGATCCACGAGAGCAGCGGAGCCGAGCCTCGTCGGGGTGCATCGCCAGACGAGGAGAATGCCGCTTCCTGCGTGAGCGTAACCACAAATACAAATAGCCCAGCAAGACGCAGGCTCTTTCCTTCCTCTCACTTCTAGCGAGGGAGGAGGAAATTGCGGCAGCAGCGGCTCGCTGCGTTATTCTGCGCTGAATGGGGCAGAGGGAGAGGCGCTGGGCTGCTTCCCTGGGGAGGAGCTGGGGCAAACCAGCTGGGAATGGGGACGGGCAGGTAGCAGGGACAAGGGCAGGGCTCCAGGGAAGCATCTTACAACTATAATCAGACCTGAGGTCTTCTGACCCATTTTGGGGTCTTCTACAGGAACTGTGAGCTGAAGCACAAGTATGCAGCCAGGTATATTTGAATAACATTGCTATAAGCAGAACTTCTGCTTAACTCATGGTCATGGCAAGGCACTGGGATTACGCTGGGATTAAGCTAAACAGTGCTGGGAAGCAGCAGGCTGCCAGGGTCTGAGCTCCTAAATTTGGCAAAGCAGCATTAACCAAAGACACACCAAAACAGCTGCATCCTGGCTAAAAATAGTCTCAAGAACAAAATGCAGCTCGGAAATCATAGACACAATAAACAAAGACCATGCGGCAAAGCGAAGTGTCTGGCACGGCCAGGCATCAGTCAGGACAGCGCATCCAGCCATGGGTGGGAACTCCCTTCCCTCCGCACACTGTCCAGGTCATGAGCATCCACTTTCCAACCATTGGGAGCAGAGTTAGTCCCTGCAGCCATTTTCCCTGCATCCAGACTAAAAAAAAGTTATTTTGGCATGGAGGGTGATGCTCCTAAGGTCAGCAACAAAAGCCCCAGGTGATATTAAAAGCAGAAAGGAGCCACCTGCCTGGAAGTGTGCATCCCTCTGCAGATGTCCTGCGTCCGCCTGGGACACAGCTGGGTGCTGCAGTAGCACCTGGGGACTTTTATGAACTACAGAGCAGCACTTGGTTTATTCCCAGGCCGGGGAGAGGCTGCAGCCAGGTGAGAAGCCAACTCCAGAAAGTTTTATTTGCAGCCACTCCTCTGTCTCAGTGCACGCCAGCAGATGCTCCGCTGCTGCTTTGCTGGGATGGTGAATCGTGCCACCTCTCCAGGTCAGGCCACAAATCACAGGGACAACTCAGGAGCAGTGTTTTACACCAGGTCAGAGCAGCACAGAGCATGAAGTCCAAACTGGGTTCATTCCACTGTGCCAGGTATGCTCAAAACCAGCAGCGCCAGACCACGCCAGGCACCCTCCCTGTCCTGGGGTGGAGAAGGGTGGGATGCGCACGAGGGCATGCAGGAAGCTTGAACCAGGCTTTCTCCTGGACTTTGTACTTGCTCTTTAATTGCCAAAAACCTATTTCTCACTATGAGATGCAAGGGAGGCCCCAAATCTGCATGGAGCGTGCAGCTCCGGGGTGCCTTGGGATGTCCCCAAGGCGAGTGGAGGGATGCGCCCTGCCATCACTGCAAGCAGGAGCTGTGCTCCCTGTTACCCCCACTCTATAGAGTTGTGCAAGCACTGGCAAGTCTTGTGTTGGTGGGAAACGCTTCACCTCACTCACCTAAGCCCATAGCAAGACAGGGTTTGAGGAGCTCAGGCACATGCCTCTTGGCTGCGGCAAGTGAGAAGTAAAACTACACACACAAACCGCTCAACTCCTTAAAGGAGAGCGGTCCATGCAGGAGCTGCTGGGTGATCTCTGGCTCTGGAGGTGTTGAGATCAGCTTTTAAAGATGCACCTTGTGCAGGCAGCACAAACCAGAACTTCACCTTCCAGCCCCTAAATCCTATGAATTTGTCACAAGAGGCACCAGAGGCCTCCCAGCAGTGGGAAGCCCCACAGCTAAAAAACCTGCTTACATCCACCCTGCCCTCATGCTCATCCATCGGGTTTTGCTCCACTAAAACAGCGACCCAGCACTATTTTTTTTTTTTTTATATGTGGAGAATAAGTCAGATTTATCCGCCAGCAACACGGGCAGCCCAGAGAATATCACGGCCCTGGCTCTGGGATGCTGGGGCTGCTACACACGGACCTGCATCAAAAGCAGGATTAAGCTGTGCTTATCCCAGCATCCTACACATCACGCTTAGACTGAGCCCAACATGACACAGACCCAAAAGAAAAGTCTCCCTTTGGGAAAGCAAAAGCCACAGCAAAGCCTCCAAGCAGGGACCCAGCACTGGGCAGAAGCTGCAGCGAGACCCCCGCTTCGGGAGGGAGCTCAGGCGCAGCGCACACTCTCGCTTTGATCACTATCGATGTCGATGAGGATGCCTGCAGCGTGCCAGGAGCCGGGCAGCAGCGGCCCCGTGGGCGGCCTCGGAAGGATGAGGCTTCGCGATTTCTTTTCTGAGAAGTGCACCGAGATACCCTCCTCCCAGAGCGGCTCCTTCCTGACCTCAGTGGTTGACATTTCCCCTCCACCGCTTTTCATAGGGGCAACTGTCAAGTCGGAAAAAAAAAAAGAAATAAAACAGAAATACCACATGCCCAAGCTGCCTTCGCCCACGGCGCCCAGGATGGGCATCGGCTCCTCGTGCCATCAGAAGCGACGCAGTTGGAGGGGTGAAAAGCAGACGCCTCCATTTCCTCCCTCCCCCAGACCCACTCCCACCATTTCCACTACGTCCTCACCAGAATAAGGTGGTTTTCTCCAAGGGACTGCCCAGAGGAAGGGCCGACTCGCAGCAGTTTGTACGTACGTGTGTTGGAAGTGCCCAAAGCACAGGAGACAGCAAAAGCCCCGCAGTCACAGCATCCCCTTGGGATGCATCCCACGCTGCACAGCAGTCCAACCCGCAGCTTCCACATCCTGCTTAGAGCCCCCTGAGCAGGGCACAGCGGCACCTCCCGGGGCTGGAGCCACCCCAAGTGCTTCCACCCAGCCTGGGCAGTGATTTCAGCAAGAACACCCACCACAAGCCTGGAGAAATCAGTTCAAAGGTTAAAATTTGCAAGGTTTAGTAAGGTTTAGTCCACCTTAATTCTGCACTTAGAGCTGGAAGCATTTCAGACACTGAATTTCACTACTTGGTGACTAAGTTGGAGAAGCCCCACACTAGACTTCTGTTTATTCCCCATGCGGGTATTTAGATGACTACAACTGAGCAGGATCTTAAGCTTCTCTAGATCTGAGCAGACTGAACTCCCTGGGCACCACGTGAGACTTATCATTGAACACTCCTCTCCTTCTCCAGCTCACCAGTGACTTTCATCCATCCTCCCTCACCAGCATCCTTCATCCTCTCCAACTTGTGTGCAGGCCCGTGGCAGAGACACAACAGCTCCTTCCCATCCCTGGGACCTCTCAGGCACTGGGCTGCCCTACAGCCTCTCCAGCAGCTCCCCATCCACCACGATCCTCCAGCCCCTCTCACACCGCAGTACAGCATCCCCAACACCGCCAGCAGACAGACCCAAGCCCAGCACTCTCCTTCACCAAAGGCTCCCCGTTTCACTGCTCGCCAGCAAGAAACAACATATTTTTCTTCCTTTAGCACACTCCGATTTGACTATCATCTCTCTCGAGCAACACGGAGGAAAGCAAACTCTCTGAAGAGGGTCTCTGGGAGGAAAAGAAGGTTGCCTTTCCTAGCACTCTTCTAACAGGGTTTTTTGTGAGTCAGAGACAATTTTCATTTGGTTCCTCCAATAAATGCTACAGTTCAGGAAAGAGTTTCTGTTTAGACCCCAGAGCTGACCACGGGCTCATCCAGGGTATAAATCTGTAATGGCCAAAGCACTCACACTTCTCCTCTTTGCTGACTTCACAGACCTCAGCTATGCAGTCACTTATGCAAGGTGGAAGCAATGCATTGGAAGCGATTACTCACCCACTCTGGAGCAATCTCCTGCAAAATTATCATGTAAAAATAAAGCAGTAAATAATTTAAAAGTGAACAAAACTCTAGCAAGATCTCAGCCCAAAAAGCTGCAACATGGTGTGGATTATTTTTGTGTATGGAAATGGTAAAAAGGAGGGGAAAGCAAATAAATTGGGAAATAGAAGTGATATAAGAAGTTAAAAACAAGAAAGGAGAAGGCTATGGTATAGTTAACAACAAGATGGATGGATTCATTGACTATATGAGGAACAGAGCCCTGCCATAAATAACCGCCTGGATCTGACACAGGAGAGCAGTAATTAAACCGTTGCTTATAACAGAGGGAAGGCAGAAGAATGTGAAAACATTTCTGCTCTGTTTTTGAAAAGAAATAGGATACACTGTTAAGGGGTGTAGGTACATCTGCACATTATCTCTGTTTTCCCTAAATCGTCTATGTTACTGCAATAACGAAATACTTCCTACTCCAACTGCAAGGGGGTAGGATGTGAAACAGCAGCTTTTCAAAGCAAACATGTTAAAAGTCAGCAGGGCTGGACAGCCCACACAGAAGAGCACTAAAGGCGTTGGCCAAGAAGTGCTGCCCTGGGGGCTGTCCAGAAGCAGTACCCTGGGGCCGGGGCACAGCAAAGCTATTAATGTCACATCCACCAACGACTGTAGAAACCAGGTTCACCAGTCACACTGAAGATTTTTTGGCAACAGCACAAGTGCTTTTGATGAAAGGGAACTTTCTGATGTGTAAAAACGCCTGAGATTCTCCCAGGAATGCCAGGTCATTCTGCCAAACCCCACAAAACCCACATGAGGAGGACTGAAAGCCAGCAGGCAAAGAGATGGGGGAAAAATCATTAGATATGAGGAATCACTGGGCAGCACCGCTGCTTCCAACAGAGTCCACCACCAGCCGACCCCTGCCCCATATAGTCTGGTCTTTGCTAATGAGCCGGAAAAATTATGAAGTCGTTTTTTAAAGACTACCCTAACACAAACACCAGCGCTGAGGGGCTGGGATTAGAGAAGGGCAGTTTGTGAGTGACACAGGAATTGATTAATTATAATTACAGGAAGAGGTGAGTTATGCAGCGCACAATGAATTGCTTGGCAAGATGAACTCCTTTGGACACACACTGTGTAACAGTGCCAAACGCAAGGTCGCATTTCCAGGAACCAGGAATGTAGGTCACACTTCAGGGCCTGTTTCCCAGAACGTGGGGAGACCAAAAGGACCCAGGAGTCCTGGTCATAACTGCATGAACCAAGACTCAGGGTGATGCTACAGCATGGGAAGCTGGCATCACTCCGGTGGGTGTGTGGAAACAGGCACAGCGAAAGGGATTACTCCAGTATTTGGCAGCAGGTCGGATACCGTTTGCATCTCTTTGTTGACTTATAAGTAAACAGAAAAGCAGAGGGGTTGAAAGAACTGCACAGACAAAAGGAAATCTGAATCTGACAGCCCCCTAAATTCATTTCATTTCTTTCATCCACAAGAGGATTTGGGAGTGATATAATCGCAGCCTACAAGTGTGAGCATGAGGAAGAGAGGTCGAAATGATATTCAAAAATGACTTCTGCTCCTTGCTGCTTTACCCTCACCACCACCATCCCAGATCCCTTCGCAGCTCTCTGAGCATGGCTCACATCTTTATGGCCACCATGGTATCTGATCTAGATTTAAATAAAGTCGATAACAATATCTCCACACTTGCTTCTGACAATGTAACAGAGATTACGCCCACAGGTTTTGAGGACTACATGCATCAAAGCAAGGCAAGGCTGACTGATTACACAAAGGAGTCTTTCCTCATGGCGAACGAAGGCTTCTCTCTCTCCATCTCATGCACAGACAACTGGCAAGATGCACGACTTCTCTGCTGACTCTTTACATATGTAAGACCTAACATGACTTGTTCAGCATCTTGGTACGTCTTCCTACCGCAACAAGAAGCTCAGGAATACTGACTAGGTTGGATTCCCACCTCTAACTTTGAACGTTGGAAGGGAGAAAAGGCCTCTGAGCTTCCAGTAGCACCAGCAGCTCTCGCTTACCTAGGTGCCCAGGTAGGCCAGCAGATCATGCAGACAGAAGAACAAGCTTGTGGTTAACAGGTCACCTACCAGCCCATCTGCTGGAGACAGCATCTCTGCTAAGCCCATGTAGACATCTTTCCAGTGCATGGTAGATCCTGTCTTCTGTGCACGTGGTGTGCTGCATTTTAATTCATCTCCTAAAGAGAAAGAAGGAAGAAAGTTATCATACCAGGCCCTCAGTTAAGTGCAAGGAAGAGAGCACTGCAACGCTTCTACTGTAGTGCAGACAAGATGCTCCTGGTGAAGCACCACCCCGTCAGTGCCTCCTGTCACCCTTGCCAACCCTAAAGCCAACGATGCACACCACTCTGCTGTCGTCTTCCTCTCTGCTCCCCCAATCCCTCTCAACCTTGGCAAAGAAAAGGAGGTGCACAGGTCCACAACCTGATCACAAGAGGCTGTGGGGCCAAGGCATCCTTCCCCTGACCTGCTGCAGGCATATCTGCCTTCTCACAACTTCCGTCTGCGGGACAGATCAAGTCACGCTCACGTGTTTGTGGGAAGAAGGTAATCTTGGGTTAGCCTCCATTGAAGATAACACTGCAAGAGATTACAGCTGCAGCACCTTGCAATGGGCTCAGGTGGGAATCATAGAACAGCAGAGGCTGGGAGGGATCTCAAAAGATCATCTGGTCCAACCTGGGAAAAGTGACAGCAGAGCCCAAGCTCCTGCTCCTTGCATTAGGCATGGATTGTCCCTGACAGCTCGTGTCCACTGGCAACGGTCACAAACCCGCTCCCAAGTGCCAACCTCGTACCAGTCAGGAAAGCCTCCAGCACTGTCACCTTGCTGCCACACAGCCAACATGAAGAAAAGGTCCACGTGCCCCTGTGGCAATGCAGGAAAATACAGAGGGGACCTCAGCCCCAACATCCGAGGACATTGTGAAACTGCGGATTGCATGCCTGGCTGCAACCTTTTCACAACATGGCTATGTACATCTCACCTCTCCTCCACGGCTCATGGTGCAAACCTAAACCTTGGGCTGGCAGAGACTGTGTTGGGGGAGGAAGATTTTGTCCCACCCTATTCATATGCATCTGTCTGGGACACCATGAAAATACAAGCAACTTGCCCAGAAGGTTTACTTCCCAAATGTGCCCCCACTGTGAGCAATCAAACAGGTTCCCAGGCAGAGATTCCCTCCTCCCCTGCAGCACCAGCCCTGGCATCCAGAGGGACCCCGGGGCAGGTGTCTCTCCTCTCCCAAACCACAGGGATGGGTCCATCCCACAGGCTCTTTGCCTGTTGGTCAGAAGCAACACAAATCCACAAAAATAACGTAGGAAGAAGAAATAAAGCCTGCTGGTGCTACAAATACCACCTGCCAAGGAGGCCTTTGCTTTCATCCCAGACAGCACATTCCTGTGCCTATGCCACACGCTCATGTAGTTCCCAAAGCTAACCCAAAACGCTCGCTTCTCCACTTATTTAGTCAACACTTGATGTTCAGTATTCAGTGGTGGCTGTGCCCGTCACAGCTCCCCACCTCCACCCTGGCAGGAGCAGAAGCCGCTGTGATCTTGGCAGAGGCTCCACCTGGTCCCTCTGCTTGGTGCACTCAGCATGGCCACCTCCACCCACACTTAATTCCCCCAAAAGGGCTCAGTAAAATCGAGCCCAGCTGCTGGGGCTCCCCCAAGAGCCAAGGGAGCAGTGAGGCCAGCTCCAGCCCTGCCGCTCGGTCCTCCCCACGCTGGAGAGAAGCCATCAATGACTCCAAACAGGTCAAAGCAAACACACAATGAGGAACCACTGACCTGCCAAATGCAAGCTCTCTCTTTACCCCAAAGAGGCTCATGGGGTCCTGCCTCTCGTGTCCCGCTGGCACAGCCTATTATTATGGTCTTCACCGAAAGTTTTATCCATCCACAAATGTATGCGCGAGGAACACCGAGAAACGCTCCACCACAGTGCTGGGGACTGAATGAGCGGGGAATCTGCACATCAGCACCTTAGTCATGACTTGTGGGCAAGAGGAAAGCAGTGACTAAGAGCACAGCATGACTCATAAGCACCCTTTACAACACCCAGCTCACACAATACACCTCCCTGCACGTCAGCTTGTTTTACAGCACAGCTTGGTCCTCAGAGGGGAACACGCTCCTCACTGCATGCTCAGGGTGAGCCCCGCACTGGCCCAGACATCCCTTCCGGATGCCTCTCGTATCCCAGCACAGAACAGCCAGGGAATTTAAGGACAAAATATGGCAAAGATATTACCATAACTTTCAAACCACAAAACACAGTCTTTGGGGTTTTTTTTCCTGGTGTGCTACAGACCACACATGAATCTAAACCTCTTCTCCCAAGGCAGTGCTTATGGAAGCATTCTTCATGGGAGAGGACTCAGTTTGTCCACCACAGCTGAGCAGAAACTTTTCAGCCTCTTCTACTGTTTATTCCCCAAACTCTCCCTTCCTTCCCACCCACACTGAGCAAAATGACAAAGCAGGGGACAGTTCTGGAGGACGTAATTAGACTTTCCAAGGAGCTCTGTTAAGCATCTCAAGAACACTAAGAAAAACAAGTGTTGAGGTCAAGGTTTTTAATCAAAAGAGCTGTTAAACCAAGAGCTGCTTTGACAAAATTGCAAGGTGCAAGGTATTCGGAGCAGGTGGGAAGGACAGTGCAGTTTTCTGTGGTGAACTGCCTGCAGTCACGTTTCACAACACACCCAGGGTGAATGCTGTGAGCAGTCATGCTCCGGCAGCCTTTGGGGACACCCTCGTGACAGAGGCTGGCTGGCACTCTGCACACTTCCAAGCAGAGCAACACATTGCAAAAGATGTGGGTTTCCCTGCCTTCTCCCCAGGTGTCAATAACACTTTCAAGAGAGAGCACAACCACCACCCAGGGAAGAGAGAAGGGCTTTGATGGACCAATTGAGACAAAACAGCAGGGAGGATAACAAGAGACTTTCCAACATCGGATTGTCACAACTCTCCTGACAGCAGCTCTGCGGACAACGCAACACAGTGCCCACACATCTGTTCAGCCCCTATGTGAAGCACCTAGAGGTGTTGCTCCTAGGAGGCAGGAACAGAGGGGACACCACAGCAGTTGTGGGGAACATCCTCAGGCAACAACCAAGTATCACCTTTGGACAAAGCATTAACCACCTCTCTTCAGAGAGCATATTGCATATGGAAAAGTACGGCCAGATCAACTGCCACTCCTGCACTGCACAGTCTTAGCAAGAGCTGAGCAAAGGAAGCAGAAGGGCTTTATCCCACCACACCTCACTCATGCATCGGACCCCAGCCCTACAAAATCAAGCTATGAGACTTCAAGCCCTAGATGTTCTCTCAGATAAGATCAGTTTCCCTTCTCCAGTGAATTTGCACCTTAAAAGCAGCCTCCAAACACCGTGCAAACCATACAGTCACCATTTAAGAGGCAGAGAAGCCAATGTTTGGAAAAGTTAAGCAATTTTTCTGCTGTCCCACAGTGACTTCCGGCACAGCTGGGAGCAGAAGGCAAATCTCCAGATCTCCAGGCACATTCCTTACCCTGCATGCCATCCTCCTGCCACCAGCAGTATCAGCACAGTCAGTGGGGACTGGACTTCTTGCAAGAAGATAGCTAGATCTCACCTAGACAGAGTCCCCATCATCTCACACCACTCTGGTCCATGCACATAGCTGGCCAACCAAGACAAACATCTACCATCGCATGTTCCAAGAAACACCTTCCTCTCTGTCTTTCCCACGCAGGACGGCTGCCTGCCATCAGCAGGGTGCATCTGCAGACCACCCTGACGGAGGCGGCAAGAGGAACTGACAGAGACCGAGAAGGGAACCAGGAACCACAACTGCACCGATCAGAGCACAAGGAGGTGGCCGGCTCGCAAACAGCTTCAGGACAAGGCAGGCAGAGAGCAAGGCTTGCTCTCTTTAACGTTACATGATGCCGGTAAACGTTACGGCACTCTCAGCCACAGCGGTGACAACATTTAAGCCCTCTGGTTCTAATAATCCCATGTCCTGAGGGAAACCAATTTGTCTTGAGGTTTTGCCCTGTTTTTGACAAATGGCCAACAATTAGCAATGTCGTGGGCACGGGGCAAAATTGAACCTACCCCCTCAGAAGGCCCGATTGCCCAAAAGGCACCTGATAATTTTCAAACAAGACAAAAAAATAATTATTAAAGCAAGTGAGAAAAGGCATAGCACACCAAAGCTCAGTTTGGAAAGTATCTTAAGACTATTTGTGAAATTGTCCCACCACCTTGCATGGATGCAAGATCTCTGGAGAATTTCCATCTGAGATTGCTTAGTCAGAAGTCTTCATTCATCTCTGTTTGTCACAGTTAAAATGTAGACAGATGAATTAAAATGTTCCTGCTAACTAACATCAAAGAGGTAAACGTTTATCCCTTGGCAGAAAGTGGGAATTTGCTGATCATTGGTTTTAGATTTTCACTTGTCCTTCTTTGAGGCACAAGGTTTGCAAAAATCCCAAAGTTTTCAAAGAAGATGAAAAAACACACCACCACCAACAACAAAAAAATTTCCTGCTGTGCTGTGAAGCCCGAGACCACAGAGAACTCTCAGGGTGTCACAGCTCCATGACACGGGCTTTCCACTCAGCTGGGACAGACTGTGGTTCCCCCACTTGCCTTCACTGCCCTGGAACCCTTCCCTTTCAGGGTTTTTCTTCTGCTCAGTATCAGAGCAAAGGAGAACATCTCAACTCCTTCATGCTCAGGATGACGCTGCCCAAGGAGCAGAAGGTCCCTCTGCACACAGCAGCCAAGTTGAGGAGATGCCTGAAGCCAGTAGCAGTTCCCACATGGTTGGGACAGGGCACATGAGAAGCTGAATCGGGGGTCACAGAGGCTTTTCTGCAAGGGAAAGTGCTTTTCTTTTATTAAGGTCCACGAGTCCTATCTTTAACATCCAAAGGACTTCTCTGATCTCCTTCTGTAGTGGTGGAGCCCAGGACAACCACCATTAGATGGGAAGAGAGGGGAAAAGCTCAAAGATCAAGTCCAAAGTTGGTGTTTCCAAATGAAGTAGTGAAGGGAATTAGACCACCCCCTCCCGGGACACCGGCCACCTCCGATCCAACCAGCAGGACAAATCCCTGCCCTCCCACCCCAGCCAGCTCCATCATGATGCCCTGGGGAGGCACCACCCCCCCAGCCAGCATCCTGCCCTGCTCTAATCCCCACCTCCCCCAGGAGAGGAAACCCAGGCAGCCATGTAATAAACTGAGATTTCCCCTTCCATGATAGCAAATCCCAGCAGCATCTCCTTGAAACGCCTGTTGGCAGGAAAGGACCTGGCTGAAAGTCCTCTACCTTCCCAGAGGGGACCCTGCAGCAGGGAAGCAAGGTACCGCTCCACCAGCACCGGAGAAAGCCCCCGGGTACCTTCACAGCAGGATAACGCCCTTTCCTGCCCCGATTGTTCTGAGGCTGCTGGCCGAGCATCCCGTGCAGGAAACAGGAGAGGAAAAACAAGCCCCTTGGCCCACGGGATCAGCTCATGAACACAGTGACCAGGTTTGCTGGCAGTCACAACGGGTGGAGGGACGTGGACTCCGTTGCAGAGATGCTAACTCACAGGTTAGTGTGAGGAGATAGCTCAGTGTTTGGCTTGCTCCTGGGGTAAGGCTTAGAGCACTGGGGAGAAAAGGGCAAGCAGCCTGATGAGACTAAAGAAAAAAGGAGCTCGGGCTGATGCTGCAATAGAAGGAAACCCACTTAATTGGGAATGAAAGCAATTGGATTTTAACCAGAGCTTTTTTCAGGGCAAGATCCTCGTACAAGCACCCCAGCAAGGCCATCATCTCCCTTGAGCTACACCTCAGCTTTCTGCCTCCTCCATTTCATCCTCAAAATGGGCAGCGGGGCAACAGGCAGCACAGGAGCTTTGGGAGATGCACCCCCATTGCAGCGGACGAGCTGGATACGCAGCTGTGCCACGCAGCGGAGCAAGCGCACGCATGGTACCTGCTCCTCCAATGAAAGTGTCTGTTTTTCTTAGATTACAGAAGAAATCTTGGGTTTTAACTGTCCTTAGCTTGCAAGATTTTACTGCCTCCTCTACACCCCATATGGGAGCCAAAGATAGAAACTCAGAGCTGAGAGAGGGAGCAGCTGGAGAAAGTCTTTGTAGAAATTGGGGCAACAAGGGGAAGAACCTGCAATTTTTAAGATTCAAATTTCAGCCTTCGTGTGTTTACTACTCAAGTAAGTGCTCTGCAAAGAGCGGGGAGATGAAGGTGATAAGATGTTCGTTCAAACCACACAAAGGCAGCGTATCAAAAGATCCAGGAGGCAACTGGTTTGACAAACATCCTTTCAGTGTGCTCGCAAAGGAGCGCATACCATCCAAACACCCCGGCACCACGCGACTTCCTTATAGGGCCTCGGGTTCCTGTCCCGCTGAGCAAGGACAAAAGTTGCTTTTACCCCGAGGAGTAAGAGCCACGGCAGGGACCATGAGTGACTTTCGCTCCTTGGACTGCAAAACCTCACCTCCAGGGAGTCTCCACTCCTCAAACCAACAGAGGAAAAGGCAGCAGAGAAGCAACATGGAGAATCTTTTCCGTAAACCAGCTGCCAAAACTCAGACCAAGCCCTTACTGAACCCTGGCCATAGAAGAACTGACCAAAACCAACCACCGATGAGGCCACAGAGGGCAAACGCAAAAGAAATCCACTTAGGTGTCAGCACCCACATTTCTGCAAATCCACCCGTACACCTACTCACCCACCCAAGCTGTGTTGGCTTGCTGAGATCATCACCACTATCGCTGACAGATAGTGGTAGAGGCTTGAGAGCAAGGGACAGGACTGAAAAATTTGTCTTAGGTCTGATTTCTTGAGAAGTCAGTCATAGCAGTGCCTGGGCACCTGGCAGGACTGGCCCCTTTTTTTGTCTATAAAGCAAGCAGCCAAATTACTTGGAACAGGACAGATTACAAACGTGAACCACAGCAAGGTCCCCATAATGCTATCTGCTGTACTTATACATAGCAAAATACAACCAACAAGCAAACAAAAACAGGAAAAAAGATGTTATCCCCCTCTGTTGTCTTCCTCCTTTTCTTGGGGTGTGGAGGGAGGAAAGGAAGAGGACACCAGAAATTAAACATCTTCTTCCAGGACATAAAGGAGAATCTGAAACAAAGAGCTGTAATTTAATGCTGTCTGAGCAAGCCCAGCTCAATCACCTTGTACCATCTAGTTTGACAGTGGGCACAGGAGAGACAGAAGGGCACATGGACATCTCATTCATGCTCTACTCCAAGGTGGGACATGAGGACCTCAGTGATGGATCTCTGAGCAAGGCACATTCCAGCAGGATTTAGGGGGTAAAGAAATCACACAGGCTGTTGGGAAGGGGCAGCAGGACAGGACCACCCGGCACAGGACTGTAAAGGCAGGCTAAGGGGTGAACAAATGCAACTGGGGCCAATGCTGTGAATATTTGCTGCCATCAGGATACCAGTGGATGAACCAGAGCAGTCACAGCTCCAAGGAGCAGTGCAGACTCAAGGGTTTGGTGGTAAGGATCCACAATACAAGCAGCAACATGTGCAGGGAGCAACATGTGCCAAGGAGAAGTCATCCAGCCAGAAAGGCACTGAGTGGCACACTCATGATAAAGACATAAAGACCAACGTGGTTTTTCATAAGACCAAAACCATCAAAAGGTCATCAGGCATTGGTTTGAACACGCAACACAGGAAAGTATTTGGCCTCCTGGACACACAGGGTGCCTGGGGGGGTTCAGCAATCACACTGATATGCAAGAGTACAGCCAGGAATGAGCCATCCTGCTCAGCACTGGCAAACTCCACATTCGAGGTGTCCAGCTACAGGGATGCATCTCTGCTGGGAAGGATGGGACTGTCTGCTGGGAGATCCCACCAGCAACTGATGCAACCTATGTCTTCAGTTGCTCTGGAAAGATAATTTTCAAAGCAATTAGCCCTCTACTCTGGGACAGCTGGAACAGCACACGTAGGAAGTCTTACTGTAATAGATGAGCAACAAGCCATTATATGAACTGGCAACCTTAAAATTGCTGTGGGATTTGCACATAATGCAGGATTCTCAGCAAACTGCAGTATTTGGAAGTGAAATGGGAAAGCGAGGTTTAGACAGTGATTTCATCTTAAAGCAGAAGATAAAACTCATGGCACAAGAAAACCTGCTTCTGGAATAATAACAGCAACTGTGCCTACAGGATAACTATGCTAAGGGGCATTACTTCACTACAGGGACAGCGCAGGTCATCCCTACATACTAACAGTAGGAAATGAAGATCTGATTTATTAGTGGTAAATGCTGTCTCGGGAAGAAGGGAGGTACCAGCCTGGCAGCTCCCTTGAGATGAAGATCTTCAGTTCGCAGCAGCGCTACGGGACTTCAGTCCTCCTCGAGCAGCAGGGCAATGTTGTTGTCTTGCTGAACTGCAAAGCCTCATTTACACCAGAAAACGTGAGAACTGGAAAGCTTACTAAGACACAGAGATCGCTCCTTGTTCTCACCGTGTCTGAGAACCAGGCTGAATGAGAGACTCCCACCACAGAGCAGGGAAAGTACCTAACGTACAAAAGTGGTTTCAGAGTCCTTTTAATATCAAACAGCACCTACAGAAGGTAACACAGGAGGGGCAAAGCAGCACCCAGGTTTTATGTTGGGGTTTGGCTGCCCACTTCCCTCTGCGTGCCGGCCGGGCGGTCCTGCAGCGGGCACAGCAGGTCTGGAGGGGAAGGGGGCCGGTGGGGTTCTTGGCAGCAGTGCAGGAAGGGGGGGCTCAGCCCAGCCCAAGAAATCAAAACATGAGATGTGATTCATCTCACCAAGTTGCTGACACCTAAATTCAAACACCTCTTTGTGAACTACTTACCTGGGGCTGCTCAGCTTGTGCCAAGGGGTATCTAAGGTGGTCAGTTGTGTCCTGCCAGGACATGCCTGTCCCTCTCCACTAAATGTAAGGTGATTAGCTCCACTGCAGTCACCCAGCTTGTGCCTGTGCAGAGCTTGACTGGATGAGCCCAGCCATGGACTTAGATCATGAGACGCTTCTTTGCGGAAAGAAGCCCAAATTAATTCACAATACACATTCACGAAAGAAAACGGCTCTGCAGGAAGGCACAGTGGTGGCCATCATATAGTCCACAGCCAGGGCACTGAGAGCATCCCTCAGCAGCAGACTGTAAGACAGTTTGAAAGTTCAGTCCCACCTAACAACGGCACATCTGTACGGTCACTTCTGCTGCTGCTCCGTCTGTCAGGCTGCTGACCATGGACACAGCATACCAGCACGCAGCAGAAAAAAAATGTCTGTGGTCAGAGGGAAAGGTCTCCAGCTTAGAAAAGAGCTTAAAAACATACTGCAACCGAAGGACGGAGCATCATCCAAGCTGGGGGTGAGGAAAACAACCAAAACATTCAGGAGAGGCAGAAATAAGGGAAACTGTTCTGCCATCTTCCTGTAATAAGCAGCCTCTGGTCATCAATTTTGTGTCTAGTACTTTGCCTGCAACAGCAAACCCACCAAGAAAGCATCTAAGGTGTCATACAACAGCTAAAGCCTGGAGAGATGGAGCACTGTGCACCCCAGGGCCGTACTGCTGGGCATTGCTGCAAGCAGGGGAGCCAAGCGGGGGGTAGAAATTACGAATCCAGACAGGGACTCTCCCTAACACAGGGCAGGATTGACTTTTTATTGCTCAGCGTGACTTTCCCAGGCTGGCACCCCAGGCCACACTGACGCTTTGCTCTTAGGGAATGGCGAACACACTGAAGTGGGGAATGCAGTGAGCTGTGAGACCGTGCCGCAAGGCAGGAGCAAGACCTGGGGGAGGGTGAGAAAGGGAGAGGGGAACAGAACAACCACGAACCTCCACACACACACGTGATGTCGGAGCCGGCAGTGCTCAGCATCACGTAGCCCCGAGCAATACCACCAAAAAAAAAAAAAAAAAGAAATACGACGCTCCATGCATAGAAAGCGGGACTGCTGCGGTCATGGGAAGCAGGTTACCCAGGGTGCGGGTCTGCGTGGACGCCGCAGCTCTGCCACTCAAGCAACACCTCTCTGCAGAGCCACGGGAGGAGGAGAGGCTTCCGGAGCGGCTGGGGATAAATATTTTGAACCTCCGGTGAAGTAGGGCAATTGGGTTTTGGGCTGTAGATCCCACAGTACCAGCGCTTTTCAGTGGTAACCACAAGTGGTTTATCACCCCAGCTCCCTCCGGTACAGCTTTGCTCTGTTCAGCTGGCACTAAGTACCCCCAGCTCAGGGGATCGGAAGAGAAAGCCAACAGGAAGCTGAGAAATGCCTAAGACATGTCAGCTCCACACAAACACCTCCATCCAAGCCCTTCATGTTGCTGCAAATGGGAGTTATTTAATGGGATTTCCCAAATTCCATCCCCAAGATTACCTGCATTAGCAGCCAGAGTTTAAGGCTAACGCTTATGAGATGAAGACGCTGTGAACTCCAAAAAAATAAAACAAAGACATGCAAACAAATGCCAACTCCAAATTGCAACTGCTAATTGCTTCGGAGACTATTGCTTCGGAGACTCAGAGTTGGAGGCTTCACAGAAAGAAAGAAAAAAAAATATCAGAAGCAGGGCCCTCATACTGCACACCTGAACTCTGTTTTGCTTTGGGATCTGCTATCCTTGAGCTGATGAAGTCTAAAACATGTTTTACAGCATCAGGAACCAGACTCACACCACTCACTGACAGCCAGCTAGAAGTAAACCCGTATGTGCTCCAGGCATTGCGTACGAGCTGTCAAGGATGCAGCTTTCCCATGTCCCACCTGCAGGTCAACACGTGGGGTGGCCTTAGGACCAGCCCCGATGATAATGGAGATGCTGCTTTAGGGTCAAGTTTTCAGAAGGGTGTCCAACAAAAGCACAAAATTACATCACAGTAGGAGCAAAAACAGGGCTGCAAGAAACTTAGCAAAAAGAACAAAATAATCAGAGGAACTGTTTTGAGGCAAACAAATTCCTCGGTGAATTGGACTGGATTTCAGCAAAATGCATCTGCTTGGAGGGTGCACAAGGTGAGGAGTGGAGAAAGGGGGGTCTCAAGGACTCAGAACGAAACCTTTCGACTCATCATTTCGAAAGAGTGTTTGCACTCATCTGACTGTGATTCAAAAAGTAAAAATCAAGCCAGAAAAAAATGAAACTTCTCATTTCTGATCAAATGAGACATTTTCCTCTGCTCACCAGTGTTTAGGTTCACTTTGCAATGAGCAAGCCCCCACCAAGATGGCTCTCCCTGGGACCAGCATCACACCAGTTTTCAATGACACTGGCTAGAAAAACCGGTACTCATGCTGGTACCTGCCACCAATGGTGCTTCTGTGCTGGTTTGTCCACCTCCGGCATCCCCGCAGCAGCTGTAACCCCGAGCGCTGACTGCGCTCCTGTGCCTCAAGAGCTCACCAGCCGTTGCCACTCAATTATTCACTCCCTATGGAAACGCTTGTGGCTTCCTCAGAGCTGTGGCAAGGCATTAACCCCATGGCATGGCCAGGTGAAGCGTCTTGCCCAGGTCAGAGCAGTGAACTTGGGGCATCCTGGCTGAGCATGCTCAGAGGAGGAGAGATGGGTGCTCAGCTCACACCCTGACAAATTTTTTTATGAATGGAAAAGCTTTTCAATCATTTCCCAGCTGGTTTCCCTGCTGGGAGGAGCCAACCGGGAGAGCCGGGCTCCCCTGAGCCCTGTCGCTGACTCGCCAGATGGTTGAGAGCAGGAAGGAGCTCAGCTCAGCACCAGCAGCACTGGAGTATTGTTTATCTGCTGGTTCCTGTTTTTAGTTTTGTCTCTGTTTTCTTTCTTTGTTCTAAAATTGTGTTGCAGTGGCGATACTTGATCTGAATGACACGGGGATTGCTTTGAAATAAGAACCAGCCCAATGCTTCACGCCATTGAATTTTCTTATCTAATAAAAGAACAGAGGTCCCAACCCCAAAGCAAACCATGATCAGATTAACCCCCACACCCTTTGTTTTTAAGCTGAATTGGAGCAGAGATTGATTAATGGCACTCAGGAGCCCCTGGTACAAAGGCACACCCCATGCATGTCCAATTCTCTGGAATCTGGGGGTGTCGGCAGGGATACATTTCCTGGGATGAAGCAGGGCTGCCACCAGCTCCCCACCCTGGAAGACCGGTTCAAGTGATGTTGAGATTTGTCACCAGCATCTGTTTGGGGGTAGGGAGCCGATCAGCAAACTGTCATCCAAGTGCGTCCTCATTGCAAAAGGTAACTACAGGGGTGTCACTGGAGCTGACGCAGGGTCTGCTGACGCTGGGCACCCAAATCCTCCCGCAGTCCCACTTGCCAGTGTTTCCTCCGACTCTCAAGCACGAGGCAGACGTGAACGGGCTTCATCAGGAGGATGCTGCTAGCAAAGACCCCTTGGTCATGCCCTTCACGGGCTTATCACCCGAGTCCTTCTCTTTTCACCGAGACAAAGGGACAAACAGTGGTCAAAGCGGCCTGTGGGCAGCTTGGGGATTTGACACTCCTTGGTTTTAGGTCCCAGCAGGCCAGAAAAAGCCCTTTAGCCCCCAGAGACAGCAGCACCCCTGAAGGACACGGGGACACTGATGCAACAGGCTTCCCCTGCGTTCCCATCGCAGCGCTGACACCCTTGAGCAGAGCCAGCCACATCCCCCTCCCCGGGGGGGGACCTGGAGCATTTTGGGCAGACCCGGCACGGGGCTGAGGCTGACCGCACCCTGCGACAGCGGCGGCTCTCAGCTGCTGAAAGAACCAGCCCTCGCAGCCCCAAGCCACAAGCACAGATGGGAGCGAGTTACACTCCAGCTGCAGCTCACAAACACACGTCCTGCCGCTTGCTGAGGAGGGGCCGGGCTACGACGAGCTGTATTTTCAGCAAACCCGGACTGAGCCCCAAAAAACCATGACAGCCCAACCGTACTCCTCTCCGTGCAGTCCCTGCCTGGCTCTGAAGACTCAGACCTTGGTTTCAAGCCTGCGGGTCCCCCACTTCCATTCTGCACCCTCGCAGGGTGGGTGCGAGCCTCAAAATTCCCCATTCCCATCATTTTTTCCTCCATTCCCCACTCCATGCCCAGCAGTACCCATAGTCCTGCACACCACAGCCACCTCCTGGAGCGGCCTCAGATCAGGGTGATGCATTAGAGCCCTGCAAGGGGCATAGGTTAGGGCAGAGCCCCTCCAATGGGACATCGGACACATCCCGCTTTATTGGAGAGCTGCAAAAAGAGAAAACAGCCCCAGTGCTTGCATAGCTTTTAGAGTTCAAAAAATTTACAGTTTCCAGGCTGTGCTTCGGAAACCACGTGTCACAGCCCTAAGGCTGAAACACTTGATTCCCAAAGCTCAGATTAGCGCCAGTTCCCCCCAAGAGCCACGATCTTTGGGAATTATTCACCCCCTATTCCCTCAGCAGCAGACCTGCACATTATTTAATGCCCTTATCCTCAAATCACTCCTCCGAGGAAGAAAAACACACTACTATCCATGCAGTGATGGGGAACCGGGGCTGATGGGGAACGGCAAAGTCATTTTGCCCAGGTCACCCAGGAAGGCTGTGACAGGACAAAGGCCATACCAGTATCCCGACAGCACCTTAAATCCAGAGCATTTCACCCTCATAGCTGCTATAAAATCCAGTCACCATATTTATCCTGCGCTTTTCTCAGTTTTTTGACCCTTTCAACTTCATCTGCAACACTCACAGCTCAGGTCACACCTGAATTTAGCTGGTCACTTGAGGACTGCTTCTTGTTTCTGAGAAGTGCCTAGATGGTCCTTTTTGAATTTTTTTTTTTTTTTTTTTTTAAAAGAAACAGCACACGTTCAGCAAAGTGAGGCCACTCTGCTCTGCCAGCACATGGCTTTGGGAGGCTCAGAGCAGATCTGGGGGCCTCCCAGCCCAGCAATCCGGGGCTGGCAGCAGCCTATTCCTCTTGTCTCTTACCTCCAGGGAGACCTCAAGTTGTTCCTTTGCTTTTAACTTCAAAATGCTAACTCAAAATCACTGTGAGGTTATTTTGACAGAGTTCGAACTTGTGTCTCACATCTGCCAGCTCCCAGCTTGCCTCCGGGAGGGATCAAAAGACCCAGAAAACTGATCGGGTCACCTCCCTGGGAAGCCCACCTCCCTTCGGGAATATGCTCCACTCTCCAAATTAACTGGGGAGGTGTAAAGACCTGTGTAATTAGCTAGCCTGACCCCTCTGCCTTTCGCAGAAAGGCCAATTAGCAGGCAATTTGCCTCTAGCAGCGGGGGGTCCTCGGTAGATAAACAATTGCTACTTTTCTGGGAGAGCAACTCTCAAGTGGGTTAAGTGCGAATTGCTTTTGGTCACAGCTTTGACATTTTGCAGCTATTTCTGCTCTCCTCCCCCAGCTCTTTGCCTACAAAACTCCTTCCAGTAACTGCGGCATTTCTCTAAACATTCTCTGAACACTACGATCGTTTTTACAAGCACAAGTGCTGCTAGCCCCAAATCACTATAGGGTTTTGCTCTTCCTATCAGCCAGGCACGACCCAGCCCAATCTGAAATGAGTTAGCAGGCAGGGTAACAAGATTAGTACATGTAGCATCCGTGGCTGGTTTTGCCTGCAGCCGCTCTCGGATCCCCTCGAGATGCAGGGGCAAAGTGGGTCCAGGAGCCGAGGGATGCAACACGAAAGCCAGCCCTTTCCTCCAGGCAGCAATGCCTGACAGCACTGGCAGCCCGTTTGGGTCTGTCTGTTGAAGCTGGCATCAACCCTGGCTTTTAAAAATTGCCGAACGCCCTCCTCCCTTCAGAGCCTTTGAGTAGTTGTCTCCCGTTGGACACGACACAATAAAAGTTAACATGGACAGTCACTTTAGGAAGCCTGTGCTAAAAGCACTGACCTCCCCTCCATGAGCAGAGGCTTTGCAGTGCTTCACCCCGCTGCTCCCAGCCAGTGACAGGGCATGCAATGACCAGGAAAGGAGGACCAGACCCTCTCACGTCCAATGACACCAGCTGATGGGGCAGATCCTGCACTGGACGGGGTCTGGAGCAGCCAGAGGTCTGCCCTGAGCCTCCATCGCTGGGGGCTGTGCCCAGGGGAGGAGCAGGATCATCTTCCCCAGATGCCATTTCACAGCATGCAGCACCCCTTCCATACCAGCCGCTGCAAATCTACCTGGGTCCAATGCTCAGCTGAACTCTGAGTCTTCTCCTGTATGTCCCCTTTTATAAGGAAAGCCTTGGCAGCCTCGAATAATAGGAGACCAATGCAGAGCCACCTCCTGTAGATCTGCAGGACCAGAGGGGGACAAGCCAGCAAGACACATCTATCGGTCTTTTGCATCACCCCACTCAATCACGGGCAAATCAGTAATTTTAGTTTTAGATGTTTATACCAACAAATGAAGCTCCCTATACACAAGGAGCTTAAGTATTGCCTGGTTTAGCACTGCCACTCCTTCTCTGGAGACACCCTCCTCCCCTTGTCCCCAACATTGGCTGAGTGACCCCCACTTTGGTCTCTCCATGTCAGAGTTGTCCGTTTGTAAATGGGATGACGGCAACAGCAGCACATCAATATCACCAGCATCCACCAGCCTCCACAGGGTGCCCCAGCACCCTAGCACCAGGTTCCCAGGTTACAATAGATGACAAGACCCCCAACACTTGCCTCCCTCCCAGACTGTTTAGACCTCAAGCTAAGAAAAAGACAGTGTTGTCTAGTGGTTACAAAGGGAACCGAAAGTCCGCAATAGAAACCAAGAGCTCCGGTGCCATGGCATGGTGAGTGACCTCTCTGTGCCTCAGTTTCCTCCTCCAAAAGCAGAGACAGGGGCTCCTGCTGCAGCATGCTCCTGGCTGCAGAGCAGTGGCAGATAAAGGTGAAAGCATAATTTTCTTTCATCTTGCTATTTCCTAATGTAGCCTTCACAATCCCATTTATAACTCTGGCAGGTAAGGCTGGCAGAGCAGGACATGTCAAAAAGCAGATTTATACACAAAAACACACTAATATTTCACAGAGGTTATTTCTAACCCACAAGAACCGCTTGCCTTAACCAAGATACCTTGCCACCAGCACCTCAAGAGCAGAGTACCCAGATACTGCTCAAAAAGTTTGAGGATGGGTAAAATGATGACACGCAATCAGAACTGCTCAGCAGCAAATTGCAGCTACAAAGCTACACATGAGAAAACCCCATGTTCTCAACACCAGTGCACGCAGGGGAGCCGTGGATTCAACCGCTAGTACCAGAACTGCCTTGGAGCTCAATTTTTTTAAAACCCAAATTCCTAAGAAACAAAATACAGAACTGCCTTGTCCAGACTATTGCAGCAGCAGCAGCAGCAACCACTCAGCTCAGTAAATCTAATTAATGAGCCAGGAAAAGTGTCATTCGTTTGCTAACTACTTCACCCAGGGTTGCCAAATAGACAGATAAAGGATTTAGCTGGGGCCTATTTCAGCCAAAGGAGCTGGGAACCTGGCAGAGATCGCAGAAGATTAGAGGGCTGAAAAGAAAAAGAGAAGGGGGGGGGGGGGAAATCGAAATAGATTAGCACTTTCAAAATGCAAGCATGTAAATCAGCTTACATTTTATATAATGCCACCCTTGTAAGCGTCTGGCCACGGGTCTGATTACAGCACTGCACAGCAGCACACGAGAAGTGGCGGCTGCGCTGAGTTTTATTTGGGCTCGGGAATCTCACGCCACCAACTCCCTCACAAAAACAGCAGTTTTGTTTTTACCAGCTTTGTAAATTCTCATAGGAAGCCAATTAGGGGAAACCTGGGAACAGAGGAAGATTCATAATTGCATTTAAGGCTTCAAAGTACTTGTGCCAAGCTCGGCCATTAAAATCAGAGCTGGGGAATTAAAAAAACCTTTGAAACATCGAGCTTTCAGATACCTCCCAGGCTGGGAGAGCTTCTCGCTCTCATAATAAGGGAACACCTGGCAGACAAGGAGCTCACCCCGAAGGGGACCCAAGCAGGACGGGCTCCAGGCTGCCACCTGCCCTGCCAGCGCCTTCGCCAGGCGTGCTCGGAGGCTGGTAGGAGGCAGGCACAGAGTGTGTGTGCATTTACCTCCTGCCTTTGGTTTTGCGAAGAAAGTTCAGTCCTGTATATGTGAAACCTTTCCCCGCTGAAAATTTTGGTGTCAAAGCCTATGCTTCATCTATGTGATGCTCTCAACCCCTAGGACCACTCCTAAACCATCACAGCATCCCTGGCAAGGACAGAATGGCTTCGCAGACTAGGCTGCCTGCTCGGATACGAGAGATCTGGGGTTAAATCTACTGTCAAAATGATCCAACGTTTGTCACTAAGTGCTATAGACCGTGATCCTTCATAGCATCACAAATGAAGGTATCCTCTTAGAAGTTCAGCAGTTTCAGCAGTAATCTGAATACCAAGAAACAGTGTCTAAACAGTCCAAATAACTGCGTTTGCATCATGGCAGAGCTGCTCTGCCTGTTTGCAATCAAACGTGCACCACAGCAGCTCAGTAGGCCACCAGGAACACTGCTGTGGCTACACCGACAGATCTGGCCCTGCAGACACACCTACAGCAAGTCGCATGGACTTCACTGTCATGACGGGATGGAGGTGGCTCTTCTGGTTTTACTTTGACTTTCAAAGACAAAAGCTCCAGTTCAAGGAGAAATATCACCAGGGAGATGCTCTCCATGCTGGAGTTTACCCCCACCTTCTCAGACAGAAAGCTGCAGCCATTTGTCTTGGCTTGAGATTCACAACCCAACCAAGCAAGTGATGGGAGCTGAACCACATCTTCTAGTATTAGCAACCCCAAGACAGGCAAAACCTGAAAATACTCTATGATCTGCCCAAATCAAACATGTTTTAGTCCATACCCTGGGCTTGGCCATTTCAGTGTGGAGTAGAGCAGAACAACCCTACTCATAAAAGTTCAGTCCTCCAGCAGCAGCTGATCTAGATCAGGGCCTTTTGCATGTTGGAAGATGTCAATGATACACCCAGGACTGGCCAGATGCTTCTAACCAGGGCTACAAACTTCTTACATCTGGGGTTTCTGTGTGTGTCTGTGTGAGTATATTCCATAATCTTCTATCTATCTAAATATATTCCATAATCTTATAGCTAGTCTTTCTCTTGCAGAAAAGCTCACGTAAGGGAAGCACAATTTCCAGGAATAACGCATCTGCACTAGGACATCTTGCAGTTCAGCACTGCCAGTTATGGATTGCCCCCTTCAGATCCCTCATCGGCAGAAATGGTGGTGGCAGCCTTCCCTATGCCCCCGAACATGTGGACTCACTGCTCCAACGTGCCCTTGGCAGGAAAAACGGTTGAGAAGAGCCAAAAGGAGAAAAAGTAACTCACCCAAGGTGTCAGGGCAAACCCCTGGTAGATCTGGGAAGAAACCACAAAGGTCCTGCACCAGCTGGAGCACCGGACTCACAACCCCTCTGCTCTGCCTGTTCTCACTGCCAACACTCACAGACACTTCCCTCATGATGGCACCTCCTCTCTAGACAACACTCCCAAAAACAGCTTTTCTTCCAGCCCCTCCCAACCTCACCCGCTCTCTTCATAGACTGAGAACATCATGCTGCAGCAGAGAGCAGAGCTGGGGTAAAAGATGCAAAGGCTGCTCTCCTCGGTGGGTACGCATGCTCTTCCTTCCACCAGACATGCCAAAGCCCCTGGAACTACAGCAACTCTTGTGTCCAGCACAGTCTGGAGGAGGAAAGATCTGCTGTCGCTGTACGTTGGACCCAGGAGCCCACACAGGCAAGGTGGCTTACCCTCAGTCATCTTCATCCATAGTGTGCCCTTAACTGCATCTGCCGTCCCCCACATGTCCACACCTACTTTCCCCCCGTGGCCTCGCACACCCCATCAGCTGCCTTACGCCATGGCTGAGTTGTTCTCAAGGATTTTGCAGGCGAGGCTCAGGGTCTACTGCAGGATCTGCAGTGTGACCTTGGAAAATCATTTGTGTATCTGGAAATGTATTGGCTCTAAGTATTTTTGCATAAGCTACTTTCCCCATGGTGTTTTTGCCCTACTGCTGAGCACGAAGGACTCGGTAATCAAATGAGGTCAAAGAAAATTCCAGCCAAAAACCCAGCAGCCTCAGTCGATCCCTGGCAGCAGCTGCTGCAAACAGCCAACAGCATCCAAACAAGCACAGCCCAGGCTTGGATGACAGTTCTCCCTCTCTGGTAGCACAAGACAAACCGTCACAGAAAGTGGGAATAATCCTGTGGGATTAAGCAACCTGCCACGAGCAGAGCTGACATCTAAGACAACACAGAGGCAAGCAAGGACACAGACTGCTAGTTCCCAAGAGCAGAAGAACTGGAGAAAGCAACTCGCCAGAGAAAAGACTGCAGAGCCTGCAGCCCACCCGTCCTCTGCCTCTCGTTACGCATCGACTAGACTTCCCGTCTGAAGAGGAAGCCACAAGCCATGCATCTGAATCCATCTGCACAAAAACATACCCTTCCCCACCGGCTCAAGCCGAGGGCTCCGCCATGGGCTCGCCCATTGAGATGGTTTCCACGAGCAACCCTGCACTTCTGCATTTTCAACAGAGATCTTCTTACTTCACCTTCCCGCACCCTGGTGCCAAAAGGAGAAGTGCTCCGGAGCCGGGGGGAAGTTGTGCCACCGTTTCCTATTCTGGATGATGATTTCACTCTCCTGCCACATCCGAGAGCCACACGTGGCACCCACCATGCTGCGCAAATGAGCTATGAGGCTGTTAACACGCAAAGGGCTCTGGTTTGGGCCAAGCAGTTCCAGGAAACTCAACAATTGTGTTCAAGAAAATACAAAAATAAAGACAACACACAAATGATCTGGTCAGAAATAACCATGCTGTCCCTTGGCACTCGCAAGGCTGCAAGATACCAAAGCAGGGCATGTGGCTCAGCAATGGAGAGGCTGGGGAAGGAAAATCCACGTCCAAGCAATGACTTTCTGAGCTCCCCTAAATGACAACATGCACAGCTAGGTTGGGCTTAAGCAATCCTGGGGCCCTCTCTTCTTGTTTGAATGGGGTCTGTTCCCTTGGCCCCTTCCCATGGCCACACAACACTGTCTAGTGATGGGGGAAGAGCAGATCCAGAGCAGCCAAGAGATCCACTCCTCCCCACACATTCATGGAGCTGGACTCTTCCCACCTTGATGCTAAAGGAACAGCTATGTAAAAACCAACCTCTGACAAACATCTGAAGGAAAGACTCTACACCGTTTATCGCCAGGGTTTCCCCGCATTTGCTGAGCGTGGGCATGGGGGCCAGGACTTATCCTCCCTCCGAGCAGCTTGGGTCTGTCTTCCAGTCTGGATGACAGATTCAAGCATCACTCCATATGTAGAAGGCTTTCCTTACAGCCATAACAGCTTGGGTTTCTGCTGACACCATCAAAAATGTCATCCCCATTTAGAGGGCAAAATCTCCTGCCTCTCTTCCCCAAGGGAGTTTGATAAGCCCCATTACCAGAAGCTTTCTACAGCACAGCTAAAGAGTGGATCAGGTCTTAACATATTTCCTGCTTAAAACTTATTGCCATAGCCTTATCACCAGAGAGGCACCTCTAGATATTTTTAGCGGTAATATCTGCTAGCACAGGAATTACAGTGCATTAATTAGCAGAGAGACACATACTGACAGTCACAAGGTCAAAACACAGCATCCATAATTTACACCTTGTTGGGAGTTACTGAGAAAACAGAACATACAAGAGCCATCACAAGATCTGCCATCTTGCAGGGCTCTGAGCGCAGAGGCTCGCATCTCCTCAGAACAAACAGGGAAAATTTACTTTCTCAGATGGACCAAATCCTCATAGACAGCAAAACTCAGTGGGGGCTCTACAGGCATGTTGAGTCAGTCCACACAAGGTAACTCATGGGTCTGCAAGGCTGTTGTCCAGCAGTCCAATTGCTTGGGGGAAAAAAAAAAAAAAATAAGGGCTGGTCAACATTTGCTGTTCTGGGATAAACTACTAAGAAAACTTGTCTGCACTTCGGTATCAGTGGCCATTCATGCTCCTCAACAGACACATGCAGCCTCAGCCTTTCAGATGATGGGGGTACCTTGAATCTGAGAGATGGAGCTGCCCTTTTTAATGGCTAGTTAAGACTAGAGAAAGTTGTAAGTTGATTGGTCATACAGATGGGCAGATTCACTTTCCTGAGCCACCTAGATCATTCCTCAAGAAGTTCATAACCAGACCCCACCCTAACCAGCCTCTCTTCTCCCAGAGCTTCCTCCACTGGGTAAAAGTTATTGGCAAGGAAGCGTCAGAGTAAGTCAGGCTGCAACAGGACTTCCCACACTTCCCACTGCATGCACAGACAGCATCAATAGCAATAACCAGCTGCAACCCCAGAGCACTGGACCAAGAGAAGGTACTACTCAGGTTTCACCACCGCTGAGCAGGACAGCTCTGCTAGATGAGTGGATTAAGCCGGATAATTCAGTTCCCCTCCAAAAAATCCCCAAAGCGCAGCTGCTCAGAGAGGGAGAGGGAACCACTGTGGGATGCAAGACTGACAGCAAGTCGATACCACCATCTAAAGAAGAAAACTGTGCCATTACTTGCCTACAAAATGCTTGATTATGACAAAGATTCAGATTAAATTAAGCCATCCAGAGCTGGTTGAAGGCTAGGTCAGGTGCACTGTCCAGAAGGGCCTCATTCATATGCATGACAACAGTTCAGTTAGACTTTCCGCCAGAGTGGTTTACACCTTCTTCTCTGAACATCCTGGACCACCAGCAGCCCTGCTGGCATCCCCACAAGGGCTCTTACCAGCACACCAAAGTGCATAGCAAAACGAAGAAAGCCTCTAACACCCTGAATACCTTTGTGAACCTGCTGTACAGCCAATGCCGCATCAAGGCAAAGAAGACCAGCCAAAACTCTTGGTATTTTGTTTTACAAAAATGTAATTAAGGCTGGCAATTCCACGGCCAAAAAAAAAGAGGAGTCCAAGGCATGAAGCAAGATAACAAAAAAATCATCCAGTGACTTTGCAGAACCCACATCAACTATTTGCTCTGCAGTAAAGCTCTGAGGTGACACTGGGTCTATCCCAGGGGTAGGATTCATTGCCTCCAACTTTACCTATGCAAAAATGAGGTGACTCTCTAAGCAAATCAACATCTACAGACAGAGAGAGCACCTGGTATGGAGGTCAGCTCATCCCACCCAACTTGTACCCCTCTTCAGGGGGAGCCCACAGAGTAAGTTAAATTAGAGGCCTAAATTTTTAGGCAGGCATCCTTAAGCGAGACAACTCCCATCCTTATTCTCCTAAGCTGCTTCCCACATGCAAAGCGGGAATAATCACACTTCCTTCCTTAGCCAGCAGTTGCACAACCAAATGTTTCAAAGCCTGTAAGAAGCTCAGATAGTGCAATAATGGGAACATGGAAATTGCAGTAGACTCAATTTAGCTTTCACTTCTTTCACCCCCAAATTTGATTCATAACAAATAAAAGCAGAAGCCAACAGTTTTGCAAGTGACTTTGTCTGCTGAAGATCCCCAGGACTTCTTGTTAGATGTCCACTTCTGAACAGCCAGGTGTAAGCTCTGAGGAAGAGTGCCAGAGGCTGGAACAAGCAGCTCTCAATAAACCACTAGTTCAAAACTTTATAAGCACACCACTTTAAAGTCTTTTCTGTAAAAACAGAGTTATTTCCACCTCTGAAGAAGGAATGTGCGCTTTAAAACTGCCTAAGGTCAATTTTATGGGGCTATTTCACAGATCAACTACATTAGAGTACTGATAATCCAGAAAACACAGACAAATAAGAGGGGAAAAAAAAATGCATCATTACTTAGTTATATGGAGGACATGAGGACTAGCAACAGATAGTCATAGACACCAATGGTCCAGCGTGTGTGGGACAAGGCAGCAGAGGTCTCATTTCCACACTGAAGCTGCATTAGCTCTTCAGCCAGTAGCAAAATTCCCATCAGCTGTGGCAGGACCAGTCGTGGACCCTCACCTGAGGTTATTGAAGAAAACAACTGAACTGTGCCTATAACCAAGCAACCCCCATCACTCCTGGAGAGAAGATGCAGTCTCCTACCCAGCCTGCTAAGCCTGACCGACACAAGGATTTGAAGTGATGGCAGAGGAGCGAGGAAGGCTCCAGCACCCAACTGCCCATGGGAGGATCATTGCTGAACGCTGTTGTTTGAGGCTGTCACAAGCGCTCCGCTCTTCAGTCATTTATTTGCCGTCATTTTTTTAATAAGAAAAAGTTAGATAAGCAGGTGGGGCTGCCCCTAAAATGTACAAAATGCAGTCACAACAAAATTTTAGTGATTTCAGAGTGAAACCGCTATCATGTTACCATCCTGGTAATGAACTTCTCATCACAGCATTACTGACTAGACTCCAGCTCCAGGGAGCTGCTCCAGGAGTTTATTTTCACTTTATGAAGCAGGAAAGAGTCTCCTCCTAAGCCTGACTGGAGATACCAAGGTAAAGCATACTGCAAAACACGGTGCAAGAGCTGCAAGGAGACACACAGCACCTGGGGTTGAGTTTGCAGCCAGGCTCAACTTCTGGATACACCAGGACAAGTTCAGAGCAACACACTGGTTCTAGTTTTATCAAGGAAGTCACAGCAGATAGCCAAAACCTGAACATGAACCAGCAGCCTCAGAGGTGGCAGGGCTGAGGGCAGCGTCAGCAACCCCCAGGGAATTCTTTGCTATTGGAGAGGACAAGGTGATCACAAAAACAAAGTGATGTGCGTCTGGCATGATGTGTATGAACCACCAACCCCATCATTTGCAGGAGTTACCATGGGATCAGCTTCATGGACACCATGTGCCGCTCATAAGACTCTTAGCACTCACACAAACCCCCTCTGATCCTTCCAGAGTCTGTCCCTGTGCAGTAATAGCTGCAGTTGAATAAAGTAACAGAAGAGGAGTCTCAGCAATGTGTAATAAGAGCAATCTGGAAACCACAATCCAGTCAAGTTCAACAAGCGTTGGATTAAAGACAAGTACATGCTGATTTCACAGCATCACTACCACCTTCAACATCAGCAGTGCTGGCAGCAAGTGAAGGCATGAGATGAAAACAAAAGGAGACCCCTTTTCCAGTCCTGGGGTCTCATTCTCTCCCACCAGTTCCTATGAGAATAGTAGCAGCTCATTTCTTGTGCGCACCAGATTCAGCCTTTCGGGTACCCAATTTGCAGTGGGGGCACAGGACCCATCCTCCTTAACACTGGACACTGAGAAGACCAGTAGTAAATTTTAGGAAGCCAAGGGGCGTCTCAGAGACGTATTCAACAGTAGAGCGGGGATTACAACATTTTGCATCGGCTTTGCATCTCGACTGACCTGAGCTCTAATCAGTCATTTGAAGGTTTATTGCTTCCATATTCAGCCACGAATTTTAGACTAACTATGCATTTCCTTGAGAAACAGAAGTAGCCTGCAACGCATCACAGACTCATACAAGCTGAAGACATTTGCAAACTATTCTTGGACTTTCTATAAGCGAGCGATTCCCTTGTTGTGAGGTTAGTAATGTGAATGGGGTGGCTACGTGGAGACCATGACCAGCATTAGACCCTAGCAGCAACACTTAGGGGAAACTGAAACCACAGCAGTGCGATAGTGTCCAGTGCAGAATTGTCTGCAAACCACCCTACCACCTATTCTGCAAACTGAGACTTCCTCTTGACTTATTTTTAAAATGTTCTTTTTTACAATTACCATTTTTCAGGACACGATCTAGAGTACTCTTGATAAACAGATAATGGGGGAATTCCACTCGCTACCCCTTTAAAGCCATGATGTATTCTGATGCCGAGAAATACAAATCTCTAAACTAGTCCCACCAAGCCACCACTGAGAAGAACAGTTGCGATGGTACCTTCTCTCTTTCTCCAAAAAGACATTGCTCGGTATGTAACCCCCGTGACTCACTGAAGGTCCTTTCAATCAAAGATGCTCTTACCATTGGCAAGTCGCTGTCTTCATCTCCATCTCCAGCTAAAAACATGGGCTGCACCCTTCATCTCCATACTCCATTATTTTTAGCTCCTGTAGCGCAACACTCTTGAACTGTTCAAGCATCAAGCTTTGGGAAGTGAAAGGCACAGGGAAGAATGTGTCTTCCTGATGTTATTAGAATAAGGACTATTACTTTTTGCAGTGGTTTCTGAAGGAAACAGCAAAAGTCCCATTCCTGGAGATGCTGAAGGACAAGCTTCAAATTGAAGGACAGGGAGAAAATATGCCCTGCTCTGCTTCAAATTGAAGGGCATATGCCCTGCTCTGGTGGGGATGGGAAATGGATTAAATTCAATCACAGAAAGGCTTCGGTAGAGAGGAGGAGACTTATGTATGCCTGTGTCCTGGGAGGCAGAACAAGCAGCAACAAACTCAAATCAAATGACAGACGGAGAGTTGTCCCTGCCCCAAGGCCGGGGTGGGGAGAGAGACCCTCCACAGCCCTTCCAGTCCAGATGGCCCTTCCAGTCTGAACCTCTCCATCCCCATTGCCTTTTCAATCCTCCTGCCTTGAGGCAGATGAGCAGCTACAGACGTCTGTGGGAACTTCTTGGATTTCACCATTGTAAAGTACATCTTGACGCTGAACAGTAACTTCCTAAAAAAAGCAAACGAAGAAAAAAAAAATTCCAGCCCTACCCTCTGCTTCTTTTTATCTCCCCTCCATCAACACTTTGCTCACCTTCTGACACACCAGACTAAGGCTGGCAGGTTTCAGCAGCCCGTGCTTTGCTTTCTGGCCAGGAGCACAGAGCCAAGCCCATCTCCTCTCCTCTTGCTCTCATCAGCAATAGCCGCTCTGCCACCACTACCATGCAGCCAGCAACACCTCCACACCTCCCTGGCATCCAAACACTGCTCTCATCCAGCCTGCGACAGGTGCGGAAAGATGACCCAGGACGTCAGCAACCCCCATCCCATCCACGACCACTCGATGGGCTGCGTGGGTTTGGTAAAACTCAGCCAGGGTAAGAAAACCCTCTATTTTTCTCCTCAAAAAACAGCAGAAATGACACGTATCTGATCTGAGTAAGAAAAGACCAGTTATATATACTCACTTTTCAGAGAGGAAATGTACTTGTTCCTGGCACCAATTACGAAAACCCCTCGCCACATGATGCAAGAGTTAATTTTAGCTTGTATCAGTCTTTATCACAGCAGTGAAGGTTAAAGTTTCACCCAACATCACAGTCAATTACAAGCTCAGTATCAAATTAAGCCCCAAGAAGATTTAGGCTGGAGATAGCGATGATGTTTGGCACAGCCCAGCTGGGTGCCTGGTGCTGTCAGCAGTATGTAATGGAAACTCCAGGGCTGCTCTTCAGGGAAGGTGGAAGTTGAGCAGAGAAGTGGCTGTGTGTCACAGGAGAGGACCAGGGGAAAAAATAAAAAAATTCAGCAAATGCATAATTTAGAGAAAAAAAAAAAAAAAAAGGTGTTTCCCAAATTAAAGGCAGCAGCCCAAGCTGCCCCTGCCAAGAAGGAAGTGAAGGACATGACACGGTTCCTCCCAACACTCCCTAGGTTGGCTGTTCAACCTGGCGGGACAGACCAAAAGGAGACATCCCTGTAAGAAGGGTCTTACAGCCACTCACATGGGGCAAAGGCGACAAGACTCCAGGTATTTCCATGCTCAGCAAGAGACACCCTCCCAAAAGCTTAAGGGACACCTGGGGTTGAGGTCCATGCCCACATATAGCAGGCACTGAGCTCCCTCCCAAGCTGAAGACTTCACTGAGGCTGAAGGTGCTGGGCTCCCTCCCAAGCTGAAGACTTCAGTGCAGCTGAAGATGCTACAATGAAGTCGTCAGCTTGGGAGGGAGCTCAGTACCTACTGCCTCTGGGCACGGACCTCAACCCCACGTGTTCCATGTGCTTTCTAGAGCAGCTGCTGTGTACATAGGGCTTCTTTGGACACGGCCCTTGGGGAAAATCCATTTTTATCGTGCAAGATTACGTGTGGGTGGCACTACTATCATATTTAGGATAGCACCAAACACAGAGGGAAACAGTGATACTGCGATATCATGAAAAATTCTCATCAGCTATTCTTTCTTCCACTGACCCAGCACTTTCCTGTGCCTCTCCAAACTCTTCTTAAGACTTCTTACCCCCAAAAAAAACATGTCATGTTGCTCCCTACTCTGCTACACTGGCTCACAGGGCTGGCTTGGTTTTGGGGGGGTTGATTTGGTTTAGGGTTTTTTTTTTTCCTCCTATTGCAAAATGATCTATTAGCCTCAATAGGGCCAGGCACCATCCCCATCCTGTAACCGAGCAAAGTGGCACACAGCACACACAAACTAGGGTCCCTCCCAGAGGGGACCCCAACCTCTGCCCCACGCTGCCTTCCCCCCGCAGCTCCCTTGCAATGAAGGACAGCGAGAGCTGGTGCTAATTCCTTCAGCCTATTCGGAAAAACAAGTTTACACGTGAGATTTCAATTGGCTCTGTCTCTGCTTAACTACTCCAGCTGTGAAACAAAGTAAGTGAGAGACAAAGCACTACAAACAAGCAGCGTGACCATTTCAGAGGGCTTTTTGTGAGCTTTAATGCCAAACCCACTAAATAGATTAACTTACAGCATAAACAAGCAAGTAAATCTTTCCCCCAAGGCCCTGTGTATCCAAAGGAAGCTTTAGAAGTTGCTTCCTGCCATTGTGGAGGCCCTGCTGGGAACCCAGGAGCCTTTTCAGTCCCTGGCTTGGTTGCCCAAAACCTTCAATTTGCTTCCAGCACCGCTGGCTGCAGCACCACAAAAGACAGATGATGGCAAGGACGTTTTTTGGCTGTTCCCCATTACCCTCAGGCCAAGGGCAAGCAGGACTGTGACTCACACGCACTTCCAAAGCTCACAGAAGGGTGTGAGCCCCAATTTGACCAGAGGACTCGGTACAATCGCAGCACCACCATCATAATTGATGAGAAGAAAGGAAGTCTCCAAACGAGGAGACAGACCAAGGAGAGGTGGGCACCCATCCAACAGTGGTTGGGATGACCAGCAGTGGTCAACCCCACCAGGCTGTTGAGTCCCCACGCATCTTCAGACAGCCCACAGCACTGAAATACCACAGCAGCATCCACACTTGCCATTTGAGAGGGGAATGACAAGCCTAGGGCAACGAAACCTTTCCAAACCTTGTGTTCACCTCTGGGAAGAAGCAGGCTCAAGCTGTGCTGGAGGCCACCGCTGCATCCCAGATGTACCAAACCCTGCAGATGTGGAGAAAGGCAGGCTGCACAAAGGGAAGGTGCTGGGTCTGGAGATCTTGGGACCATCCCATCACAAGAAGTGAGGTCCAAGCCCCTGGGCTCTCCCTGGCTGAGGGCAGGACCCTAAGCTGGACCATCCTTTGGCCTGGCACAATCACCAGAGCCACATCCCTATCAGCCCAAACAGCCATGGAGAAGACAAGCTGAAAGGTATCCTCTTCAGAGGAAGGCCCTATCCACCACGCTCCACCCCTTCTCCCTGGCACAGCGACTACATCTGACAGTGACATGACAGCAGCAAGGGACAGAGAGCACCTCATCCTTGAAGTGCCTCCAGCCAGGTTGGCACAGCCCCAACCAGCTGGTCTCCCGCATGCAGAGCAAGTCCCCCAGTTCCCCCAGTCACACATCACAGGAGCAAGGGGTGTAAGAGCTCATGCAGCACATGCAGCCTGAACCCCTTCCAGCCCCCGTTTTCTCCCATGATGGGCAGGAGCATCACAGCACACGGGGCCGGTCCCCTGGCTCAGCTCTTTGCTAGGAGCTGAGCTCCTGGGAACAGGCGTGATGGTGACTGCAAGTGCCCAGTTTCCACAGAGTCAAAGGCTACTCCGTCCTAAAGCACCACGCTCCTGGTGGTGTTCTGGTTGGAAACCACAGGGCGTAGGTGAGATGCCATTAAATACCTGCTAGCCTGCCATCACTTCTAAACCCAGCGCTGCAATCCGGCAGCTCAGGGCCCACCACGAAGGAGGTCCCCAGGCTCTAGTTGTGCTCTGTACCAGCAAAAGTGGATTTAGACCCACGTAGCCATTCTTTCGCACCATCCAAGTTCCCCAAAGGATTAGACACCCACCAGCATCCAGACCAGATCAACCTGGGAACAATTTTCATTTAATGAGCAGTCCTTTGGGGACCTTAGTCTTACTGGCTTTGATTGCAATCCAGCTAATTGATCCAGGGAGGCAAGCCTCAAGCAGGAGCCCTCTCAGATGAGCAGGATTCACACATACAGATGAGCAGCAGCAGGGATGTCGCTCAGCCAGGGTCTTCAAGGCTGGAGTTTGCTCAGTCGGACTGCAAAGCCTGCACACCCGAGAGCTGCTGTAACTCCATCACACAACCGCGGGCGCTGGGAGGCCGCACACGGCGTGTGTACCGATTTGCAAGGTTTATCAACACAAAGACACCGAGAATGAAGAAACATTTGTGAAGTTTCACATGTACAGATTGCCAGAAACAATGAGAAAAGGGAAATGCCACCTGAAAGGATGAGAGCTTGTTTTCAGAGAAGCCTCTGAGCCGAGGGTTTAAATAGACATAAAGCAATGGGGGAAGCAGCTGAAAGGGGAAGCATTTCATCCTAATTTGAGACAAAGAATGGGCCTTTGTGGAAGGGATGAAAAACACTTTTGCAAGCTCAGAACAACACCATCTTTCCTAAGGCGTGCACACACCAACCGTACATCTATCCACACAGCGCTGCATTGCAACAGACGTTAACATAATATTGAAAATACCTTGATGTTACAGCACAAAACCTTCTACGATAGGATAAAAAAAAGATGACTAATTCCCTACTGCAGCAGCTGCTAAGGCCAGTCACAAGATCAGGTTGAAGCTGAGTCCTTCCTGCTCGGCCAGAGCGGCATAGGGCAGCCATGAGCGGCATGACCGGGGGATGATGCTCCAGCGTGCCTTCCCATTCCCAGATGCCATCATCACAAGAGGTGCTCATGCCAGGATCTCTTTAATTCTGTTTAAACCCACCCCAAAATGAGGACCGGCAGCATTTTAGGAGCACTCGAGCTGCTCTCACCCCAAGCACTGCGGGAATTTTGGGCAATGAAACAAAGCATTTGAGGGAAAGCCAAGCCCCATCCCCATCTCTCTTACAAGCACAGACAGTCCCCCTGCAGCACTGAGAGTCATTAATAATTGTCACAGCACCACAGGACCACATCACCCAGCCAGGTAGCGTTTTCCCATTCCCCTTTTAACTCAGCAAGAGGGCCATGTGTATATCTGTTGGCTAAAAACATCTGCAGCCCTTTTCGCTGCCTGGTCAGCCTAGCACAGCTGGGGAGGGAACACTGAAGCCCACTCTTCCCCGGGCACACACCGGAGGGCTCACCAGCCCTATTACGGGAACGGTGTGGCACAGGTGGGAGTGCTGAACCACACAGCTGCCCCGGGCAGGATCTGGCCTCTGGGCTCTTTCTTACCAACAGGAGACGCGAACCTTGGTGAACTCTCAGATGTGACAGGTTACGGTTAAATACAGCAATCATGCTTGCAAGGAGAGGACATCCGAGACGAAAACAGCCAAGCCTCGAACACGAAACCCCACCACACTGTTTCCAAACAAACCACGCTTCCCGTAGCATCACGCCACCTTCACACTCAACAGAGCCAGCTCTCTCCCAGCTACACATCTGCGAACTCAGCTGAGCATCTCCCGCTGCGCCACGCCGGCAAGGGAGCGGATCATCTGACCGCAAGCCGAAGTTGCCCCTTTTATTTTTTTTTTAGTGGCAGAGCTTGAAATCAGAGATTAACAAGTCTGAAGAAGCTCATGCCTGGCCACTCATGTATTCCAGATGCACATGCTATAATCACAGCTTGCCAAACAGGATACAAGGCATAAGAAAATAAAGCATTTTATCTTCAAGCTTTTCCAAGAGGGTATTGGAAACAATGGGGAGGAAATACAAAATTAACACTAGAGAAGAGCAATTGGCAGTGCCCCTCACAAGTCTGTTCTTCATTACAAGGCTGCCTATTCAGTAGCTTTCATTAGGAAAATCGCATCGCAGAGCCATTCCCAACAGTGTCCCTATTTCCTAATTAAGCTTCACCAAAGAGCCATGTCTTTCAGTTACTGCACCGCATACAATCACAACAATTACCATTTCATCGCACTCTGGCTGTTGAAAACCCTGCAATTAAAGCATCCGAGGAGTCACACAGGCGCGTCATAGGGGGAGACAAGTTCTCATGTCGTGCTAATTGGCAGCCAAAGACGAGATCAGAAAAAACAGGAACATCGGTTTTTGGTCTCCATGCTGGGAAAGGGGCTCAGGAGCTGCAGCCGCTCCCCAGGCTCCCACCCAGGAGGCCAGCAAAGAGGGCTCGGTGCCAGTAGCAAGTGCTAGTGAAAGGTCCTGGCCACCCCTCCGGGCTGCAGCACAGGGTGATGCTCACCGTATCCTCGTGTGTATCACAGCCACACCACCAGCTGCACTTTTGGGAAGGTGAACAACCCCGACCCAGCACACACAGCGCAAGGTGGACGCAACCTTGGGTGGTTTGCAGAGGTCACCTGGAGACCCCCACTGATGGCTTTGGATGTGTGGGAGCCTCGCAAAGAAAGGGCTGGCAGTGGACCGGTGACAAAAATGTCCCCACACCGCCTCCAGCCATGACAGATAAGGCAAGGATGGGGAAGCCCACAATACTGAGCCTCTTAGGGAAGCAAAAGGCAAGTCTTGTAGAGAGGAGGGAAAGAGCATGAGCTGCAGCTACGGAGCCTGGATTGCATCCACAGGTCACATTTTCCTCTACTGCAGTCAGGAGTGACATTTCCAGCCCAAAACACCTCCCGGGCTGAGCATGCCTGCAAAGCACAGAGCTGCAGCAAGGGAAGACCTGCCCGGCTGCAGTGCATCTGCGGGGGTGGAGGGGGCATAGTTTCCATAGGAACCTCATCCTCCCTCCCCATCCTCTCACCTACTGCCCAGCACAAGTTCAAAGCACTGATGGGAACAGTGTTCAGATGCAGCAGGAGCCTCCTGCCGTGCAAGAAACACTTTGGGGCATTCACCTGAGTGGCTCTCCCCCAGCAAACTCATGCACAATTTTCCACTTGCAAAATAATAATGCAAAAAAGGGCAGCCCCATCATGCCAGGAACAGCTCATCGGTCACCCCAAAAAAGAGAAGTCGAAACTACCCCAGGCGAGCTGCAGCATGGCAAGGCTGCAGTGGTCCCCATGCCACTGAGCAGGTGTCACAGCCGGGTCCCTGCCACGGCCAGAGCGCTGCACTGATGGCAAAGCTGCTGCCGCATTTGGCATTCCTCAGCCCCAAGAGCTGCTGCAGCATGGGGAGCACGCCCCGCCGGGGCAGCATACGGTAGCTCTCTGGCAATGCTTTTATCTGGATTCAGTTCTTCTTTCTCAGTACAAAATTGACATCTTCATTTTCACGTTTGGCAAAAGGCACAAGGTGACAGTTTTGGTTTGCTTTTCTCCAAATTGGGGTGCCCTGATCTCCAGGGGGGAGGAGGGACTGGCCAGCTGCACCGTCCTCCAGCACCAGAGATGCGGGGCTGCTGGTGAGGAGCCCTAACCCCCTACCCCAAATCAACGCACACTGGCATTACAGCTTCTCCCTCTGTACAAGAGCCTCCAACAATTCTCATCCCCTTTCCCGTGGCCCCAACTGGGCTGCAGAGCTGCAGGGAGCAGGAGAGTGATGGCCACACGATGCCAGGGAATGGCAGACCAGTGAGCTCCCCCCACTTCAATTCGGCAGGACGATGTCGTGAGGCTGGAGCTGGCCTCAGACCAAACACCCCCCTGGCTCGCAGTGCAGCAGAGCGGACTCTGCACTGCACAGCTGCCTCCCTGCAGAAACCTACAGCGCATCACCCACCCAGCCCAAAGGACGCACCCAGACATCGCCTGAGCCCTCCGACCTCACGCAGTCCCTGCCGCTGAGGGATGTAACCACCGCAACCCCCACCGCCAGGCTCTCGCTTCTTCGCCTCTTTCTAGGTTTAAGCTTTAATCTCAGCAACACCCAGAGCTCCAAAACACTTTGCAATCATGTTTCAGAAACAATTTGCAACTCCATCCAAGTTTTTGCTCTGAACAAGGCAAAAAAAAAAAAAACAAACAAAAACCCAGACCCCTCCAATACACATGAAAATTAAAGCGTTGACATCCAGCATATCCCTGGAGTTTGCAGGCTCTGCATCAAACCAAGATTTAGAAAATCAATCTAAATGGAAAAACTAAATAAATTGCAGCTGTTCAGCATCAGCCCTTCAACAGCAGGGTAAGCAGCACCAGCCTGCAGCCAGCTGCCTGAGCATGTTTTCACTGCATCGACAGCAGCAGCAGGAGCACCGAAAACAAGCCATTAGCAAAGTTAACGGGTGCTGGGGTGACAGCAGTGAGATTTTAATAAACATGAAAACAAAGGTCTGAAATCTCTTTTCTCCCGCTTTCGTTAGTGATTTGAATCAGCCTAGCCTCTTCCTCCCTTAGGGCTTACACCGTCCAAAGCAGTTAAACATCCTTTCGGGGAGGTTGTTGCAAAAGTGAGCGTAGCAGGAGGCGAGGCTGGGTCTGGGCACCCTCCAGTCAGCGCTGGTCACTAAACAGGAGCCACTGGTGACACCGTAAGACCACAGAAGCACCTGATGGAAGATGCTCCTTTGCAGGCACAACTATCAGCACAGGCTGGTGCATGAAGCAGCACGGGGACATATATCTCAGGGCTGGTGCGCGTCCAGACTCCGATACCAGAGGGATGACACGCTGCTGGGCTTGTCACATCCCAAACCACATCCTGTTGCCAAAGCAGAGCCCTCGCAGGGGTTACACCTCTGCCCCTTCGGGCTGCGGGGACCCGGCCGAGGGTGACGGGAGCAACAGGCGACTCATGGCCCTTGGGTCCCCCCAGCCCGGGGAAGAGAGCTCCTGCTGCAGTGACATGGAGTGACTCACTGCCACCCCCGCCAGCGGCCCGGCCAAAACTCCAGGCGGGTGCTGGAGAGCCCCCGGGATTTCCCGGGGACCCAGGCACAGCGGGGTGGTCCCCTGGGGCCGGGCAGGGCCCCACACCTGGGCCCGGAGCAGCAGCTCTGTGGGGCGGCACGGAGGAAAACAAGTACGCGGTCCAGAAATGAGTCACGGCAGCGGGGCCCTTCCCCACCCGCGGGGTGACACTGGCTTCTCCTGGCCAGGGCCACGGTGGACCACGGAAGCCCCTGGGCTGCAAGGGGACCTCGAGGGAGACACAGTGCAGGGTGCCCCCTTCCAAGGTTGCAAGGGAAACTCCCCACCCTAGGGCTGGTGACACCCCCACTGGTGGGTTTCAGTGGAAGCCCCCGGCTACATGGGACCCCCCCATTACACGGGGTTCATTCCCCCCTCCTGCTACTCAGACACCCCGTTTATAAGTAGCCCCCCCCAAATTACACAGGCCCCCCCCCAGGCACACTGGTGCACAGTGCCCTCCCACCGCACGGCCCTCCATGCCCGCTGGGTGCACGGGCTCCTCGGTTACACGGACACCCCGGTTATAAGGAACCCCCCGCTCGCCCACCCCCTCCCCTCCACGGGCACCAGGTGTGCAAAGCGCCTTCCACCTCCCCCATTCACACGGCCACCCCGGTAATACGAACCCCCTCGCGCCCCGGTTACACGGACACCCCCCGGCTACCGGGCCGGCGGCTGCTGCGGTCCCGGTCCCGGTCCCGGTCCCGGTCCCGGTCCACGGCCCCCGGCCCCCGGCCCCCGGCCCCCGGCCCCGCCGCTCTCCCACCTGGAGGGCAGCTGCCGCCGGGGCTCCCTGCCCATCCTCGGCGCGCCCCGCCGGGCTCCACGCCGGGCTGGGCTCCGCTCCGCTCCGCTCCGCTCCCCGGCGGGCTGCACCGGCGGCAGCGGGGCGGGGCCACCGGCGGGACCCGCCCCGCACGTGTGCGCCGCCCCGCCCCGGGCACCGCCCGCCCCGCCCCTCCCCGGCCCCTCCGCCCCGCCGTCCATCCCGACCCCTGCCACCCAGCCCTTCATCCCTCCATCCACCCATCCCTCTCTCCGTCCCTTCATCCCTTCATCCCTCCCACCACCGTTCACCCCGCTAGCCATCCCCTCAGCCGCCTCTCCATCCGTCCGTCCATCCATCCTGACACCCATCCGTCCAACCACCACTTTCCCTTCCACCCTTCACTCTTCCATTCACCCACCCCTCCATCCATCCCTTCCTCCTGCCCTTCTGCCATTCATCCGTCCATCCACCCCTCCATTCTTCTATCCATCCACCTCCCATCCATCCACCCATCCATCCCACCATCCTGCTATTCACCCACCTACCCTTCCCTCCATCAGTCCCTCCTCTGTCCATGCACCTTTCCAACCCTCTATCCACCATTCCATCCTTCCCTCCATTCGTCCATCTGTCCATCCCTCCAGCCATCCACCTCTCCATTCCCCCATCCTTTTCTCCCTCCCGCCATGCCTCCATCCTTTGTGTTATGTGAGCTCGTTCTCCTTCCCTCCCTACGCAGCCGTTTACCCCATCTCTGCTGGAAAAGCCCTCAGCACCTCCCCAACAGCACAAAGCCACCCATGGCCCAAGCTGGGTGACACCAGGCTGGGGACATGCTGCTGATTTCTGCTCAGATGGCACCTGGGAATGGCCTTTTCCTGCTGCCTTCAAGGTTGCTCCTGAGAAAGGGCCTGTGCCACCTCAGTTGCTGGCAATTACTTGCCCCCCGTGCCTTTCTGCTGGCCCATCTGCTGCACAGGTCTTGCGGCCGGATCCAGCCCAGCTGATATCATGGGCAGGGACAAGAATCTGTCTTGGGGTTTCTTTGCGGGTTTCAGTTTTTCAGAAGAGAGTGACCGCTGCTACTGCCGCTCCGAGACTCGAAAGCTGCTCAGGGGCCAAAATAGATGTGGGTTTCGCAGTGAGATTCCAGTGAATTTTAAAAAAAGCAAACCCAGACAGAGTCAAAATCCCCCTTTAATTGGTGACCCATTGAGACAACCACCCGCCGTGCAAACCGCGTGGGAACCCAGTGCTCAGAGCTTCGGCTGCCTCCTGCTCCGGCTGCAGTGCCGGGGCATCACGCTGCACCGGGTGAAACTCCTGCAGAGGGTGGACGTTGGCTTGACCTTCACCAGCTGAGCGGCCACCAGCGATTCAGAAGAAATCTTCCAGCTGCAAAAATGACAGGAAGGGGAAAGTCTGGTGTCTATGTCATGATGCCACCTGCCCAAAGGCACTACCCTGCAAAATAGCCAAATATTCAGGTGGAGCAGGCTTTGTGCCACAGCCTCCTCTCAGCTTGGGCTCTTGACACCAGTTTTATAGGCTGGGTTCAGTTTTTGGGATGCCAACCTGATCTTTCCCATTCCTTCTGCCCCATTCCCACCTCCTGGTTTCAGACGCAGCTTTTCAGGCATATCCCTGAACCAGAGGAATTGGGAAGTATCAGAGAGGCTAAATCTGCAGAGGCCAAACTTCTCTGGGTGTCGGAGCTGCAGCACGTCCCCTCCCATCCCATGCCTTCCCCACCTGACGTCCTGTGAGCTGCTTATTTTGCTCCTCGGGGCATGCTGCAGCCTGAGGAAGTTACCAAAAATGGTGGCTCAGGGGGCTCGTGCCAGCGGAAGGAAGCGGAGGAGCGCAGGGAGGTGCCGTGCCATGCCCCAGCCACCACCAAGGAGGCTGCTGCAGCTTGCAGGGACAAGAATGACAAACAGCGGCGTGGCAGCCAGCGAGCTGGAGCAACCACCTTGGGGAAAGGGCTCCAGAGCAGAGGCACCGCTGAGGGCTGCCAAAACCAGCATGCTCATGGGAGCTCCTGGGAGCAGGGCGCTGTGCTCATCCTTATCACTCAGCTTTTCTCATTTGAGTTCAGGAGATCCTGGGGACACCGGTGCCATGCTTCGCGGTGACAGCAGGACAGCAGGAAAGGATCCTAGGTGGCTTTTAGGGGCCGCACAGAGTGCAGATGAGGCAGCCCAAATCACTCCCACCCATGCTGCGGGGTTGCATTCAGCGTGGCTGCAGTGACTGACAGCAATGCCAAAGCTGAACGAGCTCTGGCCAGCGCAGTGCCGCGGAGCACTCCAGCAACCTGCTGGGCACAGCTCAGCCGTGCGGCTCCGGAGCTCGCTTGCTTCCCCTGGAGCTGCCTGACCAGCCCCGGCTGGGGAGGAGGAAGCTGAGGCTGCACTCTGATGACATGCTTATTTAGACCTTTGGGTTCTTGGTACCGGAGTAAACATGCCAGTGGCACGTGATGCAAAACGCTGACCTGGGGTAAACTCCCTCTGCCAGGGGAAACACGAGGCCAGCGGTTCCAATGGACAAGCTTCGCGCTGGAGACACATGAGCTGTCAGTGCTGCTCTGCCCTCGTGCTCACCTGGTCTTGTTTGTCCTTCCACAGTTGATGTGGCAAGATAAAAAGACCCAAATACTAAACTGTAAGTTCCAGCTAACTTGGCAGAAAAGCCCATGCCAATGCAAATTCAGAGGGCAGAGATCTGGCCGCATCACTGCTTCCAGATGCCCAGGGGACACCACCTCTGCTCCAAAGGATGCTCAACAGCCGATACAGGGCTAGAAAGAAAGTATTTAAATACAACTGCAATTTTTCCACAAGTGACTCCAAAGCAACTCATGGAAACACTTGTCTGGGAGAAAAGCAAAGTAATTGCTGCACAAAGCCCCTTTGGTGATAGAAAGTGATTTCCATAGAGAACATTTCTAAGCAAATCAGGTTTCCGATGTATGCAAAGGTACTGGGGCGCATGAGGGCCAGTGGGCTGTAAACATTTCCTGCAAGAGCACTCATTCTACTTCAGTCATATCCTTTTTCATTTCCAGGAATGTGAACTCACAAACCCAAATCTCCTTTGCCTGGCTTCTATTTTGGTTCCTCATCCTCCAAATCAGCACAAAGGTACCTCTTAATTGGCTACTGAAGACAGGGCTTACCCCTAACATTCAGAGGTGCTTGGAAATTTATCAGGGTCATGTTCCCTTTCCTCTCTACTCAAAAGATTTCTAAAACCTGTATTTGTACCACACACATACACACTTTCCTGAATCAACAACATGTTGCCAAGTCAGGCTTAGCACAGAGGAGTATCTCCAGATTTCTATGATAAATACCTGGAAGACTGTTGTTCTGTCTCAAATCTTGCAATACAGATTTCTGTATTTATAGGCCAAACATAAGGATATTGCTCAGGATATGATGGCCATCAGTCAGACTATTTAGCTCGCTTGGGAATGTCCTATTGACAAAAATGCTTAAAATCCAGGCAGAAAAAAAGTCTATGGGTAAAGACTCATTGCCCACCTTATCATTGGAGGGCTCACAAACTCCTGCTCTCCATCTCCGCATCCTCCACAGCAAAACCAGGAAAGGCTTTAATGTTGTGAGGTTACAAACCAAGCAACTACCACTTTCTGCAAATGCATCTTTTCAAAGATGGGTGTTTTTTCTTTACCCCCTTCAGCAGCGGTTCTCATCCAACCGGTGAACGGACGCTCAGGGACAGCAGGGTTGGGGATGCTGCCCCAAAGGAGTGCTGCGGATGCAGCGATGACCCTGCCTCTCTGCTGGCTGTTTGAGCCAGTGCTGCAGCCCTCAGGGAGGAAGCTCCTTTCGCAACCTCCCATCTCCCCAGGGATTTGCACAAACACTGGCTCTCTCCTCACTGGGCCCCTCTGTCGTGCTGGGACGCTGTGGAGCAAAGCCTACCTGGTGTAAACCCCTCACACTGCTGCGTTGCCCCAGTCAATGCCCCTCACTCATCTGTCCCCCAGCTATGGGGTCCCTATGTCTAAACAAGGGGGGAGCAGCAGGCTCAGGAGCTGGGAAGTGCCCAAAAAATCCCACAGAGCCTTTCCCCTTCTTCCTCATCCCCTGCAGTGGGTTTCCACGGGGTTTCTGCAGGCAGGCGCTGTGTCTCTTGCCCTGCTGACCCTTTGCAGGAAACCCGGTGGAAGGTCCCCTCCTCCCTGGCAGCACCTCTGCAAAAGCGGCCATGCAGAGAAACTCTCCCTCTGCAGACTGTGATCTCCCTTGGCCAGGTCAAATTCCCCCACGCAGGTCCACGCCTGCCCTGAAACTTCTCCCCCCACCCCAAATCCACCCCAGCCTGCTGCCCTACCCACGGATATGCCTGGGCAGGAGGCACAGAAACTGTGCGGGACCCCAACAGCATCTCCCGGGATGCAGCAGGCAGAGGGATGTAGGATTCAGCTGAACATCATCCAGGTAATGGCAGGAAAAGAGAGCAAAACAGGCTGGCTATGGGCTGCCCTCTCAGGCAGAGATGTGCTGGGGTGTCCTTGCTGGACTCAGACAAGCCACACACTGGAAATCTAATAACTCGGCTCCCCAAAAATGCTATAAAGTCATCAGCTCTAGGCATGGGCCAACAGCTGCAGACCACAGCCAGCACCTCTCCCTAGAATGCTTTTGCTGCTGTCCAGACTGTGGGTTTCCACCAGATTCAGGATGGCTAACTCTGTCCTTACACGACACCGAGGCCATCGTGTGCTGCTACTGTGCCTGTGGCTCAACCGCCACAGCTCTAGGTGTGCTCATTAGTTCCTTCTCCCCGTGTTCATGTAATGACGGAGCTTCAGAGCCCCAGCGGAGCGGCTCTGCGGCCTCTCCCCTCTGCCTGCACAGCTTCAGAGGGAAGGGGAAGCAGGATCCACTGAAACGAGAACCTGCTTTTTCTCACTGGTTCCCCCCACGAGTTGTGTTTTTCATTTCTCTGGTGCAACTCAAAGGATACTGAAAGATTGCTCAACACCACCTGAGTCTGACCCTTGAGAAATGAAAATAGGCCATAGACTTTGGTCATGGCAGATCTGACCCCAGATGTTCCCCTTCCGCCTCCCATGTAGAAGGAGAAAATATAACCTTAAATGACCCGATCCGGCCAAGTGCCGAGGGTTTGCTGGCCAGCTCTGGGGTGGAAGGGCTCCAGCACTGTCACGCTTTCAGCAGGCAAACACTTGTCTGAACTGCACTTTTCTGTTCTCCTGCCGCGTGCAAGTGCTTGGGGTGCCTGGTGCAAACCCACACTAACTCCTGGCTCTCTTCTACCTCCTTTCTCAGGTGCCTTCTTCCACACAGAAAGTCTGATCCTGGTGTTGGAAGTCATGGTTCAGCTCCCCACACTGCCACTGATGCCCTGGGGGATATGAGCAGGTCACTCAGCCCTCTGTGCCTCAGTTTCCCGTCTGTGAGAGGGCAATGCTGCAGGTCTCACTCTGGCTGATCCATCCTGCAGCCCATGGGACCATTTCTGTTTTAGTCTCTGACTTTTGCATGCTCAAAGCCACATGGATGCTTGCTGGAAGCCATCCATGCCTGTCACAGGGAGAAGCAAGATGACTAAAACTCTGGGTAAAACTTTGATGCAATAAAAACAATTTCCCCAGTGTAATGTTAACAATTATAGCGGTAATTGTAAGAGAAGGAGCCACACACCCCTCCTGCCCCCACGGCCACATCACACTGTGCTTTGGGTTTCCAAGTGAGCTGTGCATTGCTATGCAAGCAGCCAGTGCTCTTTCCAGGACCCAGTTTGTAGCTGGCAGTGGGTGAGGCAGAGCTGCAGAAGAGGACAGGGTGCTCTTTTCCTACAGGAGAAACACGGAAGGACAAGAAAGGGCTGCAGAAATCAGGGCTGGGATGGAAACCGAGGCAGCAGCTGGACCACAAGGGACCATTCCCTGCACCAAGGCACAGCTGCTACGGAGCCATCTCTGAGAGACATTTGTCTGCCCTGTTCTGGAGCCCGCTGAGGACAGGGGCTCTGCAGCATCCCTGGCAATGCCAGCATGGCTCTGTCCTTACTGCTAGAAAGCCTTTCCCAGTGCCAGTCCTAGCCTCCCTGATGCTAATAAATCCCATGACTTGTCTTATTGCCAGTGGCTTATGGAGAAGACCACTTCATCACTCCCCATGACGACTTTTTCTTTGTGTCAAAACATCTGCCTTGGCTCGGTCTTCCCGCGAGCATACAGCCACGGCACTGCTGGGTTTCCCAGCCCTTTGCTCACCTGGCTTAGCTTGAGCCACAGCCCCCAGATGGGATGCAACGTCCCCCATGGGGACGCTTCCACGGCATGAAGCTGAGCAGAAGGTTGGTTGGCACAATCTCTCGTCATGCCTCTCCTTTCAGCTTGGTGGGCATTTGCCCTCTCGCCCAGGAGCACACTTTAGCAGGCAAAGATGCTCAGCTGCTCCAACATCGGGCTGTGCCTGCTCAGCTGCTGCTTTTTTTGCCTGCTGCAAGAGCTGCAGCCAGGCTTTGCTCAATGACACCCTGAGGCGAGGTGCCGCTGCAAAAAGTCCCCTTACGTGCAGAGAGAGCCGGCCTTGTCCCAACCTTGTCTGAAAAAAACCCTCTCTCCCAAAGCTGGAATACCCTGCTCCTCACATTTCAGATCTTGGCCCCCGGTGTCCCCGTTTCCCCAGGGCTTTGCAGCAGGGCCATTTCTGCTCTGGATGACCCCCCCCCCCCTTCCAGGCAAGGCGGCACCGGGACGGGGCAGAGCCCTGGGAAGGAGCCGGGGCTGGGAGCGGCTTTCGCATGGGCTGAGGTTTCCCCCCTGTGTCCTGCCGGAGAACTGCAGGGATGGGGGGGGGGCGAGGACAGCTGGGGGGGTGGGGGGCAGCTCAGCCACCCCTGGCTGCACCCAGCTGGGCCATGCACCCCTGGAAAACACCTCCCCAGGGAGGGCTCTGCCTCCGGCAGCCTTCCTGGAGTCAGCCTGGAGGAGAGACGGTGGGAGTCGGGGGGGGGCTACCGTGATGACTGTGACCATGGTGACCCTCAGCCCAGCACCCTTTGTCCCAGCCACCTCCAAGCCTCCAGAGCCACCACCTCCTTCCACACACCAGAGCATCACAGCTCCTGGGGAACCCCTCAGTGCCTTCAGGTGCCAAAGCCTGGCTTTGGGAGCTTGCTCTGAGCACCGCAGGTTGAAGACGTGGCCATAACCAGTTGGCCTTGCTCCATGTCATGATGGGGCTGAATAAACCTTCTGGGAAACCACTGGAGCTGGTTGCATATTGACAATATGCTGTGCTACCCCCAGGCCGGGGGGAAGCCAGCCACACTCCTGGGCAGCCCACACATCCACATGTGGAGGTGTCAGCATTCAAAGGGTGCTGTGAGCCAGGAGCATCTGCAGACTCTGCTTCTTCCCCGGCTCACAGCCCTCCACCCAGGGGAGCCATGAGGTCCTTCAGGCAGCACGCACCCAGCCATGCCCACGTCCATGTCATCCCTGTTGCCCAAAGGGAGAGGCACATTTTGGATGCACGTTTTATGATGGACAAGCAAGGCATCAGGTGTAAATCTGAAAATCAGATCAGTGAGTAGAAACCACAGGTGCGTGCATCCCTCCGGACCTGGGCTCTGCCTCCCCAATATAGGTGCCAAAATACTTCTGCAAGTCCCAGCCCGGAGGAGCAGGGAACAGCCAAGCTCCTCAGCTGGGATGCTCGGGGCTGTTGGGGCTCTCCAGCAGTTTTGCTCCCAAATGAGCCTGCAGCAGGAGAGGGCCGGATCCAGGACAGCAAGGACGGGGTGGGGTCCCCCCCTTCCCAGCACCCTGGAGGGACCACCCACCCCGGGCAGGCCCTATTCCCACCCCGGGGCTGGTGCAGGTGGCTCGGTGCTGGGACCCCGGTAGATGGCAGTAGGGGCTCAGGGTGAGTTTCAACGGGGTTTTTTTGGCGTGAATGCCTCTTTTTTTCCCGGTTTGTTTTAAATAAAAATAGCCACCCCGTGCAAATCCACTGCTGATGCTTCTTGGGATAAGCCAAACAGGGAGAGGGACATTTGCTCTGATCGGCTGTGTCAGAGTCACCTATCCAGGTGACAAACTCAACGTCCTCTGCAGGCATCTCAATTATGTGCCCAGATTAGCGGAGAGGAGAAAATGTTAATTGTAGGCAGGGATTATCTCACCCTCGGGTAAATGGCAAAAATGGGACAGAGATCTCACCTTCTGGACGCACAATCGCATCCAACCCAACCGTAAGAGGCCCAAAGCAGGGCAGAGCTGGCCTGTGCCAGCCAGGGGAGGTCTCTGCTGCACAGGGGTAGCTCCGACTGCCTTAGAGAATGAATTGGCTGCACAGAGCCAGGTAAAACATGTAAAAGGAGACATCGAGGTAACAGCAATGCCATTTGAGGTCACTGCTGTCTTCGATGGGAAAGGTTTGGGGCCATCCCGCTTTGTCCAGAAGGACAAAGTCCTGATGCCAGTATCAGCCAGAGATACTTTCAGCAAAGGTCTGGGGAGGACCTGACCTGACAGCGACTGAGAATATGCAGGGGTTGCAGGAGGCAGGGAAATGCCAGTGCCCATCTCCTGAACAGCCCCCAGCACATGCCCTCGGCATGCAAAATCCTGGGGGAACCTCCCACAGGCAGTGACCCCTTCCATGCTGGGAATTCGGCTCCCACTCCAGCACATGAAATTGCACTGACTTCAACCATATACTTAATGTTAAACATGTGCTTTAAGGGCTTTTCTGGAGAGGTGCAGGTGAAAGAAAGCTTTGGGGAAAGCAAAGTGTGATAGTAACAGCACCTCACAAACCTTTCAGAGAAACCCCCAGCCTACTTTACCTTCAGACCCCAGGCTGGAAGAAGGGCAGGGGAAGGGGACAGGGCAGGCATGCGTGTCCCCCTGTGGACAGTGATTTGCAGGTCCCAGAGTGGAAAAAGGTGGATATGCCAACTGGGAAGCTGGGCAGTAGAGGATGCCTGAGAGATGCCACAGCCAGTCCGGGTTCAGCAAGCCGGTCACCAAAACAAGGAGCTGCCTGCAAGCTGGTGGTGACCACAGCAAGGCTTTCCCAGAGAGACCTTACTGCCTGGAGCAAGCAGCCATAACCACAGCATTTTCCCAAGCCCTGGTGGAAAAACCATTTAACTTTTCTCCTGAGCTGCAAAACTGCATCACATTCACCAAAAGAACACTCAGCTTTTGGGAGCTTTTTATAAAGATACCAGAAAGTTGGCTCTGTCAGGTGACCCAGCAAACCCCATGGACCAGCCCCTCGGCAATCCTCCTTTGGGGGCAGTAGGACAGGAGGGTCAGAGCAGGCAGGGTGAGGGGAGGCACACGGGTGGGCAGCAGGTAGCCCTGAGCAACGACCACAGCAAGTGCAGGACCTCTCCAGGCAGGAGACTCCCACAGACACTCTGCTGTCCTTAAATCCTTAAACTACAATCAACTTCTCCCCACCCCAGCCCCCCCAGGGGCTAGTTTCACCCTGATGCTCTAATTCTCATTTATAGTAAAGCCACTCCATGCTCAGAAAATCCTCTGAGGTCTCATCAGCGTTTCTAGGCTCAGATTTGCAAATTCATGTGTTTAAACAAGATGATTATAAAACCAAAACCACTGGTCTGTCAGAGGCCAGCAAGGGTGGATGTGTTACAGATATCTCCATGCTCTCCGGGTCTCACGCAGTGCGGGGTTGTGTACCTTAATCTATGCATTTTGGGGTGGCATGGGAACAGCTTAGACCATCTATTTACTGTCACAGCAGTAACATTTTATTGCATCTGTCACCACACCACCTATCGATGCCACCAAGTGACCAGGAGACCTGTCTCAGGGACAGAAGGAGGGAGGAGTGACACAGGCAGTGATGTCCTGGTACGGCATTTGATGGATGTGAGTCGGTCACAGCTGGAATTCATCCTCTGACGGGTAGCGTCTGCGTGCATCAATCGGGGTGACGGGGACAGGCAGGACCCTGGAGATAAGGCTGTTTTCCAGCAGAATCAAAACCAGGCAGTGTGCTGGGAGAATGGTTTTGCTTTTTGTAGCACATGATGAACACTGAAAAACAATAGGGGATTATTGAAGCCATAGAGGGTAGGGATGGAGCATTAGCGTGCCAGGACAGAAAAAGAAGCTTTTACCTCCTCCTACCCCTTGTTACTAAGGCATCTGGGAGCAGGGATAAGAACTGCAACCACCACCTGGCATAAGTTTATAGCAGCTTTTTCTGCCACGGACAGCAAAGAGCTTTATAAAGGCTGTGAGCATCATTCCCCTGCTTAATATCTGGGGAAACTGAGGCCAACCCAGAGTCACCCACTTGCCTTCTCTCGCCATTGCCTCAATTCCCCTACTTCACACTTCTCAGCCCTTCTCCCTGCTGGCAGTCCCGGTGCTCGGGCATGCCAGGGTGTGCGCGGTGGGGATCAGCTTGCAGGCAGGCGACAGTGCCGCTGAGCAGCAGTCGACAGCGAGGAATTCAGCTCGGCAAACAAGCACTCCCCAGCTGCTTTGCCCTTGCAAGGGAGCCTGATGAGACAGGGCGGTGCTCGCCGCCGGGCACTGGTACCCACTGTGCTGGGTCTCCTGGATGGGTTTGGGCTGGTGCAGACCCCCCAAAGCACAGGGACAATGTGCAGGGAGTGCCGTGCCAGGGCAGATGTAGTGTTCGTTGGCTGCACTCGCTCAGATGCATCCATCCCCCATGGCCGACCCTTGCATGGGTACAACACCAATTAGTGACACTGATAATGCCTGGAAGTGTGGAGACAGCCCCTAGATAAGGCTCTGGAGCTCTGCCCCTGTGCTGGGATGGGCAACCCTGCGTAACTGGGGTCTCTGCATAGCCCAGGACAGAGAGGAGCCAGGGCTCTGTGTCCTCGGGAGGGAGGCACAAGCAGGTTCCTCCAACAGGACCTGTTGGCTCCATCCTCAACACATGTCTGGGGCTCATACGACGCCTTGCTGCCCAGCCTGAGCCGCACTCCCACTGCCTTGCTGCAAGTTCCCCTATTAAAAGGTTATAGCCACTCGAAGGCCACTTCATCCCAGCTTAATACATACTTAATTATAATTAGGTTAGGACAGCTGCCAAAAAGAGACCAAATGCTGCAAAGTGCTCTGGGTAAGGCTCCTGAAAAACATGTTTCCCGCGGTCCTGCTGGGGTGATGTGCCTTCACACGGGGCCAGGCATGGTACCAACAGCCTTCATTTGCAAAGGTGGGTTGGGGGTGCTAGGAAGCCCCCCAGCACTCACCGTGCCCTGTCTCATGTCAAGAGGACACTGTGCTTAAGGAAGGTATAAACCCAAAACTTGGCTGGCCATTTGCATGACACTCTTTGTCCAGATCCATGGATAAACCCAGCCTTGCTGGTTCAGTCCTTACAGATCCCCCTTAAGGAACAGGATGCTTTCTGGAATTTTTATTTTTTTTAATTTTTAAACAAAGAAAGCAACAAAACACCCACTTCGCCTGCAGTGATGAAATAGAGTCTGCCCCAGGACTGCCACAGTTGCAAATGGTGCTGAGCCCCATGAGCCCACTCTTCACTGCAAAGCAAATGCTGGAGAAGAGTTAATTATCTGACAAAGGGAGCTACTAGGTGGTGGGAATTCAGAAGCTTTTGGGACCCACATTTCAATAATCCTGCTCCTTAGATAGCTGAAATATACCCAGTTCTGCCTGCCTTGGCCCTGGCCTCAGCCATGTACCCTCCCTCTTCCCCTGAAGCTCTGCCCAGGTTCCATCTTTACCTTACACCAGCTTAAGAAGATCAAATTCCTTTACATGGCTCTATTCTGAACCAGCAAGGAAGAAAATTCCCCATGAGAAGATCAATGTTTCAGCTCCCTGGCCTTTCATAGGTCCCATATAAAATTATGATCTTGGGTTCTCCTAAATGGTCACTGTCAAGATAGAAAGTCTCTATGTGGGCCGTTTTCTTATGCCAGAGCCAAAGAAACTCCCACACTGGACTGATATCAATAGTGTCCATTGTGCCCAGCAAACATTTCTGTAATGTAGGTAAGGAAGCTTCTCAGCAAAATTTAATTATTTTAAAGGAACATTGTTTACTGTATATTGCTCACTGCAATGTCCCTGCCCTTAGCAAGGCTGTGGTTTCACTCTCCTGGCTCGTCTCTCTTTGCTCTGGGCAGTATTTGGCCACTGCCATAACGTTGACCAGTTTTGTTCTCCATCTGGGTTCCCTTGGCACCAGAACACTTGTGTTTGAGCTGCTGCTTAGATTTTGCTAAAGTGAGTCAAAGCAGAGAGTAAAAGGATCAATTTTCTTTGAATAATACTGGTCTAAACTCAAGAGGGAGACACTGTTGTTATCCTCCCCAAAACAGGGCCCAAGGGCAGATGCTTCTGAATCAAGGCTGTTTTCCTCCCAGAGGAACAGCGGGCAGCTCATGATGCCCAGGACTCCTCTGAGCTGCCGGGTCAGGCAGCACTGGTCAGGCAGGGAAGCCCTGCTCAGCTCTCAGCTTGGCTTTGCTCCTTCTCTGCAGGAAGCAAAGAAACTTTTCTTTGCTCCCTGCAGAGCCACAGCACTAGCAAGAAAAAGTAGAAATAATAAAAAAAGAGATGTCGAGGACGATTGATGGCTGTGGAGGTCAGACTGCACCCAAGGAGCCCCCCCCGAGTGTCTTCCCTTCTGCTCCGTTTGCTGCCAATTGCCGGTAAACAAGAGCAGGGATCCCTGCTAGGCTCTTCCTCGGCGCAGGAAGGCAGTGGTCACCACGGGGCAGCCGGTGCCGGCGCGGTGGCATCCCTTTGCCCAAGGGACAGCCAGGGTCAGCAGCTGCTGCGAAAGCGCTTGAGTCCACCAAGCCTGGGTTATCTCCAAACAGCAGAGACGGGAATGTCAGCAAGCCCCAAAGCCCCCTTCCATGGGGAGTGGATGGGCAGCTGGAGTGGAGACACTAAGCCCCTGTGCAAAAATGCAGTGTGCAGTCAGAGCTGGGTACCTCAGGGCAGTGGTGCTCACTCTAAGTCCCAAACAGCCTTAAGGTGGGGGACAGGAGCTGAGCATGCTGGTTTCTTGGGTGGGTGTGGAGTCTGGGGTCCTCGGGGACATCTGTGTCCAGACACCAGGGACAGCAGGCTCTGGGCTGGCCAGTGGGGATTTGTGAATTGCTCTGGCAGTCAGTGAATTGCTCTGAAAGTCAGGCCCACAAATACTTGATAAAAAGAGAATAGTCCTAAAAGCAGTAGAAAGTTCTTTGCAAAAGGTGGACTTGCTCCCAGGTCCCCTGAGATCCAGGTAGATGTTTTGATCATCTGAAAATGAGAATCTGCAGATGTACAGAACAAAAACTGCTCATTTTTGCCCTACAGTTTACTGCACTGTGCCTTCCCAAAGCCCCACCAACTCAGCAGAAGCCTCTCTGGAGAAAACATTTTACTGAGTCAATCGGATGTCCCCAGCTCTTTCTCCCCCCACAACTCCCCAGTGAAGTTTGTACAAGAATCTGCCTCCCCCAACCCAAAACCTGTTTTCTTCACCCCACAGCACACTTATCTCAGCCTGGCAGCAGAGTCCTCCAGATCCATTAAATCAGGGTTACACCATTGATGCCCAGAAACATGCAGGGTTTATCTGCTCCATCAGGACAAGTGGTCCCCCCAAGCCTCCATCACCTGGTTGCAGAGAGGTTTCTTCAGCTGTGCCGGAGCGTTCCCAGTGGAATGAGCTCCCAATTCACTCCTGCTATTTTCTCCCCATTTAGCTCAGAACATTGTTGTAAGGTCACTGTGTTCCTCTTGTCTCACTCCCTGTAATATATTGCTCAGGAAAGTAATTTTACCCTGGAAATAGCTTGAAAATGTAGGGTAGCTTCTTTGGGATGCATGAGCAACTGAAGTCTGGAGGGTCTGTGCATGTTTATGGGCTATGCCATGTAACATCCACTCTTTCACCCTGATGATATCTCAGTGGTACGTCCAATGTGTGGAATGAGGCAACATTTTCCAGGCTAAGCTGCATTATTTTGCATTAGCTGCATTATTTGTTCTGCTACATCTGCACCCATCCAAATTAAACCATTGTTTGTGCAGAGAAGCACACAAATAAATCACAGGGTTTAACAATTTTACCATCAAGGAGTGCCACTGTTTTCTTGGGTATATTTGGTACCCACGCTGCTGTAGCGCTCTGCAGTGGCTGCATCCACCTGCACGTCCCCAGGAGTGCATGAGCCATTTGGGTACCAGTTTGGTACAGCTGGGAGCTCTCCTGCCTGTCAGGCTGGTCTCCTCAAAATAAATCAAATATTACACACAGAGCTTTCTAGTCTGCCTGCCCTAAAGAAAACATTTTGCAAGAGAAAATATAGTATTCCGGAGGCTTATCTCACTTGGTGGCAATTCTGGGTGTATAATTGAAAACCGACTTGATCATTAGAGGTTCACAGAGATGCTGAATAGCCCAGTGTTCAGTGGTCTCTGCCAGCCACGGCCAATTTACATTAAAGGCTTGATTCCTTCTACAGCCCACTTCTCAGCCCCCTGGGAAATCTCCTCGTTGCTTATTCCTCGTTTGCAAGGACTGTCTAGTGTAAGGAAAAGTCTTGCCTAGCTCTGCTCTCACTGCTGCCAGCAGTTCTGCCCGTGGTTTCGGCAGGCTGAATCGGGATGTCACTGGCCATGTGCATTTGCTGCAGAAGATTCAGCATCAGCCACATGCCCACATCTCCCCCAACCAAAAATTGATAGGCAGGCTCTACCCACCACTCCCTAAACAATTTTCGCATAAAATTTGTGTATTTTTTTGCATAAACGAGACAAGCCAGAGGTGTGCTTTCCCGAGAACTGAAGAGGAAACTGGATTACAGGCCAGGGATCTACAAAGCGATCGGGGGTTATGCGCAAATTACACTTGCGTGGGAGCAAAGTGTAAATATTAGAGCAACAAAAATAACAGTAACTGCCTGCCGAGAGCCAAAGAGCTTTAGGGTGGGGGATTAAATGTCATGTGCAAATGTTGTGATCTGCGCTGGCAGAGAGACTTCAGTCCGGGAAGAGCCAGCGGTGCCTTCTTGCCTGATTCCCTTGGGACATCTTGGGGGACCGGCCAGTCTTTCTCCCCTTTCTCCGCGGTGGTTTTTTCACCCTCGAAGGCAGGCAATGCGAGTCGTGCCAGGTATGCCTGTGCACGGGGAAGTCATGGACCAGCATCCCTGCACGCACCCGCTTCCTCGCCCTCCTCCCTCGCAAACACCACCGGCCCGCAAGAAGCGACCGGTCGATCCCTTTCTGCATCCCCGAGGCGGCCCTTTGGAGCTCAGGGAATCGTGAAATCCCCCGGGCTCCCTCCGCGGCGGCCCAGCTGATGGCAAAGGGCCGCAGCAGGCGTGGGGAGAGCCCGGCCGTGGTGAGCCGCGCTGCTCCCTCCTCCGCCCCGGGGGCCGGCGAGCCCCGTCGGGAGCGCCTGGGAGGGCTCCAGCCGGACCCCCGAGCGTCCGAGCGGGGACGAGCGGCTCAGGCTCCAGCTCCGGCTCCGGCTCAGCCCTGTCCAGAGCCCCCCGTGGCCCGCCGGCCCCGGCGCTCCTCGCCCGACCGGAGGGTAAGAGATGCGGCAGCCGGCGGGGCCATGCCGGAGCCGGCGAGGGAGAAGCCGGACCGAGACCCCGCGGGGTGTCCTCGCCCGTTCCGCCCGGCCGGGGCCGTTCCAGCCGCCGCTGCCCCCCGTACCTGAGGAGTGAAGCTGAGGACGAGGGGGGGGGGGGGGGAGCGGGCACCCCGGGCCGCCCCCGGTGCCCGGGTTTAAAAGATCGCGGAGATATTTTCACACCTCAGACCGCCGCCCCCCCCGGCTCCCCTCCAGCCCCCATCGCCTTGATTTAGCCCTTGGTAATTAATTTGGCATTTCAGAATAGCTACTGGGCTGGATAATGGCCTCATTCATCTCCCCAGCCTAATCTGAACAGAATCTGGAAGAAAAGCTTTCAGAAAGACAGAAACTGCCATTCGGCAACTGCTCAAAAGAACTGTCACTCCAGGGGAATAAATCGCTCCTGATTATTTCAACCCGGGTCTTCTCTGCTTTTCCAGCCGCTCCCGGTCCCCGCCGGGGGGACGGCCCCCAGATATTTGAGGAGGGGAAGATCTGGTTGGGTTTTCCCCCTCCCTTCGCCAAAACCCAAGGCCGGGCGATGGCAGGGGGAGGTGGGCCAGGGGCAGCGCATTGTTCCCGGGGAGGTGGACGAGCTCCGGCATCCGAAGCGATTTGACTTTTAAAACAGGCTCTGAGCTCCGGGGCCGCCTTTCCCGGCTGCCCCCGGTGGGGCTGAAGTAACCCCCATCTCCCTCCTGCTTCATCGGGGCTTCTCCCAGCCGAACTCGGGGGGAAAGGAGCCCTCCGCTTTGCCCTGGACCGGACCGGCCGTGCCCCGCGGCCGCTCAGCCCGTGTGCCGGGGCTTTCGGACTGCCCCGGTCCCGGTGCAGGTACCGGAGATACCGGCGATGCTCCGGTCCCGGTGCAGGTCCCGGCGATGACAGTCCGCTCCCAGTGCAGGTACCGGCGATGCTCCGGCCTCGGTGGGAGCGAGAGCGCAGCGGGGTCGCACCGGCGCTGGAGCCGGCGAGGGTCCGTCCCCCCCAGCCAAGGCAGGGCCGGGGCTAGCTGGTGCTTAATGATAGGAAAATCAAATCCCAAGCGGGGTGGGGGGCACGGCCTGGTGCCCCGAGCATCCCCCCTGCTCCGTCCTCCCGGGACGGCCCCAGCCCCCCTGGCCCGGAGGGGGCGGCCAGACTCGGGACCGGGCCTCGGGGAGCTGCGCCTGGGTCCCCGCGGAGCTGCTTACATGCATTTAATAGCTCGAGGACGAGGTAATTAGAGGAAAGCCTCAGTAAATCACGTTAATGACCGCAAGAGCCATTACGTTCGGGGGTTGTGAAACACCGAATAAACCCAGCGCGAAGGGCAGGAGGGGGGCGAGAGCCGCAGCCTGCGTCCCGGCCGCCGGGCAGCACCGTCCCCCCGTGCTCGGCAGCGCCGGATGGTTGTTAAATTAACACCTTGCTAATGGGATTAAGCAGCACCTCAGGTTTGCGGGGGAGTTTAGCGTGGGTCAGGTTTTCTTAGACACCCCCCCCATATTTGCTGCGAGAAGGTAAAGACCAGTGTGGGCTGGAGGAGCCTGGGCGGGGGGGGGGGGCTTTAAATACCCTCCCGGATTTTAACGAAACGCTGAAATTTCAGCCCTGCCCCTGCGCCCGGGGCCGGCGAGAGGGTCGCAGGCAGCCGGAGCCAAAGCCGCAGCTTCCCCCGGGGGAAACGCCGGTCCTCGCAGCGGCACCTGCTGCTCTCCGAGCCGGCCCCCGCCTGTCCCTCCCCCCCAGGCACAGGAGCCCCGCACACGGCGGCGCTGGACGGCGCGGACACGGGTGGACGGAACCCCCGCGGGGAAGGGCCGGTCTCGGACACGCGTAGCCGGAGGAGAAGCAGCGGGCGGGCAGAGCGGGGGCTCAGACATGACAAGCGGGAATGGTAGTAGCAGGCGCCCGGGGGGGTGGGGTTCACGGGTCCGGATTTGGGGCGCCTGGCTGGGCAAAGCGGACCTCGGGTCCCCGGGGGCCCGCCAGCTGCACCGGCCACGGTGGTATCTCCGGCGGGTGTCATCTGCGCAGGCTTGGGAGGGCATAGCCGGGGCCGAGCCCGTATGGGATGGCTGTGTTCCCGGGGGGGTCCCGCAGCAGCTCCCCCGGCGTGTCCCCCACGGGCCGGGCTGGTTTGGTCTGAATTCCCCCCTCGCTCCTTAGAGCTCCTCCACAGCTGGACCGTATCACCAGGACCACCCCCCACCTCGCCATCCTGCAAATCGGGCTGCAATCCAAGAGCGGGGCGGGGAGGGGGGGGGAAATCTCTCCGGGGCTGGGATACGCCGGGACTGTGCGTGTGTGTGTCCCGGGTGTGCCGGGCTGCGTCCCTGAGCGGCTCGGGTGGGACCAGCAGGACTGAGACCCCCCCCTCCGGTCCCGGGCCGACAGCATCCCCGTACACACACACACACATCTCTTCCTCCGGCGAAGGAGTAGCAAGGGCCTCGGGAGCAGGATGGAGGGGCTGTTTCCCGGGGAAGAGTTAACAAATCCCGGCAGCGGCGGGGCTGGGGGGGGGTCCGGGGGGAGCGATGGGGGCAGGGAGGCTGCGGAGCCCCGCTGCCCTGCAGGGAAGGCGGTTGCATTGCCAAAGACGCCCCGCTGGGCTAGCAGGCCCGGGAGCAGATTAATCAGGCACTAATTCAATTTACAACAACCACTTTTATTCAGCTCGGTGGCAAGGAATTCAAAGCGGGGAGAGGGGCGGGCGGAGGGGAGGGGGCGGAGGCCGGCCTGGGGCTCGTCGCTGCCCGGGTAGCCCCCGTCCCCTCGGGCCGCCCCGTCGGGGTTGGCCGGGGAGGGGACCGTGCCGCCGTGCCAGGGCCCGGCCGCTTGAGTGACACGGCGTGGGCAGCGCTCCGAGAGAGGGCACCTCCGTTGGAAAAATAAAAGTGCCCTTTTAATCAAGGAGGGAGGGAAGGGGGGGGGGGGCGGGCAGGGCGGCCGGGAGCCGCGGGAGGGAAACCTTGGGACGCTCTCTCCCGGATCTCGGTACCGTCCCCCGGGGCCAGCACGTCGGGGCAGCGGGCTGCCCCCGGCCGGGATCACCGGGGGAAGAGCCCAGCCGGAGCAGTTCCGGACAGAGGCAGCCGTCGGGGGACGGCCCGCCCGGCACCGGGGGTCCGCCGGGGCGGGGGCACGGCCCGGTAGGAGACAAGTGCCGCCCTTTAACCCCTTCCTCGCTCTAAGGGGAGAGCCGACAAGCTGCACAGCGAGAGGGAGCGGCGAAAGAAGCCGCGCAGCCCCTGTCCCCCTGGCCGTGCAGGGGAAACCGCCCCCTCACCGACATCAGCCCCCTAAAACAACGTGCCGGAGGGCGCCAGGCCCCTTAGTTCCCGTGTCCTGCCCAAGGACTCGAGATTTCCCCCAGTTTAAACTTCCCCGGCATCGGGTTTTCTTTCCCGGGGGCGAAGACTCCGGGCCGAGACCCGCCGGGAGCCCCCTCGGAGCGGGCCGGTGTCCAGGCGGGCTCCGGGCCCCGGGCTCCTGCACTGGACGGTGGCTTGGCCCCGGCCCCCCCTTCCCAGTCCAGCTGCGGGGGTCTGGCCCTGTCTGGCCTGGGAGGGAAGGGGAGGCCAGCAGCCACCGGCTGGGAGAGGGCCCGATCCTGTCCCTCTCCGCGTCCCCACAGGTAGGCGGGGGGGCTCAGCCCGGCCGCTCCCCCCCTCTCCCCGCCCTACGCCCGCGGAGCATCCCCAGCTGCTGGGGCGCGGGCAGCCCCGGCCTCCCCAGCCCCGTCGGGGGCACAGAGGGACGGGGGACACACAGAGGGAGGGCCCATCCCCGGCTCCTCGGGGAGGCTCGGGAGCCCCGCGGCGGCGCCGGCGCCCATCGCCGCGGTGTCGGGCCGGGCTCCGTCCCTCTCCCATCCCCCCCCCCCCCTCCCCGAGGCCTGTGCGTGTCTCTGGCTGAGCCGCCAGTGGATGTCGTTGTTCTGTTCCTTGAGCGCGATGTCACTCCTTTAGCATGACCTCAAACGCGGCGGGGGCTGGGACCGCCAGTCATTCTCCGTGCGAGAGCCGGGGCGGGAGGCAGGCGGGACCCAGCCCCGCCGCCAGCCGCACTTTTGTGGTGCCGCCGCCGCCGCGATCTCCCCTTTCTCGGCGGGGCTGGCCGCGGGGCGGGCGATGCTCCGGGCTCCCTGAGCCGCTGCACCGCGTCCGTCGGCCAAGTCGCCCCGCGGAGCTGCGCGCTAGAGCGGCGGCTCCCCTCCCTCGTCGCCCCGCGCCGCGCGGAGGTTGCGCAGGATGCCGCGGAGGGGCGCGGAGGCGCCGCTGGCCCTGCTGCTGGCGGCGGCGTGGCTGGCGCAGCCCCTGCGCGGCGGCTACCACGGCGTGAGCATGTTCGCCGTGCAGACGGCTCAGCCCGACCCCTGCTACGACGAGCACGGGCTGCCCCGCCGCTGCATCCCCGACTTCGTCAACTCGGCCTTCGGGAAGGAGGTGAAGGTGTCGAGCACCTGCGGGAAGCCGCCGTCGCGGTACTGCGTGGTGACGGAGAAGGGCGAGGAGCAGGTCCGCTCCTGCCACCTCTGCAACGCCTCCGACCCCAAGCGCGCCCACCCGCCCTCCTTCCTCACCGACCTCAACAACCCGCACAACCTGACCTGCTGGCAGTCCGACAGCTACGTCCAGTACCCCCACAACGTCACCCTCACCCTCTCCCTGGGCAAGAAGTTCGAGGTGACCTACGTCAGCCTGCAGTTCTGCTCGCCGCGCCCCGAGTCCATGGCCATCCACAAGTCCATGGACTACGGCAAGACCTGGGTGCCCTTCCAGTTCTACTCCACGCAGTGCCGCAAGATGTACAACAAGCCCAGCCGCGCCGCCATCACCAAGCAGAACGAGCAGGAGGCGGTCTGCACCGACTCGCACACCGACGTGCGGCCCCTCTCCGGCGGCCTCATCGCCTTCAGCACCCTGGACGGCCGCCCCACCGCCCACGACTTCGACAACTCGCCCGTCCTGCAGGACTGGGTGACGGCCACCGACATCAGGGTGACCTTCAGCCGCCTCCACACCTTCGGCGACGAGAGCGAGGATGACTCCGAGCTGGCCCGCGATTCCTACTTCTACGCCGTCTCCGACTTGCAGGTCGGCGGGCGATGCAAGTGCAACGGCCACGCGTCGCGCTGCGTCCGGGACCGCGACGACAGCTTGGTGTGCGACTGCAAGCACAACACGGCCGGCCCCGAGTGCGACCGCTGCAAGCCCTTCCACTACGACCGGCCCTGGCAGAGAGCGACGGCCCGGGAGGCCAACGAGTGCGTGGGTGAGTCCCACGCCGCGGGCACGGACGCTCCGGCAGACGCGGGGGGGAAGGACGGGGAAAGGGCGCTGAGGTCCCCGCAAGGGCAGGGAGAGGGAGGGGAGAGCGGAGGAGCCGGCAGGGGACGGGGAGCGAGAGGCAGGGGGCATCCAGGACCCGGCAAGGAACCTTCAGGGACGCGGAGGGAAAGGCAGGGGGACATCCAGGATCCGTCAGGGAACGGGGAGGGAAAGGCAGGGGGACATCCAGGACCCGGCAAGGAACCTGCAGGGACGGGGAGAGAAAGGCAGGGGGACATCCAGGATCCGTCAGGGAACGGGGAGGGAAAGGCAGGGGGACATCCAGGACCCGGCAAGGGGACGGGGAGCGAAAGGCAGGGGGACATCCAAGACCCGGCAAGAGACCTTCAGGTACGGGGAGTGAGAGGCAGGGGCACATCCAGGACCCAGCAAGGGACCTTCGGGGACGGGGAGTGAGAGGCAGAGGCACATCCAGGGACACGGCGAGCGAGAGGCAGGGGCACATCCAGGACCTTGCAAGGGAACGGGGACCGAAAGTCAGGGGGACATCCAGGGACACGGCGAGCAGCGCGGCGACGTCCAGGGACACGGGGAGCGGGACAGGGACACGCAGGGAGATGAAGAGCAGGGCACGGCGGGGACACTGAGGCACCCGGGAGCGTACGGCAAAGGAGGGGACACCGAGGTACCCAGAAGCGAGGAGCAGGGGAAGGCAATCGGAAGGGCAGGGGCTGGGACACCGAGGCGCCCGGCAGCGCAAGGTGGGGGACACTGAGGCACCCGGGAGAGCACTGGTGACAACATCGGGGGACGCCGAGGTGCAGAGCGGGGGGCACGGGGAACTGGGGATCACTGGACGGGGGACGGCGAGGCACAGGAATTTGGGGCAGGGGATACAGAGACCCCCGGAGGCGTGGGGCGGGGGACACTGGAGGCACCCGGGAGAGCAAGGCAGGGGACAGCGGCAGACTGGGAAGGGAGGGGCAGGGGACACTAAGGAGCTCAGGAGAGGGGAGAAGGGACACTCAGGAGACCGGGAAAACACCGTTCGCGTTCGGAGAAGCGCTGAGGAGCCTTGTCTGGCTGGGAAGGGTCTCCCGTCCCGGGCTGCTCCCGGCCGGGAGTCCCGCAGTCCAGGGAGCGGGGTCCGGTCCGGGCGTCCCGGAGCTCGCCGGCAGCCCTGCTCCCTTCCCCGGGACACCGGCTCCGAGCCCCGCCGCAAAGCTTCCAGCTCGCCCGAGAGGCTCCGCGCCCGGACGGGACGGGGACGGGCTCCGGTCCTCCCCGGAGAGAGAAGGTGGCCGGGCGCTGGGGACGGCAGCTCGGCAGAGCCTGCGGCTCCCGTCGCTGCCTCCTCAGGGGGTGCGGGTGGCCCCGGGGGACGATGGCGGGGCGGCAGGGACTCGGAACGAGCCCCAAGGCCGAATGAGAACCGGAGAGCAGCCGGTTCGCTCCGTCTCGGGTGAGAAACCCGCGCCGTCCTGGCTGTAAGCGAGCCCCAGCCTCCGGGCTGTCCCCGATGGGAGACGGGGCGTCGCTCGCCTCTGCCCGGGGAGGGGCAAGGGTGAAGGGTTTAGGGTGCTCTTCCCCTTGAGTCCCCGCACATCCCGCCGATGGCTGCCCCCGATCTCCCACCCCCTGCACTCCGGCGGGATCCCCGTGCGCTGCCGCTCCCCTCCTCGCCGCCGTTTAGGGGCCCGGTGCCAGCCCCCGCGATCAGCCGTGTGCCGGTGGCTGGGGGTCACCCAGCCCTGGGGTCTGGGGTGCGCCCCGGGCTGGGCTCGGCTCTCCGCGCCGGCACCCCCGGCCCCCGGAGCGCGTCCCCGGCACCCGCCGCCCGCCCGCCGCCGCCGCCTTGTTTACACGGAAAACACGGCCCCGTCTTCCAAAATATTTGCAGCTCCGACGATAGGAAAAAAAAACCTCGCCGAGTGGCCGGGGTTGGGCTTTTTTTTTTTTTTTTCCCTTCTCCTCCTTTTTCTTTTTTTTTTTTTTCTTCCCAAATCACAATCAGATGTCTCCCTTGCAGCGAGCGCAATTTCTTCCCCGCCGCCTTCAACACCGAGGCACGGCCAAGCCTGGGTTATCTGGCGGGGAGAGCGGGGCCCGGTCCTGCAGCCCGGTGACACCGGGACACACGCGGTGGCGGCGCCGGGGGAAGGTGCGGGGGGGGCCCGGCAGCGGGCGGCGGTGCCTCTGCCCCGGTCCGGAGCCTCCGGTCCCCGCCGGGCTGCGGCTCAGGTCGGGGCGGAGCGGGGGCGGCCCCGGGGCGGCGGCAGCGCGGGGGGGAAGCGGCGGGGAGATGCCGTTTCCCGGAGGGGAAGGCGGCGGGTGCCTCTCGGATGTGCCAACAGCACCCAGCCGGGCTTTATCTCCGGGTTTGCTTTGCTTCTGTGCCGGCAGCGCTCGGGCATGGGACTCCACGTCTTGATTATTTCCCACCGCCGCCCCAGCGCTGCCTCTTCCTCAGCAGCAGGTCCAGGGGGGCAGGAGGGGCTCAGCTCCCCCCAGGCCTCCGTCCCGCCCCACAGACAGGGACCAGTTGCCCGCCTGCAGAAAGAGAGCTACCGCTGTCGGCGATGCCATAAAATGTGGTGCTATCTCGGGGTGCTGTTGGACCCTTGGTCTCGTCTGCAGGGTCCTGAACTGCTCCTGAAAATGCTCAGTTACTCTGCTGGCCCCGTGCACTTACCATCCTTCTCCCTTCCAATTTGCTTCCAATAAAAAGGATACAAGTTCCCAGTTTCCAGTAAAATGTGTGACTTTTGTGCCAGGCTTTGCATTTCAGACCATGCACAGTCCTAGCCGCGGCAGACTTCTGCAAACGAAAATCAGTCAGTTTTTTCCTTTTCCGCCAACTTTGCTGGGAAGTGAATGTTTTGCAAGGATGAAGCTACCGTAAAATAATTTTCCCCAGCCCGTTTCTACTGCACGTTCCCTGGGGCCATACCTATCAGTCTGCAAAACCAACCATGGCCAAACAACTGCATTGCCCTGCCAAGCCCACACTGCCTGGAATAATCCCCCTAGATAAAGATCACAATAACCCTATTCAGCTCCCACCCACTTGCTCCTGACCATCGGCCCACCCTGGTTTCTCTCCTAAATCCTGAGGGGAAGTCAGGCTTTGCGGTCACCCGAGGGCTACAGACCCAGCCTTCGCCGGGCAGAGGCAGGGGATGAGCGGTGAGTTGGTGGTGATGTTGCCGGCTGCATGCTGGAGGGATCTTCAACCGCTTGAGAGGGAAGCCAGAGGAGGCCAGACCCTCCTGAGCAGCAGTGGTGAGCGGGTAGGTGAATTAGCCAAATTAACTGAATTTGCCCCAGGCAGTGGTGTAAGAACTGATTACATTTTTTTCACTGAATTTGCTCTTTTTTTCTGGAAAATTGTTTTTTTCAATCAGGGAGAAAAATGATAGAATGTGTCTGCTTTGCTTAAAAATTTGGGTGTTTTCTTTGGTAAGCCCATTCCCCCTGCCAAAACCGAATCTTTGTTCCTATTCATGCTTATTTGGGGCTGAAAAAGAAACGCGCTGGAGTTTCTGACAAAAAGTCAAAATTTCCCACGGGAACGTTTTTCGCCAGCCAGATCTAATTTTTCTTTATCACTTCTTGTTGCCTGCAAGAGCACAGGCACCGCACACGGAGAGGACAGGGCCTGGCCCAAGGAGATGTTCTCCAGGGACCTGCTCCTGCAGAAGGATCCCGGCCAGCAGAGCTTTTCACAGATTCAGGTTCCCATCAACTTTACCTGGCAAATAACTCATCCACGTAGAGCTTGGCCTTATAGTCTGGCTTTGGCCGGGCGCCTGGGAGCTAACATGCTCCAGGGAAGACACAGCTTGGAGACAAGCTTGGAGGTCTGTTCTCCATCCTCCCTCTCTCCAGCACCGTTGGGCTGGCTCCATTTGCTCCATGTTGGGCCAGCCCAAGCCCCATGTCTCCAACCCAGTTTGTCCTGATGAAGCTTCCAGCTCCCCTGTGAGAGGAGACTGCAGCTGGAAAAGGCCTGAGCTAAATGTTGTCAGAGCTCAACTGCTGGTGAGCTTGTGTGGACACATGAAAATGCAGGCAGGGGCTTCGACCCGATTTAGTGACATCAATAAAATGCAGTCGACACCATTCCACAATTTCTCACGAACCGTGGCGTTATTTTGAGTGCTGGCAATGAACACGCACAAGCACTGCTTTTGAAAACTCCCTTCAGTTTGCATAAAATACCTTTGCATTTGCCTTGGCCGGAGAAAGCGCTACTAGACAAACCCAGGCTGCAGCCCACTGACAGGCACTTTGAGAACAACCTCCAGACTCCGTTCCCAGTGCCGGCTCTGGTGCTTTGCAGCCCTCTCCCCCGCGGGGCCGGGAGATGCACCCGGCACCTGCACGTGCGTCTGACGTCAATGGTGTTCGCAGGTGCTGGGCGCCTCTCGGCTTTTGGCCCTATGTGATGCCTAGAGAGCGTTTAACAATAACAAGGGCGATTGCAGTGGGAGAAAGGAAACATATTGTGTTTTCAGATACAGGATTTGGCACAAGCCGCACGCGAAGCCTGGTGTTAGACAGGCTCTGCTCCGCCGTGTGCACTGCAGTAGGGTTCCCAGGCTGGGATGTGTCTCATGTCAGAGCAATTTGAGAGCAAATCTCTCCTCCAGCTAAAAGGAAACTTCATCTCAGACACAGAGGGGACCAGGAACTACCAGAGAGAACAGCCTGCCAAACACTCCCAATGAAAAACTTCCTTCCAGACAAACCTGGGGCTTTAGCATCTCAGTGGCAGTCCAGGGAGGTCTTTGCAGGGCAGTGCTTACTAAAACAGCTGGTGGGCTCCCCTCCATCCTCATCATAACCAGGGAAATCACATTCCTCCACAACAGCGAGCTCTTCTTGCTCTGGTCCTGCAGAGGGATGTAAGGACTGTAGGATTTCCTCACAGGGAGTTCCTGGTGTCCCTTATTAAATTTAGGTGATCCCTTTTGTTTAGCCTGCATTTATCATCTCCACTTAAAAAAACCCTCCACGGTTCTCATCCCGTCTGTAACCGTTTTCCTCAGGGCTGGCACAGCAGGGTGTTGGGTAGCCGTACGAGATGCTTCCTCCTCATTCCCCTTGGCCTCAGAATGGGACAAGGAGTCAAGCTGGTGGTTACTGATGGCTTTGGGCCCACTGGAGCATGCCTGCAGCCGTTGCTTGGCTGGTCGAGCAGCCCCCAATGCCTATCTGCAGGGTCAAGGCACCCCGGGACCGTGCAGCAGAGCAGGGAGACAGGGCAAGTCCTGGGGCCGGTGATGGGTGACAGTGGTTCATGGTGGCTGAGACCACCCATCAAGCCAGGAAGGACTGAGCTGGTAGGAGATGTCCTTTCTGTTGTCTTCTCCTCTCTTGTGGTGATTCAGGGCTTTGCAAATGGTCTGTCTCAGAGGGGGACAGAGGAAGAGAGGGGTCTGTCTGTGGCAGAGTGGGAAGTGGAGTGGGAGGCAGAGACCTGGTCGGGCAGGGGCACATGCATTGATTGCACCCTCTTCCCCTTCGGTTCCTGGCACCATGGTGGGATGGGAGTCAGACAGAGGACTTAAGTGGCTTTGTAAATCCTCTGTGAGGAGAAGGGGGGGGTCTGAGTGTCCCTGGCGTTCACCCTGCTTACCTCTTCCAGAGGGATGGGGAAGGTTGCAAGCATCCTTTCTCACCTTGTAAAGCAGCGATATCTCTGTCTGACCAAAGAGGCTCTGAGCAGGATTTCGAAGGTGCCCATGCAGGAACCCCAGGGTGCCCATGCAGGATCCTCAGGGTGTAGCACCTTCTGCCCATCTGAGACAGATGCTGCTGCCTGGGGCTGGGCAGCACAACACAACTATGTCCCCAGCTTAAGCCAGCCAGGGAAGGCTGACAGGTGGATTTTGGAGCTGCTGTGTGCCGATTACTACCGATTACCTTCTGAAGATATTAGGATTAATAGTCATCATTTCTGATATCCAGGCTTGTCTTGTCCCCTGTGCCTCAGTCTCCCCATTTACAGAGAGTAAAGTGGGGCTGTACAAAATGCTTTGGACTTGGCATAAGACAGGCATGAAGCAGTATCACAGCACCCTTGTGTCTAGGGAAACACTGCAACTGGGGCGGCTTCACCAGCGACATGGCACCAGCCAGCAAGTGGAACAGACCCTGTGCAGGCTGGACCTCTCGTGGCACCCTGCGCCATCCATGGAGCTGCAGGTCCTTTGCAGCCCAGCCCTGGTTCAGCTACCAGCGGGTTGTTCTGCATGGGGAATTGCACAAGCTGTGGGTAACACTGTATTGCTGAGCAGATGGGTGCTGTAGCCATAGAAATATGGGCCCATAAGCTGCTGAGACTCCCATTGTAGCTTCCCAAGTGGGCCTTGCATGGGCAGAGCTTTCTCACAGGCTTTTATTCTCAGGAAGCTTAAAGTTAAACTGATTTCCAACAGAAAGGTTTTTACACCAACAAACAAACAAACAAAAAAGCGCAGTTAAGGCTAAAACAAAACCAGGCTTGGCACTCTGGGTTGGACACTTGCCTTCCCTTGAGCTTGTCCACGGCTAATCTCTGCCCTCCTCTTTCTGGGCCAAAGCATGTCATCCTTATTCAGCCTATGCTGTCCTCACTTCGGCAAACTCCCCGTGACCGCCCGGGGGGACGTGCTGCCTCTCCCAGAATGGAGCAAGAAGCCCGTGAGAGTTCTTGAATCTCTGCTGCCTGCAAGGATCTTGCTTGTACAAACACTCCGGGGGCTCTGGTTTTCATACCTGGCTGGTGAGGTGGGTCAGCTGGGATGCATGAGCCCATCTTTATATTCTTAATGTACGTCCCCATCATCCTTGGGGATGGGGGACAGACTTTCTGACCACGGAGGGTTGCTGCTTTCTTTGGCCCTAGGTCTCTTCTGCCTCCCTTTTGGGATACCCTGCTTTTTGGTAGAGTTTTTTTGGAGGGTCTTGCACTTTTTACGGGCTGTTGCATGCTGGGGTTGGGCTGTGCAAGCAGAATTTTCCTGGGGACCTTTTGGAGGATTTTGGGGTGCTATGATCTGTTTCTTCCCCAGCCTGTTTTGCCTTGGGGGGACATGCAGGGTGAAGGAAATCTTACGTCAGAATGGAACCAGCTGGTTACCTTCATAGCATTGCAGAGGTTGCACATCATTTTGCCCCGTGTTGCTGTCAAACAGCAGAAATAATCCCAAAACAGCCCCAGGACCCACCAAACACCACATCCAACCTTTCCTAGAAAGCAGTGACACACAGGTGCTCGCCACAGCAGGGCTGAGCTCTCAACATGTCGGGGGGATTCACAGCTCCCAGACTCGACCCCACCCGGATCATTTATTTGTGGTATGTTCACGGTTGCACCAAACGGGTCCCCCTGATTTTTCAGGCAGCAGCAGGGGAGGTAGAGGTTTTTCTGCCAGGATCAGCTCACACAGACAGCTTCGACCTGGGGAAAGGGTTCGGCAGTGGCAGAGCCCAGCAGTCACATCTGCTTCATCCCCAGGGTGTCTCCGGAGCGGTGGCTGCCGTTTGGCCCTTGCCGCTGCAATCAGCGGGGGACATTTCCTTTGCATGACCCGAGCTCCCCTCCCCGAGCATCCCTGCCAGATCCCCGCTGCTTCCCGCAAGGCAGCGTGGCAGAGCCGGGGAGCCTGGCACGGCCGCGGGGCTCAGCCTGGCTCTGTAGCCTGGCGTTACGGGGGAGAGGGCTCTGTGCCTAAGCGGGAACCAAGGAACAGCTCGTAAAAAAACGGGCCAGATCCTCAACTGGTGCAAACCCGGCTCTGTCTGGTGGCAGTGTCTCACCTCCGCTAACCATGCTCCAAAAAAATCCCCTGACGGCTGGGATGGGGCTGCCTGGCTGAAGTGACGGGCAGGCTTTTAAAAAGATATCTGTATAATAGCTTTCATTTTATAGGGGGATTAGGATGCCCTGGGGACTGATAAGGAGCTAGGGAGGCTTTTCCTGCTCTGAGCCCGTGCAGCCGTGGAGGCTGTTGCGGGGAGCGGAGCGGGGGGCTCGGCTGCTCTCGCTCCGTCCCAGGCGGGAGCAGCCCGTGTTTGCAGCAGAGATCAGCGGCACGAAGGGGCTCAGCCACACGCAGGCTGCGAGTTTGCGTTAGGCTCAGCAGAAGGCAGGGGATTAACTGATGGGGAGGAAAAAATCTTGGGGTTTTTTTGGTAGATACTAAAGAAAGAGGTGCTGACCCGGGAGAGCACAGGCACCCATGTTGGCAGTGGGTAGGGGATGGAGGAGGCACGCAGCTCATCTGGGAGCTTGATTTATGGATTTATTTTGAACAGCACTGGCTTTAGGGGAGACCAGAGTTTAAAAACTGCTGGAGTGGTATGGCCAGAGAGACTGCTTCGTCCTGGGGCTCAGCGGGGATGGTGCTGGGTGCCCTGAGGTCTCAGCTGGCACTGGAGGGACTGCTGCATCGACAGCACCAACCGGGCACAAAATTGCTGCTGCTCACAACATGCATCTCCTGTGCGAAGTGACTGCCGCAATGCTGGGGAGTGCAGCAAGCAAAGAAAACAATAGATAGGGAAAAAGCCCCGTTCCATGTCCCACACACAGCTGTGAGAGCAGGGAGGGTGCAGGCAGGAGTTTTCCTTTCAAACCCTTTCAAAGTGTCTTGTGAATGATGGGAGGGTTGAAAATCATATCTGCATCTCTCTCCTTGATAGAGGGTTGGAGGCTGGGGAAGGAAAAAACCTCTATTTCACTGTCTCCTGGAAGCACAGCGCCTTTCTAAATTATTTCATGGAAGGTTATGGGCTGGAAGGGACCTCTGGCTTTCCCCACCAGCTGTTGTCACCCAGATTATGGGATCACCCGGAGAGGGATCCCCTCTTGCGCTGAGCCCGGCACAGGGACAGGGTGCCCTGGGGTGCTGCATGGGGAGCAGCAGCCCCCAGCCCCACTCCTGTGATGTGCCCCTGGGGATGGTAGAGCTGGTAACGGTAAAGGATGAGCCCAGGAGACTTTTGCCATCTTCTGCCAAAAATGAGCAGCGAGAAAGAGATAGTGTGGGCAGGCAAGTGGGAATGCCGGTGCAGGTGGGGGTGAGCAGCCTTGGGACTCCTGGCTTGAGGGTCAAAGCTGCTGCAGCTCCCCTGTTGAGGGAGAGGAGGGTGGAAAACCAGGAGACTACACCTAGCACCCCCAAATTCACCTAGAAAAGGGCAAAAATGATGTGAGGGGCAGGAGCAGCTGGGGCACTGATGCAGGCTGTGAGCAGCTGAGCTCTGTGGGTTTGTTTTACAGCAAATTTATTCTTTTTGACCTGTTGCGGGGAGCTGCTGGGATGGGAAACACTTTTTGATGGCAGAGAAGTAGACACAGATTTGACAATGGTGTGTGATGGAGTGGGAAGAGTGCTCCCCAATTTCTCAGGGTGCTAGGGAGTGGAGGGATTTTTTTCCCCACACTGTCCCAGGTAGGAATTAGAGAAGAAACGCAGGAGGAGAGCTGCTGGCTCTGCAGTCCCTGCTCCGGGTGCCCACTCTCTGGGCTGCATGCTGTGTCCGTGCTGGGTCTGTGAGCTCCCAGCTTGTGCGAGGCAAAGCCCAGCTGTTCTGTCCCCGATCACCATCTTTATACATGCCTCTGTACTTCAAGTTCACAGATTTGGGTGAAAAGATGGATGAGGAGCCCACGTCACCTTCTCCATGGTATTTCAGAGCCATCCATCACCCAGATCCCTACCAGGCTGCACTCTGCAGCACCGCGTGGATCACTGTGGTCTGTGCTTCATTTTGACCAAGTGTGACTACTTTCATGGCAGCTCCATGGGGCGAATTAATGTCCCTTAATGTCAGCCGTCTGGGTATTCAGGATCCAGTCTTAGGCAGTCAGACCATAGTGGATGGAGAGAGCAAGGACAGTGCATCTGATTCGAAAAAGGGGTTTTTTTACACCCACTGGGGAGTGCCCAGTGCACGGCAGCCCAGTGCAGCACCTTGGTTTGCTCTCACAGTCCCAGAAGTACTTTCCTTCAGGGTCTAGGGAAGGGCTGAGCCACACGTGCAGGGAGGTGGGAAGGGGTGAGGAAGACCACGTGGGCAGGTGAGACGTGAATCTCCCTGTTCTCAGCCTCTTCTTCTTCATACTAGACCTTCCCTAGACCCCTCTCTCCATCCAGGGAGGCCCCAGCTCCTCCTGGACCACTGGCCACTGCAGCATGTATTATTGCATATAACCAGAAGGAGCCTGTCCCAGAAGAAAATCCTGTCCTGAGGGATGAGCTAGAAGTATCAGTACGCTGTAAATGGAACAGGGAAGGAGGAAGGTAAATGATGGGTAGAACTATGGATGAGGCAAAAAGGTCTGGTTTTAAAATCAGCTGTCGTGGTGCACAAAATGAGCAGAGCAGCCCATAGAGCATCCTCGGGATGGCCAAAGCCGGCTGCTCCCTCCTGGTGCTGGCAAGAGGCTGTTGTTTTCCAGCCTCATCTGATAAGCGGCGCAGATCCAGGCAGGCAGCCGTCGTGCATTTTGCCTTCCTCCAGCATTGCAGGCTGTCCCAAGACAGGCTGTTTACTCGATCGTCCGCCCGCCCTTTTGCAATAGGGAGTCAGTTCTGGTTAATGTTGAAGATTGTAACGTGATTACCGAAAGTCTCATGAAATTAAATCACTTTGCTTCAAAGCGGCCGGGGAGGGGGAGCGTCTCTCTGGCAGCAGGGATGGCCGAGCGGATATTGAAAGCAGACTGGTAGCCAGTATTGCATCGCACACAATTGAGCTCTGACAGTGTGAAGGCAAATACAAACAGCAGCTTGTGTTTGCACACAAAGGCTCTGTGCACCAGTATCCCCGGCCCTGTACTTTACACCCTCGGCTCTTGGGCAAAAAGTCCTGGGAGGGTAGGAGGGAGGGAAACTCCACTGAATATTTAGAAATGAATTGAACTGTGCAAACATGCCATTGGGAAGCTCTCAGTGTAACGCTTTGGATCAGCTACCCGCCGGGGCTGGAACACAACTGCTGGACTTGAAAGGGCGACTTTCACGCTGAAGCAAAACTGGACAAAAGAAGATAAATGAAACGGGCTCCCGGCGGGGTTTGGTTTGTTTGTTTTTGTAACTCGGCTAATATTCCCGCATTGTTCAGCCCAGTGGCCCAGTGTCTGTCCTTCACACGCTGCTCGTAAATCGGGGCTAAGCAGGCGGTGCAGGCAGCAGGCAGTGCGGGGCAGGGAGGGGATGAGCTCCTCCGGCTCGGGGCCCCGGGGACCGTGAGGTTGTCCTCTGCGGCCGTCGTGGTGCAGGGACTTGGATGCTCTGCGCCTACACGGTCGCGATCACACCGCGCCGTGCTGGGAAGGTCTGACCCGGAGCGGTGATGCACAGCCCTGTTAATTCCCAGGTGAACCTGGATTTAGCCTGTGGCATTTTTGGGCACAGTGCATCGTCTAGCTTAGCAGAGGGAGGATCAAGGGGGTCTGTGGACCGACACAGCTTTGTTATCCATTCATTCTGCAGCTAAGCGTGGCACATCCTAATGATTTTCATGGAGCTGGCAGCAAATCTGCTGAGATTTGCCCAAGTGGGAACCTCCCAGCCAAACTGCAGGTACTTGCGGTGATGTGTTGACCGCCTCCATCCTGCGGTCCGGTAGCAGAGCGAGGAGCAGTGCTTGTCCTTGCTGTACCCTGTGTGTGCCCGGGGACGTGTCTCTGTTGAGCTCGGAGCCTGCCCGGGGCTGGGGCGATGCTGCTTGCGTGGGACGGACCACGTGTGCAGGATCAGGGCATTGCAGGGTCCTGAAACCAGACCTGGGGGACACAGCCAGGTTAACACAGGCATTCATATGATTTTAAGACAAAAAGATCCCCAAACACAAGCCTGTTGAAAATTCACTTGCCCCCAGGATTTTAGGCAAAGCAGCAGTTCTAATACCGCAATTTTTCTCTAGTCAGCACTGAGTGAGCAAAAGCTTAATAATCAGCTGCATAATTGTTTTGGTCAAATCAAACAGCAAAAATAGCAATGCCTTTAAAACATTAAATAATGTTTAATATGCTCTGTAGCATTTACTTTTCACAAGCCTCTGCGAAACCACCAAATGTTCACAAAAATTTGGCAAACTGATTTCTCCAGATATCCAGCCCCCCAAATGAGCTATTTGTTAGTTTCCACTTCACAAAGTTTCACCCAATCAAAAAAAAAAAAAAAATCCCAACAAAACCCCAGACGGCACATCACGTGCTTGGGGCGACCAAAGAAATCCCCTGATTTGGGTGACCAATGAACGTCCCCAGTAATGAAAAGCGAACAATTTGTCGGCAGCCCATGCACTTGAAAACGAATGATCCAAATTATTCAGCAAGTCTCCCTGGATAGTGAATCCATTGAAAGGGGATCGAGACGAAGTCATAAATTATTCATTACCCAAAAGAGAATTAAATGCATATAATCATAACAATAATAATAACAACAACAATCGCAAGACTAATAATAGCAACAAGAATTCAGCCAGCTCTGCTGACAGAACCAGGGAGGCATGAAGGCTCACAGACTTTATTTTCCCTTTATTCCAGCACCCCTTTAGAGCAGCTGTGTTAAATAAGGGAATGTAAAGTGGTTTGACATTTGGAATAAATGTATTTATTGCCAATAATTTGGCTCACTTGCCTTGACTGGGGGTGATGTAGTTTGTACTCTGGTCCTTGGCAGCAAGAAGGTCCATGGACTCGCACGCATCACTGTTAATTGCTTAATATAATGAATTTCTCAGGGTCCTGGACTACTTTTAAGGAGTCTGTGGAAGTGGCTGCAGCAGAGGCATGTACTGTACCACTGTCCCTGGAAAATTTATAGGTGTCCATGTACTGAAAGAGGAGTGGAAAGTGCTGGCCTAACACATATCCCTGGGATTCGACTCTTCCTGGCTTGAATGGGACCTTGATTGCAGAGTCACCCGGGACCCATTGAGGCAGTAAGAGAGCTAAGGAGAGGCCACAACACTTGTCACACAGCCCGCGAGTTTCCTGTTGTCGCTGGCACGCACGGTTTTGGCTGGGAAAACTCTGCTGCAGATACGCCGTGTGCCTGAATTTGGTGCATTTGAGCTCTCCATCATTTTGGTGCCCTTTGGACCCAAGGTTTCATTTGGGCATCTTTTATTTGGGACGCTCTTCCACCAACACCCCTGGAGGGATTTTCTCCAAGGGGAGCGCGCTGCTGGGCGGTGGTCAAGCGATATTGAAGATTCAAATACATTTACATGCTTGCACCGTGTTGTAAAGCGCCCGACTACAACTTTGGCATGCAAATGAATTCCCGTTTGCAGCAAAGGGGCTCAGCCGTGGCACTCAGCCATCTCCCAACGGTTTCCCACAGGTTGCCCCGTGTTTGCAAGGGGGGGTTGGAAGGGCTGTAGGGTCCCTTCGCTGCTGTTGGGCTTCCTCAGAGCTTTCTCCACCTGCTGCTCTCAGCAAGGAGAGGGGAGGTGTCCTGCTGCTTCGTGCGTGCAGAAAAAAAATGGCATTTTTAAGGCTAGGAAGCAGCAGATTGGGCTAGGAAGGAGCAAAGCTCTTACCCCATATGGCTCCATCGGCTTCAGGTGCTGTGGAGGGTGCTCAGCACCCACATTTGGGTTTGGGTTGAATGAGTTAATGCTGGAGCAAATTGGGGCAAGTTCGGCATGACAGAGTCAGCCCGTGGGGGGTATTTTGGAGACCAGTGTGACGAAATACATAGTCATAGAGCCTGACTTTTGTTTGTTTGCTGAAATAATCTGCAAGTCAGGCTCAGCCCTGCTTAGGTGGGGGAAGGTGTGAGAGGATGGGGGAGATGGGGGAGAGGCAGAGGAGGGTCCAGGGCTGGCGGGGGGCTGGCAGGGGCACGACGGGGTGCCCGTCTGCTGAGCCTGGTGCCAGTCAGCATCGGGGTTTCGTGGCATGGTGGTGCCTCCCCCGTGGCCACGGCAGGAGAGCCAAGCTCGTAGATCCTCTGCTGACGGGCAGCTGTAACGCAAGTAGGAGAAGAAAGAGTTCCTGCTGGCATTTTTGTTGGAAGTCGACTGTGTATTAAGTGGAGCACGGTTTTCATTACCAGCTCCTTTTTGGTACAATAAATCACGAACTAGAAAACACACTTTTGGCCTAGATTCTGCCCTCAGTTATGAGTGGCAGTAACCAGAGGCAAAATCCAGCTTCGGCTTCAGCATTGCAGCCCATATGTTCACCTTTTGGAATTAATTTCTTCTGGTAATTTCTGTGTAATTATACAGCATTGAAGGCTGATTATATGCTTCCTCTCATGGGCAATTAATATTGCTGATCTAGTGCCAAGGGTGCACTTTGCACTGTACAAACCCATGAAGGAAGACAAGCTCAGCCGCCAGCGCCTGCTGCAAGGTGACAATCTGGACCCTGTTACCTTCAGCGAGGGGACTCTGGACCACCCCCAGAGTCCTTGGAGGAGATGGGGCCACCAGCTAGCAATTTAGCACAGACCACGCACTTGCTGTTCAGTCGTAGAAAGAACATGGAGTGTTTGTGCAAGCTCCAGCTGCTGTTGAAATATTTGGGAGGTCATTTCTGCCGAGCAGCCTGGAAGAACCTGTAATTGAAACAGATGCTATCCGACGGCGGCAGCCCTGTGGGTGAGCAGAGCAGCTCATCTCCCCAGAGGAATAATCTAATTTATATCTCATAAGACAGTTTTATTTTTCTGAATTACCAATGCCTTTTCCTGCCAGAGAACTGGCAGATCTGTGCAAACTCCCCAGGGGCTTCGGCCGCAGCCCTTGCTCCTGCTTGAGACAGGGGGAGTGGAGAGTCGTAAAAGAAACTTCTCGCATCGGGTTATGGTGCCTATAAAATTAGTCCCGTTAGAAGTCTGCTGCCCATTTAAACAAGTAATTTAAATGGATAACAAAGGCATCCCCTTGCCCCCCGCCGCAGCTTCTGTAAAAAAACCTGAGTTTAACTAGATGGAAAGGAGAACAGCAATGGGTTTGCTTGAGTCAGGCTTCCGCATGGCTCGGATGCTGCTGCTGCAGTATTTGGATTTGTTTGCTGCTTTCTGCATGCAAACAGCTTCAGTTCCAATGAGATGGAGAGAGAAAGCGAGTGGGAGGAGGAGAAATCATTTTTAGTTTCACCACTGGTTTCCATGGGCTTTGGATGAAGCCCTGCTCTCCCTCTGTGCAATTTGTTCTCCCCGCCTGCGTTTGGGCAGAAGGTCGGGCTTGGCTGCATGTGGGCTTTGCTTGCATTGATGAATTCGCTCCTGTTCTGCCAGATGCAACAACATAACCCCGAACGGGAGAGTCTGAAACCAAACAGGGAAGGTGCTGTCTCCAGGAGTTTGGCTGCCCTGACTGCCGGGGCGCGGGGTTGTCCTTGCAACCCAGCCTTGCAGCAGGAGGGCTCCCCGAAAGGCAGCCCACAGCATTTTGCAGGGCGGTGGGGCATGGGCCATGCAGCCACCAGCTCCCCTGCGGCTCCAGCTGCTTTCTCAGGGTCCTTGAATGGGACAAGCAGCAATTTTACCTCCCTTGCCAATGCCTGGGGCCAGCTCTGTGTCCCAGGCTGCAGGGAGACAAAGACAGTGGTGCCCTTTCTGCTCGTGCCCCGGTACAGTCCCCCAGCTCTGAGATTCACTGTCAGGGGAAAATTAGTAGCAAAAATGTGAAAAAAGAGCTGCACCTCCCATGAATCCAGCAAAGAGCAGCTCAGAGAATCAGATTTGCTCGGTCAGGGGAGCACAGCCTCATCGTATGCCCAGTTCCACCTCTGTGGGAAGTCCTTTGTATGTCACTCCATCACATCTGCGCTTGGGAACTTAAAATAAATCCTCATGCTCTGTCCCAGCTTGAGACCTAAGGCAGCAAACTGCTACCCGAGCCACAAGTCATTGTTAGGTTTCAGAGTGAACGCTCCCTCACAAAGGTGAGAGCAGCTTGTCCCTACTAGCTTGTGCCACCCATTAGCTGTGACAACATCATCTATTCTTAGACAGCTTTCACCCCCCTCCCCAGGCCTCAGCTCCCAGGTTCACAGGCTCACATTTTCCCTTACTCCTTCCTCTCACAGCAGCAGAGAGAAGCCGGCAAAAGTAGACGCTGAAACCCACATACAGCAAACAGAAAAAATGCCCAAATCATCTCGTAGGAGAGAAAACCAGCTGGTTTAGCCCCACACCAGGACCATGCAGCCGGGTGCTAAGGCTGTGCATACATCTGAGTGCTTTTGGGGGCAATGAAGGGACAATCCGAGGTCTGTCCCTGCCCCAGGGCAGACACTGGGGAAGCAGCCGCAGCCGCTGAGCATCTCTCCAGTCTCCCAGCCTCTGAGACAGCCTCCTGAGAGTTTAATTTTTGGGAAGCTTTAACATCCCCAGCTTACCAACCGCTGAAAGAAAGGTCAGCTAATCCTTCACAACGTCTGAATGAATTCAGGCCCAGAAGTGAGATTACTAAACAGGGGAGCGGGAGGCCGGGCAAGCTGCATGGATACAGGGACCCTTCCCATAGTCAGGCCTGGCTTTCTAAAGAAATGGACCTTTTATTTCAGTTCTCATCCCCGGGAGGAGGGGAGGGGAGTGGGCAGACATGGCCAAAGCACCCAACTCCCTTCCCCCAGCTGCAGCCCTGCAATTGCAAATGCCGGCAGGACTTGGTCGAGGGGAGCCCCGAAAGAGAGCTGACCAAGGGTCTCTGTCCGCGGGATGGACAGCCAGGGCAGCCGGGGTGTCCTGTGGACACTGAGCAGCACCCACAGCCCAAGCATCCTCGCTGGATACCCTGCTCTGGGTCTCAGCTCGAGTGTTTGGGAAGAAACCTCCCAAAACCAGGATCCCCATGTGCCTCCTGGATGCTTCAGTGGCTTTTGACCCATGTCTCTGAAGGCACCGAGGTCCCAGCGCTCCCTTTGCCCAGGTACCAGGCACCGAAACGCTCCCGTGCGCACGGTGATGCTAACTGAACCCATGAATTTAAGGCAAAATGACCATTTCTGTGTCCTCACCACTTGCCACCATGCTTCAGGTGCCCTTTGTGGGACGTGCAGAGAGGCCACCCAGGGGACTGAGCTGTGTCCGAGCTTGGCTCGGCAGGGCGAGGTGGGTGCCCAGCCGCCCCTGGGTGCAGCACCCCTTCCCAGGGAGGGGACCGGGCACCGTGCCCATAGGCAGCCAGTCCCCGGGCCAGGCTGGGGGCTGCGGGACAGCACAGGCAGCCCCTTTCTGGGCTGCACCCACACTCCTTTGTGAAGCCGAGGGAGATGACATGACAGGACCACTAAGGACTTGCTTTTCTTCTGCAAATCAACTGTCCTTCTCAATGCTGGAAGAGCGGAGCCCATTGAATGCAGGGAAGAAGCAGCCCCCCGGGGTGTGGATGCACTGCGGATGAGCCATGGTAACCTGGCTACAAGTGTGACAGCGCAGACACCCAGACCCCGAGCCTCCCTGCCAGGCTCCTGAGTCTCCCCAGATTGGGTATTCAGGCCACAGGGTTTTCTCTATTGACCTCGAAACACTGTTCTGCATGGGAGAATTTTCTTTCTTCCTCTCTTGGTAACTGCAGAATCAAATCTTTGCAGTTGGAAACTTTTGCTACCACAACGGCAAGCTGGTAATTCAGCTGGGACCCGCTTGCCCAGTGGTGGGCCTTCATTCTCAAGGTCCAGGGGCCAGCGAGGAGAAAATGGAGAGGATGCTTTTTTTCAGGCACTTCTGTGATGACTCCAGCAAGGTGGGATGCTCCGTCACCATGAGCAGAGCACCGAGTACCATCACGTCATGCAGAGCTGCCAGGTCCTGCTGGGGCAGGCAGTCCTCTGTCTTCCCTGCAAAGCACTGGGTGCCCTTCCCCAACTCGCTGGGGGTGTCTGATGGAAAAAGCCCATCCAGCCAATGGAGCTCCAAGTGAACAGCCCTGAGGTCAGACCTTCTCCATAGCTTGGTTTTTCTCGCAGGAGTCCTGTAAAAGGCTGTAGCAGTGGCTGAAATGCTGGCTGGTTGTGTGATCCCGTCAGCGCTGGGTGAAGTGTGTGGGTGCTGCAGGTTTGCAGGACCCCTGGAAAACTCAGCACTTCCCAGCTACTCCAGGAAAAAGAGCACTGGGAGACTGATGGCTCAGCCCTGCTCAGCACTCTCTGGGACTGCACGGTGCTCCCTCACTCCTAGTAGATCCCTCCTGTAGGAAATAAACTCCTCCTCGTGCTGGGGAAGAAGGGTCTGTGTGATGTTTTAATATCAGCTATGGGCACAGCCATACAGATCGGTTCTAGGTGCATCTGTGATGCTGTGAAATGCAATGGTTAATTACACAGTGACTTGGATTCTGAGACTCCTGGACAGCAAATGCCCAAATTACAGCTAGGAAATACTTAAACTCGGCCCAAAAGTTGGCATTCACTGGCAGGATCATGGCAGGGGCATGAAGGTGCCCTGCAGGGCTCTGGGATGTGCTGGAACTGCCTGGCAGGAGCAGCTTTCCCGCAGGTGTGATACCTGTCACAGGCAATAAAGACAGCCTGGTGCCATGAGAAACATCTTTGAGAACAACCTGCTGGGATTAGCGCGTACAGGCAGAAGGTAGGGGCTCACGCAGAGGCAGAAAGGTGTGGGGCAATCATGAGCACTAGGGTTAAAACTAGCCCCATGTGTCTTTTGGGGAGAGGTTTGTCACTCAATTTGTGAGGAAGCTTCCAACTGTAGCCCTGATTAAAAAACAAATTCATGCTAGGGTATCTGAGCATGATATCTGGTGTGACATTGCGCTGCACATACGGTACCTGCCCTAGGGAAACCGAGGCACAGGTGGGTGAACTGACAATTAGAAATGCAGTGGCAACCAGATCAGCTGGTTGCTCCCTGGTCCTAATTCTCTCTTTCTGTCCCCGATCCTGTGCTGGTGTTACTCCAATTCTTGATTTACTGGAAGGCAAGAGAGAGGAGATTCATCCTCACTGTGCCTGGGAGCATTAAGGTGAAGTTTGAGGTACACGGCATTTTGGGGGTTTATATTTAGCTCAGCCTGATCTCAGACTGGACTGTTTTCAGGTGTATCTGAAAATTTCTATCTGCCTCTTGCTGTGCCTAAGCAGCTATAAATGTTAACCACAGGCGTCTATGGGAGATGCACAGCAAGTCCCTTATCCAGAGAGGAGGGCAAAAGGTGGCAAAAGGATTGCCAGGGGAAGAGTAGAAAAGGACAGCTTGGTCTTCAGCATGATCGGAGGGTCCAGCCCCTGCCCATGGCCAGGGTGAGCGTCCCCTCCTGTCCAAGCCCAGTTCCCGCTGTGAGCTCCCCGTCAATCCCCTATGCAGCTACCGCGTCCTCTGCAGACGTTGCCCCCAGCTATTCAACCGCTCTCCGGATCATTAAACATATTGAGCAGCACCAGTCCTGTGACTGGTTAATTAGTAAAGAGTTGACTAATTAGTTAATCATGTTTACTGAGTGCTTTGAAAGTGCTCAATGTTATTATTTTTAATTATGACTGCGCCTCAGGCACTGTTCACCTCCCCACATGCCAAGCCTTGCAGGGTTCAAACTCTTTGTCTCTGCTACCCGAGGCTGGTTTTAAGATGGGAATTTGCCTCTTATCCTCTGGTTACCAGGTTTCCTTAACAGCCTCTTGTGTGGGATTTTAGAAAAGCCCCTCACAAAGTCTTCATATACCCTGGCACACTTAACTCGCTCTTTCAAAGCTGTCTTATCCATTAAGGAGGCAGGATTGGCTCTTGCAAAGCCATACACAGTAGTGCCTTTGTGCACACCTCATCCTGCATCCCTCTCCTGACCTTAATAAAAGATCAATCAATATCCAGACTCGCTCTCCCATCCCAGCCTGGGAGCATCCCATCCTATGTGAGAGAAGCCAAAGTTTCCCACCAAAGGGAGAACAAGAGTATTCCTGCATCTGACTTCAGGCTGGTCAGGAGAGGACAATTTTGGTGGAGGGCAGGAAGAGAAAATGTCCTTCAAAGATTTCATCTACTGAGAGGAATGCATATGGGGTTTGTTAGTCAGGGGAGAGTCTTGGCATCTCTGAAGAATCAACAAGTCTAATAATCTTGGGACTTTCTTCATTCATAAAAATGTCATCAGCTCATTAAGCAATGTCATAAAGAGCCCCAGTCACCTCTTATCACTGTGCAATCTGAAGAGGAGTCTTCTGGCACCAGCTGCAGAAATAAGGCCCACCTCCACATAGCACTGAGGCAGAAGAAAATCTGGTGCTCGAGCAGACAATAAGCTATAAAAGTCACACAGAGAGGCAGAGTTTGGGAGCATTTCCATCCCCATGAGTTGATCAGGAGGGCACATGGCCAGCCAGAGCAATTGTATGGACACTACTCGAGGATGTGGCTGCTTAGTACTGCTGTCTTCACCCAGGAACCTGCAGTCCTCAGGTTGTAGTTGGGAGCACTTATCTTATGCTCTTCTAGAAAGCTCGTAGTGGTGTATTGTCAGGGCTTACTATCTCCAGGTAACACTCACTTGACTGCTGCCATCCTTGACCTGTGCTTATGGTGATGCTGTTGCAGAATCATTGACATGTTGGTTGGAAGTGGGAGATACTTCCCCTTGCACTCTGAATTTCCTTCTTGGAAATCCTCCCTCCCTTCACGGCTACTAATGAAGGCCAGAGCAGTCAGGTGGCTAAAATGGGCATCATTTAAAATGCCAGCAATAAGTGGGGATGAATCCCAGCCTCAGGCTCTGTAACTGGCTCTTAGACTGGCCATACTGGTGAGAAGAAAGGACCTGTTGATGCAGGATCCTGTTTCCAACCTGAGCAGCACCAGACTCTCTCGAAGGTGTTTGAGTATGGGGCAACCATGTGGCAATAGCTGGCTGGTGTATTCTCTGTAATTTAGGAGTTTCTGAACCAAAGATGGCATCCCTGTAATTAGTTTTAGTAGCATATTAATAATAATAGCAGTTCTATGGCTTTTGCTTCTACAGATCACACATCTGGGACATTTTCAAGTTCTTTATATGAATTAACTGCTGTTGGATAGGGGCTTATGAGTGGTTGGGACCATTTAGAGTCCAAAAACTTGATCTTCAGTTGTGTTGCATTTTGTCTACCCTTTCATAAAGGTCAGAAGGCTCTAAGGTCCCCTACAATCCATTTAGGCTATGGGCCCAGCATGTTACCTCCCTTAAGAACGAATTATCTCCCTTAAGGGCTGTGCAGCAGAGACTGGATTAATGGTTGTATAGGGTGCATGCAGGAAGGGTAGAAGCACTGGCGCTCTGTTTAGTGTCTTGCCACAACATCAGCTTTCCACCTTGTCTGATCTTCTCCCCACTATCCTCCTCTCACAACCTGTTTCTCTGCTCCGTGAAGCTCTTCTTGGAGCCAGTGAGCACCAGGAAACCTTTTCCATCCTCCCTACTGCTTCAGTGCCGGGATAGGGAAAAACTCATTTTCTCTGGAGCCCTCCTGGGGCAAGGCAAGTTCTCCAGTCCTGCTCTTCGGCCTGGCCAGTTGGTGGGGTGGCTGGAGCGCGACAGAGAGCCATCTGCCCCGGGTTTCAGAGCAGTCCCTCTGGCTCATCCCGGCTGTTGCTTCAACATTTCCATCCATGAGGAGAGCCTGCTAAATCTCTTTCTCTTCAAAAAGAGAAAGAAGTCAAGGAAGTCTGGAAGGGAAGGGAGACAAACACATCTGCACCTGGGAAATGTCATGTTTGGTTTTTCAACTCAAAATGGGCAGTGACAGCAGCTCCGTGGGGGCGTAAGTAGGGGGAGCAGTGCAGATTTATAGCTGTGGGTCACGCTTGAGCTGAGCCAAATATTCTGCCTAGCATCAGTTTTATGAACAAGATGAAGTGCAGAACCTCAAGTGCAGGCACTCTATTAGAGGAGAAACACTGGGAGAGCAGGAACAGGGAGTGCACTGCAAGAGGCCATCCTGCCCCTCACCCTGCTCTGGTCTGGATCTCTCCTTTCAAGGCTGGATTTGGGCAGGTTGGGGATTGCAATGACCAAGCATGACCAGGCCTCAGCAGGTCCAGGGTTTGGTGCCACAATTCTGTAGAAGTCATGCGCCAGAAGCCATGAGCAAAGCAGCTGGAGGCTGAAGCAAACGGCAGTCAAAACCAGCCCTCTTTCAAAACAAAATAAAATTCACAGCAATTCCCAACCCTGCAGGAGGGAGTAATGCTAGACAGAGAACTGAAACCTCCTAGACAACTCCAAGTTCAACACCCTGTTGGGCATTGAAATTACCAGTCCAAGGAGATGCTGTAGAGATTGTCACAGCACTGCAGAACATAAGGACCCAGACGATGCCAGGGTTTCCCTTTCTGGCCAGATACCCAGACTGAATCTCTTGTAAATTCAGAACCTCATATAAAAGATTAAGCAAAATTACCAGAGGCTCCCAGTTCTCACTGAGATAAATGTGGTGCAGACCTTTTTCATAGATGTGGGTGAGATTGTCACTTCATCACGGTCTCATACTGAAAGCTGTGTTTCAGCTGGGCTTTGACAAATAATTGATGAATGATGCAATGGTGCATTGTGACTGTAATGGCCCCAAATTTTCTTCTTTGGCAATGCTTTTTGATGTACCTCTTCAAAGAAGTGCGGCAAATCCTGCCCTTTCCCATATGAAGTGGTGACCAGGAAAGTCTTTGCAAATATGTAGAGAGTGCCTCTAGTGTTGAGGCTACTGCTTCTTCATCCAAAGTCTTTAAACTGAGGCAGGTGATGTTTTTTGACTGGTACTTTTGCAGTGGCTCCATTAGACCTTGTGGGGTTGGTGTAGAAATTGTGGTGGGGGACTCTGCCTTTTGATTTAGTCCTAGAGTCCACTTTGGTGTTTAACAGTCTGTGAATCTCTGCAAAAAGCCCCAGTAGACAGAAAGGACAAGACTTAGCAGGGTTAGGCCAGTGTGGCACTTGCTCCAACTCTATGTTTTAGTAGCTGGTTCAGAAGTTTCTGCCAGAAGAGCAGTATCTTGGTGCTGCTGCCAGAAGAGCAGTATCTTGGTGCTGCCACCAGATACAACACTAGAGCTCAATTATTCACTCTAAAATAGCTAGAGAAGAATCAAATATCTTGGTTTAGAAATGGAAACAGGAATAATTCTGTATGCTGAATACCTGTGCAAAGCACAGGATATGTGGAGTTTCCACAGAAAGCTGAAAGCACCCCCTAAATTATCAGCAGTCATAGCAAAGACACTCACTCAAGGACCCCAGCATGGTGTGGTCAAGAAGCTGCCAAAGGTATTTGTCAGCTCCCAGTGACTTTTGGGGGTCTTTGTTTCCTCCTGCCCCCACTTGGGTATCTGTTTTTCTGCTCTGCTAGCTGTGTTTGTTCTTGGTTTGTACTTGGTGAGGTTGGTCTGGTTGGCATAATTGGTCTGTGAGAAATGGTGACTGTTTCTACTGGAGTTGGAGGAAAGCGCTGGTGGCAAGGGCAGGAGGAGGCAATCTCATCAGCATCGTTGCGTGTCAGTCCATAACAGGGTGACATGGCTGTGGTGTTTCCCACCCCTGCCTGGACAGGTGAGCCCCATGGCTACATCCCTCCAAGGGAATCAAACTCCAGCCCAGCTGAAAGCATCTGTCAGTGCATCTGTCAGCTCCGTCCGTGCCACAGACGCTGGGCAGAGGCCAGGAGAGACTCTTGTTCATTAGCTCCCTCCCTCCCTACCTTTGTTTTGAGGCTCTCCTGTTCCCAGCACTGCTCCTTTCACAGGGTGTTTCCTCAGCCCTTCTCTTTACTGCTCTATATCTCTTTGTGTGGTCTTGCCCCAGCAGAAGCCCACAGCTCCCTATAGATATATATATATTCTTACAGATAGAGGTTTACTCCTATATGTTGGCATTCCCAATGTCTCTCTATAGCAGTTCTTCACCTGGCCAGCCTTGGATCCAAGAGCTGCCTGGGGCTCTGCGTCCTGAACACCTCAGCATGCACGAGGGGCCAAGCTGGGCATTGAAGCTGCCTCAGAGTGATTTTTTCTATAGGTGCCACATAAGCCTGTGCCCTGGACAGGACTGAAGCTTCCCTGCAAACAGTGGCTCATCTCTGAAAGGACAAAGATGGGTTCCCCTCTGTGTGGTCTCATTACTGGGGTCACCCACACCTTCCCACATGCAGAAGTGGCATCTCACCGTGTAAAGTTGTGGGAGGATCAGTTAGTTGTTTGCCATTAAGTGCTTGATACCATGCAATATGCTGGGCAAATGAAGGGCACAGCACATCGGTTGTTAATGAGTTAAAAATCCTACCAGCTTTGATGCAAAACAATATGAAAATGCCGTTATTTATTTATGGGCTTCTAGGGGCTTGTTCTGTGCTGGATAAAGCTGATGGGAGAGCTGGAGTTCTCTGGAGTTAATTGAATCATCCCCATTGATCACAGTGAGAGCAGGGCAGAGCCCTGAAGGGAAAATGCCAGCACTGGGTTACCTGCGCTGCTCCCACCATGCCAAGGATAAAGAGAGCGACATGTCCAAGCAGTGCCTGCTGTACAAACTGCAAAGGGCATAGATCTCCAGGTGGCCCACGGAGGTTTCCAAGCCAGCTGAGAGACTTGACAGATTGGTTTTATTTTCCGAGGAAGCCTCAGTCAGAGCTCAGTTGCCTCCAGTTAGTTTTAGCTTTTACTCTCCGTACCGCCGTGGCACCTTGTCAGCACTGCTAACCTTCTGGCTTGGCAAGGCCGGCAAGGACCTTCATTCAGAGCCTGCCAAGGTGCTCTGGGGCCAGCCAAGGAAGGTGGTGATGCTTCTCCAGCCCAGCCAGGGTGGGTGGTGGTGCTTCTCCTGCCCAGCCAGGAAGGACAGTGATGCTCCTCCAGCCAAGCCAACACCAGGGAGGGTGGCGATACTCCTCCAGCCTGACCAAAGTGCGTTGTGATGCTCCTCCAGCATGGCCAATGTGGGTAGTGATGCTTCTCCAGCCCAAGCCAACACAGGTGGTGATACTCCTCCAGCCAGCCAAGGGAGGTGATGATGCTCCTCCAGCCTGGCCGACACAGGTGGTGATGCTCCTCTGGCAGCTATGGTGGAGGCTCAGGATCAGCCGCTTGTCCTGCCCCTGCAGCAGGATTTGAACCTGGCTGTGGTTCACAGGGGTTTCACAGCCCCTGAACCCACTTGGCAAAGCCTGACCTGTGCAGCAAATGGGGGAGCGAGAGTCTGTGTGGCTGGGGAGCTGGGGAGTTCCTTTCACTTGGAGTGGGACACAGGGATGGGTGGATGCTGATGGGGCAGGATGCTCTGTGGTAATGTGTGGGACTTCACACAGGAGGGCATGAATAAAGCCAGTAGGATCTTGATCCAAGTCAAACGGAAGGAGATCATTCCTCCAGCACTGTGGACAAGCTATGGAGCTCCTCGATGCAGTGGATGATGGGGGGGTGTGTGTGTGTGTATCCTCAAGGAGAGACTGTGGGGAAAAGGGTGGGTTTAGATGCTCTATTGACATCTAAGGCTAGCTTGACTCCCTCATTGTGTTTGTGCTGTTAGGAGAAAATTGAGCATTGTCCGCACACCTTGGGATTGGGGAAGGGGCTGGCCAGCTCAGCCTTGTTCCTCAGGAGCAAAGCCCAAAGAGGACCGTTAAGCAGAGGAAAACCATGTCAAAGGGGGGGATATAATGGCAGATTACAGGGAGTTCCTGGGGTGGCATTGAACTGCCCAGCCTTGGACAGCTCAGGCATTAGCATGCATTGTGCTGCCCATTTCCCCCAGCCTCTGCCTCACAGGAAAACCTGAGCTGCCCCTTCCCCATAACCTCGGCGTTTGTGCCGGCATGGAGTCATTGACAAGTTGCCCTTTTATTCACACGATCAGCTCCCCAGGAATCTTTCCATAGGCATTTTGATGCCACAGCATGTCAATGGTGGCCCGGAAAGGGATGGACCCTGCCCTGGGCTGCCCGAGGTCTGGGGGAGCTGAAGGTCTATTCAGCAGAAGAATACCCTGAGCCAGCAGGTGGGACACGGGAACCCTTAATCCCAAATCATCTTTCTTGCTGGCATCCTTTTTTTGTTTTGAATTATTATTATGGCCAGCAGTGAGGCGTGGGCTCGCCGCCTGGGAGAGCGATATTATTCGCCTCCTTTTGTGCATGGTACCATGTTTGAATTGAGAAACAAAGCCGAGCAGCTTGTGCCTCCTGTTGGAAGCCTTCCTATCCCGCTGGGGATCCAGGACCTTTTCATCTCAGCCCATACACTCCATAGGCTTCTGCCTCTTCCCATCTTTAAGTCTTTAGTAAATATCATAAAAGAGAAAATAAAGGCAATCCCCAGGGCTCAGGAGTCTTACCTTCCCTACATTAAAAAGAGGAAAAAAAGAGAAAGCAGAGATTTAGCCTTATTTCATCATTTTTCATGCAGAGCTTGCAGAGAGTAAATAGTATTTAGCCCTATTTTGCAGACTGGAGGCACTTTGGAACAGGGTCTATTTTACTCTCTGTATATGTACCCAAATTTGGGGGGGCGGGGGATCCAGACCCTGAGCCAGGCTCCTGTGCCTGTGGCAGCGGCCGTCAGATGCAGCTGTGAGAAGGAAAGCAAAGCACTGCCAGGTGAATACCAGCTTGGGTGCCCCTGACCCAGCAATACTGAGGCCGCAGGCAGGGTGGGCAGGGAAGGGGGGTGCTCAGCCCCCCTGGAAACCTGCTGGAGACAATCCAGCTTCAAATCAGGCACCCTAAAACTAACCCACCCAGTAGCAGAATTACAGCAGGCAAAGCAGGGGAGGTTGTGTCCTGGTGCTGGTGGGAAGGGAGTTACATTGCTGCTAATAAGGGAGCTGTTTAAAAACATTAAACTTCTTTTAATTTACTGTTTCAAATTGGATGTGAATCTTTGGAGGAAACTCTTCCTTTTCCACGAAGCTTTTGATTATCTGATGGAAGGCAATTCAAAACAGGACAGAAATATTTCCCTTTTTTGTTTTAAATCCAAACTTCTGGCTTGGCTTGGCTTTCAAAACCCCAAATGAAACCATTTCAATCTGAAATAACCCCAAAAATGTTTCTACTACATTTAGATGTTTTTCATTGGAAAAACAAAAATGCATCCTCCAAGAGTCTACAACAAAAGGGTCACCCCTGTGATTTCTGTCAGAAGCACATATACTGTGTAATCAGTTCTAGGTTTGACACCCAGGCAGGTTGGCAAAAACCATAACTCAACTTCCCAGCTCTGGTTGTATGCTCTGACAACAACTGCAGTTGCACAATTTCTTGTTATTTCCTATGCAGAGGAACTTCATGGCAGTAAATTTCTTGGCACAGATTTGGGGGATGGCACTTCTTTGTATGAATAATGATGTTCACATGTGGTTGTTGTTCATTCTTTACTCTTTAAAACTTCCTTTTCCTTCAAAGACATTTCCAGGCCAGGTTTTCAATTACATTTGTCTGGGAGGGAGGAAGAGTCTGTCTGCAGAGCAGTTATTGCCCCTGATTCTACTGTGCCTGGAGGGTAATAGAAGTGCTGGCTGGCTCCAGGGTGGCTCAAGGGACCTTTTGAGGGTCCCTCGCCCACAATGCCATGTCCCCTCTGCAGAGCTGCCACCTAAGAGATATTCATCTCCTCTCCAGCAATGTCAGCAAGGTGGAGACTGGTCCCCAGCTCCAGAACAGGCTTCTGCAGATGTGGAGGAGCTTAGGGATGGAGTACTAGGCACAGATTGCACCAAGAGCTTCTCGTGCCAGCACTGGGGCAGGCAGAGAGACATGGCAGCTGGCGGACGTCACGGTCCCACACCTCACCCATATCCAAGCCTTGAAGTAGGCACACAGGGCACAACACAGAAGCCAAAATTTGTCCATGCAAATAGGTGTATAATTAGGAGCTCACAGAAAAACAGCCCATTCCCAAGAAAACCCTGAGGAGGAGAAGGGCTTAAACTCCCCATGACTCTCATTTTCAGTACCTCATTCAGCTGGCGCAAGCCCAGGTCTCCACTGGTGCAAATACAACTGGAAAAGAAATGAGTTTGCTGCCCTGATTGCTTAGAAAAGTTGCAAGAAAACACATCTTGGTCTATAAAAGCATAGAAGGAAATCAATGCTCGCTCTCTCCTGTTATCTGGCTCTTGCTACTGTGAGTAACGGACACCGTCAGCAGCACTATCCTGCAGGAGATCTGCAATGTGCGGTGTTGCTAATAACAAAGGAAGCTGTGGTTGCTTTAACTTTAAAAGTTTCCCTGGTATAGTTGGGCTGATTTAAAGCTTTTCACTTGGGGTGTGTGGGCGAGGGTTCGTGTGTGCGTGTTTACCAGTCCAGCGAGGAATGTAGTTTGAATGGCTTCTCTGAAGGTTTGGATACAGCTCAGTAGAGCTCTGCAGGTTCCCCGAGGACGCTAATAATTGGTACATTTGGTTTGCTTTTCCTCATTATTTCTAAGTTTTCCAGCTCTAACGCCAAAGGAGCCTGTATTCTATGTAATTATTACTCAAAACTTTGAAAACATTAAGTAGGAAAAATAGGCCATTAAACAACTAAGAAGCAAAGTAACAAGTGTGAATTATGGCTCTGCCCTGTGGTTTGACTGTGATGGGTTTGTTCCACCCATGGAGAGATCTTGGAGAAGGGTAGGTTGAGTGGGTTGTTTTGCTTAATCTCTCTGCTGTCAGAGTTGCAGTCCCCAGAGAACGCAAGATCTATAGAGAAATGTGCCTACCCTTTGAAAAGCAGTGCACATGCCCAGCTCCCAGCAAAGGACTTTTGTTCTGCTCTGATTTATACAGTTCTCTGGGGCAAAGAGAAGTGGCTGTCATGGTTGCAAGGATTACTCGCTACTGGAGGGAAGGGTGGACTATGCAAGAATAATTTGTTCTCTTGATTGGGCGTGGAAATCCCGCTCCCCCTTCCCTAGTCTCCATGCCCCTGCCTCCTGTCCCTCACCCACAAGGGGATGCTGGGTCCCAAGATCCTGCACGCTGCAGCGTTGCCCCGAGGCTGGCCAGAGCTGACTCTGCTCCCTGTGCCAGGGAATCGGGAAATGCCTGACACAGGGTGATTCCCCTTCCCCTTGTGCTGCCAGCCACAGCAAACGTTACCCAGGGGACACTCCTGCCTTTGCCCAGGGCTGAAAGTGGGATATCGAGTCCAAGCATCTCACTCGGAATGGTGGAGAACGGCTACTGCAGACAGCAGCTCACTGCACCCTCTTAGACCTGCCCGAGGGTGAGGTGCACCCCCCCAGAGGTGCCTGCTTCTCCCCCGTGACTCTGAAAGGGAATTCAGAGTCCCTAGCTCAGACATAACCCACACAGCTACCAAAACACAGCCTGTAAGGCATGTGGGCTTTCAGCGCATCCCCAGTTTGCTTATCCACTTAGTGCACTTTGTCTGTAAGCTCTCCATGATGAGCATCATCTTCTCAATATACGCACAGTGCTTCGCCCAGTGTGGCCCAGCTTGGGCTGAGGTTTCTAAGTGCTACTTCAATGCAAGGAAAGCCTGTGGGCCTGCTCCTGGTGTAGGGATATTCCAGGGGGCTCCTGGAACAGCCGACCCCCTGTGGCTACGGTGGTGGGCCCGTGCCCACCCCACAAAGCAGAGATGCCTCACAGGGCTCAGTTTATGCATCCGAGGGTCATTTGCCAACAACGGCAACTCACTGGTTCCAGCAAAGGACGTGACTTTACTTATCTGCTCCTGGGATTTTTCTGCTTGTTTGTTTTGTTTTCATCCTCCGAAGAGGAGGAGGGTGGTGCCTCCACACGCACAGGGCCAGCCACCTCTGAACCCCAGCACCAGAAGCCCTTTTCATGCTCTATAAATTTTATTGGAAAATCTGTTTCGCTTTGGGGGTGTGTGTGCGTGTATTTTTCTTCTCCCCCAGTAACGCACCATGAAAAGGCTCATTAAAAAGTGAGCTCCTCGTTCTGATTAATCCTTCCAAGCAGGCAGAGGTGACACATGCTAATGACATTTCCAGCCGGGCTTGTCCCCTGAGACGCCTGCTGCTATTGCAGGCCGAGTACTGCCGAAGGAGACAGTGTGTTGGACGTCGGAAAGGTTGCTCTTGGCTGCAGACTTCATTTGTAGTGGAGAAATGCCTGCGGGAGCCAGGCAATTGCTGTCTCTCCGGCAGGCCTAGGAGACTTTGTTCTCCAGATGCATCTCGCAGACTGTCCTCCTGTGGACATAGGCTGTTCCCAGCCTCCGGAAGGGCTCGGGAAGATGAGGAATGGACATCCTTGGCGTCTGCACAGATCCCCACGGCACGTACCGAGCTGCTGACTGAGGACTTCTCCAAGACTCTGGAGTGCCTGTCTACACCAGGTTGTTTTGTTAACCTCAGACTGCTGCTTGGCCCCTGCCAAAGCTCTGATGTTCTTGGAAAATGACGGGCTAATGAGATGGCTTTCCAAAACAACAGCTGACTTAACGAACCAGCTGGCCATTGGCTTAGTAGGCACCAAACCCCAGAAAGTGGGAGCGAGGTGGATCTTCTTGGATCTCACGTCATTTGCCTGGGTTTGGCGATGGAGAGGTCTACCTTTACCCCAACCCCTTCTCCACTGTTTTCCTTACCAGCTGAACCTGACTTCTTGTGAAGGTCCTGGGATGCAGGTTCAGTTTTAAAGTTGTGGGGACACAAAGCTGAAATCTTATTCTCCCCTTCCTGTTGGAAACCAAGATCCCTCCAGCTGGAGAAAGGAAGAACCAGGGATGTTCCCAGTCTGGGTCAGGGATGTGCCTGGGACCACCCCAGGTGTGCTGGATGGAGGGCAGACCCCGCTCAGGAGATGCCGAACAGCCTGAGCTGTGCTGACATTTCTCTGCTTGGACCCAGCTACACAGTGACACAAGGCAGAAAGCTGTCAGAAGAAAGCCCTCACATCCTGCCAGCTTCCCCTGCCCTTAGCAAACATCCAGTCCTTAATGTGCTGCGTGTTTCACATAAGCCTTGACATGTACCAGCAAGATGTACCCGGCACTAACTCTGAACGGCTTTGCTTTTCTCAGAGGGTCTTGGCCATTGTGGCCAAGAAACATAAGGGCTCTGTAATGCTTTGTTGGGCCAGGAATAAAGTGAATTTGTTGAAAGAAGGTTACCATGTTATATAAGTAAGAAAAGGGGAGTTGTATTTAAACTGGCACAGGACAGTTGTTTTCACTTAAACAGAGCTATGCACAGAACATAGCTCATGGCTTCTTCTTCGGTGAGGTCTTGTTCATTTTGGCCCAAGCAGCTCTGGGTCAGGGAGTCAAAGCTGCAGTCCATCCATGGGGGAGGCAGGGGAAGGGGAGAGATGCAAAGGGCAGGACAGAACAGTCCATGTTGCTGAAGCCGGGAACTCATCTGGTGTGAGTAGGCATGGCCCCTTGCCGGCTCCCAAGCTGCCAATGCAGGGTCCAGCCGGGGCCAATGCAGGGCAGTCCCAGCCAACACTGAGTCCGGTGGCTGCCCTGATCTTCTCCCTCCCAATCCTAGTCAGTCCCAGCTTGGTAGCTCAAAGGATATCTTGCAGGCAAGCCAAGCTGGAGCATTCCCAGCACTGCCCTGGTATGAGTTTGAGCTGAATTCGGGCCCCAGCACAGAGAGGATGCTCTGGAGCCAGTTTTACTACATCAGGGCTTTCACTAGTTGAAGGGGTTAGAAATGAGTAGGAGCTGGACATGGAGGTGTTGGAGCATCCCTGGCTTGGCTGCTCAGCACAGTGAGTCCTCCTAAGCATGGCTGGGTGAGCAGGCACAAGGGCTGCTGCCGCAGGCAGGGGGCCACACTACCCAGGGTCATGGGCAGCAAGAAGGATCACTCCTAACACAGCAAGAAGGATCACCCCTAACACAGAGACATGCTAGAAGGATGCATATAGCTCTTTTTTGGCTGCCACGCTGAGGAGTTTCCATACAAGCAGGGCAGCTGAATGCAGTAGGAGTTGGATTCGGTGGGTGTGTGGCCACTTCCATACTCAGCATCTCCTTTCTTCAAGGCAGCCGGCGTGCAGCTCTCGGGGCTGGGGCTTAGGTCTGCCTGTTCTGCCTCTGCATCCTCTGCTCACACTGGGAGCAGTGCAGCCTCTCAGCCTCAGGGCAGCAGTCTTGTCTGCCGAGAGGCCTTCAGTCATGTCAGGGGTCTTGGGAAGGTGCAAAGCAGCGGATCCACAAACCAGAAGGACCAGTGAAGGATTATTGAGAGTTTGCTGTCTAAAATCTTTGTAGGAAACCTGAACTGAAGAAACAAGGCATAAATGTGATGCTTGGCATAGAGAATATATTGCATTCACTGCTGAGCAAACTATTTCAAAAGGCTCTCCCTTTACCTTGAAATTGCAGAGACGTGCTGTCTCGGCAGGTCAGTTGAGCTCAGAGCCATGGACCAACAGCTTTCAGAGGAAGCCTACAAGGTGACTCCCATTTATAGCCACAGAGATGCACTACTGTCCTAAAGGGAGCTTTTATAGTTAAGTGGGGAGTGTAACTAAGGCTGGAGAAAAAAATCAGATTGAACTTTGCCAAAAAAAGTGGTGAAAGGCACCAGTTGTGAGAGGGGATGGGACAGGAGACTTTTTTTCTTGATGTAGTTGAAAAAGGGTGGCAAGAGCACCAGCAGCTTTGCAGACAAACCCTCCAGGACCATGGGGAGGTCTGGTGGACCTTTTCTACCTCTTCCTTTGGGGTCCCGGCACAGCGAGCTGTGAGATCCTTGTCTGCTTTATCTTGGGTGGCTGAACCAGCCTGTGTTAAAAGGAGATGAACATAATACAATAGAGTTCAACTTTGTTTCTGTGCCGTGCAGTTCATTCAGAGGGATTACAGACGCTTTTCAGCCTGTTACCACCTGGAGAGGCAAATACAAGGGAGCGCTGGTTCGAATAGGCTACCCACCGAGCAGCCTTAGTTATGCCAGAGCCAAAGTTGCAGAAGGTTAAAAATGATCCGGGCAGGATCTGGGTTGAACAATCGCCCGGAGCAGGGGGACGTGTTGGGCGCACGGGGACACCGGCCAGCACTGCCCGGGTTTGTTAGCAAGGGGTTTGGAGTCATCGGCTGCAGACAGTCAAGGGGGCAACTCACTGCAGAGAGGCCCTGAGTGGGATGCAGGCATGAAACCAAGCCTAGGACCCCTCTAAAGGAAACCATCTCTTGAATTTTTTAAGGAAAAGAGAATTGCATAAAAAATAAGGTTGATGGAGCTGAGTTAAAGACCTGTATGGTCAGGGGAATAAAACCCTCCACCCGTTTCCTGATGTGGGTATTATTATGGCTGAAGGGATAAATGCTGGAGGGCATCAGGGTAGGGCCAGGTGTTACAGACTGTGTCTCTTCTCCGTGCTGATGCGTCGCCAGCTGCAGTGTCTTCGGGTCCTACAAGGCAGGATGGAGTCACACCGAGAACCTCGGGGGAAGGCGGGGGGCAGGCAGTGCTCCTCCATTCTCTGTGTTGCTGGAGCCGATGGAGAGCATCCCAAAGGGCCATCACAGGGTGGAAACTTGAAGCCCCCTCTCTCATAGACCAGATGAGCATCCCAGACCCATGGCCATCCTTCTCACCTCCAGCCATTCTGAAAGTAACGTTTTTTCCATCCAGGTGGAGCTTCAGTTTGAATAATGTTTATTTGGGGATGTTTTGCCTGAAAGAGTAGGCTTAAAGAGTTTATTAAAAATATGAGCTGAGTGGCAGCAAATTCAAAGATTGTTTCCAAGGGTTTATTGTTGATGAAGCCTTACTAGAAGTGTGCATCTTATGTCCTTAGGGTGATACGCTTGTAATGTCCTTGCAGCTCTGCTGCTGAGGGCAAATGAGATGGGAAGCAGGGCAAGCAACACCACCTCTCCCCTGGGGCTGAGGCTCCTTAGTCCTCAATCCTTCCACAGGGCTCCCAAAGAAAATGGCCCGTTTGGGGCAACATGTCTTGCTCAAGTCTGGCATTGTGTGGGTGATGATGAAGGGCAGCCACCTGCCTGCAGCAGCAGGAGGCTCGTGCTCCCCTCCTCAGCCAGGGCTGCACAGGCTGCGGTTTCACAGTCCCGGTGCCATTTCTCCTGCCCACGTGCTGCCGGCCACAGCCACACAGTCAATAGATCCAGGACTGGAACCAGTGATAAATGACCCCCCCAAAAAAGAAACTAAAATCTTGTTTCTCAGCTGGGGTGCTGTCCATGCAGCTGTCCAAACAGAGGTGAAAGGACCTGCCTGTGTCCATGCTGCTGCTGCTGAAATATTTTTCAGTGACAGCCTCCAGCACCAAGGGACTCAGATCCCTCCCCATCACCCAGGCGTCAGGGGCATGGGCAGGACTTCTGCCCGGTCTCCAGTGTGCCATGAGGGTGCTCTATCCCAGGGACACTCGGGGTACTCCAGCCCCTCTGCCTACAGTGCTAGCACCGTGCTGCACCCACAGATGTCCGGTCTGTCTGCAGGAGCAGCTCCTGGGATGAGCTGTGAGGCTTGAGAGGTCTGCTGCATGCCATCAGTTTTAATCCAGGGAAAATTGTGCCCCAGAGACCAGCAGTTTGGGAGCCTGCCCAAGCAGCAGCCAGCAGTGAGTAGCTGTGCTGCAGCACTCCCAGCCACCCACTGCTGGTCCCTGGGCAGAAACATCCCCATCCCATTCTTGAGGAAGGGCTCTGGAGTTGCGTTTGAAACATCATTTGAAAAAAACTCAGTTTTTATGTCTCCCCTTTGCTGGCAAACACAGCTCAAAGGACCTCACGCGTGCTGCCAGCTCCAGTGCTTCTTGCCCTGTGTGCCGGTTGGAGGGAGGCAGGGAAGCATCCCGGGAAGGGCTGGACCTGCGGCGAGGCTGAGCTGGACCCGGAGCCCAGCCGATGGCACCAGTTCAGCTCTCACCCACAGAGATCTCAGTGCAAGGCTGCAAGTAGATACTCCGATTTCAGATTACAAGTGTCAGTTTAGTTTAGCTTGTCAACAAAAGCAATAAATAAATCCCTCGCACTTGCACTCCCTGAAATGGTGCAGCTGGAATGAATCTGCTTTGCTGCTTTCAAAGGGAGAAGATGGGTTTTCTCCCTTGGGGGGAATGCGCTTGGCCATAGGTGAAGAAGACTTGAGCTCCTGGGGAGTTACATCAGAGAGAGCATCAGGCTGACTGTGCAAGCCTGATTTTAAAAGAAGAAATGTTTGTCCTGGTGAAGATAAGTTTGTTTCTCTGCTTGTGATTGGAGGTTCCCAGGTCTTTCAGGTGAAAACACATCTGTTTTCCAAGTGGAGTCAGCAACCATCCCACTGTTAACTGCCAGGACCTCAGTCCAACACCCCTTATGGCAGCCAGAAAATGCTAAGGGCCAAATTCAAGCCCGTAAGAACTTAAAGGAACTTCAGCCCCTAATGCAGGGCTGAAAGCCACATCTCCTTTGCATCTCAGCCTCTCCTTGCCATACCCCCCTTGCTAGGCTGGCATTTGCTCCTGGTCGCCCCTGTTCCTCTGGGTCTGACAGCAAGGTGATACTTTGGTGGGTGTCACGGGTTCATTTTTCTTGTCTCAACGCCGCAGTCCCTGTTTTTATGGGTTTTGAAGGCATTGTTTCCTAATGTAGGAACATCCCTTTAGGCCCTGAGCGTTCCCTGACATCAGCACGAGCGCGGCACAGCCCGTCGGTTTACAAACATCTGGGTTCCTAGGAAATGCTGCGTATTCCTGCCGGTACTCTGCTGTCTGTTAACGCTTATAAAATTATGTTTATTTCCTGCCGTGGGGATCAGGCTTCAGCTCAGGGTTATTTCCAGGGCTGTGGTGAGCTTTGTGCCAGAGATACAAACCGTGGCAAACAAGCACTTAAAAGCCTCGTGTTCAGCAATGGGCAAACCACAGACACTTCAGAGGTTTGGCTTGGGAAACCAATCACCCGAAGGAAGGCGAGAGAAACCGATGTGCACAGGAGCGCCCTGAGCTGCTCTGGGGCTGGGTGCGGGGTGGGGATGGTTGTCCCACTTGTCTCTGAGGCTGTGGCCAGTGGGACAGTGGCACCCATCACCCTTGGGGACGTGGCTGGTCTTCCCCATGGAGGTGGCTGGTGGTCCATATAGCAGCTGGCCCAGAAACCCAGCCAAAAAACCTCTGCAGGAGGGATTTTGCACATCAGCCCTTGCTGCAGTCAGGCTTTTTGGAGCTAATATGTGCCTGGTTCTCCGCATGACCTCCAGGTTTGCTTTGGGGTGAGTAAAGGCAGAGGCAGTGGTTTGCTTCAGGCAGCTCTGGCTCATCTGCTTGGAATGGGAAGGGTGGGTTTTGGGTGGTCATCTCCGGTCTGGAGGGATCTCCCATCCCAGGGCATAGATGTGCAGCCCCGCACGCCTGGGGAGGGGAGCCGAGAGTGGGCGAGTGCCTGTGGCTCGGGCCAAGCTGGGAACGGCAAAAGCTTTTCTGTCCGGAGGTGGGCTTGAGCTCAAGCTTGTTTCCTTTTTCTTGCCAGAGCATCTGCTGTCCTGCACACTTCCCTTCCCCCCTTCCCTCCAGGATTTCAGGCCATAGAAATGTTTTATCTGATCCCCCACCCCAAAACTCCCTTTGGTTTGATTGTCTGTGGCTTGATTTCCCTCCTCGAGTTGCCTTGAGGTGACCTTGGCTTTGCAGTGCACTTTCACAGCGGAAAACCAAAATGCCGCATTTCAAAAATGCCCAGATGGGTATTTCCAATGACCTAACAGGAAAATCAGCATTTCTTTACAGCTCAATCACCATGACTTTGTGAGCAGCTCCAGCTGGTCCCAAGCTGCTTTAATCAATCAATAATTTGTTTGGCTAGAAAACGCCCTCTGGCCGGGTTGGGATCCCGCAGTCTTGGGCCTGTGGGTCTGGGTCCTGTGACAATCACTGTGGTCCAGCTGCGCAGGACTGCAAATTTGAAAATTGGGCTGTAACAGCTGTGAATGTCCAATGCCCGGTGAGGAGCCTGTTAACCAGGAGCACTCGTGAGGCTGATGGGGCTGAGCAAGTCTGGCTGCTTCAGGGGCATGGCAGATTTTTGATCTAGCCAAGGGCAGGACCAGACGTGCCACCACGGGAGGTGGCTGTGAGATGCATCGTCTCACCCATCCCGAGCCAGCCAATGCCGTGATGGCCCCATCACCATTACACGGTGCTTTCTGTTGAAGTCAGGGATGGAAATGGAAGACAACCCCAAAATGCCCACTTCCCGGGTCAGGCCTGGGTTTAGGTGCTGGTCTGCATCCGCACTAGTACTTATAAACCTCTGTTACCGTGTAGCCTTGGGCTGCAGGTGGCATAGCTTGCTGCATGGTGGGGGGCACATCCACTCTCGGGGGTGGCACTGAAGGGCTTCAGGCTCCCCTTCCCTTTGTCACCTCACCGTAAACCCTACTTGACCTGCATGGTTCATCAGCAAGACGTCTGGGAGGTCTCTCCTCCTGCTCATGCCATGTACAGCTGGCTGAGGCCACAAGGAGCCCATCGCCCACACCAGAAATGCTCCTCAGCCCAAACTGCTCACAGGGGCTTCCGGACAAAGGACAAGCAGGGATGTCCTCAGGGATGGAGACTTTGGGGAAAAAAGGAGCAGCTGAAGTAGAAACACCAGATAAATCACTGGCACAGCAGCACCACGGCCCCAGCACTTGGGGTCTGCTCCCGAGGCACTCAGCATCCTCAGCCCCGAGGGAAGCCAAGGCAGATCCCATCTGCCAGGATCAGGCCCTTCACTAACTATGTATTGTTATGGAAAGCCTCTTGCCGGGCCCAGTGAAGTCATTCTGACTCGTTTTGTGGCCATGCTGGAATGCACTAACCAGGAGTTGTTTTGAGGTCAGAAAGGAATAAGTCTTTTGCAGACAATTGATGTTGTTATAAAAACATCCACGAGAGAGAGGAGGGGGGAGGGAGGTCCTCTTTCCTGTTTGGGAAATAGTTTCTCACTGCATCCATCAAGCAAAAGAATTCTGTATGAAAAATTAATTTAAAAAAAAGTTTCTGGGGCACACACGCCTGAAAATGAACCACAGCAGGATCAGAGGTTTGGCTCAGAGCAACATTCAAGACTCAAAAGCAGAGGCCAGATTAAAATACAGGACTCCTCGCTCCCAGCCGGTTGCTGTAACTGGAGGAAATGCAGTTTCCTTAAAAGAAATGCAATCTCCTCTCTGCAACACTTGGGCAAAATTCATGAACCTCAGCTGAAGCCTGGAGCAGGTCTCCCACTGAGAGAGACTCGCTCTAAGGCTAGCACAGCAGCTGGGACTGCAGGAAAGTGGGGATCGCTTCAAAAAAGGAAGAAAAAAAACCCAACAAGATGAAGGGATTAGGTCTGTCACCCTGCCCTCCACATCGTTAATCTTCCAGCCCAGAGCAAGCAGCTTTTCCAACCCCGTCCCGCAGCAGTACAATGTTACCCCAGGTGTGAACCAAGAAGCAGCCACATCACATGGCACCATCACACTGCGGCCACCCTCTCGCCATGAGATCTAAGCCTGGCTTTCCACACCATTAGCATGATGTGGTCCCTGGCACAGCGTTCTGGACCAGCTTTCCCCGAGTTTCCAGAGACAATGTGGGGTCATACATACAGAGACCCTTCCCACAGGGCACTTGTGATAGAGAAGAGGCAGGAGTGAGGGCAGTCTGGACATGAGCTGAGAAGCGTCTCTGACAGGTTAGGTTTAAGCTATAGGCATAATTTCAGGGTATTTTTGGATGGGAATATGTTAATGGCTGGCTTCAGGATTTATGGGGACATAACTCAATTCCTGCCTGTGGCCAGGCTGCCCCATGTCCACATAAGCACCTGATCACGCTCCTTCCTTGCTGTCTGTGACCGCAGGGCAGAATCCAGCACAGAATGAATCCTTCTCTTGAGGTGGTGGGATGGGCAATTTTATGGCCAAAATGGCCCATCCCTTGGCTCAAGTGGTACAAGCCTGTCTCAGAGCATCCTCTTTGCCATTGCCAGGGTCACCGCTCCACCCCGTGGTTTCCCAGGGATGTCTACACATCTGCAGCTCTCATTTGAAACGATCCAGATCTGCAGACTGTGCCAGGGGCAGTCTGAGCTGTGGAGCTAATTGCCCATGATAAGCTAATTAAAGGGTTCTGATAAAATCTTCCTGGCAGTTGCAGGAGCGTGTGGTGACCCCAGTCTCCACGAGGCCAGGGGAGAAGGCGGCTGCTGGGACACCCAGGGCTCCGTTATACCCCCTCCTCCTCCCCTGCCCTCAAGAGGTTGTCAACACCTTTGCTTGGGTCTGGGCTTTCTCGTTGTTATTGCTCAGTCCCTTCCCTGCCCTGCAGTGGTTTTTGGCAGTGACCCTGGGGTTATGGATGTGAGCACTGGATGCTGGCAGGGGCTTCATAGTGACAGCCCAGTGGAGAGCAGGGAGCTTGGAGAATGCGGGTGCTGTGATGTTAGGAAAGGGGGATCCCAGCATCCTCCTCCTATTGCCAGGGAACCCACCCCTGAGCACATCCATTCCTCAAGTCTTGGCTAAAATGAAAAGCAAAGAGTTTCCACAGCTGAAAACAGCCTTTTCTGCCCCCAAACACGTGCAGCATTATGTGTTCTGGTGTTCATGTCAAGCTCTTCTCCAAAGACCTGCCCAGTTGCCATGAATGCTGTCACATCTGGGGATTAACCATCCTATTCAAACAGTTCTGGTCTGTCCTGGCCCCCCTGCCTGGGTGAAAGGAGCAGCGAGGGCCAGGCTCACCAAGGCAGTGTCCCAGGGCCATGGCACGCATGGGAGGTTCACCCCAGCAGAAAAGCTGGGAAATCCCTGTGTTTGCCTAGCTTTGATCTGGATTAAATCCCTCAGACAGAAACAGAGGAACAGCCCCAGCAAGGCTGGGACTGTGTGTTTTGACTTTACGCCATCAAAGTTTGCCCTAAGCGACCCTTAAAAGCGTGCAGGTAGCCGCAGGCTGTGGGCTGGGCAGTGAAGTGCTCCTGCACTTCCAGGTGCATCATCCTTGCCCGAGGGGGGCTGTAGGGCCAGATTTTGTGGCTTTGCTTCAGGATTGAGTAGATGTCTGCCTGCTTCTTCCTTGGTGATGGCTGGGTCAGTAGGATCACTCGCAGCCCCACACCACCTCAGGGCTGGGCTGAGCTGGGAGCTAAGCATCCTTCATGGGGCGTCCTCTGATGCTGGCAGAGTGTGTCCATACACACCCATTCCCCTTGTCCTGCACTGCCAAGCTTTTTTGGCATCCATGCCCTCAGGTCTATGCTTAAGCACCAGCTTAAGGTAGAGGAGTCTTGGCTTGAAGTCCCTGCCCTACTTTGCCCAATAGATCCTATGACCCCTCCGACAAGGACCCTAACACCTCTACGATCCCACACTATAACCTTTCCGCGCCTTGGCTTCACCATTTATAAAAGTAGATAATGGTTGCTTGTGAGGATGAGCACACGCAGACCATGAGGCTCTTCGAGATGTTAGGCATCTAAGGAGCACCAGGGCTGCTGAATGACCAGGTAATAGCCCATCACTTACAGCAGCCCAGACCTGTCCCTGGGGTGAGCTTTCAGCGAGCACAGCCTGTCACTACTCAGCTGCGAAGCAGGCGAAAGGAAAAATAACGTATCCCATGGCAATCAGAGGGAAAGTGAGAAGGTGAAATACCATGTTCCAGATGGACCTGTGTGTGGGACACCCGAGCTGACAGCTGTTCCCTTGCAGAGGGTGGGGTGTGACCTTTTAATGTTCACAGGTGCTGGGGTCTTGATGTTAAACATTGCAGGACAGTGCAGGACAGTCCTGTTCATGCATGGGACTTCAGTGCTGCCTTCTGCAGAGGCCTCCGCAGCGGGCAGAGGATGCTGTGCTCATGTGTGTTGGCTGCCCATCCTCCCTGACCTACTCAAGCCCAGGCAGCAATCAACATTTTTGCCCAGAGCCTGTTACAGAAAACCATTAACAGTAGCACTGCTCCCCTGATAAGGTGGGATAAGCCTGTCAGCTTTTGATAAACCCGCTGTCTCCAGGAAAACAAAATACACCAGTGCCTTTCAGGGGAGTCCCAGGACTGCCCAGCCTGGCTGGGGAGCACCAAGCAGAAAGCTGCCATCCCACAGCGGTGGGGGTAGCAGGGCAGACAAGCTTGTCCCAACACCTCTGCGAAATACTTTCATGTCTTTGCCTATGATAACGCTGATTGGGAGGTCAGGCACATAACCGGAGTTTTCCTTCTTTCTCAGATCCCCAGATAACGTCCCAGTGATAAGATAGCTCTGTTTACCCAGGCTCAGCCACGTCTACAAAGGAGAACTTTGTCCACAGCCCCAAAGGTGCGAATATCGCTGAGCAAACACAGGCATCCCCAGCTCTTCACACCTGCATGGCGTTAAGAAAGCCAGCCCAGAGCAGGTACAGGGTCCAGGTTAATGTGGGATGGGTGGTGGATGCTTGTCTCATCGACTGCTGGGATTCATGTTCAGGACTGTGTGGTTGCAGCATTAGCTGAGGTTTTGGAAGACTTGGAAGCCAAATAAAAATCCAACTCTGTTGAGGTTTCCCAGCTAGAGCTGAATTTTTGTAACTCATCTAGCACCTTTCTGCAGATCCACAGACAATTCTGGCTCCTGCTACCCAGAGCTCTCAGCCCTTCCCACAACAAAACCCTCCCAGGGTTCCTCTGAGGTGCGTGCCCGCTTCCAGAAAGGGAAACTGAGGCACAGCGGTGTTAGGCGGCTTGGCCAGGGTTACACTGGGCTCAGTGGCAGAGCCATGGCAGGACCTTCTCTGCAGCTGGTGGAGTTTGTTCGTGTGCCAGAGCACAGGGAAGGGGATGGTGCAGCTGTGTTTGTCACCAGCTGTGATGGCCCAGGGAAGTGTGTGCCCATGCACCATCAGAATGTGCCTTGGGAGAGGCAGTGGTGGGCAGGAGTGGGCCTGGAAGAGGGGAAAGGTGATTCTGCTGGTTCCCTTGGCATAGACAGCGGCCAAATTTGGGGGTGTTTGCAGAGCAGGAGCAAGGGCAGAGCAGAGAGAACAAACACATGTGCCAGTGATCACTTTCCTCCAGCCACACATGGGGGTATGGATGGCCCCTGTTTTCATAGTCACTGTAGGACTGATTGAACGGGGATTAATTTGCAGCAGTCTTCTGCATTTTATTAGTGTAATAGGGAGGCGTTGTGTTGGTGCCTAGCCCTAGGCTCCTGGAATGATGTTTCCCATGAACACACCTGCCTCAGCAGAGGACTTTGCAGATTTCCAGGGGTTCAGGCCCTTTTCAGGGTTGTTTGCTGGTGAACTGAACCAGCCCAAAGTGATTAGGGAACTTAATTGCCAGAAAGACAGAGGGACACCTACCATGCAGGGAAGATCAAGAGTTATTTTTGACCAGTGGTGCTTGATCTCTGCTTTTGAAGACAGTGGTTCTTCGCTGCACAACAGCTGATGCAAGAAATCAGTCCTACAAAGCACTCATCTCTTTTGAAATGGATTAATAAATATAACAGGGTTGGAAAATATTTTCAAAAAATGGGTGTCTTTCAATCTCAGCTCCAGCAGCTTAGAGTGGCTCAAGGCTGTGGTCTCTTGTCTGGACCTGTGTGTCCTTTTTAACATAGTCAGGGCTTTGTGGTTGCGAATGGCACAGGCAGAGATGAGTTTTTCTGCCCCTCCTGGTCTGACCTCTGTGTTGGGAAGGAGCACTGTGCTGGGGACCATCTCCTCACCGGGGACAGTGCTGTCGAGCAAAAGTGGCTGAGTCCAGGCTGTGTTGCACAGAGCGGGGACAGCCCGCATAGCCAGCCTTTCCGCAGCAGCACAGATGCTCAGCCTTGCTCTGCTGCATGGAAACGAATGTGCTGAGCTGCCAACTGTTCCCCCGCGCCAGCTCGGCCTCGGAGAGAAACCAAAACCCTTCCCAAGAGCCGTCATCTGTCAAGCTTGTGTTACTGTCTGGCACGTCAAGTGGCCAAGCTGAGGTCTGTAGTTCATGGGGAAGGGGAGGAGGCCGCGGCGAGTGCTCCTGAAGCCACCTCGTGCTTCATCTTCCAGCGCGAGACAAGGGCTGGAGCAGCATCTGCAGGCACAGGCAGGACCATCTCCCAAACAGGCCCACAATGTGGGACAAAACAGAGGGGACCATCCCCTTGGAAAGTCCCTCTCCTGGGTCTTTTGTCCATGCTGTAAGACAGCAGCTCCACGAGTCACTCATGGGAGCTGCCTGCAGGGTGGCATCCTTTCCAGGCTCCAAGAAGGATGCTGTCTTCTGGGCAGGGGTCCCCTTTTCCTTGCTGGCACAGGAGTACGGGGGTCTCTAGGGGTGTAAACACACACATGCAGCCACTGGCACTGCCTGGGGTGACGAGGCAATGTGATCCTGGCAGAGAGGAGGGAAGGCAGCATCAAATTTATGGCTGGGGAAGGACAAAAGGGTCATTCAAAGGAGAAAGTGGCTCCAACTCAGCTTCCAGAGGGAAATCCTGCGAAAGCCGGTCTTCAGAGAGGTGTTTCTGGTACAGCAGCACAGGGACCCGGACTCCATGTCACCTCAGAGGGGATGGCGCTGGGTTTGCGGGGAGATGACCAGCCACAGATTATGCACGGCTTCGTGACAGGCTGTCGGCAGCCCGTAGCTCCCAGCAGCAGGGTCCCTTCAGTAGCGGGTCTGGCTGGGGCTGGTTTAACAATTCCCCTGGCCTTGCTCCAGACAAGATTGGGAAATGATCTAGGGTTAAAAAAACACAACATGTTCCTGAACACGCTTTGTTTGTTTTTAAACTACAGCCCAGCACAGCCCAACCTCACAGGCGGTTGAATTAGCATGAGTGGAAAGGCAGTGACTGGGCACATGAGTGGCATCATTTTAAGCTGGGTCTGCCCTGGAGGAATCAGAGCCCGAGCTAGTTTAAAACTGCTTTGCATTGCTTTCACCCCTTGGCTGTCCAGGAACCATGGCCAAGTTTCCTGGCTCCTTGGGGCAGTGATGGAAGCAGAGCTAAGGCTGTTTGTATCCCTGGTCCTTTTAGGCTGAGCAGTTTTAATACAGATTTTAAAATCTTCTGACTCTTGGCTGGGTTGGTTGCATTATCAGGCCTTTTGCATTTTGAGCAACCTTTGCTCTGAATGTGCAAATTCTTTCAATATCTGTTTCTGCTGTGAAGTTAACCTTCAAGTGGCTGATATACTCCTGCATCAGAAATGTAGGAAAACTTACAGGGAAACGTCTGGGGCTGGGGGGGTGATGGCCCATGCACTGGGTGTGCTGGCTCCTGCCCCTTGGTCTGGGCTGGAGCATCACTTTGAGGTTTGCAGTGCTCAGATCCCCGTCACCACGTGCCCTCCTTTTGAGCTGCAGGGCTCTGATTTTACAGAAACACACAAGTATTGATGAGACCAAGCACTTGGGGACTGGGATGTCAATTCTGGCACCTTGAAAAACATCCACTCAACCTGCAGCAGTTCATAACTGCCCATTGAGGTCAGCAGACTGGACAGGTAGGAGGTAAGCACCACGGCATGGGGTAGAGAGAGGAGAAAGGTCTTCTTCCAAAGTACCACAACCCCCGCAGCAGTTGGAGAAAAGCTGCTGCTGAGGTCTGTACCAGATAAGAGCTAAACCACAAGGCCAGAGCCTAAGTGGATAAATTGTTCCCAAGTGGATTCCCCTTGGACTCTAAATAAACATCGACACTTAACGAGCACCTTGGAGCTCAGCTGGGGTGGGCAGAGAGGGGGCTGGTGGCTGTGTGCTTTCTCTGATAACCCGTAGGTTGTCGGGTGAGCTCTCCCATTAGCTCCTGCCTTTGGATGGCATCTGGATGAATTGCAGGACGCAAACAATTCATTTTGAAGTATTTACAACCTCAGGAGGCTGGGTTTGGATGGTGCAATTAAATAAAGCAAGCTGATGACAGCCTGGTATCATCTCCCAGATGGAAATAAAGAGTTCATTTCTTGATTTTTCCTTTCTCAAAAAAATAAATTAAGCTCTTTCCAGGCTGAAGCTTATCTGCAAACTTCCTGCACAATACCTCATTTGCAGAGAAAATTTCCTACTCAAACCCCACAGCTACTGAAGAAACAGGAGCTCTTGCTAGATCACCTAGAATGTGCCTGCGAGTGCCATCACTTCACTGGCTGCGCTGGGACCTGAATGTGGGTGCAACATCTCGGTGCAGGACAGGAGAGCCTGGCACACGCTCTGCCCGTGTCCTTCCCAGCCACTGATCAGCCCCCAGGTGAGGTCCACCTGGAGCTCTCATCCCACCCCTCACAGATGATTCCTCCAGTCCTCGTTGAGGCAGGCTCAAGATGTAGACTACAAGGCTGGAGCCCTAATCTCCAGACGGCTTTCAGAGGTGCTGGATGGAAGAAGACTCCAGTCAAGTCTCTGTTGAAGAGCAGCAGATGTTCCCTCCCAGCACGCTCACTGGAGGAAGCAAGGGGAATTTGCAGCCCATTTCCAGGCTCTTTGAGTACAACCGTGTGTGCTTCACCAGGGATAGGCTTGCTTTGTGATTTGCATCCTGTATTGAGTAAGACTGCTTTTGTCTTTGGACAAAATGCCTTGGGTGAGAGGCTACCACAAATCTCAACATTTCAGTGCAACACAACAGGCCCACAGGTTTCTCATCCATCCTCATTGCCTGTTGATAGACTGTCAGCTGCCTGGTGGCTTTGAAGGAGCAATTGCAGGTCACCGTAGATGTCCCTGAGGGTTCAAGGCAGGAATACAAAAATCAGTGGGACCTCGCTGGCTGTGAGCAGCTGTCTGCCACGTGTGCTGGCTAGTGATGGGAGATCTCCACTGCTCAGAGATTGTTAAAATCTGGCTCATAACCTGAACATCTCAGAGCTGTAAATCTCCCAGGAATAAGTCTTGCTCTTGCTCCCCTGATGCTTCCTGTGGGGCCAGAAATACCATGTGGACAGCCAGGAAATACCTGGTGAGATTTTGGTGCTCGAGTCTAGTCTGGAACTAATAAATGTGGAAGCAGTTATGAAAATATCTCCCTCCCTGAAATTAAGAAAAACATGTATCAGACCACAGTCAGACAGGTTCACATCACAGGTTAAGTCGCGAGTAATGTCTGTCGCTGTTGGAACCAGCTCCCATGGCATGGGGAGCTGGAGGGGCGGACAGACAGCTACCATGCCTTGTTTGCAGCAGCTGCCAGATGCTCTCCAAAGGGATCTTGTGTTATTGGGAAGAGCTTTGGTCTCACAGCACTGGCAAAAAGTTGGTAATTGTGAGCATCGACAAAGTAACCCTCAGTAGCTGATCTGATGGGACTTGTTCTTTCCTCTTTTGGGTTTGATCTATGAGCACCTCTGGACTTTCTCCTTGTATCTGTTCTGAAAACCACATGCCAGAGACCACATACTGGTTGTTGGCTTTACCAAGCTGTCTGCTGCCCAGTTTTTACAGCCAGTATTTGATCTGGCTACAGGTGCTGATGGACAACTGGTGTACCATGGATGTGCCTGGTTTACCCCTGCTGTCTGCTGGGAGGAGGGCAATCCCCAAAACACATTCATGGGTTAAATCCGGTAAGCTCTGCTGTTTAGCATTTGCTTCTCCTACCCACACCCTAGCATCTGCTGAAGGTTCACCCTTCCTGCTGATGGGCCTGCCGATGACCATCGCTGTTGGGGAGGTCTGATGTACGGAGGTGAATCTTGTACTGATGGTAGGAGGGAGCACTCTGGATTGGCACTGCCATGCTCAGCATCCGAGAGCCTACCAAGCATCTACTGCCCTGTCTCTACAGGCTTGGTTTTCAGCTTGGTTTGGCCAGTGAAAATAAGATCTTCGGGGACTTTTGCTGCAAAACTCCACCAACTTCGACCAAACACGTCCCTCATTTTTCAGTGACTTAGAAACTCAGCCAAGCTTGAGCAGTTCTCCTTAGAGACAGCAAAAGACACATCCCTACCAGGGAGCAATGTTTTTCTTTTTAAGTCTTGGCTTCAAATATAAGGGCAATAGATTTTTCTTTAAGGAAAGAAATCCCCAAATTTGTTAGCATTGGCACAACACTGTATTTTTCACTAGCCTTGTTTCTCATTAACAGCTGAATCATTTTAGCAGGAACTTTTCCAGAAATATTCAGCCTGAGTCAGACACCCGGTCTCAAACATTTCTGCCCGATCAGTGAGTTTGGCATTTCTTTACGCAAAAGAAAATGAGGGTCTTATCATTGGACATCTCAGACAGGCATAAACATCGTTGTTACCAGCTTGGACTTCAGTATTGTAGAGCGTTGTTATACTTAGCAGAACCAACATTGACAGGGGGACATCTCCAGGGCCTCCCAGTCCCCGGGGCACATAGGGGTTTAGGAACTGGGCAAAGTGGAAATTGAAGAGCACTTGAGGTGTCCAGCATCCCCAGAGAGGTCCTGGGTCACTCTGATGCCATCTTGTCTAGAGCTTTTCTGCAGAATTGCCATTCCTCAGGTTTTTCGTGCATGGAAAAGTCTTCTGTTCCCCAACCCCTTTTTGTGCCACCAGGAAGATTTTCTCAGCATGTTTCTCCCCACAACCCTCTCTCTTGCTTCACCTACATTTGCAGTTTGGCCTTTCTTTGCTTTCAGGGGTGTTTCTCGTGGGTGGAAAGTGGCGAGAGGCATTTGGCCTCATGGGGAGCAGGTTGGAGTGCAAGGGGATGCCCAGAAAGCCTTCAGCCCCAACAGAGGGGGGGTCTCTGGGATGCATCAGCAAGGATGGAGCTTTCCTCTCCCCGCCACCAGTGCACACTTGCTTTTTCTGCAAGCCAGGTTTGTGGCTCCGGTTTCGTGGGCGATGCCAGCCACAGTTGCATATTTTGTGGTGAGTCCGCACACTTTCCTCCGTCTTTTTGCTCTGACTGTCAGGAAAACCTGGGGTCTGGCGCAGACCCTGCGTCTCCCTCTTGCAGCCACAACACCCCAATGGATTTCCCCTCTGGTGGATTAGCTCAAGCAAACCAAACCAATTTCCGATCCTCCTCCTTACTCAGACTTAACAGAGCACGCAAATGAATTTTCCCGAGCAAACGTTTTTGTTTAGTGTCGGCCAACTGGGTCTGTGGTGGGTGGCACCGAGCCACACGGGAGGGCGCGGGGCTGCTTGCCCTGCGAGAAGAGCTGGATCCAGCTGCTCAGTCCCGACAGCTCCAAGCTCCCGGGGCCACGCGCGGTGGCTGTACCGTGCAGGACTTCACTGCCGCCACGGCCGGTGTTCATCCATGCTTTGCCATTTTGCTGCAGCAAGCGTGGACAGAAACCCCTTCCCCAGCTCGGGCAGTGTCCGTGCCCCTCAGGGGACAGCCTGCAGGGCCATGCCACCCGGGATCACTCACCAGGCACAGCCCCAGCAGCCCAATGCACTGCAGCCTGTGCTGGACCAGAGGGGTCTGGCAGCATGCAGCAGTGCAGGAACTTATGCAGCAGTGCAGGAACTTGTCCAGCAGCTCCAGGATCGTGCCCAGCTGCTCCAAAACCTCAAACCAGCCAGCAGCAGGCTTGAAGGGACGCAGTGCTGTAGGGGACCAGGGACACCCTCCTACTGTCTCCACAGGGCCTTTCTCTTTACCTCCCAGTCCAGCAAGCAGACAGGTCTCCGCTGACTCTGGTTGCTGCTCTGTCTCTGTTGTCCCCTCTCTGTGATTTAAGGGTGGCTGTTTCCTTGACCAATATGGCCCTCAAAAATGATATCCCTGAAGATATCTCCAGGGGTTCCCTGGGAGCGAAGGCCCTCCCCAGATGGGCACGGGCAGGGTGCCTCTCTCAGCAGCTGGGACGATGCACGCGAGGCTTGCTCCTGCAAAAGAGAAATAGTGGCTCAGGCTGAGCTAGCAATTTTCTGGCAAAAAAACTTATCTGGGAAAAGGACAATTTTAAGGAGAATGAGACTATTCATAAGTTCAAGTCAAATTTAGAGATTACTTTCAGCCCCTGGCTTCTTCTATCCTCCCCTTTCCCTTCCCCCCTCCCCCGAATTATTGTTTGCAAAAATTAAAACAAAATGTTTTGGGGTTTTTGTTTGTTTAAAAAGCAATTTGCATTTTGAAAATTGCCAAAATATAAGTTTTGGAAGGGTGGGGTCTTTTGAAAGGGCAGCATTGTCATTGCTGAATGAAAACCACGGAGAGGAATGCGTCCTGGGAGACGCAGGGCGCTGGGACGCGGAGCCTGGGGGACATGGCGGCAGCACAAAAGACCACGACCACAGCTCCCCCCGCACAGCTCCAGCCTGTGCCTCCCATTCACGTATCTCCTTTCATTCTCCCAAATGAAAAATCTTGCCCACCTTGACCTTCTTCGACAGATTCATTTGACCAAGTCACTGTTTTTAATGCAGAGATGCTTCTGCTGTAGTTTCTGTACCCGGCTCCAAACCACAGCTTTCCTCTTTTCCACTCTGATCTTCTCCAGGTTTCTGAACATCTGCATTTAACTGATAGCTGGTTATTCATATCAGAGCCTGGCGGCCCAGGTAGAAAGTATTTGATGAAGCTCTGTACATCTGTGCGCAATAAAGTCAGCTAACTAAAGGCTTGTGAGGTCCTTGGCAAAATAAGAGAAAGAAGAAAGCAGGAGACAGCAGCACTGAGCCACTGGAGCCAAAATCTTTCATTGGAGAGGTCTCAGCACCTGGCACATGTTTTGCTCATAGCTGGGTCTGTGCTGGGTCTGCAGCCTGTGCAGGGGTGTCTTCTCCACTGGGTGAAAAGCAAAGCATGGGGACCGTAGGTGATGCCAATATTGGGAGGGGATTTTTATTACAACCGGCGATGGCGTTCATAGAAAGAAAAGTTGGGTTGCTAAAGAGCCACTTACTGTGGCAGGGAAATTCAAACCAAGAAGCACTAGCTGGAAATTAAAGCCAGTCCAACTCATGTTAGGAACAAGGCAAAATGCTTTAGCACAGCAGGGGATTAACCATCAGGCCAAGGGAGAGGGTGGGCGGGAGCCGTGTTTCCTGAACGCCTCTGTCCAGGGAAAATGTGGCCAGGCGAGCCGCACGCCCTGCCTGTGGCACCAGGGACCGCACACAGATTTGGAGCTGGGATCCAAAAGCATCATGACCTGCTGCTGGGTCCCTGTCGGTCCTAACAGCCGGCTCCCAGTGATAGTGGTGTGCCCAGGCATTGCTCTCGTTCAGCATCCCCAGGTCCCCACCACCGGTCTTCTCCGAGGCTGTAGCACCAGCATGATGGATCCCATCATGACATGTCCCAGCCTCGTCCCCAGCAAGGACTTTCTGATGCCTAGATGGGTCATTTATTGCATTAATTCTTCCGTCCCTGTGCACTATTGTCAAGAAAAAACAGGATGGCTATGTTCCTTCAGTCAGACCAAGCCTCTCCCATTGGGCACCTGCAAACCCATCAGGCTGCAGACAGAGCTGCCAGCTAGCCCAGCAGTGCATAGCACTGGCCATTCAGGACCCATGCACTCAGGGTGAGCACAGAAGACAGTAATTTCAATTAAAACCACTCTCCTTGGGTCAGTTTGGTCCCTTCTGTCTGCACAAGCAGGTGGATCAGGAGGGGGTGGATGATGGAAAAGCACCTATGTGCATGGGGTTAGGAGGCAATCAGTGCCCAGCGGATGTCCTTGGTGCCCTGGGAGTGCAGGTGGAAGGAGGGGACAGAGCCAAGGCTGAGCCAATGGAGCCAAAAAAAGGTGAGAAGTCATGGTGGAGGGGTGGCCGGTGCTCCCTGGCTGTTACGGTGCTTACGGGGAGCTCGCAGGGAGGCCAAGTGCAGGGACGCTGGGCATGGAGAGGGGCTCGACTAGCCCACACCTTCTCCCAGCTCATTCACTCCCTCCTGGGAGGGTTTATACCCTGGGGCATACACAATCTTTAGGTCCTTTGCTCTGTATGAGGACAGGGATGGCTCTTTTTGGGAGCTCCTTGCAGCTTCTTGTGAGGTTCAGCTTCTTCCCTTCTCCAGACACTGGATTTTCCCATCCCTGGAAGATCAATGTAAAATTGATCCCAGGAGCAGGGCTGCGAGCAGCTCTGCACACTCCACTTATTCCTCCACATGCCCATGCAGCTCTGCCCTGGTGGGACCAGCTGAAATATTTGCAAAGATCTTGAGAAAAAATCCCAGGAGTTCTGCTTTTCTGGCTTTGCAAAAACATTTCTGCTTATCAAGCAACCCAAATAAATGCAAAAATTTTTACTCTCTCTTCGGGTGGGCTCAGCTTTGAATTTTAAAAAGGGATTTGCCAATGCAATCTTGCAAAATACTCGAGTACCAAGTCCAGCTCTCCTAAAATACAAGTTTTAGGAGGAGATGAGCTTTCATGCTCTTCGGAAAACACACATTTCTGCCAGATTCAAGGAAGAACTAGGTATTCTGTGAGGCCATGCCACCCCCTGGAGAAATGTCTCCTCATGTTGGTCAACAGGGACTAAATCCTGTGGTTTGTAGCACCAAAGGCAGAGCTGCTAGTGCATCTCAAGGCTTTGAACGATGGAGATGTGCCTGCAACATCACAGGCTACAGCAGGGATGACAGACTCTCAGACTGAGGGACTTAAATCTTTTTTTTTCTCTGCTTGAGCTGAGTCCGGAGGCCATGACATTGATACAGGTGTTGCTTTGGTGGTTAGCTATAGCCAAGAGGTCATCCTTCAGCTTGCAGCCCTGGTGTACCTTTCAGCCGGTCCATGCCTGGGGCAAGGCTCTGCCCTGTGCAGAGGAACCAGCCCTCAGCCCTGTGCCTCCTGCGTGCCCGGCAAAAGGGTTTAATCTCAGCATCTCGGTCGCCTCTCTGTAAAACAAGGATTGGGACTTTAAAAATGCCACCTCCTTCCCGAAAGCTTAGCTCATGCATTCTGCAGGGCAAGAATCACCTCTAATCCCCTATTTGTACAAGCGCTGACTGCGGCGGAGCCATCGGGGTGGCAGGGGCTGCTCGGCACGCCATGAGAAAAGGAGAATACCATAGCTGAGCGGCTGCTGGGGCGCTCCTAGCAAAGTACAAAGTGCTCCTCCTGAGATTAAGACGGAAGGGGAAAAACCTACAAGGGGGGATGCAGAAAGTGCCTGGTGTGAGCTCCCGTGCTTCTTTTAGATGCAAACAGGCTGTTTAAGTGTGCTTACAGCATCAGCAAATGTGTCTGTGGGACCAGCTGGATCTAAAAAAACAGCAATTCCCTCTGCATGCAGGAGCTGCCTCTCCAGTCTCCTTGATGGTCGTCTCCTGTTTTGGGAGATGACAAATGCACCCGCAGGCTGGTGGGCTCATCTAAGGAGAGGCAAACCGCAGTTCAAAGTCGTGGCCCCACTCGGTGTCAGAAATCTCACTTTCTCACGGCTGGCAAACCGCTCTTGGGCCACTTTTCTCACCACTAGCACGTTGGTGGCTGCTTCTCCTGCTCTGCCAGCGTTTGGTGGGGACGTGAGGTTGGGCCTCACCACGCCAGCCAGAGGAATTCAGATTGCAAAGCATGGAGAGAGCAGTCTCCATCCCGCTGGTCGGACGTGTCCAGAGGATTTTGCTCTCCGCTTTGCTTTCACGTTGCGAGTTAGCTGGGGATTGTTCCTGATAAATAATCCGGAACTGCACTGTAATTTTCTGGGCTGAAATTTGATAATTAAGCAAATATAGCATGTCTTTGTCTTGGGCAAGCACCATAAGGTAAACAGGAAGGAATGAGGGATTAAGATGTCTCTGCTCTAAAGGAAGGTGACAAGCCCAGAGCCGTGACACCTTCGTGCCGAGCCGAGAGGCCCAGCTGTGGGTTGGCATTGCACAGATGCATTGTTCAGGGGTGAAGAGCAAATAAAAGCAAAGGGAAAAGAAAACAAGCTATAAAATTCTCAGCAAAGCACAGAGCCCCAGCAACTGCCTCTTGATGTTCCCATGACAGCTCTGGGGAGAGGCAGGCGAGGGGTCGAGCTTTGAAGTCCTTAAGTTGTCCTTTGCAAAGGCCCCCTGTTAAAATAGTCCCTGTGTTGACATTAGGCTGCATATGGTGGAGAAATTGGACATCTCCCGGCAGGTTCAGTCACAGCACATGCAATCAAAGCAGAGGGGGACTTTTTGGTATTTGACTAACTGGGCGCCAGGCTGGCCCTGTCCCAGCAGCGGGATGAGAGATGCGGAGGCAGAGGTGAGGTTTCACCGGCATGTTCAGGGCTGCAGATGCGGAACACAGACTTGTGCTACGGGTTCCAAGCATGGGAAAGAAAGCCAGGGAAGAAGGTAGCTAGGAAGGTCTTGATATTTGGAGCTCAAACACACACGTGTCAGGACTCGTGAGAGTGGGAATACTGGGAAGGTCGGGCAGGTGATGTTGGAAACCCCCTTTCCCCTGGGGGCAGACAGAGAGGGCTCCCAGGGTGTTGGGAAGCAGGCGGTTTCACAGCAGTTTGGGGGGGGGTTTGTACCGAGCAGTAGCACAATATGAAGCACCACAGTGTGAGAGCAGATGGGAAAGGAGACTTGCATGGGGCAAAGCAGTTGCGACAAAGCTAGGGAAGCAGCTGGGGGGTTGTACATTGCCGTTTCCTAACCACGGGTGAGCTGCCTGCCCTCGCAGACCTGCCTGCACCCAGCTTTTAATTCACATTAAGAGTGGGGAGACGCAAAAGGCCTATTTGTTGCAAGTCACAATGGTGAAACGGGGTCTTAGTGACCTCACCTTCCCCTCCAAAACGCTGGACTCGCCACATAGCACCGGTCAAGGAGGAACGTGGGTTAGCAGTTGGTTTCCCATAGCCAGAGGTGCCACCAGAGCATCCCAGCCTGTGACACCCCCGCTGCGGCAGGGCGCCCGGGGCAGCACCTCGAGGGTGCCCACCCCCATGCACGCAGGTTCCCCCCGGGTTGGCACCTCCGCGAGCGGGCACAGATGCTGACGGTCTCCTCTCTTTCCCTCTCGCAGCCTGCAACTGCAACCTCCACGCCCGGCGGTGCCGCTTCAACATGGAGCTCTACAAGCTGTCGGGGCGCAAGAGCGGCGGCGTCTGCCTCAACTGCCGGCACAACACTGCCGGGCGGCACTGCCACTACTGCAAGGAGGGCTTCTACCGCGACCTCAGCAAGCCCATCTCCCACCGCAAGGCCTGCAAAGGTACCGGGTCGGGGTGGGGTGGCCGGGACCGCACGGCTCCTTCTCCTCCGACGCCTTCCTGCTGCTCCTGCTTCCACAGTTCTTGATCTCGCCATACCCCTCCTGCTCCTCCCTCTCCCAAACCAAGCCCTTGAAATAACTTTTCTTGCCCCCACATTCCCTGCCATCACCTCTCCCTGGTCTCCCCAGCCTCCTGGTGAGGATGAGGCCAGCGAAATACAAAAAGTCCTCACTGCTGAGCATGACTTTAAATTATTTCAGGTTTTATCACTTATAAATCATGCTTCACCTGCTCCGATAGCCACAGCTAATTTGGTCGTCACACATGTAAGGGCAGAGTTGCACAAAACGGGGTTAGATGTAGCGTCTGTAAATCAGCCTCCTCCAAACGCCCGTCTCCTGCTCCCACCCTCAGCGCTGCCAGGGGCACAGGCAGCATTTAACCCACGCACAGAACATTTCACTCCTCGGGACGAGGTGAGAACAGTAAAATAGGAAACAATTTTATTTTGAGCTCAGCAAGCGGAGTTTTTTGAGGTTTCCTCTTCTGCGGTGGACGTGAAGGCAAGCGGGGCTTCAGCTGGGGTGGGAGCAGCAATAAGAGCAAATCCTGCAAATGAACTTTTTTAACTCTCAGCTCTCCGCTGGAAGAGATATAAATCCTGAACCTGAGACACAGCTAAAGGAATCAAGCAAACATTCAAAAGCCAGATTAGAAGATGCTGGGGTTTCCCGCAGAAAGTTTCAGCTCTTTTCTCTCTGAAGACTCATTTCAACAAGAAACGGAAAGCTTTTTGGCCCAAGCTGGGTATTTTTGGCTGGAAAGCTTTGGGTCTTCAGCATTTTCAATTTTTTTAATGAAAACGCTTCTTCATGTGTTGTTTTTTTTTTTTTTTTTCCACTGAAAACAGACACTCTTTGCCAAAGCAAAAAAAGAAATTGCTTCTTTAGACAGCCCTACTCCCCCTTTTTTTCACCTTGTAAAAACTATTTCAACGAGACATTTTCGATCCGCCCTGTGCTGAGGCTGCTAACAAGCTACAGCTTCAGCCAATGCACGGGCTGGTGGGATGTGAACCCAACCCGTGGCTCTGCGGGGGGGACAGGAGCTGCCGTTTTGGGGTCCGAGGAGCCAGAAGGCAGGGGTGCAGGGGGACCTAGTCACTTCCACACCAGCCTCAACACCCAGCACCCCAGCCGGACCCCTGCTCCAGCAGCGAGCTGCCTGCCGCGCGCGGCCGCGCCTTGCCCCCCGGTCCCGAGCGGATATGTGTCGTAATAAAGTTCATATTTCTGCTTTCACGGCCGGGTCGCAGCTGAAGTAACAGCGCATTAGGTTGAGGCAAACAAAGGGAAATTGTGAAGGCGTAGGCTCTCCTCGAGCGGGGCCAGGCAGCGATGCAGGCGGGCATCCACCACCCCCGGGCAGCGGCGTGCTTGCAGAGGGGTTTGCTGATGTCCAGAGCCTGATTCTCATTTACCTTCCTGCTCCTCAGAAAGGGTTTTGGGGTGCCGGGGTGGTGGGGTGATTTCTCACCCCTCCCCAAGCACAGTTATCTCCTTCCCAGAGCTCTGGTTTATCCTGGCTGCCTCCCCAGCATGGGGGCTCCTGGGGACATGGTGGGATTTGGGGGAGAGGAGAGCTCTTTCCCAGCCAGGGGGTCACTGTGCATCCATAGGGATTCCAGTCCTCTGGGATCAGCACAGGGAGCACGGAGCAGGGAGGGGATGCTCGGCCGGAGGGTAGGGCGGATGCCATCCCCTGTCCGTCCATCCCCAGCTTTTCCATCCTGGGAAAAGGCAGTCCCTGCCCTGCGTTGGCAGCAATGTCCATGCTTAAGCCTCTCTGTCTCATTGACTTTGGCATTTCCCAGGACCTTCCTCGCTCCTGCTTTTCCCAGCTCTCCTCCCTGGCCAGGCAGCCTGCTCCCCCTCTCCTGCCCATTTACCCTTGCTGTCCCCTGGCCCCTCACTCTTGCTAACCTCTCCGGGGCAGATAGCACAGTGGTCTTTTACCCAAAAAGCACAGCTGGGTGGTGGGTGGTACCTGCGGGTGGGAAACCTCAGAGCCATGCTGTGCCTCAGTTTCCCCAAGCGAGCACCCGGGAAGACGTGTACTGGCCTTCGTGAGGCACTCCACAATGTTTTAAGGCTGAATTTCCCAGTCACTGGGTCATTCGTTCTATTAAATGCTCTTTGCAATTGTCCTTTTCTCATCCCCCTGCCTTGTCAAACCGCTCCTGCTCTTGAAATTTGAGATCTCCAAATTTAAATACTTCTCCAACCCCCCACAGTTTGTAACAAAAATGTGGCTATTGGAGCTAACAGATACAAAGGTATGTAATAAATATGCTGGTGCATGAACAGCTCCCTGACTCGCAGGCTATTAGCACAATTTCACAGTGGTTGGAATGGTTTATTGTTGGCGTAATCCATCGTCCTATACAAAAGCAGGCGAAATGAAGTTTCCTACAGCAAAGGCATTCCTTTGAAAACTCATTTTCCTGAGCTCTGTTTATGACACAGAGGATATTTTATGTTCCCTCTGTTTTTCTTCCCTGATTCAGGGACTTTTCTGAAATAATTGTTGAAAACGGGCATTTTTAAAAAACAAACCCTACCATCTAACAACTTCAGCCATTTTCCCATTGATAACAATATTAATTTATCATCTCACCAAGCCATCTGCCGAGAGGCAAAGCTCTCCCAGAGTCTCATCTCGACTGAATGTGTTTAGAATTAAGGAATTAACCATCCTGTAGCATCTGCCATCTCACTCACAACTGCCTGACGTCTCATCCCACCCAGTATATTGTGTTTTCTCTATAAGACTTGATTCTTTCAACCATCGCATTGCTCCGTTCATGTCCTACATGTAACACATTTAAACAAATGCATATAATAGAGCACCAGTGCCTTGTGAGCAGATCAAGAGCTGCCAAGGAAGCATGCAGCACACTTAACCCCCCTGGCAAGAGTGCGTGAGCTCGGGCAAACTCACAGCAAATGTTCCATGAAAAAGCTGCTGAAGAGATTTTTGTATTAATTCAACTTCATTAATTCAGCCTAACAGACACATCCAGCTAAACTGCCTTTCCTCTCACTTGTGTTTCTCATCTCTCACTCCATCCTATGCACTAGGTTATGTGCCTCAATTCATAACGCATCTAACGCCAGAAATTTATAGAGGCATGAGTTACATTATTTGAAATGGTTGGGTTTGGTATTTATGCAAAAAATATCACATTGCAGAAATGTTTGAACAATGTCTACTTTTTTTTAACTTGGAGAAAAAGAAAATGCCACAAACTTTTGCACATGTTGCAGGGCATGGTGTGAGGCTCAGGCAGCAAAAGGTGAGCAGAAAGTGGAGCTGGGCAGTGCCCTCTTGCCCACGTGGAGGGCTGGTTGGTTTTCTAATAGCCAAACCTATAATAATTTTTAATTAAAAGAGTTTTTTTAATGATTTGAATTTGTCTTAGCAGCACAGGTGAAGGCATAAGGAGTTGGGCTTTAAGGATTACTTTTACCCTGATGGTTAAAAGTGATGCAGCCATGCCATGTTCCTCGCCTATGCATTCGCTTCCAGTTGTTTTCTTGCAAAAAACGATAGAAAGAAAAAAATTGTCAGTGATCAGAGATGCCCTGTCACAGAGCCACGCAACAGGCAGAGCATGGCATGAAGTCTGCAAACCACATGCAAAGGAATTGATGACAGATGGAGCAGGGATATTGCATGAAGTGGCAACGTTGGGTGCGCGCCAGAGCCTGCCAGGCTGGAGCTGGGAGCTGCAGGAGGACTGGGACTGCTGCGGGTGGGTGGTCAGGCAAAGCCGGGGACACCAGTTACTCAAGCAAGGGCTCAGGCTCCCCTGGCGTTTTGAGGTCAGACCGCACAACTGATCTCTGCGTGGCCCCGGACGGGGACTCTCAGGCTGGAGCAGTCCAGTGGTAGTGCCGGTCCTCTGCCGTGGGGGATGGATGGGCTCATCCCAGCGGGTGCCGGAGTGGGATGCCCTTTGCTCTGGCAGATACATCAAAACCCTGGTCCTGTGCACACCCGTTAGGTGTGGGGGCTGTCCCGAGAAACAACGAAGCCCCAGATATAAGAAATTTCACATGATCATCTTTTAAAACTCAGAACAAAGGCGAATTGTTCCTCTTTTCTCACCAATATTTGTGAGAGCATGAAGAGCTCCCAAAATGCTGAAGCCCTGCTTCCCATTCCTTCTGCTTTCCCTCTGCTGCAAATGATGTTGCAAGTGAAATTCCACATCTGGGTCCTGCAAACCTCCGTCTGCTCCACTCTGTCATGGGCCGCTGTAAATCAGGGCCCTGGTGTTAGTTCTTTTGATTAAATTCACTCCTGATATTTGCCAGATTATTGGCACTAATGTAATTCTATTGGAACAGAGACTCTGCAGGATTTTATAGCCTGGCTGTAAAACAGCTCTGCACTTCAGGGAAAGGATTTACACACTTTTTGATGAAAAGATGACAAATGATACGCATTATGAATGCACTTGTGCTGAGGCTGCCAGTGTAAACCCCTTGTGGAGGGGCAGGATTTGGCACCTGGAGAGGTCACATTTGTTAGGACTCAATGTTTTGGTAAAAAATGGGATTGCCTGCCTCCCCCGCGCTGTTGCAGCCCCACGCCTGTGCTGAGCCTGGCAGACTTTTCCATCTGCGTTGGAGGATTATTTAATGGCTTGTTAAAAAAAAAAAAAAAAAAAAAAAAGGCACTCCCAGCCTACCTGCCCATCCTGGTTTGTACCTGCAAAGGCTCAAGACTTTGATGTTTGATTTTTGGAGACAGTTTCGGTTCAAGCAGAGTGAGGATGCTTGCCATCCCCATGGGCTCAGCCTCTGGTCCTTGATTTCACGGATGCTGATGCAGGTTTTCTTCCCACCCAGCTGCAGGCATTTAGGAGGGGGACACTAATGCAGCGGAACCCTTTTGGCTCCTTGTGCTGCCTGGAGAGGAAGGCAGAGCCCCTGGTGACAGGGACAGTGGGACGAGTCCCCCCCTCCCCCCGTCTCTCTCCACTGACTATAGAGGGAGCTGCGTGACCAGCTTAGAGCAGAGAGCTCATTTCCACAAGGCTGAAGCCAGGGGAGATAGATGTAACCTCTTCTTGCTGCATGGAGCCCCACTGAGAAGTTGGGGTGCAGGAGGCGGTCGGGGTAAAACCCACCTTAGATGGCAGAGTCTGAGGATGGGCTCGCTGCCACCAGTGTCCTGGTGTCCCACCGTTGGTGTCCCACGGGCCATGTCCCAGTATAGGACAGGAAGATCAGCCTGTCCATGGTGCACCTCTGCAGGTTTCAGTTGTGGTCAACATCCTTTCAGCCTTGGAGATGTCCCCTGCCACCACAGTCCCCAGTCCACAGCTAGGTGGGGGCTAGGCAAGCTCACAGCTAACACATCCCAAAGACACGGGGGTGGCCTGGCTGAAACCCCTCAACCAGGGCTCTCTAGGGCAGCAGGGCCACCAGTGGTGGCTCCTGGCAGAGATCCTGTCCCCAACCTTTCCTTGTCTGCAGCGAGTACCAGCTCCCACAGGCTCCCTCCTGTCACTGCAGAGCATCAGTGCAGGAGATCTACCCGTGTGTCCACCCTAGGAGGAGGAGAAGTGCATCCTAAGATACATGCTCCTCTTCCCACAGCAATCTCATTTTGATGCCCATCTCTAGTCCAGCTCATTTGTGGTTTCACAAGGCAAAGTCCAAGGCAACACTTTCTATGAATTCCCCCCAGGGAGATGTTCTTAATTATCAAACTTCCTTCCCTTCCTTTTCTCCTTTTCTTCCTCTTTGAAGACCAGCTGGAGCTACCGTTTAGATGAAAGATGATCCAACTCGTAGAGCTGGCAGGGCTTGGATCAAGTTCTTGTATCAAGGCTTGGTCACCTCTGAGAAATCACATCACTGGAGAAAGTCCAAACTTTCAAGGCATTGATCTGCCAAGCACAGACTTTATTTTCTCCATAGGGCATGCTCTTCCACTGCTGCGAGAACAATTTTCTAGCTGTATTTCTATACTGCATTTGTTAGTGGCTATGCCTTAGTCACCCCTTTCCCCAAGGCCCCATAATTCTTTATATCGATATTATTCCAAGTGCTGAGCACTGATTTACGGTTTCTACATCTAAAACTTGTCATCAGCAACCCCCAGGCACACACAAACCAGTCGGAGAAAGTTTATAGAAATGCAGCTTTAAGCCGTTCCATGCACAGGGGTCGCTGCGTGGAAGTGTCCTGGGGCAGTGCAGGAGGCTTGAGAGCCACTGCCACCAAGTGCCACCACCTCCATGGCACGTCCAGGATCCAGGGTAGAGCTGCACCATTCACCCGCTTGAGCTGGAAGGGTTCCAAAGCAAAGAAGGGACATGATTATTACAGAAACTCTTAAACTGTTTTGAGTTTGTAGTGTGAAAACATGGAAAAGGAGTGATTTTTTTTTTTTTTTTTTTAATGAAGATTTGAGCTCAACACAAGACATCTACCTGGCCATGCCAGCTTTTAAACATCCACAATTTTAATGACATATGAGCAGCTACGTCAAATTAAGCAGCCACTTCTGTGCGAGCCAGAGCGGGAAAAGTTTGCTGCGTCGCAACAGTGGAATATTCCTGTGGCAAACCCAGCAACTGAGACACTTTCTAATTGTTTCAAGCCAGATGGGGCTCCATGTGCCAACCTTCATCCTGCTCTGCCTTTCACGCGTGCGTTCCAGTTCCAAGGACTTTCTAATTAAGTCTGATCTATGTGAGCCATCAACAAGGAACAACCCAAATGTCAGAGCCATGCACAGCCCTTTCCCCCAGCCCAGGGCAGCTCCAGCACCTCCACACAGTGCATGGGGATGATGCCACGCACTGGGGCACACATTTAGGGACCACAGATATCACGTTCCAGTTTCATGTTTGTAGCCACTGGTGATCTGAAGCAGTCATACTTTTTGCTCCTCTATGTATCTGCCCCTGGAAGTGCTCCAGTATTGGGGTTGGTTCTCCATTTTGGTGCAAATTAACTGGAACAAGGGTAAAATCCTGCTGTATGGTCTTCCCAGAAACTCATCGCAGACTTTCTCCTCTCTCTAGCTTATGATCAGGGCCATCTCCCACAATATAGCAGCATTTAAACAGATATATGCTTTCATATATTTTAGGCAGTCTGGGATTGAAACCCGGATGCTCAGAGAGAGCACAGAGCACTGGTAGGACATCCCGCCCCAGGGGCTGGGGGAGCATGAAGGGGCATCACCATGGGCAAGGAGGTTCTGCCATCCACATCCCAGATGAAGTGCACTTGCTGGGGGTCTCTGGTCTGCTACAGTCTCCAGAAGTTAGCTTAGAAGGTCATTAACCAATCCCCCCCCCCCCCAAAAAAAAAAAAAAAAAAAAGAGGGAAAAAAGAAGAAAGAGAGAGAGGTTTGTCTGTGCCTGGTGATAAGATCACAGCAAAATCACCTCCATGCCAAAAATGTCCTTAAGCTGCAGCTGTCTTCAAGCTCTGGGGAAGTCAATAATTTTACATATTGCTCCCACCCAGGCGCGTTTTGCTGCCCCTGCACACCCAGACTCTTGGGGCCGCTGGGCTGGGCAGATGCTGTGCACCCCAGTCCCATGGCAGTGCTGAGGGTGGGGGGCTGCTTCTTAGCCTGGGCCCCCCACTCTCCTCCAAAAAACCACATCAGCACTCCCAGAGCCCTTTTTGGCAAAGCTCCCCTCTCTTCTAGGACTGTCTTTTGGACTTTGCTGAATCGGTAGAGACTAACTTGCATTTAAAGGCAAATTTGAAGCAGACCCAGTTTAGGGAAGGGGAGGTGAGGAAGGGGCTTTTGACATATCTTCAAATGGGCTGGGGAGACATCTGGACATAAACAAGACAGCACCTCACCAGGCAGAGGCCTGACCTGCAGTACAAACCCTGTATCGTGGCTCTGATGTGTCCGCTTGGCATCCTCAGGCCAGCCAGGAGCACCCACTCCCGCGGGAGATGCACCCAGGGCCCTGGGGGTGCCCCAAGTGTCATGCTCCCCCCAGACACTCTCCCACAAAAGCACCCACCAGTTGCTTCTTCCACCCAAATGAGTAGAACCAGGACCCAAAGCATCACCTCCCAGAAGGACAACACCAGGTGAGCCGGTTTAGAGATGTGTCTCCACTGCAACAGGACACCTTCATCACTTTTAGCACAGGAGGGAGGAGCAGCCCCATGAATGGATGAGCTGAAAAAGCATGCAGAAAGGGTAAAAGCCATGACAGAAACTGCCAGCACTGTGTGGGGCTCGCAGAGGTCAGGGTGAGATGCTCTGTTGACTCCAGGGAGCCAAAGACATGGGATGGAGGAGGGTCAGCCAAAGACCCTCTGAAGAACATTGAGCTCTACATTGCAGCGTGGAAATCTGCCCCCCCAGTGCCGTCAGAGGGGAGATCTAGCTCACAGCTGAGTCCCAAATCCATGGATGATCCAGCATATTAGGAAAATTTAGACAGTGTTGATTCCCTGAGAGGAGCTCTGCATTTCTGAAAAATCATGTCCTTGCAATGGTTAAATTTGGGACTGACCACCTTCAAAACTGTGGTTTGGGTTTGGTTTTTCAGCAGAAACACATCCATAAGCAATCCTGAAGGGCAGGTTTGGACTGTGGTTTTTCAGAAGTGGCAGGCTGCAACAGAATAGAGGGGAATTTGCACCCTATTAAAAAAAAAAACCAACAGACTAAACCCCAGTTCTCCATCACAAGTCTCAGACTAAGAACAAAAGTTACTAAATTCATTTGCATAGTTAGACCTTTGCATATCTCCAAGACAGAGGAAAGAAAAGGAATAATTTGCCTTCCCCATAAATATTTTCAAACTGTTGAGATAATTTCCTGCTTCAGATCAGTTCTCAAGAGTGAAAAGTCCTCCAGGCTCTCAGGTCCTGAACATTAAAACAAAGGTCTGTCCTGCTCATCCACATGCCCTGTTCTGATTTTAAGCATATTAAAATGAAAAGGCTTTTTTCTGATAGAAAAAGAGATATTTTTCAGTTAAACATACACTTCTCAGAGCATCACAAATCAGTGACCTGGATTTGTGCCCCAGGAGCTCTCATTGCAATTTTTCACATGCACTTGGGGTGTTAGGGGGGGTCTCCCCACTGTGGATGCTTTAGTGTCTGATAAGGGCTGTGCACACCAAAGGGATCCCCCTCTGCTGAACTTTTTCTAGAGTTTCTCTCTCATCTACCCAACTGCCTCATTTAATGAGGTTTGTGGCAACCTCATCATCTCTGAGACTTTTACTCCACTGCCAGATTTGATTGAAACATTATTAGTGGGAGAATACACTTGTAGGAACCTCATTTCCTCAGGAGCCAGGCTAAAAACACGTCAGGAGGAGAAAATGTTTGCCTTTTTTTTTTTCTCCTCAATAAAAGTATTTTCCAACCCACATTTTCTCATGCAATATCTCCCATGAGAGCAGATTGAGCCTTACTTTGCTTTAGAGCCGTGAGGACACCATGCCCAGGGACTGTGCCCAACTAAGCTGCTCTCTGCGTGGCCAGTGCAGCCCCCAGGGGTCTTTGACAAGACTTGACATTTTTCAATGGAAAAATAAAAGGGATGACATCCTCCATGACAAAAGCCAAGTCCTGCCAGCAAAGCAGGGAGAAGGAAGCCCCAGTGCTTCATCCCTGGGCATTTCAGCATCCCCACCACTCTCTCTGGCAGCTTCTCCGTCTCCGCTGCAATCACCCAAAAGGTGGAGCTCCAAGATGACAGGGGAATTTTTAACAATTTTCCAACAAGAGGATTTTCGAGCATTTTGGAAAGTGCTGCCATAATTGTCTTATTGTCTGTATCACTAATGCCTGCCCATAGTGCGCCTGCCCAAAAAGTGGATTTATTACCGTGGTTCAAAGCCCCCTCCGGATTAGCGGCGACTCTTGCTCAGTGGAGGCATTGTGGGCCCCGTCTGTTACTTGTTATGGAGAAGACAAAGACAAGGTCTAATCTGTGAAATTTGGCCCAAACCACAGGGCGCCAAAGCCCTTGGCTTCCCCGAGTGCCAGTTCAGGAGGAAGAAATGGGAGAGCCCTGAGAAGCGGCGCAGGAGGAGGGACACTGTGAAACGCCAAGAGATTATTTGGCTTTGCCTGATAAAAGGGGGAATTCATTTTCTGCTGGCAAGAAACCTTTAAATCTCCAAGAGAATGTGCTGAGGGACATTGTGCATGAACATGATCCTTTGGAGAACTAAATCCAGTTCACAATATCGCAGACAAGCTGACGATCTCATTGCAAAGCAGTTAACAGTTAATATTTAAAGCCATTATTAGTATTCAGAGTTAACACAGAGACATTTCAACCTCTGCTTCTGGTTAGCAAACTAGCTGGGGCCAGACTGGGTGGGTACACACTAAATACCACAGTTTCTTTTCCTCGTGACATAAATCTGTGGGATTTGCAGAACGTGCCACCCATGGTGGAGATGCTCTGCCATTAAATATGGTCTTAGCCATCCCTGCAGGATCCCGTCCCCAGAGCCAGCATAAACCTTTCCGCATCACTCAGGTGCACAGATTTCAGATTCTAACTCTCCTCACCCACAGACAAATAACCAGGGTAGGTCTCCAAAGGAAGGAGCGCTGCTTGTTTTGATTTGTTCCCCCAAAGGCAGGAGCCAAAGCAAATCTGCTAAAAAAAGCCTGCTCAGGTCAGGTCTTTGGGACAGCTTCAAAGCTGGGGTCACCTTTGAGATGGATTACAGCTACAGGGGGACAACTGAACCCACCCCAGGAGTTTCTCACACCTTGCATTCCCCAGGGCAGATGTGTTCATTGGAACCAGGATTTAAAGTACCTGAGTTACTAAAGACAGAGGAACAGGAAAAAAATAACTGTAATAATAATATCTGAACCATACCTCTAAATACTAAAACATAAGACTAAGTGAAATATGTTTACTGCATCAGGATGACGCGGGCTGCGTTATTGAAGCAACAGGCAAATTTAAGTTGAGTTGTTTTGACATTTTGCTGTTTAAAATATTGTCAGAATCAAAGCATTCACACAAGAAGCTTGATTTTGGTGCATTTTCTTCCAGCAGAAAGCTTCTGTAGCCACATTTTTTACTCCAGTTGGAGTCTTTGGAGGAAAGAAAGCAAGCAAGCAAAGGGAGGCAATTTTGGCCATGAATCTGGAAAAGCATTTAAAAGCATGGTTAAATATAAATGTGTACCTAAGGCATATTGGCTATGTGGGACTTAAATTCTTACTTAAAACTGAGTGTGATTTCCTGAAGAAGGTTCTTTCTCAATACTGGAACCTTCATCAATGACTATTGCAAATTAAGGTGCTTTTTCCAGTTTAATGAATTGCTGTTTTACTGCTTAGCGCATGGTGTAACGTAAAGCAGTCACGCTTTGGGCTTTTAAATCTGGAAGCCCTACGATGTATGTTATCATTGCAGATACAGTGTGACAAGAGGAAATCTGGACACCCTGTGAAATCAAGCCTTTTTCTGTTGTTCAGTCAAATGGATTTTTCATCATTCTGAAAACCTCCCAAGGAAACAGCTTGCCCGAAAACAGGAAGATGATAATTCTCAAAAAATGCGGGTCCTTTCAGGTACCTTCTCAAAAAAGGTCACACTTGAAAAGAGCTAAGCCTGGAGATTTATCCCTCTGTTTACCTTTGAACACAAGTGTGTGGGTAGATTAACAGCTGGGAATACCTCCGATCAAAATTCAGGGGTGGAAAAATATTTGCATTTTTGTTATGCTATTTGTCAACCGTTGGTGGGCCAGACACATCCCAGCAAGTTCAGCCACTTTTCCAGGGCACTTTGCATCCTTTCATGCATGGTCCTAAGATTTGCTTTCAGGTATTTTTTAGTCCCAAACCAATCAAATCTCAGCTGAAGCACAGAAATGCATCCTTGCCTATGCTCAAGCTGACGATGGTCTGCCTCAGCAGATTTGTGCATATAATAGTGGCTTGTCTTGGAAGCTTCAGACAGAGATATAAAACTCTATGACAGACAGTTTTGCAATAGCATGCCCCCGGGGGAAATCTCTTCCTAACTGCAGGCAGTTAGTAGCTGGCTTGGAGTGCTTATATCCGTATATATATTAATCCCAGCTAATGTAACTACAGATGTTCTCATTCATAGGCCTATCTAATCCTGTTGGGCCTTTGCCATGGTGTCTCGTAGCATGAGTTCTACGAGTTAATTACGTGCAGTGCAAAGAAGCATTTCCTTTTATCATTGAAAAAGGTTGCCTTTTAAATGCATTGAATGTCCCTTTGTTCCTGTATTTTAAGGACCAGTGAAGAGGAGCACCTGTCTGACCTTCTCGGCGCTGTGCATTACTTGGCATCCCTCCATCGTCTCTTGGCAAGGCATTTCTAATCTTTTCCATCACCCTCAGATGGGTGCCTCTCCGTGCCTTTCACTCCAGTTTCCCAGCTGAGGACATACTCTTGATTTCTATAGTGTCATGATATTATATTCAGCATTACTCTCTACCCCTTTCATAATACAACCTACTATCTTGTTGCTCTTCTGAGCTCCGTTGCAATCAGCCAGATGTTTCATTGACTCCTAGATCTTTTCCTGGAGTGGTTGCAGTTAATTGGGACCCTTCAGCGTGTATGAGCCATCCTGTTCTCTCCTTCCAATTATGCCTCCTTCTGCGTGCTGGTTTTTGTCTGCTATCCCCTCACCCACTCGGCCAGTTTGGGTCGGTCTTGCAGAAGACCTACATGGTCTCCTCACGTCTGGACTAGCCAAGCTGAAGGTGGTCACCTAGAAATGCTGTTAGCTCCTTGCTTTCCAGGTCATGGTTATTATATAAGAAAAATCAGCTTTTGTGGGCAGAGGCAGCCCCATTGCTACCCTCATTCCCCATTAAAACCTCACCATGTATTCCTGCTCCTTGTTTTCTCCTCCACAGCCAGGTTTTTAAGCAGAAAATAACTTCATTTTTCATTAGTAATTCCAGGTTATCTCTGCCACAGACACTTATCAAAGATTTTTCTTAAAGACTTTCTGAAAGAACTAAATCATGACAGTTATTTCCCTTCCTCCTGATGCTGTGTGAACTAACAGACTAAAGACATACTGTTTTCTTGCACCAACATCATTCCCGTTTACTCCTCTCACATCACGCTCGCTGTGCCATTGCATCCTCCTTTATGGGGTGATCCTTTTAAGCAAGGCAGGAGGATACAGAGGATAAATCAGGTGTTATACCCCTTATTATCTCAAAGGATGTCCCAGGCCCCCTCCTTTCCTGATCAGTGAGGTTTTCTCAGCTCTGGTGCCTCATGGTCTCTGCTCTGCTCAGTGCAGGGGACTGCTGATATTCTGCATCACGGTAGGGGATGGACAAACGCTTGCACCCAGGGAAGTCCAGGCATGAAAATGTGTTTTGTGAATCAGAAAGGCAGTGAGGATGCCAAAGGGGTGTTTGCACCAATCACACCCCCTTTGCGACTCCAGTGCAATCTTCCCTCAATTTGGGGTTACAACCCAAAGGAATTTGAACTGTACTGGAAAAATCAGCATTAACCACCAGCAGCCCAGCTACTTCATGGCTGGGGAAGGAGAAGAGCCTGTAATTGCTGGCTGCAAGTGTTTGCACTGGCCAGGGAACTGCAAATTGCCTTTAATTGCTCCTAATTGCTGGCACTGGTTCAGTTCCTCTGGGACAGGGACTGCAAATGTACATCTGCAGACACTGCTTAGACCACCTCCTGCCTCCCTGCGCCAGGAGGGTTGACTTGCTGCTGATTCGGAGAGTTTTCTGGAAGATAGAAAAGTCAAAATGGGGTCCGGCATTCAAGGAGCAGGAGTGCTGCTGCCCAAGGCAGTCGTCCCAGACACGCGAGGTCCTGTGCTGCAACAAAGAGGTGGGGACCAGTGGCAGAAAGCACATCCTTACACCCAGAGGGAATTTACCCCACAGCGTGTCAGAGGGAGCTATCAGCCAGAGATTTCTCCTGGTGAGGTCCTGGACCGAGGGCTGGTGATTCCAGCTCCTCCGCCACTTGTCTGCTCTGTAACCTTGGGCACATCCTGCGTGTCCCTTGGGACACAGCTAACACCCGTGCTGCAGAGCCCTCACAGGAGCCCGGCTTTGGGAGAGAGTAGACAACTTCAGACAGATATGGCTGTAAAAATAACCACGGCAGCTTTGGACAAGTTGTGCTGCGGCATTACCTCATGAGGGAAAGAAGCAGCGGCATCGCTATTTATTTATGTGGTGTCCAAAAGAGCGCTCTGTGCTCTGCAGCCCTTCTTCCAAGAGCCTGATTCTGTAAATCTTACTCATCACGAAGGCTTTTTTTCCCTCTTTTTTTCCTCTTTTTTTTTTCCCCTCTCTCTTCCAAGCGGTCCCATTGAAATCAGTGCAATCCGTTCACATGGGGGAGGATTACTCACAGGATGGGGGTTTGCAGGCAATGCCTGAAACCAGCACTTGCAGCCCCAGAGGGGACGCCTGAAACATGAGGCATGTTCCTCTCCATCCTCCTGCCCTTTGCCTCTTCTTGTGTAACCCTTCCCTGATTTGCTTATTTTTGTATTAACTCCTGCCTCTCTGCTCTTCTTTAACTCTTTTCTCTCCTGTTCCTTCTTTAGGCTCTTGCTTAATGTATTTTTATTTCCTCTCCCCCAGCAATATTGAAGCCATCCCTTGGGGCTGCAGCATGCAGGTTTTCCCACCTAGACGTCACCCTGCTTTCTGTGCTCATCACCAGCCACATTGATTTAATGCTAAAACTTTTCCAATCAAAACTGGGTTTCATAGAAAAGCAAGTTTTCCACTACGGGCAGGCAGCTGGTTCCCAGAGGCAGCTCAAGGGAAGGGGGGAGAGTAGGACATTTAATCAAAAACCCCAAATCAGAAGTGTTAGGGAAGGAGGAGAAAAGAAGCAAAAGCTTTTTTGTTTGGGTTTTTTTCCCTCCCATGTGAAAAATCATCAGGTTTTGGCAAGGCTCAGTCTCTTCCTGTCCAGCACTGGTGGAGCCGAGGGATGGCGGCAGTTTGCTCGTGCTCTGGGGTGGGCTGCATGGGGACGGGATGCCCCATGCAGGGACAAGGGGACATCCCAGGGCAGGGGGCTCCAGGCACCACGCAAACCCTGCTGGGAGGGGACTAGCCTGGGAGCTGCTGTCCCGTAAAGGTCAAACTGGGGGCTGTTGGTGCAGGGAGCAGGAGCAGGATGGTGCTGGGGCGGGTTGGAGGGAAGCTCCAGCCGAGCACCAAAACTTGGACACCCAAAACAAATGAATGCGCGATGTGATCTGCCGTCCCCAAACAAGGCAGATTTAGTGTGTCCCAGAGCCAGGGAGCTGCAAGACAAACCAAGAAGCCTTGTAGGGTCCAGCACAAACCCTCATGGGAGTGATATGCTCAGTTTGAGGGATTTGGGGGTGTTTGAAAGCCAAGCCCAGCTGCTGGAGCCCATGGAGACACTCACACTGGTCCTGACCCACAGAGCAGATCCCTCCAGGTTTTGGGCAGCAGGGCAGGTTTTCCCCCAAACCCTCTTTTTGGCAGGCAGCTCCCCTGAGGGGCTGAAGGAGAGCAGCATCAGTGCTCCCCAGGGAGGGTTTTGGCTGGCTCCTTCCCGAGGATGCTGCACAAGAAAAGGAAAGCTTTCCTGCCTTTCCCTGCCACCACTCAGCAGGGGCAGACCACAGTCTGGCACAGCGCTTGCAGCTCTTAGAAATCAGGGCTGTTAACAAATGTGCGAGGCCATAATCCTTTTGAGGCAGTGATGATAACAAGCCTTGATGCTTTTTTTTTTTTTTGGCCTTTTTTTTTTTTTTTAACAAACAGCTGCGCCGGTAAGTCCCACTGTGGGAAATGAGATGGTGAATGATTTCAAGTGCAGTATTTACATCCCCTGCCAAACCCTTCACATCTGCCCAGCTCTGCAGTCAAGCCTCTATCCATCTGGCCAGGAACAGCAGGTCCTCCAGCCTGCCTGCATCCCACAAGGGCATTTCCTTCCTGCGCCCGCAGTGCCAGCTGCCAGGGATGCTGCTCAGCAGGGAAGGGCTCAAGCAAAAGCACTGAAAGGAGGGTGGTTTGGTTTGGTTGGTTTTTTGTTGTTTTTTTTTTTTGTAGCGCACGTGAAATGAATTCCCAACATCTCTGAAAGCAATTGCTTCCTGCCTGAGATCTGGTGTGCTGAAGGGGTGATGAAATGCTCCTTGATTTTGCACCTCTTCCTTACAGCCCTGCCGCTGCTCCGGGGAGCCCAAGGGAGTTTGAAGCTGGCTGGGGTGGGGGCAGCGGGTGCTGTGGCTCCTGGAGTCCTCCAGCAGCGCTGCCTTGCCTGCTCCCCTCCTCTTCAAGTCCTGCAAACTTTTGATCTCAGCACCCATGGGATGAGGCAGTTGCAGTGTCCACGGGTGGGGATCCTTGAGCGGGGACACCCCACACTGCCTCCTTGAATCTGTAGAGCACTCCTTGCCCTGGGCAAGATGTCCTGGCTGCAGTTCCATCCGCGCGGTGGGACCAGCCATGGCCGGGCCACCCCTTCTCTGGTGCTATCCCCTCTGCGCCCAAGCGACGGCCACGTGCACCCTCTCTGCCAAATGCCACCTCTGTTTCAGGTCAGTGTGGTGCCTGGCTGGATGGGTCGTTGGCCGGAGGTCCAGCGCCAGCTGCGGAGACGGTGGAGCCGTGCCACGAGAGCTGCCGGCAGAGCCGCGGCGCTCTCCCCGCTCCCCGCCAACGCCGCAACGCCACCCGCGCCCGCGCTCCTCTCCCCCTGACCCTCTTGTTGTGTGTTCCCCCCACAGAGTGCGATTGCCATCCCGTGGGCGCCGCCGGCCAAACCTGTAACCAAACCACGGGCCAATGTCCCTGTAAAGACGGTGTCACCGGCATCACGTGCAATCGATGCGCCAAAGGCTACCAGCAAAGCCGGTCTCCCATTGCCCCCTGCATAAGTAGGTGGATCGCTCTTTCGATGTCTGTAGATTAGAGATATTAACTTTATAAATGCACAGGAGCCACTGCCCAGGCTGGGCAGCTACTAACCCCACCACATATATGCCAAAGGGCAGTGCTCAGGTACCCCTGCCAGCCACACTGCCCACAGTAGGGCATACAGTCCAAAAATCACCCCTAACTTCCAACTAGCTTGTCTGTCTTGTTGGGTGGGTTTTGTGAGTGCATCTACAGCCTAATTTGCTGGTAATTTGATACTGCTTCACAGGGCAAAGGTGCCCTGAGAGCACATTTGTTTTGGGGTACAACATCAGGTCTGGATGCTAAGGCAGATGGCTACAAACTGGTTTTTCTCTCCAAAATCAGGCTGTGCTGCACTGGCACAGCGCTCAAATCAGAGGACCTGCTGGTTTGATGGAGTTGCCATCACATTAACACAGCCAATAGCACCTGGATTGCTAAAGGGGATCTTACACTCACACAACCCACCCAGAAACGTGGGCTGGTTTACTGTTTGCTTCCTTGAGTTTGCTTTTTAGTGTGCCTTCCCAAGGCTGCTCTCATCCTCTGCTCCAAAAACAACAGCAGCAAGCACCAGGTACAGCTCCCAAAGTCTCTCTGTTGCAGCATTTGGTCTGCAAACATCCACATCCCCACTCGGTCCCTGTTGAGCACTCCCTGCCCGGACAAGGTGTGCTTTAGTCCAGTGCTCCTCTCTGCTGCCTGTTGGTTCTGCTGTTGTTGGATCATTCAGTAGCTCATGCACCTTGCGCGAGGCATCTCCACCTGCCCTAATGAAACGAAGCATCAAAATTACGGTGCCTGGGATGGGCTGGGCAGCAGGAGCTGCTCCCCTTGAGGTTGTCTCCCTGCTGCTAAAAGGCAAAAAAAAGCCCAATGGGAAAAGAAAAGTGAGGGTTGAAAGAATCAAGTCTTTGTTGGGAATCCACAGCCTGCTCCCGCACTGTCGCCTCGCAGCATCTGCCTCTGAGGACAGCCATTGCCAAATTATGGGGCAGATACCCTTTCTCCACCTTCTCCTGCTGAAGAAAACATACATTCCAGGGTGGTTTTTGGTCACTTGAGATTCATTCTTCCCCGTGTCGCAATGGGACGGCAAGAGCTCAGACCAGATGCTTGTTTCCCCAAGACGTTACAGTCATGGCTCCAGTATGCTTTGCAGCAAGTATGCGCAAAGGTTTATCATTAATCATTCCCCAGGGCCATGGTAAATCAGAGAGTAAATTGTTCCTTGCATCACTTCCCTTGGGATTCATTGCACTAAATAAAGACAGGCACAGAATTTCAACACGATCCAACCAGGCGTTGGGAGCCGGGCTGTGCTCATGCCAGCTGCCAGACTGGTGTGCTCAAGGCTGCCTGCTGGCGTGAGCCTGGCAGGGTTGCCTGGCCCTGGCCCTGCAACCCGGCCACCATTCTGGCACCCGTGAGAGCCCCTTACTTCTGTGTCACTGCAAAACATCCTTTCCAAGGGGCCAAAACTTTTGTTCACATGTGTTTCAAGCAACACTGTGGCCTGGCTATCAAGCTGCTGTGCAGTTTGGGGGAGTTTGATCTGCACATATGATGCTAAAGTAATTAAATTGAGGATATGAGCAACTGGCAATTCTCTTATCTTAGAAAAACCCAAACCAGCACATTTTCATCCTTGAAAAATGTCAGTGTGTGTGTGTGTGTGTAAGTAGTTCACACATACTTTATACACGTGTAGTGGAGGGCACTTGCTCTCCATCCCTACCCACACTGCTCTCCCGTCTGGCACTGGGAGGGCACAGGAACACTGCAGCTAGCAAGGGGCTGTCCACCTTCTCTGCAAGAGCACAGTTACTCTCTGATTTACCACTGCTTATATTTTCCTTGTCTCAAAGACTTATAGTCATGCAAAAATCACCTTGTGGGGAATGAACAAGACACCAGTGGGGTCTGTCTGCACCACAGCCCACGCCGGCCTGCACAAGCACCCATCCAGCTGCCAGCTTTGGGATGGCTGTGCTGGCTGTTCATGTACTGCCTGACTATGCACCATGTGTTTCACATGGGCTTGTGCCTGTGTTTAATTACATGAGGGTGAATGATTCAAAAAGTCATCTAATTGGGCTGCACCCCTATGAGCTGCCGTCACTGCAATGCAGACAGACCCCAGCATACCTCCCTCTGTGGCCAGGCAGGTTCCCGAGAGCAAAAGTAGAATGAGGCAGATGCTGACCCCTAGCTCATGCCTAAATTCCACTTTCAAAATGGACTGGTAGGGTGTTCCCCCACCAGGATTCCGGGGGATGCACAGAAATTGCAGCACTGTGCCCTAAATGCACAAAAGATGTCAGTAATGAGGTCTGCATATGTGCACTGGGGAAAAGAGATCATCTTGCCAAAGTTGGGACCATATAATGCGCTCCATCTGCAGTCCATCCTTTTTAACATCAACAAACACAGTCAGATTTGGGCCATGAAGATCCAAAACATTATGTGGTTTCAGCTGTGCAAAGCCAGCCCCAAATCAAAACCAGGGACCGTTGCATTGGCACCAGCTATGTTTGTGTTTCCTTTAAATGTGTGAGATAACACTTGAATTCCAGCAGATAGATGCAATGCTTTACCTGCATCTTATCTCACATAAGAGGAGTGGTAGCACTGCCTCAGACATGGAGGGAACCAGCAGCTGGAAGGAACAACCCAGGGACAGGGAGAGGCAGCAATGCTCCCATTGCCTGCTGGGGCTGGGCACCACGTAGCAGGCAGCCACACTGCCCTGCTTGGCTTATGCACTCTCCGAGCCCCTGCAAGAGCACCCTTCACCCTGGGATCCAAACTGGGACCTAGCAATTGCAGCAGGTTGTGTCTGGGCAGCATAGCAATTGCTGACTGTGGCACCCTATCAATTATCTGGCTGGCTGTATCTTTTATTTTTAGCCGCAAGCCAACATTTTTTGTTTAAAAAACCCTTTCCCACACCCTCTTGGGAGGTCCAGTTCTCCAGTGAGTATGGTCCTGGTGTGCTGGTTTCTGGGGCTCTTGTGAGGCTCCTCGCTGGAGGACATAGTTGGGAAACACCCCTTGCTGGTAGACATGGTTGGGAACAGAAAATGCAGTGTGTGCAGGGACCAGGCTTTTTGGGATTTGGAGTAATACTTCCTTCTTTTATCTCCTCACCTTTCCTGTCTGCTTCTCGCTGTCCTGCACAGAGATCCCTGCCGCTCCCCCCACCACCGCCGCCAGCAGCACGGAGGAGCCTGCAGGTACGTTGTCTCTTCTTTTAAAGCATCTTGGTGGTAAATGGCTTTTGAGCAATCGTCTGCCTGAGATGAAATTGCATTAAATTAATACATAAATTCTGGTTTTTGTACTGGGACAAGTGGTTTCCTTTTATGCCCCAAATGTCCGAGTGTTTGAAACAAGTGCGCTGCATCCCTAGAGATGGGTGTTACTAGGTGCGTGTGGGAGCGTAGAGAAGATGCAGAAAGATTTTCCCAGAGGTGCTAAATCTATAAGCACACAGAGGTTACCCAATGTGCAAGCAATGCTTGATGAAAAAGAGGTAAGGACTCAAGACTACCACCGGCTGATTATTAAAGATTAGTGGTTACCTTCTCAAGAGGCTCAGAGAACAGTTCTGTCACATTTTTCTGGTGGAGAAGGATTAGAGAACCAAAAATCCACCAAAAGAGAACAAAAATCTAAGTGTTGCTGCATATGACCATTTCCTTTATTTGCCTAGATCTGTGTGTTTCTTGTGCTAAGTGATCTTAGGTGCTGATGTGACCTGTGTATGTTATAGCAATGAGTCTCCTGTCCGGTTTTGTGGGTCCTCAGGGTGGGACACGGCTGTGGTTAGTGGCATTGCTGGGGCCAGTTGTGCTCAGAGGTGTCTCAAGGCCAGTGACTGTAAGAGCAGGGGAAGCATCTTAGCTTGGAGCAATGGACTTGGATCACCATATTTATGCAAGCTGCAATACAGAGGATCATCCTGAGAAAGCTTTGGCATGTCACGGTGTGTGTATCCTCCTGTTACCCCTCCCCTTGTCCTTGTGCCAAATACAACCCATGCAATGCTGACCTGGGGCTCCACACATCTCTTTGTATGCCCCATCTCCACCACCACACCTGCACCAACACCCCACCAACCTCCCCTCCTGATTTACACCCCTAGAGGGACCGACACCTGCCCCACCATGCCACTGGGGGACTTTCTTGTCCCCAGCTCCCTCGGGATGGATGGGTCTGAGCAGGGGATGACAGCAGGAGCCAGAGAGCCCTGGGAAAGCGTGACTTATCCCACCCTGCTGCCTGCAGGTTCCTGGGGTATTTGAACAGCGCCGCAGCTGTGAAGGACACAAGGTGTAAAGGCTGTTTGCTTTTGTCTCACCAGCATAGGAGGATTCATAAATTAAGGATTTTGTACTAAAAGTGAAGGATGTCACCTTGAATTGAACTTTGAGCCAAGGCTTGTCCCGTGGCGGGGCTTTTCATGCAGGCTGTGCGTGTTGCTGTATGCTCAGGAGTTCTTCCCGGGATGGGAAACCCAGGGAGCAAAGGGACAACAAGGTCTTCAGTCGCCAGCATCACAGGAAGGTAAAGCTCAGGGTTTTCTGTAAGACTGATTTAAAGGACAAGTTCTACCACCTGTAAACACAGTAGCAGCAACTCCGTGTTTCAGTGTCTTCTCTTAGGCTGGTGTGAGCAAGAAATATCTTGGAGCCTTGGGTTTGTGCCTATTGCTTCACATGTGCTTCTTAAAGTGTCTCCACTGACCCAAAGGGCTGAAAGGAGCATGAAGACACACCAAAAACCTGGCCCAGCCAGCATGCTTCTAGCTCAGGTGCTGGTGATCAGCCTTTTTGCTTCTTTGCCTTATAAACTGGGTGCTGACGTGAGATGTGCGGTTTGGTGAGTCCATCACAATGAAGTATAGGGCTATTGGGAACACAGACCATCCCACCTAACCTGAAGCCAAGCAGGAGCAAGTCTTCTCTTTCTTACAGCACTGTTTGCTGACAATACCAGCCTCTGTTACCCACTTCCATCAGGAGAAATATTCTTCCCCAACTCCTCAGGAGCTTAATTACATGCCATAGTGCATCCCGCCATCTTCTTCCAGCCAGAGAGCTCCTCCTCAAAGCTCCCATTAAACCTTCCACCTTGTCCTGGCTGCAAGAGGACTCAGTGTGGGGATGTCCCCCCCTTGGCCAAGCCCCTGGGACTGGCAGGCACACCCCGAGTCTTCCCATGAGCTTCGTGAGAGCTGGCAGCTCCTGCAGCCTCTGCAACTCTTTCATTTATCCCAACACCGCACTTTGGTGCAATGTTGTACGTGCATTCCAGGAATGCCAGCTAAAGGTGCTGGATGCATGGAGCAGAGCAGGCTTCCTTCTCCCCATCTCATTCTGTGAGAGGGAAATTTCTGTCTGCAACTCCCTGTTTCACCCCTTGCTATAAAAGAAGACCACGGTCTAGCTGAGACTTTTAGATGCTTGAGGGTAGGTTTTTCCCATCCACAGGGACTGTGCTGCTGATATATGGAAGATTTATAGGCAGATAGAGAATATTAGCTAGCGGTTTAAGGATCCAGTGGGACCAACTGACATCACAATTTCCAAACTGAGTGTGTTGAGTGGGGAGTCGAGCACTACTCAGCCCTTGCAGCTCTGCAGGGTGGTGCTTTCACCCTCCGCCAGGTAATAATAAACCCAAGCAATGTTTAAATACAAAAAGCTCAACAGATGAAATACTAGATTTCTCATGGGCTCCTGCTATTTAGCAGGGACTTGCAGACTAAATGTTCTGTCTCATGCCCTGGTAACACAGAGATTTTGTGCTCCACACAGGATCTGTCTGTTCCTCACCCCACAGCCTCTCAAACCTGCTCTGTTCCCACGATGCTGTAGGGATGGCATAGCAGACCTCCCGCACCACGATGCCACGGGGTTTATCACAGGCTCTGTCTGGCAGCTGAGGAGATGCAGAGATGTCTTCTCACAGCCCTTTCTGCAAGGAGCTTGGCTTCTGAGATGAAGTCCTTGTCTGTGGAGCTATAGCATCTCCATGCTGGGATCTCCTTGCACCATTGCTGACCCAGGGAGCAGAAGCAGCCCCAGCACTCACACTGGGGACCTCCCAGCCAGAACCTTGGATGCTTGGTGGAGTCTCCTTTCCTTGGGCTCCTTAATTCCAGGGGCCAGGGCACGTTCCACCCAGTGCAGCTGCCCCAGCCCTTTCCTAAGGCAAGACCTGGCTCGTGCCATCCCCTCCCCTGCTCAAGATCAGGTTGCAGGGCACGGGTGCATTTCTGAGCAAGTAAAGAACTGCTTTGCCCATCACCATGGTGTGAAGCATCCCTCAGGTCAGTTTTGCAAGCAGCTTGCCCTGCTAAGCCTTCTATCAGTCCTGGAGCCGGTGGCAAGAAGTGACACTTGAGCAGTGTCCCTGAATTTGAACTGGCCACAGGGGTCTCTCAATGTCTTTTTGCTGCTGTTAGGAGCTCATTTATCTGGGCGCATTCCTATTCATGAGTCCAAAGGGGCCTTTCTGAGGACATTCTCTATTTTTCACAGTCTTTCCCTGCCAGTCCCCATGTCCTCTCACATCTTTCCAGAGCGTGACCACAACAGGGGCTGAATGCAGGCGAGGGCTTGGAGGAAGCAGCGTTTATCCACATCCATCAGCCAACATCCTGGCTTGAAAGGAAAGAGCTGCCAAAGCCCCAGTCCTGCTGCCCCCACAGGTGAGGACTGGTTTGGGGGTGACACATCTCCCACCTGTGTGCTCCGTGGAGATAGCAACGCAGCTGGGGAAAACGGTCCTTTCTGTGAACTCCCTGCACTGTCCTGGGCAAATGCCAACTGGGGCAGCTGCATTCGGCCATCCCAAATTCCACGTGCCACCTCAATTGGCCACAGCCCTCGTCAGAGCCTGCCCTGAGCTGATGTGCTGTGGCAGTGTGACTCACAGCACCCCCGGGCTGCTGCGAGTCACAGCCACCAGCTCGGCACTGGGCACTGTGCCGGGTGGGCTGGGGTTGGGACTGGGGCTGGGGCTGGGGCCAGTTCCCCCTTGGACCCTTGGCTAGATAATGAACAGAGCCAGGGTGAGCAAGGCAAAAGCATAGACCCTGCAGCAATAGGACCCTTGAGCAGGACAAGGGGGTGCACAGCCTATTTTAGGCACCAAATGTGGACACTTTGGTGAAGAGCAGGTCCCTGTGGAGCCAGTGGGGAGAGATAGGTGCTTTCTGCCACCCATGCGTCTCCCTGGGTGAGTGCCGATAGGGATGGCTGCAGGGATCGGAGGTTTGTCGGTCAGGATGTGCCCCTCACCTCTGACCGAAGCTTTGGGTAGGTGTCTGCAACATTTTCCAGCCTTGCTATGAAGGGACCATCTCACCCTGGTGCTGCTGGCAAAGTTACAGCCTCCAGTCCCAAGCCCCCGTTGATCCTGGGAGCAAACAGCCCTGTTGGGGAAGGAGTGAGTCCCATAACTCTGCATCCTCATCATGGACAGAAGGGTTATTTAGGGATCTGCCCAAGCCCAACTGAGTTTGCATAAAGCCAGTAATTGAGAACATCTCAGCAGGGTTAGAGATCTCCCTTCAGCAAAGGAACTCCTCGCCGGAGGCTAGGAGAGGATTATCTACGGGCTGGGAGCGAGTCGGGCATCCTGACAGCCTGCGAGCCATGAGAAATGACTCGACAGCGTCTCTTGGATCCCCGTGTCACTGGAGGGCTGGATCTCCCCGCTCTCTGCCCGGAGGGGTGACTGGGGACCAATCTGTCTTGCCAGGAGCTGCTCGCGCTGCCTCCTCGTGAAAGCCCAGCAGAGGCTGAGCCAAGCTGAGCAATCTGATGGGCTCAGTGTCCGATCATAATTCTTCTCACTGTGATTTTTATTGGACTTTTTAAGCACCATTTTGTGCAGGGAGCTTGAACCCTCCATATTTCATCCCTTACCCTCTGCAGGGAGCAGCAGGCAGCCCCGGGTCTCAGCATCGCTCAGCCCCCACCACCACCCTGAAGCATCCTGCCGAAATTCGTGGTGTTTTCTTGACAAATGCTTAAATTGGTGTGTCTGAGAGCCAGAGCTCCCATGGTATGGGATCAAAGGGCTTATAGAGATGGAGGAAGAAACTAGTGGGAGACTTTGGGTGCAGCTGGTTCTGGGAGAGATGCTGCTTTATTTCCTTTGCTTGTAACTACGCAGGACAGAAAGTGCCTTCCTCCCCAAAAGCTGAGTTAGCATCACCACCACTCTGAGTCAACAAGGGGTAAATGGCAAAAAAGCACAGGCCAAAGCTGGCCTTGGTACAAGGGGTGGAACAATGTCGACTTTGGCATGTGGGGGGGTCCTGCCTGGCTCTGCTTAGCTCTCAGAGTTCCGAATCAATTTGGGGAAAAAAGTGAATTGTTTAGATGAAATGCATTCATACTCTCCCATGCCAGGAGATTGGTGGATGAGGAGGGGATGCTTCACATTTTTGTGGCCAGGTGAGGAAAGCTCTTGCTACCACCCCATCCTTTTCTGGTCCCATTCAGAGATGCAGAAGGGGCCAAAGTGAAACGGAAAAAAAAAAAAAACAACAGTGGGGGAAAAAGGTTTACAAACCTCCCAGTCAGTCATTGTCTTATCTGAATTGAATCCAGATTGGCTTGGAAATGATTATCTTAGGTGGATGATTTCAGCTAGTGGGCTTAAATAAAACCAGGTGATTGAATCGGTGCAACTTTGCATGGTTTTCCCCTGGAATTCAGCCTCTGCAGTTTCAAAACCAGATCTGGACTTTCCAAAAGTCATTTGGGCTCAAGGTGTTGCCTGGGCCCTTTTGTTCCTGGCTGGTGAGGAAGAGGCTGGATTTAAGTGCAGAAAAGGGAAAAAATCCCACTCACAGTGATCCCTGGGGTTCCCTCAGATGTGCACAGACCAGAAGCAGCTTGGCTGCAGGTTGCAGCTTTCCCAGAGTGCAGAGGCAACCCAGCACAGAGGTGGATGCATGCTGTGGTATGAGAGGATGATTAATACCTTCCGGAAGCAGCTCGGAGAAGGGAGATGGGCAGTCAGGTCCCTGATCTGGAACAATCTGGAATAGTTCTAAGGAAAAACAAAAAAAAACAAAAACAAAAACAAAAACAACCCCAAAAAAAACAAATCCCACGAGCTGTCTGAGCCTTTCAAGACTGTTCCTGCTTCTGTGTCTCACTTCTTAGAAAAAACACACGAAAGGTTATGGCTTCAGTCCGGGAAAATAGAAACTTTCTATAGGAAATAGTAGAAAACATTCACTTGAAAACAATTGCTCCCTGGGGAAGAACTTTCCATCTTGCACAGCTGGGCAGTCCCCCATGCCACCACAGTGCCAAGCCCCCACCGGCATGTCACGCATTGTCGGGAGCATTTGGGACAAGCCACTGCCCCCATGCCACCCACTCCTTCCTTGTGTACCATGTGTGTACCTGCATACTCATACCCCACGCTAATCTCCCCCTGCAACCTCCATGGGGCTCTCTGGACCCCTCACCACCCTGTACCCATGTCCCAGATTTGGGACCCCCCCGATGCCTTCCCATCCCATCCCATGGCAGAGCTGGAGGCCCCGCATCCTTCTCAGGCTGCAGCTGGCTTTTTACTACTTACAGGCTTAGGCTTTGGGATGAAATTTCCAAATTTTAGCCAGAATCCTCCACCACGAGCCAGGAATGGGAGAAATTGGCCTCTCTGATGAGTTGGTACTCCTGTTTCAGCATCATTTGCTGGTAGTCCAAGTAGTCGTGCCCTAAACAAGGGTTGGTTTTCTTTGTCTGAAGGTAAAACACTTTAATTTTTGCCTGCCCACATCCCTCGTGAATTGAGGTGCTGCAAGGCCACCCTCGGAGAGTCCCCTGCTCCCAGGTACATGCCATCACCCCTGGGGCAATCGTGGGGGTGAGCAGCAGGAACAGGGCTCATCCATCCCACAGCAGAAAGGTAAAATGCAGATTTCAGAGGGCGGCCACAGGTTCACAGCCATCTTTGTAGATGGACATGGAAGAAATGGGGTCCCTCAGGTCTGCTGCCACTGCCACTTGCATCACCCCAGCAAAACTTCACCAGGTGCTGTTAGAAGATGAGTTAAATCACTTGCTCCCACTGCTAGTATGGGGCTGTGCTTGAATTTCATGGCTTCGGCAGCCACCTCCTTAATTCCAGCCTCCCGGCCAGCTTGTACCCATGCATCCCCATGGGAACATGGTCTTTTTGGCTCAACAGCTCCATTCCCAAGGATAGGCTGTGTACCACTGTCCCCCCTGCTTACGGTCACATAAACACTGTGATCATCACTGCAGCAACAGCTTCAAGGGAAAAGTGACATTAGGAAAGGATTAAATGTGCCGTAGCTTGTTTTAATGAGCTGCAGCAGCTGGAAACAAGGAGTCAACGCCATGTGAGTCGCCAGCTGCCTCCACAACATCTGTGTGGGGTGCGAGGCTTGCTTGGAAAATGACAGCGTGGGGACGGGCCACTGGCATTGCGCAGCATCTCCGGTCGGGATGGGACGTGAGGCCAAACTGCTGCTCCCCAGCTCCTTCCCAAATGCTTATCTAAACCGCTGGACCAGCTCCATCCCAGGGTGAAGTCAGTGGCAAATCTCTCCCCGGTGTTGTACCCACAGGGGCAAATGCAATGGGTGCTGGTGGCTCGGCAAGAGAGGACCTGGCTCATCACTCTGTGCTTGGGCACTGGCATGTGAACACAGCTCTTGGGTGGGCTCTTGGAGAGCTGGAGGGAGCAAGTCCCGCACCACGCTGAAGTTCACATCTTCCCTCCTTGGGGCAGGGTTGCACCACGGTCATTTTGTTTGGATGGTGGCACTTGCCCATGGCATCTCACCGACACAGGCTCAGAGGCTGTGTCAGAGGGGCCGGGGAGATGTCCCTTGAACTCCATCTCTCCCTGCCTCCCACGGTCTTGGCCCCCCATGGGGTGACGGTTGGGTCAGAGTCTCTCCCTGTGCCGTGGTTTTGTCTCAGAGGTGGCCCCAAACCAACGCTGCCAACCTGTGTTGAACATTGCAACCCTCCCAAATCTCACATGGGCAGCCCCAAGCACAGTCACCCCAGCAGGTCCAGGTCCCTTCTCAGGCTGGGCTGGCTGGCTACGAGCCTCAGCCGCTGGGCACAGCACAGCCACCCAACCACCTCCAGCCTCCTGCCAGCCCCTGGGGTTGCTGGTCCGTCCGGGTGCTGTGCTCCCCAGGGAGCTGCACTGCCATAGGCACCCTGGCCGGTGGAAGGAGGGATGCTCTCCACTGAGCAGAGGGAGCACAGGCTCCTGTGGGAGGGTGATCCCTGGGGATATCTTTATCAGATGCAAATTGAAAAAACAGACCAAAAAAACCAACTTACGTAGCACTTTGTAAATTTAACGCGAAAGGGACTATCAAAAGACATTGTGTTGACATGTATTGAAAAGGAAAAGCCTGAGGAGGTTTTGTTTCCAGACCAACAAAGGAAATCACAAAGTCTTAACTCCGCAGAATTGCAAGCAGTGTACTGGCTAGCCTTAGTTTTCTTCAGATTTGAAGTAGCGACATGTCTTCGTTATCACTGGGCACTGATATCCAATGAAAAGGAGGGGGTTTATGAATGTATGCACTCGTGTTAATGCTCATACATCTGGAGGGGATCAGCAGCACAAGGGAGCAGCTGGAGCTGGGTGCAGGGCTCAGCACCACTGCCTCCTGCCCAAAGGGTTCCCGGCTGCCGGCCAGGCTGGGGAGGCACTGCCAGGCACAGCCCATACCCGCTGAGTCTGGGTGAGGATGCTCCCAGATCTGGGGATGGGGTATGGCCAGGGTAGGACTTTGCACTGGTAGAGAAAAAAAATCACAGCTCTTCACTCCGAGAAAGCACTAACAGTGAGCAGGAGTTCTGCAGAGAGCCGGGAGCATCCCACAGGCTAGGAATAAAGGTCTGCACAGCTGCCTGCAGTACAATCAGGAGGCGAAATCCTCATTTCAGTCACCCTGGTGTAAATCTGGGCTCAGTGTTGGGGTCTCCAGCTTTGTACCCATCCAAACGAGTAATTAATTCAGCCCTGCATGGGTATTCTCTCACTTGTCTCAGGCTGTAAGCAAGGTGATGGATTGACTGCGTGATTGATTGACTGATTGATTGGCCGCAGCATCCAGCTCGCTCCTGAAAAGAGGTTTCTCATGGTGATCTGCAGTGAATGGCTGTGAGCACAATAGGGGTGAGGGGCTTCCAGTGAGGAAACTTCTGGTCACTTCAAAATATTTCAGAAAGCCTGTGAAAAAAAACCCACAAAACATCTGCTGAAATGCAGAAAAGCTTCACGCACAGCTCCATCGTGCTCTTATAATTCCATTGCAGGGCTTTCTGCGTCCCCACATTTCTTCATCCCTGCATCCCTCCACCCACAAATCCCTCCATTCCTCCATCCCCACATCTCTGCAACCCTGCATCCCTCCATCCCCACCTCCGTCCGTTCCTCCATCCCTGCATCCCTCCATCCCCACATCCCCAGCTCTGGGACACTGCCACCTCAGGGACCATCCTTCTGACATTGAGGGGACCTGGGTGCCCACAAGTCCTGGGCACCATCGCCAAGCCTCAAGCTTCAGAGCAAGAACTTGCAAGCCCAGCATCACTGGGCATCCATCTAAAAAAAAAAAAAAAAAAAAATATTCTGAAGTGAAATGAACTGATTCTCTCCCCATTCTGGGACATTTCCAGATGCTGATTCCCCTTGGGGAAACAAAGCACTTGTCCCCAGCACCAGCTCTCTGTTGCCGTGTTTTCCCCAGAGCGGAAAGTCTGATTTGCCCTGGTTCTGGTTATGTCCTGCCCTCGCGTCCTGCACAGCACCCACTCAGCCAGGGAGCTGCTGTCAGGCCGGGAATTTATAGGGTGGCCAATGCTCCCGAAGACAGATGGTTTCCTATTAATGTATTTAATCATGTTGACTGCGGCTCTCGGCAGGGCTGTGTCCCCGGGGGCACTGGGAGCGGCAGCCCTGGAGTTCATCAGCGGCTGGGGACACGTTTGCAGCGGGGAAGTGCCGGGTGGGGGTGAAGCACTGTCAGGGCCGGCACCCCACATCCCCCATGTATCCTGGGGTTCAGCGCTGGGTTTGCTCCTGCAGGGAGGTGGTAGGAAACGTGCTGCTGGCTGCTCCCAGGGGAGGGGCGAGGTGGGTGCAGAGGCAGGGCTGGATGAGCCACGAAGCTCCTGTGTTTGTGTGGTGTTTTCCAGGGCGTTAGTGTCTGGCACAGCTGGGCTGTCACCGGTGTGTCTACTCGCTCCCTTTATATCTGGGAAAAATTGGGATGCTGATGAGGCCACAGCGGCTATGGGCACCCATGGCCCAAAACACCAAAAATTGCTCAGTATCATTCCGTCCCATCCCAAAACTGGCAGCAGACAGCTAAAGAAGCAGGGAGCAAACTCACTCTGACCCACAGCAGGGCTCAGATGGTGTCTGGGGGCAGTTTCCCCCTCTGAAAGCAGCAGCCGGGGTCCCAGGGCCAGACCAAACAGGCAGGGCTACGCGTGTGCCCTGGCAGCATCTGAACCATGCCCAGACCCAGCTGCCGGTGTACTGCATCGGGCCACGGCTTGAAATGAGGTTGCTGACCATGACCGGCCCTGGCAAGGGCTGCTCCCCAGAGGTGGTGGGCAGCCCCGGCCGCATCCTGCAGGGTGCTGGTGGTCCCACCGGAGGGGTCGGTGCCAGCCGAACCACCCCTCCCAGCCATGCTGGATGCTGTGGAGGTGGGAAGGGGGCTGCAGGCTCCTGCGAAGCGCCCGCCACCGCTTTCCACCCGCTCCAGGCGAGGGGCTTTAATCTAATTACATGCTTTATTTGCGCCAATTTGTTTTTCAATCAATCTTGTTCAGCCAGAAGAAAGGAGGCTACTGTGGACTCATTTGCACCTTCGTGTTCCAAGGGAGAGGTTAACGGCAGTTATCCTCCCTGGAGATGCCTGCGGGTCCGCAGACCTGGCTCTCCCCTCGCAGGGGGCTGCCTGGCCCGGTGCACAGCCCGGCTTTAGTCATCTTTTCCCTCAGCACCACGCAACAAGTCCCCAGTTCAGGCACAGAGCAGCCCGGTCGCTGCCTGAGGATGTCTCTGAAACACGCTGTCTCGTGAGGATCCTCTGCAGCCGGAGAGCTGCCGGTGGCCCAGGCCGTGGCGTGTAACGTGGGGGGCAGGCAGGGCTGCAGGTGGGGGTCAGGAGACTCCCGCCAGGTGGTCCCAGGGACCCCCAGCGCTGTCCTGCGGGAAAGACTTTATGTTTCTAGTGCCAGGGGTTTCAACAGGGTCCCAGGGAAATGGTAGGGTCTACAAATCACCAAAAAAAGTGGAAACACCACCACACTTTCCCTGCCCAGACAGGGCTGGTGCAGCTGGCTGCCACGGGGGCTGTGCTCCTCGCAGGCAGGGCTGGCCTCAGCACCCCACTCGCACGTGTGCTGGTGCAAAGTGTTCCTGAGCCCGCTTTGGAGACCAGAAGAGGCTCCAGTGCCTGAGCAGGTGCCTCTGCCTTTACACATGGCACAGACTGGCCACAGACCCTCTCTGAGGCTGCCCCAGTCGCTGATGGAACAAATCCCTGCCAGCTCCTTTTCCCGGGGCGTGCCGTGGGGACTGCTGCTCTGAGCCCAACAGCTTAGGAGGTGACCAAGGACAGACAACAAAGTCACACAGCCATATGGTTAAATGCAACCCTATGCCAGAGGCTTGCTTTGTACCAGGACTTTGCACAGACGCTCTGAGAACAGACTCAGGCCCTCAGGATCCCCATCCTGAGGCTAAGGAAGGGACTATTTCAAGCTTGGGGACCATTTTGCAGATCACATAATGTGCATGACTTGAGCAGCCCGGTCCCAGCTCACCCCAGGTCCAAGGCTTGCAAATTATGTGCCTCCTCATACCAGCTCCCGGCCGCGCTCAAGAGATGGCCAAGGCCACCCAGCCAGAGGCACCAGCTGTCCTGCAGCTGGCCCCAAAATGAAGAGCACTAATTTGCACATTATATTTGCAAAGGGCATCATGCATGATAGCTGGGTCATTGCCAGGCGTGGGGAAGAAGAGCCGATTTAGCTGTAACAGACTCCCCTGCTCTGTTCAGTGGCCAGGCCAGGGAAGGGGGGCTTGCTGAGGGTGCAGCAGAGCACAGGAGAAGCGATCCCACTGCTAAAGTGAATGACCTGGGAGGACTGCCTGCCTTAAATTTGCTTTTATACTGAAGAGGCCTGCTCCAAGACCAAGAGTCCCACTGGTGTCTGCCCAAATTAAATTACAGCATCGATCCTTCATAGTCAATGTGCACTCTGCAAGCCAGATACATTGCAGCCCCTGCTGCTCATCCCACAGCCCATCCATGCTCCCTGTGCAAGCAGAGGGCTACTCCAGAGCATCGCCTTCCTCAGGACACACGGTCAGCAAAGATCAAGAGCTAGAAGCTTGGAGCAAGCATGTTTGGCCAGCAGAACTGGCACTCTCCAAAATGACTCTAACAGTCAGTCACTGAGACCAATGGAGGACATGTTAAAATAATTCTTCGGGATGGAAGCAAGGGGCAGCTTCAGTGCTGTTGGAATCAAAACAGGATTTCATGGTCATCTGGGGATATGTCTGGAAGTCCAAGAGCCAAAGGTATCTCTGCCATAACTGCTGCAGGCCAACCCTGGCATGGGGTCATCATCTCCTGTCCTGGAGCTGGGCAGTGGTGAATTGCATATTATCCCATGTCACCTGGGAGCATGGCTTCCAACTGCCTTTGGGATGTTCTGAGATGGCTTACAGAACTGTTTTCATGCCCAGTTTGGACACATTGAGCACCCAGCCAAGCCCATGCTCAACCACAGAGCAGACACCCATTGTTTCTGCCCCTGCCCTCCCCGAAGGCTGGCTCCCCTCATGCACACCCCTTCGGCTCCATGTGCTTTTCCTTCATGCTCCCAGCCACAAGCTGAAGATGCTGGGTGGCTGCCTGTAAAGGGCTTGGAGACTTATTTCCACAGCCTGAACAGTTTGGAGGAGTGCTCAGTCCTGTGGGGATGGGGCAGCATGAAGCTCTGCAGACCCGTGGAGTTGTAGGCTGTTATACACATTGTCCTGTACATCCCACAGGCTGTAGCAGATTTGGAACACCTGGAATAGTTCTGTGGTTGTTGGATGGGCTCAGGGAACATCTTGATGCAGACAGCACCCACATCAGGGCTTTGGTTGAAAGCACTGTTGGCTCAGCTGTGAGGTCTGGGCATGGACTGCAGCCAAGAGCTGGATTCCCCAACTCCCGGTGAAGAGAGGGTTTGCTTGGGTCCATCTTCAGCATCGTTGCAATACTGAGCTCACAAAAATGCAGCAGCAAGACATTCATTTTCCTCCCCATGGGTACTCATGCTGGTTTTGCAGCGCCGAGCCAAAAGCCACATCCCTTGAGTGGGGGCAGAGCCCTCCCTGCAATTTCAGGAGCTGTTAGAAAGCCAGAAGGAGCAGCAATGCAAGTGCTGAAGCACAGGTTTGGAGATGCCTGCAGAGGAGAGGTTTAGCTGTTCTGCACAGGAGCTGGCATTTCCAAGCACAGGTTTGCCCAGAGCCTGTGGAGACCTGCATGCTACCGTGTTCCCCCACAATCACTGCTGCTCAGTCCCACAGCCCCATCACAAGGGGCAGCTCGTGCACCGGCTCCGTGAAGGGATGCTGCAGCCCACCAGCAGCACTCAATGGAGGACTTCTGACCAGTAATGCTGGGGAAGAAGAGAAAAAGGAAGGGAGGTGAAAGCTGTTCATCACCATGGTCTCCTCGCATTAGAGCAAAACCAGCCCTATTGATCTGAACTGGTCAGCTCTGGGGATATCTGAGACCCCAAGCAGACCCCCACTCCCATTTTCTCAGTCCCGCTCTCTCCAGTGATGGGCTTACAGATTTAGGATTTGCCATTTGGACCTGTACCTTCATTTTGCAGCTCAGTCTGGTTGCACATCCCACCCAGTGCAAACAGGAGGTGGGGACACCCAGGCCCCCACCTGCAGAGCCCCAGCAAGAAGCATTACCCCTCAGGAGCACAGAGAGAAAGCGGGCAAGCACCCTTCAACCCCCTGAAATGCTGAGGCCAAACTGTCAAGGCTGGGTCTCCCCTTCTAAGCCATGACACCTCCATGTTGGATCTCAGCCCGCAAAGGTATTTAGGGCCCTACCTAGGGGAAATCAATAGGAATTTAGCTGCATAAATTGGGATTAGAAATCTGAATCCCCTTGGGGATCTAAGCCTTATATCTGCATTTCGAGTTAGGTACCCAGGCCAAGAAATGTGGCTTTAATCGTTCTATCATGTCAGAATCAAGGGGCCTTTAATTTCCGTTACCGACATGTGGCTTTTGCAGAGGCTTAAAGCTCATTTCGGAACTGCAAGCGCAGCAAGACGCCGTCTCGTGTAGCGTCTTTTCGGGAACGTCGCTCAGCACCCTGAGCTCTGGCTGCTGGCACCTCCGTCCTGCCCAGCCCCAAAAGCATCAGCACTCTGGCAGTAGTGGGGTGCATTAGCAAAGGGTGGGGTGACCAGGGCCCCAGCTTCCCACTGCTTTCAGTCTCATGCCAGCAGCCCCAGCCCTGCTCAAACAACCCCCCAATATGAAGAAATTAAAAAATTAAAATGCAACTTTTGCAAAAAAAAAAAATTAAGCAAAACAAAGAAGGTGTTTAGCTGTGAAAACTCTTTGCTCAGCCAGAGAATTAGTTATATCAAGGGGATGGGCTGAGCTGCAAAGCTGCTGAATGCTATGCTGACACATTTTACTAAGCTGCGATGGACACGAAACAGCCGCCCACCACCTGCTCCCAGCCCTCTGCGAACAAGTAGCGCCAACTGCCTCTTCCCAGATCCCCTCCTGCTCTGTTTATCCGGGAAACGCAGAAAGTTTGTGCTTTCCCGCAGGGAAGCAGCCGGTTGCTCCTAGCCCGGGGGACCTGGCAGGGAGGTGTACGACGTCCCCCCTGCGGGTCGTGGCGTGTTAGGATGCAGTGATGAAAAAAAAAAAAAAAAAAGCACTAGGGTCTGGTTGTACTTTGGGTTTGAATCTCTGAAATGGGGATTTGCGCTGAAATATTTGTGCAGCTGAGCAAACTTGAAAAGGAAAGTGCTGGGAGCAGGGGGAGGAGGGAGTTCGGATATCACCACTCAATTTCTCCCGCACCATGGTGCTGTAGCCAGGGGTGTTTGAGTCCTTCAGAAGGGGGATGGCCAGGGCAAATGCAGGCTAGGAGGGACAGGAAGAGGTTTCAGGGTCTGTTGAGGGCAGGCAAGCCCTGCCCAGGACCAGGCAGGCTAAGAGCCTGGGAGGAGGAGCAGGGCAGGACAGCACCAAGGTGAGGACTAACCCTTGTTCTGCACCCCCCTGTGCAGGGGACATCTGCTTACAACACGACAGGGCAAAGAGCTGGGGCTGACCCCATCCCCAGTCCTGTAGGGCAGAGCCAAGTACCCCATCATGCCTGTAGGACCTGGGTGGACAGGACCTGGACACTTACCAGCCCATGCTTCAGGTACCAGGTTGGTCCCCATCCCAAAGGGGACTTCACTTCTTCAGGCAGCCTCCTTTTATTTTCAGCCTGACCTTTTGGTTGGACTCTGGCATCACCTTCCAAGGGCAGGTTACCCCAGGCTGATCCTCTGTCACCTCACAGAGATGGGGAGCGCAGGACCTGTAGGACAGGGAGCCTCTCATGCAGCCAGGACAAGCAACACATGCCTTGGGACTCTGTAGATTTGTAACATCTCCTGTACATATGCATGAGTCACTGAAACAGCATTTAGAGCACTCAGGCTCCAAATCAATCCTCTCCTCCCATTTCAGCCTGCTGCCTCTTCCTCCCATCCCTTCCCCAGCCTTTGAGCTTGGCTCTGCTATCACCTTCCATCAGGGGACTGGCAGCTCAGCAAACCTTCCCCCAGAGCCTAAACTGCTGAAACGTCACTTCATGGACAAGAGCAGGGTCTTTCCCAGGCATAAGGCAGCATTGAAATAATATCCTATAGTATCCCCTCCACACACTTTCCCTAAGCAAGCAGTAATCTTGCAGCATCACCCCACATATGTAGCACTACTTACCAACAAATGCAAACTCAATGCTTTGCTCTGAAAAATTTCATTTGCCCTCCCAAAGAGGCCCCAGAGGACCTCCATGTTACCCAGGAGGCAGGAGAGGTCTCCACGTAGGAGACAAAGGAAATGAACTGGGGCAAATCCCCCACCCATATACATCAGCCCTGGCATCTAGTGATTTACACTGATTTACACCAGCTGGCTCTGGCCACATCAAATTCAATTTAAACCAGCTGAGGCTCTGGCACAGCCTGTGGGGTTGGGAGAAAAAGCAAAAGAAAGGGAAGGCAGAACAAGGGTTGTGTTAGTAAAAGCAGTGTCAGACCTGGGCTGTAGCTGGGTATCTTGAGCTGCAAACCTGGCCCTAGGTTCGCACCCTGGGAGCAAGCAGAAACTGTGGGGATGGGGTGCTGTTTTGGGGGGCAGCTGGTTGGTGCCTCATCACCTGCCAGCCTCCCTGGCTGGGAAACAGTGCTGGGATGGGTTTCTAGCAGGTCTGTAATCTCAGGCAGAGTGGAAATGTTATGGTAGTAGTGTAAGGATTGGGAAGCTCAGATGTGATTAGGGATGTTTCTGTGGGGAGAGGTTGCTGAAGTGACTTGGGGTTTTTCTTGTGAGTGGTCTGGACTGAAGTCCAGAGCAATGGTTTCTATCTGATTGCTATTTCTTGTGACTGGATCCCAGAAGCAGTGCTGTGGGGCTGGAAGAGTTTCTGCTCTCAGTGGGCTCTGCCAGCCTGGCTGGTGGTAGACCCCCTTGTAGATCCTGGGACTGAGCCCTGGGGTATGCAGGTGGGAGCTGCTGTCCACCCCTGCCCATCACTAGTGCTCAGAGCCAGCTGCTTGCCAGCATCTGTTTGACTTAGATTTGGCCAGGAGAGGGGAGATCTGCAGCCAGAGCTCCCAAGTGTTGTCCCTGCTCAGTTGCTTGCTCCCTGCCTGCCCTTGGGTCAGCCTCTTCTGCAGATCAGCTACTGCATAGGGGCTGAGATGTAACAGCACTGAAAAATATCTATAAAGCTCCAGGATTTTTGTGCCAGAGAACCATCATCAAGTTTATCATAACCACATTAGTGTCCAGAAAACATCAGCAATCTGCAGTTGAGCAGAATCATGCCAGCTGCCTGGCGAAGCAGTGCAATGGCCTGTCTCTTGTCAGTCCCCTGCTCCACTGAGAAGGAGAGGGAAAGCATCCCTGGGCTGTTAGGTTGCTGCATGCACATTTATTTCCCTTATAGACTTTTCCTTCAAGGTTCATGGCCAGGAACATCTTACCAGTGAGTTGGATAAGGAAAATTTCTGTTCCCTGGGCTCAGTGACACCAGGCAGCCACATCCCTCTGCATGGTGGCATCCTGCCACATAAGCATGGCTGGGACTTTGCTAGTGAATCTCCATCATCTGAACTACAGTTTTCATGGAATATCCACTCTTTTCTCAGTGCATTTCAAGTTTTACTTGATGTTCAGGGTCGTGTTAGATGAGAAAAGCAAAGGGGAGGTATTGGCTGCTGGAACCCCTCAGTTCCTGGTTTTCTAAGGCTGGGTTGTAGCTGGGCGGAGATCTCAGCTGGGACTCTTGGAGTAGGAAGGTGCCCCACTTCGTATCATAGTTTTTGTCTTTGGCCCTGGCTAGGTCATACTGAAAGAGCATGAAGCCATGTATTACTGTGGGTGCTCTCCAGAGGAATGGGAGCAGCAGGCAGCAATGGGGCAGGAGGATGGTGCTGAGATGAGGTGACTCTGCCTGGCCATGTTGAGAGGGGTTGGGGCACACATGGAACAGAGGTGTTGGCACTGAGGTGGTACCTGATGATCTTGGGATGTGTGGGTGTTCAGCCCTCTGGGTTTCCTTCTCTTGTTGGTTCCTCTTCTGAAGCTGAAAAGCTGCTGCTTGGCTTAGGCTGGGTTTGGCTCTGCTGCCAATGGGGAGGGTTGGATTTGGGGTCCATGAGACCTCCTGGAGCATCTCCTCTGCACCTGAGGAAGTTTGCCATGTTTCTGAACCCACCTCCCGTTCCAGGGACACCTCCTGTACTGAGGTTGGTGAGCTGAGAGAGTGCAGGGCACCCAGTGCACTTTGTCTGCAGGCTTCGGTGCCCTCCTTGCCCAGGCTCTGAGCATCCACCACTGGAGACCACCTCCTCCAACACAGCCCTGTCCCAAAGCTGACTTCATACCACGGCCCCTGTGTACGCAGCAGAGCTGCAAACAAACAGAGTTATCGCCAGGAAATGCTGCAGCTGCTATAGCTGTGCAGCCACCTCCCAACTTTGTGCCTCAGTTTCCCCTCCCAGCCTGCTTAGTGTCAGCTTCCCTAGGAAAGAACTGCTTCTTGCAAGGGCTCTTTCAGTACATAAGAAATGGGACCTCAAGCCCTGCTGAAGCTGTGGCACATGCCACCCTGGTGTGTGACACAGCTGTGCTAGAGGGAGATGCTGCACAGCTTCTCCCCAGGGTTTCAGGTTATGGTCCACTGGAGAGCAGGGTGTTGCATGGGCAAGTGTGGTTCTGGTCTGGCACTGCCCATGTGGCCTGGGGCAGGATATGGGCACCCCGTATCTGATGGCCATGGGGTGCCAGTAGCGTCCCCCACCTTCCCAGCATCCCACCCTGCTCGCAGAGCCCTGGGGCCCCGCTGCGGCATTTCAGCAGATTTTCACACCTGGTCTCCAACGGTGGCTGCGGAGGAACGGTGGGCAGTTGGGAGAGGGGGAGATGTCCAAAGACTATCGCTGTGCCGAGGCCTCCTGCTCCAGCCAGATGTGTCCCATTTTCCCTAAAATATGGGGTTTCTGTGGTGCTGTGGGCCTCTGTCCAGCACCCATGGGTGGTGAGGAGACATGGGATGTGCATGGACAGCATGTCCACGAGCCAGCCCCAATCCTGGGAGCTGGCGTGGGGTGGCACATCTCCAGCCACTGTGGCGTTGCCCGGCCATGGTGCCACTGGGATGTTCCCAGCAGCGGGAACAGCGGTTCCCAGACCGCACCATACCATCCGACCGCGTGATGCCATCCGGCTGCGTTCTGCAGGGGAGCGGATCCCCGGGGAGCAGCAGCTACCGGAGCAGGGCTCGGCATCCCCGCAGCCGCCCGGGACCGTGGCCGGGCACCAGCCCCGGCGGCGCTGCCAGGCTGCCGTGCCGGCGCTGCCAGGCTGCGGTGCCAGCGCTCCCGCCTGCCCGCCGCGCCGGCCGCTGCGCCGCCCGAGCGAAGCCAGCGTGTCCCAGCAGTGGGGGCCCATTAGAAATGAAATGTTCCTACTGGGGTATTTTATTTGCACACTTCAGTAGAGTGGACACCAAAAGGCTTTGCTAATGCTTCATGGGCTGCTAATTTCCTCTCTGACCCGCATTGTCGCAGGGTGACCCCAGCCCGAATCTCTCGGCAATGAATGCCAAAGGCTGACACCGGCCCGGGTTAGGGGTGACAATGGGGCCTCTGTGGGCTCCGGGCAGGCTCCAGTTGGGAGCTGGAGAACAGGGGGAATTTGTGTGGCTCTCAAAAGCTCTGGGTGGCACAATAAGGGAGGCCCCTGGGGTCTCCCAGGAAGACAGAGGCGGCCCAGGGAAGCTGGGCTGGGGGAGGCGGGCGGGAGGATGGTTTCCTTTGTGAAAAGCTTTCTTTAGAAAGGAAGGTTTTTCTGAATGCCCCCTTAGACGACCCAATCGGGGCCTGGCAGATGGATATCACAGGCACGCTGCTTATTCATGGCAGGCTGCAGCTTTGAGCCGTCCCCCCCCTTCCCCCAGCCTTTTATTCATTTTAAGGCTAATTTGTTTTGTTAATGTTTTCTTGCCCTCCCCCTCTCTCCTGTGCAGATTGTGACTCATACTGCAAAGCTTCCAAGGGGAAACTGAAGATCAACATGAAGAAGTACTGTAAGAAAGACTATGGTGAGTCGCCCCTCTCGGCCGCTGCTTCCCAGGGACGAGCGAGCAGTCGCAAAGGGATGCAGAGCAGGAGCATCTCCCTCCCGGGGTGTCCCCAGGCCCACCCAGCCCAGGGGCAGGTTGCCAGCTGGGTCTCAACCACAGCCAGGACCAGGCAGCCCGGCTCTTCGTCGTGGCACAGCTGCCTGTGCTGGGATGTGTGCAATTTGGGGTACGGTTTTTGCCACGTTTGGAGAGGAAGCCCTGCGTAGCGATGCTTGGTGGAGCAGCGATGCAATGTGTTACGTGGAAAATACGGGTCCTGCTGCAGATGCTTGAGACAACCCCCAAATCAGGGTCCATAGTGTCTTGTGGGTTATGATGACACCACGTCCTCTCTCTTCTCACTGTACTGTTACGTGCAGCAGCTTTTAAAAATTGTGCTTTGCTGTGAGGACAAGCAGTAGATGGTTCCCCATCGTCTGGATCCATCCCCCCTGTAATTCCCAGGCAAGTTCAGAGGGTGATGCAATTCTGGGACAAGCCAGGGAGGCTGTGGGATCCCCATCCTTGCTGGTACTCGAGGGCCTGAGCATCCTTCTGCAGCTCCGGCTCGGAGCAGACACATCCCGAGCTCCCATCCCACCTCTCTGCTCCTGGGATTATTTTTAATGTGGCTCCATTCCCAACATGGTCACCAGTGGATCCATGCAGGAGGTGTCCAGGGTGACCCCAGGAGGGGATTTTTCTTCAGGCCATACCAAGAAACCCTTGAAGCCCTCCCTGGGGTTCAGCAGCCTCTCTCCACCCTGGCTCGGCCATTGCCTGCTGGCACTGAGCTGCTCGGGCACAGGCAGGCGGGGAGGGATGGCTCCGCTTCGGTCCCGCCTGCCCAGGGGCTCTCCCTCCTTCGCCAGCCATGCCAATGCTGTTGGGATGAGCCGAGCGTCAGGAATGGGACCCACCTTGAAAAAATCCCATAGAGCTGGTTAAATACAGGCGCTCTGTGCTGGGGGATGTTTAGAAATGCTGCTAAACATACGCCGGGGCTGGAAATTATCTCACCTCCCCATAGACTGTAGTGGGGGGAAGCGAAGTGTCTGCAGGAGGGACCAAACATGAGTGTTTGGGTTTGACGCAGGGATGGGGAGCGGGCTGTGCGTGGGTGAGCCTGGCTTTGAGCTGAGCCTTCAAACGTGTGAGCAGCCAGGGAATTATGAGGTGCTGTGGGACAGGGTTTAGCATCCGCTGGGACTGCAGTTGCCCCGGTGTCTGCCAGCCCTTCCCCTCCACAGTAGAGGAATACATAAAATATATACATATATGTGCATATGCATGCATATATATGTATCTCTGTGTGTGTTTACATATATGTGTATATATATTTTTGCCAGACTACCAAGGAAAAAAACTCCCATCCCATTTGCATCAAAGCAGCCAGGAGTAGAGATACCTCCTCCCACCTTCGAACACGCTCACCACAGCAGCTCAGCATGTCTGGGAAATGTTGGCGAGAGCCAAACGAACTCCCGTTTAACAGCCCATCCCTGGACAAGGTGCTTCCTGGCAGGGTCAGCCGAGGGATGCTCCATGCTGGCTTTGGGCTCTGGCACCTCCCTGCGAACTCAGGGGAAAGAAGAGGGCTTGCAGGCAAATGTTTTATTTGCATTCCCATTTATTCTTCCATTACCCATGTGGCAAAATGGATGTGGAGCGCATCCCTTGGCAAGGGTGAGCTGCCAGGGCCGCGGCATGCTTGTGGTCCCCATCCAGCAAGGCCGCGCTGAGGTCTGGCTGTGCTTGGAGGAGCTGCTGGAGGTTCATCAGATGTTGGAAAAGTCCAAAGAATGCCTTTTCCCTTAGAGAAAAGGGTTTAATTGCATGTGAGAAAGTCACTGCTAGAACATGAGGTTATTAAAGATGGGTGTGGGGCTGAGCACCAGGCTATTAAAGCCATGGGGTTTCTCGTGGGTGGATTCTCTGTTGGCTAATAAGGTACAAACGTATTTCCCGTATGTAGCACATGCATCCCTTCATTTTCCCACCTGGCTTCTCCAGCATCTCCTAAGGGCTGAGCTCACACCGGAGCATTTGCCCTCTGAAGAGGGGAGAAAGCAGCCACTTGGTTGCAGGAAACTTGGACCTGTTGTGATCCAAATTGTCCCTGGGGGTTTGGAGGATGGTAGGGAGGAAAAAAAGGCACGTGCATCCCCTTGAAGCGCACTTCCAGCCGAGCAGAGTTATCTTTCCCTGCAGCTCTCGGGGCAAGGGTTGTGACGTTTTGGTGGTGGCAGTACTTGGGCTTTGCTCAAAGGGCAGCCCCAGCATGGTTTCTCTCCTTGGCTTGTCCGATCTCGCTGGGAAATGTTTCTTGGGGGTTTGGGTGAAAGCTCACACTTGGTTTTGTTTGAGGCTGTAACGTGGGCTTGCAGGCTTCAACAGACCTTGGGGAGATGAGGGCAGCTCAAGAGCTGTCTTGGGCAGGAGATACCCCTGGAGCAACAAATAGGGGTGCTGGAAAGAGCTTTTCTTTTCACTTTTATGACGCAGCATCACTTCTGCAAAAGCACAAATGAGCTAAAGTCATTTACCAGGGCTGGTTCAGGGCGAGCGGGTGCAGGCTGTCCTGGCACAGGAACAGGGGTGCTCCCACCCGAGCCCTCCTGGCCCTGGGAGGGGGGTCCCCAACCAGCCCCACCGCCCCAACCAGCCCCACAGCTGCGGCAAATCTGCTTTTTAAGGGCAAACCAGCCTGGCGAGGCAGCAGGGTAAGCGATGCCGCAGCACAGCCTGGCCGTGCCGGGGCAGCCCAAGGCTTTCGACAAGGCCAGGGAGGGAAGAAAGGGTTGAAAAGGTGCAGGGAGGGATAATAAAGACTTTGGGACTGACACCCCAGCAGGAAGCCAATTAGGAGGCTCTTTTCCTCACCGTTACGCCAGCATCGCTGGGCTGAATGTCCTAAAAGGCCCTAATTAGCTTGAACAGAGTTACTTCTCCCGCGGGCTCAATCGGGAAGCTATCATCCGCCCCACGCTTCTCAATGGGGCTTTTTAGCTCCCCGTTTCATTCAGCGATTCAAAGGGGATATTTTCCCTTATTTATTTTTCTTATCTGTTTGTTTTTGTTGGGTTTGTGGGGTTTTTTTCTTTTTATTTTAAATTGGGCTCTTTCCCGCGAGATGGGTTTTGGTACAAATATTTGGAGTGAAACAGGGCGCGGGGAGGGGTGGCTGGGAGATTTGGGCGGGGGCAGCAGGGGCAGGCAAGAACAGAAGCAGAAAAGCTTTTTCTGGGTTTATTTTGGCTGCCTGGTGGAGTGCAGGGGTTGCTTGGCTCCCAGAAAACCAGGGGTAAGAGGAGGGGATTCGCTGGGTTTGAGGCAGTTAAAATTAGGGATCCCTGCTGAGGATGGAGATTCCCGCATGGCCCAGAAGGAGAGGGGATTATTTTATTAGCAGGTGGTGCTGGTCCAGGTGATGCAGGAGCATCCCTCACTTGCTCTGGTGCCGCAGTTTCAGCCAGATCTTTGGGGCTTTTCCCACTGTCTGTGTGGTTCATCCAAGTGGGATGGGTGGCTGCTGTAAAGGAAACTTGGAGCTTTTTAATCTCCGTTTTCCCCCGACCCTGAGCTCCCTGCACTGCAGTGGGGCCTGATCCTGCACAGATGATGCCGCAGCATTTTGCTGGGTACCGGCACTGTGGTCCCAGCCATTGCCCCAGCGCCCTCCCTGTGTCCCCGGTGCAGCATCGGGGAGGGGATGGGGGCAAGGAGCAGGATCCTCCCCTGAAAGGTGAGATCATCTGCTCACTTTGCCCTTTCTTGGAAAAAAAAAGTAAAAAAAAAAAAAAATCCTTCCTTTCGCTGAGACTTCACTTAGTCACCCCCTTTGTCGAGAGGAGCTTTGGCAGGGGCTGGTGGAAAAAAGCAAAATGTGTTTTCAAAAGGCAGCTTGAAAAGAGAGGGAGGGGGGTTAGAAAAAACCCTGAATCCACATAAAAACCCAAGGCAGAGGGGAAGCACCATCCCCAGCTTGTCCAGGGCTTGCAGCCCCTTCCACCACCCTGGAAGGTGGAGAAATTCTGTTCCCTGAGTGGGGAAGTGCTGAGCAATCCCTCCCAGTAACTGTGTCCTGAGGGAGCCAGCCAGGGCAGTGAGGTGTCCCCCGGCACCGCGGGGAGAGACTGTGCCCGGCCAGGGCACACCTAGGCTGGCCGGGATTAGGGGTCATAAATCTCCACTATTAAACCGGTAGGAAATTGGCAACCGGAGGCAGGCAAAGCCACTGCCAAATAAATTAAAAAAAAAAAAAAAAAAAAAAAGGCAGGGGGAAAATCCCATTTTAACCCTTTGCTCCAGTGAGGAGCCAGCCCTTTCCATTCCCAAACCCTAATGGTGTCAGGGTCACCTTTTGCTGCTGGCTGGAGTAAAATCCACACGGGCTCCACTCTGCTTGTGTGCAAGAAGAGACCCGAGCCTTCGGAAAGCCCCGGCTCAGGCTGGGATGCCTGCATCTGCAACCGCTGTCCCAAGGACCTGTTTTCCATCTGTCCATATTAAAGACCCTCTTGTCTCTTCCAGCAAACTGCTCTGCTCCCGCTGCCTCCCCCATGGCCCCGTGGGATCTTTCCCCAGAGCCAGGGCAGCGATGCTCCCCATTGCTGGAAACTCCACGAAGCTCCAGCTCCTACAGTCAGGTTAGCACATAGTATGCATAGGTTTGCCCATGTAGTCCACTCCTAGGTCAGCTTTGTCAGGGGAAACCTTGAAATCAGGAGATTTATCACAAACCCCAAAAGTAAATAAAAAAAATTTTTTATTTTTTTTTTCCAGCCTCACTCTTTTCATGGCAATCTCATGATTTCTGGGCCCCTGACTCATGGTCTCTGAATGCTGCAAGGCGCTGCTTTTATTTAAGCCTTTACACGACTGGCCTCAAACATGTTGTTTTGAGGGTTTGGGGTTGGTTTTTGTTTTTATTAACATCACATCATCCACTCCTCTGCTTTCATCTGCAACATCAAGCCTTCAGGTCTTTCTTGTGGCCGGAGGCTCCCAGCCAAGCCTCGAGGAGCCAGGCAGCATCACAGGCCCCAGCGCTGAGTGCCGGAGGTAGCACTGCCCAGCACCCTGCGCCAGGGGATGCAGGAGGGGACCAGGGACCCCCCCATCCCCTCCCGCAGCCTGGGGACCGCTCAGCCACCTTTTCCTTAGAAAGAAGCATTACATGGCAAGACACTTGAATGCATCACCTGGGCTGGTGTGACTTGTAAGGCACTAGCCGGGCAGGATTTGGGTTCAGCAGCTTCAGTGTCAGGTGGGATGCGGTTAATGGGGCAGCCCCGTGCACTCACCAGGACAGAGCATCTTTCCCTCGGCCCCTGAGCCCCCGTCCCACAGCTCTCCGTGCCCATTTGGTGACTGCGGGCTCCCTTGGGGCTGACAGGGAGTAGAGCAGGACACAGAATAGCGAACCTGGAGAAAAATCCCCAGTGCTTTGGGGGTCCCTGGGGGAGGTACAGCCAGCCCCAGATTACCCGCAGGGCTCGGCTGCCCACCGTTTGCAAAGCACAGGGAGGAGTGGGCACAAGCCAGAGGCAGCCCCAAGGCACTGCCAGGATTGGGACCTGGACTGGAGCCCATCCTCACTGGAAACCGGTGTCACCAGCCCTGGCTGGAGTGGCAGCACCATGAAAGCTGCAGTTCATTTGATTTTGTCCTCCTCCTCCGGGTCATCATCCACTCCTGGGGGACCACAGCCGGGGGAGCATCATCTCTGCTGCTCACTGGAATAACCATCATCCCCTATTACATCCTTTCATCTGGTTGCCCCATAGACACTTTTAGGGCTGTTTTTCCGGGGATGCAGCGATGGACAGTCCTGAGGACAGCTCAGCCTCGGTGCAGGGGTTCAGTGGGTGCATCAGCAAAGTGAGAGTAGTTCACCACAGCACAGACAAAGCCAAGCTTTGCCCTAAGAAACAGCAGGTAAAGGACAACATCAAGCACCAAAACCAGCTTTGGAGTGGTGGGGCACAGCTGAGCCTTCCCCGCCCCCCCAAAACCATGAAGGAACTGAAACCTTCTCTTCCACGAGAAATGAGTGCCTAAATCCCTGGGGATTCACCCAGGGGAGCCAGCTTAGGTGCTTCCAAAAATTCCTCCTGACACCTCTCTGCATCTCTACACGTCTCATGTCCCTTGGGAGATGCTGGAGACCCCACCCCACCACCAACAGACCCAGGCAAGTCATCGTTAAACTTGGGCTCTGAAACCAGGCTCAGGGGAAACCGCGTGTCCGGGATGCAAAGTTATGGGCAGAAAACTCGCTGTCAGTGAAGGCAGCTGCGGCTGTGCCAGCCAAGCCTTCACCGAAGTTTTCACTCCTTCCACTTCATTAATAAAAGGGGAAAAAAAAAAAAGAGACGGGGGCCTTGACATCAAAAAAATACAGACTGTGTATTTTAGAGCGGAGTTTCCTGTAACCACCTCTCTCCGGTTCCTTTTCATTCATTTTCTCCATTTTGTCAGTGTGGACCCAGGCAGGTCAAAGGTTTAAGCTTTTTTGGAAAGATTTGTTTCCAAAAAATAAAAATTGGCTAATCTTCACATTTTGTTACCTTCACACCAGACTGGGAAATACATGGTCAGAGCTTAGGGTTGTTTTTTTTCTTTTTTTTTTTTTTTTTTTTTAATGAAAGCATCTGGCGTCCATGACATGCTCTGAAAGAAAAAAAAAACAAACCACCATATATTTTGCAACGTGTTAAAAAGCCTTGCTGGGCTGCAGAGCCCCGCTTCCTTCCATAGCTTGAAATCAGTTTGCACACTGTGGTTTTAAAGAGAGGGTGATGCTCCTCCACCACTAATCTGAGGGGTAGAATTGGGTTGTTACAAGGCAAATGGGAGAGTTTTGCCTGGGGTTTTTTTTGAGGTTTCTTCTCCCTCTGTTAATTTATACAAGCAAGATTGGACCTGCTGAGGACTGGCCAGATGGCTGAGACTGGCAGGTGGACGGGCAGGGGGTTAAAGCTCACAGAGCATGGAGGGGAAGGAGCAGGGAAGGGAAAAGCTCAAAGATTTGGTCAAAAAGCACTTTGTGGTTGGACCGGACCAGCCTGCATGGAGCCACCAGCCCTTGCCTGCTCTCCCGGACAGGGCTGGCTTCACCACCCGGGTTTTTTTCTCTGTCTCTGCTGGTGGGGACTCCTCATCCCACAGGCAGCAAACAAACCCAGGAGGGCTGGGTAGTCACTGCCTGGTGGAGATATTTTCCTGGAAGCCGATTTTTAGAGAGGAGGAATGTGTTCAAGCTCCCTGGAGGATCTCTGCTGACTGCTGCTCCTGTCCTCCTCTGCCATCCCTGCAGCATGATGGACTGCTGTCAGGAAGAAGCTCACCGGCGTGGCAGGACCTGCCTCCAGGCTTGTATGTCATCCTCCTCTCCATGCTGTGGGGCCAAACACTCCCTTTCCCACATGGGTCTCCATCCTTCCCTGTGGTCTGACCCCAAGTGGACAGATGTCACCTGGGAAGGGCACAGCAGCGCCCGCTGTAGGGATGGCCAGGAGGCACGGATGTGGTCCAGCACGGACGGGGTGCCCAAGGAAGCAGCCGCATGGAGGAGGAGAAGGAGGAGGACAACTGGCAGTGGTCACCATTGCCTGCTCAGGGCCACCTGGGCTGCAGTCCAGGGCTGCCCCACAGGACAAAACCATGGTGGCTCCAAGGGCTTCTGAAATCAGCTGTGAGCAGAGCCTTCCCATTGAGCATGCTGGTGTCCATCACCATCCCAGCTCTGCAGCACCTCTGGGGACAACCTTGCAGAGAGTTCTCTCCCATCCAGCTCATGATGCCAAGCTCCCTCTTCACTCTGGCCCTACGGGACAGCGGGCTGCTGCTCCTGCACGGATGCTGGTGGATGCAGGGATAATGTAATGTATGAACCGTGTTTCAGGAAAGAGCAAGGGGTGGAGTGGTGGAGGGCTGAGTCCTCACCAGGTTTTCTCAGTCCATTCGGCTACAGATGGGCTACACAACATCAGCCACGGGCTTGTAAAACATCATCATCTTGCTTATGGATCACAGTTGTCCTCCCATCTCAGTCTTGCGTTAGGAGCTTGTTACCTTTCAGTTATCTGCCAGGACACCTGGCTTCCCAGGCTGCTGCCTACCAAGATAGATATCCCCCTTGAAGCCTGATGTTGCTATTCAGTATTTACAGAGATGCTCAAGTAAGTCCACCTCACCCAGAAGCCAGATTGGATGCTGCCACTGACCTCTCCTTATGATCACTGAGCCCTACCCTCAGTCCTTCACCTGTGTTTTTTACCAGCAATGTTTTCTTCCACAGCAAGCAATGAACCATCTTGACTCAGGAACATCTCCTAGAAACGTGTGAACAGTGAACCTCCCTATTTCCAAATCCTTTCATAGGTTTGAACCCCTTCAGTGTCCTGCTCCAAGGCTGGGTGCTCAGAGAGCTGTCTCCTTGCACTGGCCCCAGGCAGATGTTCTGGAGACCCTGACAGGTCTTTCCTACCTCCAGATGCCAAGTGCTTGGAGATACGTGCCAGTCCCAGTGTTTTGCTCCAGATTCGGGGTCATCTTCTCTTAAAAGCTGGGGTTGCCTTAGGGTCCTGGTGCAGATGCACCAAGTTGCCCATCCAGCGGGGAAGGGAGACCAGAGGGGCTGGAGGGCTGGCCCATGCAGAAACCCATCCTCTGGATGAAGCATGTGCTGCTCTCTGGACACGTGGGTCAGGAAGAAAGCTCATCCCAGGTCCTACAGTGCAGCCTGAGGTTTTGGCACTGCCGAGAGGGACAGGCACCTCCCTGCCCTGCCCACTGCAACGCATGCCTTGTGTGCCTGGGCTCAGGCCACCACTTGGGGCTGGAGGCACAAGCTGTCTCCAAGTTTGTCAATTTTCTCTGTTCTTGCTCCACAACCAAGTCCTGGGAGATGATGGTCCTCCCCAGGACACAGGTAGGAGAATGAGGCAACCTGCTCTCCACCACAGCTCTGGGTAGCCCCGTGTCATTCCCAGGACTCCTGGCACAAGGAGTGCCGTGGTTCCTCGTGTACAGCCGCTCCCACCCTCCCCTCCTGGGAGTCCTGCAGCCCCCGTGGTCCTTGGGTAACCATGCCCATGATCACTGGGCACCCAGAGGGCCATCCTGGTGGTAGCAGAGCTGGAGAGCATCTCCTAAGCCTATGGTGGTCTTTTAGTACGTTTTCTGAGACCCTCTGCTGCCAGCACTGGCTACTCTTGCATGTGGCAGATGGCCTGGGGACAGGGGTAGTTTTTGTGCAACCACCACCCTTGGTTGCTGTCCCCCAGCCTGGGCTCAGGAGACAAAATCCCTTTTCCTCACTCAGGCTATTAGGTAAGACTTGAAATTCATTTTCTTCTTGCCAGCTCAAATCGTAACATCTTTTCCTCTCTTGCCTCCTCGTTTGTTTTTTTTTTTTTTTCCAGCTGTCCAGATCCACATCCTGAAAGCGGAAAAAAATGCCGACTGGTGGAAGTTCACGGTCAACATCATCTCCGTCTACAAACAAGGGAGCAACCGGATACGGCGAGGAGACCAGACCCTGTGGATCCACTCCAAGGACATAGCGTGCAAGTGCCCCAAAATCAAGCCCATGAAGAAGTATTTGCTGCTGGGCAACAATGAGGACTCTCCTGACCAGAGTGGCATCATTGCAGACAAAACCAGCCTGGTGATACAGTGGCGGGATACGTGGGCTCGGCGGCTCAGGAAGTTCCAGCAGCGGGAGAAGAAGGGGAAGTGTAAGAAAGCCTAAAGGAGGAGAAGGCAACGGAGCGCGCGAGAGGGAGAGACTGACTGTGCATGCTGCTTTGTGTAGAGCTGGGGCGGGCAGGGACCGGCGATGGGGGTGGCGGGAGGAAAGTCACGCTGTTGGGGCGGGCTGGGAGGGATGGGAGGGACAGCAATCATGGCTGTGGGGCTGTCAGGTTTGCACCTCGTATCCTGGGAGAAAACAAAACAAAACACAACAACAACAAAAAAAAATCGCACATGTGGATATAAAAGGAGTGTGGGTGCAGGCATGTGGCACCCGGTGCCCCCCAGCTTCCTTCTGCCCTGTTGGCTGAAGAAATCGGAGACACCAAACTGCCTTCCAGCTGCTAACATCTGCTGCTTCCAAAGCACGGCACGGGAACATCAAACCTGTAAGAAACTAATCAACAACAATGCTGGAAATTAACTCCCCATCCCCCAAAATACGTATTCTCAGCTTAGGTTGAACAAGACAGTTATTGTAGAGGGAACTAAACAGAGACTTATGGCTGAGGACAGATCTGAGGATCAACTAATGGGTTATTTGAAGACTGTTTGGTATCCAATAGCCGTAACGATCACCCGCTGTACGGTACCTAGGAGCGGCTGAGGTCTCCAGCTGTGGTGATGCTCTAATCCCAGGTTAGGCACAGCAAAGAGGCAACCACATTACTGGGCAACTTCCACGTGGGCATATCTCGGGGAGTGACTCCTTGCTCTGGCCCCCATGCCCTGAGGAGTTCTGCACCCTCCCCGCCAAAGGAGCATGAGCCACGGGATGGCCTGGCCCCCTCCCAGCCACCGATTCACAGTCGAGGAGTTAATAACCAGGATCCCCCAGGAAACATCCAGACTTTGCAAAAAAAATAAGTTGGCATCCAGTTCCCATAGGTGCCCTGGACAATCTCGCCCATCGTAGTCCCTGGGTCTCCACCGCGGCCACCTCTGAGACCTCCTTCATGGGCTTGGTCCTCTCTGCTGCTGTCAGCAGACGGATGAACTCTCAGATGATAGAAAAGCTGTGCAGATGACATCAAGGTCCTGGCTGGCCACTGGTTTCACTCCCAAACTCAGCCAGCTCTCCCAAACGCACCCCACCTCTGCCCTCGCCCCCTCTGGTGCTGCAGCTCCCTGGCATCCCGGCATAAGGTGGCCAGCCCGCTTAGGAGACAAAGGAGGTGGGACAGCAGGGCCAAGGGACTGTCCCCATGGGAAGCAGGGCCAGTGCAGAGCTCTAAGGCTTGGCCAAGTTACAACGAATGCAGGGCAGAGACCTGCCTAGGGGAAGGGGTCTCAGCCAGGGACTGGATGACCAAGGGGTGACCCACATGCAGCTCCCCAAATTACTCTCCTACTTCTGCTGGGGGTGAAAAACAGCAAATCTAAATTTCCCAATCTCTAATCTCTAATGCACTAAGCCAGGTAGCGGCTGCCTCATCTCCGTCTCACACCCCACACCCCAGCCCGAGGGCTGGAGCATCTTTCCCCAGGGCACTCTATGGGCAGGACTGGCTGTGGTAGTGTTTGTCAGCCCGACGTTGCGTCCCCACGCCAGGCTGCTCCCCTGCCACACTGGCCCACGAGGAATAGGGATATCTGAGTTCACCTAATCGATGGAGACAGGCAATAGCCAGGGTGGAAAGGCAGGGAGGGCAGGACGGGTACCTGGAGGAGAAGCAAACATTAGTCGCTACGAAAAGCAAAACCTCCCTGATATTTTTCCTTTTAGGAAACTTGGAAACATCTATTTTACGACATTTTCCAGTGGTTTTGCCTTGTTTTATAGCAATTGACAATATTTATATAATGACATAAACCACCATAAAGCAATGCAGCCATGTAAATAGGTGTAAAGTGGAGGGCTCCCAGGGAAGCACCAGCCAGCGCCGGGCTGCTGGAGACACCACCCAGAGGGAGCAAGCTCTGCTGAGCCTTCCTCTGCAACCGCAAGGCCCCCTCCAAAATTAGTTTGGGTATTAGGAGAGAAATCCCACGCTGGACATCAAGGAACCCCATCCCCCCCCAAGTCCGTGTTTTCTCCCCTTACCCAGAGCAGACTTAGTTTTCCTTACTTCAGAGCTCAAGGAGAGCCAACAGTTTTGCAGTCAAGGGAACCCAAGCCACCAAGTTTTGAAGGATAAAATCTGACCTCAAGTGTCAAAATGGAGGCTTAAAGCCCCAAAACGGGGGTTGGATGCTCTCCTGCAGCTAGCATCAGTGGATACCAGGGGCACCCCGCACCAGCTGGGGACAGCTTGTCCTCAGTTAGCTGGGATGCCCTTGAACCGCGGGAGCTCTTCAAATGGCCTAAAAGCAACCAGATCCAACCCAAAGCCAGTTCTCCACTTGGAGAGCTGGAAGGCAAGGCCAGGGGATGTGGGGACTTGGGAACTGCCCACCGAGCACACCTGGACACCCAGCGCTCACTCCCATTTTCCAAACCTGGTGAGTGTAGCCATCCTCCCCAGCACAGCCTTGACACCCCCAAACCGACCCAGGGACAAGCCCCAGCCCCTTCCCCTATCCCACAGGTCTGGGAGGCCGCAGAAGAAACACCACCCACTCCGTCCCATGGCCGGACCCCTCCAGGCACCGACACAACCTGGGAAATCAGAAGGAAACAGAGTTTGCACAAGATGAAACAACTCGGAGCCCGCCACAGCCAGAGTGACCCGCAGAAGTGAAGTGTCCCACCCTTGTCCCACCAGGACCCCATACCTTGAACCCTGCTGGAGTTCTGTGCTTTCCAACGACACTAGAGAAGCCCTTTCACTCCATCCATGGTCCCCCACTGCCCCTCGTGTGCTCCCAGTAACCTTGACCTGCAGGAGCTGCTGGTGTAGCTGGTACACAGCCCTCCTCCTCTGGAGAAGGCAGAGCAGCCCCAGTTTTGGGGTGTCTGGGGGTGCAACTCTTCCCTGCAGCCACCCCTGCTCCAGGACATCTCCTGGGGGGACACCTCTGTCCGGTCACCCAAAGAGGGACAAGATGTCACCCCTAATCATCAACCTCCATGGCCAGGGGTGCAGCTCTGTTGGGGTAGCAACCGCATCACGACCAGCGAGGAACACAGGCGCCCACCCATCGCCCTGGGGACAGGACCAAGGTCCTCGGTAGGGCGGAGGGGGGGCCGGGTAAGGGGCTGCGGTGTCTTCAGCGTGGCTTCGGAGAGCAGCTGAAATGCCAAAACAATCATCACTTGACGGTAGCACCTGACAAAAGTCGTTTCGTCTCGTTTCTGTTCATTTCGTCGTGTCTGTGCCCTCTCCCCGCACACCCGCCTCCTCTCCCCTCACAAAACCTGTGTTCGTTTTGGGGTTGTTTTTTTTTTTTTTTTTATTATTTCTGTTAATATCTTGAACTGTAAATGTTGTTTAGTTATGACCATTGCATACTGCTATGGCGATGTTTCTTTACAATGCATACTAATATATTATGGTTATTATATATGAATATATTTAATGACACGTGAAAAAGTTGTGGATTTTCTTATTGTTTTTCCAAGTCGTTTCTTTTTTTTTTCTTTTCTTTTTTTTTTTTTTTTCCTCTTTGTTTGTTTCATTAGATTGGCTGTAATTGAACCCGAAGGAGCTTGTAACTGTTCAGCACCCACTCGGTAGAACTAAAGTCAAAAACCAGTTGAATAAACTCTTGTAAACTATAAAAATCTCCAAGGATCTCTGCTTCCTCCCACCCCACCAGCCAGTAAGCCCAAGAGATGGGGACCTGGGCAGGGAAGTGACGGTGTCCCCTCCGCTTCCCTAGGTCTCTGCCAACATCCCCTTGGCAGGGTCCGAGGTGGTGCACAGCTATTTTTGACCGTCAGTCCCAGCCGCGTGTCCCACCAGCATCCTCCCAGCAGCACTCCCCGCCAGCGGCCACATGCCCTTGGGGACAGCGGGGTCTCTGCGGGCTCACGGTGGGTGGGATGGGGGGGTCCCCACCGGCACCTCTGGGGTTTCTGTGATTGCTGTGAGCGCTGGACCCGGGTACGTCCTGCTGGGTTCCCCATCCTTCCTCTGCTGCTGGAGGGGACTGTGCCCTGCAGTGGGACAGAGCCAGGGCACGCCGAAACCTGTAAGACCCGGCACAGAGGAGGTGGACAGGCATGGGGACAGGGGACAGCCAGAGCCTGGGGTCAGGGGAACTGCCAAGCCCGCTCCGGACCCATTTTCTACCCCCATGCACAGGCTGCTTGCCAGCACTATCCCTTTCTGCCCATCCCAGGGGGTCCGGGCTCCACCGCCCATCTCCCACGAGGCATCAGCGGTGCCAGACGCTACTGAGGCAGCTGGCACTCGAGACCAGGCAAGGGCTGGTGGTACAGACAAGCTAGAAAGCTGGAGGTAGGGGGAACGTAGGCAGCAAAACACTTCCAGGGGTTAAAATACAGGCAAAAGGTCCTGCAAACTGCCGTGGGGTCAGCCTGTCTGACCTACACCCTTAGCGTCGCTGGTAATTTATGAATTGGAAAACATCTTGGAGGTCAGAAATCTCAGATCTTTATTGCGGAGACAAATGGGTCACAGGTGCCACCACCTCTGCTCCAGGGCTGTCACCTACAGCTCTGCAGAGAAGCAAATGGGTTTCCCAGATCACTCTGGCTCCGTGTCCTCCTGGCTGGTGGCCTATTGTCCAGAGAAGACACGGTGGCTCTGAAAAGAGGGGGAAGAGCCTATTCCCACTGAGGGCCGGAGCTGGAGCGGTTGTTCTCAGCCTGGTCCCACCAGGCAGCGCGGGAGAGCAGCCGTCCACTGCACTGAGCTCAGCACTGAGCTCACACCCCGTCTCCAGAAATAAGGGTGTGTGAAAATGCCTAGCAGCCTTTCAAGATCATCTTTATCCTCACATAGGAGCTAGGGACTTCTTATCAAGGGCACTTGGACATGCAAGTGCCTCTAACATGTACCAGACCTTCCCCCAGCACTTGTATTTTTGATGAAATAACAACTGGAAGCAGCTAAACTCCCAAGCACGTCCTCCAAGAGAGAAATGAAGGCGATGCAAGGGAAGGTGAAGCCTGGGATGTGTCTCCAGGCTCATTCCAGGGCAACAGGGAAGACCTTTGCTTGGAGAAGCCATCACAGGTACATGACTCCAGCAGCCCCTTGGCACAGATTCAGTGGGGAGTTTGAGTATCCTTTGCCCCACGCCTGGAAATCAGAGCAACCAGCAGCACAGTGAAACCGCACCAGACCCCGGCAAGCTGGGCTCTCCAACCCCGCCTGCTCAGAGCCAAAAACCAGTGGCTCTGATATTTTAACCTTCCTCTTTCTTTGGTGGGGCAGGGAGACAGAAAAGCTTTCCACAACATAGCAGAAAGCTGCCAAGTCAACTTCTTTTTAATAAAACTCCTCACCCACATGACACATTAAATGTTACCTAAAGGGCAAGTCTGAGAACCCCTTTGTTAGACATTTCAGCAGAGCAAAGCCTCACGTTTCTACCTTTCCCGGGTGCTAACAGAAAAAATGTGTTTGAGGACCCAACAGATCAGAAAACATCTTTTTAAAGCCTCTATCAGAACAAAGTCACTGTCACATTGATCAGGATGAATTACACATCCATCCTGCGCGTCCTGGGAATTCAAACAAAACCTTAATTCCCTCTGTAAACGACAGATTTAATTAGAAACCCAAGTCTGTAGTCTCCTCTTAATAAACCACGTTATTCTCCTGCTGTCACCAAAGATCTGTGGGGCTGCACTGGAGCCGTGTGTGAAATCCCTCTGCAGGGCTTGGGCACAGACTGCTGATGAGGAACAACTCCAGGAGAGTTTCCAGTGTTGGTCCCTCCACAGAACTGCAGGAATCCACAAGTTTTAAACACGTCTCCAAAGCTGCCCCTTATTTGTTTCCAGCTGGAGCAGCTTTGCTTAAAGCTCCATTTCTAATCTGAGATCAAGCAATAAACTAATAAAAAACCTGTTGTGTCCTCTTGAAAACCACGAGACCATACAACTATCTTTTTTTTTTTTTTCACTCCCCTCCTTTGAAGGCTGTAAGATGAAGCATCTCTCCAAGGAAAAGCAAGCAAACAGGCACAACCTGGACTGAACATTTAAAGGCTTTGAGGATTTTCTCCAGCAAAGCACATGGAGATGTGCGGAAGACTCTGCTCCACCCCAGCCATCGGCATCGTTTTGTGTCCTTTGCCAGCAGAACATGCTATCTAGTCAGCCACCGCAAAGCACAAGCCTGGATTTTCCACCTTTGGTAAACACCAGACGAGGATGCCGAAGCCAGCAAAGCACAGTCTGCCTTGCCCCAAGATTTTGAATCCCTCCGGAGGAGCTGGTCTGTCCTCCAGCTCCGACCTTCGGTGCCGAGCATCAGAAGATAGGCTGGGCACTGGCACAGAGCCCCATTTGAAGCTCAGTGCCCTGTGCCACAAGGCACAGCTGTATCTACCGGGCTTTTTCTCCACCAGGAGCACACAGACGGGGCAATGGTGCTTTTCAGCTCCAGGGAACGGTTCCTATCATCATCAGTGATAGGTATGTATTTGGTGGGGTACTTAATAGCTCCCTGCCTCTGTTTCCTGCAAAATCCCATTTTCTCTGTCATGGCCAGCTCTGTTGTTCCCACTTAAGGTCCTGGAGTGACTGAGTCAAAGCCTCAGCCCCAGCCAACACCTGCCTGCTGCAAGGAGAAGAGCAATTTTGCACTCCAATCTGCAGACTGCCAAGCACTTAACGAAGGGGCCAGTGCCCAAGTCCCAACAGGTAGTTGGGAAACAGCCCAGAAGAGCAAAATGGCTTTGTGTCACTCAAGAGGGGATGCAGCACCGGGACACCCTGGTTTCCCACCTCCCAGACCAGCGCTAGACCTGCTAGACATGCCACCATCCCAGCTGTGCGGGTGGAGAGCAGGGAGAGGGAAACGAGTGCCAAGAACCCATTAAGAGCTGTGAAAGGAGATACTCCACCACCATAGGTGAGGACTAGCCCAGGGCTGGCAAGTGTTACGGATCTGCCAGGAAACGTACGTCATGATACACAGGAAGTCTGACAGGAATTGCTTTTTTCCTTCTCCAAATCAGCTCTCAGGAAATGGAAGAGTTGGAGAATCATTCAAGTGCAACACGAGATGGTAGGAAACAATAAAAAACTGAGGCAGATAAGTTGTATATAAATGGATCGGCTTTTATTCAATATTTATTGCTTGCTCTATCAATTCTGAAATCAAACTGGTATGTATAACAAAATAATTATTTTTTGGCCAGTTGTGTCAAGCGAATGTTGAAACAAACATTCAGTACTTCTTTTTCATTAGTTTTTAAATAGGTAATCCTTCCCCTCAGTTTTAACAGCGTGTGAAAAGTTATAAAAGAAAGAGGCAGACCTCGATCGCCGAGATTAGTACATTAATGCCAGCGCATCACCTGCGTTCAGCCCGGCAGAGCACGGCAGATCATGTGGAGAGTGCACCTTTCTCATGAGCACGTGTTGGACAAGGTTTTCCACTCTTACGCACCTGCTTTGGGACCTGCTGCTGTTTACATTTCTATCCGTGGAGATCAACAGCGATAACTCTCCCTGACAGGCCAAGGACTGACTCACTCGCCAGAGTTTCTGTGCAGTTCATGGGGCTCCTGCGTCTCCCCGCAGGGCTCCGCGTGCTCTTGCTTCCCATCCTACGAGCATCCAGATGCAGTCATTCCCCAAAACATCTATTCCTTGAAAAATGCAAGCATTTTCATTCCGAAGGAAGGTATCAGAAAGCAGAGGAGCGCTACCGCTGTACTCGAAAACCACACCTTTATTTTAGTATTTTGAAGCCCTCGGGACAACTGACCGCTCAGCAGAAGCGGCAGCGGGCTGGGCAGGCAGCACCCCGACACCAGCGTGTGCTCAGACACAGATGCGCTGAGAAGTGAATCTATTGTACAGCCAGCTGCAGCCTCCCGAACGCCAAATGAAGGTGGGAAGACAGTCCTTTTCAAGTTCAAACCCTCCACGCAGCACTCTTCAGCTGTGCACTGAAGGAAGAACGGATGTCTGTCGGACACAGCTTCATTCTCATACTGTTGAGTTTATTTAAAACACAGAAGGTTTTTGCACAAAGTCGGTCTCTTCTCTGGAGTCCTCTGTGCTCAGCTGTCGAGCAGCAGCTCCGACGGGCCCCATATCCGCATTACTGTGTCGGCCAGACAGCAACCACAGCAATCGCAATCAGCAGCAACACAATCACCACCAGCATTCCTGGAAAAGATGAAACGACGTTAAGGTTGCTGTCTTCATCTTTTACAATTGGTCTTTTGCAATTAAATTCTTCCTCTGAGTCCTGCTCCTCCTCCCAGCTGAGACAGATTTTCCCCCGTGCTTACCCCGTGCAAGACCCTCACCAGATCCCTGCATGCTGATGACCTGAACAGCAACATGGACACAAACCCCACATTGGTAGAGCAGCTCTTTCTCTTTCTGACCCTTCAAATTAATTTTTTTTTTAACTGTGCCTGCAGGGTATCTTCCTACTTAAACATCTGCCTTGCAAAGATTAAGGGATATGTTTAACTCATGGCAAGGCCAGTTAAGCTTTTCTAGAATCCCTCTGTACCATCCCATTGGGGCAAAGGATTATTCAGAAGGAAATCCAAATTGCATCAGGAAATTGTTTCCAACATAAAGTACTCCTGCTTTCAGACAAAACTATTTGCAGAGCAAAAGCAGGGCTTTCAGGTATGTTCCTGACTTGGGAAAATGAAGATCAACCAGCATTAAAGAGAGTGTAACAGTGCTCTGCCCAACCGTGCAGCACACGGGCTCCGTGTGCTCCATCCTGCCCAAAACCGTACCGGTTGCTACCGGTTGCAGAAGTTAATGACTAATATGATCTTACAAAACTTCACGACTACTTTTTAGTTCGGGCACACCATGCCGCTCTGAAGAAGGACAGTGTTAAAAAAGTGTAAGTTATGGATCGTTTTGAAGACTGATCCAGAAAACCAGCAAAGCAGATTTTTTCTCTCTTGACTAAACAACAGCAATAAGGTGACACAGCTGTCAGATGCCTGCTAGAGGAAACTAATTCTCCTTAGTTCCCCCTTTCTTAGAGGGAACTCCCCTTTCTCTCCCCTTTCTTAGAGAGGAAGAAATGCTTTACTGAAAGTGGACTGGATCCCTGCAGTCCACCCCACCATCTCCCTCAGCAGCCCCAACACGTGAACTCCTCACACAGCCGGCTGGACCACTGCCCGCTTCAGGCACTGGCATCACACACACAGGGATCCCCTGGGGTTAAACGATCTTTTAATTAGGAGGCTTTTGTTTTGGTTTAGTATCTGCTCCATGCTATCCCCCTGTCAGAGCTGTGGGAATATGTTAGGGCTCCAAAAGCGGAAAAAATGTCCCTTCATTTGGTCTGCTCACAGATGACTATTACTCAACCACTTACAATATTTACAAGTCCAGCTCATGGCAATTAAAAAAGGATGTATTAAAATAAACTCCTCTTTCCAAGCTGGAAAAGGATATTAGACATTGCTTTTTGTAAATAGTGTCATGTTTTCTGTGCAGAAACTGTTTCGCTGCCAGGGGTCCAGGATTTTTTTCCAGGGAAATAAGAGTTGCCACCAACAGTATTTTTTTCTTTTATGCTCAGTTAAAACCATTTGTTATCTGAAGTGAGCTTGAGCAGCGCTTCACTGCACTGGCTCAAGCAGATCTCAGATACTGAGCCTTTCTTTTCCTTGTAGGAACAGCTGACTGCAAACAGAGACGGCAGCAGCTCCGTACCCTCCACCCGGGATGCCCAAGGACTGCGGCAGGACTCGGCACTGCGGTGGGGTGTGGGGACAAGCTCTTTGGCTAGGCAGGGACAAGTCCTTTAAGCTGAGTGGTGTATAGTTACTACATGCTTTGGGGTAGGATGATTGGGGGGGAGGATTTTTTTAGAGCTTCAGGCTAAACCTGGATGAAACTGCTTATTAATCACATTAAGCAGAATAAACTAGTAAAAATGCATCTGTCTGTTCCTGCCACTCTCTTTGCACCCCTAGCAAGGGCTTGAGTTTGGCTCTGACACCAGAAGCCACCAGGACTGTGCTGCACAATGCTGCCTTTTCAGCTAACGACCGCTGTACTTGCACCCAGCCGCGGCAGGCGCGGGGCAGCCAGGGTCCGTGCCAGGGCACCCAGGAAACCAGGTTTGTCCCAGAGGATGCTCCCACCGCTGGGCTCCTGCAGAACCTAGCCGAGCTGCAGATCCTCATCCCAGGTCAGTGTCTATCAACCATATCTGACGCAGCTGGATCTCGGACCATACACGGGCTACTTGCTCTGACCCACTGGAATGGGTGAGAGAGGGGTATTGTTCAGTTTTCAACCTCAGCCAACCACCCCACGTCATCCAGCAACACAAACTGTTAGATTAATCCATTGGGAACACGATCTATACTTTTACCATCTTTCTAGTCTTGCGCTTTTTACATCTTAATATACATTTTGTAGTCTTCGACAGAGCCAGAAGAAAATAATTTGCTTAAATTGGGAAAAAATAAGATCTGATAAAGCTGCCGCATTCAGATTCTCTGTTATGTTTCGCACTGGAGGGAGAAGTTTTAGAGGGTGCAAATCCTTAGCACAGTTTCAGTATAACAGAGTTTATGGACTTCAGCAATTAAGAGACAACAGAGATCAGTTGCTTGGAAAATACTCTATAGGTGTGAATTAGTAATGATACAAAGTGGAGTTAATGGGGCGTAATTATTCTTTGACAACTCCCAAGAAAAACTGCACATAAACCTAGAATTATGACACAGCAGGAAGAGGGGAAGGTGGGGGACTAATAAAGTATTGCTAACGGGCAATAGCAGAATGAATAGGAAACTTTAGAGGACTTTCAGGGCAACAAGAGTGGGACAGCAAAATGAAATAAACTTCATTTTATCCCTGGAAAGAGACTGGTATTAAAAACCTGGAGCCACTTTTCTGTTTCCAAAAGCAGTGGTCAAGTACTTCCTCCCCATGTGAGAGACAGAGAAGCAGAGATGGCACGTGTCGGTGCAATATAAATCAGCAATCCGCTAGTATTAAAGGCTTATCTGATCCGTGCGATATGCGCAAAAAGAACAGGACGACATAAATTGGCAATAGCACACAAATTTCAAAGTACCTCTTGCATGATAGAGACCAGATGTTACGCACATTTCCCTCCCCCCCATACTACAGAATAGCAGATTAGAAGGATCTGAAGCTTTTAAACCTGGGTGTTTCACAGAGTACAACATGCTTTCCTAACAAAAACTATGGATAGGATCTGACAGTAATTATGCACTCTAGATTCCCTGCCTGCTTTGCCTTTTTTTGCTCAAGTCCTATGAAGTATAAATATTCCCCTCGACAAGAACTCCTCAAAGAGAAGTTCAGGAATCAAAGCCACTAACAAAGTAAACAGGATTCAGAGAAGAAAAAATAAAAGATTCCTGCACAAAAGAAAACAGTGACAGGAATACAAATTTGAAATGCATTTCTCAGGGAAAGGTAGGAAGTGAAAGCAGAAGTCTATGTGCAATTACCAACCAATTAATTAAGGCAGGTTGGAGAAAGTGCAATGCTCTTGAAACTCCATCTGCTAAAGAGTCTGAGATGGTGCTGCTGTTCCAGCTCGGAGGAGCAGTGCAGAAATGCAGAGGGCACGTTCTCAGCTTACGCCGAGTTTCAGGGCACTGTGTGCCGGCAGGACACGGGGTCTCCCTGCCATTCCCAGAAGCACTGGCAGTCACCCTGCTTTGCTGGGTTTTAATCTTACGGCTGAGATCAGCCATGCCTCTGCTTGTCACCCCGATCCTGACCCCCCCATCCCTGGGCAGCAGGGGGCCTCAAAACTTCCAACCTAGCAAAGCCTTTTCCAAAAAAAAAAAGTTCAAGATCAAATTTTCATATATAAGATGGAAAGAAAAGGTTACAACATATATAACTTACTCTAGATTAAGATCGCTCTTCAGTCTGTCTCACCCACTCTCTGTCCAGCCGTGAGACCGGAGGACCTGGGGTTCACACCATACCCCAACTTCCTGGGGTCACCTGGGGCAGCCCTTCTCCAAGCCCCAAATCTATTTCCTCTCCCCAGGATTTATCAGCTTTGAGGGTCACGGGTTTGGGGTTCATCAGAGACACCCTTCCCACTGTAGCTGACTTACTCCTACACAAACAACTTCCCAGCTGGGGTTCACATGGAAATGCAAATAAATCCTCCAGGTCTGAATCTCCCTGAAGTGGTTTGGGCATCTAGAAGATGATCCTCCACCCCCAGTTTGCACCTCAGGTTAATGATCTGTGTAAATACAGGTGATGGCTGAGGACTCTTATTGCCTTGTGCCTCTTCAGCCAGATAGTAACTACCCTTGCCTGGTTGGGACTGTGTAACTCGAGGGTGTAAGTTCTCATTAGAAATAAGGTCCCACTTAAAGCCCACTCTCTGGTGCACCGCCAGCTGTCCTCAGCAATGACAAACACCAGTCACACAGCTGACAAGTCCAATAAATCATTTCATTTCCCTCTCTTCATCCCAACCTTTGCTGTCTTCCCATCGCAGAGACCCCAGACATGGCTTGGAGCCGCACCACGCTGAGCACCGTGCAAACCCGGGATACAGCACATCCCTGCCCTCAAGAGCATCCCTCTCCTCTCCGGACAGAGCCCACGCTACAGGCGCTGCAGGCGTGTTACAGCCTACACTGCGCTGCCGAAATCCTGGATGTGCTGCAGAGCTGCGAGAGGACAGAGAATAATTAACATTTCTGGTTTGTAACTTCACGCAAGTGCAGGGTGCCGTGTACTAAATAAGCTTATTTGCCTCAAATAACTGTTATGAATCACAAATAACGCTGATGAATTGGTTTCCTCGGAGAAGAGCGGATACCTACCGTCAGCCAGCAGCCGGCTTTTGTGTTTGTGATTAATCATCAAGACTTTCCAATTCCTTCTGCTGACTGTTCAGATGGAGACAGCTGAGACTCAATGATCTGCTGTTTTCTTTAAAGCATTTTAAATTCCTAATGCTAACGACGGCTGGAGCCCGGCAGAAATTTCTGCTCACAAGCCCTGCCGCCGATGGAGAGACGAGCCCTTGCAGCACCCATACAAAGCGGCCAATTGTTGCTTGTCAACTGGGTGCTTATGCCAGCTTTCTGACAAGGCAATATTTACTGTGAAATATCCACTTATTGTGCTGAATATAACTCCTGGGAATCTGAGTGTGTTTAGGATCTGGCAGGGGTTCAAGTGCCTTTGAACAGGCAGCCAGGAACTTGGTCATAAATACATCGTGTTTTGACAAGTCCCTCTTGAATAAGTGTCAAAAGATTTCTGGTCTGCTTCTATCAGACTATTGATTTATCATTAAAATCGCTCTGTAGCCACGGAGTGCTGGCCATTGAGATTTAATGTTGTATCAATTAGAGCATGCAGGTTCCTACAAGGTGTCTTGTGCTACAACTTCACACGGGGAAGCCCCTGCAGAGGAGACAGTTGCACCTTTCTCCTGGGCATCCTCTGCTCCAGTAACAAGATCCTAGTTTCATTTTTATAAATGCTCACTGGCAAGGTATATTGCAGGGACTGATGATACCCTTCTTTAATGACACAATGTCAGCAACGCTGCAGCTCTTCCAGCCCCCTGGCAGCCAGGCACTCCTACACACAAGGAGCAGGCACTTGATGTTGCTTCATACAGCTGCCCAGCATCCCAGGCTAGTGCAACAGGTAGGTTATCACCAACATGCTCCAGCCACAACCCTGAAATTCAAGAGCAATGCCTACACTCACCCCAGCACACCCCCATCCACTGATGGTAGGGATGTGAAAGGAGCAAGTAGTGGCTGGTACAGCTGGGGCTTTGCAGGTCACGTTAAAGGTCTCCAGTGGCAATGCTGATCTGTCCTTCTGCCTTGGAGGCATCTTCCAGTTCAACACCAGGTCCACTCTACCACTCTTTGTTCAACCCCAAGCCCATCAGTAAGGACACAAGATATCCACATCAAGATACTCACCCACTGCTGTCTCTCTGAGCATCAGCCCAGCTTGGTCTGCCACTGGAAATATCCAGTCACTGGGGTGAACATCCCAAATGCTTTCAAAGCATGCTAGGAGGGTTTATGAAAGCAAGTGCAGAGGGAATTTGCTGAGGTCTGGACTCAATGAGCAAGGAAATCTCTTCCAGTCCCCGCTGCTATAATTAGTGCACAGAGTATTGGATGGTCCTTATAAATAGGATAAGTAAATACGAGCATATGCTAAGGGGTGATGTCTCCTTTTCATGGGGGTGCATAGCCATGGTTTCTCTGTCAGGTTCGAAGCAGACTGCTCTGGCAGCAGGGCAGTCCCTCCCAGCCAGGGACCAGCAACAGGCTTTTGGACACAGACTTGACCAATGCGATCCCCATCTGTCATCCCCAGATTTGCGTCAGCTGGAAACCCAGAGATTTGGGAAGCAGCTGTCCTTTGGGTGAGCTGAATGGTTTTGTGGGCTCAGTGCTCTTTCTGAATATTGAGCATATTCAGAAAGCAAACATAACCACGTATTGGCTGCCTGCTGGTTTCTGGACAGTGGAGTAAACACTGATTTCAGCCCATTACAAAAAAAATTTCTAAGGCATGTGCGTGTGTGTGTGTCCCCAAGTCATCTGCCCCAACTTCAAAAGCTGAAACATTACATCCAAGCCTGTTTCAAGAACTTCTAACTTGCAGCTGGAAAATCCCACCCCAAAAATGAGACATGCCTATTTGTGATCTCCCCCTGGCGCTTGCTGTCTGCAGAGAGGAGGCACAGGGAAAGCAGCCCTGCAGCAAGCCCTGAGCATCCCTCAACACCTTGTTGGTGACTGCTTCTGGGAATGGGAGTTTTGCTTGGGGTTTTCCCCATCTTTTCTGCTGATTTGGGTATAGTGCCATTCTCAATAATGCTGAAGGTTCAGCATTGGTGTCTTTTATACATTATAAAATAATAATAAATAGCATGCTATGACTTTAAAAAGCCTGGTATAGCATTACATTATCTGGAAAAAGCAGCTTGTTTTATGCCAAGAAAGTTATATTCCCACAGAACTGTCTATCCAGAAATTTATGAATAAGTCTTCTTTTATAAGTGACACGGAGCGCTAACTTATAAACACATAATAGTTGTTTTATAGGGTAGGAGAGAAGCAGGGAAAAGATGGGAGTTTCAACAAGAGGCTGTAGAGTCATGGCTGCTTTCTTTAAGGACTTCTTTTTAATGTCACAGTTTAAAAAAAAAACAAACTCTATCTGCTTTTTCAGTAAGTTAATTTTAAGTCCGTGTTGCCAGATATATGGCAGAAACCCTGCCCAAATCTGTTCAAACCCCTGATTTTCAAGGCAGCAAAGAACCAACTTGGAAGGCTGGCTCCAAATCTGATGCACATACCTAAAGCACTAGTTTAACATGGCAAGCACCCGAAGAAATCCATCTTGCTGTCCTTTACGTTCCCTAAAAAAAGCCAAACACTTTCTCCCCCAAAAGCTGTAAAAAAATCTTTCCTTCTAACATTTTCCTCGTTTCGAGCGAGACGGGGTATTCAATTTGTATTGCATTAAGAACCACTTTAGCATAAATCCCACGCTATTAAGCTGGCTTGTATGTAAATACACTCCCTGATTCCTACACCTGCATCATTGAAACCATCTCTCCGGAGGCTTGTTCTTTATTAGTTTTGTGACAGCCAAACTTTTTCTTGGGCGATACGTCTGTGTAAAACGCTGTGATCGCACATTATCCTACGCCCCCGCCCGCCCAGAGGAACCTGGACGTTATTGCTTTTGACCTTCCTTTTCAACCGGTCTGACTTGAGAAATTTAACACTACAGTTGTACCTCTCAACTCTGACATCAAAATCATTGGCAATTCTCAAAGAAATCAAGAACAGGCTCTGCGAACAGTTATTAAAGGCTCCAAACGCCCATGTGTTTCACTGGGTCTAGAGGAGAAAAAAAAAGACACTACTCAAAAAAGCTGAGCTCTTTGGAAACAACAACTATTGCATTATTAATTCCTTATTTGGAAGAAAGAAAAACCTAGGTCATTCCTATGGAAGATGAAAAAACTCTTATTTTAAAAGTTATTCACATTTGGAGCTATTCATGCAACACTAGATTAACCTGAAGAAACAATTTATCTGAGTCAAAGGTATAGACTTTGTTTATACACATTAACTCCTCAGTCAACATTATTTCACATATTAAAAAATTGCATTTTTGTGGATTTTTGTCATGTTGAGTTGGAGCTACGCTTCTCTCTCGGGCACACAGATGAGTTTGCTGTTAATACAAGCCTTTGATCAGGGCATGAAGATACCTTACATTACTGACAGCAAGACCTGTTGGCAAACAAAGTGTGGCTAAATAACAGCAAGATAAAAACCACCACTATCGGAAAACAAATGTCAGACTCAGTCCCAGAAGCAGCATGGAGTGAGTTTACATCCAAAACGTTTATTGCTTCAGCAATCGAATAATCCTGAGCGTTTGGGTCCCAAACCACATGCACAGCCCGGCTGAATGAAAGGAAGTGAGATAAGTGTTTCTCTTAATCCATTATTGTTATACTTCAATTTGCTTCTTTTTTAATCTATTTTTCAAATTACAAGTGCACGCCAGATAGTATATTGAACTACTTCCAAGCACAATTGCAAAGAAATCCCATATTCTTTCAAAAAGCGATATACACTGTACAAACCCAACCTCACATGAACCACAAAAGTCAGAGGAATAGCTCAAATCAATTTGGTCTCAGCCTTCAACCGCTGCTCACGTTTCAACATCTCTGATGCTTAGCTGGTCTGTGTGAAGGTAATCTCCTGCCTTTGGCAGTTGTTGGAAGGTTTCAATCCAACAGTTTAAGATGCCACATAAATATACATTTGACTGTATGTCTATAAGTCTACACAATTCATTAACCTCTTGCATTGACCTGAGAACCAGACAAGAAGAAGGGCAGTTGAAAGACAGGAAGGTTTCCTAAGGAAATTAAGAAATACAAATAATTCTACCTTCTGAGCCACCAGAAGTGAAGCTCAGAGACAGGCAAGACATTTGTTTGGATTTGAAGACAAGTCAAGAGCACAGCAAGAACTAAACTGTCACAAGTTTTAACTTTCAGAGAAGACTGCGGGAAAGGGAACACTTTGAGCTAAATTTGTATCTACTTTAAATAGCAGAAGGTAGTTCACAAAGGACAACCTAGGAGAAATGGTTCAATGTACCTCTGAGATACAATTACTGAACCACAGAGCTTTAAAGCAATTTACACACATACCTGAATAATACCTTTCTGCAAAAATACTCAGTAATAAAATCATTTACTGGACTCATCATTGCACAAAGAGCAGATATAAGAGGCAACAGCTTACCCAAGTTACTTCCCACCCCCAAAAAGCAAAATTAACTGGACCCTTTATACTCACTGGTATACCAAAGAAAAGACCAGATGTATTTAACGAGCAATAATAACTCTGCAGCAATTTCTCTCTAACTTTGCGGACAATGCTAAAGGCAAGCTAAAAGAAAGACCCTACGGAGCACAAGCTGTCTTTTGGGGTAAATGCGTGCAGGACCTTGCACCCATGCCCAGCCAAAGTTGACAATTTAAGACTGCACATCTCCCCGAGAGTCACCTTTTGGTGTTTTCTCACATACCAGCTCTTTTACTTCAGCTCAAACCTAGCAACCTCTACTCATCTCTCTCTGATGCCCTTTTCTGATGGGTGTGCTGGGGCAGCACCAGGCGCAGATGTCCAGAGCTGTGCAGGAGGTCACCCAGCTCCCAGCAAGCCAGAAGCTGGAAACATTCTCATGTTTTTTCCTTTTGTTCTTCTAGAGTGACTTCACAGAATTTCCTTGCTCGTCCCCACACTGCTATTATCAAACTATTTCCAACCCCAAAGGTCATCGGCAGACATGGTTACTGGATTTTTTTGCATGTGGCTTATTTTTCTCCCCTCCCCTTTTTTTTATTAAATAAGCATGCACACTTTCCAATTTTCCTTTCTCCAGACTCTCTAGCATCCTTTCCCTTACATAAGCGATGCCAAGAAACAAGATCAGTCAAGCAATGTGCTGCATTTCTGAACAACTGTGTTACAACTTGGAATGGGACTTGTGAAAGTTTCAAAAAAAACTCAATGTGCACTAAAGGTTTCCCAGAAGAAAGGAAACAAAACAAGCCCAAACAAGATCACAAAGGTTCTACAAATCCCTGTCTTTCAGTTGAGGTTCACCCAAGTGAGCCCAACCAAGCCAGAGGTGTCACCTGAACCCTTTTGTTCTGGCGTAAGCTCAGCAAAAATCAGCAGGAAAGGGTGAGAAAGCGCAGGTTTAACTGGGACGTCCCTCTCTCTAGGCTTACCAGAAGCTATCCTCCCCTCACCATTGAGGGCAATGAGCAATGAGGAACAGAAGAAGCGTTTGGCATGGACCCCAGCCTCATGAATCGTGGTGGAGAGAACAGCCAGTAGCTAAGGGGTGTGAAGGAGAGCCAGGTGAAGCTTTCCTTCCAAGAAGACAATGACCTAAGAAAATCCAGCGGTTACCTACCATCAGGTGGTCCTTCAGCAGCACAAATCACAAGTCACTAAAGAGACCTCTCATTGCATTTGAAACGTTGGAGATTTACCAGCCAGATGCAGCACTGGCTGCAAGGAGACACCAACCTGGGGCCAAGGTGAGTTAAATCCCAGAGACGGGGCATTCGCTGCCTCCTGCAGTGCCCTGAAGGCTGGTGTTCCCCCTCACACGCATACATCCATGCACCTTCTCCAGCTCAGCTTCACTCACCAGCCTCCACTCTAGCAAGGGATGCAGAAGCTACAGCCCAGCTGGCAAACTCAAAATGGTTTTCCTGAAAGAAAGGGTCTGCCAGGCAGCAGCGTACCCCAGAGCCGGTACCTGCAGCAAGCAGGGAAAAGGCAGAAGACATGACAGATGATCTCCACGGGGGACTGTTGTTCCTCCACTACTTTCTCCAGTAAAAACAAATGGGGGAAAAAAAAAAAGTAATAAAATGAAAGGACAGCTCCACTGGCCTGGTGCAGAAGGGGACATCTGCTCGTGTCCATCTGCCATCAGCCTGACACCCCGGCCTTTGTTTTTGGTAGGGTCAGTTTTCTACCATTATAGCTCCCTGAACTGCCTCACCAGGACACCAGTGCCAGTACAAGGAAAAAGATGGGAACGTGGGGAGAGGGAGCAGGTAACCACTAGCTCTCCTTAGTAAATTGTCCCATAAGGCTCTTAAATCACTTAAGAAAGTACTATCTTTTGCCTCTTCCTTTGTTTTTCACTCGAACAAATGCTGGGATTACTCACTCCCTAGTTAGATGGAAATATTACCGCACCAGAATGCTTCTGAAATGTTTAAAGTACCAACAACTAAAGTTACACATGAAAAAAATGAAATAAAAATAATCACAGCTCATTCAACTGAGTGGAATAAGCTGTAGTAACAAAATTACAGTTTTACTGGTCTATCTGAACCCGCAAGAGGAACTTCACTAGTAAGACATTGATGAAGGAGAAAAAAGTTATAGCAGAAAAAAAATCATATAGTGTTCATACCAAGTCATTTAAGGTCAGATTAAGTGTTCTTGAAGTCTGGTCCATGTGTCTTCTATTTAAAAAAGTGCCCTGCTTGCACAGGAATTGTAAGAACTTTTGAAAATGGGATGCTGGCTCCTAAGTCCCTTGGATACTTGACCGCGTGGTCAGGAGGGTTGAGATTTACATATAAATTGCAAAGCTTCTAAATGGCTTCCTCAGAGCAAAAAACGGGGGTGGAAACGAGAGAATATTTAATGATTAGTTCCTTATGGCTCTGACATTCTTGAAGCATATTTCTTGCAGTCCCTGGAACACTCCTGCATTCTTGATTGCAAAATGGCAATAAGTGATTTCCTTTAAAAGCCTTGTCTTTTATTGGAATACTAAAAATACCCCACTAGCCCCACTCCACTCCATTCTCTCTCTTTCCTGGACAGGCACCATCAACCCTGATGTATTCTATTTTGAAGACGGCAATAAACATTTCAGCATGGGCTGTTCAATCCACTTCATAATAGATCTTGCATTTCCAGTGGAGCCCCTACTAGCACCATAAATCATCTTTACACAGACTTAAGTATGAGAAACTAAAGCTCAAAAGCAGCATGGATTTTTTTTTCCTTTTTAAAATTAAAAATGGGTACAAACCAGTCAAGAATTAAATGACTGGCAATTTTAAATGTGAAACTACCGGGACGACCCTGTAAAACAGGGCTGTTGCGATGGTTAGAGCCATGCTGTGCAGCACTGCTCCAGTCAATTCACTTGACGTAAACCTACCTGGAAGACAATGCCTGGTGGGGTGAAGTTCAGAAAAAATTGTCTACCCATCCATTATATCTGAACAAACATGGGTTTTAAATCTGGGATACTCTGCCTGTTGCTGATTTTAAAAGCCACAGATGAAGATTAATTACATACTACATCTGAACTGGTTACACACATCTAATACTCCTTTGTTTTTCCAGTCTATATGGACTTGAAGTCTGAACTGTTCTCCCCACTGCTTTGCTCATTATGTGTCTCTCCGTCCGCTACAGACCTTGGAGAATAGCTCAAAGAGATAATTTCAGGTACATGACGAGGAGGCTACTGCATAAGCCACAATTTTATCATTAATGTTCTTGGCTGAGTCGAGGAGCTTCTCCAGTAAAAGTGGTTGTGCAATCGCATTCAAGAACTAAGACCAGCTAAGTGCAAGATACAGCCAGCCTTCCTAAGCCTTAAACATCAAAGTCTTCATGTAGTCAAGAGCCAGAAGGGACATAATTCAGAGCTCCAGTGCAGGTTCCACAGTCCAGCGGTGGACGATGAGAAGGGTTTCCTGAGTATCGATCTGTCTGTTCGGAGGTTTGGCTGGACAAGGTGACCAAGTGGCTCCTGAGCCAACCCAGCGGTGTTGGCCCCAGCACAATTACTTCTTTCCACATTAAGGGAGTCTGCTGGGAAATCTGACCTCACTGAACAAATCTGCTGGTCACATCATAACTCTGTTACACCAATTGCCCTTGAGCCACTCCACAAACTACATGCAGCTCAGCAGCCCTAGGCTAATGCCCCATGTTTTGGATGAAATACAAGCCATAGCTTTCGCTTGGAACATAAGCCTAATAAAGGTGGGAGATGCTTATTTTTCTACATTTGAAGTCCCATAGGGAACTGAACCTAACTTTGCCTGTTGGCAAACTAGTTTTTGATCACACTTGTGGCTGGACAGTCTCATTACCTGCCTACTGCTGTCACACGGATAGTAGGCTCTCTGCTCCATGGGACACAGTTAGCAACAGGCTTTGCTTAGCATCAGCTTCTCTTTCTTGGATAAACCACACTTCACTGAGCCCTTCCCCACCTGCAGCAGGTCTCAAACAGGAGGGTCTGCATAAGAAAACTGCACTTATTTTTGGTTGACTCATTCCATGAAATTGATCTGGGTGAATCTAGTACTCCAACAGCAAGATCTGGTGACCACAGCAAGGAGATGCTCTTCTGGCTCTGAAGAAAGACAACTGGAGTCATAAATCATAAAACCATCAGGTGGAAAGGGACCACAGTAGGTTCTAGTGGAAGTTACTGCTCCAAGTAGGGTCAAGTTGGGGAGCTGGACTCAATGATCGTTATGGGTCCCTTCCAACTTGAGATATTCTCTGATTCCATGATTCTAAGACCAGACCCAGGCCAGCTTGCTCAGGGCTTTGTCAACTTGAGTCTTGAAAACTTTTAAGGATGCTCAACTGTTCAGGGAGCACACATGCTGGATCCTCCCTGAATGAAAGCAAACCATAAGATCTGCTTATTTTCACAAACAGGCAGTGCTACTCTGCAAAAGGCATTTACTAACCCACTAAAACTACTTCAGGAAGAACAGCACAGTATGGACAACCCAAAAAGGTAACACTGAATCAGGCAAGTGCTTATTATCTCAAATACAATGCTGAGAAAAAGGAAAAAAACCTTGACATCTTTCAGTCTGGCTCTTTTAAGATTCAAGAAGATCCTTAGATGAGACTTCATTGATTTTAAAGTCAATACCAATTTGGACAAATAAAGTGTTCCACCTTAGTTTCTGCAGAAGTGTATCAGCCTGCACATGAAATTCTTGACACAGATATAGCTGGTTTTTTGAGAATAGTGTTTTCACAATTCAAAGAACAATTCTTCTTTTAGAAACTTGCTCAACCTTTGGCAATCCAGCCTAATCAGCATACAAAACTGCAGAAACTAGCAACCAAATACTTCTTATTAATACCATTTACAGCTGCTAACAACTATAAGAACCTTCTAAAAATGCCAAGGGAAACAGGGTGTGTGAAACAATCCCTCGCAAACAACTGAGCCAATAAATACAGAACTGTGATAAGAAATTAGGTTTGACTTGCATAATCACTTTTAGAAGTTTTTGGAAAATGGAGTCTGAAGAGCAGGAGGCTGATAAAATAACATAGACCAGTAGCAATGTGAAAGTTTCATGCCGATGAAGTAGGGAATTCAATCCTTGCTGAATTCTTGAAATCATTTAGATGTTAACAGAAGTTTCTTCTCCAAAAAAAGAAGGCAAGGCATCTCTTAAAGCCCACACACAGATCTTTGACTCCTATCTGCTGGTGTACTACACAAAACTATTTTGGTTTTGGAAGACTGCATTGTTTCATGTGTCAGGATGGCTATTTTATTTTATTTTTTAACTTCTGACTTGAGCAGAGCCAAACCTGTACAATTTATGCACATGCAGTACAAGAGGTCCCCTCTCATTTTGTATTTAGAAAAAAAAAAGAGAGAGAGAGAAAGGAGGAGGAAAAACCACAATATCATTTCATCTCAGTACCTTCCTAAAACTTGAGAAGTTTATAAGCTCGTAACTCCAGTTCTCTTCTTTTGCCTTCCCACATGACAACTACAAGCTGCCACAGCAGCTGCACAACAAACGTCTTCAAAGGAAATAAAGAAATAATTGCTCTCAGAACAAAATGCAGGGGGAAAAACTGGCCTGGGTGACATGAGCAATGCAGGGCTGAGCAGGCTGCACCCAGGGGAGCGAACGCGGTATGTGTTACAGCTACAAGCAACCCCTCCGCATACTCACTCACCAGTGGAGACTTTTGTTTGTAAGGGAGAAAGGCAGCAAAACCAGAAGAGCACTGGGAGAACCTGCAGAAGGCAGGATGTTTTGGAAAACCATCTTCATGTATTTTGCATCATATTCTCCTGTTGGAGAACATTTCCCTTTTTCAGCTCCTTAAGGTTATTACTAGATACGTGCGGGGGTTGACAAGAGAGCAAAAAATAAAATATATAAAACTAAGAAAAAAAAGGTCTGTGTAAGGAATGCAGCCTGTTATGAAACAAACAACAAGGATAAAAATACTTGGGACCAAGAAGAAGTTGCCTGATTTACTAAACAGTCTTTTTTCTTTAAATCTAATCCCATGGTTAAATCTACAGAGCTTATTTCACTCACACTTCTAGGGGGAGAAAAACCTCACACTGCAAAGAGGCATATAAATGGCCCTGGATCATTTGTCTGAATCTTGCTCCTGCCCCAAAAGAGGGACGCTCCATATGCTTTTGCAATAGCTCTGTTTTGATAGTATTACCAGGAGTGTCCCTTATTAATCATGTTGCCACTAAAAGTCTCTCTGGAGTATTTGCTTATTCTATATTTTTCCAAACTGTTTCAGTTTCTCCTTAATTTATTAAAAGCTTGCTGAAGATGACCACAGTTAAAGCTAACCTCTGCTACTACAAAACTGGAAGGTAAAAAAGGGGGAAGAGGGGGAAAATCACCTTTAACCATGATTTTTCCTCTATTGCCCAGAAGAAACGCTCTCCCAAACATGCTGTTTCAGTCTTCGTTACATTTCTCTGACCAATTCAAGTTGTGAAGCCCGAGATACTGCTATTTAAGGTAGCATTAACATTCAAGAAACACTTTCCTGGATGTTACTATTTGAGTCGGGATCATTGGAAGAAATTTAGTATTGGCTCAATCCTTCAGTGCCCTGAAATCAATGAGCTTATTTCAGCCTGTAAAGTGTTCTTAAAGACATGCTTAAGTGCTTTGCTGGATGAAGAACAAAGCACTTGGCACCCCGCAGAACTGAACCCTGCTGAGGTGCGAGGCGTTTCCAAACATTTCTAATTAACTAAAAGAATCCACAATTAAGAAAGTCGCAGTCACTTGGTTGACAGAATAAAAGCAATGTTTTGCAAAGCATCCTGTGTTCCCCACTCGGGCAACACGCACCCCTTCACAATAACAGACACGGGAAAGACAAACATGTCCAATAGTAGGTGGGCCATAAAGAGCCAAAGAGTATCTGGGGGTCCTTTGGCAATTCAGCAGCGGTACTGAAAACCAGATCCACGCCTGGGCTTCACAAGGTCCCTGCTTCCAGGCCAGGAGTACTAAGGAGATGGAGTTTGCCTGAGCTGAGCACTGGCCCCTGTCCCGCTCCCGTGCGTCTTGGCTTCGTTGGTGCCACGGACTGGCTAGTCCTGCCTGCTCGCTTCAAGTGTGGGCAGTCCCCATCTTCTTATCTTAGAGCTACAGATGGGCCTAAGAGGAACAAAAAATAGTCTCCGCAGTGCAGAAGAAAATGTTAGGTATGAAAGCTTCAGATCGAGCACACGTGGCCTCCGGCCTTGTATAGATGATCGGGAAGATCCCCATTTATCCCCTAGATTTTACATTGTTTTGAGGACTCCACTGTCTGCAAAACATTAACTCAAACCAAGTGGTACAATCCTGCTAAAATTACAGTTTTAAACCAACTACATCTTTCTGAGTCAGAAAGCAAATAGGCCTTTCAATGCACTTTTATAATTGCAACATGTATTGCATTCTTATTTTCATCCCGCTTATACAAAGATTAGATAAATTATTTTTCAGGTTTATCTTTCCCCGTGAAAAACACAGATCACCTTGGTGCTATGCTAACAAAAGCTTGACTTATCTAGGCACAGGACATCAGGGAGAGACCCCTTGCTCTCCAGGCCCTGATCCTGCAAACAGATAGACAGCAGCTGACCCTGCAGCCTAGGCAGCATCCATCTGTGGTCAGATGGACTCCGCCTGGATGGAGTCATTCCCAGAGGGAATTGGAGGCAAAGCCCCGAAGACCTGTGGAATCTGTGTAGAGGATCAGACCACCTTCAGCTGGAGAACTCACCAGGGACTTTCCACTTGTGGTCCACGGCTACGTCTAAGGAGCCCGCGGGCAGCAGCCAGAAGTGAAGCTACTCCAACCCGGGTCTGAGTTCCACTGGGGCGTCTATGTGTTGTCCAGCACAAGAACAGAAGTAACAAATCAAAAATAGGCTGGAAACCAGAAAAACCAACCTAGCTCAATGTTAAGAAGAGGGGGCTGAACCTCAACATCTACACTGACCTTTGTGGCAGCCCTGAGTTGAAGACTAGAGTGTAGCTTAGAGAGACAGACGGTGATGTAAAAGTGCGTGCTGCTCTGCATGTGGGTGAAGCTCTCCGAGATATGATCTCACCTCCCAACCAACGAGGGGAAAACCTACACCGCGACTCCTGCGTAGTGTCACCAGGTAGAGCCATGCATGAACTACTCTAAAATAACATTAATTTTTTTTTTTAAGGTTTCATCAAATCCTGCCTCAATCACTCCAAAAGTTTCAGACTGCACACGCAGCATTATAGCAGAAATAAGGTCATCTGCAAATGGTTAATGTAATGCATATTAGGTGCAAACCACCGCGACTGCAGTAAGATGCTTGGCAGTGTTTGATTTCAAGCAAGCCACAGAACATGACAGTAATTTAAATAAAACCCGTACAGTTTATCCAGAGCTTCGCATCCCTTTGCTCCCAACACAGTGTCTCTTTCTGTCTCCTCTGTCCCTGGTGCAAGCTAGCACAAGCTGACCACGTATCACGGAGCCTATCTCAAAGCAGGAATTTTATTCACAACATTTGGCTTTAAGAGGAGGCAAATTAAAAACAGAGATGAAGGGATACTTATCCTTTTATTTTTAGCACAACGAAGGTTTGGGGTGAGGGGTTCCTAATAAAATTTTAAAGTCAACACTTCTGATGGAGCATCCTTAGTTTCTTTCAAAATGAAAATGTGGATGCAGTGATTAGTTTTTGCTTGCTAGCACCTTTTTTTATTATTATTTAAACATTGTCCACTGTGGTTTTAATGGTTTTGAGGGGAGATTTTTAGTATGATCAGCTGCCAAGAAACATCTCCCAGTTAGCTGCTTTGGTCATCAGTCAGTAGCTGCCATTAGCACAGCAGTTTCTATCTGCAAATCCAATAATCCTAGAACTACCAAATGCAATTTTCCCCCAAGATTAGTTTTGGTGGAGAAAAACACCCTTTGAAAGGCAAAACACTTTTTTTTTTTTTTTTTTTTTTTTTTTAGCATTTTAGCTATCAAAACACATGGTGCAGCCTAGAATAGTACTCCCCATAAAAACCATTCTCCAGCTCTGCTCCTCACCCAGCCTGCCAGTGAACATGGGAAACCATTAACTCAAGCTGCTACAATTAACTCCCAGCATCTTCTTCAAAGACTCAGACAATCCCGAGCTACTTGTCATGCAAACAACCTGTGAGATTCATTCTCCTGGCAAGGCAAAAGGAGGGTAAATTACTGAGTTAAGTAGATTACTGGGGAAGGAGTCACACTCAGCAGCCTTATGAGATGATTAGACCCTGGGAAATTCATATGCCAAATCCCCAGGCCCTGATAGCGCACATTCATTAGCAGTTTCAGGATCAACCGCAATCAAGAACCTTCTCTGGCAGCATTAAATATTCTTTTCCCAATGAACTTTCATTCAGTTTTCCCCAAAAAAGGAAGATCACGTTTAAAATTTTACAGGGGAAAAAGTTGCAGCAGCGTTTAGCAACTCAGCAGTTCACCACTAAGATGACTCTTTTTTTTCAGAGAAGCATCAGCATTTTTGAAGCAACGATGCTACCAGCACCGTCATCAACATGAGCGTTAAAAAACTTAATGCCATTGTTCTGTGGGTGTATGTCCACAGCACTGCCAACAGCAGCACCCAGGGACTGCAGAGGGGTGTCTGCAAGCAAGACAGAGAGCAGCGGTTATCTGTCACGTGCATTTAATAAATCCAACGTAGCAGAGCAGCTTTTGCAATCCAAAAGAGGAAAAAAAAAAATCAAGAGAGCCAGCTGCTGTAACAGCGATGGGAAACGGCCTGTGCCTTCTGCAGGAAGCTGCAGGAGCGAGTTAAGACTACGAGATCCCCAATTAGGGTCCGTTTGCCCTCATGGTAGATGGGTGATGCCTATCTATGTATTTCACCGTGATCTGCCAGAGTAGGTGGACTGAGGGAGGTTGGAAAATGAATTGCCCGGAGTTCTGAGTAAACGGGCAGCAATCATTATTTTTTCCCCACTAATGACACTTTGTGAGGAGAACTGCTGGTAGTGGCAGGTTCTGGGAGAGGCTGTTCCACAGAGGCTTCAGACATGGCTTTATAACATTTTCTTTTTAAAAGACTCCTAGTTTAACATAAGTCTATAGAGCGTTATTCAGCAACCCTCCATTATCTAAGGAATTACAAATTCCCTATTGATCTATATAAAGTAAAGGGCGTAACCCCATCATGCTGGAGAAGGTGAGTGTGCTGAGAGTTCTCCCTCCTACCTGAGGTATTTTTATCTAAGAGATGTCTTTAAAAATATCTCTCAGAGAAAGTCTCTTATGCAAGAAGTTAGACAGCTGAGGACTACTGAAGTGCAGCCTAGTTTGATCAAAGGAAACTCCACCACAAGGGACTATTTCACGCCCTGGTATCTCCATGGAGGCTTTGATAAACTGGAGAAAACCAGATGATCAACCTGATGAGAAGGGCTAATCTTCTCAGAAAGCTTGAGAGGTACAAAGAAGAAAAGTCTAAGTATCTAACAGCGGTGATGGGAGCACTTGGGAACCACCTTGAAAAATGCTGGGTTTACCAAGCCACCAGATGAAGTGGCTAAGACGTATTTCATCACCACAAAGGGCAGTAAAGTCATCTCGGCAAAGTAACAAAGGAAGGAGCCCACTAGCAGGCTCTACTAAGTAGGGAAGCCACGATCTCCTGAGCATCAGTCACGTCCACACATCTGTGGATAAACGTCAACTGTTAATGCATCAGCTTACCAACCCCAAAGTGATGCCTGCCGACCTGCGGCAGCAAAGGGTTGGTAAACACCAGGTCCCCAAGGAACAGCTTCTCCAGTCACCCTCAGCCCACCTGCCTCCCCCATGCTCCCAACCTGCAGGATCCCCTTGCCTGGACCTGCTGCCACTCCACGCGGAGGGCTACAAGCAACAGCCGAAAGGGTTTTTTGATCTCAGACTCTGCATGTGACAAAAGCAGCAGAGACAAGGGGCTGTTCTTGCCTGCTGCATCTGTGCCTTGACCTAAAGTGGCATTAAGTGTAAGTGCCTTGGTCTGTGTCAGCAAACCAAGAAGAAACACCCAAGCAGCCACTTCTGCAGAGCAGTGGCTGAGAAGGACAGACAGGTTACCTTGCAGAGCGCTGTGGAGCAATTCACAGCTCATCTGAGCAAAGCATGACAAATTCTGGATCGCATCCCTGAAATCCGATGGCTTAACTCTAATTCTTCTAGCACCTCAAAGTCAGAGCTGCACTGAGATGGTTGGAGAGGAGGCTGACAGTGACAGAGGACCTGGACACAGCCAAGCCACAGGCACCCAAATGGGGACAACAGCACTGCCCTGTTCCACAAAGGACAATATCTATGTTAAGGAGATGCTATGACAGGTCAACCACCGCAGGAATGAGCCAGTGATGGCATGGCAGCAAAGGAGAGCAATTCCTCATAGCAGTTGCTCTGCTGTTACTCCCAGTTCCTCTCTTCATCCCTTATGGCCACAAGGTCTTTTTTAGCACTCACCTTCCAAGAACCTTGGCAGAAGAGTACGAACCCTACAGGGAAGGCACAACCAGCCACATGAGCCCACAAAGATGGGAAGCCTGCCTAGGAATAACACATTTCTTGCCTTTCTGACGCCCCGTTTCTTTCTTGACTAATGCTGAATGAAAGCTTTAAAAGGAGTCGGGGGTCCTCCGCACTATCTCGGAGTGATGGAGCCAACTTGGTGTCTCAGGTGAGCTAGACCACCACTAAAACCAGTCACTGAGCAGAACGGAGCCAAAACTACCCCTTACCTCACGCTCAGCTCTCCTGCAAACCTTGCCAAATTAAGCAAGGAAGCAGACGACTGGAGCTCGTACGTTGTAAAACTTGTTCAGTCATAACCCATAAAAATACCTGAATGCCCACCTACGGATGCTCCACGGTCACCAACGCAGAAGGCCTCCCTTTTGGGTGCTACCACATCAGTCAGGCTACAACCAGCTCAACTTATTAAAGCCATTTAACATCTAAATACTCCCCAATTCCAAGCCCTTTGATGACTTAACCACCTACTCATTGCCAGAATTAGCAGGACAAAAGATGACCACCAAAGAGCCATCAGCACCCCTTGACCTTCTCATTTACACAGCAGCAAACGAAAATCAGGTCTACTCTTCCTTCCTTGGAAGATGATCTCTAGTTTTTGGTTCCTCTGGCAGCCAAAATAAAGCACACATCTTTGCAAAGGGAGCAAGCCACCTGGACATCCCAAGAGAAAATTCAGTATTTCACACAATTACCAAGTACTAGAATTCAACCTTCCTTATCTCAACAGGGCTTATACAGCATGCCACAGAGCAAGCCTCCAAATTCATCAACTCTTTATTTCAAGTCGACTTTAAAGACCTAAATCATGACTCTCCTCCTGCATGGACTACACCACAGCCTTCAGAGTAGCTCCACGTTACAGCAGCTCAGCGGATACAGTCCGGGCTGGAGCAAATCCAGTTGCAGAGAAGTCTCAGTGGAGGATCCCAGCACAGGAACAGCTTTTCATCAGTGGGCAAGGCTGACTGATCTAAACTCAAGATAGTCCTTTTCAAGAAAGTTTATCTCATAGACCATTAACTGCTAATATGCATGCACAAATATGATATGAATGCTTAAATGCAGACAGCTAAGTACACAGGAGAACAGAACTTATTCTGCATTCATCTACATAATTGCATTCAGCTATCAAAGCAATGAGCATCTTTGAAATACCAAAGGTGATGGTAAATAAGCATAAAACACTTACTATGTAGGAAGTAGTATAGAGGACATGGCAAAGTAGCCATATGTCCAATGGAAATATTAATAATGTTGTTATTACCAAAGTAACCAGTAAAGCAGAAGCAGCAACGCTGTGAAAGATGTGCAGAAATTAAAGAATTTTAATTTCAGCAAAGTGCTGAGGTGCAACATGAAGTCTGAAAATCCACTTCTCCACCTCATCTCCCATCCAAGCCCGAAGCTCTAACAAAAACTGGAGATAACTTTAAACAAACATTTACCCAGCTCCCAAGCTATTTGAGTACCTTGTCAAATAAGGTGTTGCTGAATCAGAAAGCACAGAATGCAAAATTCACAAGAAGAAATCAAATCCTCTCATCTCGGGAAACTGGAAATGTTACTGTTTATAATGCTGCATTCCCCCTAAAAGCATGCTGTAAAACACTCAGTATGAATCATTTGGCACTGCTAGTGTTTTTGTAGAAGGCCTAAACATTGGGCTTTTTTCCCTCACTTTAGAGTCTATAATTCAATATAAAGGTGGGAAATTAATATTTTTGCATTTTATTTAAATGCCAGAAAAACATTTCCTGCTTCTCTAGCAGGAATGAGTCACTTTGGCTCTAGTAAGGTGCTTTTCCGAAACTTTTTAGCAGTACTGTCGCCTTGCTAATGCTCTAGAGCTAAATACAAAACGTTGTCTGCTGGGATCCCCAAAGACATTATAAACAGTGCAGTAGTAAGAAACCACGCAACCCTGCAGGAGCTGGAAATCTTACAGTGCTAAATAAAATCACCAAGTGCAGGGAGAAGCAATAAAGCCGTGAATCTCTTCAGTTCTGGAGCGTTTACACTTTGCAAATTCCTTGAACTTCGTAGATTTGGGAGAGTTATGCAAATTACGCCTATCATTAAAAATCTAACCCTCATGATATGGCATCATGTTGTATAATAAACTCCTCTTTTCTCACCAGAAGCAAGCGACAAAGCAAAGTGGCAGAGGTACAAATACCAGTATAAACTACAAATTCACTCTGTTCCTGCCTATGCTGAAGCACAGGGGAGGGGGGCAAGAGAAAGCAGTTATCACCTACATATATGGAACCACTTCACAGGACGTATATCAGACCTGAATTATAGCCATGATCCTGGAATTCCTCAGCTGAGGAATTAGAACAAGTTTACAGAAATTACTTATAGGTGAATGCTATCCCCATTCTACTCTTTCTCATATACTACCCCCAAATCACAGCTGGCAAGTCATCATCCCCAACTACCTCTGCCAAGCCCTGACAGCCTACGCTGGGTGCTCTCCAACATGCATAAAAAGTTCCTTAGTTTCAACATCCATCACAAACTACTGTCTGGGTTCTGCATCTCCAGGCAGCCCAACCATCTCCCTCTCCCACCCCAAACTGGTACCAAGGCTTCTCCTTGCGTTAATTTGAAGTCTTCCAGAAAAGTAACAGAGCAACATGATGAAGACCAAGTGTTTCAGTTTGGATCCAGAGACACGAGGCTTCATGGCCACCTTCAGCCACTGCACCAAGAGTACTTGACCCCTGGGCTGGGACCAAAGGCCATGCTACATCTTTGGGAGTTGATGGTCGTCGAGCCTGCAGCCCCAATTAACCACGAGGCTTGGAGACACACCTTGAACTGGAGTGGAAGAAACACTTCACTAGACACTTGTTAAGCCCCACAAAAATGCAAAGACTATAAAAAAATTAATTTTAGTAGTCCTGCATTTTCTGCCTCAGGTGAGCATATTTTGCTCCTCATTTTTGAACCTTAGCGGCTGACTCTGTTGATGCGGAGAGCCTGACCTGACTCCAGCCTGGTCACTGCTCTGTCTGTGCCAGCATTGAAGTCTTCTCTCTGGCTGTCAGCTACAAGGAAAGCAAATCAGCGTTGACCATCATGATCAAGAGATCTGAAGATGATGAATACTACAAAGGACTGTGGCATTTATTTGCAACCACTCTGGGCAACCAGGGTGCTGGTGGCAATGGCAGGCACAAACCTGGAAACAAGCCCGTTACTTTGGGTAGCTTCAATACTTTTAGGTGACTTCCAAGGCCATTAGCATCACCCACTGCTCAAGCCATCCCTCCAACAGCTACTCGTCCAGCCAACCCGTGAAATTTCAAAGCTAACATTCCTCCCTGTGTAAATTCACACACAGGCATCAGCTACTTAAGAAATAGCGTTTGCCCTTTTTTGGTGTAACCTCTGACCCTCCATTAGGACCGATGAACGATGCTGCGGGACACGTACAAAACCCTTCCTACCCCCCACGAATTATTTTTGTTTCCTCGTACAGGCGGCACAGGAAGGTTGGTTGGCTCTGGGTCTCTAAGAAAGGCTTTCTGCGGCGGGAGGTGGGTTCACTGCCGCACACAAGGGATGACCTCTGGTAATGCCCGGCTCGCACTTGCTACTGTCTTCAGTTTGGCAACACGGCACAAAAGCGGTGTGCATGTGTGTACCCCCTCCCGCCCCAGCCCCTCTTCATGGGGGGCCGGAGCTTCACACGTTAACGGGCCTCCTCTAGACAAAGCCCGTGAGTTTCTTAATTAAGTCGAAGTGAAAGACAGCCTAAAAGCATCCCACTTACATCCTCGGAGTACCTTCAGTCTGGACTTCAAACGCAGGCAGCGCGCTGCCCATCAACCCGCGGCCTTAATAGCTGGTTGATGATTTTTCTCTTGTAAATGGGGAATGCTGTGCCTTCAGCCCAGCCTCTTCAGCCTCCTCTCATCTTCCCTCCAATTTTAGACATGTCTCTGGGTTATAGAGGAGGAAACAAAGGGACTGCTTGTCTGTCAGAAGCCCTCCAGAGGGTCTGCGTTTCAGTCCACCCTTCTCCAAAGCAGGGCAGTGTCTGGAGAGATCTTTGGCAGTTTTTGTCTCATTAACATTTCCATGAGGGATCAAAGAATATATTAAAAAAATATCTAAGTACAATTCCTGCTATGGAACGAGAATATATAAAAAATCTGCTCAGACGCCTTTTCCTGATCCATTGCATTATTATTAGATAATTATCTCTTCATGAAACCAGCTTTTATTCCCACTGAACCCCGCAAAAGTCTCCACAGATCCGTCCCACCAAGCCCTCGCTCCCCTGTACTTTTTCCATCATCGGAGCTGGGTTGCTCTATGTTCCTCCCAAACAGAACCCAATTATTCCCTGGCAGTAAGTCACCGGGAGCAGGAATTGCTTTAATTTTGTCCCTTTGAGCAGCTGCTCGGGGTGGGCTGGGAGATGGCTGCGGCCACGGAGCTGGGATGAATACTAAAGAAGCACTGAGGCATCGCGTCCCGCGCGGGGGGTGACGGGGTAGGATTTTCTCCTTGGAGGAAGCAAATCAGTGAGCTTTACGTGTCCAAAATGAGCCTTTTTCTTCCCCCTCCTTGGATATTTGCATGCCCAAACCCTGCCAGCGTGCGAGCTGCAACGCACCTGAGCACCTTGTAACAGCTTCACCGTCGGTGCTGGAAGCGGGGAACAGTGCCCACCGCCCCGGCCCCCATCGCTGCAATTCTTCCCCTTCTCATTAGAAATGCCCAGCAACATCCCACAGACAAAGCCACTGCAAACAAAGTGCGGGAGAAGGGGGGAAGGGGAGAGAAGAGGATTTTTTTTTTTTCCCCCTTTTTTTTTTAAAGAAAGGAGTGCGGAGGAATTCTTCATTCACTGATCTGTAGAATACATTAATATCCCGAAGTGTTGGCACAGCCTCCAATGCTCGGGGGACCAACAATGCAAGCAATGACTCCGAGTCTGGGATCTTCAAATAAACCACCCCTGCTGTCATGGCCACCGGGAAAGAGAATAACAGCAATATTAGCTGACCTTCATTTTGTTGTTTCTCCAGACCTGACTGCTAGACCTCTGTTTGCCTGTTACTAGGATTGCTTGGCTGAAAAATGTGAGCATTTCCTAGACGATACAAGAGGCAGTTTATTAGGTAAATAAACCAGGCCCTAAGCAGTCGCTTCTGCTTGATAATGAGGAGGGAAGGAAAGGAACAGACCTCCCTGCACCACCTAAAATAACCCCAATCAAGGCTCTATAACTACCACCACACGCATATTTTTCAACAGACAGTTAATGAACAAGAGAAGGTCATTTTAGCCTAGCCAACTTGTGAGCAAAACCATTTGCTCAGAAAACTATAGGCCATAAAAATCACAGCAGGCACTGTCTGTATCATATAAAACTGTCCATCTATGGTAATAGAAAGAAGTTTAAAATAAGCGTATTCTTTCAGGCTTCTGACAAAAGAAAGCATCAAGGGGAAAATGTTTAGAGGAGTCTTCCAAGGAGGGCTGGGAAGGAGAGCGCATGGGACACCTTACACCGCTCCCTTCTTAGCTGATCTCCAGGAACCACAGCGATAAACATAATTAAATTATCAGGCAGACAACGACCCAGGGACAACAATTAAAGACGATTTGCAAGCCTACAGCACCTCCTGCAAAAGGCTACTGCAGCAAGTTAGAGGCAAGTTTTACAACATTTCCCAACACATCTCACAGATAAATGTAATAACCAGACGGTTTTAGAAAGCATGGCTTGGAAAATGAAGTTTCCACTGAAACAGAGCTAGTGGCACTGTTTTTCTTGCCAAAAAGGCAATGTTCTGGTGTGTTTTTTTTAATATATAGAAGATAAGTATTACACAGTAGCTGCTGTGTGTTACAATCCAAGTGGGGATGTGGTACAAGACAATCATAATGCATTCAAAGCCACACAAGGCACAACCCCACACATGCAACTCATCTGCAAATCCCAGTACTCACTAGAATTTCACAGCAAAGTCACTAGCACAAGCTGATCATCCTGCAGCAGAAACAAACCCCTTCTCTCCCTCCACCCCAAAGCGAAAAATTATTTCTGAAGCAGACAGGTCGTATACTGAAACAGTCAATCCCACTTTACTGCTGCAGATCTGTGCACAGGAAAGCGTTCCTGCTACCAACATCCAGCTTGGTTTGCAGACAAGTATGACGCTCTAGTGACACAACTCAGCTTTCACCGCAAAAGTTTAGAAGTCACTGCAAACCCTAGATCCAACACTGGTGTGACAGCATCAACGTGAGCCCTGTGTGTATCACCTCTGTGTGACATACAGCAGCATGATGCTGAGCAAAGAATGCAAAACCTACCTGAAACCTTGGGCAAGCAGACAGCTAGCCCACGCTAAAGCTACCTTAAAGGCTACCTTCCCCAGGGCTGCACTCACACCTTCAAGCCACGTCAGAGTGATGCTGAAGTCATAGATGTAATCTGCAAAAACTACATTTAAATATAGCATTAAAACTGGGGCTGGTTTATTAAGCTCATGACTTAAAACCCCACTTCTCATGGTTGTGACTTTGGAGAAGTAAATGAGGCTGTGATTGCACGTTCTACCAAAAGGATGGTGGTGAAGCACCTTCCAGAGGCAGCACGCACTCGGACCAGCTCCTGGCAGTGAGTCCAACCCAACTCATCGTTACCAGACATGAAACTGCCATTTCCTTAGCTGCACAATCTTTTATGAGCTTAAGTCAGTGAAGAAGCTTTTCCCCTGGAGTCCTAGCAGGACGTTAGGTGGCAGACTGCACCTTGCCCTCTGCTAGGAGGTAAGTATCAAAGGGGATGGTCCCGTTTAACCCACCACCCTCCGCTGCGCTGGGTCTGGCAATCCCACAGCAATAACACAAGTTGCTCTTGCAGACTGATCCAGTGGAAACCTCCATCTGCTCCGCTGCTCGCCCTCGGGACACGAGTGCGAGGTCCCACTCGAGGCAGGCAGCAGGACAGTACCTGCCAGCAACTGCAGCTGCGCCCCACTGTGCGAAGCAGCACCCTTCAGCACCCTTCAGCACCCTCCAGCACCTGCACGCCAGCCCAAACCTGGCTCCTTGCTGGTGCTTCTGAAAATCTCCATGGGGCTTTTCCCATGCAAGCCCCACAGCCCCAGCACAAGGTTGAGCTGCTTTCAGCAGCACCAAACCCGGCGCTGGAGCACAAACCCTCTCCGGTTATGACTGTTCTTGCAGACAGAGCTTGCTGGCATGACCGAACGCATGGCTCCCATATGCTTTCCCAATACAAAACCACCAATCCCAGATGTGCAACATGGTTTAGTTAACACTCCTGCTGGAAGCGTAACTCCTGCCATTTGAATGCTTCAAGGCAAACATTGCATGAACATATTTGATTTTCACCTTAAGAAAATACTTTTTTTTTAAAATAACACCAGAGATTTTGGCCATGGCCCATTAGACCTGACAGGCCACCCCCTTAAGGGCAGGGGCTTCATATTGCTCTTCCCATTTGCCTGAGGACAGTTTTCCTCCAGCCAGAGTTAGCATGATTGCAGGAATCCTACTGTATTTTTGCAAAACAAGAAATATTTGAGATCACAGCCCCTGTTGATTTATATGCCCAATTTCTGGTGGGATCAACATCCTCTATGCATCTCAAAAGCCCTAAAGAGACAGCATAACCACTTGGTCCCTAGCAAACTAATTTCTCCACTGACCACATCCTCCATGTATTGTTGTGTCCCTCAAGTGCCCGGGGCTTGTGAAGCAGGATACCAGATGCTGGACCCTCTCTCTGCCCAGGCACTGTGTTTGCAGCAGCATTGTGCTCAGGACAGCATCTTTGGCTAGGGAGGATTTAGGGTGACAAGACCAAGAGAGGCTAGAAATGGCTTGCTTGGGTATTTGGGAGCCAAAGATTAAGGCAGAATTACAAACTTGTAAGAATTAATACAAACAGTTAACCCAGATAATTTCCCCCCCTAATTTAGTTTTAACGTGGCACGAAATCTCCAAGCCAGAACACCGTTGTATTTCAACTCCAGTTTGGGTAAAGCAATTATTTTGTCATTGAGCATGTTAGGAAAGAAAAGGCAGAAGGAGGCAAGTTTGAGCCTCTTTGGTAATGTACAAATTAACACATTTCAGCACCATTTTCAGAAATATAAATTAATGATTTAATTCTGCAACATGTATCCTTGGAAACCAAGCTGTAAGCAGTCGCCCTTGGATATTTCACACAATTCCAATTTTTTTCAATATTCAAATACAACTAATTGCTTGCCCTTTTGAGTGATGGACAGCTTGGGTGAGCAGGGTGCCCAGGGGCTTATTTTACCACCAGATTTGTACAATCCCGCTACACGGGTTGACAACAGCTGCTCTAAATCTCCTGATAGGTATGAACAAGCATTGATGAAGTTCAGTCTGTTTGAACAGCTGCATATGCAAATGTAATTAAGAAGATGTCTACTGCCTTTTGCTCTCCTATCCGTGGCCCCCCCTCACTTCTCCCTCTCCCTTTACTCTGTCTCTTAGTGGGGAGGGATGCCATTTCATAGCTTCAGACTTGAACCCATGCCTGATTTACATCTCACAACCGAGTCCCAAAAATGCCATTCTTCAGCCCCCTCTACCATCATTTGGGGTGTCCTTAAATTTAGGGCTCAGGTACTGAACAGCTGATTATTTTGCAACCTCGATGTCTACCCATCGACACTGTCACTTGAAAAGCAAACCCCTTGTCAGTATATCGCAGCAAAGTAATTTTTCCCCACCTCATTTTACGCTCATCACTTTGTGACTGCCCTTTATCCCTTATTTATACTACGTGTGCTGCACAACCTTAAGTGAACCATTTCACTTGTGTCTCTATCTCCAAAAGTTATCCAGGGAGATACGCTGGGGGTGACCGCAGCCAGAAAAAGGCACGTGGGAAGAGGTGGCACAGGTGCAGAAGACCCAGACAAGTGATCACTGGTTGAATCCACTGAGCCAGAGCTTGGTGGGAGGACGGAGAAGGTTCTAGAGGGTCTCAGTGGCACAGGGTGAACTGTCATTAAACGAAGCAAGCTGGTTAATGAAGCCGGGAGGACTGATGCGCACAGAGCTCCAGGTCTTTCCCTTCAAACTGAATGTTTTCTGGGATAGGTATCCCAAAACTAGGTGGACTGAGCTGCAGCTGCCTGTCCAGTACCAGAAAGGAACCACAGCATCCGCACAACCACACCGCGGAAGGGAAAAAGTGATGTGAGCAGCCACAAGCCCGTCTGATTAACCTCAGCAGGATGGAGGCTCTCCAGCAAACTGAAGAAAGACTAATTAGAACATGAAACTAAATGGTAAACAGGGTAGAAAACAATGGGACTGTACTGAAGGGAAATCAGATCAAACAGAGCTAATCAGGTTAGCCTGATAAAATAATGAATTTTCTAGACAAAGGAAGTGTGATAGATCCCATCCACGCAGACTTCAGTAAAGCATGTGATACAGTGCCATGTGGGAAATTATTAAATGAAAAAGATGGGGATTAGCAGAACTGTAAGGCCAGGAAACTGGTGAAAGGCGAAGCAGCGTTGAAAGAAGGATCAGAATGGATGGAGGTCACCGGCAGAGCTCCTCAAGGAATGGTCAGGAGGCTGATCTTATTAAATATTTTTATTAATGACCTTGGCACAAAAAGTAAGTGTGCTAATGAAATTTGCTGATGACACAAAGTTGGAAAGCAGCATCAGCACAGAGGAAAGCTGGGACAGCATATAGGAAAAGAATGGGTAACTTTGAAGATGAATGGAGGAAGGTTGAAATTCTGTGGGATGAAAGAGGAAGCCACGCACTTGGGACAAACAATGGTTTTTGCTATGAGTTGGAAAGAAAATGAACTCAGGTGGTAAATGTTCAAGAGTGAGAAAGGCCCAAGCAAACAGCTTAAAACAAAACTGACTGAGACACCAACATGCTGTAATTGAAATATTTCCAGCAGCCAGAGAAGTGCTAAAGCCAGTGGGCAAGCCATCATGAGAAGGCTCCGGGGATGCTGCGGTTGGTTCTCATGGTTAAAAAAACAAAAAGCTTAAGTACGAAGAAGTGTAAAAAAGGGCTTATCAGGAAACAGAGAGATTAATTTAGGAGATTAAAATGTACAGACGCTTGTTCAGCCCCACAAAACAAAAGCTGGGAGGGAACACTGAGTGATCTCTCAGACACCCACATTTGGGGGAGTAAAATAAAAAAGGGGAAAGAACTATTCAAGACACCAGAACAAGGGTTGCACGTGGGCAACATGAAGTATCCCTGACAAGCCTAGGCTGGAAATAAGTTTATGACCATTGCAGCCTTCCAATAGGAGTAATGGGGGGGAAAAAACAAGCTTGTTCTCAGAAATTTATCTTGAAGGGATCCTATGACCCAGAAGGCTCTTCCCGTCCTTTCCTGCTAAACACACACAGTGCTGACACCACCAGTAAACGCCCTGCTCCTCACCTGGAAAGAAATTCATAAAGCAACTCCAAACCACCTTTTTTTAAAAAAAACCTGTTTATGACTGCTTAGGTCCACCCTCTTTCATCAGCTGAATCCTTTTCAACATCTCAGCATGAGCAATTTTAAGCCAAATACTTAAGCTGTGAATACAGAATGTGTGAGGAGGAGGGGGCACGGAGAGGCCACGAGCTGGCTAGAGGGTACAAAGGCACTGAGGCAGCGAGGACCAGGCTGCTGGGCACATGCCGCCAGCAAAGGCATCGTCTCAGCACCATGACTGACCTTGTTTCAGTGTATTTGCTGAATCGGAAAGCACCCTTTGGGATGTTTCTTCACACCGTTAGTCATCCCATGAGCTCTTCACCTGCTCCTCGGGGGCTCAGAGCTAACAAAGCCAAGGGAAAGTGTTTCATATTATGGGGTAACAAGATGGCAAGACAACAAATGAACCAGAAGTCTTAGATTAGCAACGTGCTGAAATTACTGGACCAGTTAGTTTGAAAGTTGTTCTATTAACATAATTAATGAAGCCACACTTCCTGCTATGTCTCTAAGTTAATCTGCTTTGAGGCTTCTCTGGTGTCTAATGAGACTTGAGCTCACCCTGTCTTTCCCCCCTCAACGGGGCCCTTAATTGGGTCTCTCTAATGAGGATAGATGCCCAAGTAAGCTTGTAGTAACTTCTTATCTTTGCGACCTCTATCTCAACTAATTTCAGCTTCAATTAGCCAGCAGGTTCAGAAGTCAGTGGGGCAAGGTGGGAGGAAGAGGATGGCCGCACACGCGCAATGGGGCTGCAAACCCATCGGTTCTTCCCAAAAGCAGGCTCACCTCTGGCAGACCTCCGCTTTCCCTGGGTGCAGCTAACCTGTGCTCTCACATGGAAGGAAAATGAGCTGTATGAGAGGAAGAAAACACTTCAGGGAGCTCAGATGAGACCTACAGCACAAGGGAGGATGATGCACAAGGTAGCAAGACTAGTGGAAAGCTAAATCCTGCAGCAAGATCTGTTGGACTCCTGGTATTCCCCAGCAGGCTGGCTGGCAGCAAGCAAGGACTGCAGGAGAAGGGAATGAGGAGACAGAAAAGCCCAGATCAAACTCCACCTTCTGTTCAATCACCGACAGCTGCCCCTCAGCCACCTCCCTGGGCTGCTCTGCTCCTGGCAGGATGGAAGTGTCAGCACATTTAAGGCACCGGTGATCACTGGAGACATCAGCGTTGAGCCCGATTTAACCAGCAGATGCATCACTCTTCTGCTGAAGTTTCTTTTCAAAACTTTCTTGCAGGGGTAACAGCTCAGAACAAACTTTTCAACATGTAATTGCTTAAAATGGAAGAAACTGAAGGAAGGAAAAAAAAAATCAGGAAAATATGTAACTTGCCAGACCAAGAAAACTCATCCCGTAGAAGCACGGACAGGTGACTCAGAGCCAGTGCAGTTGTCAGAGCAGTGCTGGGGAGGAATATCGGTGTAACTTCTCCAAGAGTCAGATTGCAGGAAAGGTTGATTTAATGGCACACTACACCAGCTTCTCCACTCCACTAAGAAAAAAATAAATGGATGGGGACTTGCTCATCTAAACACGCAGCGTACGTCAGAGGAACAAACCTGAGTAACTGCCATCCATAATTTATACAACAAATTAAATCCATGGCAAAAATAACCATAACTTAGAACAGAGCGATCGTAGAATCTGGCAGAAAAAGGCCCCAGCCTGCATGAATCATTATTTTCTAGAGGAAACCTTATATAATCCAAGCTACTCCATTTTAAAACAAATTAAACCTTCCGAAAACTCCAATTAATAGGTTTGGCAAAGCTCTGTCTTCAATTCAGGTATTTTGGCAATTTGCTAAGATTAAAAAAACCTAGCTGGTACCAACTAACTTCACGGTAGTCTACACCCTGCTTTCGGCATCTCCAAAAACCTTCATCAGAAGGCAAAGCGGAGATGAGAGCATCTACCTGGGGCCGGAGGAAGGCGATTAGATTGCAATGCCATCTTGTGGAATAGAGGAAAACGAAAGATGGAAAAAAAATTGCTCAGCCACCACTTTGCAATTGTATATTATTTTACAGGACACAGCTATTGGCCCAGCAGGGTATATTCAGTGGTTGCTTCTCATTGTCCTCATTTATCTGAAAGGTTAGAAGGAGGCACGCAGTGATAACTGCAAAGCCATGGTCTGCTTGTCCCGCGGTGTTTGGAAGGGGATGGATAAGTCCGTCAGAACTAAGAGTTTGCTCTTTTTTGCTTTTTTTACTATAACAAAGTAATAATTTTCTATGCTACTTCCCCAGGAAACCAGTCTTTCTCCTCGGCTATGGGAGAGCCACCAAAAAGAGTGACTTGGGTAGGATCAGGAGTAGGACCACACCAATCCCCCAGATCCCCTCCCCAACTCATGGTCTAGTTTAGCAGGACCCAAAGAACGTTTCTGGCTCCAAGCATCAGCTTGGCTGCAACCACCTCCACATACATCGCATCTGATAATTAGGCTCCCAGCTGTGTCCTGTGTTACTAAAATCCCAGTACCTCACTCAGATGCAAACACTTCAGGATGCTCTTACCACAAAAAAAGCCTGGTTTAACCATCTTCTCTGCAGGGAGCTGCCTACTTACGTCTTCAGGTAAAAAAAAAATAATCTACAAAACTCAAGGATGGGGGGAAAGTTATCAAAAAGCACCATCCAGGTAAGCTAGGTTGTAGCTGTGGACGACAACAGACTTTCTCTTCTGTGATGAGGCCAACTGCAACCCATGGTCAGGGAGAAAGAAACACGGACTCTTTGCAGACTCCTAATACTAAATGCTTGAGCCTGATGATGAACCAAAATAAAACCAACCCACACAGCTGCATATTGCGCTGAGCGTCTGTGTTTCGGGACCCCCGCAAAACCTGCACCCGCTTACTTGAAATGCCCCAAAGCGAGTAACTGTACCCCGAGCCCTTGGAGACCTGACGCAGTGGGACAGCCTGCGCTCGAGCTGCTGAAGCTGGCAGGCTGTTCTCAGGATGGGTACCAAGGACACCAAGGGATGAGCTGATGCTGGAGCCACTCAGAGCAAGAGAGGATTAAAAACCACATGGGAGCTGCGCAGTGAACCCAAACAACAGGGCTGCTGAGAGTTTGACAGCAGCACTCCTTTCAGGGCATTTTCCTTTAAATAATTTTTTTTTCAAAATTGGAAATTCTGAAAATTTTTGGAAAATGTGCTAATTTTTTCCAGTTGGAATTGGAATGGATGGGATCACAGTTAGGCTACCTCTACCCAGGAAAATGAAAAATACTGAAGGAATCCCGAGTATTGCATCATTAAGGTACTGTGGCATTTGCCATATCATCAGGTTCTTCCAGCTCAAGGGTTTATTTGGGGCAAATTTGTTTCTCCCCCTGTGCTGGTTTTGGCTGGGGTAGAGTTAATTTTTTTCACAGTAGCTAGTATGGGGCTGTGTTTTGGAGTTGTGCTGGAAATGGTGTTGATAACACAGGGATATTTTCATCATTGCTGAGCAGTGCTTACACAGAGTCAAGGCCTTTTCTGCTTCTCACCCCACCAGTGAGCAGGCTGGGGGGGCACAAGAAGTTAGGAGGGGACACAGCTGGGACAGCTGACCCCAACTGACCCAAGGGATATTCCATACTGTATGATGTCATACTCAGCAATAAAACTCGGGGGAACGTTGTCCTGGGGGCTGCTGCTCGGGGACTGGCTGGGCATCAGTCAGTTGGTGGTGAGCAATTGTTTTCATTTGCACCATTTGTCTTGGGTTTTATTTCTCTCTGTTATTGTCCTTTTCATCATCATTATTATTATCATTATTATTATTATTATTACCACTACTACTACTGTTATTATTTTTCAATTATTAAACTGTTCTTATCTCAATGCACAAGCTTTCTCACTTTTATCCTTCCAATTCTCTTCCCCCCATCCTGCTGGGGGGGCAGTGAGTGAGCAGCTGGGTGATGCTCAGTTGCTGGCTGGGGTTAAACCACAACAGTCCTTTTTGGTGCCTAACATGGGGCTCAAAGAGTTTGAGATAGTAACAGATCGACCAGAGTGTATTAGAAGGGATTTATATCTGTTAATAGTTGTGGGTCATGATATTGATTCATCTGTTCTCGATGTCAATTTATTTGATCTGTGCCATGCTCTTATTTTTGCTGTCCATGTTAAAAACTGGTGCTGGCTTTTGCAGTTTGCTGTGCTCTGTAGTGACTAGTGATGTTTTGCCTGGGAGATCTGTTGTTAAAACACTGACCTTGAGCTTAATCTGGTATTTGGGCTCAGTACTGAAGCCGTTACTGTACTTCAGGTACCATCTCATGGAGACAATTAACAATTATACTTCTTCCTCTGAGAGGTTTTTTGTGGAGGGAGTACAGAATGGCACCTTTGCTACTGTGATGTTTTCTCCCTCACTACAATGATTTCTCAGTATCTTGAACATCCTTACATAGTTAAAATACTTCTATTGTTATTTCTTAGGAATATTGCTTCAGTTTTGTCTAAGGTTAACATGCAATTTAGGAATATGACCCAGGCTCCACAAGAGTATGGTCATGAGTGGCACGGCATGTGGGAGAGTATGGGCAGGTATCTAGAGAACTTCTCACCTCCAACGGTCTGGAACTTCACTCCCGAACAACTACAGGACACTGATGAAGTGACAGAACGCTTGAAAAAAAAATGCCATGGCTATTCCAAAGAGGCACAACTTGCCACACTGTGCTGGGCCCTGGCCAGCATCTACCAAACACTGCCTGATACTATGCAGCACCCTTGGAGAAGAGAGGGAAAACATACCAACAGGCACTATGGCTAAACCAGACACTATTATCACTCACCCCTATAACTAAAAAGAAACAATGGAAACACAAGTCAGCTCGTTTAGAAACGGAAGAAGCAGCTTCTCCTAAGAGGGAGCAGGAGAAAGAATCAGAAGAGTCAGCCTGTTCTGCAGCACAGCAGTCACAAGAACAGGAGGAGGAAGAGGCTGAAACCATAAATGAGACAGAAATCACCCGATCCCTATCCCTAAGTGAGCTATGAGATATGTGAAAAGATTTTAGCTGTCAACCAGGTGAGCTAATTCTTAGCTGGTTACTCCGATGCTGGGATATTGGGGCCAGTAGTCAGAAATGAGAGGGTAAGGAAGCCCGGCAGCTGGGATCCCTTGCTAAGGATAAGGCCACTGACAAAGGGATTGGAAAAAAGGCAGGAGTCCTCAGTCTTTGGCGGCGACTCCTGTCAAGTGTGAAGGACAGGTATCCCTTCCAGGCAGAATTTGCAAATTCTTGAAGGAAATGGACCAACATTGAGGGAGGTATCCAGCATCTGAGGGAATTAGCCATGTTGGAGGTGATCTATAACAACCTGGATGACAACCAGGCATCCAAAGACCCGGATGAAATCCGGTGCACGTGGTCCATGTGGCAAAAGTGTGTATGAAATGCACCGACACCACATGCTCACACCCTGGCAATAATGAGCTGGACAGACACGAAGGCACCAACTATAGATGAACTGGCCAGACAACTCCGAGAACATGAAGATAATCTCGCTTCCTCCATGTGTGCCTGTGTCTCGGCTGTGGGCAGACTGACCCAAAAAATGTCCGAGCAAGCCGAGAAGGCTAGGTCTTCCTCACACACTCCAACCAAGGCCTCAGCTATTAAGAGTCAGCCTTTTTCTGTTCAAGGCAGAGGGTACCGGTGGTGCACACCACTGTGGTTCTTCCTGCATGACCGGGGGGTGATGTGAGGAAGTGGGATGGTGAACCTACCTGGAGACTAGAAGCTCGGGTACAGGAACTGCAAAGAAAAACAACAGCCAGAAAGCATCCATCCAGGAAAATTACTGCTCCAGTGTCTGTTGGGCAGAGTAGAAGGGCTGATCGTACTTTTGACTCTGATAAAAGGACTTCTGTTCAGTAGTTACAAAAATGGAGTAATGAAGACGCCTACTAGGATCAGAGGGGCCCTGCCGTCAGCTAGGAGGAAGAAAGGGACAACCAGGTTTACTGGACTGTGTGGATTTGATGGCCTGGCACATCAGCCCCACAGGAGCATAAAGCTCTAGCAGACACCAGTGCACAGCATATTCTTAATACCATCAGATTACAAAGGGGCAGAATCCATCTGTATTTCTGCAGTGACGGGAGGATGCCAAGAACTGCCTGTGTTGGAGGCTGAGGTAAGCCTAACTGGGGATGAGTGGCAAAAGCATCCTCTTGTGTCTGGTCCAAAGGCTCCACGTATCCTTGGCGTAGACTACCACAGGACAGGGTACTTCAAAGACCCAAATTGGTACTGGTGGGCTTTCGGTATAGCTGCCTTGAGTACAGAGAAGATTAAACAGCTGTCTAGCTTGCCTGGTCTCTCAGAGGACCCATCTGTGGTGGGGTTGCTGTGGGTTAAAGAACAGCAGATGCCAGTCGCTACCATGACAATGCACCAGCGACACTATCACACCAGTCAAGACTCCCTGGTTCCCACCCATAAGTCGATCCGGTGACTGGAGTGATCAGTAAGACTCACTCACCCTTTAACAGTGCCGTACGGCCAGACCAAAAATCTAACAGAAAGTGGAGACTAACAGTGGACTATCAGGGCCTGAACAAAGTCACCCTGCTGCTGAGTGCTGCCATGCCAGACATGCTAGAACTCCAGTAGGAACTGGAGTCAACGGCCACCAAATAGTATGCATCAATTGATATCACCAGTGCGTTTTTCTCGATCCATCTGGCAGCAGAGTGCAGCCCACAGTTTGCTTTCACATGGAAGGGTAACCACTACACCTGGAATCGACTGCCCCAGGGGTGGAAATGCAGTCCTACCACGTGTCACAGATTGATACAGGCTGCACTGGAACAAGGTGAAGCTCCTGAACACCTGCAGTATATTGATGACATCATTGTGTGGGGCAACACAGCAGAGGAAGTGTTTGAGAAGGGAAGAAGAATAATCCAGATTCTTTTGAAAGCTGGTTTTTCTATAAAAAAAGCAAGGTCAAAGGACCTGCACAGGAAATCCAGCTTTTAGGAATAAAATGGCAAGATGGATGTTGTCATATCCCAATGGATGTGATCAATAAAATAACAGCTATGTCTCCACCAACTAGCAAAAAAGAAACACAAGTTTTCTTAGGTGTCATGAGTTTTTCAAGAATGCATATTCCAGGTTATAGTCTGATCGTAAGCCCTCTCTATTGAGTGAAGTTCCCACTGACTGGAAAAGGGGAAGCATAACACCCATTTTTAAAAAGGCAAAAAGGAAGACCCGGAAAACTACAGGCCAGTCAGTCTCACCTCCATGCCTGGCAAGATCATGGAGCAGATCCTCCTGGAAACTATGCTAAGGCACATGGGAAATAAGGAGGTGATTGGTGACAGCCAACATCGCTTCACTAAGGGCAAATCACGCCTGACAAATTTGGTGGCCCTCTACAATGGGTTACAGCATTGGTGGATAAGGGAAGAGCAGCTGACGTCATCTACCTGGACTTGTGCAAAGCATTTGACGCTGTTCCACATGACATCCTTGTCTCTAAGTTGGAGAGACATGGATTTGACAGATGGACCCCTCGGTGGATAGGGAATTGGCTGGATGGTCGCACTCAAAGAGCTGCAGTCAACAGCTCGATGTCCAAGTGGAGAGCAGTGACGAGTGGTGTTCCTCAGGGGTCACCGGTCTTGGGACCAGTACTGTTTAACATCTTTGTCGGCGACATGGACAGCGGGATCGAGCGCACCCTCAGCAAGTTTGCCGACAACACCAAGCTGTGCGGTGCGGTCGACACGCTGGAGGGAAGGGATGCCATCCAGAGGGACCTTGACAGGCTTGAGAGGTGGGCCCGCACAAACCTCAGGAAGGTCAACAAGGCCAAGTGCAAGGTCCTGCACATGGGTCGGGGCAATCCCAAGAACAAATACAGGCTGGGCTACGAGTGAACTGAGAGCAGCCCTGAGGAGAAGGACCTAGGGGTGTTGGTTGATGAGAAGCTCCACATGACCTGCTAGTGTGTGCTCACAGCCCAGAAAGCCAACCGTATCCCGGGCTGCATCAAAAGAAGCATGACCAGCAGGTCGAGGGAGGGAACATGACACGTAAGGACATTTAGGAAGGGATGCAACATCAAATGGGCTTGTGATCAAGGGGTGGACTTGACTATTGATGCCATTGCACAGGTTATCCATGAACGTCAAACATGTGCCATAATCAAACAAGCCAAGCGGCTAAAGCCTTTTTGGTATAGAGGATGATGGCTGAAGCATCAGTATGGGGAAGCCTGGCAGATTGATGACATCACACTACCAAGAACCCACCACTGCAAGCACCATGTGCTTACAATGGTGGAAGCAATTACTGGATGGTTGGAAACATACCCTGTGACCCATGCCACTGGCCGGAACACTATCTTGGGCCTTGAAAAGCAAGTTTTATGGCAACACAGCACCCCTGAAAGAATCAAATCAGACAACGGGAGTCATTTCCAAAACAACTCATAGACACCTGGGCCAAGGAGAATGTCATTGACTGGGTGTATCACATCTCCTACCATGCATCAGCCTCCAGGAAAATTGAACAACACAATGGACTGTTAAAAACTACACTGAGAGCAATGGGTGCTGGGACATTCAAGCATTGGGATACACATTTAGAAGAAGCCACCTGGCTAGTTAACACTAGAGGATCTGCCAGTCTGCACTGTGGAAGGAGTCAAGATCCCCGTAGTACATACAAGGAACTTGTTGGGAGAAACAGTCCGGGTTGTTCCTTCCTCAGGAAAGGGTAAACTTGTTCATGGGATTGTTTTTGCTCAAGGACCTAGGTGCACTTGGTGGGTATTGCAGAAGTATGGAGGAGTCCAATGTGTACCTCAAGCTGATTTAATCCTGGGTGAAAATACTCCATGATTTCAGTTACATGTTATGGGAATTACTATAGCAGGAACCCCTTGTTGCTAGCCAGGCTAGGAGCAAGGGGAGGAGTTCATTGCAAATGTTAATCCCTATAACCTGGCCCAAAGAGACCAAGGGTGGAGATTGTACTGGATCTACCTTTAAATTGCTATAACCTATAATTTGAGTTGCATGTTATAGGAATTACTACAGCAGGAACCACCTGACCCAACGGAAGACAAGCCTTGCAAGAAGCAGTGTAAGCACAGCAACGACCTGACCAGAGCTGGCTTTGGGGCGCAGTAATTCCGTGGAACACACCGCCTCTCCTGTCCTGAGTGACCACCATAACAGAAGTCATGGACTAAATGAACTCAGTGGACATTTTGTGGACATTTTACAGACATTTCACAGGGTTGGTCCATAGACTAAGGAAATGGTATCTGTGTATTATATCAAAGGATGGGAAGAGGGGTGGCAGTTAATGAGGATGTACTGGATAGTGTGGGACCTGAGCATGACATAAATGGTATGGAAGAAGGCGTGGAGAATGTGCTGGTTTTGGCTGGGGTAGAGTTAATTTTCTTCACAGTAGCTAGTATGGGGCTGTGTTTTGGAGTTGTGCTCGAAATGGTGTTGATAACACAGGGATATTTTCATCATTGCTGAGCAGTGCTTACACAGAGTCAAGGCCTTTTCTGCTTCTCACCCCACCAGTGAGCAGGCTGGAGGGGGCACAAGAAGTTAGGAGGGGACACAGCTGGGGCAGCTGACCCCAACTGACCCAAGGGATATTCCAGACCATATGATGTCATACTCAGCAATAAAACTCAGGGGAAGGTTGGCCTGGGGGCTGCTGCTCGGGGACTGGCTGGGCATCGGTCAGTTGGTGGTGAGCAATTGTTTTCATTTGCACCACTTGTCTTTCTTGGATTTTATTTCTCTCTCTTTGTTATTTTGCTTTTCATTACAATTTTATTATTATTATATTTCAATTATTAAGCTGTTCTTGTCTCAACACATGAGTTTTCTCACTTTTACCCTTCCAATTCTCTTCCCCCCACCCTGCTGGTGAGGGGAGTGAGCAAGCAGCTGTGTGCTGCTCAGTTGCCAGCTAGGGTTAAACCATGACACCCTGCCCAGCATCTCACCCTTAATTATACTGTCATTTCTTTACTTATTTTTAAATGGAGTTCTTAAGAGGACATTCTGAGGGTTAAAGCTTCTAATAAAAAAGTTAGCGAGAAATGGTTAATGAGTGTTACTCTGCACAACCCTCCCCCAAAGGTATGCAAACTGGGAGAGAGTGGGGACAAACAAACCCCAGAGAACCAGGGGTAAACCTGAAAAGTTAGGATTGTGTGCACAGGCATTCCTGTAGCAAATTTGGTAAAGGCAGCCTAATGTGATTAATGATTTGCATGTACATTTTGGTGAAAGCTCAACGCAAATTTCTGAAATCTAAGAAATATATATGTCCTAACATGCCTCCTAAATGCCCAGCATACGCTGAAAAGAAATAAAACAATGCCAAGCAGCGTGCAAACATTTGCCTGCAGATGACTGATGATTTTCAACAATAATTTCATAAATGCGGCAGACTTGAGCATATCCCACGACTATTCTTCCGCTGCAATCCCTGGGAGTTCCCACTGACACCAGTGTGGGGCTGCCTGGGGCCACCAAGGGAGATGGGCTCCAACCGGGGCAGCCTTCATTGGGCAGAAGCAAGGGATGGGATTGTCAACAGCTCTTGAGTCAGCAAGAGAAATGGCATTGGAAAATAAGCTGCAAATGAAACAACACACCCGAAACAACCTGAAAGTTTCTGCCAGGATTGAGTACAGCCAGAGGTGCAGACACTGCTCTCTGCAATGCTTCTGCACCCAGCAACGCTTGTGCAGAGCAGGTAGCACCGAGGGCCAGACGGCCATGGCATAAATCACACCGGTCGCTGGAGACAACTTCCAAAGCTTGAAACGATGTTTGCATGAGAACAAGATGTTGAAATATTGATTAAAGTTGGATTTCATCAGCAATACTTTGATTTTATTATTATACTGGCTGCTAACAAAGACACACCCATTAATGCGTTACATTCTTGCTTGTAAAAGGGTGATTATTCCACTATTCACGCCAGGCTGCTCCGCTTGTATCCACAGCCAGTGGCTCCAGTACAGGCACTCATCAGAAAAATAAAAAGACATCATGATTTCAAAAATGAGGCAAAAACACGGAAACAGGCACATGCTGGAATAGTGCAGAGACTGGGTCCAAGCAAATGTCTGCATCCCAGGGAAGGAAGGGGTGGGCAAGGGGGAAGACTGAGCTCTTCACCCCAGTTTAAATCCAAAGTAACATGCCGAAACCAAAGAGTTACTCATTTTATCAATCTAAATGAAATGTTGGAGGGGGAAAAAAAAGCACTTTGAAAAAATTACCTAGCAGGTGCCAGTTTTCCCGCTGCTTGGCTTTGTTCAAGGAATAATCGTACGTTCACGGAGAGTTTTTCTGATCTTATTCTGCTAGTTAATTTTCAGTGCCAGGGATAAGGGTGGAAAAGGGATGGGAAGAATGCCATTAAAGCCTGTGTCTTCCAGCATTATTGTTCTAAAACTCATGCTTAGGCAGAATAAAACAGCTATCTGAGGCAATATAGTGTTTACATATGCCCAAATTGTTATGCAAACACAGGAAGACCTATTGGAGCAGAGGGAACAGGCACCGAGAGGCAGCACTTCTCACCACCCCTTGCAGAAAAATGTTTTTCAATGTGGAAAGGGTGAGAGAGGTCACCCCCAAGGAATCCAGCCCAGGATCCTCCCAGCCTTCGCCTCTCCCATCCTCCTCCTCCTCTCAAATTCCCCAGCGCAGCCAGCACGGGTTTCAGAGTTAAAGAGACAGGCTCATTATCCAGCAACATTGTCTGGGGGCTGCATTCGCATGAGGAACCTAAAAAGCGGGGAGAAAGGAGGGAGAAGCTGTCCTGTATGGAATGGGATTCACTGCCTGCCCTGTGCAGGCATTTCATGTTACGCTTCTCTGTAGGCTTGCAGAAAATGAAGCCACAGAAATTAAGGGGAGACTTCAAAGAGCACACAGGAGTACTCGGCATCATTCAAGTGCAATTATTTTTAGATTAAATCCATCTTGTGTCAACATTAAATACCTAAACTAAAAAAAAAAGTCATGAACTCCAGAGTCACACCTTTAACTCTATCTGTAGTTGGTACAAGAGAAATCGTAGACAAATGTCTGACGAGTCAACTTTAACCTCCAGAAGAAGCCAGATTTTCACCAACCTACATCAACCAAGCTTTCAAAAAGTTATCGCTGATGGAGAGCTAAATCAAACCCTGAAATATATCCTTAGTGCTTGAAAAATGTCTCATTGCCAGTCTGAGCTCCATCACTTTTGCTGCTAGATCACTCTACAGAATAAAAGCTCCCCACCAGCCAGAAACCTCCTCTCCACCCAGATACGTGACCAAGTCACCTCTCAACTTCTCTTTACTAAACTACATACACCAAATTTCATTAACTTCTGGCTATAAGTCAAATTTCTACAGAGCATATATTATTGTTAGCATTTTGAGTCCTCTAGGGTGCCGAAAACAAATCACACACACCAAAAGCGGAGATGCTATTTCTAGAAGAGTCTCACTACCACCACCTCCCCATGGACATCCTCCCCCAGTCACCCCTCAGTGTCAGTCATCCTCCCAAGATAAAGACATTTGCTGCCATCACCCACAGCATCCTCCTAAAGTCATTGCTATCAAAAACCCCAGCTCTTCATCCTATAGAGGAAACCCGCATTCACTCTCTTGAGATGTATAACCTTCCTTTGGCGATATGAAAAGAGTACAATTCAGCTTTAGCAGCCTGCACGTAGCTTGAAGACTCACCAGCAAGGATTTCGTGTCTGGCAGGCTGTGAATGCCACTTGGTTGAGAACACATTCCTGCAGGACACCACCAGAAATGTCCCTGCGGCATCACTCCCCGCTGTGACCAGTTTGTGAGAGCTGGTAGCCAGCAAGTTTTTTAAACCTAATTAACACGTACCAAACTGATTTCATACAGTTCTACAATTTCCAATCAGAATATTGTGCAATGCTGGAGTCAAATGGCTTAAGGAAGTTAACTATATCAACACACAGCATGCGCAGTGAGTCAAACCTGCAACAGCAGCTAAGGTCACTCTTGAGTTTGGAGAGGTGGGGGTTTTTAGCTTTTAAAAAAAGCTATCCTTGGGAGGAGCACATTGCACACAGCTTCTGAGTGCTAGACTAGTTTCTCATCATTTAATAACAGGATTGTGCTCAAGCCATTTCCTACCACAGGACGTTGATTTCTTATCCACCAACTTCACATGCCGCGTCTGGTTGCGAAGCTTGTCATCTGTGTTTTCAACCAGGTTAGTGAGGTCATCGATGATCTCTGGGGAAAGAGAAACATGAGCATTAATCTCCAAGCCCCACAGCATCACTGCTCAACATGCACGCTCATGCTGGAGGCTCCAAAATGGAAACCAGCTGCACCCTTTTATTTTCCAGTATGACAGACCAGTGATCCACATGCACTGAAAGGTCCAAATCCTGGGAAGTACTACACAAGAGACTTTGAATTCAGATTCAGTGCACTCCTCCACTGCAAGAGTGAAGGAAAAAAATACAGCCTGAAACAGCAGGATCAGTCTAGGTAGCCATGAAGTATAAGATGATGGCAGCCACCATGCACTAGCCAAAGTAAGAGAATTAATGTATATGCTATAGGAAATCTGAAATTTCAGTCCCTGGAACAGAGAATCTCAACACTTGGCCATTACATAGTCATTAAAACACATCCAGAATCACCATCTTCATTAAGTGCTTCTGAGAGCATTTGGTGCGGTCCCAACCAAGCGACCACGGAGGATACAGTCAAAGTTCCGCCTTGGTTCAATTACCGAGATGTACGGCTGGCAGTTCTGCTTGCAGCCCAGACGATCCTCTGGGAAAAGGAAAGTGAGCAAAATTTCTCCTACATCTATTTTTAATAGAGGGGAAAGGAAAATTTGAAGCCAGCCCACCTTCAACCTCATGCAACTGATGACTTTAATTTTGTCATGGAAATCAGACCAGGTACAAGGCCTACACCAAGAGTGGTTGATGGGTTGGGGCTTTTTAACACTGAAAATTAAAAGGCACATTCAGACACCGAATTTCCTTCTCGCTGACTGTTATGCTCTAATTTTCTTGAAATACACAGCCAGTGCTTCTTGCTGGGTGTATGAATACATCGCGTTTGAGTGGCTTTCTACTCTGCAGGTAGGAACGGCTTTTTTTTGTGCATGATAAACCAGGAGGAGGACACCAGCCAAAACCTGAATGCTATTGCAAAGCATCTTGCTCTGGTTACACTTCTAGCACTTTCCCCACTATTGATCACTGTCTTAATAAATCTAGCCTGCCTTTTGAGATCAGGTCGGGGACAGAGCCGTGCCAGCTGGCGGCTGCTGTGCTCTCAACTCATTTGTACTCTGGCAGATCCTAGCACTGCATCTCTGCACTGCAGCGCTTCTGAAACATCCAGGTTTAATAGACTGTAAGCAAAAGCAGAAGTTAGAGCACACACTGTTCAGTTAGCAAAATATACAATATACCATTCATTTTTAGGCATCATAACCCTGTATTCTTTCAAACAAGAGAATTCCCAAGTATCTCTACTAGAAACAAGGGGATGACACTAAAAGAGCGCATTCCTTGTACTTCCAAAAATTCCCTGTGACACTAGAATAAAACCTTGAGCTTGCAAGGTGGTGCTAATATGTGACATTAGTTCTTGCAGCTTCTCAAGAACACCTGTACACCTCTGCTGGCCATCACTTTTATACCAGCGCTTGAAAGGGAACAGTTTCCTCTAAAATTCACCTTCCTGCAGCAAAAGATGTAAACTATGCAGGGTGCCTATGTCCTCAAATCTTACCAAGTAACAAGCATTGCTCTAGATACAGAGATAAAACCAGTCTGATTATACATACAGATACAGAAAACAAATATAAAATAATCAAAGTTCTGAAGACACAAAGGAAATTTTCAAAGGCATATATAGCACGGAGGTTTTACTCTCCTGGAGAGCTGGGAGATTTAAGCATCATCCTTCTAATGCATGCTTTTTAAGTCTGCCCCACAAGCACTCTACCATCTCCAGCAAATCCCTATGTAAAATGATATCAGCATCTCAAAAATCTTGTACTTTGAAAATATACATCTTTCTTAAAACATGAGCTCCTGATTCATGTCCTGCAGCCTAAACCATCTAAGTATTCACATGAAGGGAGGGCAGAGGGCAAACATGAACTGCTTCTCTGTCTGTGCAGCCTCCATTTTATCCTATATATCTAAACCATTCACCACTCCTGTGGTTAAGGAGCATCGCCCCACTGCTCTATTCCAGACACAAACTCTCTGTATTTGTGAAGTTGTTTACAATACTCAAGATTTTACTGTTCATCCTACACCAAAACACATTTTCCCAAGCGATGGCAGGTTCTTTATTTGAACTTCAAGATTTGTTCAGTTTGTAGTTCAGATATTAATTCTCCTCCCCCTCCCACCCAACTTTCCCAGGTCTAACATCTGCAAAGCCAACAACATTTTGGGGAAACTTTATCTGTCTTGTGTGATTCAGCACACAGGAAAACCAGCACAATGCTGCCTGCAAAGGCAGGCTTTCTCATGTTTGCCTCTAAATGAAAAAAAGTGCCGAAAGTTCCCATCGTTGTCAAGGACAAAGTGATAAGCATGCTTGGGAAATAAGAGACCTTCCTTTGCCAACACTGACCAGACCCTCCTTGAAAAACATCCTGGTGAACAAGCTGTAGCTAAATGAGAACAAATGCAAGCAGGAAAATTTTCTGTCATCATTTCAAAGCCCAAGGCATTGCAATTGGGATTATGTCTAGAGCCTCTGCTTTCCCATCCCCCTGCACAAGCCATTCCCCTCTCAGTCCAACCAGCAGGAGCCATTTCTGAACCAGAGAACTGAACTGTACAGCTTAGGAAAAGCGTTTCTCCATATCCATATGTCTGTTGATACGGCCAGGTTGCAGGGGAGCAGGCCACTTCACCGAGCACATAGCTCAAAGCTCAAAAAGCAACCAGTCCTTTGTTGTAACGTGCAGTTAAGACCAGAAATGTTGGGGTGCTCATGGCACAACCAGGAGGTCCGAGCAGTGTCTTCCCCTCCGCAGCTGTGCTGGGGTTGGCGTGGGGAGAAAGCACAGGGAGGTTCTTACCCCATCACCAGCTGAATCAGGATTCCAGCCCAGCAGGTTCCCCAGACCACCGTGCGCTTGCAACCACCAACACCCTGCAGAGAAACATCCACCCCTCTTCCTCCACCAGCACGCTGTCGTGGTGACACTGAGGTTCAGAGCAGCTCTTGACCTTCATGTACATTAAAGAATTTCTCCCCCACTCTAATGCAAAGGAAACACAACGGAAATACATGCTGCATAAGGCAGAACTGAAAACTAGTAATTAATTTCTAAGGTAGGCAGAGCTGCTGCCAGAAAAAACTAACTCCACGGCTAAGAAAGCCTTTAGAGCACTGACAATCCTACGTTAGCTCTCAGTAGGCTCCCGAGGACCACATCTTCTGACAGATGACCCACCTGCAACCCCCTTTGCCCTTCAAGCTGGCTATTATATTCAGGATGAGAAATTTTCTATCACCTCCCATTTACCTGACTAGCCAAAGAGTAAGTTTAAAAAAAAACGGAGAGAAACCTGAAAAAGGGGAAGGAGCAAGGTTCCCCCCTTGGGAGGGAGCAGACGGGGAAACGCAGGCTGCTGAAGGGCTGCCAGTGACCTTACAAAGGACATTTCTGTAACATTGCACTGCAAACCACATTTAAACCGGTAACGCAAATTTAGCCAAGGTCTTCTTTCAGTGAAGGAGTATCTTGAGGCAGAAGATAAAACCTACCACACAACCCTAGTATCAAAATCTGAGTAATTTAAGCCCAGCTGAAGTAGGAGAAGTTTGAAGGCTGCTCATCTGTTGGAGATGAGCTCGGACAGGACCTCCTGTATCAGCAGGGACTTCTGCTTGAAAACTGGCGTCGCAGCCCTGCTCGTCCCTGCACGTGTGTCCCTTCGCTAGGGTCGCAGCCATCAGCCAGGGAGGTACATTGGCTTTTGAGCTCACCAGCAGCCAAGGCAGCCAAACGCGCCAGCACAAAAGTGGCAGGTTTCTATAAGAAGGCAGAGGCAGGTGCACGGGCATTACCAATTCTCCTCACCTCGTCCCTGCGAGGCTGCAGCAGTGAAACACAAACCCATCTCTACGAATTTTGATGCTTTTCCTGGTGATCAAAGCTATAACATTTGGGCTGGAGCCCTCAAAAGGGCAGGATTTCTTCAGAAGCCTGGTATATATCAGACAGCAAAAATAAGGGTGGGCTCTACAGATTTCAGATCAACATATATACAACCTTAAACCAGGACAAAAGTCATGGAAGGTCTTAATTTTGTGGACACAAGCCCATCTTCAGTCCTGCCCTTGCTCCTCCAGCTATGGGATCAGCAACGGAGAGGGCACAGGCAGCCCTTCAGGGCATTGGGATGAATTGCACGCAGGGGATTTAAAAGCAAAGAAAATGCGCAATGTAGAAACAGCAAAGTAAGCAGATGACAGGAGAAAATGTAGGTTGATATATTCCAAAATCTTTGACTTTTTTTTGTTAAAAAGCCCACAGCAGCGGTTCTTGATCTTAGGCAACGTGTTTTGGAGCAATGCAGAGCAGCCAGGCTGAGCGCGGATCCAGGCTGGAAGAGTTGGAAGAAGCATCCCTGTGGAAGAGGCGGGAGAGGCTGGAAACAGCAGCTGTACAATCAGTCAGCCTCTCCCGTTCCAACATTATTTCTGCCTCCTGGGGAGGAGAGAGGTGTTTACTGGAGAAAGCGTGAGCAAAGTGACGAAAAGTTCCTTCTGTTTATTTTTTAAAAAAACAAACACCAAACTGATTTTGGTTTTAATATTTTGCATTAATCTTAAAACATATTTTTGGCCATATAAACAAATACAAAAATCATTTAATCAGATCTGAACTTGTTGCTGCATCAGCTATCACAGCCAGAAAATTAAATCTTCTAAGCTGCAGCTGAACACAAAGCGCTTAAAAAAAATTGCTCATTGAATCGCTTCACTGGTCACAGCAAGCTGAAGCACTATCAATGCCTACAGTCAACTTTTAAAAGATCAAGAATCCATTGATTGTCCCAGATCAACAGAAGACTTACAGAGATATGAGAACGTAAGTGTTAAATATTCCTTTTCAAAGTTTTGTTGAAATGGAAAATGAAAAGTGAAGCAACTGGTCTGAACCCTGGATCACAAGCACTTTCCACTTTGCTCTATCATGCTTGGCTTTGCAATCTCAAATGATATCTTAAAGGTTGAGAAAGATGATCTTTAGAATAACTCTGAATTAAATGGTTGCATTGTAAGTCACACTAGCATCACATTTTGCTGCTACAGATTTCTGGGGTCCATCCCTTTCCACGTGTGTGCGTTCAGAAGGACTGTGCTAAAAGTGACTACCAGAATGTAAAAACCTTTCCTGAAATTGCAGTGGAACAACAACCTCACAGCAGCGGTAAGGGTGTATTTATAATACATCTTTCAAATCACATCTGCTAATAGCTAGAAAAATAAAGATTTATGCAAAGGACATGAATAGAAGACAGATGATAAAAAATTGAGCAGAAGAAATTATATGTAATCCTAGGAATTTCTCAGAAAAAAAGTTCATTCTTCATACCCTTTTTCCTTTGAAGACTTTGCTGCTGCCATGAAAATCAAAAACATTGTTTTATTTCCTACAAACACTGGAGCTTTCTGTAAAAACCTGGTTCTGCTTCTCTCCAGCCACAGCATGGATAATTTCAGAGTGTCCCATGAGATGGGAATCCCACCCGTTAGAGCCGTAAGTCATCTCTCCGGGAAACTGCCATACATCATGCTACAGCTGGTCTCTTGCGCTAAGGGCTTGCGCAGGATGGGAAAGCAAACCCTGAGCTGAACCCAAGCCAGGTGCTGGAGCAGTCTGCTGTGTCCAAACGGATCCTTTTGCTTTTTTCCTTTATTCCTCCTCAAAAAGGCTGCAAGCTTCAGGCACTGGATTTGCCCGCAGTCCTGTTGAGCAACACAACAGAGACCACAGGTCCTCCATCACGACCACCATCTGCCTTTCCCATATTCCCAACTTCTCTGTTGACATTTCTAACAATGCTTCCTACGGGTTTGAAATTGGACTTCTCTGGCAGCCCCATCTTCTGTGTCAACTCAGCCATCAAGTCTTTCTACAGCTGGTCAGAAGTTTTCCAAGGGAACAGTTTCCACTGGAAAACCATTTGACAGATGATAAAAACAGTACATCCCAGAGCGCTCTGCACGCCTGGACCTTCAGTGTTTTACCTCCTTGATGATGCCCTTTATGCTGAAACACGTCCCTGATCAGCTTGAAGCAAATAACCAGCTTTCAGCTTGCAAATGAAATTCTCAGTTTTGACAACAAAACAAGAAGCCCAAACGTCTCCAGAGCGCAAAAGTCCCTTTTCCAGCCCATTCAGCCACTCCACCTTTCCTCCCTTTCCAACCCCAGTGCCAAGACCCCATCAGTGCCTGGCCAGCCCTGCTCTGCTCCAGCAACACTGAAGACAGAGGAGCAAGTCAACTGCTAGGTCATGAGATCATACTAAAGACACAAAATTAATATTGCATCTTCCTCTGCAGGGACTAAACTGCAGCAAGCTATGCCAGAGTTATGGTGTGTGCATCAACACTGCATGTTTTAATCAAGAAAGGTGTAACTTATGAGATTACAAGTCACAATATGAATTGCAGCACACAGACATGGAGGAGATGATCCTATGCAACAGCTATGGATGCTGTTGCTCTCATCACCAGGGCACCATGAACCAAACACTGGAGTCCTCCTTGCTGTTTCTCCCATGTAGGAGCTCATGAGAAAGCAAGCCACCTCGTTATGGAGAAGTGTGAAGCAGTCCATTAAAGGAGTGAAAGCCAGGCAGTGGCAGAGCCAGAGAGCTAGGCTGTTTTGAAGAACAATATGTTTTATTTTGCAGGAAACCATGTGGGTTTTTTCCTACTCTTTCACCACTCAAGAGCAGCAAAATGATCTGGTTGCCTTTCCATCCGATGTCTCCCTGTTTCTACCCATGGCCCACATAGGTGCACCATCTTTCTAAAGGCATGGATTTTTTTTTTTTTTAATCATTCTCCTTAACTCACGGAGTCCCTAGGAAAGACGGCCATCTCTTCCCATGAAGTAGAACAGGCTCTTGCACAGCCAGAGTTCTGCTTTCATACATGACTTTACCCTAATCGATTTTTTTTGTTTTATTTAAAACATGTAAAAAGCCTCACCTGTTTTTGGCAACTCCATCTTTGAGTCACCCTCATTCTGTCTGTAGAGTAAGAAACCCAAAAGCCAAGTGAAAACGGCCACATGAAATACAGCACAGGCAGAGAGAAGCAAATCTGGGCTTTGGTCGCAGTTTAGCAGAACAGCATTGCTGACCAAACATTTCCTTGAAATTGTTTGGATTTTCCATGGATTTAAATTTACAGATCACTCGATAGTATTTATCGATGAGTAATGCATCTCCACGGTATACCCCACTGTGAGTCATGGAAGACTGCAGTCAGCCTTAAGAAAAACATATAGAGAACTAAAATCCATAATGTTTTATGCGACGCAAAAAAATTACAATAAGGCTGGAATTTAGTGGAGAAGCCAAACAGGCTTTCTCTCCCTCCTTCAGGTCTCCGGTGTCTCAGGAGAAGAGCTAGATACCAAAGAAATGAATCATATATTGAATGCCAACCTCTATATGTCCAAACCCCATAATTACATGTTAATAAGAAAGCAAGCATTGTTCAAAATGCCAGTGGTATGAAATGAAGATTGCAACTAATGTAAGTACATCAGAAACCTAAAGAACCTTAGCACGATGTGCCAGCTGTAATGTCAAGGCAGAGTGAAAAGAAAAAAAGGCAGTAAAAAATACAAAGCCAAGAATCTTAATTTCTCTCCTTCACTGCTAGCCGTGCCCGGTTTTGCAAGCTTTCTGACACATGCAGCTCTCCATGCCACAATCAATTTGTTAGTGCAGTCATGGGCTTCTCCGCACTGTTCAACTCCAAGGTAATACTCAAAATCCCACTGGTGTTCATGCTGATCCAAGCTCTGTGCTGCTCAGGACGCCGGGATACCGACACTTTCTGCTGTGACGAGGTTTGCATTTCAAGCAAAAACCAAGATTCCTCCTCCCACCTTCCCAAATTTAACTGATGACATTTAATCTCTTCTTTGGCAGAACTCCATGTAAGTATTAAAAAACCCCAAAATACTAACTTCTCCAAGGGAGCAAACCAACTTGTTCCTCTGTGTTTCTGCTGTCTCACTCTTTGGCTCCTTTAATTCATGGGGGCTTGATGGTCCTTGGAGAAAATCAGGTTGAGAAGACCTCTTGTGGCCTCCTGCTGAGAATGTGTTTTATGACATGCCACGTGTAAGTAGCAGTCCCAGTGCTACAGGGAGCCAAGAGGGGATCTCACCTCCCGCTGCTTCCCCTGCAGCTCTGCTGGGGTCCCGGTGGCACAAAGACGTCGCTCGCCCTTCCCTGTGTGCACACTGCCAAGCAGTGGCTCTGCTGACAAGGAGAAGGGCAGCTGGGCAGCAGGATCTCCAGGCAGAGTAGGGCAGGAGCTGGCAGGCTTGGTTTGTGTCCAGGAGAACAGGCGGGGAAGGACAGCTCTTCTCCCCCACGCAGCCGGTGACCAGCTCCAGCCTGCCCTCCGTGCCCAGGTTAGTAGCTTGAGGCACTAGATCCATCAGCTATGGCAGCAGAAGGTCCTCCTCCTCCCAACATACCCTGTGGACTCCAGGCCGTGCCAGCTCTCCGCCCTGAGGAATCCTTGCAGGGGAACAACTCCTTCAGGACCAGGATTGCTCCTGGTTCCCTGAGCTCCTGGTAACAGTGGAAAATGCACAGACTGAAAAGAACAAGGTGCTCCAGAGTCCTACAACCTCTGCCTGGCCTTTGGGAAGGGAAAAGCAGCCCGAGCGCCCAGTTCAGAAGGCCGAGGGCCAGCACATGCCTCCAGCGTATCCCTTTCCCACTGCTTCACCAAGCCTTCAGCACCTTCAAGGCTAACACTTGCTGAAAGAAGAGAAAGCTATTTGTTCTGCTACAGAAAACCTTGCCATCTGCTCCAGGGACTAAGAGGACACGTCCAGGATCACCGTTTCCACCACACACCACCCTTCACACTGCAGCCAAGCAGCCTCATTCATCCATTCCAAAATATACAAGATTATATTTGGGTCAAACTTTGATACCCCCGAGCAACACAGAACACTTCATCCTCTCGACAGCAGGTCCGGAGGCAGCAGACGGTGGTTTGAAAATACATGGCGGTGACAAAGAACCATCCCAGGCCATCAGCTGTGGCAGCCCTCATCAGATCATTCACAGCTAAAGAGCAACACTGAGAAAACAAACAGCAGTATCGATTCCAGCAAACACAGTTATTAGTTAGAGTTGTTATTTTAAAAGCACATACTGAGAAGTTTTCCCTTTTCCAGCTGCTTATTTTGTTTTATTCGAACAAAACCCATGGACATTAATTTTAGCTGTACTTAATTGAATAATTTCTCTGGGGAATAGTTCAGGGCGAGTTTTAAAGCTGCCTGTTTCCAAGAGCCATTACTAATTGGCATATACCACAGTGTCAGTGTGCCAACCAAAATAGTACGCTTTAATGTTACTGGAACTACTCTCAGTCCAGATGTGTTGAGAACTCCCAGTGATATAAGGCAGGCAATAACTATATTCACATGATATGGTATTTTGAGTATCCTTCCCCAGTTATCTGGAAGGAGATAATAGTCTCCTTCACCAGAAATATTCAAGTGTAAAGCCAGGTCATTCGTTCCTCCCCTTTACTCCCAACAAGTGACCTTTCCTTTTTATTTACCGTGTTTAAAGCAGACCAGCACAGTTACCTAGTTATCAAATTCACATTAACATTAAAAAAAAAAAAGAGAAAACAACAAACCCTCTTGCAAGAATTATAAAAGGTTGCCTCTGATTTACAGCATTCACTGAAGTCAACATTGCCGTACACCCAGTGCACTCTGTTCAGTATGTGACACACCAAGCTCACAGCAAGTACTAGCTCCTTGTACTTGTAGTCATCTCTTATTTTTATTCAAATCCAAAATCTGAGTGCTCTAGCAACAAAACCAGAGATTTTTAGGCCAGACTATCAAAACTTCCAACAAAATCTTCACATTATAGGGACAATGTCGTTAAACTATTTTTCTACAGACTCACTTTGAGAGAAAGCAAGGAAATACTGCTAACAGATAAAAGAATCATAAATTCTGCATCTCTAGGAAAGCCTGGAGCACTAAGAGACTGGAAGGCTACTTACATTCATATAACAAAACCCTGCCAATCAAAACACTTTTCCTGTTATGATATGTTTGTTTTCTGCAAACTTACAGCAAAAAATGAAAGGACAGAAGCTAATTCAGACTCTGTATTTGTTTGTTTTCCCTTTATCCAAAATCTAAGCAGGATTTTTAAAATACTGCCTTCGGAAATTCTTCATAATATTCATCCCTACATTCTTTTGGTAACTCTAATTTATCCCAAGTTTGTACACCATTGCAATACTTTTCCAAAGATGTCAATAGCTTTAATTACAAAGAAGCATCAGTTGCCATAATTACACTAAGGTAGAAGGTATAGCAATTCCCCATAAAATACCACTAAAACCTGGTTTTTAGTCTAGGTTTCTGGTCCATTACTCAAAAAAAAAAAAATCACTTAAGTTATACTCCATGCAGCTGTTGTCACTTTAAGATCTACTTCACAATTACTACTTCCACACTTCTTAAAGTGTGGACCCATCACAGTAATGTAATGTAATGTAATGTAATCCTTGTGGGTACCAAAGAACCAGGCCTTAGTCCCACTAGAAAAAATAAATAAATAAAAAAAATAACACAGTGAGACAGCATCTCATCTACTTGGGTCACAGCCACCTCAACCCAGATATACACCTTTCTTCCATGAGATAAAAATCAATTCTCATCTATTTTCTCAACTCTGAGAGTAGCTGTAGTTAAGGCATCTACGGGAGGACTCTCTTAAAAGCCAGCACGTTGCCTACTAAGGGTTTACTCACAAGAGGTGCTCCCCATAAATCCACCCTCGCCTTGCATGCCATCCGTCAGCCCAACAATACATCACGACTGCCCGACCCCGGGCCGGCCAGCGAGACGGGGCTGTGAACGTCTCTTTGATGAACTGGGGCTGTGAAAGATGCCGCAGCACGCTGATGGATAACCCTCCGAGGCCGGCTCCTTCCTCCCGGACAAAGGCCCCGTCACTTGGGAGTCCCGGCAGAAGTTTCCCAAGCACCTTTGAAAGAAAAAAACCTCATTTCTCAAAACCTGCCTACGAGACAGCTCCAGCTCTAAGGCGATTTCAAGCGATGATTATAAATGGCTAATGTCATTTTGTCCCCACGAGAAAAATCACCAAATTGTTTGGCTTTGCTGGGAGCGAGGCTGAGCGGAATCACCCCGCTCTGTGGCAAGTGCCTTCAAAGAAAGAAATACTGAAATTCCTGACATGTCTAGCAGGCTGCGCAGGATGTATAAACTCATTCCTACACAAATTAAAGAAAACTCAATCCAAAAAGCAGGACCGATCCATTCCCAAAGTGTTAACTGTAACACTATTTCCAACCCACGAGAGCGTCCCACATTTTTTACATTAAAAACCTTAAAAGTTAGTGAAACACTTCATTGCTGCCACGGTCCCTACAACTGAGAATAATTCAACAACTGGAGATTAAGTGCTCTCGGTTTCGAAGCAGATTAAGGAAGATTGGAAAAAATGACCAGCAGTGCTCTTGCATAGCTGGAGACCAAAAATATATTACATGGACTGCAGTTTGAGGAGCAAAAAGGGAATATAACTCAGCGTGCTGATGTGATGCTGACTTTAGTGATTCAAGCTTAAGTGGTGCGTTCCTTTCCTTCCAGTTTCAGTCATTTAATGAACGGGCAGTGCCACTCTCAGGTGGTAGACACACAGACCAGTGACCTGCCACATGCGGGAGGGTTTCTCAGTGTGACTGACACAGTATAGAGCTCATCCCCTGCCATTAACCCTTACCCTTCAAAGGAAGATGGGGTTTGTTGTTTCCTTTTTTTTTTTTTTTTTTTTTTTTAAATGAAAAGGCACTTTAGAAATTTGATGAGCACCCTTCCCCCAGACAGGCCAATCTAACCCTACAGTCTGTCTCTGAAGGAGCAGCTCAAACACCATGAGCTCCTCACCAATAACCTCTGCAGCACCCCAACATCACACAGCAGTAGATGCAAAATTTACTTTAAAAAAATTCCACTGGTCAAGTCCTGGCCCCTGATTATGGGAAGGTGTCAGATGGGGCTAGGAGTTCACATAATCTTTTGAATGATCTTAATGTATAGCCCTAAGGAAGATGCCCTTCAGCGTGCCCATACCGAAGTGATGCAGATCAGTGACAGCACGCTGGAACACACCAGAAGGGGTCATGAGGCCAGGTGGAAAGATCTTCCTCACCAGCCCATCCCTTATACCCATAGGAGCTGACAAGAACTCCAGGAAAGTTCACCAAAACCACACTCAAAACGACCGACCACCTCTGCCAACTGCTAAAAGCTTACTTCTACCAGCCAACAGGTACTGCCAGTCTCCTCTGCTCTATACATCCGCAGTCAAACCTCTTCTAAAATAACTCAGTCTCACCGGAGCATTAAGAGACTTGTTCAATTCTGCTCAAGGTATTTAGAGAAGAGGAAAATGCAGAACCATGTACTAGTGAGTTGTCAAGCCTGCAAAACACAACTGCCATTTTAATAAACATTCAGGTTGGTAATAAGCCAAGAGAGCATCACAGTATTCACCACAAGAGCATCATGCTGTGGACAGCTGCATGGCATTATCCTCTTGGATCACAAACGAGGAGGAAAGCCACTTTAGAACTGGTCTACCAATCATGGGAGGAACCAGAAAACTTGCAAGTGCTTCATGGTTACAATATTGAAAGCAGCTGATAAAGCTAAGGTCAACCCAGGCACCTGGGACTGATCTCCAGCTGACATACTTCATCAAGCTCTACTGGAATCAATGGTAAATTGACTAAATTAGCAAGAGGAATACATCATCTAACAACATGTTCAGAGCTGAGCAAATACCAGGAATCAGAAGCACTGCAGTGAAGGACCTCCTCTGATATTGCTGGCATTATTTGCGTCCTACCTGCCCCGTTGTCTGCCCAGAAGTCTGAAACAGACCAAAAGCAGAAAAAGACATCACTTGAGTTGATGGCTCAGAAATATTCCATTCCAAGTCTGCAGTCATGGAAAAAGTTCAGATTACTCAGAGAAGCGGTTAAAACAACAGAAAGGGTGGAAGAAGAACTTCCACAGATAAGACGACCTCAAGTCTATGAATCCTGGTTAGCCTTAGCTAATGATTTTCTTTCTTCCCACTTCCTTCCACCAAAAGTTGTGCCAACTTTCCACATGCCCTCCCATGGATTTTCTGCAGATGTGGCTGAACACTTACTGTTTAGCGTGGCTCTGTGCCCATGGATTTTTGCAGAGCAAGGAAAGGCTCTTATACAGAGGGAGCCCTTATACAGCTGCTCCACTCCTCTATGATTTTCTCCTTTCTACAGTTCATTTGTTGGAAGGACCAAAAGTGATTAATTGGCAAAAGCTGCACAAAGCTGAGGGTTTAGTGCCACTAAGCAACATGTCTGTAAGACACTTCAGAAGACCGTGGCTAAATACTGGTTTGATCTCGATGCACGAGTTCTGAATTCCTGTGTGACGAACTCCAGCACAGGAAGGAAACCTTAAGCCTCCACTTTATCAAGCTACACAAATACACAGTTTATCAAACTGAAGAGATTACTAGTGCTTATTGTGCTTCTCCTGCAACTGTTTGCAGAAGCTGACTGTTTGATCGCTCTCAGATGTATGGGAAGAAACCAGCACACTACCTTACTGCAGCAGCAGCAAGAGCATATACCTCAAACATTTTCTCTAGCCAAACTACTTTGTTTCAAACCCCCCCGCCCCCCCCCAAACCAAAACCCAAAACCAAAACAAACAAAAAAAGGGAAAGAATGTGAATACATACAGGACAAAAAATTAACTCCTAGCTATGTGTGTGCATTCTCAAAGTCATTATTTCCAATTACTCAACTTACAACATCCCACTTAAAAAAAATACACTGATACTACAAAAGGCACTTTCAGCCTAGGATTATTTTTTTCCTAATTTTTAACTAGGAAAAATGTAAGCCATTTTTGTCATTTGTTAAACCCTTTTCTTAGCATACTTGTACTAATCTGTTGTTCCACAACATGGTAAAAAGACAGAGATCTTTCTGACAACAACAAATATCAACTGGATATACAAACTGTGCCTCTTCTACTTGCAAAATCACTGGTCTACAGAGGCTTCCTAAATCTGATCAGAAGAGAACACCAATCAGATTATTAGTGCCAAATAAAAAGCCACAAGCTTTTTACTTTACAACCCCAGTTTCAATAAATCACAATGCAAAGCTCTGCCATCTCTACCCCATTATATTTCTCAAGGCAACTTGAGAAAGACCTGCCCTATAAGATCTGCCCTTTTTAACTTGTGAGGCTAGGAGTTCAATTTTAAGACATCTGGTAGTACAGGCTCCTAATGTCTGCTCTTTCCATATGGGCTGGGAGAAAGTTATAGATGTTTTCATCTTTTCTTTGAAAGGACAATGAACTCTTGCTGCATCATTTCCAACCCAAATAATTCTGAAACCCAAACGGATATTAATTGATAGATGCATTGTACAAATCTTCACGAGCACAAAGGATCAGATTCAATGGCTTGGCTGAGGCCATTATGTTTCTCTCTAAAAAAATGTTTTGGACATTAAACACCACTATTATACCCTTTTCCAATTCAGTCATGCTTTAGAGAATCCCCATACTCTGGTCAGACCCTTCACCCCGCAATGGGGACGATGGTGAACAGCCGCTGCAGCAGACCCACACCACCTGGGCCTTCCTCCACGCACCCTGAAAACAAGGATAATCCCATTTATAAGCCCCCTCATGAAACTGGGGGGAGGGGGGAGACAGTTTGTCAAATTGTAAAGTGTGAGCTACTGTCTTTACTTATGAATATTGGGGAAACACCGTCATTTCCAAGTAAGCACCCACAGTTGTCCCCCCATCACTACACATCTTTTAGCAGAAGCAATACCCCTGCCATTCTTTAACCTGCACAAATTGCATGAAGATGCATAATTTGATTATCTGATATTTTGTAAAATCTTATGAAGCTTTTGATACGGGCAGTAACAGGTGCACTGAAAGCCGAAGGGTACCTGCAGCCTGGCCAAAGGTGACACACTTTCAAATCTCTGGATTTTGAAGTTTCACGCCATCAGCTAACAGCAGTATTTCAAGACTTCAGATGTTCGGTTCTGGGCCTCAATCTTAAATTATTTTTTCAAATGCTCTTAAAACACATTTAATCCTTTGTTTTCTTTCCGAGGAGAAAGGTTTCACATCTGGACTGTCAACCTGCATTCCAAAGCATTAGCTTGGCAAATTAAAGCAGCTGAGCTGTAAATCTCCAAGAAGAGGACTTGTCATGGAAATCGCAACTCAGCATTAACTATGAGCCCAGTTCAGCAAGAAAGCCAACATAAAAAGCCCAAACAATGCAGGCGGCGTCAAGACAACTTTGAAAATGAATCCTGCTGTCTGATAGAGCAAGCTAACCTAACTTAACCAACCCAGACTTGTAGCAGCATCTTTGTACCTGGCTTTAATATGAAACAGTCACAGAAGAGCCCATCAGTTATGTAGCTGAATTATGCAGATCATTTTCTACAACCAGCACCCCAATTTGATGGGAAGACTGCAGTTTTCAAATGTACCTTGTGAAAGTTGAATGCTCAGTCCCCATTAACTCCAAGAGAGCCGAGGTCCTCGTTCCCTTGGACTGCCACCTCTAATGGCTCTCTTCTAGGTATGAATTACACAAGCAGTAAGATAGAAAGCAACCAGACGAGTTCCAAAGAATTAAATTCTTCCAGCCAGACTTCAATGGAAATCCAAATGCCAGCAACGCTGATGCAAAGTGGAACCAGCAGCAAAAGGGTGCAGAACGGTAAAAATGAAAAATATAAAAATCGTGATCTCCCCAGTGCCCCAGGATAACGGCATGTTGCTGAAGTGTCTCAGCTAATGTAATAAAAAAGTGTTAATGTAACATTTTTTGATCATTGCACCATTTATTTATTCAGATTTTCACATTTATAAGTTAGCTGCTAAAAAGAATTCCATTTTTGCTATTAATTTTTTTTTTCCTTTAGAGGGAAAGCAGTTTTGGAAAAAAACAACTTAAAGCTTAAATCAGCTCTAGAGCAGCTTGGAAGAAAGGACTGGCTGATCCACAGAAGACACCTAAGGAACAATGGTCTGGCTGGTTAACTCTTCTGTCAGCACTCACTTCACAAAACACTCTGCAGTCTAACTCAATTACTTTTTATACTTTATACTAAAGTACTTTATTAAATCTCTCTTCCTACCAAACATACAATGCAGAGCTTTGTGTGTTGGGGTCTTAAGATTTTTTCATTCTTTCAGCTCTAGTTCCCTGCCTGTGTCTCTACTGACCTATGCCACACCAGGTATGAGTTCATCTCTTCACCTTCACTGCTGAACACCATGGCCTCTTACTTCTTCCAAAAACTGGACAAACACTCTACATGATCAATTCAAAACAGTTCTTCTGTTGAATTAACGGCGTTACCACAATGCTCTGCTGCCGCATGAAGTCTGCCAAAAAATACCCTTATCCTATAACGACCGTAACTGTTACGTAGCCAGCTTGCTAACATATACAGTTACTAGAACCACATTGAGTCTTTCCTGTCTGGTTCCTGAATGAACAAGAAAATACAGAGAAGTTTTGCCCCAAACTAAGACGAGTAGTATGATACAAGTACTATGATACCTGTACCTTGATACCTAAAGGAAAAACATTGCGTAGAACCATGTTATTATCTACCCACATCACTGCTATCAGCATCCTGGGCCACCAGAACAGCTTCCTCTACTGTTTTTGTGATATTACCTACCAACTTTTCCCACTCTGCCCCCATCTTGTACCCTCCACCTCCTGTCCACCGACTCGGTAAGCTCCAGGCTAAATGTACATGCGTATCCATGTCCAATTTCTCCCAAGGGCATCAGAAGCGAGAGGTCAGGGGGAAGAGACAACACAGGCTGCACCTGACTCCTGCCTTCCCCGGAGGTGATCCTGCCGTGACAATGCTGTGTACATCCCTTCTCTGGGAGGTGCTGGAGGATTACCCTGTGTCTTCTATCTGCAGACCTTTCAACAAAAGACACTATTATAAGATTAAAACCCAGCTGAAGTAATTGTGTATGGAAATTCCTTTTATTAGGGCTGTGGATCGAGTCTTATCAGGTTTCACGGCTCAGAGAGCGGATTCTGGCAGCCAGGCGTGTTTGTTAATAGCTATTCCAGCTGTGGCCGACTATTTTTGCTCACCTGTTTTTTGTCATGCTGAAACAAGACACACCACCATGTTCTGTGACAGATATTTTCGTTAGAGTAACACATTTCTCCTTCATCACTTAATATCAAGTGCTCAGCATAATTAAACCGGCTACCCACAACACCTCTGCCATCCAGCATGCGGATACCCCATTCACTGCTCACAACACCAGAGAGCTGTAGCTTACTCCTGGCACAGGTCTCAAAATGGAAAAAAAGGCAGATAAACCACTAGAACAGCGTCCGCTCCAGCCTACAGTCCAGAAGCAGCTATCCAAAAGTTCAAGTTAATGCTTGAAACAGGGTGAAAAGCATTACAACAGGCAAAGGACAGTAAACAACAGGCAAGAATTCGACCAAACAGTGCAAATGTCATCATGGGGTTATGTTCCTATATCCACTATAGAGCACTGCACCACTGTAACCAAGAGTCGAAGGAACTTGGAGGAAGCCCTCCAGGTCAGGAGCTTCAGGCAGTCTAGGACATTTATCCCAGGAATGACCACCTTTGTGGTGGTATTCAGCACCCAGCTTAAAAACTTGTCATCGCCAAGGTCTAACACTTACGGTACTACATAGGTGAGCCAACAGGTACCAGCTGGTAGGTATATATAACACACCACCAGAGAGACAGCAAAGGGATAGGAAACAGCAATAGAAACACAGAAAAAAACCACAGAAGAAAGGGTTGAGGAGAGCAAATATGCTGGCAGAAAGAAATGGGATGGCCTGGCAAGCTGGCATGTTCCCTGACCTCAAACTTGACTGCCCAGATTGGTTCAGATATTTTGATTTTCTACCTCAAGCTGTGATCACTAGGCATCAGTTCCTTCTCAAGGAGGCTTAAACAGAGCACTGAAAACCCACCTGTCAAAGCCTGACATCCTTCCCCCACCAGCAACTGAACACACGGCCGGCCTGAAACACATTCCTCCTAGGTAATACCCAATGCATTTTGAAATCTCAGCTGAGCAAAACCTTCAGCTCACCAGCTTCCCTTTCCTCTCCTACTAGCTCCTATTTTCCAAACTCTGAATGTCCTGGAGATGCTACTTACAAGAGAAGACAACAGAAAACAGGCTGTCTGCTGAACTGCTCTGCTGTAAAGTGTTATTATGTGCAATATGGAAAAGTAAGAGAGCACAGCTCAAGCCAGACAGAAGATGCTGCTTTTATCAGGGCGCTTCAGCAGCATCCAAGAGAAGACTTCTTTGAGAATAACTTCAGAAAAGGACACAAATTTCTCTTATTTCTTTTCTTGTCCTGGGCACACTTATAAAAAGTCCAGTCTGGCTTCTCAGATGCCATTATCACCATCACATGTGGAGTTCAGCTACTTTAAATGCCTTTTAAAGTTGGTTGTTCTCACTTCCAGCAAGTTCCTCACCCTCTACTGCAGCTGAAATTTTAAGACGCTGGGAGGAACAGCACATATAACCTCACATAACCCAGTAGGATTTAGCGCTTAACATCCTTGCAGAAGAGGAAGGCAACACAAGACCATGTAACAATCCTAGAGCTCATCCTGCAGAAGCTCCTACAGCCAAACCAAACCTGCCTGGTCCCAGGTTTGTACTACAGCAGGATGAAATTCGCAGTACTGGCTGAAATCACCGTCGGCATCACATCGGAAGGGTCACTGTCACCGACAAATGCTGTGCACCACCAAATCAGGCCCCGGAGCATCACACCCGCACAGAGCTGCATCCACCCCAAGCAGTGCTGATGAAACTGGATGTACCAAGTTTCCGTGTTTCAAGCCCACTAACACAAGCTCGGGCACCTCCACTCCATCCAGCCCCAAATAACCAGATATATGCCCTCAAAGGTCTTTGAAACTTTATTCTTATAAGTTTAGGGCTGCAGATGTTTAAACAATTAGCAAAATATCATCCATACTCTAAGCATCCTTCTTGCTTCAAGTTTTCTTCTTTCTCCTGGCCAGAGGAGAATGATGCGTGCACCTGTGGATGCAGAGAGCACATTAAAGCCCCAAATCAGCAACCGAGTTAGCTCAGCACACCAGCCATCTCCCAGGCATCTCCTCCTGTACGGATCGATAGCGCTACTCGTACTGGCCTGTCATAACTCTGGACTAAATGAAAACCAAACACCAAAACGAGCGCTCATTTTCTGATGTTTATTGGCTGAGGTAATGGGTCTGAGCAAAAAACGTCGCTTTCACAGGGCAGAACACACTGTTTATAATGCAAGCTTTTGAAGTCCAGCACGAAAAAAAATAAAGAGGGTTTTGTTGTTTTGTGTGCAGGGTTTTTTCCCCCCTTCTTTTTTTGAACGATGTGATACAAACCAGCTTGATACACAAATTAGAGGTGATCTCATCAGTCCATTAGCCCAACTAAAGCAAGACCATCACTTGCAAGGGGATGTGCTGGCTAGATACTACTGATTGGCCTGTGAGTAGCATTAATATGGGGGTACAAATGCAGCCTTCATTACACAGGCAAGGCATGGCTCCCAGCTTTCAATCTGCTGCAAACAGTTTCGCTGTATTGAAAAGTGGGATTTTAGAGTAGCGTCTCACACTTACCGCTCTAGTATTTAGGCAGAGACTATGGCTAGTCTTGCCACCTCTCTTGATAGAAGGAAATGACCTACAGACATCATATGCATCGCTGATTCACACGAAACAGATGCCTTGTACAGAGTGTCAGCCCCTGAAAGGAGGGGAGGAAAAGCACTTGAAAATTCAGTAAGAATAGTAAAATGTGGTTTAGAAGCTTTCGCCTTTCATTTCTCATAAACTAGAACTCCATCACATCTTTCCACCAAGTTTCTTTTGATTTCTTTGTTGTAGAACGAACAATGCTTGAAAGCTAAGAAAGTCTCATTTCTAAGATGTTTCTGTTTTCAATCGAGCAGCAGAACTATTTATTTTCCTAGCCAGTGATGGAATTAAACAATTTGTCTTTGAAAACTCTATAAGCCTTCACCCTGACAAACCCCCCATCTGCTTTTCAGATTAAGGTACTTTGATTTTTACCAGCTAAAGGTTTATGAACTGCTGTATAAACCCAATTACTCTCATAGTAAATTATTTAAAGCTTACATGTTATTTTTTAAATTTTTCCCCATGGAGTACTCTGGAGATTCGGAAAAGAAAAGGCTCACTAGGGCGTTTTGAATTAAAAATGCGTAACAGGGAAAACCATGGAGCTTCCAGAAACTCGGAATAAAAAACCCCCTCAACATAGTTAAGTGAGGATGAGACACACCCCAGGAGAGACTTTTCAGGGTAGGACTGTTAAAAAAAGAAAAAAAAAAGCTCCATTTCGGTGCAAGGAAGTTTTTTAAAAACAGATTAAGTTTCATCTGAGGTAGTATTTATTCCTTAGCTGGTCTCTGCCTCATTTCCTGATTGAAAACAGGGATAGGAGAGATCTTTGTGTACTCGCTTTAGATGTCATCAGCAGAAAACACACCGTGGACAGTGTTTCATTTAAAAGGAAAGCTGCCCTTCGTGCTCGTTGTCTCTGTTTTAGCTGTGTCCACAAAGGCACAGAGCATCCCAGGAGCAAAGGAGGCAGGCTGGAGTCCCAGCTGGGATAACGAGGGAGGCCACGTGGAGCATGGGACAAGAAGAACTGAGCCCACTACTGCTTCTCCAAACTAGGACTGATCTAGAAGAAAAAAAACACCAGTCCTTGGCAATAATCACAATATAATGCTAGCAGAAGCTAATTCATTTTCTGGTCACCACTTCTGGGACAATTTTCACTGCCCAGAGAAAGGGGCAGGGCAGGCAGCATTGCTGCCCCAACAGCAGCTCTCGTTATAGATCAATTCCTGAGCCCAAATCCTCCATTCTCTGGAGCAACTCTTCTCCACTGGGGCACAGAAATAAGCACAAAATCTCTCATTTGAAGTCACAGTGCTTTAGCAAGACTACTGCAGGGATGGTATTTGCTTGGCTATGGTATGATACAGTATTGTTTGGAGACCACTAGCAATGCACCTTTATCTTCTGCTATACATCAAAAGCTAAGGAGAGATCCCCAAATTTAATTATGACATTCTTAGTTTTATGACAGTGAGTAACCGTTCCCATAAATTAATATTTGTCACATGCAAACTGTTAAAGAAAGTTATAGCCCTAGGCAAGTTAACAAGAGTGACCAGAAGCTTACAAGAAGTGTCCCTTCAGGATGTACCCAAACCAGGGCACACAAAGGGAAGGCAGGGGAACACCCCACTTTTAAAGAGCTGGCATTCACAGTGATTTGTTCTGCACAGTTCTTTTCCTGGTACGTTTTGTCATTTATGCACTGAAGCACAAAAAAAGTGTGTTAAAACAGCATCTCAGCAACACTGAGCGATTCACTTGAGATGTCTGGTCTGCATGTGCCTGTAGTGCAAAAGACTGACTTACGTGACCAGAAGCACTGATTTCCAGCATCCCAGCCTACCAGTTACTCTCCCTTCTGCCACCCATACAGCACAGCTAAGCAGCAGCCAGGTGAAATGACTTAGTTATTTAGATTAATTAATCAGGGAAGAGCAGGCAACAGCACTAACTCCCACAAGCATAATACAGCTAAATCAAACTGATGCTTTCCTTCAGAGCTGGTGACTTCCCTGAAGCTTAGCAAGGCTGAGTCCAGAGGTTCAGTACCATGTCCCACACGGCGTTAGAGGAATGCCAGGGAAAGCATGCAGCTCGGACAGCACAGGGACTAGACCTCCAGCCGCAGAATGATAAATAGTTTCCCAAGAGCTCCTTGCTGCGAGACTGGCCCCTGCTGTCAGACCAGCACTAACAGATTTCAGCTGGGGGTGGTTACCCACCAACTGGTCCCTGGACAAGGAAGACCAAGGTGCTGAGTTCTACAGCTGCAGCTCCTTCAGGGAAAGGCAGCAGTGCCTGCCAGCACAGTCAGTCAGTCAGTCTGTGCCACCCAGCCAAGCCCTGCAGAGCTGCCTCTGGGAGGATGAGGACCCCCCCCGCCTCCAAAGATACATCCCTGGTGCCCATCTGCAAGGCAAAACAAGAAGGAATTTTCAAAGTTGTCAGTTTTCTAATGTAAAGCACTGGTATCCAGCTATAAAAGACTAGGTAGAGGGGAGTTGCAGCTAAGAGGAAGGTCTGAACAGCAGCTGGAAGACAGCAAGGAGCTGCAAGCCACAGAGATGCGCTCCATCGCATTGAGATGGGATCAAAGGCAGGCAGCTTCCAACCCTCTAGAGCTCCCCGTGAGAAAGGCTCAAAGGAAGAGAGCAGAGCTCACTTTGCATCTCGTCTTTATGGTAACCACCTACCACAAACAAGACATGCTGCACAGCACCTTGCTTTTCCAGGGAGGTGTCTAGAGAATGACAAAAAAAAATAGGAGAACAGTTTAAAAGGCCTCGAGAGCACAAGAAACCCAAAGGAGCACCAGAGCTCACTGCACCTTCGCTGCATTGTGCCCTCCCACTAGCCGCAGCTTCTCCCCCATTTGGGTCCCTCCCTTCCTGCCTCCAGATGCACCAAACCTCAGCTCAGCTGCTGCGAGGACCCAGCCCCAGCCACTTTTACCACCTAAATTCTGGGGTTCATCCGAGTGAAACTAAGCCCATCATTCCAAACTGATAAATCTTTTTTCCTCTCTTAACAAGACTTTTTTTGTTGTTGTTTTTGAAAAATGGAATATTTTGGTATACTTGGTACACTTTCTCCTGCAATTCATCTACACCTACTATATATCCCTTTGGCTCAGATCTCCCATCGCTAAGTGGGAGTCAAGCCCCATGAATTTAGGACACTAACAGAACTTAGCAGTTGTCCAGGCCAGGAAAGGACTTGATGACACTTTACCCTCTGATCCCAGCACAGATCCACTCAAGATTAAATCAGTTTTGTTGCCTGGATTACCTTCTGACTCCTAGTCTTACTGAGGCCAAGGACATTGATGCTGATACTGGGTCACGTACTTTTAGGACTGATGCATCTGTGTCAGCTTTCAAAATTTCTGCAGCACACTGTGCGTGCTTATCACACTTTTAATAAAAACCATGATGTAATACATTTCCCAGAGCAGTTGCAGACCTCCTGCCAGGGCCCGCAGAGAACCAGTGCTCTGCCTATGCTTGCGCCATTTAAGTTCCATTAAACTTGTACTTTCAGCAATACTAAGTTCACAAGAGATCATATCATTAGGTTTTTCCCCAGCTATGATTATCACTGAAGTCCTTGAAACTCTGAACAAATAGAAGCCCATCTCCTGGTCTGGTTCATTAGTATTTCTTCTATGTAAAAATTCTGACAATCTGCATAGTATACGGGTTTTGTTTGTTTGTTTTTAAAGACTGAAATGGCCATTGGTTACACTTCTACCAGCCACTCAGGATTCAAGGGATTTATCAGCCTCTCCCGCACTCTGCAAAACAGGGCTGTGTGCCAGAGACACTGCAGGTTTGCACTGGGGAGCCCTGCAGCTCCCCAGGCTGGGTAGAGCTATCACTTGCCCTCTTGCACACCAGCACCGAATATTGCCCTACCTTCAACCACTTCAGAGGTTTCTTTTCACTTCAGGATCTACTGCTAAAGTCTCCATCTTTTTTAAGGCTCCTCCCAATGTAGCTTACAGTCCTAGTATTCTCTCCCCTCTTCCATTAACATTCCTCTGTCTTGTACTACAGTTTGCTATAGGGAAAAAGTATACCAAGTATTCAAAAGTATATTTTGCAACACAAAATTCAATTATACAAGCATCTCTCTATTATGCAAGCATCATGTTCTTGATGCCAAATACGTCTCTCTAGTTTCTAGCATCTGCAATGACCAAGTTTGGCCCCTCCATCAACTGAACCTCCTCTGAAACCCCCAGGTAGTTACGGGAGGTCCTGCCCATGCCTCCCTTTTGTCTGCTCTGCTCACAGGAGCATTTTAGGAAGTCTGAAAAAATCACCACCATGGCAGCATCAAGCTGTCAACAGAACCACAAGCCTACTCTGTTTATGAAAGGCATACAGTGTGAAATAGCCTCTGCAACCAGACGTTGCACTGCAGAGCACAGCTCTCTGTACAGCCCAGGACACAGCGCTTCTCAGGAACTTATTAGGAGAACTGAAAATAGCAATTCTTGATTATAAAGCCAAGCTCACCCATCAGCAGTCAGTATTCAAAACACTGATACAGCCTATGAGGAAGAAAAAACACTCCAAAGTGTTCTGAAAAAAGAAATAAAAAGCTTTTGAGCTCCTAACTTAGGAGACATTGGAGAATTGGAATACGTACAACAGTTTGGTTTAGCCATCTAATAATCTTAACAAAACGTTTTAAATAAGCTCTATTTTAGCTAGGAAGGGTATGACCACCATAGCGAACATTTAGCTTTTGTGGGCTAAAGGTACCTCACAAAAAAGCCAACTCTTCCATGATGCTGCTCAGAAGCTACGGGAGCGGTCACAGCACCTCCACACCTCCCTGCCCACGGGCCAGACAGAGGCATCGACATGGAGAAGGACCACACATATGAGGACCACGCAGACACTCTGCTCCAGGCACAACACAAACCCACTAGAACAGACATGCTTGAAAAAATTAAAATATTAAGAATAAAGCAAGAAGAAACATGTAATAAAAGTATTAGAGAAATGGCAAATTAAGAGAGGAGTCTCCTTTTTTTCTTTTTTTTTTAAAAGTTTTTTCCTATTTGGAAAAGAGCAGGAAAGTCATTCTCTTATGCAAGATGTTTTAATTCACATTGCCACTCTGACATCTCATTCATGGGCCCACCAAAACAACCCAGGGAAAAGGTCAGACACTGTGTAATAGCTATACATTAAGCAGCAATGAAAAACAAGAAACATCCCACACTGAGGACACGCTAATGGCTCTTTCCAGTCAACACATACCTAATTCACTTTTTAAGACTTTAAGTTGCAAATTTTTATTCAGCTTTCACAGCACAAATAGCCACAAGAAAGCTACCCAAAACCCCAATTTGCCAAGTCAGGATTATTTGATATGAAGGTCACTTCCTCCAGCCCCAGGCAAACTGCTTTAAACCCTTTAACAGACAGAGGTAAAAAGTACAAGGAATACTTTTATCGATCTTAGGATACAAGACACAGGTCAAAGACTGAGTGCACAAAAATAATTCACTCTTCTAGAGGAACATAAAAACACTAAATACTCAGAAATGCCCTGTGCTGGCATCAGTGGGGTGCAACAGTTAATTTGTTAAGGCAGATTAACGCACCCACAAAACCTACAGTGTTAAGGCAATTTTGACCTCTCCAGATTGGCTGCCAATATGATATAGGTCCAAAAGAAATTACCCTTTTCTGCTACGACAGAACAATAAATTGACTTCCTCAAATACAGTGGTTAAAGAATCCAAGTTCCTGACCTTGAATGTTTTACTAGTAGTATGCTGTGCTGTAGGGAACAATCAGGATGACATTTGCTGAAATGTGTGGGATTTATGATATAATAGGTTGCACATATGTGCCAAAAGAGAAAAAAACCCTCTTAAATCCAAGCAAATCAAGATTAATTAGCTATTAAAATAGCTAAGAGAACACAGTGCAGTACAGGTGGTACAACAAACCATCTTACTTTCTGTACACGGTGACTAAAGTTATTTTTGAGGTCACATCGTACGTGTATCTTCGATCGCACTCTCACTGGGAAAAGCAAAAATTGCTGCTCCTTTGTAAACTCCTGCTCTTTGTAATTCTGTAGGTTTGCACTTTCATAAACAAACATTACGCAGTCCTTTTATAGGAAGTCCCAGTAAGTCCACAGGAAAATCCCATATTGTCTGGCTTTGATCATCAAGACAGACTGAAAATTAACTCTCGTATTTTTACAATGATCCTCATATTAAGGGAGAGGACATGCGGCACACATTCACCTCTCCACTTTATCAGTTAGATTCACTCTGATTTTTTCCCCCCCTTTCATCCAGTTCAGTGACTTTTTGTTTTATTGCTGCTAATTACAATTACAGGTGTTCAGAAATCAACAGCCTGACAGATGCCTCATACCTTAAATGCCATCCCTGCAGCCCAGCACTTTGCTGTGGACCATGTCTCTCCAGCAGCACCGAGCAGGCTTCAGCATCACAAAGCAAACATTCTTCTGAAATCATAGCAGCCTGACTTCTTTTTTTCTTCCTACTGCCCCAGGAATGCGACCAAGTTGTTAATACCCTGCAATCTGCTCGGTTTCCCTCTTAATCCTCATTTTAACCAAGCCTCTCCTTGCAGGAGATCATATCAATATGTCCCTAGCAGTCAAACAATGCGGAAAAGAGCCAATGTTATTGTGAGCCTGAGGTGGAACGACTCTATTCCCAGCAGGAGATCAATTTGTACAAGGAAGCAGCAAGTTCTTCTCTTGCAGGGGTAACCACTTCAAATGAGCCAGACTCCCTGCGACAACAAATATCCTCTCTGGGATACGGTCAGCTAGCAAAAGCTCACATACAAATGCTGCCGTTCCCTTTCCACAGGTCAGGAGAGCAAGGCACACACATCTCCTTTCCTCCTGCGCAGGTCTTCAACAAAGACAACTTTATACAGCCTTTCAAGTCCCGCAGGCATCTCTCGACTCTGAGCAGGGACCACGTCATGCGAAAAGATGTCTTGCGGCTGTGGTCTTTGTCCACATTAACGCACAGCCTGGAAATGTGAACCACATCCCTCCTTCCAGGTACCTTCGCTCTAAAGTTTGTTATTCTGCAACATGGTAAACTACCCATTAAGTTTATTTTCACACAATTTTCAGCAGCTCTCAGTTCCCTACAGACTACACAGTTAAATTCAAAGACATTTCCAGCATCAATGGGAACACTTCCCCAGGGCTGCATACCCTTTGGTTTGTTGCACACAGCCCAACTGCAGCATTCAAGGAAACCAACAGAGTCCAACTTACTGACTTTGTTTGCTATAGTACCCTTTTGTTACATTAGCCCATCCTGGGAAAACTTAAGTTATTGACAGATAAAATAAACATGAAAATAATTATAGAGCAGACGGACTTGTTGGAGAAGCAAGGAGGACCAGCTGATGCAGGGCCACTTGGGTACCAAATCAGTAAAACGTGAGCAGGAGAAAGTCCCTCCTCTCCAGGCTTTTGGAAGTCTCCTTTAATACTTACTTAACTCTTTTCATTCAGCTGTTTACAGGATATTTGAGCTATTTGTCAAAGTCTCAACATCTTCCGCCACTTAGCCAGAAAGTGGAAAAACTGCTTTATCCACTCTCGTAGGTACCAAAGTACCACCCTCAGCAAACTAGGACTTGATTTACATGGGGAAATAGCTGCTCAGCAAAAGCCTCCCAAGTGAACACCCTGATCCCAGATAAGAATACTGACAGATAAAATTAGGATGGAAAAGCTTTAAATCCTCACCAAAACTGATTTCTGTAAAGGCTTCCCTGTTTAGGGAAATGTGAAAGGGATGCAGTCAAATCAAATACCACTCCACCACCTGAATATTTTCAAAACACATTCTCATTGCTGTTCATTTTCCAAAAATACAACAAAAAAAGCGACAGAGAATTCCTCATTACTCAGTGTGACTGTTGAAGAGACTGATGGAGAACAGCGATGCGGCGGTACCTATACACTGGGATTACGACGTTGTTACTCTCAGAATTGATGGACATATTAATTGGAGACAGCTGCAAGGAAAAATATCCTAACGACATGATTCATTAGTTTTCATAGATAATTACATCTGCTCATGGCCTCACAGTGAATCATTCATTTAGGGAATTTTTGGGGTATTAAATTTAAATGCTGTAATCAGATTTGTTAATCTGTGGGACAAGGCAAACCAAACAAAATTTTATTCAGGGAATTGTTTATACTTTCAACATTGACATTAATTCAGCAGCAGGAAAAAATTAGCAGCATAATGCATGCTCACGTAGGTTAAAAATTATTAATGGTAATCTCCTTCACTCCCCCCAGCGCTTGTAATGAGACTGTACAGATTTCTTCAAGGCTGCCTGGACTGCAATATTTTTGCCTGGATGCATCTTCATGCATTACACAATCCAGTGGTCTTTAAAAAAAATTTTTTTTTTTTTTTTTGAGAATGAAAGAATTAAAACAATTGATACTTGGGTTTGCCACTCTTATAGACTCAAAATGCAGCTGGTTTTTCAGTGTTATTATATTATACATTTTAAAAAATTGTATAAAACATGATTTAGTTGGTTTTGTTACTTTGAAATAGCAGCACATATTCTCAGATAAAAACCCTAAAAAAACTTGCAGATCCAGACCAGTTCCCTTCCTATCAAGTCACATAAAACTCTTCAGTGAACTGAACTCCACCTTAAAAATAGGTAATTTTTTTGCCCATTTTTTCTCCTGAAAGCCACTCTGGAATTTCCTATCTCTCAGTTTCAAAAAAAAAAAAAAAAAAAATTTGTCTGTAGTACTTATGGTCAATTTATTCCCATTTTTTTCTTGAACCAATATTCCTCTTCAGCTTCAACAGTCTTTTTTCCCCTCCCTGATATTTTACTGCCAAAACACGAATGGAAAGCAAACCGTATCTCCTATTCATCCACATCTGGCCAGACTACACAACTGAAACATCAGAGCCTCTCTCCATGCTACAAGCTTTCCATTGCCCTCCACAGCCTTCACTTCTTCTCTGGGCCTATTTCTCATCAAATCCATTCTTCTGGAACAAGAATCTGAAATTTAGAAGAATTTTTTTCACAAAGCTGTATCCAGGTCCAGTGACTCCAACTGCCATAGTAGCCCCAAGCACACTTGTCACCTGCTCCACATTACACTGATTCTTTCCCCATCAAACCAGCAAATATTTGGGTGGATCTGAGACAAGCTGAGGACACAGTCAATTGCTGCAGTTCACCAGACCAAAAATAAACTCAGGGCTTCACCCTCACAACCACATTTAGGAACTCCACAATCATCAGACGACGATCTGAACTATGTTGAAGAAAATAGGAAGGATCAGGCAAGAGGTATCTCATGGCATATCAAAGAATCCCACAGACTTTTAGCAGATTAACTCCATGCAGCTTTCAGAGAAGAACAGCTAAGGTTCACAAGCACCATAATAGGGGAAACACCTTTTTTGGGGATCAAGAAACAAAGAGAAAGGTTGAGCACCCTGCCCAAAGACATCAAGCGAGTCCTTGGGCAAGCCAAGAATGAAAGTCCCAAGTTCCAACCACCAGACCACAACTATGCAATAGCAGCCACAAACGGAGCTGTTCCTAGGTGTATGGGAGAGAGCACCTTTGATACCACAGCTTGGATTTCTCTAAATCCATGTGCTACTGCTGAGAATCAGAAATTAATGTGCAACTTGATATCTCCTGCTTTGGTGAAGCTGCACCTACGCAGTCATATTTTTCCTTGTTGAGGTTTTTGGGACAGGCAGTTGCTCCAAGGAAGCTGGAACAAATTAATATTTCCCTGAGAATTATTATTTTAAGAGAAAGAACGAGCAGAAGTTAAAAGGTAAGCCAACATCTTCTATTTTCTTTTAGTTAAGTGTCTGACAACACAGTATATTTTATTCCGGATTTAGGCCCAAACACTATGCAGTGATAAGCTCCTCATTAGGCACACACTGTTACTGGAAAGCATCCCAGGCTCCGCAATAACATCCCAATTTTTGCAATACATACAAGCTTAATGCCCATGTCACAGCCGTGACTTCGAGAAAGACCTTTCCCAAAGTATGGCATTTGAGGTCCCTGCTCACCTCTCCCAAAAACATGCTGTTCAGCTTTAGCTAGTACAGCACCACTTGTTTGTGTAACTGGAGAAGTGTCAAGCCCTCTCATCCAGTGATTTAAACTCCTCCAGTGTTAGAAGGAAAACAAAGAACAAAGATGCTGAAATATCCATCATCTCGCACAGTGCCCATGGGGAGTAGCTGGAGGAATGCAGCGTGCCGTGATCCGCTGGCCTCGCTTCCAGGTTACCTCCTGCTCAGCACACGCAGACTCCCTTTCCTGTGCATACGGCGAGGACTCGGGAAAGAATTCACCTCCACGGCTCTTCCAGACCATCCAGGGCTCAGCATTCCCAGGAAAAGCTGCCTGACCTGAAGGCATCACGGACTGCTTGATGCTGGTACCACACCTGGTGCCATACGACCACAGCAGGTTCCCGGACCCTCAGCTTGCAGACTGCACGGGCAACTCATGCTTCTGCAGAGAAGGCAGAGGCATGCCTGTACCATTCTTGAAACAAATTCAACAACTTGAAAACAGCAAACCCAAGAGCCAGAGCTGTTTCCTAGGAAGGGCTTTGGTTACTACATGCAGACACCTACATGAGACATTGTTCTCTCATTCTCCACATTTGGAGATCATATACACATATTTTAATACCACCAACTACACAAATGCCAAGAAGGGAACTCCTTTCCAGTGAAAATTAAGATACCAACTTCCCTCTCACTGAGAAAAGGAAGTACAAGCAGGGAGATAACTAAAATAAATTAGATAAATTCAAGAGAAACAGGGTAGTAAGCATACTAAGCGAAGCCAGACGGGGTCAAACATTGTCCTTAGTAACCTCAGCACAAAAGGGCCATGCTAAGCACAGAAACAGTTTCAGGATGGCTACTCCAAGAAAACGCAGGCACAACCACCCGCTGCTCAGTGTCCCTGCCTGAAAGGGGCAGGGAACAACTACACATCTCTTGGCCAACGACTCTTATTCCTCATCAGTAGAGTCACACTGAGCTGAGAGCAGTTTAAATGAGAAGACATGGATGCACAACATTAATCCTTCCCTTATCCACTTTATTGCACTTTCTCATTGGAGAAGAATTCATCAGCGACAGTCATAAGTCAATTTAAGGAAGAAAAAATAAACCACTCAGAGCTGTTTTCAGGAGCAAGAGAATAAAATGAGCAGAGTCACACTTCTGGAGGAGCTGATCCACAGCGCTAGGGAGAGACATGAGCATTACAGCAATGCCAAAACTTTGGCTCAGTGCCTTGCAAAACACACCCAAGGTGCACTAAGTGCATCTCATCACTGGGATAGAGAAGGAGACCCAGAAGACAGGTACCCTGCTCCCAGGATAAGACCAGAGGCAAGAGATTCTTCACTACTGAGTAGCTGGGTGTCCTCAACCTGCTGAGGCTTCTCTGCTGTGCAGCACTGCAGTTGGGAAGAAACACTTTCATCTCCTCCTCCTCTCCAGATGGCACTTTTTTTTTTTTTTTAAACAGTTGGGCAATTGTTTTAAGGACAAGACTAGGAGGGGAAAAAACCCACATTCCTCTGAAACAGCATCACTGCCAGGCACCGAACTGCAGGATCATCAAACCTGTAGCCACTTGCTGACCCCATGCTTAAAAAGCACCTTGGAAATAACACATACGCCTTATTTCAGACAATATTAAAAGCAAAAAGGAGAGCGGTGCCTTCTTTTTACAAGGCATAAAATATACCCCTTGATTTCTAACTCTCCTCTTTCCATGGTTTATTCTGTGCTTCTCTCCCACATGGAAAGGATGAAGAATTATTGGGGAGGGTAGTGGTTCAGGACAGTTTAAGTGTGCATGAAACGGCTGTTCACTCTCAGCACACCACTTGTGCTCTAGCAAGATCACCACAAACCCATGACACCGCTCATTTGTTCAACAAAGTTTCATGAATTCCAGCTGGAGACTCCTTTTTTCTTCCCCCAGGGCCAAAGGGAAACTTACTGATATTTTTCTTGTTTAGGATGTGGGGAAAGACACACAGGAACATGGAAATGTATTAAATAGTTAGATTTCTCTTTCCCCACTCCCCCCCTTTTTTCCAGAAGAAGGGAGTCTTCCAATCCCTAAAACAGATCAAAAAAAACAGACTGCATGTGAATAGCATCAGCAAGCACTGCATTCATTTACCCCTCTGAAACCCCATTCACCATATAAAAGCTACCACACACTCACAGCAGCAACCACCAGCTCAACTCTCAACTCCTTCAGCTGGCATTAAAAAAAGATTTAGTTTGGTGGTACAAGAACAAGAGCATCCTCTGTGGGAAGAAACACAAAACCAAACTGACACACCAGTGATAACTACAGCACTCATGACAGTTTTAGGCTGTATTAGCAGCTAATCGGTTTTCAGCTTTGGGCAGGAAAAAAAAGCAGTGTCTGACAGCCACTGCCAGCAGTGATACACCTTCCTAATTTACCTAGGATCTTCTGAGCAAAGCTAAATTTGGAAATTTCAGTGGTTAACACCACCCCTTTGATCCAGAAAGGATCTGATGGGAACTTCAGAGGAGCAGCAATGAACAACCCGAGTTATCAAGGATGGTTGGGCAGGACTACAACTGTGCAGTGCCTGCAGCTTATTTTCATATAACTGTTAGCGAGAACTATTGGAAAGCTTCCCCCCTTTCAAAACACAAATCTCTCGCTAAAGTCAACAGTGCCAGTCAGTTTACAAAACATTTTTATCCCAGAACTGAAGAATGGCTTTTCTGCTGCATTTGTGTTTTGGTGACATCAGTACACTTAGATGACTTTAGCCAGACAATATCTGCTGCTTTTAATGCCCAGCTGCTCTATTTAATCCCTGTTAAAACTGGTTTTCCCCTTCAAATTTCTTTACACACTGTATTGGAAGACTTGTTTAAAACATACTCCTTATAAATGCTCCTGGCAACTCGGAAATGAGTGCATTTTTCTTCAATCTTCCTACTAACTTCAGAGGATAAACTGTTCAGCTGTCACAATTTAACAGCATGGACAATGTTAATGAGTTGGATGAGAAGCCAGGCCACAAAACTCCCGAGGGCCCACAGCACTTCCCTCCATCTTTATTCAAACAAGGTCTACTGAAGTGCTCTGACAGACCAAGAGTCACTGAGTTCTGCAGAACAGACGAGCACCTTCAGCCCAATAGACACCCAGCAGATATTTACTAATTCATACCTACTAATTAAGTTCCTCTTAACCAGGTAGATGAAGTTAGCAAATGTCCACTAGGACTTGTACAGTAGAACAAAAAACGGTTCCTGGGCATTTTGTCCACAAAACTATTTACCTTCTGTGCTGGTTTTGGCTGGGGCAGAGTTATTTTCTTCACAATAGCTGGTATGGGGCTGTGTTTTGGATTTGTGCTGGAAACAGTGTTAATAATTTAGGGATATTTTCGTTATTGCTGAGCAGAGCTTACCCAGAGCCAAGGCCTTTTCTGCTTCTCACCCCACCAGTGAGGAGGCTGGGGGTGCACAAGAAGTTGGGAGGGGACACAGCTGGGACAGCTGACCCCAACTGACCCAAGGGATATTCCAGACCATATGACGACATGCTTAGCATACAAAGCTGGGGGAAGAAAAAGAAAGGGGGGGACACTGGCATTTTGTCTTCCCAAGTCACCATTACACATGTTGGAACCCTGCTTTCCTGGAGGTGGCTGAACACCTGCCTGCCGATGGGAAGCAGTGAATGAATTCCTTGTTCTGCTTTGCTTGCGTGCATGGCTTTTGCTTTACTTATTAAACTGTCTGTACCTCAACCCATAAGTTTTCTCAGTTTTACCCTTCCAATTCTCTTCCCCATCCCACCAGGGGGGAGTGAGCGAGCGGCTATGTGAGGCTTAGTTGCCGGCTGGGGTTAAACCATGACATTTTCCTAGAGAGATGATTTTCTGCGGTTGTCTGACAATTAGGGTCAGGTTCATGCCTGCATTTTGCCTGTGTAGATAAGAATGTTGATTATCTCTCAATTCAGTTTCACATCAAATACATAAAGATTTTTATGATTAAAAAAATAAACATAAACACCTTTAAAAAATATCAAACAGGCGAAACTCCACACACATCCTAAATTATATAATCCAGCTTGTTATCACACACAAGTTGAAAACAGCTTGAAGCAGAACAAGCCTGGCATATGGTCTCTTTAAAAGGCTCCCTGGCCCCCGTATTAAAGTTTTTTTCTCCATTATTCACAAAAAATCTGAAAGCTTCACTTTCAGCAGGGACCGAGGAACAATTATTACCTTCAGAATGAAACCATATAGAGACACAGATATTCAGAATAGCTGTTGGCTGTCACTGATCTGTAGCCTGAGTACCACACTAAGAGCAACAGAAGACAGGAAAGTTGAGAAACACTCAGCTGAGGCTGGGCAACAATGTATGTCCTACTGAAAACAGTGAATTAGCACAGCCGTTTTGAGAATGGATAATTTGAGTTTCTAATGGGCTGGCACGTCACTTTTCCTACAAGGACAGCCTATTATAAGGAAATCACTCTGCCTTGAAAATTTTGTTTGAAATGCCATCACAGCTGCACTGTGACTACTCAACAGAAAGCAGAGTGAGAAATTGGCCTTATGCTTATAATAAAGCTATAAGATTTCTTTTAAGTCAGCTTTGATTATTATGGTTTCAGTTTGTTTGCTTCTGAGGGGTGCAACCTTCCGCCATTCAACAAAACCTCTCTTGCCATTCTCTTCCACCATGAATTCCAGCTTGATACAGAGCCAGTTAGGAAGCATACAGCAGATTTGGGTTTTATTTCCATTTCAAAAAGTTTCCTTATGCTAGGAAGTGAAACAGAAACGTGCCTCTTCAACATCTAACTGCAATGTGGGGAGAGAGATCACAAGGTATTCCCCATCCTGAACACTGACACGGGTAGGTGCAAAAGCAGACTAAATACACTGGTTTTCTTTCTCTGGCACCTTGAAAGATGACATCTGTTTCAAGTGTTAAGGGAAGGTGGAATGAGTCCCCGACTCAGACGTTAGTCTCTCTCATTTGCCTTCTGGTTTTTAGAATAGCCTTCCAGGTCAGAAGGTGATGCAGCATTATAAAAACTGATCCCCAAATTCTCCAAGACTGTTATGGTCCTGCCAAGCAGCAAACCTGTAGTTAGCAGGATTCAGTGGTCACTTGCTGTCCACCAGCCAGAAGCAGCAATGCCACACGTGCGACTCTCATGCTTTAACCATTATTACCACTGCTAAAAAGCCATACTAGAACTTGTAAGGAAAAACATTCACAAAATGAGATGAGAAAGGGTAACAGAAACCCAAACTGCCATCTCCCCCCCCCCAGCATTCCTAATCATACTTCTTGGAAAATACAAAGAAGGGAGATACAGCATTAAGTAGCCCCTTTCCCAGAGAAGGCTGGAGACCCCAGAAGAGGGGACCAAAGACAATGCGTGCAAACAGCAGCATCCTTGCACACACCTTCAGCTCTGCTTCCCTATAGGTGATTAAGGGTTCTTTGTGCCCCATCGCACAAGTGGCTCCATGGTGAAGAAGAAGAGCTTATTTTCTGTCAGTAGTACCCCAGAGGCACAGCAAGCCCAACAGGTTGTCAAGTGCTGTGCTAGGAGAAGTCCCAGCAAGCTTCTCTTTGCCACCAGCCAAGATACAACAAGCAGCACCAGACCACCTTTCCTAACAGATGTTACTGTGCACCTCAAAAGCCACCCACCCCACCTTAGTCCTGCCACATCTACACATTGGCAGGCTTAGATTTCAATGAACGGGTGCTGCGTAAAGACCCTACAATCGCCCGGCCTGCCCTGGAGGGAAGCAATAAAGAGCTCAGTATGGAAAACCAATGATCAGTTTAAATCTGTTGTCTCTAGTTCTGGTCTAGCACAAGAAAACTTTGAAAACAAGTTTCAGAAAGCGGAGAACAGAACTGGAGGGGACGGATTAGACAACTCTCTGGAATGACAATGAACTCAGGGAAGAACAGGGGGTTACTAAGAGCCATTTACTAAAAGTCATTTTCAGTCAACACAACACCCAGATGTGAAGAACCTCTCCTATCAGTGCTTTTCTACCTCCTCCATGCTCAACATCACTGAATATTCAAACTCTCTGCTTTAACAGTAAGCACTAACCACTGTGGATGAAGGCGTAGCCCTGTAAGAAAAAGAGGAATACGTTGATTTTTACACACAAACCTTCAGACCTTCCCTTACAAAAGTCCTGTGGTCTCCAACTATGAAAGTCATTTTCCTTTCATTGAAAACACACCACCCACATTACCCATAAGCAAAACTATTATAGTTCCTATTGTAACAAAGCATCAAATGAAGTTTTTCGTAAGAAGTGAAGTCACAACAGCTTAACTAGTGGAAAGTACCACACTTAAGTGAAATAGGCTCTATTCAAGTTTAAGCACCGCTGCAATTACCTATGATTAGTGAAGTACCATAAAACAGTGGGAAAAACCCAACTGGTCAACACTGACTCCAGCTGCCACCCAGATGCACCAGTACCAGCAAATGCATAATCCTGCCCAAATTCTCACAAGCTCTTTCATCATTAGCACATGAATGTACCATGCTACAGTCTTCTCTCTCTATCCACAGGCTGGTGCTCTGAGGTAGCTTGGTCCCAATAATAATTTCCAAGTGAAAATACTTATTTATAATGGGAACTATTACAGAAAACATAGTCTATGTCCTAAGCTCAACCAGAAGGAAGCTTTCCTCCCAGCTTATCTGATTTTCTATTCATTTAAAATATCATGTTTCGGAAGGCCACTTTAGAGTTCAATTCACACTGCTAATTTTCTTTGGCAAAAACCCACGTTATCTACAAACATTGGCTGAAAACCCTATTACTGTAATGTGATACCCACACCCTGTTGCATAGCAACTGGATAACACGGGGATACAGAAAATGTTGATATTCCAAAATAGCAGCAGGTAACAGGGCTACTTAACTGCAAGCAGAGCTATATCAGTAAGATGCCCAGGTGGGATGCAGGAGTTCAAGAGGCAAGGAACACCAAAATTAAGAGGTGCCACCCCAGTCCCTCAGCTTGCCTGCCTGGCACAATCCCTCCCTGCGACACTGTCCTGGCTCACAGCTCATTCCTGCCAAATGCCGCAGTGCCAACAGGCATCTCCTGCTTGCTCTCCACCTGCTCCACGCTACCCCAACTCTGAACCCAGGAGTTCATCGACTGGCTCTGTTAATGGTAGTTGGTTGTCTTGTGTCACTGTTCTCTCTAGTTTCCACATGGCACCATAAACACAAAGGTCAGAGTTATATAGAAAAAACATTTTGCAAGTTTATGCCAAATGTTACCTTATTTTTACACAGGCTCTGCCCAAAACAGACCAAAACCAACCTTCTGAAACGTCTAGTAGTACTTGAAACCAATATTCCTTTCAGCATTTCTGCTAACACCAAGAGGAGACTGATGCAGCAGGTTCAGCTGACTGGCCATGGGGAACCCTGGAGTCTCTGGTCCCCAGATCAATCCATCAAGCATCCTGCTTCAGAACTGGGAACCCCGTGGCCTCGCTATCCCAGGGCCAAATTCATCACTTTATCACAGACAAAGGTATCTCTTGAATTCCTACCCTGAGCTTGGAAAAAGGCCGTCAGGCGCAGATGTTTCAGACTAAAGACTCTGGACTCAAACCAGGATTTTTCAGCAAAACTTGGTTCTATAAAAAAATTTCCAACAAAATTTTGAGATCAAACACCACTGGAGTTACTTCAGAACAATGCGATCTAGCGCCCCTGCACTTTGATGCCAGCCGGTTCATATTATAGTATCTTTTTCCAAGTATGTGATTTACTCCCTTCATGCTAAAGTGTTTCTTACAAAACTGTTGGGAGAGAGTGAAGAGGAATTTTGTCTGCTTCCATGTCCAAGACCTGTACTACTGTCATACTGGAGGATTATTCTAGTTCTTAACGTCTAACAGCAAAAGCAGTTCACTGGGGGCAACAAGTACATCACATCCACACCCAGGGGTCATGGGGGCAATAGAAAAGGACTTCAGTCAGGTAGTAAGGCAGAATATTTTTCACAATACATGGCACAAACAGGATAATACCTATATAATCTTACTTGGTTTGGGGACATATAGGGATAAAACACATTTTAATACACCAGCAATTCAAAAATAAAAAAGGTTATGCTCATAAGACTTATTCCACCCAAGTTTGCAAGGGTTACTTTACTATTTTATTTTTTATTTATAATAGTAATTATAGCACAATTATTTTATCTGTTTTTAAGTGAGCTCAGGATGCTTTAAGATATCAACTTCACCATTTTAAAAGAATCCCATGTTTATGTCACATTAATTATGTTTATGACTGAAACGCAGCTTTGAGCAAGCAACTATTCCCAGCACTCTTATTTCTGCTTCCATCTAGTTGTGATGAACTGTGTACATTCATCCTACAAACGGGTAGCCACAGGGCCAATTTCAATGTCTTAATTTCAATATCCAATTTCAATGTATTAAGCCAAGCATTACCTGCCATTTCCAGGCTGGATCTAACAGCAGATTTTACAAATATCTAAGCAGTATTTAAACAAGCAAGAAAGCCACATTTCCCATTCAAATACTGCACAATAGAGATCCATCTGCACACAAGCACTTAGAGCAACCAGCTTTATTCTGCTTTCTGTTCTTTCTATGGTCAGAGCATTGCAAGATGTTGCATTTCATTTTCTGGTTCTGAGAGGTGCTGATTACCAAAGCTGTTCCATATGTTACATTTATTTATTGCAGAACAGATCAGTAAAGAACTGAAACTGCCTGGCGACTGATAAATGTGATAGGGTCTATCAATTTTCAATAGAGATGCCACAAGTAGATCTGTGTTTCAGGACTGCTCAGTAAGAGAGCGGGGCTGGAGCAGCCTCAGCACCAGTCTGGAAGGGATTTTCCCCAGCACTGCTGGGAGTTGATGGTATCAGCCTCCTCGCTGCATCCATCCAGGCTCTCACCTGCTGCTGCACACACCTCAAACGTTTCACTATACATCAAGCGCAATCCCTCCAGGCTGCAAGAAGGGATGCCCTGATCTCAACCCACCCCCAACTCAAAACCTGAGATCTGATAATTAACACTATATGCTGCTCTACCACCTCACCTCAAAACTCCACACCACTGTATCCGAACTCCTTTTCACACTATATCCACCTGGCATTAAAGAAAAACGTCTAACACAGAAGAGGCTAAAATCCCTCCATAAGAAACCAGCTCCCACAAACCCTATAGGCAAAACACTGGCACTTAAACTCTCTTTAAAACCCAACATCCAGCACTTAAAAATTGCACGCATAAAAATCTGCCCACAGTGCTGCACCTATGAATTGTTTCTGTTGTCTCACTCCAACTTCTTTGGGAGCAAAGAATGCTGCTTGTGTTTTGAATTGTGTTGGACACCAGTCTAACGTTGAACAAGTCAGCACCAGTGATTTTGGGCACAATAAGCCATAATCACCAGAGATCTTGACAACATAAGCATCAGAGAAGCAATATATTCTACTCAGAGTCTAGGAAAATAGGAGAGAGAGGATAGTTTCTCCATGCAAAGACAGGAGAAGAGATGAGCTGGAAGCACACTTGGAGGTAATGGGAAAACCAGGACAAACTGCTAGAGAGCACTCAGCAACCCGCTCGGTGGTGAGTAAATCCAGTTCAAAGCACTCTTCGGATTCCAGCAATACCTCACGATAACAACATGCCCAGAAACATGGTTTTCTTATTCTCTCCTGTGTCGTAACCATTCAGGTTTTGACCCTAAAAGTTTTCTGGGAAATCTATTAAAAGCCTATTAAGCATCCAACAGCCCACTCACCGAAATCACCATGACGCAAGAACATATGGTTCCTACCAAGCACGACTTTCTTTTAAGCCTGGATATTGCCTTCTTTCCTATAATGCCTAGGCAAGCAAGTTATCAAGTGATGTGGGACAGAGCAGTCACCTACTTCTCCCCCCCGTAAGTCCTCAAAAAATCCTCTGAAAAGGGACAGAGGAAGCACTAAAGTTAGAGTCTTTTCAAGTATAAACTGAAATATAAACTCCCAAGCTGCATTTCATTGCCGCAAATAGCAAATATTTAAAAATAAAACACTATTTTTAACCTAAGTGGTGCTTAACGATTCAAGAATAAAATATTGCCCAGAGACAGCGATATGTCATCATTTGAAAACGCTGAAGCAGCCGCGTCCTGTTCACACGGAACACCAGCTTACGAGGAGCAAGCGAGAAAGCGTTTGGGACCCTGCCTCTTACATGCAATTAAAACCTTCCCTGATTCAGTCAAAAAAGAGGGACAGTACTTAAGGAGAATGAGCCAGATATAATACCTCGGTATTATCTATGAGGGTAAAATAAATAAAATTATACAGAAACTCCCATAACAGTTTCCTAGATCTTCTAGGAAAGGCTGTTCTGCATGGGACAATTTATTTCCTGCCTTTCTTTTCTGCAAGCAGTGACTGTAAGGTCAGGATATATAATTTCAGCTGCTCACAGACAGGTATGCGATTTACCAAAAAGGGGCTGTAAAGGAGAACAGACTGGGTTTGTGCCTTTCTGCTTCTTTACGATGCATGACAGACAGCCACCCTAAGAAAGTAGGAAAGCAGGCTAAGAAAATAAATCCCCTCTCTATGGTCTCAATCTGAGATTTTTTGAACAGGGGGAAAAGCTAAATTAACACGGAAAAAAATCATCAGAGTGTTGAAATATCTACAATTACAGCTAGGTTTTGTTTTCTTTTTAAACAGTTTAAATCAAATGCCTGAAGAAGCAGATGGGAAACTTTCTTTTGCTAAAAGTTGAGGCTTATATCCCTGCTAGAGCTCTCCATAAGCCCTGCTAGAAAACTAAGGACAAGACTTAACAAACAAGATATTTAAGATCATAACTCTTATCAAAAAATCCTGAAAGCCTTAAAAAAAGTCAGAAACTCATTTTTCCTTGGCGGTAATTTCTCCAGCATTTCTGATCACCGTGAAGACAGATGAAGGAAGACAGCTTCCCTCCTCCCCACCGCGGTGTGGGTGAGGTAGGGATTGACTAACTGTGGAAAAATCCACATAATTGAGAAGACAAATGTTGAACAGTTATTTTACGGCTTGAACTATTCAAGGAAAAACGCTAACTGTGCCAAGAGGCCAGACAGACTCATTGTGTGTGTGTGAGAGTATGTAGGAGCCCAGTCACATTTCAGAAGTGCAACGCTTTTATCCTCATCCAGGTTGTGCCTTGCTGGTTTATCTGTTTCTGTGAAGCGCTGCATCAAGTTGTAAAAAAATACCAAAAGAAAAAGTATCATCTCCCAGTATTATGTGTATATAGAGTGTAACAAAAATATACACACAGGCTCAGTAGCACGACCCACTATTAAGGCCATTTGTTGCTTCCCATGAGAAGGCTTTATTTTCGGTTGCTTAAAATCATGAAAAACTTTAATGACTCAGGCTCAAGATTCCCAACTTGGATGTCTGCTTCCACATGAATTAAAAAAAAATAATAAAAATTTAAAGTTTCAGCCAAAATATCTCAGCCATTTCAGAACAATGCTGTTTTTTCCACGTTAAGACTCTCCAGTGGCCTCAGGAGCTACAGTACCCCTATGCTTTCACATTAAGACATACAGAAGTTACAGGGAGATGGAAAAGGACCCAGAAGGGGAACTAGTTGAGCAAGAATGCTGGAATACTGATGGGTGATTTCAAAAGTGAGGATTAGACATTCAGAAGGGGAGATTAAAGATCAACTCAATAAAAGCAGCAGAATTAGAAGTCTGAAGGAAGCTGTAGAAGAGATAGGAAAGAAAGAGCTAGTGAGGGTCACAACAGAAAATAAGAAGTTGTCTAGTCCATCTCCTGCTCTAACTCAGCTCAAGCTGTCAGGAATACCCACAACAGGGACTTCCCAACCTCCTGACATGGGCCACTTCAGTGCTGTTGGAAGGATTTTCCTGCTCCTTTTGACCTCAACTTAACCCTATTACCAAAAGCCTTCTCCCTCCCCTCTCGAACCAGCTTGTTCCACTCTTCATGAACTTTGTGTTCCCATCTCAGCCTTCTCTTCCTTAAGCTCAGCTACCCCAGCAGTTCGTCCTTCCTGGCGGGTCACATCTCAGTGCTTTACATCATGCTTTTGCTTTACATCATGCTTTTGCTTTACATCATGCTTTTGCTTTACATCATGCTTTTGCTTTACATCATGCTTTTGCTTTACATCATGCTTTTGCTTTACATCATGCTTTTGCTTTACATCATGCTTTTGCCTACCCTCTGGGCCCTCTCCCCAGGTCCACGTTACCTTGAAGAGTTCTGGCCCAACCTGCATGGTCTCTTTCTCAGCGCCAAGCATAATGAAGGATCGCATATTCTCCAAACAACACTGGCTGGTATAGAGCCTTTTCCACAGCATTATACTATTCATTCATGTTTAAGAGTTGACTTTAATTGAATCTTTAATTCGATTAAACCTTACAGAAGAGTCATCCTTTGCAGGTATCCCGACTGATTATCGCTCTAGTTTCTCAAGATCATTTGGAGGAGTTCTAGCAATTACTCCCAACTTAGCTGCAGTCTTTCCCACCTTTGTGTTAGACAGAAGTTGAGTAAGCACATTGTGTACTTCATCATCCATGTCCTTAACAACAATGCTGAACAGAACCAGACAGGCCCACACAGCCCAACTCAAGACATACCCCTATTCCAACTATGAACAGTCAGTTCCTAATTTCTGACTATCATTATCCAATCAATGACACATCTATTGGGATTATTCATTTGAACCCATGCTTCCATAGACTACTTACAAGGAAGTCTCATGAGACAGCATCAAAGCCATTCTCAAGTCAAAATGACACCTAATTCTTTTCCCCTACTCGTAAGGCTCTTCCACAAAATAAGTCCAAACTCATTTCACACAACTGACTCTTAACAAGGACTTACGCGAGAGCCACTGCAGACTTGTCATCTCATCGATACTTACAAATAGTTTGTTACGCTGTACCAGAGTTCTCCCAGCAGAGTTTGACTGCTAGAAACCCATCCCACCAGAACCTGAAAGGGAGCACAAAGATGCTTACTCCTTATTCTTACCTCTGCTGTCAGCAGCCATCCCTGAAGCCCACAGGCAAGACATCTCACACCTCTCTCATGCTGCTCCACATCATCCAACACCGGTAAAATTACCCTGTCAGCCTACGTTGCAGAGGTCCCTGTGTAGGTGTTCTCATCTGGCTGCTGACCCAGGCTTGGAGACAGATCCATATGGCAGTGGCTTCCCTGGCTTTTTCAGTTTTCTTTTTAAGAACACCAGGAAATTTTACAGATAAATAAACACTGGAAACACTGAAGCAGCAAAGTCATGTACTTAAAAGGTCAGGAAATGCTACAAATAATACTATTCTGTGTAGATACATTTTTTTCAGTCCAATGCAAACCCAGCGTAATCTCAGTTTTCATTACACAGCTCTTTCAGTAGGCAGCACAGGCAGGGCTTCCTTCCTTGACAGATACCAAATATTTTATCCTCATCATCCAGCACAAGGCTGCATTCCTTATGGACTGCATACAACTCCAACTCTGCTCTGAAGAGTTAAAAGCTTCCTCCCAGACCTTCCAATGGTGGCCCTCCTGACAGTAAGTACGAGTGTATTTTGATTTTGACAGCCTCCTTGGGAGATGAAACACTATCATCCCCAACTCAGAAGGAAACATAAGAAAATTAATAGTTAAGGTTTATTTTGGATGTTCAGTAAAAGAAGGTTTGAACCTCTTTTTAAAAAGCCACGTATAAACCAAACCTTATCTATCCTTCCAAACAGTATTTAATGTATTTTCATATATTTCAGGGACATGGTTCAGTGGTGGACTTGGCAGTATTAGGTTCATGGTTGGACACAATGATGTTAAAGGTCTTTTACAACCTGAATGACTCTATGATTCTATATTCCCTAGTACTTCATGGGGGATGGACTAGATGATCCTTAAAAGGTCCCTTCTAACCCAAACCATTCCATGATTCATTACACTCAAAGCAAAGCCCACATCAATTTCTGTTAAGTGCCAGTGCTCAAAACCTCAGCAAACCAGACCCTACGATGCCAAGTCAGACACACAGAAGGGAATCACTTCTGAAAAAGCTTGGTTAAGATGGGTTAACCACCATCACATGGAGCTCCTGGGCAGGAGCAGAGAGTTTTATGCTCTAAGGCAACATCTATCTGCTCCACAAAAACCTCTTACAAGCCTTGCCTTACTCACTAAACATTTTCCCACACCTGGAAGAAATGAGGCAGAGACCTTACAAAAAGTTTTTGTCACAATGTATACTCAATTCAACCCCAGAAGAGATTTGAGTCCTATGCACAAAACGAGGTAGGACCTGCAGAAAACAGCATGCAATTGTTTTAAGCCTAGAAATACAAGCAAGAAGTGCCATTGAACCTCAATTTTGGTATTCCCCAACTTCTGAGTGTTCATATTGAGACTAAGTATTCCACTATTTAGATCACTCATGACAAAAAGCAATGTTTTAACACAAGTGTTAATTTTTCCCCTAAGAAGGGTTAAATCCAACTAAACAGCATGCAATAGAGACAGAACATTTCCCCAATAAAACTGAAGTCATTTCTATTCTGTACAATAAGCTCAAGAAGCAAAATAAAAATCTATCTGCATAGTATGAGGTCAGTCAGGCTATGGATAGTTATTTTACATCTGAATATTAAAAACATATGTTTTTCTGTAGCGGTTTTTAGAAAACCTGAACCTGCTGTTGCTCAGCCTTTCTCAAGGAATGCTGAACACCTTCAAATCCCAGCGCCCAGAGGACTGTAGCCATCTCAGAAGGGGGTCAAAGCATGCAGGATTGTAACTCTATATGATGAAAACATATATTGTTTAGACAAGATGGTGAGCGTTTTTTAAAATTTAATCTTTAATCATTTCTTATTTACAAACTAATCCTAACAATGATGTAATATATCCACAGCCCCATTGGTTTTAGTCTCATAATTCAAACATACTCCATACACAATGCTAATTAGTTTGTATTATAGCAAAAATGTTCTTAATAAACAGAAATGTGAAACAACTTCAGGCTTCCTTTTTGATTATGCAATAGCCATGTAAAATAATCTTTAGGAGAAGCATTTCATTGTACATATACCGACTGGTCTATCTGCACCAGAAGCAATAGACTTGTGGTTGAACACTGCCCTAGGAGAAATGAATCGCACCCCTGCTGTGCTATAATTTCTGATGCTGTTTTCAACAAGTCTCTGCATCACCAAGAATACTTTCAACTCACTTTCTTTGATTTTACAAGTATACTTCTCTATGTGCGTATACAGCAACAGCTAGAACAGGGCTCCAGTCTCAAGTGGAGTCTCCAAATTGCATTTTGAGGGAAGCATGTCAGGTTAACAAAAATCGTATACCAGGCCAGTCACAGGTTTTGACTATTGAACTGGTACCAAATGAAAGGCTGAGCTGAGTCCACCTGGGACACTTGTGTGCCACCCACTATAACCAGAGGTGACAGAGCAACCTTTATTTGCAAAGCTATTAAAAAAAACCAAAAAAACAAACAATAAAATACATAATGCTTCAATTTTTGGTTGGTTTTAGAAATTTGATTTTTTTACAAGAAATTAAAAGTGTTACATAACTATGTAATTAAAGCCTCATTATGAGAGATCATTTACTGGAAATGATCCATTTTGGTTAAGAACATCCTGGATATTCACTGTGTACAGCATTCTCTTGACCAGTAAAAGGATGTAAACAGCGGTTTATGAACATATTTACACTCCGACATAAATTTCAAAGGAGCCAGCAGCAAAAGAATCCATCCTCAACGGTGTATACCAAATAGAGAGCGACATGGTAAAAATGCCAAACATGACAAATTTTGCAAGCTAGCAATATTTACCATCCGTCACTGAGTACTATATTCTCATGCAAGCATGTCACAATGAGAAAACAACATCTCTATAAGGGTAAAACAAACAGCATTCAGAATTTCTGAAAGCATTCTTCCAAAATTATTGCACTAGATTAGATTGCCTCATCAACAGGGCCAGAGGCCATTTACACTATTTTCTTTTTTTTTTTTTTTATGTAACAGAAGAAAGGATTACAGAAAGTTTTCTGGGGCCAAATTTGGAACTAATGATGGGAAAATTCTTTTGCTAATCCCCCATCTCTCCCACTGTTAGCAAACTCCTGAGGCTGGAAAAAACCAATGTCTCCTGGTACCCTGCTTCTACTTTGCTCATCAGTGCAGAATACTACACTCAGGAGGTTTGAAAAGGACCATCGGCTTTGAGAAGAGGCATAAAATCTCAAGGACAGAGCTATACTGAAAATCTGAGTAAAGAACGACATGAGACTCCAATTAAAACTTGGACACATTTCAACAAAATCAAAGGACGGGACTCATCTGCTCAGGGCAGATGTCTGCAAAGCAACCACCTCCATCCGAGCCCAGGCTCTCTTTACGATTTGGTGGGGAAAAACTGGCTTTTTCAGGACACGCTGTGCCCTGCTCCGAGGTGGACGTGTCAGGCAGGCTGGAGGGATCACACCTGAGCAATCCTTGATGGTGTCTGCTGACTATGGAGGAAGCTCAGAGAGATCTGCCGAAAGACAAGCGTTGCAGGGACGTGGAGCTAAGCAAGGCTGGTGTCTCCCAGCCTGCCCAAGGAGAAGGACCGACTCTTCTGGAGAGCACAGCAACAACTGCAGCCTGGCCCATTTGCAGGATGCCGTCTTACAAACCTGAAACATTACTGCCCATCACTGCCTCTCAGCCCACCAGTGAAGTAAAATAGATACTGCCGAGTAACTACCCTTCGAAAAGCAAAGTTTAATCATTTTTCAGTCATTTAACAAACACAAAAGAATTTACATGTACCAACTCTACTCGAGAAGTAAACTTTGCATAATTAATCTGGATGCCTCCAATACTTGTGCATCTGCAAATGCACAGCTACACCAACTGGCACTCAAGGGAAAATGCCTCAGGCTACCTCGAAGAGCTGGGAAGTGCAAATATCTCAACTGAACAGAGAACCTGAGCTACTAGGGAAGAAAAAAAGCGGGCCTGAATAAGTTGTCCAGAAAATAAGTACAGTTGTCCAGCTCCCTAACGTCTGTTTCATTAACTATCAGACATTATCAGCTACTTCTGAATTAAGCCACATTTTATCATAATGCCAGAACAAGCTAAAGGCACCTAATTAGTTGCAGAAGGTGGGAATGTCCAAAGCAGGTCAGGGAAGTGGAACTCAAACTTCCCACAGAAACAGGCAATTTGGTGGAAAATTTGACTTGAATAAAAAGAAATATTGATGCAGCACTTAATGCAGATTAACTTCTCCTGCCTCCCCACAACACAGACGATGCCATTATCACTCAGCACTAGGAAGGAAAGAGATTCCAAGTAAGGGGAAATTACAGGGCAGTTATCCTCATCAACCTAACCATGTAACAGTGACACGAGATTGGCAGAGTGCCTGAGAAAAGTCTGTAGATAGTTAAGCACAGGGCATGAAATCAGATGTGCAAAGCAAAAGTAGCCCCTAGAAAATATTGCTAGGGATTTCAGCTTTTCCAGTGTGCCAGTGGCAACGAAATGTCTGATCATACACCCCTCTATCCACAAAAAATAAAAAAAAAAAAGGGGGGGGGGGGGATTGCATAATGTCAGAGAAAACATGGGAGTCCCACTTGCTTGGTAGTGATGAAGCTAAGTGCTGAGTAATTTGGTCCCCTGTCTGTAAGAGCCAGACCATTTCCCACCTTTTTCAGACTGCTTAAAGATCTACAAACGATGCACTCTACATGGCTGGCAGATTTTATTCTTGTGGTTCTAGGACAGTGAAAAGCAGAGGCAACTCAGCATTTTCTATTCCCCCAGGATCTGGCCTGCAGTCAGCAACAGGCAATCCTCACCACTTTTTACTCTGAGCACTCGGGAAAGTTTCCATCTTTTGAGAAAAAGTTGCCTGTAGCTCAAAAAATAGCTCACATGAAAACATTAAGAATTTTGCTTTAGGCTTTGTAACTATCTGTAAGACAAACAAAACTGGCATGATTTGCAAAAAGGAGGGTTAAATACATTCCCAATTTCACAGATGTTTCAAGGCTTCCCTGCTAAAAAAGTCTGGCATGGTCACGCAGAAATGCGATGGTACAATACACTTTACCTTCAGGGTCCCAAAAACATAAGGATTTGGGGAACCTTCCCCTACCCCCAACAGAGGGAAATGGGACACAGAACGTGTATTTTCCTGATGAGAAACCAAGGTCTCACAGAGAATTAGTAAACATGCTCATGCTTCCCACCTGTTTTCTATTTAGAGCAAAAAAAAGCAATTAATATGACTTTTTAAACAACGGTTAATAGAAGAAACTTATAAAACAGATTTCTAACTGAAAATGTCTTTGCTCACATGAGGCAGAGGATCAAAATATGACAAGACCACTAAGCATAGTTTCTCCCAGCTGCACAAACCATTTCTTAACAACCTTAGGATTAATAAACAAAGACATATTCTAGACATTTCATACCCCTCCTGGATTTAGCCATGTATGCAAGGTAAACATGAGAAAGCCGTCCCCCTTACTTCACTCTCAGTTGGAACGGAGCTCCCAAGTAGTACTTCGTGTTATGTGATTGTTAATACGGGAACCCCCTCACTCTGAGCAGACATGCAGAGAAATACAAGGGAAAAAAAAATATAGGTCCAGGAAGAAGCCGATTTAAGCATATCATTTATTAGCAAGTAAAAGGACATTTACCTTCTCAGTGGTTAAGTACAACAGAACCCAAGGATAAACCATATGGCTCAAGCCTTTGTGCAAGGGAGAAAGCTGGCAGGGTTCCAAGGCTTTAATTGAACTATTACCATATTGTAAGAGATGAAAAAGTCAGAAAGACTGGAGGATCTGCTCTCCTAGGGACAGTTTATGTCACGTGAACAATTAAGTGAGTAACAAAGCATATTTAACAGGAGAGCAATTCCATCATTTGGATACTGGTTCATTTTAAAGAAAATAGGTACTCTTCTAGTTCAATATTGCACTTAATTTGATCCTACGTTCAATGCCATGAAACGTTCAAAATCCAAATCATTTGTAGCAAACAATACAACGCTTCTCCTTTAATCGCTGGCTCAAGACTTTTCCATTTAGTTAATAAGGAAAGACACAGAATAAGAATGCTCAAGTGAAACCCAGCAACACATAAAAGCTTACCATAAAAACTGTCATAAAACTGAAAAATGCAAAAGATCGAGTATAAAATTAATTTTGTACTTTGTACAAATAATCACCAATCTTTTCTTTCAAAAGGCAGGCTTGACAAAAATATACCAAGTGTTATACATTGTACATGCTCAACAGGTTACGTAGTGAAACACAATAAAACAACCAGGTCATGAACAGATAGAATCTGTAGTGGTTGTTCATACATAAACATTTACAGTACTGTCTTGTGGGGAAAAAAGCAGTGCAGTTGTATGAAGAGTGAAAAAAAAAAATCACAATCTTACGTAAAAATGAGGCAAAATGAGTCTCTATGAGTCTTGTTCTTACCATTCTGTTCATCCAGCTCATTCCCAATTTCCTGCCCCATTTGCTTTTGTCGGGATATGATTGAAGAAAGAGCATCAAGTCCAGCATCTTGCTCTGCAACAGAAAAATATATAAAGTTACATGAAAAAAATTGCTGATATGCCAAGTTATGTACCATAAAAGATCTAGAAGTGAAGAAAAAGATGTACTCTGTGCTTAAAGAGTCAAAATGTATTAAGAAAAATACATCAACACAACATGAAAATGAATCCTTGTGGCAACAGCACTCTTAAAATAATATGAATGATGGGTAATTAATATGTCTGCTCTAGCTGGGACATTTAGCTGAGGGTTGCCCCCCAATACTACCCCCCCCCCGAAAAAATATCCAAGAATTCAACATTCAGCTGTTACTCAATCATAAATGCAGGAGATTTTCTGGCACACACATAGAGATCTCTGATTAGCCTTTTTAAATTTTTCAAGAAACTTTTAACATGAATAAAAGACAAACAGGTAATGCAAACACCAAAGAATTCAGATAGATTTTTAAAGCTGCAAGACGATACAGAGTGCATGGAAGAGAGCCTAAGACAGAGGGCACATGAGGGGGCTGCTAAAGTTTGATGTGCTCCCACCAGCTCTGCAGACACTCCTTTAATGAGATCCATATCACCTCTGCTATTCCAGTTTGCAGGTACCACGCAGTCCTTAGCAGCTTAACCAAAATGGGCAGCTCTCCTTGCCCAAAGTCATCAAGTAGAACGAGAAGAGATGCTGGAGGCTGGACTGTCAGTGGTCTGAAACTGCAAGAGCAGCAATGTTGCACAGAGCAAGACTGCCAGCCGGCTGCAGTCCAGCAGCCAGAAATTGTACAGGATGACCAGAACCCCCCTCCCTTCAATGGGATGAAGGTCTGGCACCCAATACCTCTTTCAGCCTGCCCATGGGATACCTAAGGTGTCAACAAAAACTAGAGCTTGAGGTTTCACCTGGGCCATCCAAACAAAGTTCATGCCATTCTCCTGAACCATAACTATAAATGTTGTTTCACATGCAGACTGAAGCAGGCCTTATCTGGAGACTGATTTCATTTGATCACTGCCAATACTTCAGTGGTATAGAAATTACCTCATTAACCACCTGACATACTCAGGCTGAGGTTTTCCAACACTTCCAAAGTTAGAAATTCCTTACGGACGCTGAGGGCCAAAATCTAAAGACCCTTTTTAGATTAGTTAATTCTTACCTTGTTCTAATTCAACAATACATCTAATGCACCCCAGCCTGAAGCACAGCAGTAATACCACTACTCTCAGTGCAACTAATAAGATCTCCACTGCAAACCAAAACCATTAATATGGTCAAAATCAGGGATGCCCTATAAGGTCTTTGAAAATTTGATTTAAGATGATGTTTCCAGTTAAGAATACTGCAAACACAATACTGCTCCTGCAAATATGGAAAACAACAGCCTGAAACTATTATGTTTGACATCTCCAGATAATAAAACTTCAGCACAGGTTATTGCATTAACTTTCTATAACGGTTCCTCTCAGAGTCCTAGCAATGCTTATAAATAACAGAAAAACCCTTGTACCTTCTATGATCCTTCGCTGCTGCTGCCTGAGATCGTCAAAGCCAAGCCCTCTGGTTTCCTCAGATTCTTCCAAGAGCCATGGGTTGGTTACACCTCGTTTGACCCCTCCCGTCATTAGGCTAGATCTGAAAATAATTTCAGCAAATAATTTTCAACACAAAACCCACTCATTGTATAATTTGCGCTTGCAAGACTGACTGAGATGGAAGTGTATGTATTTGTTGCACTTCGTGTGATTCTCTGCAATCAGAGAAGAAATTAACCAAAACGAATCCGACAATCTCCAATAACAAATACATTTTGCAGGCTCCATAACACTGCCTAGAAGTGGTAAAGCAGGGAGAGAATTAATTTTGCAGTGAACAATTAAGCTACAAGGTGAAACATATACCATACATTGTATAATATGTTCATATTAAATATTGTTTGCATGTAGAACACACAGCATTCAAAACTGCTAGAAAAAGAATAGGGTTTCTGCGAAAACACATATTATTCATGTATTTGCTATGTGATCAAAACACAAACTTAAAAAAACACTGAGGTACATCCTGAAAGCTTCCAACAGTAAAAGTATCAACACATTAATACAGATGCAAATCAGATGAGACTACTAATTTTCTGCAATCCTGACCAAACCTAAAAGGGAACATACCTGCATTTCAAAAAATGTAGATGGAAGTCACACAGTTACTCTCCTGCATTTCCTAGTCTGGCATCAACATGAACAAGAAGCCAGGCACACACACTCTTAAATGAAAGAGTAATCAAGTTACGGGTTTTCTTTTAAAAGAATTATGACTTCAGGTTGTTTGCATTATAGACACTTCCCTGCTTACAACGGAAAACAAGTTTTTCATGTCAAGGGCAAATAAATTCAAGTAGTAAAATGAAATGCCACTTAAATGTTTTTCTCAACAGCAGATTCCTGGTTTCTGTCTTTCAGCTTTTCATTGGTTTCTGCTACAAGAAAAACATATGACAGATGTGATGTACTTGAACCCAAAACTGCAACTCAGATTTGGGTGAGAGTCATCATAAGATCGGTTCCTCAATAGCAGTACTAGAAGTAAGAGTTTTTGCTTTCTGCTTTGCTTTTTTTAAACTCTGTATTTTATTCTCAGTTTACCTTTGCCCTGTTCTTTCCCAAAGCACTTCCACAAACAAAACAAGAGCAGTGAGCATTTTTAAGTTCTCTCAAATTCTCAAAACATTTTAATTATACCAAGACCTAAATTTTTTAAATTGTTTTTTTGTTTTTTTAATTGAGTCCAGATCCCTTCTCTGTGAGATATGCTGAAATGCTGTATGGTACACACATATATATACTCGAAATCATTTTGTGGTTAAAATCCTGTATCAAAAGAAGTTAACTCTGCACAATATTAGTGGAGCTAGGAGGAGTTCATGCACCCTGCCAATACGGGGTTCAGCTCTGTGGAAGGATGACTGAAGTCTTACAGCAAGGGTATTCAAGCAAAATCCAGAACTTGTGCCTAGGAGTTCCTTGAGGAATTATGGTGAACTAGAGACATCTCCTGGCCATGAGATGAATCAACACTGCTGAAAAATAATTCATCACCACAGGAGTTTTGGGCCATCCATAAATTACAGGCACATACGTCCTCATCTGTGTATAGTGCACTACAAACTTCATATTGCATTCACAGCCAGTTAAATTCAAGAACAGTTAACCTCTTCTCACTTAAAATTTTAACATGTTCACTCAACTTCATCTCAAGGTAATGGATTTGTCAGAACCAAAGAAAACTTTTTTTTTTTTTTTTTTTGCTACAGGAGTCAAAAGCGCTTATTGTAAATCACAACATCTCACTTAACCATCCTGACAATGCTGGAACACCACTCCAGAGCAGAACCCAGATGACCCCACTGTGCCAACGGACCAGCTGGCCATCACGGGCAACATCTGAAAGCGAGGAGCTGGGATTCTTCTGTCTGCCAGTCCTTTGCACCTCCACCAAAACTTAACAAGTATTTATCGAGGTAGGTAACCGGGCTTGATTAGACAAAAATACACACACCTGAACTACAGTTTTACACATTACCTAGCTTTCTTCATTGCTTTGAGGGATTAAACACACTCTCATATTTCCTAGCCCCGCAAGGACTGCTACCAGGTTTACAAACCTAAACACAATGGAAGCGTTACCCTTCTGAAGATGCAAAGATCATTACAGTTCACCCAGTTCAGCAGTTCAATTAGCAAGCACACAAAATCTAGGCTTAACGACATCTGACAAAATTACTTAAATAAAGCAAATGGAACATAAAGCTCTTCGCTTGCTAAAAAGAGCACAACTATTTCTGCCTGTTAAAAAAAAAGCCAAGGCAAGCAAATTTGAAATAATTTGCACCCCTCACTCTCTCCCTCCCCGCTAATAATCTGCCCTATTCTTGTAGGTTGGGTCATGACAACTGGTCTGCTCGTTACAATAATCTTTTTGACATGTTTGGTAACTACCTTCCCACACAACACAGCATAACTTCCTATTTCCTCTGATCTTACCATGTTTCGCTTTGGTGGTGTGAAGATTAAAGCTTATCCAATTAGCCACCCACTGTCTCCGCCAAGTTAATCACGTAAATCTTTGAAACCGTCACAGAGCAGTGGAGTGTGCGGATAGCTTTTGATTATAGGAGCAGATTTAACTAATTATGAGGCTTAGCAATGCGCCCAAGTATAAAAGATGATGGGGTTTAAAATCAGGGAGCTATGTCACTGCTTAACAAGGGAGGGCTTATCTTCCAGAAGGCATTGTTTCACTGATAATTCTTATAAAACTTTCCAAGTAACTTAGATTAGTCAACCAGCACTTACTTTAGACCAAGGCCACACATCAAGGCTTACGGCTTTAGAAGACTGATCAGCAAGACTGAATTTTAAACAAAACCTGGGTCATATGACAATTGGTTGGATGATCACTTGAACATTCCCTTAACGATACAGTTATACAGTGAGGCTCTTTGAAGTGCCCAGGGCACCTCAGCTTGCTTCACAGGTCAATCTCCAGAGCAATGGTGAAGAAGCAGGGGTATTCTCTCACTTACAATTTAACTGCTCACACTGGCAGGCAGTGCATTTTAGGAAGCTCCAAGCTAATAAATAAAACAAGTATAATTTTACCATACAAAACAAAAGCTATCTCCCCCTCCAAAAACCCCAGGAGAAGCCACATGAGCACAAGCACTTCCAAATCCCCTTCAGGTACCTTCCCAGGTGGAGACTTCCCCACAAGAACTGCTCCCGACAGGAAGCCTACAGAAGGGGCAGCATTCCCTGCAGCTAGCAGAAGACTTCCCTAGCTCTACCAGCACAAGAACCAAGAGCAGCACATCTCGTGGTCAAGGAAATGCCGTGTTGCTCTTGACACCGTTTACCTATGGTTCAGTTAACTGGTCCCACTGGCCTCAATGACTGGAAGCTGCACAAGCCAGCAGCCACACGGGATGCCGGACAGCTGATTTGCAGAACACAGCTACTTTGCGGCACCTCCAGGACCACTAAATCCTGTCCACAACATAGGCACAGCAGTTTCGCACCACAAAACAAGCAGCTCCCAACCACCTCATGCTTGTACAGGACAGCAGGTGCCCGTGGAGCAGCAGCACAAGGCAAGCAACAAGCTGGAAGTGTGTTTGCACAGTTGTACAGGTGCACTTGGAATAACACGTCCATTCGAAATGCTGAGTGTCTGGGTGGAGGGGTTGTGGCAAGAAACTACACAGAGGAGGTACCCCTACACCAGGGTAAGCATCCCCTGGGAAGGTTAACTTTATAACAACATTTACACTCACATTTTATTTCATAGCAGTCTCACTTTCCTATGCAAACCCTCAAAATATACACACAATAAACATTTCCGTCAGAGATTAATCTTGCTGTCAAATATTACCATCTTCTTTCTACACCATCCCTTATGTTCTATGCAAGATTGGACATAGCACAATACTAAATATATTATAAAACAGCTTATATAGTGCTCATCAAAACAGTCTCACCTCTACAGCCCACTTGCACTCCTCAGGAGTGAGAGAATTACAAAAGAGAATTCTTTCTAGAAAGAAGCTGCATCTTGTATAATTTCATCCAGAGAAAAGGTGAAGGAACAAATCTACTCCGGTGAGACTATCTGTCCTGTTCACAAAATGATCAACAACTCCATCACCTGCAACTCGCATCTCTGCACCCGAGGCAATGGACTCCCCCCTCGGTGCCATTCAGAGGGCTACTTTCGGGACAAGACACAGTACTAAGTTCACACCTGAACCTTTGCTCTCTGTGCGGCAGCTGAATTTTGCGTGACCACAAGCAACAGGAACATGAGCCTCCAAGCAGGTCTCAGCTTGGTATCTGGTCTCACTACAGACCCAGCATGCCCTTAAGGAACCTCTGGCATGCTCCGAAAGAAGAGAGACACAAACTGTCCCTTGAACACAGACCAGAGACTTCACTATCTTACTGGAATTTTTCTTAAATTTGGGGTGGGCTCAACAACCCTTGGGTTTTGTGGTAAGCCAAACAGGCACTGTACCTGCTGCCTGCATGAGGACACATTCACGTCTGCACATGCTGTAACCTACAGAGTGCTTGCAGGTGACAAGTGGTACGACGGGAGATGACCCACATACAGAGACACACTTTAGTGGATAAGAAGGGTGTTGAGACAATTATGACCATGTTGGCTCATGACTACACAGCCAAAGGCACATTAACCCTGGAAAAATCCTGCCCCAGCCCCTAGATTTGATCTTATGACTCAAGCCTCAGACATTCTCAAGCATGGGTTTCTGGATGGACAATTTACCTCTTTTTCCATCCTTTCCATCGATCTCCTAGACACAAGGCTAATCGCATCCCATGTCAGAACGCTGTAGCTGCAGCTGGGAGGGCTTGCAACACTAACTGGTAGGGAGAAAGGAAATCAGGAAGGAGTTTTAAAGGCACCTAAACAACTATTTTTAATCTTGTTTTCCAAAGAGCATTTGCTTTTCCATAAACAAAAGCCAGGTTCACATAAGCATTTAAGCACCTAATGGCTTATTGATTAAAGTTGGGCACTCAATGCTTATTTGGCATTAGGCAAAATGCCTGTTTGGAATAAGACCTAAATGTCCTACATCTGACAGAAAAGTATTTAAGCAGAAAAAATGGTAACGCACATTAAAAAAAAATAAATATATGGACTCTTCTAAAAGTTATCCAGGGTAGCTATTACTTAAGGTATTTTGTGACCCACAGCTATCAAAAGTTTTCTATATTTTTGAGAAATTAAAAGAGAAACCAAGAAAGGCATGTTGAAGTACACACAATTTATTTATTCAGTGGTGATCGACATATACTTCTACATACTGACTACCTGGTCAAGCAGGAGAAGGAATATTCTTGATTCCTTTGCCTCCACAAATGTTTAAAAGACTCACAAAACTTTGATACTGTGATTTCCAGAAAGTCAACGTTTCTAGTTGTTTTTTTCACTTCTTGCTTTCAAATAGTGTGAAACCATAGGGGTTTCTACTCCATTAAAGCCTCTGTTACAATAACCTGCACAGACCTCTTTCCAAGGAGAAAAGAGGCGAGAAGATACTGAAATTGCCTATTGAAAACCAATTAAAGAAAATTTAACTGACCCTAGTCAAGCAGAGTCACGTAAACAGCACAACCTTTCCCCTGGAAAATTCCAGTTGCATCTTAATTAAGGCCGACAACGCCGGAAGGTAAACTAATGCTATACCAAAGTAACGTAGCGTCCTGCCCTGTGTTCTGGCCCAAGTTGTCAGTTAGGATAAATACTAAGAGCATTAAGGCCACTGTACTTCACAATCAGAAATAGCTTTACAGCAGTTTTCAAAGGATGTAAAACTCACTGAATGGTGACCAAATATAAACGAAGATTAATTCTAGTGAAACCCTCACAGTTATAGGCCATGGGGACAATAAATATGTGATCAGTGGTGCAAGAAGGTTAATGAAAGGAATGACTGCTGGAAAGAAAAAGACTTCTGAAAATGCGTGCTGTCACATCAGGGATGGATTAGATACGGAAAACCAATACAAAACCAGAGAAAAGTGTCACTGCTAGAACTTAATCAAACAACATGTGCTGATTTTTCTAATGCAGTGGGAAAAGCTGACTTTCAGACTTCAGACACACTGAAGAGAGGTTTTTGCCACCTACTGAAATGCAAAGCAGGCTGTTCCAGAAGTCTGCAACAATTTTAGAGAAACCCAGTGCTGTAAATAGCAGCTTAACCCTACCAGAACCTGTCATCTTCTGTTCCTACAAGCAGTATGGCAGGCTGGGGAGACAAGATCCTTCCCTACCGACCAACATGGAGGCCAGGCTCAGGCAAGAGAGAAAGGTTTGACTTACTGGAACAAGATTCAGGCCCTGGCTATGTCTCTGCCCGCACCACTGAAAACAAGACCTACAAGGGAGAGTATGGAAGGGGTGTGAATTCACCAGGCAGAGAATAGTTGGCATAGTTTTATCCATTTTTAATTAAAGAAGTTAAAAGAGAACTATAAAACTTCAAGCCTTGCAACACTAGCAAATAAATAGTGTCTCTGATGTTATCTTGTACTGGAATATACTGGTTTCCCTGATCATTTCTAAGGGAGCTTGAAATTATCACGGGTTTTTGGTATTTTCCTCCCATCTGCCTCGACACCTTTATGCCAGGGCAGCTGTAAGTTGAATCCTTGCCCTCTGTCTGCTCCACAGCAGTAGCATGCCAATGCTGCCCTGCCGCAGCAGGGATGGCCATGCTTCAGAATGTCAGATCAGTTTATGGACTGCTCAGAGCAGGTGACACACAAGAGCTTTCTCACATCATCAGTTCCCATAGACATTTTGCCTACTTGCTATTTTACATGTTTCGGTTGACTCAGTGATAGATATAAAAGCCAGCACCAATGCATCAACTGGATTTGCACTGCGCTCTGGAGAATGGCAAACCTAGAACAATTAATTGATTCGATCAAAGTCTACAGTTTTACTATCTGCAGCAGGTGTTGCATTGACAACATGTAGTGTCGCAAAGATGAGAAACCATAAAGTGAAACATGTGCTTTGGCTGTACCAAACACTGCACCGGAGAACAAAAGCAAGCAGAAACCAACCTCTACACCATGTTACTGAACAGACCCCCACAAAACGCGAATATACATGTGAACACAGAAAACTATCAGTTAAACTTTGAGTAACTCTTGTACCTGCTCCAAGATACACAAAATAAACAAGCCAGAAAAAAAAAAATATCGTATTTTCAACAGCTATGGTAGAACACAACGCTCACATTGGTACCCAATTTTTTACTATACAATAGCTTCAAAACTGTCTCTGCCTTTTTCAAGAGCACAGTGCTGAGAAGCGACTGGTTCTCAAAGAACATCAGCAAAAAGGCTTGCCTATTTATTCAAAAGTGTGAGGAGTTAAAAGTATATGAAGTTTTGTTCTGTTCTAAGACTGAGGGCTGACATACTGCAAAAAGGTGAGAAACTTTCTCAGGAGGGCTCTAACTCTCTCCCTCCCACAAGTAACCTTACATGTGCATGTATAAAATACAACACTGTGTATTTGCTACAGAAAAGGTCCAGTGAATATAGTGCATTAGAAAACATCTGCCACTTAGAAGCACAAGTTAAAAATTTTTAAAAATATGTATTTCTATCACATGTCCATATTGGAGAAGTACAGTTGCACTCTTCAGAGGCAGACCTTGCTACACCACGGGTCAGCAGAGGTGATGAAGCTCTGCTCAGCCATATCGTATGACCCAGACCACACATGCAGCATTGTGCAGTGCTTACAGGGCAGAGCACAGCCCCCTGCATGACCCACAACCAGCCTAAGAAGTCTGTGCCTGCTGCATTAAAGCTTCCCACACATCAACAAAATAGGTGCTGGGCCCAACAGACGTGATTCATATGGAACTTCCGAGAATCTGTGTTCACCTCTTTAAAAATATGAGGCTTTAAACCAAAGTTTTACCAATTACAGTCTACACTTGAGAGTCATTTCATTGACCGTGGAAATACAGCAAGCTCTGTAAACTCCAAGACTGCAGCTCTGCTTCTCTTCTGCACTATTTTGCAGGACAGAAGATTACCTGAATCTGCAAAGATAAAATTAGGAAGAGCAAATACAATTACCTGCGCTGGAATTTAGCCAAAATGGTAACTCTTACACAGAGCAGTATTTAGTGACCTGTGTGGGATCAGGGGACAGGTAATTCAAACTTTCTGACAGAGGGGCTTTTCATTTTTTGTATGAATGTTGGCCTAGGGCTAACAGAGATCAAAGCATATCACTCAGTGAATCATAAGGATGGTTCCAAAGTTGTCCCTCAACACATGCCACTTCAATTCTGACATCCACGGCCCTAATCCTGTGCTAAGGTGGTAGACCTACTACCCATTTGCTTGCAGAGGAAGGAGGAAATGACAGCCTGGCTACCAGCTTAGGAACAAGGCTTATTTATTGCTACCCCTTTTCTCCTCTCTCTCCTCCAGCAATTGGTTCACTGGGCAGTTTAAGCACACTGAAAGAAAAAGGAGTCTCAAAGAAAAAACAACTTTTACAACACAGATGAAGAGGCTGAAGAGACAGAACCTCATTAGCACAGCCTTTAGACCTTCTATAGCACACGTAGAGCTCCAGGCTGGACCCAGGATACTCTCTGTCGACCAGTGGGGATGTCGCTGAAAATACACTGGGAAAGAGGAGGAACAAGGAGAAAAGTGAGGGTGGGTTATGCTATTTGAACTGAGAACGGAAAGAGAAGTGTAACAAATTCACAGGAATCTCTCAATTCTGCTGCTCAGCAAGCATTTTTAATTTGGTATTTTAGTGAGACATAAAAGCTTCTGGATGTAAAGTAGCTGCAAGGAGTTCCTCAGCAAGACGCATGCTTGTGCAGGAACTGAAGCTACCAAAAACTCTTGAGGCACAGCCAAGAGGAGCAAATACTTGCGAGTGGAATTCCATAGGCAAAAGCTGGTGCTGACCTAACCAGAAACAGATAAAATCCAAAAGGCCGTTAACAAAGCACTAGAAACAAGCCATCCTTCATTATGGCACTGCACATTGAGCTTGCAGGACTGCAACATCTCCAGTAAGAGTTGTCTTTTTATACAGTTATACCAAGTCTATGCCAAATATGGTTCATATGTTTTGGACACAGCACCTGCGTGACTCCCACCAAACCAAACTTATGTACTGCTAATAATTTATTAACTCAGGCTAGAGGCCTGAATTTCACACTTCAAGAAAAGACTCTACCTTTCTTCCTGATCAGAGACCACCAGGGATCAATTCTTTCCAAGAACCTATTTGAGATGGCAGATACAACTCCTTCCACTAGAAAGGGGCTACATGAGAACTGCATAAGGAGAGCACAACTTGAAGGCTATTAACCATAATTATTTTTCCCAGCTGTGAAGGACACACCAAAATGGAAATTAAAATGTAGTCCATCTGGAGGCCCCCACTGACTGCTACACAATATGATCATTGGGGACTGTTTGAAGCTTAAGCCTCATCTTGAGAGTTTTTCTTTCCAACAATTCATGCAGTCCTTGTATGGTGGCACCCACCAGTCCAACTCAGTGACTGGCTCTACTGGGTCACTTAGTCAGCTACTACCTTTTCCAAGCAACTCCCCATTCCCTCGTCCTCCCCAGCTTTGCAGACATACATGATACTGTCCCTAAAGAAATCATGTGATTTCTAAGCAAATGAAACTGCAGTTTGCTACATGTAGAGGTACATGAGTTCAATGGATGCATTTAACATTATCTTCAGACACACTCAAAGCACAAACCACATTGTTCATTCGAGGTGACAGCGCCATACCTTATCACATCTGGTTCTGTGCCTTCATTCTTGTAAGATGCCTGAAGTTGCTTCTGTCGTGTGAGAAGGTCATCCACCAAATTCTGCCTCCTGTCTCCTTCCAGCTGTGTGCTGATGATACTTGGTTAAGGACCAAACTTAAAAACACTGAAAAACTTTAATTTTAGTGAATAAAATACCTGTTATACATTCTTAAAATAAATCAGACCTCCTGATCATCAAAATTAACTAGAGTAACTATTTCAACTCAAGGAAAGGCTGTAACACCTAAGAGAACAGGTCATAGATTTCTGAATGAAATCTGCTGTTATTCTAAACGTGTTTCTGAAGTTTACATATCTCAAAGAAAAAGTTTCATACAGTGACCACAGAGTGACCTTCAGGTCATCATCTCAAAATAATAAGAGAACTGGAAGGCTATTTACTGCCAAATTAGCATAAGTATTAAGAATAGCATTTCCCTCTCCAAAATCCAACATAATTCTTCTTTCATTTATTACTAAGAAGTCCTACACAGTTGATCTCTTCTGTAACACTGACAATGTACAACAGTACTGCACAGGTTAAGTTCAGGGAAAGATGAGTCTTTAAAAGAGCTCCAACTTAGTATATACTGTTATGATATAAATGGGGCAAGCCCAAGCAGAATAGAGCTTTTAAAATCAGCAGGGTACTTCACATCTTATTTCACTGGAGGGTCATAACACTGACCAGGTGAGTACCTCCCACCCAAGTGATGGGCAAACAACCAAAAATTTACTTTGAGCATGTTTCCGTTTGCAACTCATCAGCAGAACACCCCGACAGCCACTGATGCAGCACAAAAACAACTCATACAGTATCTCTGAAGGACAAGATGCCCTGAAGTGCTGAGGCATTGCCAGGGGACATGTCTTTGCTTTTTTTAATTAATCTTTGTGACACTTTGAAGGACTACTAACTCTCTTCCAAGTACTGTTGAGTAGATTATGCAATAGCTAAACTGATTTGTGTATGTTTTCTGCCACAGTTGTAGCATTCATCTGCTCTCAAGCACTCACTTGACAGGAAAGTTTTACCCCTGGCCATCAGCACAGCACTCAAGAGGCCCATGCTTCGAAGGGATTTCTGCTACAGTAAGCTTGAAATTAAACATTCATTCATTAAATCAGATTGCTGCTGGATATCTTCAGGGAGACGAACATACTTGACTCCTTAAGCCTGACTATCCCAGCATACGGAAGGAGCAGCAAATTCAAGCCAGGCCACAGGGTAACGTTCCTAGAAGAAAACCTGTGATTTTTTTTCTAAGGCATATTTTAAAGCTTTTTGACATCATTCTGAAGATGCAGTTCTATTGCTGCTTAAGTCAGTCCAAGTCAGAGCTGCCACATTCCTGCCCACACCCTGAACACAGCTTCATCCTTCCTTTTTGCAAGCACTGGTGCTCCTGCAGCCAGCGACTGAGCCAAGAGAAAATAACAGATTAGCAAATTCTCTGCCAGATGAGCGATCTTAGCTCACAAACCAGCCACTCAAACAGTACTGTCGGCACAGTGCACAGGCAAGACAATGGCAGCTCTGAGATTATTCAGACCATCTTGTTAAGCTTCTCTACGATCCAATTGTAACCAAAGCCCACCATACCAGAGATGCCCAGGCTCCCAAATCTTCCTACACTACAGCTGGAACGAAAATATTAAACAGCAGGATGGACAAAGTTCTAGTGACAAAGTCTTCTAAAAATGGAACGAGGGAAAAACCCTAACTGCCTGGCAGAGCAATTATAGCATATTTTTCCACCCTCTCCCACAATACAGAAAGGTTGATGTTTACACAGATACATTTGGTGTGTTGACACAGCCCGAAGCAGTAAGTCCTTCAGCTGATCAATCTTCTCTCTGAGATTCTGTAACAAGGATCTGATAATCACATTGAGCTGAAGGGGAAGAAAGAGATTTTTTTTTTTTTTTGTCCAAGTTATATTTGCATAAAATTTAATATTACTATATGCAGGTGACAATATATTTAACTTCAGCTATACTGGTGTGAAGGATTCCATTCTAAAGCAAGAAAGCCTGCCTCAGAACCACAAAGGGAACAATACACTTAACTGGTTTGGACTGCTTACAAAATATGAGATAAATAGTACTAGTTTTGCAAACACAATTCTATTGCATTAATGCTGTTTAATATGGAGAGCTTTCTTTCGAGTCTTTATAAACACACTCCTTTATATGAGCAAAACATTTCAGCACATTTTAATATTTTCCAGTTTGTTTTCCAGTTCTTTCCTCTGATCTTTAATACAAATACAGGCGCCAGCTTCTTCTGCCATCAGGTTTCTTTCCCAGCTCCCAGGATTAGAGGGAAGGGTGCTACAGGTTCAGACATTCTGTCCACTGAACTTCTCCAGACTTTAAACTAAATATCCCAGAGAAATTCAATTTCGTCCATTTCCCTTCTCAGTGGCACCTATGATTCCCGACCCTTTCTCACAACTGAGCTGCCCAAGATTCAGATGTGTCTGTTCTTACTAAAAATGTAGTTAAGTCGTTCACATTCTTCCCTGCTGCAAGCAAGCCCAAGGCTTGAGTGAATCCTCCTCCTCTACCCCCACCCCTTCCCAAGTTAGGCTGACATTATCCTCTGGGGTTTTTGTTCTTAAATGTTATTTCTTTTCATTCCAGTTATGTACAACATACTAGGAAAAAACACTGTAACTGCAATTAACTATGCAAGTTATCCTAATTAAGACTTCATGTGCTTCTTGTTTAAAAGATACTAGCCCCGCTGTGGGTTATAATGATTAGCAACCTCAGATGCTCTGTGTGATGAACTAGTAACAGAGAAGGAATTATTTGCTTTGACTCTCATTCCTGCATTCTTGAAGACAGAGGTAGCAGCCAGACACCAACATCTCACTAGCAGTCACTGTGCTGCAAGGATCCTGCCTAGAGCTAAAGTGCACTTGATATCTGCACAGGATGGAGCAGGAGTTCCCAAAAAATCCCCTGATAGCTTCAGAAGTTTAAGTCTCTGACTCAGCGAAACTTGTTCTCAAACACTACCAAATACAACAGAAAGCAGATGCAACCACACTGAGGCAGCCTTGAGAGCACGCAGCCAAAATCCACCTTCAGACTCGCAACCGCTGAACACTACAGCAACATTTCCAAAGCCAGGATGGGATATAAATGCTTTTAGGAAAATTCAAGCTGCTGCATATCCTCTAGCTCTGCAATCAGGTAATAAAAGGTCTTTTCGTTTCACATGTACTCATGTGCAAGTGGAGAATGCTGCATTTAATTGACCCAGAATGGCAAAGTAACATAAAGGTATATACATCCAAGAAAGTCATCTAACATAGATACCCTCTGCTACTCTGGCTAGGAATTGCAGTGCTATAACAAAAGATTTCACTTCCATTAGAGAAAAAAAAAAAAAAAGAAAAAAGAAGCCAATGGAAGTTTTAAGATCAGCTCAATAGAGTAGAGTTCACAGATGATAAGTGCTGGCTTGAAATCTTTCCCTACAGGGTTGTTTTTGGTTTTTTTTTTCATTTTAAATTTTATGCTCTATTTTTTGCTCAGCAGTAAGTTTTTTTAGCCATGCTAATGGCAAAATACTATAAAAATAAAAACTTGTTTACATTCTCCCTACCAGGCAAATATTGTACAAAGACTTTTTCCTCTGTTAAAACGTTTAGGAGTCACAGAATATATGACTGCTCAGCCGTGGATTTCTCAACATGCATTTCTGTTATGAAAACAACTCTCTCATTGTTGGAAACTTGTTTATAGTAGAATCAAACACTGCCAAATATTCATCTTTAACTGTTAATGGATTAAAGGGAAACTGTGCTTGGAAAACACAGGGCATGGAACAAATGATTTTATGAAGAAATAAGTCAACCATGTAATGTTTCCATAAAACACAACCTAGGAGAGTTACAGTACAAGAAAGGCTTCAAACAACACCAATACAACCATTTGTTGGGGTTTTTTGGAACACATCATAGATAGCGATGATGCAAATAGAGAACTTTGTCCTCTATAAATACAGATGGATTAAGCAGCAATCTTTTTATGTCTGCTATTGCTTGAGCGTATCTGTACAATTTCTAACACTTCATCATCTTGAAAGCAGGGAGTTTAATCACCACCTCTAAACACTCCTCTCAACTCTACAGCTAGAGAAAATATTTCTCTCAAATCCCACTTATTTGGGCCTTCTGAAATCTCTTTTCAATTCATGCCAAATTTGAGTCATTCATTAAAAAGCACTGATCACTGTACAAAGCCTACACAGTTTTCTTCAACATTTCTTCAAAGGAAACATTTCAAAAATGACATTTTATTTTAAAAGCTATCAGCAAAGAGACTGGCAAAGAAGATTCAGTGATTGCATACCACATTACAACCCTGCTATAAAGAGGAGCAGAGTCTACAAAATGAAACAGTGAGGTTTTAATTATGCAAATTATTATAAAGATTAACTCAAGGGCTTGCAGGCATTTTCTTAACGTGGTCAAGGGACAAGTTAATGGCATGATCCCTAGGGTGTGCTATCAAGCAGACTCCTACACTTTTTTGAAGAAAAGGACAAGGCTTTTAGTCCTAAAAAAAGCAGCCTCCTGAGAAACTTTTAATTTTATTTTTTTAAACAGGAAGTGTGAAAAGGTGGAGAACATAATACCCTGGGTAAGCTCTAACTTCTGCTTCTCATTCATATTTAACTCTGGTCTTGCATTTTGTTAGAAACGTAGCTAAAACAGGCTGCAAAATTCATTATTTCATCTGATCTACAGCCACTGCAGAAAGGAAGCCAGCCAGCCTCGTGGGGGAAAAATATCTACCCAATATTTACGCAGAAAGGAGTGCGCAGAAGCTGATATGCAACCCAACATCTCTTAGATTCAGGACCTCCGAAAGCAGTTCTGTTCCTGGCAGCGACAGCCCTGAGCAGGCAGCAGCGTGCACCCAACACCCCCACGGCTTCTCCTTTTCTCTTTTTGTAAAGCCAGCGTTATTACAGGCATAGAAGATTCCTTACTGGTAAATCCAAAGTTATTTCTGTGACACTGAAAAGCCACCGTCAATTTAGAAACCGTACGCTTATTCTCTTTACTGGAATCTTAAAGAACAGTGATGTTTCGAACGCTTAAAAGCAAAACTTAGCCCCAGAAGTCCACACTCCCGAAGCCCGGAGCTGCCGGCAGACAGGTACCTTGGCCGAACTCTCCCCGTTCCTTTGGCAGCGGTTACGCTCCTGGATTTTCTCCGCGATCTCCTGGGCGATCTGGCCGGCGGCACCGTACAGCGAGAGCCTGCGGGGGAAAGGCGCCGCTAGCCCCGCCGCCGCGCCCTGTCCCCGTTCCCGTCCCCCCCCCGCCCCGCCGCCTCCCCCCGGCCCTTCCGACGGCAGCTCGGCCCCGCTTCGTCCCGGCTTGTGGAAAAGCCAGCAGCGCGTAAACCACCGCTTTTTAGGATTACCCGAAAGTGGCTTTTTTTTTTTTTTTTTTGGTGGGGGGGGGCGCTCTGTGGGGAAGGGGCGCCCCCCCGCCGCACGGCAGGAGAGAGGCCTGCCGGTGCGCGGCCCGGGGCTCCGCCGCTCGCCGCCGCAGGGCTGACGGGCCCGCCGAGGCCGCCGGCGAGCGCCGGTCCCTTCCCCCGCCCCGCGCAGCGGGGCCGGACCCCACCAGCGGCGGGCACCGGGGAGGATCGGGGCCGGCTCGCGGCGCCGGCGGACGGCCGAGCGCTCCGAGGGAGGGCACGGGGGGGGGGGGGGAGCCGGCGGTCCCGCACTCTGCCCGGGGGAGCCGCGCCCGTGAACCGGCCCGGCCCGGCGCTCACCAGGGGTCCGGAGCCATGGCCGCCGCCGCCGCCGATCCGGAAGAGCCCCGCACTTCCGGCTCAGGTCAGCTGACGACGGCGCCCGCCGAGGCCCAAACCCCGCCGTGCGCAGGCGCCGGGCGGAGGGGAGGGGAGGGGAGGGGAGGGGAGGGGAGGGGAGGGGAGGGGAGGGGAGGGGAGGGGAGGGGAGGGGAGGGGAGGGGTGGGGTGGGGTGAGCGGTGCAGGGGTGCAGAGGTGTAGGCTGTGTGGGTGCAGTGGTGCATGGGTGTATGGCTGCAGGGTGCATGTGTGCAGAGGTCTATGGGTGCAGAGGTGCAAGGTGTATGGGTGCAGAGGTGCAGGGTGTATGGGTGCAGAGATGCAAGATGCATGTGTGCAGAGGTGCAAGGTGCATGTGTGCAGAGGTGCAGGGTGCACGGGTGCAGAGGTGCAGGGTGTACGGGTGCAGAGGTGCACGGTGCAGGGTGCAGAGGTGCAGGGTGTACGGGTGCAGAGGTGCAAGATGCATGTGTGCAGAGGTGCAGGGTGCATGGGTGCAGAGGTGCAGGGTGTACGGGTGCAGAGGTGCACGGTGCAGGGTGCAGATGTGCAGAAGCGCACAACGCAGCAGTGTAGGATGCATGGTGCAGAGTGCAGAGGTGCAGGGTGTACTGCGCAGGCTGCAGAGGTCCATGGCTGCAAAGGTACTGGTTGTGCAGTACCAGGTGCAGAAGTGAGGGTGCAGAGGTGCTGGGTGCGCAGTACAAGGTGCAGGGTGCACAGTGCAGGAGTGCAGAGGTGCACGGAGTGGCACCGCAGAGCTGCACAGTGCAGAGGTGCAGGAGTGTAGGATGCAGAGATGCACGGTGCAGAGGTGCAGGGTGCAGAGCTATGGCTGTCCCAGCTCTGCCCTGGCCCTCCCGCTGTGTCTGCAGAGTGGGGGCCTCACCTAGCAGGGCCCCGGGCACCAGCATTGCCCCGCTGGGCTTTTCTTGGTGCTGCCAGACGTGGGAGCAGAGATGGGGCTGCTGCCAGCCCCGAGCTGTCCGCTCAGCTGAGGGGCTGGGTTCACCTGCCCACACTGTGGCAGCCAGGCCGTTAAGGAGGGGCAGAGCCCTCACAAGCATGGGGCAACTGAAACCCCTCGTTCCCTCGTCCCCAGTCGTTTCCCCCATTGGCCGTATCTCCATAGTATCGCATTTAATCTGCAGCCAGGGCCCCCTTGGAAACCTTTGCAATCTCTTGGGGCGCTACTGGGACTCCCAGAGTATTCGATGCTTTTCCTAAACCCCGGGGGGGATTTGGGATTTTTGCAGCATGCACTCAGCGATGCTGCTGCACAGGGAGGGTTGGAGGCTTGTGTGTCCGGCCAGGCCCAGGGTGTCACACACCTTTGGTGCTGAGGAAGAAAGAAATCCTTTATATTTTCAATTTTGCACATTGATGGCAAGCTTTGAACTCAGCAGCAGCTCCTCACGGCACCAACGGTCTCTTGCATGCACCTTGCACCCAACTCAGGTGCCTTGATGCCAGCGGGGCACCTGTATATTGCTATTGCAGTAATAATATTGTGGTCTGGATTAAAATGTACTGCTATAAGCATGGCAGCAGGGGAATCTTCAACCCAAACTGTGCCGGGGGAGCTTTGGTACAGCAGGTTGGAGGATAACTGGGACAGAGAAAACCAGGAGGCAGAGAAAGCACAGGGACACAGCTGGCGTCCCCCAGGCCTGGGTATCCCCATGCCCTCGGGGACCTAAGAATGTCAGAAAGATGCTTGAGTCAGGAGCAAAACTGCATCCAAGCCTGTTGCTTCTTCCTGATTTTCAAGGAGCCCTTTTTCATCTTCCAGAGAAGCACAAAATACACTAGAAGATGCAAAGATGCAGCCCAACAAAAGGTGCTCAGTACTTAGGCAATTTTCTCAGCCTCTGTAATTCTGTGAAATAACAGCCCTGAGTGCCAGAGCAGTTTATATCTGAGCAGTGAAGTCTGGAGGGACCGGACAAGTGCTGGAAAGCAGGAATCAATATTCTGCATCCCAACAGTGTTATCCCTGTGTTATAGCACACCAGGATCTACTCCAGTGGTTCACAAGTTAAGAAGGGAGTGGAGTCTTTTAAGGAAAAAGTTGCTTTTTTGTTTTTTTCAGGGTTTTTGCACCAGCATTAAATACCAACGTAAGAGAAGAGGACAAAGAGCCTCCGTGCCTGACACTGCTGGGGCCAAGCCCTGAGACGCACTATCCAGCGCCACATGGGATGTGTCCTGGTGCTGCGTCTTCCCAGAGGGCTGTCTGCCCTGGTTAGCATCTCTCTGCAGCACACCCCTTCTTCCTTCCCTCTGCCTTCCTTCTCCCTTCCTTCCTCCCTCCTTCCTCCCTTCCTCTTTTCCTCCTTCCGCCCTCCTTCCTCCCTCTTTCTTCCTTTCTCCTTCCCTCCTTCCCTCCTTCCTCCCTTTCTCCTTCCCTCCTTCCCTCTTTCCTCCCTTTGTCCTTCCTCCCTCCCTTCCTCCTCCCTCCCTTCCTCCTCCCTCCATTCCTCCTCCCTCCTTTCATCCTTCCTTCCTCCCTTCCTCCTTCTTTCCTTCCTCCTTCCTTCTTCCCTTCCTCCCTCCATCTTTCCTGCCTCCCTCCTTCCTCCCTCCATCCTTCCTGCTTCCTCTCTCCTTCCTTCTGTCCCTCCCTCCTTCCTCCCCTCCCCACCACCATGTGAACCCAAGGCAGAGCAGCGGGTCACCCTCTCCATTCCCCACCTGAGCCGCAGCTCCTGATGTTCAAGGGTCCCTTTCAACCCCCCCGCAGTGCTGCCCGCAGCACCCCGACCCTCCCCATGCCCAGCACGGGCTGTCCCCCCCAGGCAGGGCTGCTCCAGCCCCACGGGCTCCCTGCAGCCTTTACTCCCTGACTCCTGCCTTTCCCTTCCTCAAGGCAGCGGCCGTTTCCCTTCTCCAAATCCTCAGCCCCATCCCCTCACCCTGCCCATCTCCAGATGAGAGTTGCTGCCTCCCCCTGCCCATGCCGATGTCCCTGTCCCCCTCGTCCCTGTCCCCCGGCCAGCAGCAGCAGGCAGGGCCAGGCTGCCGGGAAGCCAGCATGATGCTGGACGGTGTTGACGCTGTCAATATTTTGGCTGCAAAGGCTGCAGTGGGCTCTGCGGTAACCGGCCAGCAGGTGCAAGCCCTCGCTTTTGCAGCAGCCTCCGTCCAAGCCCAAAGAGCCTTTCCCACAGCTGATCCGCCAGGATTTGGCCTCTCCTCTTTTTTTGGGGGTGTGATTGGTGACGCAAATCAATGCAGATACAAACATCAGTACGGGTGCCTGAAAAGCAGCAGCAAGGCACTGATAGGGATGTTTTATTGCCCTCGTAACGTGGGGCTGCTACCGCACTGCTGTGGCGTACCGCGGTAACGAGCGCATCCTCATCAGCCTATTTGCAGGCGGCTGCAAGGCCCGCTGTGCTCCCGGTGAGCGCTCGCACCCGGCGGCGAAGCCCGTTTGGCTGGGGCTGGGGCAGCTTTCGAGAGAGGAGCCGCACGTGCAATGGGGAGCGAGTGCCGCCGGAGCAATGCCACCCCCGGGGCTGGTTTGGGGAGGTGCTGAGCACCCCCAGGCACCACCTCATTTCACGTCTGCTCTCCCACAGCGGCCGGGCAGGGCTAGGGGACGTGTTGGGGTGGGGAGCAGGGACACATCCCCCTCCCGCTGCGGGACAGGGCTGTCGCGGGGGGGCTGAGACCGATGCTTTCGAGACGGGCGCTCGGGACTGTGAAGCTGCAGCCGAGGAGGACCCATGAGCCAGAAGGGTGCTGGGCACCAAGCGAAGCAGCGTGGGGCAGCTCGGGGAGCCCTGCCGGCCGTGGCAGCCCCCCGGTGCAGGGTCCGTCCCCAGAGCGAAGCTTTTCTCACCAGCCCTCTTTGCAAATCCGAATCGGGCTGGCTTTTCTCGCAGGCAGTTAGCATGAAACATTGATGGCCTTCAGCTGCGTGGCTCATCCGGAGCCTGAGCGGCCTCTACATATTTAATTTTTTCACCATTAAAAACGCATGAAGCGATGATCCCTTTTGCACCGTCCCTAATTCACTTCCATCGCCCATCTCGGTGTGGAGCGGAGCATCTGCCGGGGAGCAGGCAGGCGGATGGGGGGGCTGCCGGAGGTTTCAGAGCTGCTTCAGTCTGGCAGGGAGAGGCATCCACTGTCCTAGAAAAAGCAAACGAGGAGAAGGCAGCCGACAGGGTCCTGGGGAAAAGCAGCAGGACCCACTGCTGTAAGAGCCTGGGCAAAAAGCTTTGAGTTGGAGAGAGAATAAACAACCCCTCAGCGCTGGGAATGGGAGCAGGGTGCAGCATGGGGACCCCCGGCAGCCCCAGGAGCGGAGCTGGGGGCCATCACCTGCCCCTTCAGATGCAGCATGCAGAGCAGAGCCACCCATCCAGCGCACAGACCGGCTCTGGGTGCAGACTAGGAGCCTCCCACTGGGAAACAGCCCCTCACCTCCCTCCCACCCAGCACAGCACCCTGGGGGGCCTTTCACTGACGCAGTCCCTCGCCCCCACTCCCTTGGGCTCCCAGCTTGCCAGGAGCAAAGGGAGGAGAGGAATGACAGGACAGCCATGCCGCTCCCATCAGATTTTGGCATATCATGGAGAAGGTGCTTCGTCCAGAAAGGAGAGGGTCTGCAGAGGGACCGCTCTTGCTCGGCAGATGCCCCGAGATCAGCGGTGCCGGCAGATGCTCAGGGATGCGCTGCAGGTGCAGGCAGACCCCGTAGACCTGCAGGCAGGGAGGCAAGGCAGGAATGACCTGTAGTTGCTGTTATCACAAAGAAAAAATCAGATATTTTAAGGAAAAAAAGATCCCTAAAAATTTTAAGATGCCTATAAAAATGCCCGCTTTTAAGTACAGCCTGAACCATGAGTTCTCCAGGTAGCAATGTCAGATCAGTGCAGTGCTGCTGGGAGCACCTCTCAGCCGTTGGAGAGTACTTTTCCTCCAACTTGGCTCTTTGCCTGTAAGTACAACATACGGTTTGTAATTCTGCAACGCATTTTCAGGCTAAAAGTCAATCAATAACAACCATTTCAAAGGGGGACAGATTGGAAACGCTGAAGCACCACAACTGTGCCTGCAACGATCACATTTTGTGCTCCTGATGTGCAACTGTGTACATAGGAGGCATGAGGCGCTGCGGGGTGCAAGTCTGCACCACCCCAAATTTCTCTCAGCGGTTTTGCCAGCCGGTGCTAAAGAAGTGCCACATACACGGCCAGCACAGCCCCAGCACGCCCATCCCCGAAAAGTGTCCCTAAGGGCACCTGAGACGGTTGCAGAAGGGCATCATTTACTCCTGTGGCCCCAATCTCTCCGTTGTCACCCAGTTCCCGGCACTTGCTGCTCATGTGTTTCTCTTTCCGACTCCCCTGGGACTATCCAGCGGGAAGCAGTTGCAAACCCACTTGCTGTGTTGATGTTTCCTTCGTTCAAGGACAGGCGACTGCCGCAGCAGCCCCGGCCCTCCCTCACCCCCGCAGCACCCTCCTTGCCTCGTGACGCTGGCGAAGGGAGTGAACCCCAGAGTGGGAGAATGAAGGTTATTCTTGGGAAAAATAAATGATTAAGTTTAATGGTCGTGTTGCTGGTTTGATGGCTATCTCCTCCCACGGGGTGTTTACGTCCCCCTCCCTGGCCTCAGCCCAGAATTGGGGCAGGAAGGGGCGACACGGGCGCGGGAGCTGCTCCACCCCTCGCCCTATTTACACCAAATAAACCTCCTGTGCTGGTGGGTTGGCACTCGCCTTAAAAGTCAGGGCAGGTGACAGGGGCAGAGGGGACCCGGCTGCGGGGTGCACCGGAGCCCGGGCACATGCTGCAGGTGGGGCTCAGCCTGCCCCGCTCCCCCGGGGGGGCGGCCGGCAGCTTCCCCATGGCCGAGCCGGCCGAGGGCGATAACGCGGGCACTGGGCAAGGTGAGTGAGCTGCAGCCGGGGACAGCCGCACATCTCGCGCTGGGGAAGATGCAGGAGGCTCTCGCTGGACCCGCTCGTGCCAGGGCCACATCCAGCAGAGGAGAGGGGCTGGAGCAGACCCACATTTCCTTCCCCAACACCTCTGACGTTCCGGGGCAGGCAGAGGTGGTGCCACCAGCCCCTGCCCTGGGCCAGGGCACTGGCAGCCGGGTGGGCTCGGGTTGATGCTCCTCAGTACTTCAGGCAGGGCAGCACACAAGGCGAATTTGGGGACCATGGCGGTGCAAACAGCCCCGCTTCAACCCCAATGTTCGTTTTAGCCTGGTTTCTATGGCTAGAAGCCTGCATGACTTGTACTCAGGGTCTGTCTGTCTTCAACGCAGGGAGTCAGGCTGAACGGCAACCAGTTAAAACTGCTGCCCTTTCCCTGAACCAGAACTGAACCGGATCTGCTGGTTTTGCTGAACTTGAGCAGGGGCCAAACTGAACTGGAGAGCAGGAGCCAGAGCCGGAGCCAGCCTGGGAGCAGCCTGGGTGCCCGGACCCCCTCAGCGTGCCACCACGTGCTGCCATGCACACAGCACACGGCACCGGGACCACGCTGTCCCCCATGTGTCCCCTTGGGGCCTGAGCAGAGAGGTTTGGCTCGGTGCAAATCCATCCTAGACTCCCCCATCCAACTGAGCACATCCAAGATAAATACATCAGAGAATTAATGTGTGTGCTAATCGACTTTAGCCTTGCCAATTAATCACCACCCAGGAGAACTCACCTACACGGAGACAACTCCCGTCTTGCTTGTACAGGGTTTGGAGCTGAGCTCTCTTCCAACCCCAGGGAAAATGCCGCTCGCTACTCTCTAGGAGGAGCTCAAACTCTGCTCTTCCCAGCACAGAGCTGGCGGCTGCCACAGCCCTGCCACAGTGCTGAGTGCGGGAGCTTCCCCCGAGGGTCCCCCAGGGACCTTCTGTCTCCAAGGGGCTTCCCAGATGCTTGCCAGCCTCTGCGTGTGGTCCCCTGGATGGGGTCTCTCCAGGTGCATGGCCGCACGCAAGAAACGGGGACCCTTTGGTACCCCGCAGGCCATCCCCACACCCTTGGCGAGCCCCTTTTGCTCCAGCACCTTCTCCTTGCACCTTCTCTCTGGCACCCGAGCGACCGGAGGGTTCGGGAGACTTCTGCGGGAGACTTTGGCAGGAGGCAATAGGAGGGAGGGCAAACACCTGAGGCCAGCTTTGCTCGCTCTGTCTGGGCTCGTAGCAGCCTGGTCCTGGGCTGCCAGACTCGGACAGGACGTTGCCTCCTGCCTCGCTCTGTCCTTGGGAAGGGACACGATGCAAATGGTCCCTCTTGGCCTCAGCATCGCTTGGGCCCCCACTGCCCGTGAGGTCCCCCCCCGCCCCTGCAGAGGTGGGCTGGAACTGAGCTGCTCGTTATCCTCGGTGGTAACGCTGCTGTCCCGTGGCCATCCCCAGGGGACAGGCCTGTGTCCCTGCTCTCTGCACCTCCCTCTCGGCAGGTCACAGGCTGGGAAGTCGGGAGCTTTTTGAGGGGCACAAAGCCCCACATGGTGTGGAGAAGCAGCCCTGACACCGAGCTGGTACCTGGCCCCAGGCTTCCCTGAGCCCCTGGACAGCAGTTTCACCAGGGCCCTGAGCCAATGTGAGCAGGTGAGGGCAAAGTGAGCAGCTCCAGCCAGGCAAAGCCTTCTGAAAACCCTCCCTTTGCGGGGGGGGAGAATAACTATTGAATTACAAGATGTTGCTGTAAGACTTCAAAGCGTCATCAGCCAGGGTGAAATGCTGTCAGCTGGGGCAGTGAAGCATGTTGAATAAAAGGTCTTTGTCCTACAGAGATGTTTGGCTCATCTCCAGTCACCATCGTGATCACGTCTGAGGCTGACACCTGGGACATTGATGCCTCCTCTTGTCTGGGCTGTGGACAGTTTGTGGACTGGGACAGAATGCCAGACCCGGAGCAACAGGCACATATCCCCCAAGACATCCTCAGCAAGCCCCTGAAGGAGCTGAAGAAGCTGGCAAGAGAAGGCTACTGGGCAGCGAGCCGTGCTCTGAGAGCTCAGGTCTACCACCAGCTCATCCAGAAGGTCACCTGCCGGCTCGTCACCCCAGATGCTCTCGTCTACAGGGATGTGGCGAGTCGGCTCTTTGGGAAGCTGAGTGTGAGCTCCCACCCTTTGCCCGAGTTCCTGGAACGATGCTCCATGCCCACGTACTGTCTCAATGTGGAAGGGGTCACCGCCTTGAAGAAGATCCTCATCTGCATTGGCAACCTTTTCCCCGACATAACCTACAGTCCAATACTCCCCTCTCTGGTGGCTCTGCTGCTGCACTACAGTGAAGACGAAGCTCAGTGCTTTGAGAACATCTCTCGCCTCATCGCCAGTAATGCTCCCCACACTAGCTACATTGACCAGTCCTTCCTGGCCCACCAGGCCTCCTGCATGACTTTTGGGGATCTGGCCAACAAGCACTGCCCAGCAGCTCACAAACTCATAGCCAGCACCTCTGAGAACGTCTTTGAGGTCTACTCCAAATGGTTATCATGGCTTTTTCATGACCTCCCCTTCAATTATGCCATCCGTGTCTTTGATGTCTATCTGCTGGAGGGGCAGAAGGTCCTCTACCGTATTGCTCTGGCCTTGCTGAAGCAGTACAAGCTGTCAGTGACCTCTGCTGAGCTGGAGGGGACTGACATCAAGGCAGACCTGCAGGCTTTCGTGCAGAACATTGCTGAGCATGTGACTGTCGAAAAACTCCTAGAGAGAGCCTTTGGCATCCGGCTGTTCTCCCGCAAGGAAATCTGGCTTCTCCAGATGGCCAACAGGAAGGCGTTAATGGAGAAGGGCATAACCATGGTGCAGAGCAGGTAAGGAGACCTCTCTCTTTGCCAGCTCTTGGGGCAAAGCAGACAAAATATGAGTTACAGTGGAGATACAACATGGGGGGGCTTCAGGTATCTCCTGCAGCTATGGCTATGCTGGGTGCCTCACTGCCTCTCACAAGGGACCCTGTTAGGAGGCACTATACAGTTAGAGCTAGCAATGTTAACAAAAAGCTCATGATGCAAAAGGCATGACAAAACCTGATGCACAGGGGCTGCACCCCTAAAAGCAGATGGGCACCCCAGCTTGGCAGTAATGGATGTCCTCCCTTGTGCAGGCAGTCCTTCCACCTGGCTGTGGACATGCAGAACTTCAGCTCCAGCATTGTAACGGTTCAGGAGATGCGCATCATCTGGTCCTGGATCCCTGAGCGCTTCTCCCTCTTCTCCCCACTGCTGCTCTTCTCCACCTCAGAAGATGGGTGCAGCCTGCAGAGGTAAAGCTTCATCTGCTTGTCAGGTCAGGTCAGGTCGGATGGGCCTGGTATACAACTGGGGAGAGGTTGGTGGTGTAGAAAGAAGCAACACGTAATGCCCATGAGGTACATCTGAGGTCTTCTGGGGACTCTCCTGGGCTCAGTTCAAGATCTTGAGCGTGGTCTGGGACTGCGCTGGCTGTAGGGGAGAGGGCTGAGGCTCAGTGAGGTGGCAATCAGCAACTTGGCACTGCATGGGGAACATAGAGCCCGGCAGATGTGCTGTGCAGGGGTATGTCCCCATGTGCCACACCATGCTGGGCATGCTACAATTGGCCAGGTCCAGCCAGCACGCCATCCCCAGGACTCCAGCTCCCTCCCAGCGGTACGGAGCACAGGGCAGCTGCTGGACACTGCAGTCAGTGCTGCAGCTCAAAACAGCTGGAAAATGAGTTTGCCATTGACTTCCCAAGATGTGAAGCAGCAAAAGCCTTCCAGTGGGCTGAGGCTGCCTTTGCATGAATGTCTTCAGGCAAGAAACCCAAACCTGCTCCTCTGTAGAAGCATGTTAAGCTGAGAAGTTGCACCCAGAGAGCAGGCAGAGCTTGGGGCAGGGGCAGACAACACATGGGTACATCCTGCGTTGGGGAAGACATCAAACCTTCTAAACACAAGTTGAGAGAGACCAACTGTCATGGCCAACGCCCAAAATTGCAATAGAAAGACCAATGTCAGCGCTGGAGACAACCCAGGGCCCAGTGACACGCACTGCCACGGCCATGGGGTGAAGGGTGCAGTGGGAAGCAGGGACATCTCTGCAACACTCAGTGCCAGGGTGTTTCTCTACTGAGAGACTGGGAAGGGATGCCGGGCTGTTCAGGGGCTGGATGCTGCCCGTGCCGCCCTGGTTCTCAGGGCAGTGTTTAAAGGTGGGGCTGTGATGGTAGTCCCTCCGTTAGCACCATAAGCATGCTCCCCCAGCCCATGAGAGGTGAGCAGGCATCCCATGGCACAGTAGTGCAGCCCCATCCTGGGAAGCGCAGCCCTGCACCTTTCCAAGGCAGCAACAGGGTGCAGAGCCACGATTATGAAACACATTCAGATTAAAAGCAAGCTTGTTTGGTAAAATCCCCCCATGAAGCATGCCTCCCAGCCTGGTGCCTGAGGGTAGGGTGGGAGGATTTAGTGTTCGGATTTATCTGAGCTATTACCTGCTTCACCAAGCAAAAATGATGACTTGAGAAGTCCCATAAGCCAACTCCCTCTGTTCCTGTGCAAACACTGAAGCTGCTCAATCTACATGATTATGAGTCTGCTGCTGTCCTTCCACGAGCTCCCTCAGGCTGGCTGCTGGCACAGCAATAGGCTGAGAAGAGCCACCACCACTCTCCACTGTCCTTCACAGCCTCATGCTCACCGCGCGCCCAGGCCGTCTGCATGACATGATGCTTCTGGGTCTCAGAAGCACTGACCCCAGCCTCCTTGTTCATCCCTGCAGATTTTACACGTGCTGTGAAGGCTACGAACCGACGGTGCTGCTCATAAAAACAACAGAAGGGGAGGTAAGTATTTCCCAAGCAGACAAGTGAGCTGCGCTGGTGCCGATGTGGGGAAGGGGACAGGGTGGTTGACGCCACCGGCACTTCTTGGAGCAGCCACAGGGCTGCACGGTCCCTCTCCTGCCCTGCCCTGGGGTCTGTCCCAGTTCCCAGCAGAGAACAAACTGCACCTCCGGTACCAAGAGCCGCCTTAGACACAGACTGGTCTAAAGGGTGCTGCTGGGGAGAAACAGAGGAAGAGTCAGTGAGCTGGAGAGAGGCCACGAATGATACTCTTTTATTGCAAATACGGACTAAATCCAGTCCTTGCTAGGCAGATTTCCCTGAATTCAGCAGATGCTTTGCCTGAGCCAGGCCTTGCTATCAATGCATTAAACGCAAGGATCTCTCTCTGATTGCAAGAGCAGCCACACAAGAGAAATGGAGGAGAAATAAGGACAGCTTCTACAATATTTTTAAGTTGTGAAATTACTGCAAAAAAACCCTGAGCCATGCCTCTTTCTGGGGACTCTGAGAGTGGCTCATAAACCCGTATTTTATCTCTCCACTCTTCATCAAACACTGGAGGCAAGTTCTGCAAATTGTTCAGGCATCCCAAAGATTTATTGACCTACCAGTCCTGATTTCCCAAGCCTGACACTTCAGCATGGTGTGGAGATAAACACCCTGCCACCCCCTAGGGCCTTGTGCAGACAAGAGAAGGTGACTTATAAAACCTTGTTTCCCACATGTTTTAGCTCATTTTATTCCTTAGCTAGTACCAAGGACAGGCATGAGTTCCCACCTCTCAGCAGGTCCCCTCCAGCCATGGTCAAGGCAAGGACATCCACACCAGGGTCAGCCTGACCATGGGTAGAAGAACCCCTGGGACTGGTTAAAAGCCTTGTAGGTAAAAAAAAAATGTGTTACCTGAGTCTTTGCCATTTTAAACCATATTTTCTCTAAAGACTCATAAAACAGGTGCCCACCTTGCCACTGTCCAGGGGCCAGCTGAGGACAGGGGACTCCTAGACCCCCATCTGCAGCATGTTGCAATACTGTTCATATAATGGTTTGAGCCACACAGTTATTCCTTTCCATTGCCAGGAGCCAGAGTGGCCTCAGGGGTTGAGGCACAGCTCCTACTCCCAAGCCCAGGCCGCAGAACACACCAGCACAGCCGAACTGGCCCTGCTCAATCAACCAGCATGCAGCTCACTGCAATCGCCTCTGCTGCAAAAGAGCAACCCCCCAAATCTCCCAGAGTCCCGCCTTAGGCACTGAGGCTAAGTGGACTCATGTCCAGAGCACCAGTGACTTGTCAGTGCAGGATTTAGCTGGCATAGCAGAATTTGGGTCTCTGATTCCCGCAAGGGACCTCGCAGAGCCCTTGCCCTCCTGAACACACATGTGATAGCCAGTGTTTCTGGGGCTTCCCCTGGCCCCAGCCATTTCCCCTGCTGACAGCCCCCTGTGCTCTCTCCCTAAGGTGTGCGGGGCGTTTCTCTCCTCCGACTGGAGTGAAAGGAAAAAGAGTGGGGCAACATCAGGCTTTTTTGGGACAGGGGAATGCTTTGTGTTTACTGTAAGTCACATTTTACTTCTGGGTTTACGCTTATGGGTTTGTCTGTTACTTTTTCCTTTACCCCTCTGACAACTCAGGGCATGGTGGCACCAAGCTGCTTCCTTACCATGGTCCCACCGCTGCCCCTTAGCTCTGGGAGGAGGCAGCAGCACAGAAATTGCTGTGCTGGATCAGAGCAAATGGAGAATTAACTCCTGCCTTGGGTAAGCCGGCTTGTCCCGAGCCCCCGAGGCAACGTGGAATAACCCGAGTGGGTCTTGGAGCATTCTCCTGGGATGACAGCAGGGCAGCATGTGCAGCAGGGCGGGTTTCTGCCCCGTTTGCATGGGGCAGCTCCTGGATGGAGCATTCCCAAATCAGCCCCAGCATCCCTGCAGAGGGAGCAGGCTGAGCTGGTCCAAGAGATCCTGGGGCAAAGTCCAGCATCCATCCAGCATCCACCCAGCAATGTGGGCAGTGCAGGTTTGCCCATCTCCAGCAGCACCTGGCAAAGACAAAACCAACTTCTCGGTCACAGCCACCTCCAGAGCAGCCCTGGCACTGCAGATGCCTTGTCCCTTCCCTGCCCCAGGTCCAGACCTGGCACACAGCATTTGGCCCCTGAGCCATCTGGCCAGGCAGCACCATCTTCTCCCAGCAATGGAGAGATGCTCCAGAGGACAGGGCTCACCATGTTTCTCCTTTCCAGGTGCACCCAGAGACAGAGAGGTACGAGTGGGTGTTCATCAAGAAGCCGGAGCTGGCCAAAGCCGTGCCGCGCTCACGTCAGCGGTCACCTTCCCCCTCTCCCGCATCCCTCCTCGGCTCCTCCCCAGACAGACGCAGCACCAGCTCAAACCATCTCACCGTGCCCACACCGCAGAGGAAAGGCCGTCTCTCCCCGTTTCTGGCCATCAGGCATTTCCTTCTGCCTTCCAAAACAGCCTCCATGTTCATGTCCGGGTCACAGGAAGGGATCATTATTGGTAATTACCAAATGGTGCGCCCCCCCGCCCCAACACACCGCTGCTTTGGCTGAAAAGGGCTCTACTCCAGATTAAAATCTGAGCTGCCTGTAGAGGCAAAGACCTCCTGGTTTAGGATATCAATTTAAAGTCAGAGGAGATGAAGTCAGACCCCTCTTCCTCAAATTAGCAGGAGAGTGTAAAGCTACACAGGGGCAAGGATGCTTTTTCTGAGAGCCTCAGGGGGCTCTGCCAGCCAAGGGAGAGCACCATAACCCAAACTTCCTGGTGAGGTTCGCACCCTTGGGGCTGGCATTTCCTTTCCCAGCCCTTCCCTCCACTTTGTGCAGGATGGAGAGGAGATTTAGGTGAGGATCAGCCCAAGGAAGGGCCAGGCATGGTCACCCAGAGCAGACATGCCAGCTGTCTGCCAGCTCAGGCTTGGGCATGGGGGCTGAATCTTTGTGCCTCTGCTGGGGTGGGTTCAGCAGAGGAGTGCAGCAAGTCAGAAATGCCTGCAGCACTGACAGCTGCTGCTGCCTCCCTTCCAGCCCTTGGGAGCAGGATCAGGGCAAGCCCGGCTGCAGGGATGCAAGGAGCTTTCCTTGTTTTCCAACTCTCCAAGCAGTTTAATAATTCAGCTTGTGCTACCAGGGCAACCTCTCGCACTGGCTGCCCTGCAAATAGCTCTCCGTGAGCTCTGCCTCCACGCTGACATCCCAATTAGCAGAGAAGGCAGCTCAGGGCAGCCCCAGCCCAGCTCTGCACCGTGGCAACAGGACAGAAAGCTGGGAGATGGGCACAGTCCTGAGAGGCCTTGTCAGCTGGGCCAGTGCCCCTGCTTGGGCGGCAAGGTGGGGAGAGCAGATCCCAACCATCTTGCTTGCTTTTGCAGGTGGAGGAGGAGGGCAAGCTCTGTCCCTTGACGCCAACCTGCTCTGGGGGCACACAGAGCACTGTGAGACCTTCGACAACCCTCCACTCTGCCAGGAGAACTTCAAGGTGCAGCTCTTGGAAGTGTGGGGCTTTCAAAACACCTAGGTCCTGTGAGGGACAGCCCCTCACCGTGCCATCCACGGAGATGGGGACCCCTTGCTTCATGGGCCACCACCCTGGCCTGCCTGCTGCGGTCTCTGCCAGCAGAGCCGCAGGCACCTCCAGTCGCCATCCTCCCCTCCATGGTCAACTGTCATGGTGGTGTGGAGGGGGGGCAATGCAGTGCCAGGAACGGGACTGTAGGTGCTGCCTTCAGGGACATTTGAGGTCCTCTCCCACAGTTTAGACCTGGCCCACTCCACCCAGTCTGTCCCAGTTCAGGATGCTGGAGGGGAGGTGAGCCAGTCCAGTGTTTCTCACACGTCCCTGGCCTGTTTGCAGCTTGGGGCTCAACAGCAAACCAGCGGTACTGCAGCACAGGCAGATTTTACAGGAATTTTGAGCCTAGGCAAAACCAAACACTGAGGTACAAAGCTTACCAGAAACACCCTCAGACCTTGCTTCCCCTTGCTGCTAAGCCCAGAACCACCCTTCGAGCCATATGCAGAATTTTGTAGCCTCTGCAGGTTACCAGGACTCCCATGGGATCATGCACTGATCACCATCCAGCACAGTGCAAGAGACCCTTTTTGTCCATGGTTGAAACTGCTGATCAGTGATTAGCAAAGTCCTAACTGGTGTTTATACACCGGCACCCAACAAGAACCCCCCAGCTGCGTACCTGCCTTGCCATTTTTGTATTAAACTGAAGATCTATATTCACTACAAAGGGCTGATGTAAGACTGCGAGCAGTGAATACATATGAGCCTTAACCAACGTGCCCTGACTACCTGGGGTCAGGACAATGGGAGACATGCCATTTTAAAACATGAAATATGAATGTGTACGCGTAGCTCGGTCAGACAAGGCAACCCTCATGTGAGGGTTGTAGACCATAGAGATATCATTCCGGCTGCAGGATGAGAACATCCCCCACATCCAAATATACTTTCCACTTGTGGTTTTATCTTTCATATATTCCACTCCTCGAGCTATTCAGAGCAGGAGCTACCGCTACCTCGGTGCCTGCTTCCAGCAATGGGAGGAGGACACGGGCAGGAGCAAGGCGATGGCAGCAAGCTCACACAGTACCAGTCATGCAGCAGACCTAGGAATTAATTGCTTCTAGCCTTCAAAGGGTATGCAGGTAAGGTGAGGAGGTGAGACACAGCCGTCCGCACCCTTGTTCCTGGCCTTTGCCCACAGAGCTCAAATGAAAGAACACTGCCCAGTCACCCTTTCCCTTCAATTAAAAAGCTCTGCTAGGCTGTCCTCAGTATTTCTTTCTTTTCCGTGATCATGTACTGGACTTTCTGTCCAGCTGAAAGTTTCCCAAGGGAGTCCCTCTCCCTTCCCAAGAGGCTGTTTCGCCTCTCCACCCAGAGATGCACAGGATGCACGACCTGCCTGGCAATGCAAAGCCCTTCGTTAGCAACCTGGCCTGACCTCCTCTCAGCGGTCTTCGGAGTATTTCCTTGTAAGGGGCAAGCAGGGCCCGTCTAATGTATTAAAATACCAGGGGCTGAGGTTGTATCGTGCAGGCCATGGATGTCTCTGATGCGGTGGCAGAGCCTGCGAGTCCCTCTGAGGCTGTGCGCGCTGTGTACCTACGCTCCCCGCCGATTACAGCCGTAAATCACAATGGATGTCAGCGCGCTTATTGCATTCACTGCCTGTAATCTGATGAGCGCCTCTGCCATTTCTGAAAGGGATGCTGCAGTCCTTTTTCTTCTTGCGCTTTATTCCATTACTGAATAAAGTTCAAAACTCTTGGAGAATAAAAATAACCCCTGAAACTGCGCCTGGGAAGCAGAGGGGCCGGCAGGCTGAGGGGACATGTCACGGCATATAAAGAGACCTTTCATCTTGCCGTTGACTGCAGCGGGGTCAGCACAGACCAAACCGCTGCTCTCCGACGGCTCTCGGCGGCCCAGGCCAAACGGGGCCGGCCGGGAGAGGGGTGAAGGGCAGCCCCAGCGACGGCTGCCTCTCCGGCCCGGCCTCACCCCCTCACCGGCAGCCCGGGCGGGCGGCGGCCGAGCCCGCAGCCCCACGGCGGCCGAGCCCGCCCGCCCCTTCTTCTCTAGCAGGAGCGGGGCTGCCGGCCCGTCCCACACAGCCAGCCCCCCCTGAGGACAGGACAAGGCCGGATCCCTCAGTCCGGGGCCCTCCCGCTCCGGCCGCGCCGTTCCCGGTGACGGGGCAGCCCAGGCCCGGCCCGCGGAACCGCCTGAGGGCGGCGGGGACCGCCCCCGCCCCCGCCCCCGCCCGGCACCGCCCCCTGCCGGCCGGGGCGCGCGGCAGGCCCCTGCGCGCAGGCGCGGTTGCCGTGGCGACGCGTCCCCAGCGCGGGGCGATGGCGGGCGAGCTGGAGCTGCGGGCGGCCATCGGCTTCAACGGTAGGGGGGGGCGCCTGAGGGGCGCTGAGGGGGCCTGGGGCACCGCAGGGGCAGCGGGGAGGGGGGCGGGAGTGGGGGCACCGTGGGGGCAGCCGTTGGGGCACGGGTGGCCAGCGGACTGGTTGAGGGGAGGCGGACGCCGTGGGGGGCAGGCGTGGGGCAGCCGTGGGTCTCGGCTGGGGCTGTGGTGGGTGCTGTGGGGTGGGCCGGGAGCAGCGGGTGAGCGCGGTCCCTCCTGCCCCCCTCGCCGCCTCCTCGTGCTCGCCGTGCCCGCCATCCCGAGACGGACGCAAAGTGAAGAGCGGGAAGAGTTTGACAGAATAGTAGGTTGGGGTTTCTTTTTTTGTAATTACCCAGCTTACTAGAATGAGTTTCATTTCAAAATAAAACCAGCTCAGGTTGCGCAAAGTACTGTCATAAACGCTCCTGTGACCCGGGGATGGGGGCTAGGCACTGGGGCTTCTCCAGCCAACCGCCTTCTCGGGAAATTTGTGGCTTTGCAGCTATTTTGAGGCGGGACGTGGCAACATGGACTGGTGATGTGGCCTCCATAAATCAGCAGGTGCTCCTGGAGAACCCTCTGTGCTGAAGGGCTCAGACCTCTGGGCCAGTTACATCTCCTCGTAGCCGTAGGAAGCACAGCGCGGTCCAAAACATGTAAAGGTGATCCTGGAGTTCTACACGGGGTTGTTACAGAATCACAGAATGGTTTGGGTTGGAAGGGACCTTAGAGATCATCTAGTTCCAAACCCCCTGCCATGGGCAGGGACACCTTCCACTAGAGCAGGTTGCTCAAAGACCCATCCAACCTGGCCTTGAACACTTCCAGGGATGGGGCAGCCACCACTTCTCTGGGCAACCTGTTCTAGTGCCTCACCACCCTCACAGTGAAGAACTTCTTCCTTACATCTATTCTAAATCTACCCTCTTTCAGTTTAAAGCCATTACCCCTTGTCCTGTCACTACACGCCCTTGTAAAAAGTTCCTCTCCAGCTTTCTTGTAGGCCCCCTTTAGGTACTGGAAGGCTGCTATAGGGTTTTTCCCAGAGCTTTCTCTTCTCCAGGCTGAAGAACCCCAACTCTCTCAGCCTGTCTTCATAGGAGAGGTGCTCCAGCCCTCTGATCATCTTCATGGCACTTCTCTGGACTCACTCCAACAGGTCCATGTCCTTCTTATGTTGGGGGCCCCAGAGCTGAACGCAGTACTGCAGGTGGGGTCTCACGAGAGCGGAGGGGAGAATCCCCTCCCTCGACCTGCTGGTCACGCTTCTTTTGATGCAGCCCAGGATACGGTTGGCTTTCTGGGCTGTGAGCACACACTAGCGGGTCATGTGGAGCTTCTCATCAACCAACACCCCTAGGTCCTTCTCCTCAGGGCTGCTCTCAATCCACTCGTAGCCCAGCCTGTATTTGTTCTTGGGATTGCCCCGACCCATGTGCAGGACCTTGCACTTGGCCTTGTTGACCTTCCTGAGGTTTGTGCAGGCCCACCTCTCAAGCCTGTCAAGGTCCCTCTGGATGGCATCCCTTCCCTCCAGCGTGTCGACCGCACTGCACAGCTTGGTGTTGTCGGCAAACTTGCTGAGGGTGCGCTCGATCCCGCTGTCCATGTCGCCGACAAAGATGTTAAACAGTGCTGGTCCCAAGACCGATGACCCCTGAGGAACACCACTCGTCACTGCTCTCCACTTGGACATCGAGCTGTTGACTGCAGCTCTTTGAGTGCGACCATCCAGCCAATTCCCTATCCACCGAGGGGTCCATCTGTCAAATCCATGTCTCTCCAACTTAGAGACAAGGATGTCATGTGGGACAGCGTCAAATGCTTTGCACAAGTCCAGGTAGATGACGTCAGCTGCTCTTCCCTTATCCACCAACGCTGTAACCCATTGTAGAAGGCCACCAAATTTGTCAGGCGTGATTTGCCCTTAGTGAAGCGATGTTGGCTGTCACCAATCACCTCCTTATTTCCCATGTGCCTTAGCATAGTTTCCAGGAGGATCTGCTCCATGATCTTGCTGGGTTCTGCTGAATGGCTTTGGAGGGAACTGGAAAGCTCTTGGTTTTGCCCTCCTTGTGAGATAAACTTTGGGGAACAAGCAATTTCCCCTTAGGGAGGGCAATTAGCAAGGCCACTAGTGCAGAGGTGTTGGGGAGAGGTCAGCCTGCTCTTGGGACTGCGTGCTTCAGGCAGAGTAAGAGAATTTACCTGCAGCCACCGGAACTGTTAGCAGCCAGCAGATCTTTCACTCCTTTCTCTTGCAGGGCATATACCCTGTGGCTTGATCTGCCACCCTGATAAGGAGCACATTCTCTATCCTCTGGGATGTACTGTGGTTATTCAAGAGCTGGACAGTAAGAAACAGACTTTCTTGCATGGTCACACCAATAATGTCTCCTGCATCGTCGTGTCCAGGGATGGGATGTACGTTGCTTCTGGACAAGTCACTTTCATGGGCTTCAAGGTGGATAATGCTCTATTTCTAACTGTATAATATTGACCAAAGAAATTGGAGTTGGCTTGCCAGCAGAGGGAACACCTTTTGTTTATTTTTTCTTTTGTTGGAAAACAAATGCCTACAGTAGGAGGGTGTTGCAGAGAATGGGAAATTGTGGCTAGTCCATTGCTGGATGTGCCTTCATGTTTTTGTAAAGTCTTAAGCCTTCCCCCTAGGATCAGGATAACCAGATTGAGAGGTCTCTTAATTCCATTCCCTTTTATCCAAAGTGTTGTGTGCATATGGCAGCCTAAATCTCATTAAACATTAATTAATAAATGGTGTTGTATTTAAAGTGGTACCTGATTTTCAGAGCTGATTAGGGCTTTCAAAAGCCCTTGACAGGTGCCTACCTGCCTTTTTAGACCTCTGAAGTTCTTTATGGTTTAATTTTTGCCTATTTGAAAAGACCCTAAGACACCTGGAAGGAATCAAGTATTAGTGTTTTCAGTATTTTAAAATCTATGTCAAATACCCAGTGTCTCAGGGTAAATTTTGGTTCTGAAATGAAGTAAAGCTACTCAACCGGAAGGCTGGAATAATGCTTCTTACAGCACCTGATCCGAAGCGTTTTTGTGTCAGTGGAGCCCTGGGCTGGATAGAAGCTGACCTTGGGCTTGACTGCTTCTAATACCTTTCCTGCCAAAGAAAGTTTTCATACCTAATCCTGTGTGTTATATCTAATTCTCCGGCTTTGACCGCTTCTCCTTGGCACCTCAGGCAGACATCATTCTGTGGGATTTCCAGACAAAGGAGTTACTTGCTCGGCTGTCACTTCATAAGGGTAGAATTGAAGGACTAGCGTTTTCTCCAAACAACCTTTATCTCATGTCGCTGGGAGGCCAGGATGATGACAGGTAACAATTTCTGCTTCTTGTCACACCATTTCCAACAAGTTGTAGGGCATCGAAGACTGCTCTTAGGGAGTACTCGCTCCTCCCTCTTCTGTCAGTCTGACTCTTTCCCCTGTTGGTGTCTCTCCTCAATGATCCAGCTCTGTCTGATGGCAAGCCAGGTGGGTACCGTGGGCAGAGTGCAGGGTATGGGGAAAGATGAGGGGAGCAGCTAATTCTTAAGCTGGCGTCATCGCCCAGAAACTTTACAGAGCCTGCACAGTTAGCTGGCTTAATGCACTGCCCTGAAGAAGTATAAATTTCACTGAGGGCTTGCTTTAACAGAGAGAAAACTAGGAGTGGGATAAAAAGTTATTTTAAATCAGATTTTACAAATGGCCTAAGATATGATTAGAGTCTTGCTCAGCAGAAGGAATCCAACAAATACACATACTCTTGCTTTAGGAGCAGGGGATGTAAACTGCAGTTCCACACATTTGTGATAAAGCTTTTCTTGGGTAAAATCTTTACAAAGTGATTTTTATTGTGTATCCAGGTGGGAACAGACTACAGGAAAATAGGTTTTGTCTTGTTTTTGTTTTTAAGTAATTTGTTTGTAATTAATGTAAAAAAGTGAAGCTATTTAAAGCCCCTCCTTCTCCTGCAGCGTGGTTGTGTGGCAAGTTGGTAAGAGAGAGGCTGTCTGCGGGAGCCCTGCCTCAGCATGCCGATCAGGGAGTGCAACCATCGTGGTGTGCTCCAGCTGCAGAGACGAGATGTTTGTTACCGCTGGAAAGTAAGGTTTTATTTAGATGAAAGAAATAAGGGGAAGAACCCATGGACCTATTTCCTTTTACAAAGAGTCTTTACTTAAATACAAGGAAACTTAAGCAACTGTGTGCTTGTGTTTTTTCTTTTGCTCTGAATGGACCCACTAATATCCATCAGCTTGTCCCTTTAAGGCATTGCTGCTTGTTCTACATATAAAAATATGTTTTCAAAGCAGCACACAGGGACCTGCATGCATCACTTCTGTTCCTGATAGCAGGATTTTGTACTCAGTATTCCCCATGCAGTGTTTAAAATATTTAGTTGTCAGTGTTTACACGAGAAAAGCAGTCAATGAGTGGCTCTGAACAATGGTTAATTAATGTAGAAACAATGATATCTTGCAGGTTGTTGGGTCACCTCCTATCCTCATCAGATGTGATGTACAGTTGGTCACTGGCTTATAACAAAAGTTGGTACAAAAAGTCACATTTTGCATGGATTTGAGGCAGCCCCCGTATACGTAGCCTGACATTTAAACTTGCTGAGGATCTGCACCTCCCTTTAAATCAGGGAAAGCTTTGGATGCTCTTGGCTGCAGTTGGACTTATGAGTGCTTATTATGTCTTCGCAATTTTAACACTTTGTTAAATGTAAGGGCAACTGTGTGGAAAGATTTTATATTGGCTCCTATGTTGTCAATTAAATTGTGCTAGAAAATAGCTGAAAGTGTCCCATACTGTTCATTTCCCATTCTAAGAACTAAGATTGCCACACTGCATGTCTCTTTGGGAAATGAAGTGTCAAGGTTGTTATGTACTCCTCCATAATCCTTGTATGGTTTTGCTGAACCTTTAAGATTTTTGATTTACCTGGAAAAAGTTACTGTAGGAGACAGTGGAACAGACAGACACTTACTTCTGGCTTCTCTGATACTGTTCTTTTCCTCCTTATTAAAATTTCAGAACAATGTAGCCTTGTAAACGCTTTTTAATTCTTCTAGTAGAGAAAAAACTTGGATGTTTCTGCATACATAGATTTAATCCCACTGTATTCGTTCTTATAGTGGGACCATTCGAGTATGGGAACTGGATCTAGCAAATAGGAAAATCTACCCAACTGAATGCCAGACAGGGCAACTGAGAAGAGTGATCACGTGTGGTAAGGTAAGTTTCAGCCAAAATTATTTGGCTAAACTAAGAAACTCTCTACAGACTAGAGAAAAATGATGAACTTTTATAGTAATGCTAGAAGTGCCAATTACAACTGCATGATGGCAGTGAAGTTACTAAGTGTTGGCTCATGGCAGATGGTCTCCCACAGTTTCTTTACCCTGGGAAAGAGTGTTTTGAATGCTCCTGAAGAGAAGCAGCATGTATTTTAGTCACAGGCTCTAGCACCCAGAGAATCCCACTTTTGCTTCAAAATGTTATCTAGATTTGGTTAGAAAATGTCTTGTGTTCAGCAGTGTTATGGATCTTTGCAGTGTGACAGATGAAAACATTGACTGTATCCGCTCAGATTAAATCTTGGCAATACACTGAAATAAAGCTATTTATGCAGCCCTGTGCTGGGCATGGGACAAGTGTCTCGCTATCTGGACCGTGATCTCTTTTTTTTTTGTGCTTTCCTATAGATGGCAGATGATGATAATTATTTTTACGTTGGCACATCAAGTGGTGATGTTCTGAAAGTGAATACAAACAACAAGCTGATGACTGACTATGGGCCCCAGAAGGAGAAGTTTAGCTCAGTGAGTAGCAGCTCTGTGACTTGAATTTTTCCTTACCCTCCTCTTTCTCAGTAACTGAAAGTAGGGGAACCTCCAGGAGAATCATTATAAAGTTGATTCACGGACTAACCCTTTTTCTGTGCCATTAGTTCTTTGTGAGCATCTCAGTCTTGATTCTGAAGTCTAAGACTGTTAGCTTGGCTTTCTTCAGCTTCATTTGGCTCAGAATTTGGGTTTTACCTGAATCTCATGTGTCATCCCACAGAGTCTCTCTTAAACTAAATCTGGAAAAAGTCATAAAAAGTGAAAAATAAGCATAAAAATGAGTAGTTCCTGAGTTGGGAGTTTTTAGGGAGATAGTAGCTGCAGTGAGACAGAGGACATTCCTAGGAAGACTGGCAGAAGTGCTTATTTAAGAGGCTTTCCTGCACTTTGTGCTATAAGGTTCTATGTTTGGATCTTACAGAATTGTTAAATTGTCTGGTCTGAAATTTTCCAAGACCACTGTTTGCCACAGGAAGAGTATTTTGTAAAAATTTCAAAACACTACAATTGCTCTTAAGAAACCCTCAACCCCCTAGTTTTTTGTGCTTGTTCCATGTACCATTCCTCCCCCTTCCCTTCAGGATGTTGTCTTTCTGAAGTTCAGACTCTGCCACTGATGAGGCAGAGGTCTTACTGAAAAAGGTAGTATAGATAATATATTTAAAGAGTTTATTATAATGCATATGCACAATTAGGACAAAACAAGGTTGCACAGGACCCATTGATTCTATTGCTTTTTAATTTCTGAGTGCTTGAATTCATAACACCAAATTTCTTTTAACTTAGCTTTTTTTGTCTATAATTGTGACTCATGGGTCTTAGTATGAGGATCCTGAGACAGGAGTATCTCCTGAATAAGGAGCTTTTGGCCTTTCATTGCACAAGAATTCTGCATGCAGGGAGCTGTAATGATAAACAATCAGCACCAGCTAGTACACTTGCTCTTGACTTCTCTTTATTTGTTGCTATAAAAGACTTCTTGTAGCTTCTCAGGTTATACCCAGTGGAGGGCATAATACCTAAGGAATTCAAACAGTTCCCTGAAAAACTTTCTTGCATAAGGTTGAATGTATTTTGTGATTCTGTTAGCAATCATGAAAATAAGTGAGCAGCAAGGGATGCAATGCAGATGTAAGTACCAGAAGTACTTACCGTTAGGGATGCCATGAGGAAGCTGTCCTAGAAAGAAGCAAATCTTGTTTGAGAGTAAACATGAGACTAACAAGAACTGTAAGAAAAATTCAGCAGTAAACCCCAAAGAAAAATCTACTGTGGACTTGTTTCTCCAAACCTCCTGAACTTTGCTTATACCAACAAATGTACATACAAACCACATATGTGCCCATTCAAACTGTAGTTTCTTCTGTTACAAATGCACGCCCACATCTCTGGGATAACTTGGAGCCACTGGGTTCTTTGAAATACATTTCAATGTTTATCTATTCCAGAAGGTTGGAGAAGTTATTACTTGTTTTTCCCACTTGCATTGTAGGAATGTAAGTAACTTAATTCTGTGCATGTATTAAGTGACAAGACTGTATGTATTTTGTTTCCCTGATAGAAATCCTAAGTTTGCTGAATGTGCATTAGATCTCTTGTGGGTATACCTGTACTGTACGCTGTTAAGTCAGTCTTCTAGCAGTCATCCTGCAGGGTTTTGCATCCACACAGGACCCATGTCCTGGCTGATCTCTGGTGTTTCTTATGCCAAGGTCTTGATGATTGAATATCACCTCCCCCTTTAAATGCTTGCATGCTTTTGAGTCCCTCTACATCTAGCAGTACGTGTACCTTGCCTAGAGTACCTGGTTGAAGCCACACCAGGTCCTGAACTCCTTGCCTTCAGGTGTGAGGGAAAGGTGCCAAATGCATTTGAAACAGAACTTCACAAAAAATATACTTCTGAGACCATTGCTAAAGAAGCAATCAAATAGGGTCATTAGCAGGATGCCATGCAATCTGGGGGTTGAAAGAGGGCCTAGGGCCTCTTAGAGAAAAGCAGAGGCTCAAAGCCAGACCACAGTCCAATCCATACTGTGAGGGGTTTTATTATAAGGCAAATCCATAGGAACTGCAGTTTGTGGCAGAGACCTTTGGAGCACCACGAGTTTCAGCTGACATTGCTTCTGATAATGAAAAGCTGAAATAAAACAGGACCTTTGGCTATGCAAGAGACTGACAAGATGTTTGGGAGAAGATCCAGAAGTGGATCTTGTCACAGCTGCCTGCCAGCCTTGTGGATGAGACCTGAGCTGGTAGGCATTAATGTGACTTAAACTTTGTTTTATTAGTGTTATGTAATGGCAGCTACTTAAGATATACCACTGGTCACGTTAGGAGAAGGGAAAGAAAAGGAGACATTCACATTGGGTGGAAATAACAAGTAGTCCTTCCAGTCTCCTCCTTTACCCTGTTGCTTAAAATGGACATTTCTGTTCAGAGACAGGCTTTTCAATCAGACACGTGCTCAACCCTATTACCCCTTCTCCTCTTGCTTACACCCTCCCTGCTCTCTTCCCTCATTCTTACCAATCAGTTTCCAAATGCCCAAAATGGGAAATTTATCAGGGCGAACCTGTATTATTGCAGTCAGTGGGAAGGTACTCGTACATTTTTATCTCCAGCTACTGTCAGATCCACTTTCATACTTTCCATTTCTCCCTTCCTAGCTCCGTACTGTGATTCCCTTTCCACCCACCCACATCTCTGCATACAAATAATACCTTGTCACTAGACTGTCAACAAGTCCTTGCTGAACACACATAGGATCTAATGTTTTATGACAGAAATTTCCAATTGTATCATAGTCTTCAATGCCCGAAGAGGTATTTTGCACATGTGTTTTCAAGTCAAAACCACAGCATTTATCAAAACAAAAGTATTTGCATCCTTGTTTCTCCACATTTTAGTACATCATATTGGCAACTCAAGGAGAAGTGTTAATTTTTATTTCCTGCTCCCGCCACAGCCCCCACCGCCCCCCAGCAGACCTGTGTGTATTTCACAGGACATCTTTTGTCTCTTTCTTGAAGATTTACCATGTATCAGTACTTGTAACAAAAATTCTCACCTCTCTAGCCATAGCTTGTTTCAGAAGTGAGCCATGCTGTTTCAAGGTAGGCATGACTACTGCAAAGCATGGCTTTTGGGACATGCCCTGCCTTTCCTAACCAGGTATTTCCCTGCTCCGTGGCAGGGAGGTTGGCCATACAGCCTCCAGTGGTGGAACTGTCCCAGCCTCCCTCTCCACGGCACTGTTTTCATTCATCACTGCGTTGCAATTCTACTGAAGAGATGCATATTTGTGAACGAACATTATCCTGTATGTCTGAAAACCTTGTTTACCAGTCACACCGGGGAATTATGAGACAGTGGCATACCATGAAACTCTCAACCTGGAATCCACAGCCACCCCACGATGAGCATATCTTTAAAAAAAGAGTTTAGACACTTCTTGGGTGAGGAGAAGATGTTTAGTGAAAATAAGTTTGGTCAACCTTAAAGGAGCTTTGCCTTTAGACATATAAGAATGTGTTTATTATGTAGACATGATCTGAAGATTTCTCTGTTTCTGTTTTGAAGAGGAGTGGCAGAATAGCTCACTGGTATGATGAAGCAACTTGTTTTCCATCTACATGGAATTAAGTTTAAGTGCATTTCTGTAATGTCTATAAATACTGGAATAAACAGCAAAATTAATTTTTATTCTCGTTGCAAGCTTGAGGAGCTATAAGGCACCCGTTCAGATGCAAAGTGGGATGTACGATTGCAAATGCATTTTCAGAAATAGTTGGAGTGATTTGCATTGCAAAAAAAAAAAATATTTAAAGGAGGTGCACTGGAAGGGTTCATAGGGCACTCAAGAACTTTGCAAGGGATGAGAACGGGACAAAGAGCAAGTATCCCTGCAGGGAAGGGAATGGGCAGGTGGGATTTTTGCTGGCATTTTTATTTATAATCATACTTCAAAGCAGTGGTTTCTTTTTGTAAGAAGTAAATAATGAATGGTGATATTTTTAACCTCCTACATTAGACTCTGCATTTCATCTACGAGAGGTCTGGCAGTATATAAAATAGAGTATTCATCGCATCATTAACGTGAACTCCTGGATTCCATGAATAACAAGTACAATTTATAAAGCTATCTGTTTACTCGTGGTGATTCAGAGAACAGACTGGACAAGAAAGAAGACAATTACCAAGTCAAGGTTGAAATCAAACTCTGATGATTTTGAGAGCCTAGCAATGAATCCTAGCCACTTTAAGGTTGGGGTTTTTTCTCTCTTAATAATACCCGCTTCCCTCTCAAATTGAAGAACTGAAGAGAATACCTTGGAAAAATCAAAGCAGTCTTGGCAGTGCTGCAAAAACTCTAATTTATTAGCAAGTAGCAGGGAGCTGTAATCAGATAAACTACGTAGTCATAGGTTTGATTTCTAATGCCGCCACCTGCCATAATGCTAAACCCAAAGGGCATTTGAGGTGGAAGTCTTTTACAGGAAAAACTGCAAAACAGTAGATCAAAAGACAGTTGATGGGCCTGTGATAACAGAGCACTCGCAAAATGCTGCCAACAGCTCATAGGAAATTTTTTAAAACATTGTTCAGAAAGAGTTCTGCTTATGGATCATATTTCTAATTAAAATGAAAGCCTTTGTTCTCATGCTTTTGCTAAGAATATTTGCATGAAACCTGGCTTCCTGCCTGGTAGTGTTGTGATAGTATGGCATAAAATCCTCTCTGGAGGTTGTGTTTTTCACGGTGATCAGTCCTGATATTACAGGAGATTGTGGATATGCTACTGGTGGAGACAGACTGATGAAGAAATCCAGTGCAATTAAATTACAAATCAGGAAAATTTTTTTCAATTTTTTTTTTGCAATCCACATTTATTTGATCCTGAAGTTAAATAGTCCTTAAACTGACGCATAGGTGGGTATAAGGCTGCTTGGAATGCCCAGTTACGTATATGGTGATTTTTTTTTCTTCAAAAAGTATAAGCAAGATTTTAAAAACAATCAGTTGCTTCTATTTCATTGGATAATTGAACAGAAGTAATTTTTCCAAATTCACCAGACCTTGTCTGTTGCTTTTGCAACATCCTTTCCAGGTCTAAATAACTCAAATGTCCATTTTTATTTTCTCTTTTTTCTTCACTTCCTCTCTCATCTTCCTTAGAGCTTCAGTCCTTTCTACACGGTAAATCAGCCCTTTCTGGCTTTCATTCTTTTAAACACTCTGAAAGTGTTTAGTCCTGAAAATTTCCTGGGGTTAGGCCAGATTAATGCTTGAAAAGAACAGGAATGCTGGGTGGTGCTGCTTATATGTCAGACTTTATCATAAAGTGCTGACACCTGTATTTGTTCAAAAATCACAAACCAAGCACATGACAGTGATATCTTCCTAAAGAATAAATGCAGAATTACTCTGATTTGCCTCTTGGTTATTATTCTTTGAGAAGTCACTTTTTCATGCTTTCGCAACACTAAATGCTAGAGGTGTTTTCTTTTTCCAAGAAAAAACTTTACCAAACAGAAATTGTTGTTTTCACATAATGGCTCTACGAGCTCAGGCTTAGAGAAAAAAAATCATAATACTGTGAACATACTATCACAACAGTTGGCAATACTGCTTATTAACCTAGGTAGTGGCAAATGTTGCTGGAGTATGTACTGCAACTTCAAATGTCAAGCTCAACAGACTCCTTACAAGTCACGGGGAGCCTGGAGCTGCTACCAGCTGGCCTGTGCCTCTTGTACATGCTTCCTTCGTGACAGAGCTTAGTTTTCAATCCAAGTTTTGATGGCATAAAGCTCCTTTATTTCCTTTTTTTTTTTTTCCTTTCCATTTCAGCCATGCATATGTTCCCCAAGCTAGTAGGGATATTTTTCTAAGTAAGAATATCAGGATTTAACCCCACAGAAGTAGTTTCAACCCTCTTGCAGCCTATTTTGGGGGTCTCTCAGATTTTCAAGAATTAATCTGTTGTCTCGTATACAGAAGAGTAATATTACTTCACAGGTAGCAGAACCAAAGCAGAGACCAACTTTTCTTATACTTGAAATTTTGTGGCTTGGCTAAGGACTGTTTTTGTTTGTTTGCTGGTTTTGTTTGTGGTTGTTTTTTTTTACTGCAGTCTGGTGCTTTATCCACTGAAAAGCATTTTTTTTTCTAATGGTTGACCTCCTGTTGATCTACTCATCTTAGTAAATAGCAGAAACCCGTGTTGATGATGGGCTGACTAATTTTCAAAGCTCTTCTGTGACAAATGTCTTTTATTTCTAGTAGGTGGGAGATGGGATTGCATCTTTTAGACAGGGAGAGAGGCCTGGGACACAGAGGATCTGTCCTAAAAGCAGCTATAGGAAAGGACGCTTAGGCTGAGTTTTATCCTCTGTTGTTTTCGTGTCTGATAGATGAAGAACCAGTGGAAGGAAAAGTGGAGGCACTAATACAAAATGTGCGTATTGCTTGCTGGAATGAGGTAAGGATATGTAGGCTCATGCACAGTCCCAGCTGCTCTGAAGGATTCGTGATGGTGCTATTTACTTGCTCTTTAAAGACTCATACTGGAGTAGTTCATATACACCTGTAATTAATAACTCTTTTCTCCCTTCTCCCTCTAGAGAGTCACTCTTTAGCCTAGGTCAGTCAAAGAATACTGATAAAGCCATATTTGGGTGACATAAGCACCGCCATCAGGAGCATGATAGAGACTCTGTTGTGCTATTCAGCATGGCTGCAGCAATAGACTCTGCTTCCATCCAATTGTGTTTTAATCCTGTTTTCTCCTAGGGAGTCACAGCTTTGCTTTTGCTGAAGACAGGAGATTTAATAGTCGGCACCGGAGGAGGGATTGTAGCTCTCTGTAAAGGCTCAAACTACAAAGTAATGAAGTGAGTTTATAGATGGGAGAATCAGGAGGGTGGAGGTGACGGTTCCCCCAAAGGGTCACAGTATAAGAACCAATCATTTCTACGTAAAGGTGTAATCCAAATAAATCTGTTTTTCAATCCTGCAGACAAAATAGACAGTATGGTTCCAGCATAATGAAGTTGAAGCAGACTGAAAATTACTGCATGTGTTTGCACAGAAGCGAATTGCCCTACTTATTGTTCATTTTAAGTGACCATTGTTTCCTTTTAGGCATTAGGAGTCAGATTCCAAATTGATGCAAAGTGAGACAGGTCTGTTGAAGTCAGTAAAATTATGCTTATTTACACCAGCTGAGAAGGAGCACTATTTGCCATCTAAAAAAGGGCTGTTGGAGGACATGGGATTGCAAAGGAGGGCTCCACTAATTTTACAGGCACATGTCTGGAAGTGGCTGGAGTACATGCAAGGCTTTTTCCTGCATACAAAATAGAAAGCTGCAGGCGTCATCTCCCAGTATGTGATTTGAAAATTGGGCTTGCACATACTCATTTTGCATTGTTTGAATAGCCAACTTAAGCATACAGTTCTGCAAGCTTAGCTTTGTACAATTGAAACTATTCCCAGAAGATCTAAACTGTCTGGAAATATTATTGAATATGGGATATCTAAGTGCACTTGAGCAAGAATATCAACAAAGACGCTGTTACTTTGGGCCCTGGTCCAGAAAACAAAGTCTCCAAAGCACTGCCTTTGCAAGCCCTGGCAGAGTAGCAGGCAGATCATATGAAGTATTAACATGGGACTGGGAAGGAAATGTTAGTCCTGACCACGTTCTTGCATATTGATATCACAGCCTGGCATGGAGCTTTTGGGAGAAGCAGGGAAAGTCAAGATTCTATAAAGTCAGGGGAAAAAGGAAGTTGGAAAATAAGTATCTCGAGGTCAATGTCAGGCCAAACCTCTGCCTTCTCTTAACAGGAAAATTCAAGTTCAAGGTGCTGTCACTTCGCTGACATGTAGAGGTCAGGGTCACCAGATCTTTGTAGGGACAAATGAGTGCCAGATTTATCGACTTAACTACACTGCATTTAAAGAGGAGCTGATCACTGCCTGTCATAAGGAAGCCGTCCATGACATCATCTTTCCTTTGTGAGTATAACCGGCTGGGGTGCTTCTGGCTGGTGAAGAAGTTTGAGTAAGCTACCAGTAAGGTCAGGATACCTATATAAACACCTTTTAACCAACAGGAACCCAAAGCCTGTTAACATCCTTACAGGATGATTTATACAGGAAATGGTGTCACCTACCAGTGAAAAGCAAGGGTGATGGTGAGCGGCTGCGTGAAAGCAGAAGGCAGCAGTTCAGTTTGAGAATTGGAAAAATAATCAATCTACAGAAAGAATTCTACATAAAAAGACTAGAATTCTTTATCTTTGGGTCACAGCAGCGATGGCAACCTCCCCCTTTTCTCCTAAGGTTGGTGCTATGAGACTCCGGCCACTTAGTCTGCCAGCAGTGTGAATCCTGAAAGTCTGCTTTTGTGTAACCTGTTGCAGCTAGAGCTTGTAGAGGTGTGCTACCTGTAACATCAGCAGAAACCTGACTAACAGAGCTGTTCAAAGAGGCTTTTGGGGTCTCTCAGCCTCAATTATAATTTCATGTTTGACAGTATGGCATGTTATATTAAATTCTAGGCTTGTGATGAGAGATACTGAGTATACTGGTCTGTTTTCTGTCTGCTTTTGTCTTATGAACAGACAGCAAACGTTCCCTCTTCCTGTATAGTAGGATCATGACACTTTATTTAAAAAAAAACACAATGGATTGGTTGTTTCCTCTCCAAATAGCGAATGGGATTTTGATCCCAATGAAAGTTTTTATTTTTGTCATGTTATTATTGCATCGCTTCTTGACATGGCACAAAGGATCAAATGTTACCAAGGTACAGCAAAGTGCTCAATGCAAGATGCCCTCCTCCCTGCTTGTCACCAGCCTGAAAAATCCGCATCCTTCTAATTTAATGAATAAATCATTTGGAACTTTAGGGTAATCTGATGCTAATATAGGTGACTGGCACTTCTGTGTCACAGAGGTAGCTGGATGAGCTGGATTTAGTGATGATTGTAAGGACTATACGACTACATCCTTGCATATATGTTTAAACTTTTTATCTGTCAACTGCTCTTGAACAGAGCATATCACTGATTGGGAAATACAGGCATAATTTCCCTGTTCTGGCTTATTTCAGAACAGTTGAATTGCTGTTATCCTGCTTTATAAAGCACCCACGCAAGCTGGGCTTGAAAGAGACCACACTTTTGTTGTGCCAGTTTTCTCTGTTCTGGTTCATCTTTCCAGGCATTGATGGTGAAGTTGAACAAAAGCTTGTGGTACCTTTCTAGATTTCACTTTCTGTCATATCCCTAGGATGTATGGTTTAGAGCTTATTTCAAAGCATTGAGTCCTATAGCTTTTGAAATGCTGCAGGTCTTTTTTTATTCAAACGTGTATAACAAGTATATTACGAACAGGCTTTTGCCATCATTTCTATTGCCTTCAATGATGTTGAATAGGAATCATCCAGTAAGCAAGATAAAAAATGACATCTTTACAATATGAGGCTGCTGTTAGTCCCTGATGTTAAATCTGGGCAGTCAGCACCTCTACACTCACTTTTGTGTCTATTATATACAACACGTGAAGTTCTTTAGAGATTGAATATGGGAAATAAATGTCACAACTTCACCTGAAGTAGAAAGAATTTTTTTACTTTCACTTTAACTGTTTCTTAAAATGAATGTTTGAATAGAAACCAAACCAGGGGTATTTTATGTAAGAAAGGTGATCCTACGAAAAAGGCTTTTGTCTTAACCATGGTGATCTCTACTGGGAAGATTGCAGTTGCACATTAGAAACAGCTAAGTTTTGAGAAACGATTTAAGATCTGACAAAGAAAGAAGCGTTTTCTGTATGTCCCTCCTCATTATCTCTCCTCTCTGAATTCTCCAGGGGAACTTCTGACTTGTTTGCTACCTGCTCCAAAAATGATATTCGGGTGTGGCACACCCCAAAAAACAGGGAGCTCCTACGAATTGTCATCCCCAACATGACCTGCCATGCCATAGATTTTATGAGGGATGGCAAAAGCATCATCTCAGGTAATGATCGGTCCAGACCCATGGTTGAGTCCAGTCTCTAAGTGTTGCCAAACTAATAAACATCAGTATGTTAGAATGAAGAGAGGTTTAAATTGGGAATGGGTTTAAATTCAGTTCATTGCTTGACCCAAAGGCCTCTTTGCTTGCAGCTGCTCCAGTGAACTTTGCTCACAGTCCCCAGCACCCTGGTGCTGTGGAAGGCAAGGTTTTGAGACCTCACTTTGGATGTGAATTCCAGCAATTCAGAACTCAGTTCAGTCTTATTCAAAAGACCTAATTCTAAAATATCAACCTTGTTGTATGCAGCAGATTAACCTGTGATGTATGTAGACCACCTTTTACATAAACCTTGCTACCCATTGCCATATGCAAATTGCTTACACAGGAGCTACTGCAGTACTAGAGCAGCAATGCAGTCCCCCCATTGTTACCAAACCAATTTGCCCGTAGCCAGAACCAAAAAGGAATTAAATTTCAATAGTTTATTTGGGGCTATAACTCTGCGGGTTCATCTACAGTACAGTGGTTTTCACATGTATACTGGTGATCTAACAGGGTGGGCCTTATAAAGAAACTTAATAAAAAAAGGGGGTTCATCTGGAAAGGAAAGAGAGACAATAATATGAGGAAAGTCTGTGCGCCTGGGTAATCTGTTTCTTTTTATCCATCAGCTTGGAATGATGGGAAAATCCGTGCCTTCATGCCAGAGACTGGACGGTTAATGTATGTCATTAACCATGCCCATAGCTTGGAAGTGACGGCAATTGCTGCTACAAGTGACTGTAAACGAATCATTAGTGGAGGAGGTGAAGGGCAGGTAATTTTTGCTTAAAAACCTGGAGCAGCTCTGGGCTCTTATCACAGGGCCTGCAAATTGTCTGTAACTGCTTAGTCAGAAAGTGAGCTATTCTTAGCTTTCACTTGAGCAAAGGACTGAATTTGAAAATATTAGCCTTTGATAAATGCAAATCTCCTGCTCTCAGAGGCCATAATGTAAAACAATGCCCCGATTTCTTCTGGCATGGTACTCTTGGAAATCCTTCTAATGCAGAAGATGCTCTTAATCCTTTTTGTTTATTTGTCTCTCCCCTATATTTGGCTTATCTGCATTAGTCATTGTATGCAAGCCTCCGTCTAATTGTGCTCTAGCAGAGATTTTCTTTCTGTCATTGCTTTGGAAGTCCTAGTCCTGTCCAAATGGACCTGTATGAATTCATTTAATAGCACAAAGTTCATTTTATATCGCTATAGTGTCTATGGGGTAACTTCCTAATTTTCTGGGATGGTACTATCTGTTTGAAGTGATGGTGTTAATAAAACACTCTAATAATAACTCAATTTCTAATACAATTATGGAAACATTCCATACAAATAACAATAAAAATCAAAAAATATGTTGTAGTCATCATACCTGTGCAGTTCAACAATTTCTTTCTGGCCATAGAAAACAAACACCATGTACTTTGGCTACTCCATGCACTTCATATAGTTGTGGCCCTTTGCAATCTGTAAAAGTGACACTCCTCTCCTAATGTTTAAATAATTTAAACACAGGGCTTTTATTTATATTAAAAATAAATAATTAGTCTTGGAAGGCTCATGTTCAGTTTCTTCCCTTGCTTTGGACTTCCTCTCTGCAGCCTGGCAAGCACTCAGAACTAGTCATTTAATTGTGCGTGGATTCCTGACTGTGATTTAACTGCTCTGTGCTTTGTTTGTGTACCGTGATCTCAAGTGTTCAGTGTGCCCTGCTGGAGATTGTAAGGGAAGTCTTGAAGAGTGAGGAATCAAACTTAGGCCTTCCAAATCTCAGGCTAATATCCTAATCATTGAATCATCTTTCTGAATCATTCTGCACCTCAGCTCTGCTGTAGAGCAGTAATTGCAGCACTGCCTTGTCTCACTGCATAAAGACATTAGAGATGATAAGCCACTTCAACCCTTCACTAATAAAAGAACAGTTAAGTACCTTGGATGATTAGCGCTAGAGGATGCAAAAAACAGAGAACCTAGATTCTGTATCACACACAGAATGGCACAGGCTCTGGTTAGTTCATCTCTGAACTGAAAAAAACAGCTGAGAGAATTAAAGCTAAAGGTTGGTTAAGTAGAAATGAGAACTGCAGGGAAGCACTTGCAGTATTCATTTGGAACACAAAAAAAAAGGTGTTCTGAAATGCTAATGATTCTGTCAAAATTGATCATCTGAAAGCTGTGATTTTCAGGGTTGCTTAAGGGGTCTGGATGCTCTGATCATTTAGCAACTGGGAATTGGACATCCAGATCCCACAGATAACTCAGCATCAGACTTGAAAACGTGGAAGGTCAGCTCTCTCTGCTTTTGATGTCAGTGTCTAAATTTCTAAATTTTCACTAGGATTTGACCTTAGTGGAATGTAAGAGCGATTATATATCATGACGCTTGGCACTAGTGGGACAGTAAATGCAAGGTGTGAAGGATCAAGTCCTCAAAGCAGAAAGATTTTTGCTGTTGCCACCACTGGGAAAAGAGGTGCTTTCAGGCACATATTTCACATCAAAGATTTAAAGACCTGTTTTATATTTACTTACTGGCATTATACATAGCACAAATAGCAGGTAGCTTTTTTATATTCCATTTCAGCAGTCTTGCTCTTTGATCTTTAAAGCACCACTGGAAATATATCATGGACTACATGCTTTTTCCTGATCGAGAGATGAGTAAACTGAAGCATGGGAGAGTGGGAACCTGGCAAAAATAAGGTTTGGGGTTAATGGTCAGGAATTCCTGAACCAAGTGTATTACACTTTCAAGAACTGAGTTCAGTTTTATGAGTCAGCTGCATGAATAACCCACAGGAAAATAGAGATGGTCTGTTAAGATTTGAGTTGCTGTATGCGTTATAAGAAAAAAGAAGAGTTCAGGAAAGCCTTAGACATCCTCCTGAGCTCAGTCAGGACTGGGTGGTACAAGAGCAGATGTTTGTTGCTGATTTTCAGGTGAGGATCTGGGAGATTGGTGAGAGGACTCACAAACTGGGGGAAGTTCTGAAGGAGCACACATCTGCTGTGTCCTGCATTAAGATTAAGAAGGACGACCGAGAGTGTGTCACAGCCAGCCTTGATGGAACGTGCATCATCTGGGACATTGTGTAAGGAGACAGATAAGTATCGCAAGACATTTAAAGTGCTGGTAATGTCTCTGTTGGGTTACTGTGCCCTATTTGTGACACCATATAGTGAGGATGAAGGGAAAAAGAGCATTAGGAAATTACTAGAAAGAACAAACAGGTCAGGGAATGTAGAACCTCCAATGCTAGAAACTTTTCAGAAAAGTTTAGACAAACATTCACCTCAAGTTGTTTTCTTGTGTTGGATCCTGCTTGGCCGAGGGGGTGGAACAGGTGATTTCTTAAGTTCCCCACTAGTTCCGTTTTCCAGCACTTTATGACTCTTGTCAAGCTATTGCAGATCTGCAGGTAAGGTTAAGGAAATTCTTGCATAATGAATAGCACCTAGAAAGCATTCTGGATTAAAAAATTTAACTTCATATGACAGCAGATCAAAAGTCATACAAGTTAGCTGTGATGGGGAACAGAACTGATGACTAATAGGCTTCATGAAACCCTGAGCTCAGACCAACACTGAAAATATCCAAGTAGAAAAAGAGAACTGATGTATAGCACAGGCAGATATAGTTCAGGCAGTCAAAGTCTGGGTTTTGACCCTATTGCTCTATCCTGTTTTGGGGGTGTTTTGCAGGCGTTTTGTAAGAAAACAAATGATTCTAGCCAACACATTGTTCAAATGTGTGTGTTACCATCCTGAAGAGTACCAGATACTCACCAGTGGAACAGACAGAAGGGTAAGCAAAGCTGCAGCAATTCTTTTTGCGGTAATTCCAAAACACAAAGTCTGGGACTTTTTATGTGGTAAAGCTCCTGAACCTCCACAGAAGGTTGTGTTACAAGGCGGTGCTGGAATCTGTGTGTTATTCACGCACAGCTGAGCTCTCCTCTCTGGTCTGCTCTCTAGATTGGATACTGGGAAGTGTTTGATGGCTCTGCAATCAGAGAATTGGAAGGGTCTGTATCGGGTTCCATCAACGGGATGGACATCACATCAGATGGGGCATACTTTGTCACAGGTGAGTGGGTAGATGAAACTAGAAAAGAGGAAGTCATATTAAGAGCAGGAAAATTAAGGCAGTGAACCAAGGATCTCAGAAAAGTATGAAAAAACTGAAAGGAGGGGTCATCTAAAGGGGAAAACAAAATTAATCACTGAAGAAAAATACTTAGAAAAAGGTATAGTTCAGACATGGAAGATACTGTGGTTCAGTCTTGCAAGATGTAATTTAAAGGTGAAGACAAGGTTCAAATGTCTCCAGGGAAGAATACAGGGTTTCACCTTGCCCTGCTCCTCATTTAGTTCAGTGGTGTTCACAGTGCACTTGAATGATTTGTTCAAGTGCCCTACTCCAGAAGGCTGGCAGTCTCTGTTGGTTTGCAAGTGGGAATGACTCCAGGTTCCATCCAGCCTCAGGCTCACATGTTCCCCACCATCATGACATCTCTTATGGGAGTCTAGCACTAGCACAGAGGAGCCATGGTATTGTGTATCTCAGCTATAGTTAAAAACCACAGATTTTGTGTCAGCACCAGTTATTTTAGGTTAACCTGGTTAAATGAATGTTGGTTAAGAGCTTTTTGAAGATGCTCGATATTATTGGTACCAATTGCTGGCCATAGCTCACTGTGATCCACTGGTGCAGGTCCTGAGCGCTCTACTGGACACTGACAGCTGAAAAGAAGTAGTTTTTGCCATAATGCCCAAGACAATGTGCTCCACCCTTTCTAAATCAGTTGAATGCCTAAGTATTCCCCTGCCTGTGATCTGGGAACAAAAAGCAGCAGAACTCCATGTAATCATTTGTTCTTCCTTTGTGCCCAATGCAGGTGGTGATGACCATCTGGTGAAACTGTGGGACTATAATGAGGGTGCAGTGACTCATGTTGGAGTGGGCCACAGTGGCAACATCACCCGTCTCAAGGTCTGCCCTGGGAACAAGTACATTGTGAGTGTGAGTGCAGATGGTGCCATCCTGCTCTGGAAATACCCAGACTTGCACTAACAGCTGGCCCAGGACCTGCTGGGCTGCTACTTCCTCGGCCAATCCTAGTGATCCTTTCTTCTTACAGCTGAGGTTGTTTCAAAGCATTTGTACTATTAGAGGAGATACTATTTTTATACTCTCTGGTATGCATTTACCAGATCCTTCAGATATCCTTTCTAGCACTGAATAAATAGGTCTGACTTTTTCAGGGGGGCTAGGAATCTGCTGTTCCTTTTAGATTAGTGTGAAAGGATTTATCACTTCTTAAAATCATCTTGGCTGTTGTTATAACACTTGCATGTTGTTACTGCCACCTTTCCTGATAGTCTCCTAGCATAGTCTATTTTTGTGGGCTCTCTCTTGCTTCCACGTGGTCTCTCTTTCTCTTCCCTCCCCTCTTCTGTCCCTTCCTTTAATGAATAACTTGTTGTGTAAATTCAGTCTTCTGTGTTCATTTTAATTTGTCTGGTCCTGATTAAAGAAAAAGCCCTCAGCTTCAACTCAGGCAGTTAACTGGGAAGCTCTTTTGAGTCAAGCTTTTAAATCAATGTTCTCAAAGGAATACAAGGATGTCGGGGCTTCTTCATTTGCGGTGTCCAATTTAAAACTCTCTTCAGGGGCCTGGTTTTCAAGAGTGAGAGTGCAGTAATTTCTAAAAATGCCTGGATGTTTCCAGCTAGACACACTAAATTCCTGGTCATTGGCCTAATTTTTCAAATGGGCTGCAAATTTGCATGAAATATGTATTTAGTCTGAGAATGAGTACCTGGTATCATATCTAGTACCAAAACCAGCAGCTCTCAAGATACTGTTTGTTTAAAGATCAGTGTAGGCAGCCAGCCTGTGAAGTGGTGCAAGTGAAGTAAATATTTCTTTTGCAGGCATTGAAGGCCTGTGAGAATCCTGTCATAAATTAAAATGGTAGCAAAATATTGCATTCCTTAATGTTAAGGCTTACAGACGTTTTAGTTAACTAAGATGATGATTTAAAGGCAGTGTCAGCTAGATACTGTCATACCTGTATTGATAGTATTAGCTGTTCTGGTAGGCAATGGGGGATAGGAATTTAAAGGTATGATTGCTTATTATTCTTTATATGTCACTAAAAATGTTTGCTGCTCATAGCACAATAAGGGTGGATCCTTTTGGACTGGCTCAGTGGGTATCTGTGTACCTATGTTGTCCATCAAACACTATGCAAGTCATATTCCTTCTGGTTGAAATATCTCTGCTCTTATTAATGGAGTCTTTAGAAAAGGAATTAAGTCATTCCTTCCTCTTTTTCTTTGGAGTCAAGACTTGATGCTATACAGTGATAAACACTCCAGCAGGTTTTACAAGCTCTGCAGCAATGCTCACTGTGGTTTGGAAGGCAGGATCAAACCGCTGGAATGTGGGACAGACAGGCAAAACATTTGTGCTTATGCTAGGAGAATGAAAACAGAAGTGGAGCCTGTGAGAGCTAATCAGGCAGTCCCAAAAACCCACGTCACCACCAGCTCCCCATGCTCTCTGAAGTGTGGGGTTTTGAGATGCAAATAACTGTCCGACAGAGTCCCACGTCAGCAGCGATTCCATTCCCATCAGATCACACCAAACATGTCATTACAGGCGGGAGGAGAATCCAAGTACCCATCGGGGAGCCAAAGTCCTGTTTCCATGTGGCTGTTCCTGGGGTGCAAAGACCAATGCCCTGCACACTCCTCCTTCACTAGCTGGTTCTTCATGGCTTGGAGGCAGCAAAGTGAGACAGGCTTTCCTGACTCACCTGGCCACCGTCACCCGCTGACTCTGTGGAGGACAGGAGTTGGCACACTAAGAGTACAGGCTGGTAAACCACACTTTCTGTTTGTTACAGGCAGCCAGGAGGCTCAGGCCCTGTTCTGTCACCTTACAGATTTGAAAACTGAGAGCGCAGATTCTTTGGAGAAGTCCTGCCCTGCCCATGCTTCTTTTCAGTGTGAAGAAGCATCACTTTACTGAAACCAGCCCAAATTGTAAGCATGGACACTGCCTGAATTCGCTTGCTCCAGCATAGCCAGCCAATGTAGGTCACTGCCCAGGGTGGCGGTTGGCACGCTGTAGCAGCAGCAGCACAGCATCTCCCCGGCCCTATGGCACAGCATGCACACTCTGCTCCATTAGACCCTCCACCCTAGTGTCCATGCACAAAGCTGTGCCATCATATCCTTGCTGCTGTAGGGGTAGGACATTTGGCGCACTGCCCCACATACTGTATAGGAAATAGAGGCAATAACCAACATAGGCTGTGACTGTAAACAGCTGTGTGACCTTTCAGTCTGTTAGTGCATTTGGAAAAGATGGGCCCCCATGGCTGAGCCAAGCGCTGGCAAGCTCATCTACTTTCCGAGCAGTGCTCAGCTACGCAGCAGCTTGGCAGCGCTCATTCCCCCAGCACAACCTTGCCCCTCCCGGCACATCTCACACAAGTGCTAAGAGCTGTACACGCTCCTCACCGGCATGGCCAGGCTCCCCAGGGAGCCCCTGGAGCTTTACAAATGGATGTGACCTACATGAATAACGCCAAGAAGCAGACATGCAGAGCAACCTGTGCTGCTTTTCTGCCAGAAGTCCGGCTGTGTTTGGAAAACATGAACTGCAGTCACAAATTTCCCCATTATGCATTTGCCTGACGAAAGGCACATTGTATTTTACAGCATGAATGTATTCATTACACTATCATTAGTCATGAAGAACAGCCTGGTTAATAATGGAGATCTATAACACTCGTACACAGAATCAGCCATAACGAGTGCACTATTACAATAAAGCACTGGGGAGTTTCAGTGCCACCCTCTTCGCTGAGGCAAAGGGAGCTAATATCTCTCCAGTCATACCAGCAAAAGCAAAGAGGTGTCACCGGCAGAAGGCATGTTTCCATACCCGTTGCATATGCTCCTGACACCTCTGCCCCTCTATCTAGCTGAATTCTCATCAGGACTAGGAGTGGCGAGGGGCAGGACAGAAATGCACGGGCACCATGGTTGCACCAAGCTCCCTTACGCTGTCTTGATTGACTCCAGTGATGTTAAACTGGAGTTAAATTCTGGTCCCTCTGGGCCTGGGGGAGGGGATGAAGGGAATGTCAGTGAAAATCAGGCTGTACTGGGTTTTGGAAGTGGCTTTATAACCCTTATTGTTAGGGGGAAAAAAGAAAGTTATGTTAAACAGACTTCAGTGATATCTGACTCTTGGTGAAAGCAGTCATCAGCTTTACGGCATTGGGCCATGAGATGGGAGACCCAGGTTTCTAGCTGTACCATCAATTCACAGCACAGTGCTGGGATCAGAGCCTCTTACCACCAGGAATTTGGCTTCCAACCCCCTGGCTGCCATCGCCCCTCCATGAGCTGCTTTCTCCTGGGCTCAGGCCATGGACACTGCTGACGTACAGCCCTGCAGAAAGGCTTGCATCACCATTCTTGCCTTCCTGTCCTCAGCCCGAAAGCTTCATGGTAAGGCTTTTTAACACACTAGCATCTGAAGTTAAATTTTTCTGTTGTTGATTTGCACATCCCTCAGCACCTCGGGGCATTTGCTTGTGTGGAGATGGATACCCTGGTGCTCATCCCAGCAGGTGCCTGAATGTACGGCTGAGCTGGGCTGCTGCGCTGGGAGAGGGGGAGCCCAGCCCCGGGCTCAACATGGGCAACAAGTCCCTGGGGAATTTGGCTTACCCAGACCTTGCTAGGAAATGTCACACAGCACAGACATCTTGCTGGGGATTGCAGGGCAAAGCCGTCATAGTGCCACAGCTCTAAACAACGGGATTTGGGGCAAAGGTTAGCAGGAGACAGCCCCTCGATCTGTTGGCGATGAGCAAGGCATCTCTGCTCGCTCTCTGGGGCTTTGACCGCTGCCCTGTGCTATTTCCAATCAGTCTGGACTTTGCAGGTCCTTTAAGGGCTTGTTCATGTGCATCCTGACCGCTTCCCCCAGTTAACCTGGGCTTTCCTCTCTACCAAGTAGTGAGGCAGCAAGGGAGTGATAGCATTTGGCTCGGCTCTCCTCCAGCACCTTCCAGACCAGCCGGGCTAGGAGCTGAAGGTTGGCAGAGCCTGAGGCAGAACGGTGTTTGCCAAACCTCCAGAGAAGGCACTCCTTTTCTGGCGCATCTCAGCATCTCCGGCCGGCCAGGCCGTGGATCTGCTGGGAGATCTGTGAGGAATTCCAGCAGCGCCTGGCCACAGGTGATGGCTTTACGGAGAGCCTTGCTGAGCGCTGTGCCCATACCCTGCCCCGTGCGGGTGGCTGGGGTCCCGGGTTGTATGAGCTCCCCTGGGAAAGGGGGAAACTGCTGCAACCTGTTACAACCTCGAGCACCTACAGCTTCCTCACCCACCTGGACGTACCTTCCCTGGCCACTGGCCCTTAGCCGAGTTCCTGGAGACGCGTTTAACATCAGACCTGAATCAGGTCCCCATCCTTCTTCACGAACATACGTCTCCTTGCATCAAGCTGGGTTTCTGCTGGTGCTCCCTGCTCTGCCCTGTCCCCTGGAGCCATGCCGCTTGCTAGAGGAGTGAGATGAGCAGAGGGGTCCTGCCTCACAGCACCAAACTGGTGCTTTCCCAGTCCCCCAGCAAAAAATGAGGTTCCTGGTTGAGCAAACATAGGGTGTAATGCATGTAGCTCTGCGAGCTGGTTTTGTTTATCCTGGAGATACCCAAGACGCAAAGCTGGTTCCCACCCAAATCCTCTGAGCTCCCCCAGCCTGGCCATGACACCTGGGAGAGCCCCGGGCAGTTTCCACAGCACAAGCCCGTGCGGGGTTGGGAGAGCCCTGCTCGCCGCTGGTGTATCGGGGCTCGGCTCTCCCTTCCCACCCCCAGTTTCAGTGCCTGCTGCAGAGATCACATCATCTTAGTTCAGAGGGGATAATGGGTGAAAATAGCCCGGAGATACCTGCTCAGTGAAGCAGCCAGGGACCATACATATGCATTAAAAACAAAGCAGAATTGCTGCAAACAAAGTGCAGAAGTTCCTGCAGCTCAGGGTTATCTGCTGGCCTTTCATGTTCAAAACCGATGGAGCATGTTCATCGCTATTCATCAGCACGGTGCGAGATCCCTGGAAAAGCAGCATTTACCTGCCTCGATGCTGTTCCTCCTCAAACATACTCCAAAGAAACGCAGGACCAATGCATCTTTAATGGCGGTACTAAATAACTTAGTTTGCTATCTATAATTTAATTATAGTTGGAGAGGATGAATAAGGAGGTATCTTCTGCAGGGGGAAGCTATCTCCTTTCTGCCTTAAGCCAAAAATCAGACGTCACCATTAGATGGGGGTTGCTGGTGATTCTGTAATCCTCCCCCCAATAACGATGCGATCAGATTATCAGCCCTATTTTGCCAGCAGACCAGCATTACGAATTTCCTTGGGACTTAAAGAATCTCTTAAAAACCACCGCAGGCTTCGATCGCCCTTGCTTGCACCCAGAAAGCGCTTGCCATTACCTAAGTCTGCAAAGCCCTGCATCAACGTCACGGCCCTGATCTGCCCGGTGCTCAGGCGGTGGTGCAGGCAGCAAGATGGGCAGTGGTGCAGGCAGCAAGATGGGCAGCAGCTAGACCACGCTGGTTCTCCCAGACCCACCTCATCTCCCTCCCAGCTCGCCCTCACCTGCCCGTGGGGCGTGAGCCCCGGCAGCAGGCTGGGGGTTGTTGAAAGCACATTTCCACTTGGCCGCACAGATGTTCCCAGCCCCTGCCAAGAGAGCGGGAGAGGCTTAAATAAAGAAAACATTGTCCTATGGAAAAGCCCAGCGAGCATGTACGAAGATTTCTCTTTTTTATTATTATTATTGTGATTTGGCAGCATGAAAATGGTTTTTTGCCGGGCCTGAATCAGCTCAGCTCAGATCTATTCAGGATTTTTTTCTTGTGCTCATCCTAATATCCAAGTGCCTCCCTGGTGTAGGAACTCTTGCCCAGCCAGAGGAGATGTTTCTAACACCGTCCTGTCACCATGTCTCCCTAATCAAACCAATGCTATCTGTGTTTTTATATTCATCACAGCCGTCTGGTGTCTAAGGCACCGGGACAGTTCATGCCATAACAACAAGGAATTTTCCATAATAGTGAGCAAGCATTCTCCCCCCCCCTTTCCATTTGACATTTAGACTTTCCCCACCCCAAATTTGCTCCAAAGTCTAAATGTGGTACGCAGAAAATGGCAGCTTGAAAGGCAGAAGCTGGAGACATCCAGGAGCTCCCAAAAAAGGCATTTTTAGAGAGAAAGTGCTGACGCAACCCAGCACTGCCAGCATGCTGCAGCGCCGATAAATATTTGATTTAGCCTGAATAGGAAGGCATCGTGTTCAGAATGATTTGAAGAAGAGGGAAGATGGCAAATATGAGATTATTGAGAGGAAGATTAGCGTAGCGAGCATTCCTGGCGCTCACTCCAGCACGCGAATTGCTTTGGATTGGAGTAAACTGGCGTTACCTGTCGGAAAGGTATCGCTGCCTGCTGCCTGCCTGCTCTGGGAGCTGGGTGGGCTGCGCTGCCGGCCCGCAGGATGCCTGCACCCCGGGGCTGGGAAAGACACTGTTAAATAAAAATCCAAGCAGAGTTTTAAGCCGTTGGCTGACATGTGCTGTTAATATTCTCTGCGTTAGCATCGCAGGGGGCAGCTGGGAATCAGAGAGACTCTCGGTGCTATTTATCTCGGCACTTTGTCACAGGTTGCCAGGGACCCCAGGAGAGCCGCTTCATTATCTAATACTTTCTAATTCGGGCAGGTTTGGGGTTTTTTTGACTTGACTCAGTTTCACTGTCGCATTTTAGACTATTTCCCTTCCACATGTTCATCAGGTCTCGTTTTCTGTCCATCCTCTTCTAACAAATGCCGGTTTCTGATCTGACTCTCTCAATCTGGCTCCTGCCTCTGATTTTCTGGCTTCCCTCACTTTTTCTTTAGGCTTTTCCTTGCTTTCATTATCAAGTTGCATTGGATTTCTGGTTCCACTTAATTCAGCATCAAGCCCTACTCGTGTTCCCTCTCTCGCTCCCACCACTGCTGTTTTGGCTCGCGTGGGATGCTGCCGGGCTTGAATGTCCAGCCAAAACCAACCAGAGAGAAACAACAAGTACTTTTATTTTCAATAAGCCAGGGACTTTCTAGATTTGATAAACTCCATTCTTCCCACACTGCATGCAGCACAACCTGCCTTTGTTAAATAATTCAGATAGAAAAAATCCCCATATCCTCATGCAAATGCGCCGGTGGATTCCAGTTTCCATCTCCTAGGGGTTTGCAGCAGGACAGTGCTGTAAGCAGGGCCAAGAAGCTGCCAGGAGTCCTAGGGAGCACTCAGGACTTTGCTTTATGGATTGTGACCTTTGCGTAGGAGAAGGGAACCTAATTTCAAGGACGGCTTTCCAAAAGGACCATTTTATGTATTGGCTTTGTAAAGACGGATTTCACAGCTCTCTAGCCAGGAGGATGCTGAGAAATGAGCTTTAACCATGGGTGCAGAGCCAGTTTCAGAGTCAAACCTCTGAGCTTGGAGGCGTTTGTAGCCGGAGTTTCAGCTCAGCCTTGATGCTGTTCCCTGACTGCCTGACACAGTGAGACCCTCCCGCAGTGCCAGCAGCTTTCCTTAGCCAGGCTGGGAGCAGCGAGCCAACACGGTCCAAATGGGTTTCTCCAAGACCACATCCTGCACGGAGCCACTGCACTGCATCCCACCAGCCTGCCCAGTCCGAGTGCTGATGAGCCCAGGAGCTGGTCCCCCAGGTCACAGGAGGGTCGGCTCTGTCCCCCAAGGCAGGGCTGCTTCCTGCCTTCATTCCCATCTCACCGGGAGGAGAGAAAAGACCGAGTGCCCAGGCTGGCCCCAGGGTGGCAGCCTCCAGGGATGCAGATCTGGACAGAAGGGGGCTGCTTCCCTGAGGGGCCTGGCAGGGGGTGGCCCCCACCAGCGCCAGGCTCTCGGGGGACATCCCGTACCCATCAGGGCTGGCTGTGGTGAGGAGGAAAACTTCAGCTGGGCTCAGTCCTCTTTCCTCTCTGGATAAGCAGCTCCTGAGCCTGCCGGCACGCTGGGGCCACTTGTGGTAGAGGCGTCCCTGGAGGATCCACGGGCGGCTGATCCCCTTCCATCCGCTCTGCATCGCCAGGCTGTGATGCATTTTGTCTGAGATCGCGTCTGGCCCCGGCAGCACTGCACAGCCCTCTGCCCTCCTCCGTGCCCAACACGCTGACGGCCGCCAGTCTGGCGTCCCCCGGGGAGGTCACTGTCTCCCTGCCACCACCTCGCCTGAACTCACACCCACAGTGCAGGGACGCCCTGTCCCACGGGGAGGAGGGATTGCGACATCCAACAGCACCTCCTGGCCCTTCCTCCATCATTTTGCCCCAACTCTTCTGAACCTGCATCACCTCCAGCTGCCTCCCGGGCAGGGCTTGCAGCACATCCCCATGCCTGGGGTGCTCGTGGGGCAGGGAAGGCAGTGGGACGGCTGCCTGGCACAGCAGACCCTTCCCTGGGGGAAGGGGAGATGCTGCTGAATGCTGCTGAGACCTGCAGTGATAGAAGAGAGCCCGCAGCAACCACAAGCCGAGCTCAGTCCCCCAGGGACCCCCTCCGCAGCTCAGCATCAGCCTCGGCAGCTCCCCAGGGAGAGAAGAGGCATGAGGCTGCAATGGGGCCACTGCCACCCCCCCGGCTCTGCAGCAAGGTGACACTTAGTGGCACCCCTGCCTGGCAGAGGGACTTCCTTCCCTCTCCGTCCCTCCCCAGCCCCTTGGCCCTGGTTAAGGACAGCAGCTGCCCAAGACATGCCCGGGTTCCTCGGCACACGGGGCAGCCCTGTCCTCTCCCGTCTCCACTCAGGGCTGTTATCTCAGCGGTTTGGTGGGAGCTGTCAAAGCAGTCCCAGCCCAGAGTTAATCTCAGGGCTGTTGGCAGAGATGAGCGGGTCTCAGCCTCACGTGGCTGGACTGGGTTGGGGGATCTGAGTCTCCCGCAGCTGTTTGAAGAGCAACGTGCTGCCGCCAGGTTGCAGTTGAGTGGAGGGCGAGTTGCTGCAGAAACAGCCGGTCCTGCTGCAGTCCCCCTCCCTGTGCCGGTGTGGTGCCGTGGGACAGATCCAGGTGGAGCAGGGGACTGATCTGGCTGAAAAGTGCCTGTCAAAACCACAGTGGGTTTCCTCTGCTGGCGGTGCCGCAGGTGGAGGGCAGGGAGGTGACCTGGTGGCCTCTGCCATCCTGTGTCCCCCCCTGCCCCAGCTGCACAGGGAGGGCTCAGGTGCTGATCCCCGTGGCTGGGGGAAGGTGGCACTGACCCTCCCCAGCCAGGCTCTGCCGGACCCCAAACAAGCACCCACATGCGGTGCCAGCCGGTGCGGGGTGGGCAGGAGGTGGCCAAAGCCTGCGAGCTCTGCCAGCTCTGGGTTGGTGACCTTGGTTTTGTGGCTCTGTGTGGGGGGAGCCCCATCGGGCCCCAAAACCTCAGTGTGGTGGGCACAGAGGTGACCATTGTCCGACTGTCCCGGCTAAAAGGTGGTGGGATTGGGGCACCGCACCGCGGTGCTGTGACATCCTGGGGTGATGCTGGGGGCAGCAGGGCAGCGCCGGCGGGGCACGGCCGGGACTCCCAGGAAAAGCCTGGGGTGACGCTGGGGGCGGTGGGGGACGCCGGGGAGGACGTGGCCGGGGCTCCCGGTGGGGGGACGCGGCCGGGGCTCCCGGGAAAGCCCTGGGGCCACGGAGGGGACAGCGGGCTGGGGCGCCCGGGGGTGATGCTGGGGGCGCCGGGGCAGCCGGGGCTCGGCCGCCGATGCCTCCTGCCGCCAGCGGCAGCAGCGGCAGCAGCAGCTCCCCACGCCTCCTCCTCCTCCTCGCTCTCCTCCTCCTCCTCCCGGCTCCCTTCCCTCTCCCTTCTCCCAGAGCCAGCCCGGCCGGGGGAGGAGCCGGCCGCGCACAAAACCTCCCGCCCGGCCCCTCCGGCCCCCGCACCGGCACCGGCACCGGCGGCGGGGGGCGCCCAGCGCCCGCCCGGGGCCATGAGCGCCGCGGCGGGGCCGGGGCCGGCGGGGCCGGCGGGGCCGGGGGAGGGCGGCGGCCGCCCGGGGCCATGAGCACGGCGGCGGCGGGGGGGAGCGGCGGCGGCGGCGGCCCCGGGCGGCGGCGGGGCGGCGGGGGGAGCCCGGCGGGGCGGCGGGCGGCGGGCGGGCGGCGGCGGCGCGCCCTGCGCTCCCTGGGCAGCCTGGCCGGGCGGCTGCTCCGCACCTGGGCGCGCCTGGCCGGGGGCCGCGGGAGCCGCCGCGCCGTCCCCGAGGACGACGAGGGCGGGTTCCGGGGGGGCGGCCCCGGCGGGGAGCGGCGGCAGCGGCGGCGGCCCGGGGGAGCGGCGGCGGCGGGGAGCGGGAGCGGGGGGGAGCGGCCGCCGGGCGCGCAGGGGCTGCGGAACCACGGGAACACCTGCTTCATGAACGCGGTGGTGCAGTGCCTGAGCAACACGGCCCCGCTGGCCGAGTTCCTGGCGCTGGGCCGCTACCGCGCCCGCGGGGCCCGCGCCGAGGTCACCCACCGGCTGGCCGCCCTGGTCCGCGCCCTCTGGACCCGCGACTACACGCCGCAGCTCTCCGCCGAGTTCAAGGTACCGAGCGCGCCCGTCCCCGCGGCCTCCCGCCGCGCCCTGCCCCGGGGATCCCGCCGGCGCGGTTCCCCCCGGCACCCGCGGCGCCCGCTCCCCTGCCTCATCCTCCCCGCGGATCTCGCCCTGCCCTGCCCGACACCCCCAGCCCCGCTGTCCCCCACCTCTGGCCGGGCTGCCTTCCCCTGAGCTCTGACCCTCCTTGGGCGGGCGAGCTCCCCGTCCCGGCCACCCCACGGAGCCGTAAGGGTGAGCGGGATGCTGGCCGCCATGGTGGGGTGAGGCGGGGTGGTGCCCCGGGACCCCAAGCGAGCGGCCTCAGCCCCCGTCCCTGAGCGCGTGTCGCAGCCCCGCCGGGCACGTGGCAGCGTGCTGCAGGCCTGCGCCCGGCGCGGGGACGGGGACGGGGTGTCGGGCGCAGGGCAGCGCTTCGAGCCTGGCATCGCAGCTCCCCACGCTCAGGGACACGTGTCCGCCGGTGACGTTTCAGCAGGGACCTGCTGCTGCAATTAAACCGCCGCTGCAATTAAACTTTGCAAAGTGCACGGAGGAGCTGCCGGGAAGCCAGGCCCCTTCCCGGGTCGGGGTTTCTGGCAGTCCTGCCGGCTCCTGTGGCAGCAGTCGGGCTGGTCCTGCGCGGGCAGGGGCCGGGGTACCCGCTGCTCAGCCCCCCTTTCACAGGGGGACCTGTCTGCCCCCTTTCCCTGCCTGGAGGGTGGCAGCACCCACCCCGCCGGGACGGCTGGGGTGCAGTGGGTGCTCCTGCGGGAGCTCATTGCCTTTCATTTCCTTGTAGCAAAGTAACCAGCTCTTGCAGTGCTGGGCACAATATTCCAAGCCCTCAGCTCCCAAACACACGCATTCCTTAGGCGCAGAGCGAAAAAACCCCCACAACTTCCAGCTTTTGCTTTGAATTTCCCCCCTCGGGGTGGTTATCTGCATCTTCCATGAATTTCCACCTTATTTTTTTAAAAAATATGCTTAAAATAAGATTTTTAATAGAAGAGCCCAGTCTGCGACTCATTTTGCTTGAAGCCCATCCGCGGTGGCCTTGCTCCCTCTGCTTGTACCGGGATGCCTGTACCACTGAGCCGGTGTGGCGGGGGGCCGGAGGGGGTCTTGGCTCGGGGTGTTTCCCGGTGATGCTGGAGGTTTGATCCCTGTCCCGGCAGGTCCCGGCATGCTGGTTAAAATCAGCACGGATGGTTGGGGTTTAACTGCATCAGCTGGTTAAAACCAACACGGATGGTTGGGGTTTCTCCCTCCCGGTGCTGTTTTTGGGGCTGGGCTCCTAAAATTGTCCTTTCCTGGCTCTGAGCAGCCACCCCTGGCCCAGGCTTAGAGATGAGTCCTTGGGGATCCCCAGCTCTGCCTTTTGGGGTGTTCCCTGGGCCCCCTCCTTGGGCTCCCTCAAGGGAGCGGGATTCCCAGCCCCATGCATCCTGCTTTTTTGGGGTCAGGGACCCATCCTGGCTCACACCGCTCCCCCGGGAGCTGCTTACACAGCTCTCATGGGCTGACAGCACATACCCCAGGCTGAGCCCCCGGGGCCACCCGAAACCCAGGCACGTAGCACCGCTGGGACCTCGACCGGCTCAGCAAGGGAGCCGGCTTCGGCGCTGGCTTGGTGGCCTGATGGCACCCCGATGGGCTTATCCTCCCTGGGCACTGCCTCAGCCCCACGGCATTCCCAGCCCCGTTCTTCCCACTGTGGCCCCCAGTGAGGGGGGAACCGCCTGTAAGGGCATCGCGCCACTCGCCTAACAGCAAAATTAATGCTAATTACCCAAAATGCTGCAGCGTGGCTGATGGCTTGGTGGGGGGCAGGCAGAAAGCACATAGCATTAGGGCCTGATCCAGGCACAGGTGAAGTTGTGGGGCAGGGGGCTGCTCTGTTTGATGGGGCAGGGGGTGCTGCCGTTGGTGGCACGGGGACCTGGGCTTTTGGGGCAGGGTGCCCAGAGGGAGCATCACGGTGGTTTCATTGCCCCTGTGGCTGCTCAGGGACCAATTCTGCGCCATGTCCTGGGGGGGGAGGTGAGGTGAGGGGGAGATGGGGGGGAGGTGAGGTGAGGGGGAGATGGGGGGGATACCCCAGGGAGCCCTGTGAGCACCTCCTGGGGACTGCCTGCAGGGCTGGGGGGAAGGAGGAGAGTGGGTGAGTGGAGGGCAGCCCCGGGCAGGGGGAGCTGGCAGGGCTTTGGATGGAGGGGCAGAGCCTGGCAGGGCAGGCAGCACCCCCTCCCCAGCACTGCCCTCGCGGGGGGCTGTCAGGACCCCCCTGGCGTGTGGCTCCATCAGGGACATCTCTCGTCCCCCTCCTTGGTCTCACCTGCTCCGCTTCAGCTGGAGGGTGCTGAGAGCCAGGCTGAGATGGGCTGAGCATCCCTGGTTTTGGGCTGCAGGAAGTTTGCTCAGGGGCTTTCCTCCTGCCTGTGCAGGCAGAGCTGGCAGCTCCCCTGCCCACGGGCCACACATTTGCTTGACTATGAACAGCCCTCATCCCTTCTGGGGACTTGGGTGGCTGGGCTGGCATCACCAGCTTCACCTGGCTGGGGAAACTGAGGCACGGGGAGGCACTGGGCTGGCTGCTGGGGATGGGGTGGCACGTGCAAGCAGGGCCTGGGGAAGAGCTGCTGCCTGCTGGGGCATCCCAATGCTGGGAATTGCCTTCCCCTGGCTGTTACACCGAGTTGATGCCATTGGAGTGCATGAGGCAGGTGACGCTGGTGGGTCTCCATGGGTTGGGCTTGCCTGTACGGGTTTGTTGGGGTGTGCCCTGTCCCCTCGCCCGCAGCAAGCTGTCCCCTCCTGGCCTCATCCTGGCAGCTGAAAGCTGGGACACCACAGTGATGGGCCACAGAACTGCTGTCTCGGCCACTTGTGCCGGTGTCCCCAGTGCTGTGCTGTCCCCAGGGTGGCCGCAATGTCCCTGCAGAGGCAGGACAAGGGCAGACGCTGGTGCAGGCAGGAAGCAGGGATGGGTTTTTGCTATGGGTGCTAATGAACTGACCGTTCGTTAGTGCCAGGCAGCGTGGCCCGAGGCTCAGCACCCTCCCTGCCCGTCTCTTGCAGAACATCGTCTCCAAGCACAGCTCGCAGTTTCGGGGCAACGCGCAGCACGACGCCCTCGAGTTCCTGCTCTGGCTGCTGGACCGCATGCACGAGGACCTGGGCGCTGCCTCCCCTGCCCAGCAGACCCGTGTCCCCGAGAAGGTGGGTGGCCCCCGCCGGGGTGGCCGCACACCCTGGCTCGGGTGGGGATGTCCACGCTGCGTGTGGGACCGGGGAGGCCGAGATGGCAGGCTGGAGTTGTGTCCCCCACGTCAGTATGGGGTGGGGATGCGGGTGATGTGGTTTGGCAGGTACGTGGGGGGGAGGCTGGCGGGGTCCGGGTGCTGCGGGGCTGGGCAGGGTGGTTGGGGTGCTGGGAGTGTGTGAGGGTGTTGGCAGGAGCCCGTCCTGCTGAGCACCCCAGTTCTGGTGGGCACCCTGGTTCTGGGGGTTGCTCGGTCAGGAGGAGATCCAGCCCCTCCCCGTCCCTCCCCACCTCCAGCTAAGCCCGCCGTAATTACAGCGCTGAGAGGCTTTGCTGCTGGCAAAAGGAGTAATTAAGTCTCCTTCCATCCATCTGCGCTCATGGCATCCCCCTGGCCCTGCCTGCTGGCTGCCTGCCTGCCCGCCTGCCGGGCGCTGCCTGTTGCAGCGGATGGATTTGTGCGTTTGCCGCGTCGGCTCGGCTCAGCAGCGTGCTGTCCCCGCGTTGGGGGTGATGCCCGTCTTGGGCACAGGGGTCCTGGGAGCAGCGTCATCCTCCCTGTCGCCAGCGTGGGGAATCGTGGCTGCTGGTCGGGGACCCCGCGGGCAGCCCCTGCCCGGCCTCCAGCCTCGCATGGGCACAGCTCCGTCCCGCACGGGAGAGCTCAGCTGCAGTGCCCGTCTCCAAAGCCCCCGGCCGGGACAGCCCTTTGGCTTCCAGCCCTACTTTGCTGGTGAGCTGCAGCCATCTGTGTACTGAGCTGAGCCGGCCTCAGCCCTGCCTGCCTTTGCCCCGAGGCATTTAGACCCCCCAGGCTGTTTGGGAGAGCCTGGTAGCGGGCAGCTCCCATTGCTCACTTGGTAAATGCCAGGTGCCAACGTGTACCGTGGGCTGTGCCGTGATGCCGGTGGTGCCCTCAGCTGCCCATGCTGGAGCTGGTGCCGTGGCAATGCCCGGGGTGCCTGCCTGGCTCCAGGGATGGAACCCTTTGTGTGTCCCCCAGCATCCTCGGTTTCGCTCAGCCTCCCCCAGCCCCTCACCACGGTCTCAGCCCCTTTTGGGGGCTGCCACCTGAGCAGCACCCGTGTGCCCATGTCCCTCGGGAGGGCGTGCCCCGTGGGGGGTCATGAGCCAGAATAAACAGCTTTGAAGTGTCTGGATGGAGCTGGGCACACAAGCGCCCGTCCTAGTTTTGGGTAGCGTAGGCTGGGGGAGGAGGGTTTGTGCAGGTGCTGAAGGTTGGGGGTGGTGGGGATGGTTTGCTCCTGGTCGAGCCCGTCCCGAGGCTCAAGGACCGGGGGAGCTCAGCTGGTGGAAAGCAGAAGACAAGGATTTCGGTGGTCCAGGGCACGGAGCCGGGCAGACCGGAGGGGTGGAAATACTGTCCTGGCTGTTTGATGGGTTCCCACAAGGTGTCTGCTGTGGCACCCAGCGGACTCTGGGGCCACCCAGGTGGGGACCAAGGCTTGGCTGCCGGGAGGGCTGGAGGAGGAGGAGGGGGAGGAGGTGTCCCCTTGGGTTTCAGGGGGATTCTGGGGGCTGTGCGGGGCACAGACAGAGTCCAGGTCCCTTCTGTGCCACACCAGATGGACCCCAGCCCTGGGCAGACCGTAAGGACATGTCAGGCTCAGCAGGACCCAGTGCCAGCAGATGGCATGAGGAAAATCCGCCTCCTGGCCAAATACCTCATTGATTTTCAGTCTTGCTCATCGTGACACCAAAAACTCCTCCTCTTACCCCAAATAGCCCAGTCCTTCCCCGAGCTACTGAGGCTCCTTTCTGTGATATCTCTTCTGTCATTGGGCTCCATGTGCCCATAGCAGGGGGTGAAGCCGGTGGCTCCTGGCCGCTGTGCAGGGATGGGTGCTCCCTGTGGCTCCCAGGGCAGCAGGCAGGCAGGGAGACAGCAGGCAGGATGCAGGCAAGGAGGTTTCTCCTAACCAGGCAGGTTTGGCTGTGTAACATGGTCACGTCCCAGTGTCCCTGTTCCCTACAGAGTGGAGCAGAGGATCTGGCTTCTCTCAGGGTGTCCTGGGTGCGGGGCATGTCTCACCTCCCGCAGCTGGTGCTGGCATCCCCCAAATTCGGCAAAGAAGGCTGCCTCCCCAGCCAGGCGTCCTGCCTTTCCTTGGGATGGAGGAAAGGATCCTGTGCCGGCCCTGGGAGCGAGCAGCAGGGACACAGGCAGCCAGCCAGTACCATCCGCAGTGTCAGTCCCTGCCGAGAGCAGGGAGAGCAGAGGCCGTGCCTCAGTTTCCCCATGCACCAAGCGGGGGGGATGGAGTGAGGGCTCCCTTGTGCAGGGCTCCTTGCCCATCCCGAGGCAGCGTGCGGCCGACAGAGGAGCCGGTTTCTCTCGAGGAAGGGGGCCCAGTGCTGCTCCTGCTGTTGCTCAGGGATGTGACACAGGCTTGCCAGGGAGAACGGATGCGGGCACCCAGGTGGGGAGCACGGCTCGCTGCAGTGGCTCAGGGTGCCAGGAGCTGCTGGATCACACCTGGAGAGAGGTCAAGTGTCTGCAGTGTGGGGGGACAGGCAGTCGCCCCGCCGTCCGGGGCCGAGATGGGGATGTGGCGACGTGGGGAGGTGGCCGAGGGATGGGTCGGCAGCGGAGTAAGCGCTCCCCATGGCTGCCTCCCCTGCCAGCTCGGGGGATGCTGGTGGAACGGCACTGCTCCCACTGCCTGCCCCGGACACGTGGCCCCTGAAAGCCCAGCTCTGGGGCAGTGAGTCGGGGTGCTGGGTGCCATGCCAGGTGCCATGGCTGGGTTCGGCATGCTGGGTGCTGTGCCAGGTCCTGTGCCTGGGCTTGGCGTGCCGGGTGCCATGCCTGGGCTTGCTGCTGGTAAAGGTGCTGGGGAAACACGCAGCAGCGGGGCTGCTTTTCTGGGCAGCTCTGCAGCCCCACGCTGGCACACCTGCCTGGGAGGGCATCACGCCAGCCGGGGCTTTTTTTAGCTCCCCGGTTCTGGTGATTTGCATGCGGTTAATTTGCACGCAGCCGTGTTTGCCTCAGGCGGGTGCGAGCGCAGGAACGTGCACACCCGCTCCAGGAGCTCTCCTCGCAGACACATGGACACGCACACAGACACATGGACACCTGCCCGCTGCAGCATCCCACCGTCTCGCCCACCCACACCCCAGCTCCTTGCAGCAAGGCCGGTCCCAGCACCCATGGGTGCATTTGCCGGCACGGTGGATGCCAGGGTGCCATGGGCACCTCCCTGCCAGGGCTGCCAACCCTGGAGGCGTGTGCCCACGGGCACTGGGGCTCCTTAGTGGGGGGGACGTTGCTGGGGAATCAGCTTCCCCCCCCCTCCAAGCTTTCCCCTGCCGGAGGTGCCCATGCTGCAGTGTGGATAAGCCAGCCCAGCCGACTTGCCCAGGATTTCCCCCCTGGAGCATTTCAGCCGGGATCAAATATGTTTCCAGCTCCAATTCCTCAGTGCCCAGAAGCTCCGGACGCCGGGGCTGCAGCTGATCGGATGGGGCATACCCCAAAATTTCCCCAGGAGAAGGCACGCAGGGACCCTGGCATGTACTGGGCATGGCAGTACTGGGCCGGGAGGTGCCGGGCAGGGGTCACTTTGGCATCACCTTCAGCCTGTCCTCGTGCCGTGGGGACACCGAAGCTGGGCTTGGCTCCCTGGGATGTGTCCCCAAGCCCTCAAAGGCGTGGGGTCACCCTGGCACCTCTCTCACCCTGCTCGTCTTTTGCCCCCGCAGCCCAGCGAGGACGGGAGCGACAGTGCCAGCAGCTCCCCACCGGCCGCCCAGCATCCCCGCGGGCAGAGCTTCGTGCAGAGCCACTTCCAGGCGCAGTACAGGTGAGTGGGGAGGGCCGGATCCTGCCCTGCGAGCCCCGGGCAGCGCTGGAGGGGCTTTGCTAGTGGGCAGCCAGACTCTGTGAGCCCAGGGAAGGGATGAACAGGGGAGCGCTCAGCCCTGCAGAGATGCTCCATCCATCCGGACGTTTCTTGCTCTGCTTTAATGCCAGCAAATATTTTGGAAGTGCTGAAGAGGACACGGGGAGGGTCAGAGCCCAAATCCCTGTGGCAGCAAGTGGGGTGTCCTGCCCATTCTCCGCCCCTGTCGCAGCCCCGGGGCTCCTGGTAATTAGCTCGGAAGCTCGGGGAGCAGCAGAATTAAGATGAAGATGTGTTTTATTTGCACGGTGCAATGCTGGTGGCAGTGTCCAGGCTGTGTGGGTGCAGCAGGATGGGGGTGATGGGCCAGGCAGCTCTTGGCCAGAGAGCGTGAATTGTTTTGTTAAGGACTGATCCAGAGCAGGGGCTGAACCGCATCCCTGGGGGCGGGTTTTGGTGTGGATGGGTGCCTGGTCCTTGGGAATGAGGGCACAGAGGGTGACATCAGCCACATCCAGTGTCACCTCCTGGCATGGAGATGGACACGGGCAGACCCCAGCCCTGCCCCTGGGCATTTCATATCCCCAGCCTTCAGAGACCCCACCGCCCACCTCTCCTTGGCCTTAATGAAGCCTTGAGCTCTTCCGTTCGTTATCACCGCCCCAGGGTGGGGAGAGCTACCAGGAGATGGCTTTTGCTGGGACAGCTGGTTTTGCGCTGCAACAGCAGTTGGCTGGCAAAAGCAAGGCGGCTGCTGAGCTGGCAGGGCTGGGAAGGCTCAGCCTGGGGAGACGGGCAGAGCTGCAGGCAGGGGTTGGGCAGGGGATGCCCTGGTTGCTCTCCATCAGTGCTGCTGGGTTGGTGGTGGTGGGTGGTAGAGCAACCCAGTAAGTGTGTCCCTCAAGGGTCCCTACTGGGACCAGTACAATTTAAAATCTTCATCAATGGCATGGTGGGATTGAGTGCAGCCTCAGCGAGTTGGCGGGTGGCAGCAAGCTGAGCGGTGCCGTTCATCACTGGAGGGAGGGGACGCCATCCAGGGGGGCCTTGATGGGCTGGAGGAGTTGGCTTATTTGAACCTCATGAAGTTCAACCTGGCCAAGTGCAAGTTCAAGCAGGCCAGGTACAGACTGGGTGGTGAATGGAGAAGGACTTGGGGATACTGGTGGATGAAAAATGGGATGTGAGCAGGCAACGTGCGCTCGCAGCCCAGAAAGCCAACCGTATCCTGGGCTGCATGACAAGAAGCGAGGCCAGCAGGTCGAGGGAGGGGGTTCTCCCCTCTACTCTGCTCTGGTGAGACCCCACCTGCAGTACTGCGTCCAGCTCTGGGGTCCTCAGCACAGGAAAGACATGGACTTGTTGGAGCAGGTCCAGAGGAGAAATGATCAGAGGGCTGGAGCACCTCTCCTGTGAAGACAGGCTGGAGAAGAGAAGGCTCCAGGGAGACCTTAGAGTGGCCTTTCAATATAGAAAGGGGGCTTCCAAGAAAGATGGAGAGAGACTTTTTGCCAGGGTCTGTAGTGACAGGACAAGGGGCAACTGTTTTAAACTGCAAGAGGACAGGGTTAGGTTGGACATAACGAAGAAATATTTTACGATGGGGGTTGTGAGGCACTGGAACAGGTTGCCTGGAGAAGTGGTGGCTGCCCCATCCCTGGCAGTGTTCAAGGCCAGGTTGGATGGGGCTTTGAGCAACCTGGTCTCGTGGAAGGTGTCCCTGCCCATGGCAGGGGGGTTGGGCGGGATGGTCTCTGAAGGTGCCTCACAACCCAAATCATTCAGTGGTTCTATCACAGGAATCAGGATCCAGGTTGTCCTAAGCCTGTCCCAGAGGACAGCATGGGGGTGCTCCCACACGCAGGCGATGGGACACCCCACATGTTCATCTGGCTGAGACTCACGGGATGCTCGGGTGGGCCAGCATCTGGCCACCCCATCCCCATGCCATGGCATTGCAGGCGTGAGGGGACACATCTGGCATCACAAGTCCTTCCTCCTGTCTCAATTAATCCCTTGCCCTCTATGGAAAAAAGGCGCTTTAATTATCCACCCCCTCCACGTGCCAGAGCCTGTCTGCGTGCAAAAGGATTTATTAATTTGTGCGGCTGCCTCCCAGGGAGCTCGATGGCTCTTTGAGGTGACAAATAACAAGGACTCAGGATTTTGATTTGGTTTTTAATTTGTTTTTCCCCTTTTTGTTGAATAAAAAGGAGGAAAAAAAAGAAATAAAAAAGGCAGAATTAAAAAGAAACAGGAGGTAAGGTGGTTGTTGGCATTAAAGGTTCATTTAAGCCAGGCTTTGGTGGCGCATCTCCTGGGAGACGCTGTGGGAGATGGGGAAGCCTCCCTGCTGGCAGGAGGACCTGGTCCTCCCCGGTGGCCCCATGCCCCCCAGCAGAGCAGACGGGTCCCCCCTCACTGTCCCCAGGGCTCCCCTGGAGCCGGCGGCTGTGCCATGGCAGGGACCGGGCAGGCTGAGCCAGCAGCACCGCGGTAGCCGGCGGTGTCCGGGCGGCACAGCCTGTGTCCCTGCGGCAGGGCTGGATACTGCTCCGACTCCATGCTGGCAGGCTGGGAATGGGAGTGCTGAGATTGCGGGCACAGTGGGTGCAGGATCCGTCCCTGCGGTGGTGATGGGGCTACCACCCCGTCGGGTGCAGGATCTGGCCCTGCGGTGGTGGCAGGCAGCTGGTTCCCAGCAGGTGGATGGGGAGTGCAGCAGGACCGTGGTGTCCCCTGGGTGCAGCTTGCCGGTGGGACGGTCCCCAGCCGGTGTCACCACCGCCTCTGCCTCTGGCCGTGAGTGCCAGGGCGGGCAAGGGGCAGTGGTACCTCCCCAGGGAACACGCTGGGACTTGTCATGGGGCTGCAGGCAGCTGCCCTTTTGCTGCCTGTCACTGCCTCCTCCCTGCAGCCCAGCCACAGCCCTGCTTTTCGGGAGGGGTCCTGTCCCCTCCCAGCACCCCAAGGTGTTGTCTCTGCTTAAGCCCCACCGGGGCAGGCTGGGGTCACCCCAAAGCCTCCAGGAGCCAGAAGCCACCCTGGGATCTGTGAGCCCTTGGGAGGGGGAGAAGGATTTGGGGGGGTTTCGGGGCCACAGCCACGCATGGGAGTGGGAAACCCCCCAGCCCTGGGATTTTACTCTGGCTTTTCTAGCACCAGTTACTGTGGGTGCCCTTGTTAGGTTTCAGAGTGAACAGACCGTTGGGCTGGGCAGGCGGGTACCAGCTCTGGTGCCTCACCCCGGCAGGAGGTTGTGCAAACCCTGCGTGATGCTGGGGCCATCTCAGCCCTGTGGGATGCGGTACCAGTGTCAGGGCGCTGCAGCCCCAGGGTGGGGGCTCTGGGGGCGCTGCCCCTGCACCGGTGACACGTCCCGGCCGTGTTTCACAGGTCCTCCCTGACGTGCCCTCACTGCCTGAAGCAGAGCAACACCTTCGACCCCTTCCTGTGCATCTCCCTGCCCATCCCGCTGCGCCAGACCAGGTGAGCCCGGCCCCGCACCTCCCCAGCCGCTCATTGGCGCGGCAAGAGGCACATCCACCGCCCGGCGAGGTGTCGGCTCCAACCAGAGTGATTTGCATCTTTCGGGGTAGATAATTAATGAGGGAGGTGGTGGCAGCGTTGGGATGGGTGACGGCCACCGCCGCCGGAGCTGTGTCCGATGGGTGTTTGCTACCCTGGAGTCGGAGCCGCTGCACCGGGACGTGGGTCCATCCAGCACGGTCACGAGCGGCGTCGGGTCTCAGCGCGGCGCGCGGTGGCTTTCCCCGCTGAGGGGGGGGTGTGTGTGTGTCTGTGTGTGTCCCCCGGTGTCCCCAGGGCTCTCAACGTCACCCTGGTGCTGCAGTGCGAGCGGCGGCGGTTCGTGCGGGTGGGGCTGGCCGTGCCCCTGCTGGGCACCGTGGCCGAGCTGCGGGAGATGGTGGCGCGGGAGGGACACGTCCCCCCGGAGCAGGTAACGGGCCGGGGCGGGGGGACGCGGGGTGGGGGGCAACAAGACACCCCCCCGCCGAGGGACGCTGAGGGTGCCGGGTGCCGTCCTGCAGGTGATCCTGGCCGAGGTGTCCCCGCGGGGCTTCCTGCGCTCCCTGGGTGACGCGGAGGAGCTGGGTGCTGCCGGGGAGGGGGCTCCCCTCTACGCCTTCCAGCCGCCCCCCGCCCGCCGTGCAGGTACCGCTCCCCTCCCCTCCCGATTGGCTGGCAGCTGGCTACCTGCGCAGCCCTGATTGGTTGGGAGCGACTCCTGCGGGGCTGGCAGTGGTGGGACGGGAGGTGGTTCCCCTCGCTGTGATTGGTGGCGGGGAGGTGTGCTGTGATTGGGGGGAGGCAGGTGTGCTCTGCTGTGATTGGGGGGAGCCTTGTTCTCCCTCCCCCCTAGCCCCATGATTGGTTGGGGGCATGTATGCTCTAGTGTGATTGGTAGGAAGCAGGTGTGCTCTGCTGCAATTGGTTGGAGGCAGGTGTGCTCTGCTGCGATTGGTTGGAGGCAGGTGTGCTCTGCTGCGGTTGGTTGGAGGCAGGTGTGCGCTGCTGTGATTGGTAGGAAGCAGGTGTGCTCTGCTGCAGTTGGTTGGAGGCAGGTGTGCGCTGCTGTGATTGGTTGGAGGCAGGTGTGCTCTGCTGCGGTTGGTTGGAGGCAGGTGTGCGCTGCTGTGATTGGCGAGGCCGTGTCCCCTGGGCTGTGGTTGGTGGGAAGCAGGGGGTGCGGAGGCGGCGCTGCAGGCAGGGGAGCACAGGCAGCTCCCGCAGCAGGCAGGGCGCCCCACGGCGCCGAACCGGAGCCCCTTGATGACCCCCACCCTGCCCGCAGGGTGCCCCCGCAGCCTGCCCGCCTCCCCCGGGGCGACCCACCCGGACGGGCAGCGCCTGCTGCCCGCCGCTGCCCGCTCCTCCGACTGCCTGCACCGCGGGGCGGGCGGCCGCATCCTGCTCCTGCTCTGCAACACGGCGGGCGCCGGGCCACGGCTCGCCAGGTACCTGCCCGCCCTGCCCGCGCTTTGCCTGCGCGCCGCCCTCCCTTCCTTCCCACCCCCGTGGGAGGGGGCGCGGGGGTGTCCCCCCCTCAGCCGGGTGTCCCCCCGCTGTCCCCAGGTTCGGGCCGCCGCTGGTGCTGCGGGAGGAGCGGGGCGTCTCCTGGGAGCAGCTCCAGCAGAGCATCCTGGCCCAGCTGCGGGCGCTGCTGCGGGGCGAGGTGCAGGCGCAGGTGAGCTGGAGGGGGGACGCCGCTGTCCCCTCCCGGGGACGCGCTCGGCCGGGGCTGCTGGCACCTGCTGCCACCGTGGCCGTGGGGGGGTGGAGCCGTGGGTGGCCGCGGTGTCCCCATGGGTGGCTACGGTGGAGCCGTGGGTGGCCGTGGTGGCACCATCACTGGCTGTGGTGGCACCATGGGTGGCCACGGTGGAGCCATCGTGGCTGTGGTGGCACCATCACTGGCTGTGGTGTCCCCATGGGTGACCATGGTGGAGCCATGGATGGCCACGGTGTCCCCATGGGTGGCCACAGTGGGGCCTTGGGTGGCCATGGTGTCTCCTGGATGGCCATGGTGGAGCCATGGGTGGCCGTGGTGGCACCATGGGTGGCCATGGTGGAGCTGTGGGTGGCCGTGGTGGCACCATCACTGGCTGTAGTGTCCCCATGGGTGGCCACAGTGTCCCCATGGGTGGCCACAGTGGGGCCTTGGGTGGCCATGGTGTCTCCTGGATGGCCACGGTGGAGCCATGGGTGGCTGTGGTGGCACAGTTGGTGGCTGTGGTGGCACCGTCACTGGCTGTGGTGTCCCCATGGGTGACCATGGTGGAGCTGAGCTTGGTTGCAGGGTCACTGTGGGTGGCCAACGGTGTCACTGTGGGTGGTTGTGGTGGCCCTGGGGGTGGCTGTGTTGATGCTGGTGGCTGATGGGTCACCAGGGGTGGCTGTGCTGTGGGTGGGTGGTCATATTCACGCTGCAGGCAGTCAGCGGTGTCACCATGGGTGGCCACAGCGTCACTGTGGGTGGCAGTGGTCTCCCTGTGGGTGGTCATGTTGTCATTGCAGGTGGCCAATGGTGTCACCGTGGGTGGCCACAGCGTCACCGTGGATGGCCACAGTGCCACCCGGCTCCCACGGCAGAGCCGCCCCAGCCCAGCCACCCTCCCCAGTACCCAGGTGCCACCATCCCACAGGCGCTGGGGTCCCCATGCTGCCCCTTTGCCCCCCCCAGCCACACCACAGCCAGCGGGATGGGTCATCCCCCAGCCCTGTGTCCCCGTCCCCACAGGTGTCCCCTGCCAGCCTGGCCACAGGGACCAAAGAAATCTGATTGTGGGGGCTTTTTTTCGTCCTGTGTCACAATGCACGGCTCCCCCCAGGTGCTGCTGGAGAGCAGGGGGGGCTCTGCCCCCCAACCAGCCCCACAGCCCCCTCTCCCCTTGCAGGGCGCGGGAGCCCTCTTCCGCATCCGCCTGGCCGGGGGCTCGGCCCCCTGCACCTACCTGTCCCCGCAGGACCCCCGCCCTCTCTGCCACCCCGCCGTTGACAGGTAAGGGCACTGCAGGGGCAGGATTGTCCCCAGACTGTCCCCTTGTTCCCTGGGGGTGGTCAGTGGTGACACCGTGGTCACAGTGTTCCTGTGGGTGGCCGTGGTGTCTCTGTGTGTGGTTGCGTTGGCACCACGGGTGGCCAAAAGTGTCACTGTGGCTGACCACGGTGGCACCATGAGGGTGGCCAGTGGTGGCACCATGGGTGGCCATGGTGGGGGGAGGGTCCCCAGCCCCGTGTCCCCACCGTGGGTGCTACATGGGGAGGTGGTGGCTGTCCATGCCTGGCACCGCAGGGTGGCGAGGGGGTGGCCCCATGGGGACAGGGGGTTTTGGGGGGCATCTCACCTCGTCCTTGCCTCCTCAGAGCCCTGCAGCTGAGCGGGACAGGTGGCCCTCCCCACGTGAAGCTGACGGTGGAGTGGGACGTGAGCACCAAAGAGCGGTGAGTCCCATGTACCCAGGGGTCGGGGGGGACACCCCAGTACTCAGCTCACCCTCCCTGACCCCCAACCCTGTGTCGTGTCACTGCCCCCCCGCCCTGCCGCAGCCTTTTCGGCAACATCCAGGAGGAGGTGGTGCAGGACGCAGAGAGCGTGCGGCTGCAGCAGCAAGCGCACCGGCAGCAGCACAGCTGCACGCTGGACGAGTGTTTCCAGCTCTACACCAAGGAGGAGCAGGTACTGAGCACCCCGCCAGCTGCGTGGGCAGCGGGCACCCTGCCCGCACCCTGCCGCACCCTGCCCGCACCCGGCAGAGCCACTGCCGAGGGCAAGCTCTGCCCACAGCAGAGCAGCTCTTGGCTTTTGCCGTGCTGGGGGTGGCTTTAGAGGTGGCAGGGGCGCGTTGGGGAGGGAGGTGGCCATGGCCCGTGGTGTCCCCAGCTGGCCCCGGATGACGCCTGGCGCTGCCCGCACTGCAAGGTGCCCCAGCAGGGCACGGTGAAGCTGAGCCTCTGGACGCTGCCCGACATCCTCATCATCCACCTCAAGCGCTTTCGCCAGGTGGCTGAGCACCGGCACAAACTCACCACACTGGTGAAGTTCCCCCTGCGGGGTCTCGACATGGCCCCCCACGTGGCGCAGCGGAGCCAGGCCGGCGGGCAGCTGTTGGGGCGCTGGGCGCCCTGGCAGCCCCCCCTCTGCCTGCCCCCAAGTTGCCCCCGCGACTACCTCTACGACCTCTACGCCGTCTGCAACCACCACGGCAGCATGCAGGGCGGCCACTACACTGGTGAGTGTTGGGAGGGTGTGGGGGGGCTCAGGGTGTGGAAGCAGGGTGGGGGTATGCCATGGGGCACGGTGTGGGGGGGGTGCTGTGGGGCACCGTATGGAGCTTAGGGGCACTGCAGGGGTTATGCCATGGGGTACAGCATGAGGTTGGGGGGCACTGCAGGGGGATGTGCCAGGGGGCACAGCGTGGGGTGCATAGAGCATTGCAGAGGGTTATGGTATGGGGCAGGGCACGGGGCTGTGGAGGCAGGTGCAGGGGGTATGCCACGGGGCACAGCACAGGGCACCCGGGGCGCAGGGGACACGCAGGACGGTGTTGCAGCCACTGGGGCGTGCCCCCCAACAGCATCCTGCACCCCCAGGCTGTCCCCACACCATGGGGCTCACGCTCCCTGCTGCACCCTGGGGTTGGGGGGGCCAGGGCAGAGCCTGTGGCCCCACCTCACCCCCTGTGCCCCCCCCGCCCCTTCCCCAGCCTACTGCTGCAACGCCCTGGACGGGCGGTGGTACAGCTACGACGACAGCAGGGTGGAGGGGGTGCAGGAGGCGGAGGTGAGCACCCGCAGCGCCTACATCCTCTTCTACCAGCGCCGCAACGCCGTGCCCGCGTGGTCGGCCAGCAGCTCCGTCAGGGGTGAGCGTCCCCACCTCCCTGCCCGCCTGCGCCCCGACAGCGCCCGGGCACCCCGAGGTCACCGCCCCGGGCACGCACGGCACGGCCGAGGGCACGCACGGGCACGCAGAGTACGGTACACGCACGGGCAGCAGAGCCAAACCGCGTGTGCGTTCAGCACGTGCACGCGCAGCGTGGGGTGCGCGCACAGAGCACAGCTGCATATGCACAGATGCACGTGGACACGCATGCACACCCACATGTGGGCAGCATGGCAGGTGGGCACGTACACCCACACAGAGCACAGCTGCATGCATGCGAAGACGTGCACGCACACCCACGCAGGGACAGTATGGCGGGCACATAGGCACACAGCATAGCTAAGCGTGCACACGTGCACATGCGTGCCTGTGCGCGCCGGCGCACAGCGTTGTGCACGCACAGCACAGCCAAATGCACGCGCTTGCAGGCAGGTGCGTGAACAGTGCGGTGGGTGCACGCGCACAGCCACTCGTGGCACAGCTGAGTGCGCGTGCCTGCGCACGATACGGTACGTGCCTATGCAGCAGAGCCGCACGCGCGTACGTTCGGCACACGCACAGGCAGCGTGGCGTGCGCACGCAGCACAGCTGCACGTGCGGGAACGCGCGTGCGCACCCGTGCGCGGGCACATACAGCGTAGCCAAGCGTGCACGTGAATGCTGGGCACATCGCCGTGGCGGTGTGCACGTACCGCACAGCCACGTGCGCGCCCTTGCGCACGCGCGTGCACACAGTCACGCAGCCCAGCCAAGGGCGCACACGCACGTGTGTGTGCCGGTGCGCAGCACGCTGGGCACGCGATCCCACAGCGCAGCCAGCGTGCGCGGCGTCGCCGGCGCGTGCGCACCCCTGCGCTTGCAGCCGCAGCCACGCGGCGCGCGGCACCGCGCTCGCTCCCCCCGTTGCCGAGCGCTCTGGGGCGCGGGCGCCGCAGGACCCCCGGCCCCGCTCAGCCCCCCGCTCCCCGCAGGCTCCACGGCCTCCTCGCTCGCCGATCACTGGCTGGCCCGCCTGGGCGGCAGCGCGTGGGACGCCGCGGCCTCGCGGCCCTCGGCCACCCGCTCCTCCCCGCCTGGCACCCCCGACGCCAGCGCCGCCCCGGAGAAAGGTGATGCTGAGCACCCCCTCCCCACCCCAGCACCCCGGCCTCGCTCCCAGATCCTCCCGCTTATTTTTTTTTTTGGTTTTTCTTAATTGCAGGTGGCTTCGAGGCCAGACCCTTGGTGCGCGGCGTCCAGGGCCGCAGCCTCAGCGTCAAGGTCTCGCCCGCCGGCGGCCCCCCCAGGGCCGTGCCCCCGCGTTGGTCCTTCGCCGGCAAGGAGCGGGGCCGGACGGGGGTCCCGGGGGAGCTGGTGGCCTACCTGGAATCGGGGCGCCGGCCCCGCTGCACCCGCCGCTCCCTCCTCCCGCTCGGCACAGGTGGGGAGAGCGGCCCCGACGCCCCCTCGACCCCCAGCCCCGCGCCGGCCGGCCCCCCGAAACAGCCCGACGAGGGGCAGGAGGAGGCGGGCACCCCCCGAGCCCCCCGCCAACCCCTCCGCGTGCCGACGCTGCGGCGAGCCGCCAGCGCCGGCGCCGAGGGGTCCCTGCGCCTGCCCCCCAAAAGCCAGAGCAGCCCGGGGCGGAGCGGGGAGGGGACGGGGGGGCTCCGGCGCCCCGGGCTGCCGCGGCCGGAGGGGGACGCGGGTGTCCCTCCGGCACGGCCGTCCCCCGGCCCGGCGGCCATGGCGCGCTCGCGGAGCTCGGCCAGCCTGCCCCCGCGTCCCAAGGGGGGCCTGCGGCGCTCGGCCTCGCTGGGCAGGGGCGCGGGGGGGCCCCCCCTGCCCACCCGGGGTCCCCCCGGGACCATGCTGCAGCAGGGACGGCAGCCCGTGGGCTCGCTGTGCCGCCCGGCCGTGCCCGAGTCCAGCTTCTGAGCCAGGGCCGGTGGGCATCCCCACCCGGGGCAGCTGGAACCAGGGGCTCCTGAACTGGGGGCTGCCAAACTGGGGCTATCCCAAACTGGGGGTGTCTCAACCCAAGGGCTCCTGAACCAGGGGATCCCAAACAAGGGCATCCTAAAGCAGGGTCATCCTGAACCGGGAACATCCTAACCTGGGGGCAGCCCAAACCAGGGCGTCCCCAAACTGGAGGCATTCAGGTATCCCGAAGCTGGGTCATCCCAAACCTGGGGCTCCCAAACCGGGGGTATCCCAAACCAGAAGCTCCTAAATCAGGGCATCCCGTCCCAGAGCATCCCGCCCCAGGGGCATCCTGAACTGGGGGCATCACCCACTCACCTCCCCATGCCCCTTCCCCGGGAGCAGGCTCCGCCAGCTCGAAGACGTGAGAGTATTTATTGTACCAGGAGAGTTTTATTGAGAGACGCTTTTTGTTTTTTAAAAGGCGACTATTTTGGGGGGGCGGGCGGGCGGGTCCCCCACACCAAGATCTATGCAATACGCGATTCCTCCAGCCAGCTTTTGTACGCGGGGGTGCAGCCCCCACCGCCGGCGGTTTCTATTAAAGACACATGAAAGGAGCCCAGTGCGGTGCCTGGGGGGGGCCCCCAGTGTCCATCCCACGTATCCAGGGGTGGGAAGAGCTTCATGTCCCATTGGTGGTGGTCCCAGTGCTGTGGATCGGGGTGGTGGGGATCAGCCTGGGAGTGGGGCTTGGTGGGGTCAGTGGTGGCCAGATCCTGTCCCGGCGTGGTGGTTGTGTGCCTGGTGGGAGGTCTGGGAGGTGGTGGCAGCACCAGGAGCACCAGTCACGGTACCTCTGCCAGGGCAGAAGAAGGGGATGTCTGGAGAAACTTGGTGCAGCCACAGCGGGAGGCAGGGATGGAGGTGGATGTGGTGGGATCAAGGTGGAGAGGAAGATGGAGGTGGAAGAGAGGAAGAGGGTGCTGGAGGTAGACACGGAGATGAGTGGAGAGGAAGTGGGATTGGGGTGGTGGTGGAGGAGATGGGGGTGGAAGTGGAGGAGATAGAGGTGGATGAGGTGGGATGGGGGTGGAGGTGATGGAGGAGACTGGGACAGAAGTGGGGGAGATGGAAGTCGAGATGGAAGCAGGACTGGGTTGAAGTGGAGGAGGAGATGAAGGTGGAGGAGACCCTTGGTGGTGGGCTGCTCTAGGCCACCTCCCAGCTTGCAGTGCCACTGCTGGTGCCATGGCTGTGACCCCATTTTGCAGCAGGTGACAAATGTGGGTTTGTCACCCATGTGTCACCCAGGCAAGCAGCAGCCCTGGGCATGGCAGGTTCCCCAGGGCACCCATGGGTGCTGGCAGTGGCATGGGCAGGGCTGCCGCTGCTCTGCATCCCACAGCTGAGGCTGGGAGGGGGTGAGAGCCCCAATATGAGTGGCCATCCCTGTGCCAGGCCTCGGGCACCCCATGCCCACCTCCCCTGCAAGGACCCTGCCTTGGCCCAGCAGCTGGGGGGGACCTTGGTGGGGTGCAGATGCACTGCAGGGACCCCAGGGACCTGCCACCCCAGCACCCTGGGCTGCTCCCTCTGCCCGGGGGCCCTTGAGGCTGGGGGCCTGCTGAGCCCCGGGGCACTCAGTTCCTCCACCCTTGGGTGCTGCCCTGCCCCAGTGGGCATCTGCGTGGCTGGGGCTGAGGCTTGGCACCGTCACACTGCAGGGGTGGCATCCCCCCGCATGGTCCCCAGCAGCCCATGGGGAATGGGGTGAAGGATGTGGTGTGGCCAGGCTGGAGACCCCCACAATGACGTACCCCGCGCAGGCAGAGGACCGTACCTTCCCTGGCACCCATGTCTGCCCGCAGGTGTGATGGCCTGGAGGTATGTCCATGCCTTCCCATGCAGCAGCATCCTGTGGGGCATCCTCTCCCCATTGCCCCTCTATACTGTGCAAAGCGGGGTCCTGTCCCCGACCCCATCCCACCAGGCTGGGGAAGCTCCCGGTGCCATACAACCCCTCTGCTGCCCATCCTCCACTGCCACGCGATATTCGCCTCCACATACACACTACTTGGTCCCAAAACACAGGCAAGGACCCCCCACAACTGGGTTGGTGCCCACCCTGAGTTTGGGACCACCCCAAATCCAGGCTGGGACCACCCTAGGCCTGATGCTGCCCCATCCCTCGGGACCATGGCAGCCCACACCGAACAAAAACCATTTTGTCACCCAAATCCTCATTAAGGCCCATTTCTTATAGCAAAGTACCTTCCAAATGCATCCTAAATCCATCAGTGGGCACCAGTGTGGGCTGGGACCATCCCAAACCCAGGCTGGGACCACCCCATGCCTGGCACTGCCCCATCCCACGGGACCAGGGCCCCAACATCCCACACCAACCCAACCCCACCACTTTACCCCCCAAACCTCATCCAACCCCACATCCCCCCACCAAACACCCCCCACCGCCGCCACCACGGCCCTGCTGGTGCCAACAGGCATTAACCAAACGCCAGCACTGCCGGGCAGTTCACAGCGAGTGGCACATGGATTTATTGATTGCTTTGGGGTGCTGGTGCCCCCGGGTGCCCGCCTGGGGCGAGGGGCACGGCGCGAGCGGGGCGGGGGGGCAAAGCGCTGCCATTTCCATCCTCCCTCTGTGCACCGGGTGGGTGGGAATGGCTCCAAATAAAACAAATCTCTATATATTTTTTCTATATATATATACAAATATATAATATATATATATCTCTGCCGATATATATATATAATCTCTCTTATCTCTCTGGAAAGGATAAAAGGCTAACTTGTCTTCGCATGCACGACCAAAGCCACCAACCCATGGGGACAGCGGGTGCCGAGGGATGCGCGCCTTTGCCCGCCAGCACCCCGAGAGCCCGGGGGAGCCGCATCCTGCGTCCCCAGGTTATTGCTGGTCAGGTCCCATCCTGCTCCGGCAAACAAGCGGAGGGGGAAGAAGCCGAAGAAATGAAATCCCGCTGCAAAGCGCCGGCGAGCTTGTTGTCACCTGGCCGGTAGCCAGTGGCACCTGCTGTCAGGGCACGGAGGAGGTGGTGGCATCGCCCCAGGACCGTGGGTGCTGCGGGGTGCGGGGGGGGCGGGCACCCGGTTGAAAGGCAAAGTCTGGATAAGGCGAAAAAAAACGAAATAAAGAACAGCGACCGCCCCCCAAACTGGGCGCTTTGCCACCCGAAACTGGCGTGCCGGTGGCCCTCGGTGCCGGTGGCTGGTGCTGGCCCCTGGGTGCTGCACGGATGAGCTTGGGGACAGGGACACTGTCATAGGGCTGTGCTCTCCGATTCCTCCTCCTCCTCCTCCTCCTGTCGGGCGGCTGGGCCCAGCCCCGAGAGTCTCTGCGGTGCCTCCGGCGGGTCCCGGCACAGGGCGGCATCCGGGGGGACGTGGAGGGAGGGGACCTCAAAACGGAGCAGACCTGCTGGAGGACAGAGTGATGGGCGACGCCTCGCTGGGGCTGGCACCGCGTTAGTGCCACCACCAGGGATGTCACCACCGATCCCTGCTCTGTGCCACCCCACCCTAGCCGGAGCCTGTGACACCAGTCCCGATGTCCCCCCGATGCCCTGCTCTCCCACTGAGCGCAGGTGACAGCGCTGTCCCCCCTCCCAAGAGACCCGCAATGCGAGCCAGCACCCGTGCAGTGACAGAGGGTAGCCCACAGCCCGTGGCAGGCGGTGTCACCGGTGTCACCGCTGTCCCTTGCCGAGAGCAGAGCAACCCTCCCCCAGGAGGATAAAGCACTTCTGCCTGCGCCTGCCAGGCCCTGCTGCCATCGTGGGGTCCCAAAACGGGCAGCGGCTCCCACGGGCACACGGCGGGGGACCCGCACCCGTGCCGGGGTGCAGTGCCAGGGCTGCACCCGTGCCCAGAGGCAACGCCAGGGTGCCAGGGCTGGACCGACACCTGCGTGCAACGCCAGAGCTTCACCGGTGGGTGCCACGCCAGGGCCGCACCGGTGCCGGGGTGCCGTGTCTCGGTGCGAGGTCAGGGCTGCGCTGGTGCCTGGCTGCGATGCCAGCCTGCAACGCCGGGGCTGCACCGGTGCCAGCGCCGCACCAAAGGAAGGTGGCCCCGCCTGGGGAACACCTAGCCCCACTCCGCAGGGTGCCCGGAGGCTGGTTGCTGCCCACGCTGTCCCCCCACCCGTCGCAGGCAGGACGGGCACACGGAGGAGCAGAGCCCTCTGCCCTGTGGGGTCCTGTGCCCAGCCGGGCCAGAGCCGGGGGGCTCCCAGAAGTGCCCGGCCCCTGCGTCCCCAGGTGTCCCCGATGCCACTGGCACTTCCAAAGCATCGCCCTGACCGTCCCCCTCCGGGACACCGGGGTGGGGGGACACCGGCAGCCCAGGGACAGGCAGGTCAGAACAGCAGCACCGGCTCGTGGTGCTTCCCAGGGACGTTGTCACCTTCTTGGGGACATCACCACCTTCCCAAGGACGCTGCCACCTTCCCGGTGACAGTGCCACCTTCTCGGGGACACAGCTGGCTTTGCAAGGATGCTGTCACCTTCCCGAGTACACTGTCACCCTCCTGAGTTCCACCTTGCCCGTGACATTGTCACCTTCCTGGGGACAGTCCCACTTTTCCAGAGACGCCACCACCACCTCCCCGAGCGCACTGTCACCCTCCCGGGGAGGGACGGTTCCACCTGCCTAGGGACCCCCCCCCCCCCGACCCTGGGACAGCAGCCGGCGTGTGTCGTGTGTCCCCCCCCGCCCCCTGCCCGACCTTACCTGCCAGCGCACCGTCCCCGGGGCCCGCGTTGTCCCGGCGGGGCAGCTCCGGGGGCTGGGGGGGGCCGGCGGCGGCCGGGGGGGGCTGGGGCGGGGGGGGCAGCGCGGGGCGCGGCCGCGGTTTGGGGGTGGGGCGGGACTTGGGGGCGGCGGCGGCGGCGGCGGCGGCGGGGGGGGGCAGCGCGGGGGGGGGCGGGGGAGGCGGCGGCGGGGGCGAGGGCTGGCCGGCGGGCAGGCAGGGCCCCGGGGGGGCGGCGGGGCCGTAGGGGGACGGGGTGCTGGGGGGGGTGGGGGAGAGGCTGGCGGGGGAGGGCTGGCCCCCCCCCTGCTCCCCCGCGGCCGCCCGGGGCGGGATGGGCGCCAGCTTCTTGGCCACTGCGAGACAGAGATAAGGGGAGGGGGGTGTCAGGGTGCTGGGGAGGGGGGGGGGGGGGCACACCGAGCGGGGGACACCCCCCCCCCCGTCGACCCCCCGCCCCGCTCCTACCTTTGCGCAGGGCGTGCGGGCTCTGCTCGGCGGGCGGGGGGGCCGCGGCGGGCGGCTGGTGCCCGCTGCCCGCACCGGGGCTGCCGCGGGGCTGGGCGGCCCCGGGGGAGAGCTCCTTGGGTTTTAAAGTGCTGGGGAGGGGGGGTAAATGGGAAAAGAAGGGGAAGGAAAAGAGAAAAGCGTGTAAAAGAAAAGAACGAAAAAGAAAACGGGAAATTAAAGAAAGTAAAAATGAAAAAGAATGAAAAAGAGCAATAAAAGCAAAAATAAAAATGCAAAACAAAAAATGCAAAGAATTGAACCGGAAAATTAAAGAAAATGAAATGAAAATGAATGAAAGGGAGCAATAAAATCAAACAGGAATGCAAAAGAAATAGGAGAAATGCAAAGAATTCAAATCAAAATAAAACGGAGAATTAAAGAAAATAAAATGAAAATGAATGAAAGGGAGCAATAAAATAAAAAATAAAAATGCAAAAGAAAACCAAAAAATGCAAAGAATTAAGCCGGAAAATTAAAGAAAATAAAATGAAAATGAATGAAAAAGAGCAATAAAATCAAATTGTAATGCAAAAGAAATAGGAGAAATGCAAAGAATTCAAATCAAAATAAAATGGAAAATTAAAGAAAATGAAATGAAAATGAATGAAAGGGAGCAATAAAACAAAAAATAAAAACGCAAAAGAAAAACAAAAACCGCAAAGAATTAAACCGGAAAATTAAAGAAAATAAAATGAATGAGAGAGAGCAATAAAATCAAATAGTAATGCAAAGGAAAAAGGAGAAGTGCGAAGAATTCAAATCAGAATAAAACGGAAAATTAAAGAAAATAAGATAAAAATGAAAATAAATGAAAAATAAAAAATCAAATAATAATGCCAAAGAAAAGCAAAAAACCGCAAAGAATTCAAACAAAAATAAAACCCAAAAGAAAACAGAAGGAAATAATACAAGTCAATGAAAAATTGAAATAAAAAGGAAACAAAACCCCAAAACAAATGGAAATAAAAAAAAAAATTAAAAAGTAAAACAAACCCCGCAAAATAGTATGAAGAAACAAATGAAAAAATTAAAATAAAATAAACGAATGAAAAAATAAAATACGATTTAAAAATTAAAAGTCATGATGAAAAGAACCAGGAAAATTAAGAAGTAGAAGAAAGAAGGGAGAACCGTGAGGTCCTTCCCGCCCCCCCCCCCCCGCAGCACAACCACCACGCAGCCCCGGGGGGCCGACACCCCCCCCCCCCCGCAGGTGTTTCTCAGCCCCCAGCCCGCGGGACCCACGCCCCCCCCCACGCCCCCCCAGGACCAGCACTGAGGGGTCACCGAGCTCCCCCCCCCCCGCCCCGGCCCGTTTTGGGGTTCCCCGGTTACCTCGCCGGGCCTGATCCTGCGGCTCGGGCGGGCGGGCGGCTGCCCCGGGGGGGGAGCGGCAGGGCTGCGGGGCGGGGGGGGGGCGGCCCGTTTGGGGAGCAGTGCCACGGGGGGAGGGAGCGGCGGAGGGAGCAAGGCTTGGCGCCGGGGTGAAGGGCGAGCAGCGAGGAGGAGAAGGAGGAGGAGGACGAAGGGGGAGGAAGGCTCCGGCTGCAGCCCGGCCAGAGGGGCTGAGCCCAGGGGTGGGGACGGGGCCAGGAGCCGGGGAACAAGGGGACCCGCTCGGGGCGGGGGGGGCCGGAGCCGCCATTCGGCCAGGCACACGCCAGGTTACCCCTGCTGCAAAATGTCCACAAACACCGTAAAAAAGCCAAAAAAAAAAAATAATAATTGTAAAACGGAGGAAAAAAATAAAAAGAGCAGAAGCGGTGGTGGCGGGGGGACAGGGGAGAGCGGCGGGGGAGCCCTCGTCGTGCCAAAGCCCCCCCCGGCCTCGTCCCACCACACCAGGATCTGGCCCCACGGCACGACCCCCCCGGGGCTGCCACCCCCACCCACGGGTGCACCCCGGGGCGTGGCACGGCTCGCAGGCGGCTGCAAAGCTCAGCTTCCCTTTTGGGGGCACAAAAGTGGAATTGAGGTGCTTTCTCCCACCTGGCCCACGCAAACTAAAGCTGGACACAGACCTCAGGCAGAGGAAGGGCTCGGGGAACGCTGGGCTCCTTTAGGCTTTTCCTTGCACCTTCCTTGCACCGCCAGCCCAAATTTCGCTACAGCCCAGCGACACCCACTGCGAGCCGGCAAGGGACCCGCAGGAAAAATCCCCGAAGGCCGCACGGTTCCCACGGGGCCGGCAGGACGGGGATGTTGCGGTGGCCGCGGGGATGCTGAGCATCCTCTCCTCCCACTGCTCCCGGGATGCTGCTCCTCTCCCAGGGATGCTGAGCATCCTCTCCTCCCACTGCCTCTGGTGCTGCAGTGGGGTTGTTTTGCTGCTGGATTCACACCTGGGGAAGATGCCCGGGTTGGGGACACGGAGGTGCCGGTGGCCTTACCTTGTCCGCTCGGCTCCTGGGGGGAAGCCAAAGCTGGTGGGAGGTGGGGAAGGGGTAGCTGAAATATCCGGCGATTGCTCAGGAATGGGTGAGTGGGGGGTGGCGGGGAGCTCGGCGGGCGGCGCGGGGGGCTGAGCGGCCGGTGGGGTGGAAGACGTCTTGCGCACCACTGAGGTGCCTCGGCGAGCCACCCACGAGGTGTCCATCACCCTGACGCCCATGCTGGAGGGACACAGAGACAGGCTTTTAGCACCCACCTGGCAGGAGGGGACTGCTGGCACCGCGTCGCGGCTTCTTTAGGGTGCCTGGTCCCTAAAAATGCCTTTTCCATCGGGAAGCTGCTGGGAATGAACCTCCATGGCAATAGGGCAGGAGTGGCTGTGGGATGCGCTTGTGTCACCCACCGGCCACCTCTCCCTTCCCCAGGTACCAGCAGGCACCAGCACCCTCCCAGCATCCTCCCAGCAACCACCCAGCATCCTCCCAGCACTGCTGCAGACGATACAGTACCTTTGGATTTTCCTAAGGCTGCATGAGCAGAAACACACGATTATTAGTGCAAAAAACCCCTAAAACTCAACAGTGCACAGGGTGCAACGCCTGCTGCTCAAAAAAGGAGCTGTGAGGTTAAGGGCTTCGAAAGAGGGGGCAGGAGGGGCACGGCGGGGACCAGGCTACACTGTGATGGGGAGAGCTCAGGATGATTTTTCGAGATGGGGAGAGCCCTGGGGACATTTTTGGGGGATGGGGAAAGCCCTGGGGGTGTTTTCTGGAGCCGACCTGACTGGCTGCAGTCCCTGTGAGGTGGCACTCTGGGGGAGACATGCACAGGCTGGGAGCGGGGAGCTTTTGCCCGGAGCAGAGCCCACACACTTTGGGGACACCCAGGCACCTGACCCCATCGTGGCACAGCCCCCGGGCCACATCATGGGCCACCCCACTCACATCTCCAGCAGGCTGGGGGAAGGCATCAAACCTGGGCTCACCTGAGCACCCCCAAGAGCCCAGCATGGAGAGCAGCAGGTCCTCCCACCCCAGGAACACCCAACCTCCACCAGCTCAGTGTCACAAACCCCCGCAGGATGATGGCAATGCCACCACCTCCCTCTCCCCAAACCCTGGCACTGCAAAGACCCTACCCATCCTTCTTGTAAAACTCCAGCATCATGTTGTCCGTGGCCACGCTGAGGGGCCGCCGTGCCTGGTCGTGCTGCCGGCGGTCCGCGTGGTCCATGTCCGGGGAGGGCATGGAGCTGTAGTTGGCGTTGTGGTTGACGTGCATGGGGCTGCCGTAGTTGCCTGTCACATTGAACTCGATGTCTGGGACAGGGAGGAAGGAGAAGGGGGAGGACATGGGGTTGTGTGTCCTCAGCGAGGGGTGGGATGGGGCATTGGCACTGCAGGAATGCTCAGAGGGTCCCGGAGTGGCTGGGTTGGGCTCACTGCTGTGATGAGTCTTGCCAGATCTCTGCCTGAGCTCCCCCGCCCCGGTCCAAGGCAAGTGGAGGAGGCCAGCAAAATAAATATGGGACCTCAGCACCCCATTCCCCAGGGCGGACCGGGAGGTCCCACAAAGCCCATCCCACCCCACCATGGCTGTGGGGCACAGCCTACCTCCGGGGAAGAACCAGTCAGCATGCTGGATGAGCGGCTCGATGATCCCCACGATCTGCAGCGAGACAGTCGTCATCATCTCCGTCATGTTCCTGCAAGGCGGCGGGCAGCGGCTCAGCAACGCCACCGCCGCCCGGCCTTATTCTTAGACGGATTTTGGCCCTGGACCTCCCTTACCCCCTTCCCCAGCATCCCTCTGCCATGCTCGCTTTCCACCCGGATACATTACCCATCCGCCTGCGGCCAGAGGAGGTTGGGCCCCAGCACGATGGCCACGTTGCTCGGAGTCATTTTATTCGTGTCCTGGTACTCAGTCAGCTTAGCCAGGAATTTAATCAGGTACCTGGAAAGCAGGGCCAAGCCGTGTCGGTGTATCGGGATCCCACCCTCTCCGTCCCCTCCCCGGGTCCTCCTGGCCCCGGGCTCACCTGATGTTGTTGTAGTTGGCTTTGGGCAGCTTCTCGCAGGCACTCCAGAGAGCCTGCAGCCGCTTCTCCTGCTCCGGGATGCTGCGGGGAGGCGGGCAAGAGGGTTATCTCCCCTCCCCACCCCAGGGCTTTCCACCCCACCAGCTCTGCCCTCGGGGACCCTGTGAGACCCTCAGGCTGCTGCCAATATTATATAAGTAAATTAACCCCAAAAGCCTGGCCAAAATGAGAAGGAAACCTTTTGGCGGCAGGTTGGATGCTGGTCCTCTCTCCACCTCTGTGCAGCCCCCCCGAGGTTTGTGTTTTGGGGATGTGTTTGCTTTGGAAGGGGAAATTACTGCAAACAGCCCCCCAAAACAACAGCCTGCTCCCCCCCCCGTGCCACCCTTGGGGACCATCCTCTCCAGCAAGCCACCGCCACATCCCTGCCGTGCTCCAACGTTCCCAGGGCAGGTAGGGGACGTGGTCAGACCTTTATTCAGGCACCACCGAGGTGGTTCCCACCCCAAAAGGAGATGCTCCTTCTCCCACCTCCCTCTGCCTGACATCCCCCTACCCCAAACACCTCCCATGGTGGAGCAGGCAGGCTGCTGCCACCTCAGCTGGCCCAATCCTGCTGGGTTTGGGGGTTCCACGGTGCAGAGCACACCAGCAACGCAGGTGGGAGCTCCCTCGGCCAGCTGTTCCCCTGGGGTTTGCACACCTGTCCAGAAATGGCACCAATGCCCGGCACCCAAGGGCTTGTTGAAAGATGTTGGGTGCTCTGGACCACACTGGAGACATCAGGGTCAGGGGACATCAGCACCACCCTCACTGCTGGGACCCATGATTCTCAAGGATTATCACGGGAACCCTCCTGGCTCTCAGACCCTGGAGGCAACACCCCAAATGCTGTGATCCACGTCAGAAATAACTCATGACCCCCCAAACCATCCTTGGGGACCCAAGATGCCACCATCTGTGCCACAGAGGAATGGGGGGGATGCTCCAAACTCACTTGGAGGCCTGGATCCACTCCTCGTACAGCTCGAACGTCATGAGTGGCTCTGGCAGCTCTCGCAGGTAGGACTTGAGGGCTCCTGTGGCACACAAGGGACACGGGGCTCAGCACCGCAAGAGGTGCCACCAGGCACAGAGCCATTTCCCTCCTCAGCATTTTGACTCGCATCCCTGCCAACCTCCCCACCGATACACCCCAAAGCACCCATTAGTCCCTCCAGCTTGGTGAAGCCCGTACCATCCCCTGACCCCCAGCAACCACCTTGCCACCTCCACCTAGTTCCTCCTAGCACCTCCCCAATTCCTTCCACCATTTTTGCCTCCATCAAGTGTTCACCCAGCTCTCCATCACTCGTTTTTGCCTAGGACATTCACAGCTCCTTGTGCCAGGAAAAGGTTCCCACTGCAGTCAATAGGAAACCAGGGTCCAATCCTGCGCTCGCCAGAGAGCCCAGCCCAGGAGGGGAGCAGCTGATGGGCATTTAACCCCAATTAATGGTTAATAGCAGCCCCACGGGTTTGGATCTGTGCTTGGAGAGGATCTTCACCCCAGAAGAGGTAGAGAGACGATGGCAAGCTTGATGATAACATGTGTGAATCTTCCTGACTGCTCCCTGCTCCTGCAGAGCCTCTCTTGATCAGCATCACCCACATTAGTGTCACCAGGGCCCTCCCACCACCTTGGATTATGATTGCATCCCTGCTTTCTTCCTTGCTTGTGACTAAAAGTGCTGCTTGAGCCTTTGGCCGGGGAGGGGACATGTGGGTCGAGGTTTGTGCTCCTTGGTGGATGGCAACTCCTAAATGCCCCCACTTCCACCAAACGCTGTATTTCTGCACCTGCATTTGTCACCCTGTATATTCTGTCTTTGCTTTTCAAAGGCTTTGGGGCAAATCACAGAAGGGTTGAGGTTGGAAGGGACCTCTGGAGGTCATCTGTTCCAACTCCTGCTCCAGCAGGACCACCAGAGCTGGTTGCCCATGACGGTGTCCTGATGGCTTTTGAGTATCTCGAAGGATGGAGACTTCACCACCTCCTTGGGCAACCTGTGCCAGTGCTCAGTCACCCACACAGTGACAAAGTGTCTCCTGATGTTTAGAGGGAACCTCCTGTGTTCCAGTTTGTGCCCGTTGCCTCCGGTCCTGACACTGGCTACCACTTCAAAGAGCTCTGTCTTCTTTGCACCCTCCCTGCAGGTATTTTTATCCATTGATGAGGTTTCCCTGAACCCTCTCCTCTCCAGGCTGAACAGTCCCAGCTCCTTCAGCCTTTCCTCCTAGGAAAGATGCTCCAGGCCCTTCATCATCTTCACAGCCCTTCACTGGGCTCTCTCCAGTATGTCCATGTCTCTCTTGTAGTGCCCAGGACTGGAAGGATCACCTCCCGTGACCTGCTGGCATCACTCCTCCCAGTGCACCCCAGGACACCATTTGCCTTCAGCGTGCCACAAGGGCATGTTGCTGGTTCATGGTCAGCTTGGTGGCTACCAGGACCCCCAGGGCCATCTCTGCCAAGCTGCTTTCCAGCTGGGTGGCCCCAGCATGTCCTGGTGCCTGGGGCTGTTCCTCCCCAGGGGTAGGACTTGGCCTTCCCCTTGCTGAACTTCACGAGGGGAAGGAATGAGGGAACTTCTCAGCCCATTTCTCCAGCCTGTCCAGGTCCCTCTGGATGGCAGCACGACCCTCTGGTGCACCAGCCACTGCTCCCAGTTTGGTGTCCTCTGCCAACTTGCTGAGGGTGCACCCTGCCCCATCATCCACGTCATTAATGAAGGTGTTAACCAGGATCGGACCCACTATTGACCCCTGGACTACACCACTAGTTACCGGCCTCCAGCTAGACTTCGTGCCACTGATGACCACCCTCCGGGTGCCCACGGTTGGTGCGTGGGAGCTGGATGGGCCATCCCGCACACCACCAACTCCCCTGCCCCGAGGCAGCCTCTACCTGCGATGGCGTGTGGGTCGGCCGAGTACTCCTGCACGTCCACCACGCAGCAGTCCAGGGCGGCCTTGAGCTTCTTCAGCTTGGAGGCCGAGGGAGCCACTCGGAAGAGACCCTTCACAGAGGACACGGGAGAGCGTCAGACAAGCTTTGGGGCCGGCGATGTGCCCAAAGCCCCCCCAGTTCCTCGTCCCTGTCCTGGAGGCACCCACGTCCCCTTCCATCATGCCCAACCAGGGGTGGCAGGACGTGGGACCCACCTCCTCCTGCATGCCGCACTCCAGCAGCATCGTCACGCACGCCTCGACGGGGAAGGCGATCTCCCGCCCGCTGACGGCCAGGTGCTCCTCCAAAGGCTTCCCGAAGGAGGGCTTCTCCATCCACGCCTCTGTGATGGGCAGAGGGGGTGAGAGGAGGGGGAGGACATGGCGGGGACGGTGCCGGGTCCGGCATCCCCTCCCCGAAAGGCCCTTGGATCACAATGTTTTGGCAGCAAAATATTCCATTTGGGTGTTGCTAAAATAACAGGACCCCGCACTTCTGTCCTGGGCAGCTTGGGAAGTGCTTTTTAAAGATGAAATCCAAACAAAATGTTTTCCAATCATCACACGGGACATTTCAAAGGGGCTGGATAACATTTTCCGGGGGGAGCAATCACGGGCAAACCTTTGCAATATATTCCCCCTTCTTCCATCACAGTTTGAGGCAGGAATATGTTGTGGGATCAAGAGAAAAAAATAAAATACAAATCACTCCCTGCCCCGCTGTAGCGATGGCAACACCTCGAGCCCTGCCCCGGGGAATGCGCTGCTCTCGGGGCCATCGCGCTGGGCTTTCCCCCACCTCGGTCTCCCAGCCCAGCTCCTACGGAGGTTGCACACCGCAAAGCAAAGCCTCAAGACCCCCCCCCCCACCTTGGTGCTGGGTTCCCGCCCCCGGTGCTGCGCTCAATGGGGATATTCCAGCAGGTTTCCCCCCCTCCTCCATGAAGCTGGCCGGATCCTGCCCCTCGTGACCACGTGGGATGGGGATGCCCTCCCCAGCGCTGGGGCAGGCGGGATGCAGACGGGGTGAGCAAAGGGAGGATGCTCAGCCACAAACCCAGCACCACGCTGCGGGGTCACGCCGGAGCCGGCTCCTTGCTGTGGCAAAGCCCCACATGGCTCTGGCATGACGCAGAGTCCTCGGCATTGCATGCAGGAGCGGGACAGACCCCGCGGCCACTTACCCTGCTGGGCTTTAATTTGAGGCAGGACATTCTGCAAAAGCGCTAAGGATTTCCGATGGTACTCTGCCTGCACCTCGATCAGCTGGGAGGGAGAGACGGCACCGGCTGTCACCGCTACGGCCGGGGATGGGGACAGCGGAGTCCCGTGGGGATGGGTGGCACTTACGGTTTGAAAATAGTTTGCATAGTCTACTTCTTTGGCCACAAAATTGTACATGTCAGCCGAGAGCTGGTCCTGCGGAGAGCGGAGGATTAGTCACCATCCCACTCGTGCTGCCCTGATGCCACCATGATGGGCCTTTCGGAGGCCACTGGGAAGGACCAGCTTGGTCACACCAGGAGCCAACAAGCAACATGCTACATTGCAGCACCCGCTTGATATGTGCTTGGGATGTCGAATATACAGCAGCACCACGGGGGTTTGCTCTCTGCTGCCATGCAAATGGTTCCACCCTCGCCCCCCCCTCCTTCCAGAGCCCACTATTAGCTGGCACCTTGCAACAAGCTCTCTGGAAGCGAGAGTTACTTGGAAACAACCTATCAGCCAAAGGCTGCACATCCCAGCGGGCTGAACGGCACAAATCCAGGCCAAATTAAACCCCAAGTTTGCCCGTCCCTGCCCCGTGCTGCATTGCAAGTGGCTCATTAACCACAGGGCAGCAAAGCAGCGCGCACGGCTTGGCTGCCGCGGGTAGCATCCTGACCGCTCGGTGCGGACCAGGCTGACGGAGCATCGGGTGCTTCTTGCTCTGAATTGCAACGAGCCCCTCAGTACCAGGACACGTGTCTCTCTGTCCTCACGCTCGCAAAACAGACATTGCTGCTTCCCCAATTGCTCCTTTTGGAAAATCCCCTTGGATAACTCAACTGGAGGAAAACCAGCAGGCTTTTAAAATGTTGCGAGCACATCCCGGTTGCAATATCCACCATCGGTACGGTGAATATACCGGGGGTCAGCTCCTGGCCCAGCTGGTTTGTTGGGAATTGCTGGGTGTGTGGGGCTGCCATGCTCTAAGATGGGGGGCGGCAGCATGAGTTTGAGACCGGATTTTAAAGGCTACACAGGTTCTGGTTGTGTCCCTGGAGAAAAGAGCCAGGATTTGAGACACACACTCAGCTCCAGCTCCTGCCCAAAACCTATAGTGCAAGGTTCACTCAGCCCTTTGCATTTTCTGCCTCTGGAGAATTTAAAGCCATGCAAAATTGCCTGTGGACTTCATTGCTGAATGCCACAGCCCGTGATGAAGGTTCTGGGAGCAACATCCCCCCTTGCTCAGACACTTTTCTCACCCAACATGACCAGCTGGGTGGGTCATGCTCCTGAGGGATGGTGGGGGGTGACATGGCTGGGTGGTACGCACGGGCTTGGCATGTGCCGGCGCTTCCCGCAGGTCTCTGTGCCAGGGATGGGTTTACTTGGTGCTGAGCTTGCTGGCTTCTGCCAGGATGGGTTCCCTGGGAACGGGATGCTCTCCGGCTCCAGCAGGATATGGAGGATGGGGATAGGGGAACTGGGGACGTCCTGCTTGGCTGGTGAGCATCACCCACTGCCACCAGGCTGCGCTTGGGCACGGGGACCAGCTGGAGGAGTGTTTATCACAGGCAATGGGGTAAGAAGAGGGTGAAGAACGGGGTAAGAGGAAAGGCTGCAGGTTTTCGATGGTGCCTGGGATGTCAAGGTCCCCCCTCCCCAGCGATCCCCCGGGACCCCCGAGTACCCTGCAGATCTCCACTCTGTTGGCCGCCTCCTCCATCTCCTCCCTGAGAGCATCGGCTTTGGCACCTGAGGGCTGCAGGTTGCTGGCCAAACCCGAGGACTTCGCGGACTGCTGCCACCTGCAGAGAGAGGGCAGAGCTGTCACGGGGAGGGATGGGGACGCGCACAGAGCAGTGGCTGGATCCCAGTGGACTTGGAGGGCAGCCCAGGGACTTCCCTCAGCCAAGCCCACCATGGTCCCCAGGGCTGAGCACCATGGAGATGGTCCCAACCCAGGCTGGGATGCAGCATCCACTCCAAACCCTGAACATCCCCAGTCCCCACAATCGGCTGCACACACCAGGCTATAATTAAGAAATTATTTTCAGCAGGAGAACGACCCTCATCCAGGTGGCAGGAGAGAGGAAGGCAATGGGAGAGCCTGGATATGGCGTTGGGGACTACAGACACGTGCCAAACCTCTCTGCAGGGCGATGTGTGGGGCTTGGCCAACTCAACGGCCTCAGGCAAAACCCAAAGCGCAGCCTGCCGGGTCCCACCACAGCGTCTGGGACACAGGATGATCCCCAGGGTCATCCCAGCTCCACCCCAGCACTACTCTACAGTGGTAGGAGCACCTGGCTCTTTGCAATCACATAAGAACTCAGAAAGATAGGGAGAAGAGGAAAACAATAAAGATTTGTGCCAGGAAAAAATACTCCTTTCTGCAGAGGGCAGGCAAGGAAAAGGGCAGATTCTGCAGACAAGCAGAAATTGTGGGTCATTGCAGAGCTTGACTTCAAGGCACACAGTGACATGGCTGAGACTTATTGTCCCAAGTGAGCCACAGTACCAGGGCTCTGGAACGTGTCCTCCACACTGCTACCTATCACTTGGGAATTTTTATTTTTTACAAAGCAGCTTTGAAGCCACTCCCTACCGTGTCCTGGAGGAGTCCATGTCCAGCACGAGCTTCGCCAAGTGCTTCCTTTGCTTTTGGATATTTGGGATTTCCACCTGCAAGCCGGGTGGATAAGGATGCAACTCCTTATTTTAACATCATTAGGGAGATGGGACAGCTCGTCCCTCCTCTGTGTCCCCATGTGGGCTGTGCCACCCCCTGCCAGCCCCGACTGCAGAACCCACATCCCTGAGAGGAGCATCCTTGGGGGATCAAAGCTCCCTGCATTAGGGAACTGGATGAAGGCAGGAAAAGGGCTTTTGGGGATGGCAATGCAAAGCCTCCCATGAACGGGCACCATTTGCCAAAGGATTTGGTAACAGCTGAAAGCCCTGAACACCAGCAGTGTGATAAGGCTCTTGTTTCTGCTGGGGAAGATAAAATCAGAACCAAGGCCAGGACATTTTGCTAGATGTAAAAAGGCGGAAAAAAACCCCGGGTAAAATTGAAAACCAAAGTTGGCAGCAGTGGGGAAAAGGAGGAAAAAAAAAATCCCAAACAACAACGGTATGTGTTTGGAGCTTGTAAAATGGGTGAGAAATGAGCATGTTAACACCTCTGCATTCAGGAAAGGCAGAAAAGAGCAAGAGCAGCGAGAGCGGGCAAAGGAGCCTGGCAGGACCACGGCCCCAGCAGCCAGCCCAGCTGCACGTGCAAATACCGCCTGCCAATTAAAGCAATTAGCAAACATCTCAAAGACGGAAGGTCCCTCGCAGGGGCCGGGAACCAAATACGCCGCCTAAGCGGTGAAACCCTGCTTTCCTCCAGGGCTTGTTTCAGCTGTGAGTCCCCGGCACGGTGACACCCCAACGTCCCCGCTCACCTCAGCCAGCACGAAGAGGGGCTCGATGACGTCCCTCTCCACCTGCAGCTCGAAGTGGATGAGCTCCTGAGCCAGCTTGTCCTCTGCCTCTCCGCACAGCCGCAGCATCTTCCTGCAAGGGTACCGGCAGGGCTGGGCACCGGGGGGCTGGGGGGGAGCCACGGGCAGCCATCCTGCACCCACGGGGGTAGGCGATGGTCACCCAAAACCCCTGGGGGTCTCAGCAGCGGCGTGGGGCAGCCGTTCCCTGGCAGAGGGCTGGAGGGAGGGTGGCAGCCCGGGGACTGTGGGCACTCCGGGTGTCAGGAAAATCTCATTCCCTAACTATTGTACCAATTATAGTCTGAAATTGTATGGACTTTCTGAAGAGAGGGATACAGTTTACATTGTACACTGCGTGACTGAAGGACCCCAGCTCATCACAAGGAGAATAATAAGGGAAACCCCTGGACTACTGACATCACGCGAGGATCCCAGCCCTTCCGACACCACTGTGAACCCCACCGCCGTTATCTGGCATCATAGATAAGGAACTGCAGCAATTCCCGGCAGCGGCATCCTGGCATCCCTGCAGCATCCCGGCAGTGGCAGAGCGCCCGGGGAGACCCGGCCCCCCCTTACCCCAGCAGGGAGTCATCCCCCAGCACAGCCGATCCCTCCATCAAGCACTGCGCCAGCGTCGTCAGTGGCAGCTTCTTCTGCAAAGAGAGGGCTGCGTTTCCCACCCCGCCGCCGCCGGCAGCCCGCCCGGCATCCTCAGAGCCCTGCCAAAGCCTCACCGAGCGCTTGTCGGCGTCCACGCCTTGCTGGCCCTGCAGACATGCCGTCAGCTTCTTGTGGGTGCTGTGGGAGACCTGCTTCACCAGCTCCAGACGCTTCTCCACCTGCGGATGCAGTGGTGCCCATCACCAGGGTATCCCGCCTGGTCCCGCACCCACCATGCAGGGACCTGAGGCACTTCTCACTTTTCAGTGAAAGCAAGTTTAATTGCCGCTGCAAGGGATGCAACAGTCCCGGAGCCCAACCCCTTCCCAGGGCAGGGATGCATGAAGCAAGAGAAGGTTTCACCAGGCTGGTGCTGCCCCATCTTAACCCCCCGAGCAAGGCTGAGGGCTGGATCCAGACCAGCCTCCAAAGCCCTTGTGTCCCTGGGTGAGGGCAGGAGGTGTCTGGCCCCAGCTGAGCCCTGCCACAAACCAAACTGGCTGATACTCTAACCTGGGGCTGAAGATTCCCTTATTTGCCTCTGCATTGATTAAATTAAGCAGTTCATCCCAAAACTCAGCGAGATGAGTCATTAAATGTAAGCAACCAAGATCTGCTGAAAACCAAAGCTCAGAGATGCAGGGAAAACACGGACATCTCAAAATTTGGGGAAATAATCTGGAAAAAGAGAAATATTCCCTAAATCTGAAAATCTTGTGAAATTATCTGGGGAAAAAAAAGAAATACTCCCTGCCTGGGAGAAGCGCTAAGCCTGCAGTGAGCCTGTGAGGCAGGAGGCATCTCACGGGAGCCTGGTACTCAAGCTGAGCTGCCCTTCACCACTATTATAATATATATATAACTAATAATATACATATATATATATGTATTTAAAAAAAATAGATCTCCATGATGCTTGGCTGAGGTAGAACAGATTCTGCCATCCCTGCAACATATACATGTTCCTTTCAACATATACACAGACATATACACATATACACATATACGTGTGTGTATATATATTAATTATGTATATAAAAATTATACAAATTATATATATACACACACACACACATGTCCGTGTATATGTTGAAAGGAAGGGGTACGATGTTCAGAAGGGCACGTATGTGGGTGCACACCCATCTACATGAGCCAAACTGGAGGCAATTAGATACAACGCTGGGAAGGGTTTGGGTTTGGGTTCCCCACCAACCCTGGAGACAGACCCCCATGAACTTGACTGGGAGACACCCACACGAGGTGGCACCGACCATCCTCCCCACTGAATTATCTCCAAAAGGTGTAAAAATCACCCGTGCAATGCCAGGTGTGCCCTCAACGGTGCTGGCACAGATGCTACCTAGTGCTGGGATGTCACTGGACAGCTCTAAGAGCAGGGTCTTGGTCTCAGTGCCAAGGGGCCATGGAGACCTCAGAGCTTGCAAGGAGGAACACCAGAAGTTAAACTAGAAAGAAAAAAGGTTCATTATTGATGTTCCCTCTGGCTGCTGGTGGCGGGGAACCCTCAGCTCCCCTCCGGCCCATCCTACCGGGGCTGCCCATCCCCGGGGACAGCGGAGCACGTCACCGCCACACCCTGCCCGTCCCTGCCACCAGCACTGGCAGTGAAAAAAGGGAAAAAAACCCCAAATCCCGAAGGCTGGAGACTGACTCGCAGGGGTGCATACTGCAAGGATGGCGCTGTTGAACAGCAAACAAACCCACCAACACCCCAGGGGCCTGCACGGCCGCTTCCACCAGCGATTTCTCACTGGTGCCAGTGCAAAAGGATTAACTGATGCAGGCAGCTGCCCTCTGTGCCCAGCAGGGATGTTTGCAAACAGCTTCATTTCACTCTCTTCCAGCACAGTGTCCTTACTTCCTCACTCAAACCCTGCTCGGATTTTTGGCTAACACACGGCTCTTGCTAAAGCCTGATGTGTGCAGGGAGCAGCGTCATTAGGGGCAAGTGAGGGCAACATGTAGGCAGGACACGGTGGCCAGAAAGAGCTAAAGGTCACTCTGCAGCCACTGTCACCTGCAGGTTGTTGCCTCCTGCCACCAGCATCCTTGTACACCAGTTCTCTGGCTGTTTCTGCAGAATCTGCTAACTGAGAGCAATGGCACAGACCAAATTCCCAAGCTGGAAGGTATAAATACATCAGCTTACACCCGAAAGAGGTTTTGAAGCGGCTCCAACAGCAGCCGGACTGGCTGACGCCAGGGGATGCCCGCACTGTGATGGAGGAGGAGCTGGGCAGCTGTTTTGCTCCTCAGTGCCCAAGTGTGACGATTTAGAGAATGTGTGAGTTAGAAACCTTATGAATTCAGTGATGGATTTGTGAATTTACGTCCCTTTGCTGGCAATTCCTCAGCCGCTTCCCTCCCTGGGGCGTGCAGGAAGCCCTGCTCTGGGAGCAAAAAGCACCAAGATGAGATGTCCCCAAGAGACTGTGACCCTAGCATCACAGCCGATGCTCCAAGGCACCACGTGAGGTTTTTGGCTCAAGGCTCTTTTGCTGAAGTTGTCCAACCCATCAGCTTTGGGGACTGTCCCCTGCTGTCACGTGGCCTGTCCCCAGGGCAGGTTTTGCAGCAGAGAGGGGAGATGCAGGTGTCCGCAATCCGGCTGGCCGTATCAGGTTGCCATCCTGGCGGAGACGAGACTGGATCCGATTCCAGCTGACCTGAAAACCAGGCTGGGAAAGGGCTGGGAGGGTGCACGGGAGGGAGACGATGCCGCTTCCCACGCTTCCAACCCTCTCCTCCTCCTCCCAGCCCGTCTCATCACCGCAGGACACCGCGGCACCAACCGGCACGGAGCTGCTGCTGCCACATCCAGCACCCATGGGTGGGTGCCTGGGCACCCACAGGCACCCTGGGTGTGGATCAGACCAGCTGCAGAGGACCTCACCTGCAGGAGATCTTCGCTCAAAACCTCTGTCTTCTCAGCCCTGCAAGACAAGAAAGAACATAAAGTGCTGGCGAAGGGTCAGGCACATGTGGCAGAGACAGGGCTGAACATGCTCTTCCATCGGGATGCAGCTGGTGATTTAAGGCTCCCTGGTCCCACCAGCCATTGCCTCATCTCCTAAATAAGCAAAGGATGGAGCATCTTCATGGCTCGCTGTGAGCGTGCCATGTCCCACACCAATTTAGGGTCCTGGTCTCCCCCTTATTTCTCCATTATCCACAGCAAAACAGGGACGCTAAATTCCCAGGAGGATGTGGGCAGTGCTGCGCAGGGAGGCGGTGCGTCTATGCAAGAAAGCAGCTCCCTGGGCCGTGCCGGGCTCTGGCACACCCTCAGTGCCGTGGATTTCAAGGACACAACCCGTCCGCACGACTGAGCCTCCTCGGTCCGACGCAGCCGACTGAATCTGCAGCGGCAGCTGCTGCCCGCGGCTTCGCTGTAACCCTCCCCGCTGCTCGTCGGAGCCGGATTTACCGCTCCAGAGCGCGTGTCATCTGCTGTCTTTGCTAGCGAGGAGCGCCGGGGATGCAGAAGGAGACACAAACCCGCTGCAAGACCCTCCTCAGCCACGCAAGGACCCACAGCATCCCTGCCTGCAAAGCCCCTGTGGCCACTCCTCGCCAGATCTGCTCAGGCTTATTTAAACCATCACACTCTGGATCATTTATTCATTTTCTTCAGGGTTTTTTTACAACTTCAGTGCATCATCTCTCTTTGAAAAATGACCTCCTTCAAGATGCGCGTGGGCAGAGTTGTGATTTAGCCAATTAGTCCCTAAAGGTTTGTTAACAACAAAAGCTCAGTGCCCTTATCCTTCTTAAAAAAATACCTTTATTGCTTGAGCCCTGGTTGCTTTCTGCTATCCAAGCTGGTTTCTCAGCTTTGAGAGACTGAGTGAAGTACTGAAAAAGCAGAAATAAGGAATAAGCACCGGCAGAGCAAGGTTCAAAGAGCAAGCATGGCATGGCAGCAGCACCGGCTAGGGCAGGGCTTGATCTATGGGTTCATCTGCAAATACACCATGTCCAAAGACTTTTAAAAAGTGCAAATTAACTGCATTAAATCTGGTTTGTGTATGAAAGTTGTCCCAGTGTCTGATTTAAGTTGGTTTTAAAAACAAAAAAACTCCCAACCCTATTTAATTTTTAAAAAAGGGGATTTAAATGAATGCATTATAATATCTTCTATATGAAATGCAAGTGATGTGCTGGTCACCCGGGAGCAAGGGCTCCTCAGGTTGTCCTCCTCTTCTCCAAATCACCTTCGCTATCATTTTTGGACAGGGTTGGAAACGCTGGAGAATTAGCACAAACAGGGAAGAAAGCAACAAATATCCACCAGCACAGACACAACAGCCGTCCCCGCTTCCCTGCCCTGGCTCAGGATATATTTAGCATCCCAAAGGAGAAGGAGGTGGCAGAGATGCAGGCGAGCATCATGCACTCATGTGCAGGCACCGGCGGTGTACATCCCTGCCGCTCACTGTGCACCCCAGAAATCATCTCCAAACTTTAAAAAAAGGTTGGAGGAGAAAGAAGTCCCTCCTGTCCTTGTACCATTGGGAAAACGCTCCCCCCAAAATGACGTTTTTAGGGTGTTTTCTCCTCTTCCAGCCAGGCTGATAGATGAGTTTTGCACACCCCATGGTCCCATGCTAGCAGGTCTCTCTCCCAGCAGCCACAAACCAACATGTGCTACGCTCTGACGTGCATTTGGGAAGCAGAAAATGATGTTTCAAACAGGATAACAAAAATCTGGCCTTGCTCTGCTTTTAAGCATAGCCTCAGCACAAGAAACTTCAGTGGCTTTAACAGAAAGCATCCCCCAGCCACAGCTCTGGCACAGACACCCACACCAGCCCTGCCACATCCTGGGATGCTTAAGCAGGTAGGAGACCCTGCCAGTGACTAATTTGGCTTTAAAAAGGAGGGGGGGAAAGGCTGCAGCATTTTATGTATAGGAATAAGCAAAGAGGCTGTTGGGAGTCGCTCGACACAGCTGCCCCGGGATGCAGCAGAGTGATGGGCACGCCGTGGGAGCACGGGTTTCCCCACCTGGCATTGGCATCTGTGGGAGCTAGGATGCTTTCTCCTCATTTCTGGCTTGCAATCGGGATGGGGGTCTCTGTGTGGCCTTGGAGACACACTGCAGCCGCCGGTGGTGGCACAGGCATGTGGCAGGGTTGCGGCGGACTGGCGTCGCTCATGGTGGTGGGAGCCAGGTACCACCACGTCCTGCCAGCGCCGAGTGCAGGCACCCTGCTCCCACACCTTGGCTTGCAGAATGGGGTAAAACGCATCCCCAGAAGCCACCACAGGGTGTTTTTGCAAAGCCAAAGCAGGGGACAAGTCTCCTGCCTCAGGACACCTGGACTCTACAGGTGATGCCACCAGCAGCCACAGCAAAGAGCTCCCGCAGGAGAGCCCAGTCCCGTGGATGTACCGGGGCAGCAACCCGGCTGCAGCTCCATCAAATGTGGTTTATCAGCTCCAAGTGGGACAGATCCTGCTCCTGTACATATGCACAGTCCTGCTGACAATGTGGGTCTGCTGCTGTCCTGCCACCCCACCTAAAGCTCCTTATTAATTTTCAGAATGCACCAAAAAAATACAAATAATTCCCCTTGTCTCTGCACTTGCTCCCACTGGCAAATTATATCCACGAGCGCGAGAACCAAGCGGCACCTCCAAACCCACAGAAAGCCCAGCCCAAGCCGCTCCACATGGCCATTTTACATGTAAAGACTAAAAAATAACATCATCCTACTCCACTGACATCGCATTGCATTACAGCTCTGTGCTGCTAATGCCACCAGGAAAAATCCCATTATATCCGTTATGTTTCTAAAGTCTCAGCCTAAAGTTAATACGGTTTTACAGGAGCTTATATGGTTTTATGAGCCATCCTGTGAACCTGCAGCAAGAAATGCTTCGTGGCAAAATGCACATCCTGCCAGGGAGCAGCCAGGAAGATGGACGCTCTCCTGTACGCCCCGGGCTCCATCGTGCCTGGGGGGTACTTTTTGGGTTCTGCGCCCTTGTTGGCACTCAGAGATGCTCCAGCAGACCCTGGTGCCCCAATGCCACCTCCCCGGTACCCAGGGGTTTCCCCAGGGCACTCAGCGGGGACGGAGAAATATTATGCTGCTGCCTTTTCTGGGAGTGGGATGGCAGCACCTCTCTCAGGATCTTGGCAAAGCATCTTCAGCAGGCTCAGCCCTGAGCATCTCCGCTCACCCTTTCCTCTTCAACAAACATTTTTGGTTTGTGCTTTCTTCTCCCTCCCCATATCGTGCTCCAATTAGCATGCCACTTGAGGACGGGTGTGGGTCCCCATGCCTCCCCAAGCTCTCTTGCCTTGGCTTTCCATCCCCAGAGAGAACCGCTTGCCAAAACCCCTGGGATTCAGTAGCCCCAGTTCCCAGTTTGCTCTCAAGCGCTTAGTTCAGACCATGTGGAACATTGGAGCCCAGACCATAAAGATGCTTCCAAAACCGCAGCCCTACAGAAATCCATTAACAGCATCAAGAGGAACCAGTTTGGATGCGACCGATGCTGGAAAACTTGTCTGGCTCCAGCAGAGATTCTCTCCCTGTTCCAGCCTGGCATCTTGCTCCCATCCAAGCAATCCCCCAGGTCCTCCAGTCCATCCCCAGCACCCCCCAGTTCAGCCCCAGCACTGACCCCATCCATCCCCATCATCCCCCAGCCCCTCTTGGCACCCCCTAGTTCCTGCCCAGTGCCCCCAATCCACCCCAGCACCCCCACCCCCTCCTGGCACCCCCAGTCCCCCTCCTTGCTCCACTGCTGGTTCCGTACAAGCAGTCAGAGCCGAGCCGTGATGAAGCTGCCTGAGGGGGTCGCACAGACCCCGAATTCCGCCTCTGCCATAGCAGTGACGGCCGTCCCAAGCCCAGGGGACCCCCAGGACCTGCTCCCTGCCCGTGCTGCTCCAGCCGCATGCGGGAGGCAGCCGAGCTCCTGCCTGCACAAATCCCATCTCCTTCCCAAATCACCATTGTGCCTGAAGGAATTCCTGGGGGTGCCAGGGCCCCCGTGGTGGGGGGGCAGAGGGACACAGGCTCCTGCACCCTGGAGCAGCTGGGGGACTACATCATCTCCCCCTTCCTCACGCCCTGTCAGGGTTCAGGGCCCATCTGTGCTTAGCCCATAATACCTGACACATGAACAATCCTCAAGGGTCTGACACGTGCAGCAGAGCCCCGGGAAGCGGCTATCCAGTGGCTGGAGCATCCCATGGCCCAACCACCAGAGCAGGCAACTGGTGGCACCAGCAAAGCATCTCCTCTACGCACCAGTTTAAGCCAGTATCAGCTTTCAGCAATTCTCTTCACCCATTCATTTTTACGTGCGTCTTTCTATCCCCATGTCTCACAAAGCGGATGCAGCCAGGGTTCCCACGCTCGGACATGACCTGTCCCAGGGAACCAGAGACAGTGGTTTTTGCTCATGCAAGGTGGCCTCAGCAAACAACAGCACCCAAAAGACCGGTGCAGGGACCCCCCAATTTCCCTGACTTGTCCCTAATCCCCCCAGACTTCATGCCTTACAAGTTACATGCATCCTGCGGGAGCATCCCTTGGAGAGGCAGCCAGGATTACCGGCTTTCAACACTTCCTTTCATCTTTCCTTTAGGCAAATAAAAACCCACTCCTCCCCTTCCCCTCCAGATTTCCACCCCGGAGCTGATTTTCTCAGCACAAATCCAGGCAATCTGCAGCCTCAATCAGCACCCAGACACTCGCATCCCTGCAAACAACTGGGAGAAAAGGCACAATTAATATGGAGAGTTAAAAGCAAATGAGCACAAGATGCAGCTACAACTTGGTCGGGTGTTTGCTTCTGCAAAAACTAATTGCTGCCGGCAGAAATCAACACCAATCAAGCAAACCAAGTTGATTTCCAAATAAACCCTATGGCTTCCAGTGCCTTGATGTGAGGAGCTACAGCAAAGCCAGTGCTTCCCTGGAGCATCTCCTGATGCCAGACATCTCCATCTGGCTGGACCATCCATCATCAGCGCCTGCCCCATGTCCCCACCGCTGTCCCCCTCTGATGCTCAAACCACCCAAGACAAGGAGCCCTTGGCCTTGCATTTGACCCTGCGCCAGCAAAACTCAAAGCACAACGATGATTTCCTGACAGTATTCTCTCTGAACGGGAAAACCATCACGACTGGCTGGCAGGCAGCGCTTCACCCAGTGTGGGGATGGGCAGGGGCAAGGATTCGTCTCTGGAGGCAGAGCATGTCCGTGATGCCCTGAGGACCCCCTTGCCCACACCTCCTGCCCAAAATACCCCTTTCAACCCCATCCCTGGCCATCCCCTCGCTGCAGTATGCCCATAAATATTTCATCCCTATTTAATTACTGACACCGGCCGGTTCCCCTGATTTCTGTTTGCTCCAGCCTAAAAATAGCCTCCTGGCCGAGCGCAGGCAGAGGGAGGCACAAATACCCAGCCAAGGCCATCCCCTGCCAGCAGTCTTGACTCCCACGGATGGGTCTGCTTTGCCATCCCACATGGGCTCGGGGAGGGTGCCCGGCTCCATCCCGGTCCTGCCTGCATCTCCCTCCGGTGCTGCCGCACGTGCCTGGGGGCTGGTACCCATGGGAAAATTCAAGGTCCTCGAGCCCCCAAAGCTCAAAGGTGAGGTCGGTAAGGTGAGGTTCAACCATGCAACTCAGATAAGGTGCTGAGCATCTGTCATGTGTGCTGGAGGGAGGAGAAAGCTTCTCAGATCTCATCCAGACAACCCCTGGAAGCACTGGGCATCGCGGTTCAGGCTGGATGCTGGTCCAAGGACCACGCCGTCCCCAGCTTCTGCTGTCACCTGAGCATTCCTCGCCACTGCATCCCCAGGGACACGCAGCCCGACGGCTTGTAACCAGGATCCGGCTGAGGCCAAACGGAGCTGCGGATTTTTCCCGGTGCCTTCTTAGCCAGCAAGAAGCAAAACATCAAATATTTATATCCTCAAATCGCTGCTCAAATGCCCCAGGGAGATGACTCCGAGTTGCAACATCCAGCGAGACACGGTGAGATGGCCCCGCCAGTGCCTCCTCCAGTGCATCCTGGGCTCATCCTGCCGCAGTGGGTGACCCGGAGTGACGGTCCCCATGTCCCAAACCCGCAGCTAAGGGCAGTGATGCCCACCCAGCGGGCCTGGTACCAGGGCTCAGGCCCCAGCAGCTCACCCGCCTTCAGCTCAGCCAGGCTGGAAAAGTGGGATGAAATGAGTGGGGAAGGCTGGTCCAGCTTTCCTCCGTCCTTCTGCCTACTGCTGGGAAAACCAAAGGAATCAAAGCAAAATGGGAGAACAGAGTTTTAAAGACAGGAAAGCCTCTTTTCCTCATCTCCTGTCCCTTTCCTGGTTCTGAGCTCTCTCCATCGGCATCCCTTCGGCAAGGGATACACAGGGCCCTTTGCTCCTCGCTCCCAGCACATCCCTATCAGAGGAACCCCCCGCCCCGGGGTTGCGTCCTGACCACGCTTCGGTCCTGATTTGAAAATCATGGAGAAGTCCCTGCAAAGCGCAGGGCCCCGAGGCTGCTGGACGCGGGGACAAAACCTTCAGCCTGCTCCATGAATATTTCAGTTTGTCAGCGCTGCCGCCTTGCGAGGAGGATAAAAATATCCCCAGGGTTGCAGGGATGCTGCCGGCACCATCTGAGGGGCGCGGCATCGCTTGGCAAAGCCAAAATCCCAGGGGGGTCTGCCAACAGCGAGCCACCGGAACCTCAAAGTGCAGACGTGGAACCCGGCTATTTAAAGCATGTTGTTCCCTCCTGCAAATCCCATCGGAAAAATCCCAGGTGGTGCTTTTATTCCCTCCGTTCTTATTTCATACACACAGAATAAAACGTCCTTATTTCTTGCAGAATATTGTTGCTGCACAGAGAATAAAACCTCGGTGTTTAAAGGCTTTATATTTCTGTGCAGACTTTCTGGTGCTTGGAAGAGCATCTGCCCCGAAAGCCACCAAAGCGATGTCCAGCCCAAAATGCCACCGCTGTCCCCTGGGATGGGGCATACATCTTGGGATGCTCAGAAAGGACCAGGAGGAAAAAACCAATCCCCCCAAGCTGACACTGTCCTCCCCGGAGTCCCCCCAGTTCCCCTGCTGTGCCATTCGGGAACCCAGCCGTGCCATTCTGCAGGCGGCTACGAGTGCCTGTTTTATTCCCAATGGAGAAAAACCCATATTGAACCAATTCTGGAAAATTCACAGAGCTGTTTTGGCTGCCTGAGCGAGTGTTGTGGCATGTTTGTGGCTATCATCCTGTGACCTCGAGGTGAGGGCACGAGTTCCCGCTGGCTCAGCCGCTGATGAAATGGATAAATAAATAAAAATAAAAAAAAAAGCGCTTTGCAGAAAGCATCTTCAAAATGTTTTACAGCCACTTATTGATTTCTCTTCCCTTTTTCCACCCTGTGGAGATGAATATTATGGCCCCTTACAGACTGGGTGCAGTTATTCTCCTGAAGGTTGGGTACCAAGCGCAGGTCTGGGCTGGGATGAGCATCCCCAGTTCTTTCTATCTGTCTAGTGAAATGACCTAAATAAAATAAATAAAAAATAAAACGAAACAAAACAAAACAAATAACGTGCTCAGGGCACAGCAGAGCGTGGTCTGTGCTGGTTGGCCCCGTCACACTCACAGACCGGGCACCCCAGTGCCTGCAGGTACTGCTGCCCTCCCCAGGGAACCCAGCAGGTCCCCGCTCGCCCCCAACATCGCAAGCAGAGCTGCAAAGGAATGCAACAGCCCTGGGAAAAGGAGCTGAAGATGTATTTGGAAAGGTAAGGAAACGTACTCAGCATCCTCGCCTAACCCCTGACCCTGACCCTAACCCTAACCTTGACCCTAACCCTAATCCTGACCCTAACCCTAACGTTGACCCTGACCCTGACCCATCCCTGCCCGCTCCCCATGCGGGTCAGCCCCAGCAGCATGCTCCCCCCCCACGAGTGCCAGCTGCGGCCACCTCGCAGGGACAAAGGGCTGCCCCTGCCTGTCCCCTGCCTGTCCCCTGCCGGGGTACTTCTGGCAGCTGCTGGCAGACCCACGGATGGGGTTTTCCCCTTCGGCTGCCTTTTTCTTCCCTTTTTTTTTTAAGGAAAACACACCACCGAAAGCAGGAAAAGCCACCAGGGGCTGGGACCCCCCCCACTGCACCTCCCTCTGCACACCCTGCGGGGTGGCCGGGGAGATGTCACCGCTGTCCCCCCTGGTCCCACGGGGCCACCCCCACAGCAGCGGGATCTTCTGGCCAGGTGCTGCTGGCAGGAGTGACACCAGCTGGATGCCACCACTGCCACCGCCACACACAAACTGTCCCCAATGCCCCCGTCTCCCCCCAAGGGACAACCTCCACGTGCAGCGCAGACCCCAGCCCTGGGGCAGCATCCGGCCCAGCGATGCCCAGTCCCGGACTCGGGGGTGCTGGCACTGCAGGGTGATGGTGGCCCACTGGGGCTTGGTGATGAGCAGGAGGGGACAGCCCTCAGACCGCAGAGGGTTACGGTGCATATACCCTGGTGAGCGTCTCCCAGGGGAGACAAAACACCAGGTTTCTATTATCATTCCTTATTTCCACTTATTATTCCTTATTTCCATTTATTATTCCTCATTTCCATTTATTATTCCTTATTGCCATGTATTATTCTTCATTTCCATTTATTATTCCTTATTGCCATTAATTATTCCTCATTTCCATTTATTATGCCCTATTTCCATTTATTATTCCCTATTTCCATTTATTATGCCCTATTTCCATCTATTATTCCTTATTTCCATCTATTATTCCTTATTTCCATCTATTATTCCTTATTTCCAGCTGGCTGGAGAGGGCTACTCAGGGCTCCACCGTGGGGAAGAGGGATAAAACATCAGCCCACACTTGAGATGGGGGACCAAAGGGGCCAGGTCGAGGAAGGGGATGGTCCCCAAGCTCCTGCTGAGCCCTGCAGAGGCTCCAGCCGCCCTGTCCCAGCGCTAAGCAAAGAGGGGGCCACAACCCCCTCCCCCGTTAAACCCAAAGAGCCTGGCAGCACAGGCAGCTCTGCAGGCAGCAGACGTGCTGGGGTATACCGATGGAGCCTCCCAGCTGCCCATCATGAGCCGGCGTCGCAGCGAGCCCCTAAGAGGATTAGGGGTTTAGCAGCTCCAAGCCCCGCGGCCGCCATCCCCGCTCCCCAGGCTGCGAATCGGGCGCTGCGGGGAGCCCAGCATGGCCCCGCGCTCCCGGGGGATGTGGGAAGGAGGATGCTCGCCTTGTCAGCAGCACCATTTTGAAGCCAGGCGTGCGTGCGGTGCCCGGCTCACGTCTCCCACGCGGTGGTGGTGGGACCTGGGGACACCCCTCCCCTGCAGCCGCCCAGCTGCGGGTGGGAGATGTGTCAAACCTTCTCGGTGCATCCGGAGAGCAAACCCGGCCCGGCGCAGATGCGAGAAAATCACACGCTCTGTCCTCAAAACAGCCTCCTCCTGCTGCTTTCTCAACGGAGGCAAGCACCAGTCTCCCAGCAATCCCGCACCGCGTTCCTGCACCGCGTTTCCTGTACCGTGTTCCCGCACCGCATTCCCGCGCCGCGTCCCCTGTGCCACGCTCCCACACCACGCTCTTGTACCGCACTCCCACACTGCGCTCCCACCCCACGTTCCTACACCGCACTCCCACACCGCACTCCCGCACCACGTTCTTGCACCACATTCCTGCACCGCGTTCCTGCACCGTGCTCCCGCACCACGTTCCCACGCCACGCTCCTGCACCACGTTCTTGCAGCGTGTTCCTGCACCGCGTTCCCACACCGCACTCCTCTACCAGATTCCCACACCGCTCTCCCACGCCACGTTCCTGCGGCACGCTCCCAAACCCCATTCCCGCACCGCATTCTTGCACCGCGTTCCTGCCACCGTGCTCCCACTTCACGCTCCTCTGCGCCACTCCCACACCGCGCTCGCTCCCGCACCATGTTCCTGCATCATGCTCCCGCACCGGATTCCTGCGGCACGCTCCCCAACTGTGGTCCAGCGTATGCTTACACCACGTTCCTGCCGCCACATTCCCGCACCGCGCTCCCGCACAGCCGCCACAGCCCCAAGACGGTGCCCTGCTGCCATCCCGGCCCTGTGCCCGTATTCCGGGGCCGTGCGGCAGCACCGCGGCCGAGGCAGGAGCCGTCGCCACCGACCACCTCCAGCCCGGCCGAGGACCCAGAGCCGGTGGGGCGATCCCCATCACCATGGGGGACGTGGCGAGGGGGGACGTGGGGGATGCCAGTGGAAGTCCAAGCCCTCGGCTCCGGGAGGGGATGCTGAGCCCAACGCCCCGGCCGTGCCGGTGCCAGTGCCCCAGCGCCGTGTTGGGAAGGAAAAAATACAACCCCCCCCCATCCCAAGCTGCAAAATCTCCGGGAATTACACAACAGCCACCACCAAACCCCGGGCCCGGCCGTGCGTCGGTGCGCATGGGCATCCCCGCAGGCACGGCCCCTCCACCCGCGCCCCGACGTGTCCCCCTGCACCCTGCCTGCTCCCCTTCCCCACAGCCAGCCGGGGCCACCCACGGGTGCTGGGGGGCAGCAGGCCAGTGGGGCACCCCACAGCATGGGGGCTGGGGTGCCTGGACAGCGGGTGTCTGCGTGGCCCGGCCCTGGGACACAGGGAACGGGCAGGGGCAGGGGGGCAGGCAGGGTGAGGGCAGGGGCAGGCAGGGAAATAGCGGACGAAGGGGGCAGGGGAAAGGGTGCAGGCAGGGGTTAAGGAGCAGGCAGGGTGCAGGCTGGGGCTGTGGGCAGGGGAGAATGCAGGGAACGGGCAGGGAGGAGGCAAGGTGTGGGCACCGGGGCAGCGGGGCAGGTAGGACGCAGGCAGCGGGGCAGGCAGGGAGCGGGCACGGTGTGGGCAGAGGGGTGGTGGGGGCGCAGCCACGGGACAGGCAGGGTGCGGGCAGCGGGGCAAGGGGCAGCGGGAAGGCGGAGGGCTGGGAGCACAGGCAGCGGGGCAGGCAGGCTGCAAGCTGGGGAGCCGGGGCAGCCGGGTGGGCAGGAACAGGGGCAACAGGCAGAGGGCAGGGAGCAGGCGGGGTAGAGGAAGGGAGCGGGAGCAGTGGGGCTGGCAGGGGGCAGCCAAGTAGGCGGGCAGGGGGTGGGCAGGGGCAGCGGGGCAGGCAGGGAGCGGGCAGGGAGCGGGATGAGAGCAGTGAGGCAGGCAGGGGAGCAGGCGGGGAGCAGGGGCGGTGGGGCGGGCAGGGAGCGGGCAGGGTTGCGGGATCGGGGCTGTGAGGCGGGCAGGGCCCGTCCCCATCCCTACCTGCCCACGGTCTGGTTGGCGAGCTGGCGCATGCGGTTGAATTGCTTCTTCATGGTGGCGGCAGCGCGGGCGCCCCTTTACGCGGGCAGGGCGGGCGGGCAGCGGGGGGCCGCGGGCCGCCCCTCCCGCATCCTCGCCCGGCGCGCAGTCAGGCCGGGCCGAGCCGAACCGGGCCGGGCCGAACCGGGCCGGGCCGAACCGGGCCGAGCCGAGCCGAGCCGAGCCGAGCCGGGCCGGGCCAGGCCGGGCCGAGCGGGCCCGCCGCCCCTGCGCGGCTCCGCGCCTCCGCCTGCGCGGGCCCCGCCGCGCTCCGCGCCCCCCGCCCCGCTCCGCTCCGCTCCGCGCCGCACCGCCCCGCACCGCCCCCGGCCGCGGCGGCGATGGGAAATGTAGTCCGGGGCCGCCCGCCCCGGCGGGCTCTGCCGGGCAGGGGGAGCCTTGGAGCTGGCCCCGGGCAGCCCCCGGCGTCCCCCGACATCGCCCCCCCCCGCCCCCGGCACCCCTTGGCGTGGCCCCAGCGTCCCCTGGCATCCCCCCGGCATCCCTCTGGCACGCCCCAGCATCCCCCCGGCATCCCTCAGCATCCCTTGACACGGCCTCAGCATCACCTGGCATCCCCCCGGCAGCCCTCTGGCATGGCCCAGCATCGCCTGGCATCCCTTGGCACCTCTCGGCATCCCTCGACGTGGCCTCAGCATCCCTCCAGCATCCCCTGGCATCCCCCCGACATCACCCTGGCATCCCTTGGCATGGCCCCAGCATCTCTCCGGCACCCCCTGGCATTCCTTGGCATCCCCCAGCAGCCCCCTAGCACGCCCCTGACATTCCCGCAGGATCCCCTTGCCGTGCCCCAACATCCCCCCCCCCCAGCATCTTCTATCTCTGCTCTCCAGAGCCCCAGGGATTTGGGGCACTCGGGGCTGTGGCAGGTTTAAACAACATCTTGCTGCTGCGCATCCCTGGGCAGCGCCGGGTGAGCTGGAGCAGGAGCCTGCCTGCAGCCTCCAGGCAGGGCAGCAGGAGCTGGTCCCAGCCGGGACAGGGACCTCGCTGCCCGGCTCCTCTGTGCTGCCCAAGCTCTGCAGACCCCAGGGGAGATGGTGGGGCGATGCTCACCCCTGTACCATCACCCCAGCTGCCTGCCCAGGGCCTGCATGGGTGCTGAGCCCTGAAAGGGCTGCCCTGCCCACGCTGGCATTGCTCCCGGTCTGAAGCTCACCCCTGTACCATCACCCCAGCTGCCTGCCCAGGGCCTGCATGGGTGCTGAGCCCTGAAAGGGCTGCCCTGCCCACGCTGGCATTGCTCCCGGTCTGAAGGACACTTGATTGATTTAACTGCTCTGTAGCTTCTTGGTCTCGAATAAAAAAACTCTAAGGTACTGATCCCTGTGACAACATGAAACCTCCTTAGGAAAAGCCCCGGTGATGCTCTCTGAGCGCACCCACAGACTCTTCATCCCACTTTTCCCATCCTGCATCTGGATCCGACCCTTGGAGACGTGCTCAGAGGGTAGAGCTGCCCGCAGGCTCAGCCCCGCACCTGCAGGGCTGTGCAAGCAGCCACTCTCTCCCATGGCAGCAGCTGGGCTTGGGCAGCAGAACACTTGGGCAGCCCCTGCGCTGGACTGAGAGCTCCACTTTGAAACCCCATCACCCCCAGACCTTTTCCATATGTCCGTGTTTCACTCTGCTAAAACAGCGTGAGGTAACCCATGCTCGCTCTTGGATCCTGCAAAGCATCTGCTCCGTCACAGCCCCACAGCCCTCAGCCTCAGTCTTCCCATCTGTAAAATGGGGCTAGAAAGGTGCTCCCAGGATTTGCACAGCCTCTTTTAGGGTCTGTAGACAGGATTTTCCGGTAGTCAGCAGTTCCCACGAGCTTCTAGGTGCACTGTCGATCATCCCCCGAAATAAGACGAGGGGATGCTGCAGCTGCTGTTTCGGTCAGTCCAAACAAACCCCTGAAATAGCATTTCCCCTGCTGGCTCTAGGGCGATGCTCGGTGCAGGCAGGGCGTGCTGCCTGCCAGGCACACAGAGGGATGCCAATGCATGCAGGGCACATGGGCATTCAAGGAGCACAATTCCCCCCCCAAAAAAAATCAAGCCCCAGCGGTGCTCCTTCCAGCTCTCTGAAACCCCAGGAAAAAAATAAATCAATGCTCATCTAATGGAAAAAGCCAAGAAATTTTGCATTAATGGAGAGCAAAAGCTGCCCTGGGAGGACCACGCTGGGGGTAGCGCTTATTTGCTCCCCAGGTTGTGCTGTGCTGGGGGCCACGCAGCAGCCCCTCTCCTCCCCCTCTGCTCGGTGCCATCTGAGGGCATTCCAAGACTTTTTTGGTTTTTATATTACTTGTAAAATCATGGTCCTTCCTGCCTGTTACCATTTTCTTGCAAAACCCGTGCCCACTCCCTGTGCCCGCAGGCAGCACCACACCATGGTGTTTAGGCAGCTGCCTGCGCTGCCTCTCTCACAAGCTCCTCAAACCAGGCAGCTCCCAGGGATGTTTTACTGGGGGTCTAATGCACCGGGCTTACAAAATCAGGCTGTTCCTGGGCAAACCCATCATAATCCCCCTTGGGCTGTTTGGGGAAGAGCGAGGATGCTCTCAGTTAATATTAAGCACCGAGGAGCGATGATGGGCATCTTAAGCGACTGAAACCCCGCTGAGACTGCCAGGAGGTGACAAAGCAAGAGTAATATCGGTGAGAACAGCATCGCTCACAGTAGCCCCAGGCTCGAGCTCAAACCCAGCCCGATTTTGTGCCCCCGCTTTCCCCCGCCCTACAACACAGCTCTCTCCCCTGCACTGCACCTGCTGCGGGGTTGCACCCAGGAGGTGAAGCTCCGGCCCAGCGTCTCCCAGTCCAGGGCAGTTTGTGGCACCACAGGGCTGAGGTTTGGGTCTGTCAACCCCTGTGCCTGGGCAGGTCACGCAGGGACCCCCTTGGTGCAGGAGGGCAAGGGACGCTTTCGGGGCATGCAGGTGGCTGGTGGGGGGTCTGGTCTGCTGGTGGGGAATCTGTGCTGGGGAGCCCTGGGACCGGCAGCGAGGAGGACACTCCAGAACTCCCGCATGCATCTGCCACTAAATTTAGCTGTTGCCATGCAAAGGCTGAGAGCCGGTAGCGCAGGCTCGCTGGGATAGAGGGGAAGTCGGCCGAGCTCCCCAGCCAGGCTGGGACACACCAGGAGCAGTCCCAGCGGCAGCTCCAGCTCTGCTCAGCCACTCCTGAGCACCTCCGTCCAGCAGGGTCGGGGTGAGGGACTGGGGCTCCCGCTGCAGCAACCCAAAGCTGCTGACGGTGCCCCAGCATGGGGTTTTCCCCTGGGACTGTGCCCACAGGAGCAGGGCAGGAGGCTACATCCAGGGGTGCCTTTCCGCCCTGTGCTGCTGTGATGCTTTCGGTGCATCACAGGACACAACCTGTCTTAGGATCCAGGAACATTTTGCAGCCAGGGAGCTCTTGGCATCTCCCCTGGCATCAGCTGGTGCAGGCTCTGCACTTCGTCTCTATTTTTCCACTCTTAATTGCACTGTTACTGCAGGATGGCAAAAAGAGACATTTTATGGGGTGTCTGGGGGTGGATACAGGGAATTTTGGCTCCTTTGAAGAGGTATGGAGAGCTGCATAGTTCAGAGCTGTGGTTCCCACCATGTGATGTTTTGAGACATTGCTGGTGAGATGGTTTACAACCTTTCAGTGGAGCAGGAAGGGTAAAACTCATGGACACAACCCTGGGAAAACCCCTGTAGGACTCAGTAATGGTGCCCACCTTGTCCTGGCCCAAAAGAAGCTTCAAAACACTGTCTCGGGGCAGATTATTCTTGTCTTCACCAATGCAGTGTTGCCAATAAGGTCAATCTGACCACCCCAGCTTGCTTCTGGCTTTAACCCTCTTGCCTTGTACACATGGTGACTGAGCTGTCCCTGCCATCCACCCCCCCATCATCTCGGCACTGTTGAACCTCCAAGATTAGATAGCATCGGCCCAGATGGGTCAAAGCAAATTAGCATCAAAGCAACCCATTTTAGTGGAAAACCATATGATAGTTAATAGCCCTGACGTGAACCGGGCGCTGGCCCAGTTGCCCCTACCCGCAGGTCCAGCGCAGGCTCCTCCTGACCCACATCCATCCCTCGGTGACCTGACCTGCTCCCAAAACACCTCACAAGCAAGTATCACATCCCACTGTGCCTCTTCTCAGACTTTGGTGGGCATCGTGCTTGGGCTACGTGGTGTGAATATACCATGAGCAATAGCCCCTACTGTGTTGATGACACCCCTGCGAGCACCAGGGATGCTCTCTCCCAGCAGCAATGAAGCTAATGTCCTTTCTGCAGGCTGATAAGTTTGCCTGTGAAAGGGCTTTAATCATATTTCCCTGGTTTCTGTTCCAGGAGGCAGAGGTAATGAAGAGCATGATGGAAGTGGCGCATGTGCAATCCCCACAGCAGGAAAGCAGGAGGAAAGGGAGACGGGGAGCAGGGGAGGTGGCCAGAGAGCTCGCAGTAAAGTCCCATCCCATGTCATTTGGTTAGCGGGCACCCGTCTGCTGCGGGAGAGCCTGGCCGAACCCGGGTGGCACCCACTGTCCTGCGACCGCCACCAAATCCCTGCCCTGTCCTGGCCAAGCTGCTGCCGGAGCACAAGCCTTCATCCTCTGCAGGACACCATTCCCCAAAAACCAGGAGGCACCAGGCTCTCCGCTCTCTGGTTTATTCCTGTGCAAGTGTAAATAATCACTCGGGCACTAAGAAGCAACGAAGGAGTAAATTCCCAAGCAGCAGGGCTTTGCTGCAATGCCATGCCTGGGCAACTGTGCAGCATCCCTCTCCTCCCCATGCCCGCTCAGATTTGGCCGCTGCCGCCTGGCACACTGCCGTGCCCCTGAAGCCGCTCACCCAGGGAAGGGCAGCTCTGCTCCACCTGCCATCTGCTTACCTGGCTTAGTGGTGCCTGTCCTGCCGCGTCGCATATGGCATCGGAGCTGCCCCTTTTGGGATGGGTAACGAGTGATGCTGCTGCTCGGGGCTGTGCCGGTGGCTCCTGCGGAGGGTTCGGCTCCCGGCTCCCTCCTGCTTCCACTCTGCAGGGATCCCTCCCTGCCTCGCCTGTGGCCAGAGGGGATACAGATGCCAGGGGTTAAATCCCCTGGGAGAGGGGAGCTGGCCGACATACAGACATGGCCAGAGCCCCTTGTCCCCAACCCAAAGTCCCGAGGGCCACTCGTGCGGGTGCGCAGGGCACACCGAGCCTGGGTGGAGGGAAGGGGCAGGGAGCCCTGAGCCCAAAACCCAGGACCTGTTACCTATTACAGAAACACAGAGGACAGTGTTTGTACTTCCAGCCAGAAAGCCCCCGGCAGAATTTCTCTCTGTCCCCAGGGAACATACTGTCCCATCTGCAGGGACACGGTGCCAGTGCCAGGTCACCAGCCCAGTTCCCGGGGTCCATCTCTCCCAGACGTGCTTGGGAGGGTGTGAGCATCGCGCTCAGTTGCATCAAGTGCAAGTGCTATTTTTTCCCCTTCTTGGAATTAACATATTTTAATGAGGTTTATAGATGAGGTAAATACATACACGCACAGAGCAAAGGAATGGCGTGCCCTGGATAAGGACGTGGTGTGTTTGCAAGGTGGCAGAGGAGAAGGGGAGGGGATTTTTTTCTCGTCTCCATAATTATTGCAGGAATGGTGAACAGCAGGATGGGAAGGTTTCAGGGCAGTGAAGCTGTTCTAAGAAATCCCATGTATTTTACATCCTTTAAATGATTTTCATAACAACTCACTAACATCCCCGCTGGGATGCCCACCTCACTAACAGGGAAAATGGGAGACGTAAGGCTCAGCTAATTTTCCACGTGCACAGCGCAAGATTTGCCCTCTCCAAACATTGTTTAAAAATAGAGCCATGTTTACCGAGAACTGGGAGCAGGACCCTGGTCCTGTTAGGAGCAAGGGTTCAGGGAGAGCAGCGGGTTCCTTTTCTGGAGTGATTCAGAGCACAGAATTGCACCCTTTGTCCAAAATCCAGACCCACGACAAGCAGCACAAACTGATCCCCTCTGCTGCAGCCAGCCTTGCTCTCCAGGGAATTACAGGGAGGGATTAATGTTGTGTAATTAAGCAAGCGGAGGCCGTATGGGAAGCGCCTGGTGCGGCTGTAAATCCACCACAGCCACCCCTCGCTCCTCATGCCCGGCCGCGCCTGACACACATTGCCAGGCGGCAGGAGGAAGCGGGGGAAGATTAAAAATTGAAATGCTATAGGAAATTTTAATCATATTTTTTGGTTCAATCACAAACATGGCGCTTGAGATCATTTCCCACGGTGGTGATGAATTTCCACCCATCGGTGATTCACGCGGCTGATTTGATTTACGGTGCGGCGGCAGGGGGGTACGTGTACTCACAGACCAGGACCATGCTCTGTCAGTGTGTGTCTCTGGCCAAATATTAATAGATATTTCGGCTGTCTTCACACCCGGCTCTCCCAGGCTGAGTGACCTTCAGGGCATGCCCGCCTTTGATGTGCACTGCTTTGGAGCAGAATTGATCCTGCAGGCACTTCAAACACAGTCTGCCTTCGTTTGCCTCCTGTGCAAACTCTGATTAATGGGCAAAATGTCTGTCTCTCTTTTTTTCCTGACCACTGAAGGAATCAAAACAAAGGCTGGCAGCCCCTGATTAACCATTACCCTTTCCATGGCTGTTCCCAACACCAGGATCATGCTCTGCTCTCCTTTGCCACCACCATGCAGGTCATCTGCTGTTGCCGCTCTGTTAAAATTAAAACCATGGTAGACTAGAAGCAAACTTTTGATGACATTTATTGAATGCAAATAGGAATTGCTTCATCTTCCTGTTTGAATTATGTCTTCCTGCTTGGGAAGACAGGACACAGGACTACCTGCCTGCCCCTCACACTTGCGGTAGGACCCATCCCCAGGGTCCTGGAGACCTGTGAGATGTTTCATGGATCAGGAGAAATGTGCTGGCACTGGAGAAAGCCTCGTCCTCCTCATGGGATGAGCAAGCCATGGAAAACCAGACCAAGCTGTCTGCTTGGTTTAACTGGATTGTGCAGGTGGATGAAGGAATGACCCGACGCGTCTCTGGTGCTGAACCCCCAGAGGGTGCAGGGTTGGGCCCACAGGTATCTCAAAGCCCAACGCCCTGCTCAGTGCCCATGCTGCCAGGCTGATCACCAGGAGCAAAGGCCACAACGCCCTGACGTTGTCCATCTCCAATGAGCATCCACCATGATGGGTGGCTCAGCCAAGGACCTCAGCTGAGACACGCAGGCGAGGACTAACAGCACGAGGACGGTGAGCGGATAAATGGGGGCTGCTCCACCACTTTGCCTGCCTCACACCAAAGAAAGCCCTGGGACATTTTTATTACGGAGACAAATCAAACCGTGCCTCTCCTGCAGGCTGGGGCAGGTCTGGGTTGGTCAGTGATGTAAAACTGGATTTTCTTGAGGGATCCCATAGCAAACCCCAGAAACAACCCCCCAGGAGTGTGAAAGGCGCTTTAGCATCATGCTGCCATGGAGCTACATCCCAGAGAGAGGAGATGACAGCGATGACAAATGACACTTGCCCTATAATTATGGCCAGACTCCGATGCAGTGAGTACTGCTGCATTATTAAGAGCAACCAAAAATACTCCCAGCTTAGTCATTAGCTGGCCTGGGCTACGCAGCGAGCGGCCGCTGGGGCTGTCTCACCCCCGTGCTTGCAGAGGGGAAAGGGGGAGAGATTAAAACGGTTTGCAGCTATTTTTACGCATCCTTTGTTCTGTGCGGTCGAGGTCCTGGGGTGAGCAGAGCACCTCCAGAGGCTTTGGGCTACTGACGGGGGAAAATTGCATTAGGATAATATTAATTGCCTTAGCATAAGTGTAACAGCTTACTCTAAGCCAGCAGAGCTGAAGCAAAGCACGAGATCAGGGGAACCCGCAGGCGTAGCTTTGCTTCATACCCAAGGTAGGATCTTGAAAAATGGCTTCAATGCGAAGGGTGCGAGGAGGAGGGCATGGAGGTAGGGTGGGCTTCGCAAAGCCCAGGTTGAAGCCTCACACGGTGTAACAGCTACCCTTTGGTGCTGCCACAAAGGCTGTGTGTGAAAGCCTGTGGACCAGTAGTCTGCAGAAATGCTGACATCTTCATTAACTAATGATGTGGACGATGGGGCGGGGTGCACCCTCAGCAAGTTGGCAGAGGACACCAAACTGGGAGCAGTGGCTGGTGCACCAGAGGGTCGTGCTGCCATCCAGAGGGACCTGGACAGGCTGGAGAAATGGGCTGAGAGAGACCTTGTGAAGTTCAGCAAGGGGAAGGGCCAAGTCCTGCCCTTGGGTAGGAACAGCCCCAGGCACCAGGACATGCTGGGGCCACCCAGCTGGAAAGCAGCTTGGCAGAGATGGCCCTGGGGGTCCTGGAGGAGACCAAGCTGACTGTGGGCCAGCAATGCACTCACTCTCACAGCAAAGAAGACCACCAGCTTCCTGAGCTGCATCAGGCAGAGCATCGCCAGCATATCAAGGAGCAGATTCTGCCCCTCTGCTCAGCACTGGTGTGTCGTGTACCACATTGGGTTCCCAGGTACAAGAGAGATATGGACACGGTGGAGTCAGTTCAGCAAAGGCTAAGGGCCTGGAGCATCTCTCCAATGAGGAGAGGCTGAGAGAGCTGGGATGGTTCAGCCTGGAGAGGAGAGGGTTCAGGGAGATCTTATCCATGTCGATAAATGCTTGATGGAGAGGGGTAAAGGAGACAGGGCCAGATGCTTCTCCAAGGTGACGAGAGGCAATGGGCATAAATTGAAATATAGGAAATTCTCCTTAAACGTAAGAAAATACTATGTTACTGTGAGGATGCTCAAACATGGGAAGAGATTGCTCAGAGAGGTTGTGGAGTCTCCATCCTTGGAGATATTCAAAGCCCAACTAGACACGGCCTGGAGCAGTCTCCTCCCACTGGTCCTGCTGGACCAGGAGGTTGGAGGAGATGACCTCCAGAGGTGCCTCCAGCCCCGGTGACTCGGTGTTTCTGTGGCTGCGAGCCCCTAGTCAGACCCTATTCCCAGCCGTGCCATGCCATGCCGTGGCTCTGCTCTCCATCCTCCTCCCCGTGACGTGGGACATGTCCTGACCCTTGCCAAGGTTTTTTGACATTGACTACAGAGAAGCGCTAGCTGAGAGACAGAAACAACCATTATGATTTCCTCCGGCAGATCTTCCTAGATCTAATAACTCAGACAGTTTATTGACTTCTTTAGTTAACTGGAGTAATCTTCTCTCACTTCTGCACTGCCGTGTTTGCCTTGCAGCTTTTCCAAATACATGTCTACACCAGAAAATACCCCATGAGCACCATTTTTCCTAACTCATTGAACCTACCCCTCTGATATATTCTGGGTCTGATCCAGCAACATGGCCATTTAATTGAGCAATGCTTTTCCCCATCCCTTGCAGAGCCGCAGTGTGGCAGGCAGGAGCCGGGCTCCATCCTGGCACTGGAACCGGGCATGGCCAGGACCCGACGTCCCCCCTGTGACCTAGGAGCATCCAGACAATACGGGGCAGGCAGGGGCTGCTCTGCTCCCCGATTGCTTTTACATGTTATTTCTGCATCAGTTTAGCCCCAAAACATGACTTTGAATTAAAATCCAAAGGCCCTGGCAATCTCTAAATGGATTTTTTATTTTTTTAGAAGTCAAAATATTCTCCCTTTTTTTGTTCATGACACATGGGTCTTTACATGTGGGTTTTTAGCTGACCCTTCCCTGCTATTTTAGTTTTTGGGGCAGAAAGGTCTCACCAACTGCTCCTGAAGGGATCCCAAAGCCTTGCAGCAGCCTGCTTCTCTACAGACCTTTGCTCTCCAAAAACCCTTATAAGAAAATCAGCAGAAAGAACGACAAAGTACCAATGGTTTTGGGTCTATATGAAGCAGTTTGAGCTCACTTTAGGTCCCAGCCCCACAAAGTGCCAAAGCAGCTGCACGAAAGCCTATCTGTGCTCTTCCCTCCTGAGCTGTCTTCAGGCAAAGTGGCGTTCAGCTACTAAAAGATTAGTTGACAGCTTCTACCTTTCCCTTTTTTTCTGCACACTTGACAAGAGATACTACACAGACACTACATTTTGGGTCTTTTGGTTTGATTTATTCTCTAGATTATGAAGAGAAACTTGAAGCAAAATTTCATCAAGCAGTTCAAGAATACAAACGCAAAATTTCATCATCCTGGGAGTTATTTCTTGTTAAACTTCTTGTCTGGTGATCTGGACTCACAAATTCCAGGGTGATTAGTTTGTTTTCTCTATTTTGTTAATAAAATGTGATATAATAATGCTTTTTTGTTGCATTGGAGACATTCACCTTTCAAATAACCTGCTGTAGCAATGAGTGTTGCACTGAAATGCTATTGGTGTCCAGGCAGGCGGCCACGGGCTCTGCCTGAGCTCGCCCGCAGAAGAGGGAATTTTCCATCGGATTTAAACTTTGCAGCTCAAATTAATCCCCACGGCTGTTTCTTTTCCTGTTGTTTGAGTGATTCCTTTGTCTTGTTTGGCTGCCATGGAAAAGAATGGTGTCAGTCACCGAGAGGCTGTTCCTCCCCCGCCAAAATCCCAGTCACTACATCACCTCCCCAAGCAAAGTTCCCCACTTGCATGCACCCAAGCCAAGAATTTAGAGCAAACCGTGGGAAGAGCAAGGATGGGATGGGATGGGATGGGACAGGGTAAACAAGTGAGTCACAGCAGCCTCCTGGCCTCAGCCCCAGTGGGCCCCAGCTACGGGGCTTGTGGCACTGCTGTGGGGCTGCCCATCCAGCTGCCATGACCCTCTCCCCCCAAAACCCCTTTTACTGAGTGCATTTGCAGTGTTAGTCGAGGCAGGAGCCCCCTCCGGCCCCCAGCAGCATGGGGCAGGGCGGGGAAAAAGTAAAAATATTGAAACAGAGCAGTCCCAGGGCTGCAGGAGGTTCATTGCCAGTCACTTTTTGGTGATTTGAGAGAGATTTGGTGCGTACGTGTAAGGAATTGCACCGCGGCCACAGGAAAGCAAGTCTGAGAGCCTGGCTGGGACAAGCCTGGCTGGCAATGCTGAGCATCCCTGGCCCGACACCTGTGAACTGCCCTACTATGTGGCCAAAAAAGGGTGCAAGCGCAGAGGTCCTGGCTGTTTCTATCAGCCCTGCCCAAACGCAATCCTGGCTCCCAGCCATTCATCCTGTGGCTGGATGCCAGGAGATGCTCTGCTCTGGGTGGGCGTTATAATTCAGGCTCCTCTCAGCAAATACTATTTAATGCCCTCTGCTAAGGGTCTCCTTCCACTGCAGGGACTAGCATGAAATCAAACCTCTTCTCTCTTTTCCTCCAGCCCTCTCCTCCAGGAGAAATCGCATCCTTTGCTGGGAACTGGCTTGGGACCAGTTTGCTCAGCCAAGGGCTGTGAGCGCTCTTGACCAGAGGTGTGGTGGCTGAGGCAGTGCCAGATGTGCTCACGTGCAGCCAGATGTACTGGTGCTCAGAGTGAGACGCTCAAAAACATCAGAGGAGCCCTGAAGAGGCTGGAGGAGCCCAGGGAATAGTTAACCCCACACCTGCAACAACCACAACACCTTGGGTTGACGTTCCTTCAAAACCCAAGCAGAACACCAAATTATTTCAGAAAAAAAAATGTGGGTTTCCTATTTTCTGATCCATTTTCCATCAGAAAGGAGTTTGATCACCCAACAGGTACCTGACCAGCCACACATGCCCCACTCCCAGGCTCCCTCAGTTTCTGTTTACAAGAATGTTCCCTCCTGGGTCATTGCACTGGTAAGCAAGGGAACAACAAAACAAGCAATGACCTTATGGTGACATGCGAGATTTTGCAGGATGGTGACAACTTCTTCCATCACATACCACCGAAAGGGAGCACCGAGCAAAAAGTAACTTAGCAAGGTAGGGAGGGGAGAGCCGCTGTCTCCCCCAGCAATGTGGGGGTTTGCAATGCTTCCAGCAGCCTATGTCAGCCCTTTGAGAGCTGTGTTACAACATGCTGTGGCCAGGTGTGTGCTTGGCTGGGAGAAACCAGTGTTTGTGTCACTGACCGCCTGGGGATTGCGAGGGACGCAGGGGATGACCCTGGGGATGTAGGAAGGGCTCTGCCTATATAAAGCACAAGGAAGGGCAGAGGCAGCACGTTTTGGCTCCTCTCTGCTCACTGTTCAGTTGTGATTTTCCCCCTGGAGGAGGAAATTCTTGATTTTTTTTCCCTGCTAGGCAGCATGGGCGAGAATGGATCCTGGACCGGCTGGGGTACTTGTTAATCTCTTCCTCCTCTCCATCCTGTGGTTCCTGGTCTGGAGTAGCAATAAGAAGAGAAGCCAAGCTGCTGCCTGGACCAGCCCCATGGCCCATTCTGGGCAACCTATGGCAAAAGGACATCCTGCCCCTCTACAGGACCTACAAGAAGGTAACAGAGGAGCTGGCAGTGCCAGATCCACTCCCAGCCCCGGCAGGAGAGAAAGCATGTATGTCCCGTATCAAAATAAAAGGGGAATCATGCAGGTGGCTCTTTTCCTACCTTTCTTTTCTCTTTTTCCCCTCCCTCTTCTTTTGCTCTGCCAGAATTGCCTAAACCCCTGCTACTGGTAGCATAATCAATACTGTTATTGAAGTCTTTCTTCTCCTGTAATGGACCCATGGCAGTGACAGTAACCCCTCTCCAGGCTGCAGCACTGCTGCCGTCCAGAGCTGCTCCCCAGAGAAAAGAATACACTGCAGATGTGCATGTAGGAAAGAGCAGTGTGGTTTAAGTGAAGGCAGGCGTGAAGGCAGGTGTGCAGGCAGGCTATATTGGGTTTAAGTGGCAAGGTCTTGGTAGCGGGAGGGGTTACAGGGGTGGCTTCTGTGAGAAGCTTCTAGAAGCTTCCCCTGTGTCCAACAGAGCCAATACCAGCCGGCTCTAAGATGGACCCACCACCGGCCAAGGCCGAGCCCACCAGCAATAGTGGTAGTGCCTCTGGCAGAGCATATTTAAGAAGGAAAAAAAAGTTGCTGGGACAGACAGAAATGGCAGCCAGAGAGAGGAGTGAGAACATGTAAGAGAAACAACCCTGCAGACCCCCAGGTCAGTGAAGAAGGAGGGGGAGGAGATGCTCCAGGCGCCGGAGCGAAGATTCCCCTGCAGCCCGTGGGGAAGACCCTGGTGAGGCAGGCTGTCCCCCTGCAGCCCAGGGAGGTCCACGGTGGAGCAGATCTCCACCTGCAGCCCGTGGAGGACCCCACGCCGGAGCAGGTGGGTTCCCGAAGGAGGCTGTGACCCTGTGGGAAGCCTGCACTAGAGCAGGCTCCTGGCAGGACCTGTGGATCTGTGGAGAGAGGAGCCCACGGAGCAGGTTTTCTGGCAGGACTTGTGACCCCGTGGGGGACCCACGCTGGAGCAGTGTGCTCCTGAAGGACTGCACACTGTGGAAAGGACGCATGCTGGAGCAGTTCGTGAAGAACTGCAGCCCGTGGGAAGGACCCACATTGGAGAAGTTCATGAAGGACTGTCTCCTGTGGGAGGGACCCCATGCCAGAGCAGGGGAAGAGTGTGATGAGTCCTGCCCCTGAAGAGGATGAAGTGGCAGAGACAACATGTGATGAACTGACCATAACCCCCATTCCCCGTCCCCCTGTGCCACTGCAGGGGGTAGGTAGAGAATCTGGCAGTGAAACTGTGCCCAGGAAGAAGGGAGGGGGGAGGGAAGGTGTTTTGAGATTTGGGTTTATTTCTCATTACCCTACTCTGGTTGATTGGTAATAAATTAAGTTAATTTTCCCAAGTTGAGCCTGTTTTGCCCGTGACGGCAATTGGTTGAGTGATCTCTCCCTGTCCTTATCTTGACCCATGAGCCCTTTGTTATATTTTCTCTCCCCTGTCCAGCTGAGGCAGGGGAATGATAGAATGGCTTTGGCAGGCACCTGGCATCCATCCAGGGTCAACCCACCACATGCTTTGAACACCCAAAGTGGCATTGGGATCAGAAACCCCCCAGAGAGAGGGCTGGGATGGGAGCGGGGCAAGGATGCTGGCTTCGAGGGAGGCATTTCCCCTCCCTGCCCGTGCACTCACCAGCACTGTGGCCATGAGACCTAATTTAAAATTAAATGAACAGCTGGGGTGTGGGACCCTCATTCCCCACAGCTTTCCCATCCTTCCCCCAGCTCAGCAGCAGGTATGGCCCCATCTTCACCGTCTGACTGGGGCTGAAGCCGGTGGTGGTGCTCTGTGGGTATGAGGTGGTGAAGGATGCTCTGCTGGGCCACTCCGAGGAGTCTGGAGGGACACCTGAAATACCCCTTCTGGTGCAGCTGTCGAAAGACTATGGTAGGTGTCTGGATTTCTTCTAGACACTATTGCTCTCTGGGTGAGCAGAAAGTTCCCAACTGCAGCTGGCCATTCTCAAGTTCAGTGAAGGACTCAACACCCAAGACCTCACACACCCATTTCCCACTCTGCAAGTCCCTCCAACTATTAATCCTCTTGTCCAAGGACAGTATTAATTCCAGTTAGTCAGTTCCAGCTTTGTTCTGAGTTTCTGTAAAGATCCTCAGCCTTTCAAGGACGCTGTGCGCACACCAGGGTCATTCCCTGGCTTATTGCCCTATTGCTCCTCAGCTGGGTTCAGAGCAGGGTCCCTGTTCCTGGGGAGGAGCGGCAGGGTGGGCAGGTGAGTGGTGTCCACTGCCTCCCTCCAGGTTTTGTCTCCAGCAATGAGAAGAAGTGGCAGGAGCTGCGGAGGTTCACGCTCAGCACCCTGCAGGACTTCAGGATGGGAAAGAACTCCACGTTGCAGCGGGTGCAGCAGGAGGCCCAGCACTCGGTGGAACTACTAGCAGAACTCAAAGGTGACATGGGTCCTGTCCACCCTGGCCCCTGCGGCAGGCAGAGGGCACACAACAGCGTCACAGGATACGTGTGGTCCCCAGACCTGGCTACAGCCTGGAAAATCACCCAGACAATACTGAATCCCCTCCCCACTGCATCCTTGCAGGAGAAGAGCAGCCTGGAGAACATGTACAGCAACGAAGACTTGGTCATGTCAGTATTCGACCTCTTTGGTGCCGGAACAGTGACTACTAGCAACTTCCTGGTCTTCTTTCTCTTGATCTTGGCAAAATACCCCCATATTCAAGGTAAGGGCAGCAAAATGCGACTGCTTCCTGTGCCTGAGGAGGTCATGGTGCAGCAAGGGTGCAGACAGACAGTCCCAGTCCTGGAGGGCCCGTTTGCAGAAGACCAAAATCATCCTGCATAGGTCACCCAAAGGTGAGAGCCATTAGACACAGATTCACACAGGCCAGAGAGATCCAGCTGCCTGCTCCCTTTTCTCCATCCCTGCCTGTGCAGATGGCCCCAGACCGGCCTATGAGAGATGCTTTGAACCTGCCTGATTTGGGGAGGTATGCGGACAGAGACCCTATTTCTGGTCTCTACAAGAGGTTGTGCTGGGTTGCCCCTCTCTGCTAGATCATCCTTTGGCTCTAGGTTAGGTGCCCATGGAGGCCAGTAAGAAATTAGGGGGGATTTTGCACAGCAAGCACTGCAGCTCCACGCCTGCCTTTTCCCAGCCGAGGTCCAAGAGGAGATTGATGTCCTCCCAGGTCGGAGGACAAGCTGAGGATGCCGTACACCAACGCGGTGATCCACGAGCTGCAGCGCTTCCGCAAGACCCACATGGAGAACTTCCCGTGGATGGCAACACAGGACGTCGTGTTCAGGGACCACACCATCCCCAAAGTAGAAGTTGTGACCCTGGGGCCCCTGTGTCCCTTAGGGGAGGGGTGGCAGGGGGGCTTGAATGAGATTTGTCTTTGCCCCCGGACTGTTTGCTCACTCCTGAAGGTCCCAGGCCTTTCCCAATCCTCGGTGGGAGGAGATGGAGATAAACCTTTTAGCAGAGGAGTAGAGGGAGGTGAATGCTGCTGCCAGTTCTGCCCACACACCCGTGTCCCTTGCCTGTCCTGCAAAACACCTCTTTCCCCCAGGAACATGTGCAGGGTTGCTGGGGCTGGGCACCCCCTCATTTGGTGAGAGATTAAGAATTGCTTCTGCAATAAAAATAACTGTCGTAACTGGATGCTGGTGTTTATAAGGATATTCACAGTGTCTCTTGATGTAAGGGCGGTGATGCTCAGGCTTCCCTGCCCTTCACAGGTGGTGTGCGAGCCAGCCACAACAACCAAGGTGACAAGCACCTAATACTTCTGCTTCCCTGCTTTGCCCCCTCTCTGTACCCTCCAGCATTACAGAAAGTCTGCGACTGCAAGTCACACTCACTCCCATCCCTGCATCCCATTGCACAGGGATGAAGCCCTTGTGAACAACCTTTAGGCCATCAAAATGTTAGAAAATGATGTGCGGGGGGAAATGTGCTATAGGAGACGGGTGCCGTGCTTGGGAAGTGAGAAGTATTTTGCCACCAAAGTCACTGCTTCCTTCTCAGGGTGCTCAGTATGCCTTCCGTGCTTGTGCTGCTTTAACCACCCCTGCATGAAGAGGAATTTACTTGCTAGCCCCCAGGTGTGCTCCAGCCTTTATTCCAAAATATTGGGACTTTAAAGAAAAGGTTTTTTTCTTTAAATACCTGTGCAAAGGAAAAATGACCCAGACACATGCCCACCCTGCCCAGCCTCAGTGATGGCTTGGGCTCCTCCTTCCACCAGCAGGCAGCTGAATGTGTCTCCAGGTCTTGGAAAACCAGTATGTTTCCCATTGCATCCAGTGCTTCCCAGGGCAAACCTCCCAGATATGGGACTTCAGCTCCACGTCTGTTCCTGGGGTGTCTTCATCTTTCCCAGGTTTTTGTGTGTCCCAGGACAGATTGATCCAGGAAAACATTCAGTTTGTTTTAGCTGATTTGCCTCCACAGCTTTAATCTTCAAATGAATCTTACGCATCTCAGGAATTTATTGCTTGCTTCAAAACACTAATCCCCATGGTTCTGACCATGGGGAGGGCTCCCCAGGCAGGCAGCCCTGCCTGCATCAGGGACAGGCAGAGCCACCTGAGCTCCAGCAAAATTATCCCAGCTGGAGAAGGAGCACAGGTTTCCAATAAAAGGGCTGAGTTGCAGCACAGAAGAGCTGTAGCTTAGGAAGACTATGTGGGAGAACAGAGATAAAAAAATAACAATATTCAGCTTGCTATCTCAGCTGCTAGGCTGTGCTGTGCTCCATGTCAATATTTACCTCTAGCAAATACCCTCAGGTGTTGGTTCAGCTCTGTGTACTTATGTGCAGCTGGTAAAGTAACTCTGGGGGTTATGTGAGAGGAGCTGGTGGTGTGGGACGTGCTCCCAGCCCTCCTGTTCCCTCTGGCCAGGGTGTTAGGCTTGTGGCAGAGGGTATTGTCTCAGTAGTGGGGCTTGGGGTCTCTCTGAAGCCTGGGACTGGAGGGTAGGGAGGCAATTGGGCTTATATGGGGGATCTCGGGGCTGGTTTTGGTGGGTGTTGGCTTGCTGGGATGCTTCCACATCCCTGCAGGCATGGAGAGGGGGACAGCAAGGAGCCTGCCCTGGGGAGAGGTGCCTGTACCCTCCTGCAGGTAGGTGAGATGGGGGATGCTGGAGACTTCTTTCACCCTGGACCGGCAGTTTCTCGATGGTGGGTGCTGCCACACCAAATGGACCATTTTGCAAGTAACGATTATTTCCTAGATACCTTTGTGAGAGGAGCATTTCTGTGCATAGGTGGTGAAATGCATCTCTGGGAGGGGTTGTGATCTCTGCAGAGAGAAACTCCAAGTTTGATTTAATTAAACAAGGAAGCACACAGAGGCAGCCTGTAGCTGTGTTTGGAACTGATGAACAGGGGTGGATTTGCTGTAGGTAGCTCTTTGTGGCAGGAAAACAACCCTGTGGAGAAGAATGGCTGAGGCTAGAGCCCTGCTTTTCACTGCTCCTTCTGCCAAAGAGTTATGTTAAAATCCTGCATGGGGGTGTGTGTGGGATGGTGGTTTGTGTGCCTGAGCCCGTAGGGCTGCCAGCTTCGCACAGCATGTTTGTTTTGCATGCACCAAACTTGAAACCACTGCACTGGCAGCACTGAAATCTCTGCAGGGCAGAGTGTGTTGTGTTCCCATCCAGCGCTGTCTTTTCCACTCCTTCTACAAGTGAAAGACCCAAACTGGCACAGTGAGAGCCCCAAACCTGCCATGCACAGAGCAAGACCCAGGTATGTGGCCCTGCTATACTAATGCATTTGTGCCCGTCTGTGCAAGGGATGAGGGGGTATGAGTTTATTGCTGCCTGCCTGTTCTGCTGTTCTGCAATGCTCTTTCTTCTTGTCAAAAGTTTGTGGGTTTTTTTGTTGTTTTTGGTTTTTTTTTTATGACCTAGTTAATCCTCCTACCTTCTCCCAAATGATGGATGAACCAGCCTTTACTCTTATTCTACATGCATTTTTGACTCATTAGATGACTAAATGAGTTCTGTTTTTTCAAGCTGGGGAAGCTTGGGACTTGGGAAACTAAGTAAAAAAATGTGTGTTAGACTGAAGCAAGCTGATTGTGAACCACCTTTGCACAATCTCTTCCCGAACACCCCCTGGATCAGCGCTGTCCGGCTTAACACTTACTGGTGTCTGTGTCTAGAAACCCAAACGCCATCATGTCCAAAGACCGACTGCTCTCCCACTTCCCCGGGATTTTTTTCCATCCGTTTGCTTTCCTTTCCAGGCTGACTTGTGCTCCGGAGGCTCTGCGGGACCCCTGCCCTGCCTGCGGGCTCCCCATCCTCGCTGCCCGGGCACCCCGAAACCCGCCGGGTGCCGTTTAGCGGCTGTTTGCGGGCGGGAGGGGCGGCTATTAGCAGCAATACGGTAGCGGGTGTCTCCTAGCAGCCGCGACGCGGCGGGGATGGGCGGGCGGTACCGAACGGCGGGGCCGGGGCTCCGGCATCCCCGGGGCCGGTGGCGGGGGGGGGATAAATGGTCTTGTCTGAGCCCGGGAGTGGGGATGCTGGGACACGGAACAGATCTTCAGGTGATGCTTCATGGACTGCTTACCAGGCAGAAAGCGGGGGACCCAACCCCTCGCACCTAGGGCAGGCCGGCCGGCGGGGTTTGGGGGGGCTGGTGCCGGGGTGGTTTTCCCCTTAGTGCCTTTTGAGGTTATCAGCATGGGAAAGGCAGGTATTGCCTTGGTGGGGCTGTGCCGGATTCCCCTGAGCTCCAAAAATCCTCTCGGTTTCTCCCAGCTGAGACTTGCGAGGTGGCCGAGTGGAACGCAAAGGGACGGTAACTGTCCGTGCGCCGGGCAGGAGGGTGTCACCCAGGACCGCGGTGCGTGGCTTTTAACAGAGGCCTTCCCTGCGGGGCTGGTGGCAGAGAGGACCAGCACACAGCCTTTGCCGGTGTTCTTCCTTCTCCAGGGAATGAGCTTTTGTTTGCAGAGTGGTAGGGCTGGGATTATCAGCTGTTCGGGAGGTATCTCCTGTGCTTCGGGGAGTGTGGGGGGCTGCAGTCACCCTCTGTTTGTGCTGGAGATCAAGATCTGCCCCTGAGCTTTCTCAGGGCATGCTCTGGGCCAGCCCACAGTCAGGGGAGATGCCCAGGCTGTGTCAGAGCCACCTCTTGGGTATGAGCCCTGTGGTCCAGGGGTGATGCTCAGATGGAGATAACATTACCCAGGTTCCTTTCGGTCACCTGCAGCAGGCTGGCAGTTCATGATGCTGCTGCTCTGGCTGTTCCCCTCTTTAGCAGGTATTTTATTGCATGTGGCAAAACTCCCCATGCGGGCAGTACAAAGGGTAACTGCTAAAAGAAACTGCCCAACCGACATAACTGTTAATTGTAGCTTTATTTGCCTTATGCTATTAACCTTCTCATTCATACTGCAAATCTGGTATCGTTTAGGTCTCTGATCCTTCCAGCTGTAGGAAATGAGTGGGCAAAGCCAGGGGCAAGCACAAGTCATGGAGGGAACGTGGTGTTCCTGGCAGCAGGAGATGGGGCTGGTGGGACTCGGAGCTAGGAGCTTTATCCTGACCCAGCATCAGCCTCCCAGGGCCGGCTCTGCCTCAGTGCCAGCCTGTATGCCTGTGCCAGTGTGCAGTAACCCTGTAAATGAGGTGATCGTTAAAGGGAAGAGGAATATAGCTTATAATGGAGCATAGTTGACAACAATGTAATGAAAAAAACTTCCTCATGAATCCTGGGCAACACATCTCTGGAGGCGTGGTTGTGAATTGAATGTTTTAAGTAATGAAAACCATACTAAAGAAAGCACTGAAGGGACTAATTCTGCATAGCTGGAAGGGGCAGAATAAATAATATAGCATTATTTATTAGATACTTAATATACTATTTTAACTTCTGTAATCCCCTAATTCAGCTCCAAGATGCCTACTCTCGAGGTTTGACTCTTTGCTTAATTCTTCCAGATGAAGATGTACATGGATCATTTGCTGAATCCCAAAGCACCTTCAAGGAAGACAACTGTCCTCAGCCCAGTGCCCGGATTCAGTTTCCACTATGGTCTGCTAGCACTTCTTCTGCAGCTCTTAAAAGTAAAACCTCATTTGCAAGAACTGGCCAGCTTAGTATGATGGGTACCAATACCTGAGTATTTAATACTGGGGGGGAAAAAATCAATGGTGTTTCATACCAGGACACTAACAACAGGCACTGCCAAGGTACAGTTCTGTTCTGGGTCATTTTGGAAAAAAGCACGGCAGACCATGGCAATAGCTAGCTGGAAAGTTCAAAGTGCCATGCAAGAGGAGGTGATGCCATTCAACAGATGCCTATCTTTGCTCTGAGTCACTTCCCAAATTTGCCGAGGTGCTGACAGTATGCTCTTAGTGAAGACATGAAAGACAGTGTCTTCCCTTCTGCTGATTGAGATGTCATTCTGCCAGGTGTAAGGTCTTCCACCAGCACAACCTGAATTCCAAAACGTAATGCTGTGGCTGGTGTTGTGCCTAAAAGGAAGGAAAGCCTTACACTGGGGGGGGGGGGGGGGGGGGGGGGGCTGAAGTTTGGCAAAGATGCTAGAGGTGTATGTGGACACCAGCAAAAACAACTAATGTGAGAAGGGCATTAGCTGTGTTTACCCATTTGTTATCTCAGGGACAACAGAGAAATTTATCCCCCTTTCTTTACCTTCCACAATGTCATAACCCAACTCATATTTTTACTGAAGAAAATCTAATGGCTAAAGGAAGAGAATGTTTTTCACTCTTTTCAGGAAAGAAGTGCTATGTCCTTGGCATGAAGTGGTTTTTGTATTCTCCTGTAGAGTCTTGGACAGTCACCCTCCCATGCTGGTGACTGCTGTAGATAGAGGTGGAGGACGTAAAGCACCTTGTGTTTGTAAAGAGAAAACTATCACACTGCGTCCCCACCAAGCTCACTGTCACCAAGGTCTCCCGTGGCCCCTCTGATCACCTGATTTTTTACAGCTGTGAAGAGTCCTCGCTACCCTTCAGGGCAGTGGTGAGTGGGAAGAGCTGTCATTCTCTGCCCTCAAACCCCACTGGTGTGAACTGTACTGCAAGACCCTGTGTGTTTTCAGCATTTTCCTTTGAATGGTACAGCACCAAAGGGATTAGCAGAAGAGTCAGATTAAGATCTCATGCAGTACATTACTAACAACAGTACTGTTAATGGTCACCAAAGCTCAAGCACTCACAAGACTGTAAATTCCCCTGTCTTCTAGGTGGTCAACAACCAGCGATGTGCTTCTGGCCCCAAAACACTGAGTGCCTCATCCAGGAGGGTCCTGATGCAGAGGACAACTCACCTATTATGTCGTTAGCTGATCAAGATGTCACTGTGGCTCCTGCATCTCTCCAGTCACCCTCTAATGCCAACCAGTCCAAGGACTTCATTCGCTGCCTGCCACCTCACCTGTCCATCTACATCCTGGGTAAAGCTGCTCTGATTTTCCAAGGGTGGTTTCCCCTAAGGGTAATGAATGGTCTCTAGTGTGGAGAGGGGTAAGCCAGTCTGTCCCTTTAATTTCTCAGGGCTTTTGGATCAAAAATCCCTCAGTGCATGTGCTGCTGTGAGTAGATGCTGGGATTTTCTGGCCAAAGAAGTCAAGCAGGAACGTGTGTGTCAAAGCATAGTACAGGAGAAGATCCTGTATTTGCAGGTATGATGCCTGGGCTTCTGCTATTATTATGCACTTTAAAAAGAGGGTGTCTTTCTGCTACTGCCCAAGCCATTAGTGGAGATGCTTTTACTACAGGCTACCTCCCAACTTCACCCTGTTCCTTCTTCCTCCACCTGCAGAGCTAAGCCAAGTTAGATGTTCATACTGTCAAAAGTAAGCACAACAGAATAGCTTTCACTGACCTCTAAAGGGTCTGTATCTCTAAAAATGGATCAAAACATTCTTGTAATCAGGAAAGCAGAATTTGGTCACAAATGCAAATACTGGACTCCCAGGAGCTAGTGGAAATTGGGCAGAGCTACAATGGCTCCCTGAGGCAGCTCAAAAAAGAGCTTTATTTGTTCCACATAGGAAGATGGAAATGCTAAGTTTCTTGAGAAGCCAGAGCTGGTGGTTGGGACACAGTAAAGCAGAACTTCTACGAAAGGATTGTCCTGGTTAGTACAGACCTGCCATACACCATGCTAAGTGTAAAGGTAAATCAGCAAAGAGATAGTTAGGAGTCTTTGCTTTGATTTGTGAAGAGAGCATAGAAATCTGAGCTCTGTGTTAGCATTCAAAGAAGGCTTAATGGAAGGTTTCACACATTAAAAATGAATCTTAAATATTGAAGATGTTTTGAGAGCCTCTCACCTCACTGGGTTTGGATTCTGAATCAGCTGAGTGCTCACCAAAGATGAGATGCACTTTGAAATTTTGCAGCTTATTAAAAGCTTAAGACTGGAGTCTGGAAAAAAATAAAAAGCAATTATTTCTCACGAGAAGTTAAATCTTATACTGACAAAGTGGTAAATGCAAGTCAGGTCTCTTAAACAATAACAACAAGCCAGTGTGTGCAGCTCAGCTTTGCATGTAACTTCAGCATCCCATGGGATTCTAAAGCATCAGTACATGGGCAGCATCCTTTGTGTGCCTGGGCTCTGCAGTGACTGTGTTGCCTCTACTGGTTTATTCCAGGGGTTGTGCCCTAGAGGAGCAGTTTCAAACTATGCTAAAACAGTCGATGTGACAGTTCCACAGTTAAACGAAGAGGGTGATGTCATCGAAATGGAAGGCCACAACTGGGGAAGTAACACAAAGGTATATTGGAAGTTGCTTGCCTTCCATGGATCCTGCATTTCAGTGTTTGGGGAGGAAGGAGGACATGGTCTTGGAAGACAGGATAGTGAATTCCGAGTTGCTTTGCTCTTCTCCCGCTCCTGCTTCTGCCTTGCACCATCGTGAGCAGTTCATAAGAACCAGTGCTTGCTCAGCACCTTCTTGCATGGGAGGGAGCCTGCCCCCCTGAACTCCTGCCTTGTCCTAATGCGTCCCCCAGTCACATGCGTAGCCTTGAGGCCAGGGGTGATGGCAAGGCTGTGCAGCATCACAAGGACACAGCCTTTTTCCCAAAGAATAAAGGGTGCAGCTGTCAGGTCTTCCATTTTTGCTGGGGAACACAGCATAGAAACAACCCCTGTTTCTGCACTAACCAGGAAGTTCCTGCACTCTAGGTGTTCCTTACCAACACTTTCTGTCTCTGTTGGTCTCATTGCTATAGTGGGGACCAAGTTGATATGTTTAATACTATGGATTAATGCTGCATTCCTCCCTCCCTGAGTTACTTTTCCCTATCTTTCTTTCCATCAGGAGGAGGAAGACAATCTGCAGGCAGCCTATCATGATCTGAAAACTGACACAATCCAGCTGGAAGAGAGAAATGTCTTCTGTGGCTCCTACAATATTCGTGTCCTCATGGACCAGTGAGTAGACTGCCCAGCTGCAGGGCCAACAGCGGCTTCTGAAAACATGTCCGTTCCCTGCGATCCTTCTGTGAGAATGTATGGCTGGAGAAGGGTCTCTCAGCATCAGTGTTAAGAAATCCTCAGTGTCAAATCCAGTTTTTTATAAGGATACCAAGATAAGCTATTTTAAAGACATACAGGTTAGTGATCCACAGTGTACCACAAGGGATATGGGGCCGGGAAGAGCCCTTTCCCCTCGTTAAGCTTACCTTCCAGATACAAACTTGGGTATGCAGAACTAGGGACCTTGGTTGTGTTGCCCTGCAAAGGATTCACCTGCTTAAGAGTATTGCCCATCAGGTTGCTCAGTGAGGACCATTAGACATTGGAGCAATGTCTGTCACAGTCTTAGACCTCTTGTACCTTGTTAGCTGGCTAAAGCTCATCTCAGTCACTGTTTCTTATCCAGATCAGACCGAAGCAGAACAATCCATTACAGTGGTGGGAACTTGGTAGCCATTGGCTCTGCAGACCGAAAAGTGAGGCTTCTTGGTATGTCAGAAATGAAAGAAGTGCCACCTCTGCTCTCTGGCCATGCTGGGAGCATTAAAGCGCTCTTCCTCAATGAGAAGAAAGGGTTTGTTCTCAGCGCAAGCTTCGATCTCAGCATCAGGTGAGCAGTGCTGGGACTGTGCCGTGGGATACCAGCCCCCAGCAAATCTAGGAAAAATGAAACTTTAATCCTTCCACTCCAATCTTTAGGAATCCTCCTTCCACCACTTTCATTAGAGTAATGAAGAAAGGACAGTAAATAAGGGAACACATCCCCCACTCAGATAGGACAGCTTCTGTTTCCCAGTTTCACCCAGTACTGAGTGATAAAATACGAAGATACAGTGATGCACAGATTTTCATAAAGTACCTTAAAACACCAGATGTGTTTCAAATAAGCACTTGCAGTGAGATTCTGGCCTTGCTAATGTTAGCATCAAGTTCAGGGAGGCTGGGTTTCTCTGTGACATTTTAGAAGGCCTGTTGTGCTAAGAAGGCTCAACACCCTGGTACCTGCTGTACAGCTGCTCCTTTCCAGGTACCGCACCCTGAAACAAGGGGTGGAGATGATCAGCTCTCACATTTATCACTAAATCCCAAGAGTATCGTGATGAGGGGTTGTCATGGTTTAACCCCAGCCAGTAACTAAGGACCACGCAGCCACTCCCTCCCTCCCTCCCCAACCAGTGGGATGAGGGAGAGAAGCAAGGGAAAGAGAAAAAGGTAAAACTCATAGGTTGTGATAAGAACAGTTTAGTAGAACTGAAAGGAAGAAACTATTAATAACAATAAAAATTACAATAATAATAAAAGGATTGGAATATACAAAAGAAGTGATGCACAACACAATTGCTCACCACTCGCCGCCCAATGCCCAGATAGTTCCTGAGCCACCCCCCCAGCCCTACTCCCCCCAGTTTATATACTGGGCATGATATCTCATGGTATGGAATATCCCTTTGGCCAGTTTGGGTCAGCTGCCCTGGCTGTGTCCCCTCCCAAATTTTATGTCCCTCCAGCCTTTTGCTGGCTGGGCATGGGAAGCTGAGAAATCCTTGACTTACTTAGTCTAAACACTACTTAGCAACAACTGAAAACATCAGTGTGCTATCAACATTCTTCTCATACTGAACCCAAAACATAACACTATACCAGCTACTAGGAAGACAATTAACTCTATCCCAGCCAAAAGCAGGACAGGGGTGAAAAGCTGAGCAGCAGATTGTCTGGTTCTGGCATGGCCATTGCACATCTTCATCAAAGGCAGCATTTAACAAAAGGGGAAAGAGTTTACATGGATTCAGGCTCTGTCTTCCCTGCTCCAAAAGGGCTGTTTTTTTAAGTGCAGGCTCGAGTTCTCTAGATAAAGTCAAAAGAAATCATCTTGGCACCAGCCAGTAAAGAAACAACCTTATCTTGTAAAGCTCTACATTTTAAGGTCAACTGAAGGTAACCATGCCAAAGGTAAAATCTAGCCACATGTTTCCAGGCAGTTTGGAGGCAGAACAAAGTATGTGGGTAAAAATTTAATACTAAGCCTGACTTCATCATTCCAAATCCTCTGACACCTTAGTGGAATGACTCCTCATTTTAACCCAGTGTGTATCAGAGAAGAGCTGGGCCCATTAAGCAGGAAATAACAAATAAGATGAATAAGCCATCAATTAAGTTAATCACTATTCTCTTTTTGGTTGGTCCTTTGTAGATGCTGGAATATATACAGTGGTGCTTGTACGAAAATCTTTAATGGTCACTGTGGGACAATCACCTGCTTGGATTTACATGAAGAGCAGCTTGTGTCAGGAGCCAGAGATGGGATGGTGAAAGGTGAGAGCCAAGACCAGCAGCTTCCCAGCCAAAGGCAAACAGTAGTGAGCAATGGGCAGAGTATGTGGGAGGTGTGATCAGTGTGACACAGGCAGTGTGTGAGCAGCAAAGTAAGCCTATAAATTGGAAGGTGAATTTTAGCGTCTCATACTTTTGCTTCCAGAAGAGCCTAAGCTGACACAAGCACACGCAAGGGCTCTGATTGTGTCATTGAATAAATTCTCATTATTTCTGCTTTTATTTAGTTTTAATGGCTTTGTGGCTACAGGGCTAGACCAAGTCTTGGGAGAGTGGTATCAACTTCCAGCTTTGCCAGAGGTTTCCTTGTTAGCTTATAGAATAAGGATGAAAAGGATGTGACATTTTCTGGACCTCACATTTAAAAATTTTGCCATGCAATTACACTCTTTAAGTCAACACCTGCTCCATGCAGAGCTGCAGGTACAAGGCACAACTATAATTCCAATAGTCTCTTTTAATTAAATCAAAAAAATTTGTTGTTGGGGCATACATATTTAATATTTCTCCCCTTTGCCCCTAACAGTGTGGAACCTGGAGAGTGGGAAATGTCTCAAGACTCTGAAACACAACAGTGCTGTTTGCGTAGTTAAAATGGATGGCACCCATGTTGTCAGTGGGTGTGACCGAGGGCTGGTGAAAGTCTGGTGTGCTGATATGGGCACTCTGATCAAAGTAAGTTTCTTAGGTGGATAATTTTGTGCTAAATTGTCAAAAATCTCCTGTGCTAGTTTTAGAGCTTTTTGCTTATGCCAAAGACTTTGTTTAAAAAAAAAACAAAACCAAAAAATGAAACCAAAAACCACTTAAACTGATAAACTGCAGATTTATTGGTGAGCAAATAGCATAAAAAATTACTTGCAAGCAACTGTCAATTTTAACCCAGGGTTTGACTTGCTTTGCTTAACCCCCATCATTACTTGTTCTCTGTAGATACATTCATCTCTTCCCCTGTAGAAACATTCAGAACCTGGGAAGAGGGTGGGAGGGCTTGACTAACAGCTCTCTGGGTCAGATGTATCATGGGTTAGCCCAAAACATGAACCTTGCTCTCAGAACCAGTTTATAAAGCTGGAGCAGCTGGATAGCTGCTCTGCAATGTAAAGATTGAGGCCAGAGTCTGGTAATTACCTTAGCAGGTGTCCAGAATTAGTATTAGTCCACATGTCTGAGAGGAGTGAAGCTCTTTCTACCTGTGGGGAAGAGTTGCAAATTGAGATGTGTCTCCAATGCAAGCTATCCCTGTTCCAGCTGAGCTAAGTTTGCAATTGCCCCTTCCACTATAGTCAGGGCAGTCCACTCTCTTCTCTCCTGGGTGAACATTCACTAGATCACAAGCATCTTCGTGTAGTAACATCTATTTGGTGCATGTAATAAGGATGGAAAATGGATGTTAATTCCACACTAGTAGCTCAGCATCAGCAACATGCCCAGAATATTTCTCATCAGCAGCTATAAAACTAACATGGTAATCCACAGGGAGTATTCGTATGTTATAATAACACCCAATAAAACTACAATATAGTACGTAAGGCTGGTATTGTGAATGCCATAAGATATCTCGACGTACTTCCGTCCAGATTGCTGACAGTGTTGCACCTATTTCTTTTACTTTGCAGACATTAGAGGGGCACCAAGGCCCAGTTAAGTGCTTGTCCTTTGATCAGTGGCACCTAGTCACAGGAAGCACCGATGGATATGTCCTGGGATGGAGCATGTTGGGAAACCTTAAGAGATGCCTAATAGCTTTCCGCCACCCTAAGTAGGAATCAGATGTGTTTCAAGTTGTGTTCGACAGTCCACTAAATCTGTAAAGAAAATGTCTCCCTTATAGGAACAGAAAATGCCTTAATTATCAGTCCTAGTATTTGAAATATCCTCACTTTCAACAATCTTCATCTTAAAAACAGCGTCAGGCACTACATGGTTGCAACCAGTGTTTGTAAGTTAAGACCTAGAACAACCTAAAATGCAAATAGACAACCACTTGTTCACAAACAGGGATAACTTAAGACTGACAGCGCATAGTCCAATATTTCAAGGATCCCAACCTGTATGTAACAGGGTATCACACTACCTGGTCAAGAATAGACACTGTCTATGTTGGAGATGGCTGAGTTACATGCTGAACCCTACCAACTGTATGTTATGCCATTTTCTAATACTTTAATTGTATATTAGAACTGTGAAAACTGTAACATTATATTTTTTTCATTTACTTTCCTAGACATAAAAATGAAATTTAAAATGCAGCAGATGACCATAACTGTACTGGTTGCTGTGAGGATGCACTGGGTGGGTTGGTTGGTTAGTTTGGATATGGAGTGATTATAAAGGATTTCACTATTAGACATTTTAAATATCTTGATCACCTCCTCTGTTTAGCCTGTTGGTGGAGGCAGACCTTTGCATCTCCTCAAGACAAAAGAGGTAGTTGATCATGTCTCCATGTGAAAGCATGGTGAATGTACCAACACTTACATGCTGTGTTTTCAGGGAAGTTCTGTCTCTGGAGTTCCTCTATCTCAGGGTCATCAGCGGCTGTGCTGATGGAAAGATTCGCATATTTAACTACTTGACTGGAAGCTGCCTGAAAGTGTTGATGGCCAGCAGCAGAGGGGACCCCATATCTTCTTTCTACGTTGCAGGAAACAGGTTGGTGACAACAGCTGCCATCAGTCTCTGAACCAAATTAGGTAGATTACATGGTAATTTAAGGAATTGTGTATTTTTCCTTTTACCATCCTTCTCACAGATAAGTTTTAAAGGGCTCTACTGCTTATTGACTGCTTTAATAATCTGGTTTTGTTAACAATGGCTGAAAAGATATTTTTCTAGTCCATTCAGCAATGTACAATTTCCTGTTTCTATACTACTTAAGGTACAGATCCAACTGTAAAGCTGAAATCAGAACCCAAATTTCTTAAGAGGTTGGAGGATCAAGCCAAGGCCTGACAAAACCTTTGCCTGTTCCCTGATCTACTCTCTCTTTATAAAAGCCAATAATGGAAAATCTTTCCAGGTTCATTCACTTCTGTACCTCTAAACTAAAGGTAGTTCCAGCTTCTGTGTAAGCAATAGCTAAAACACTGGTGTGTTACCAATGCTGTTTTGTTCACAACTCTAAAACACAGCAATATATGGGCTACTATGAAGAAAAGTAACTCCATCTCAACCAGACCTGGTACACCCCTCCAATTTAGGTTTAAATGTCCCTAATAATATGGTATCTCCAGTTTCTTTTGGCATTGCACTAATCTAGCTCAGTCCACTGTTGGCAATTTTCATCCTAATTAGTTTTAAAACTAATTTTGCCATAGAGCTGAATGAAAAGAGCCCCACAGAGCTCATACAAAGTATGAATTAAAATGTACAGAGTCTGACTGATGGGACTAATTGCTACTGCTTCCTTAAACAAGTGATGGTTATCTCAGATCTGTTGAAGCTCCAGTTTTGTACTGCACAGAAGCAAATAGGCCCCTTAGGTAGTAACTGCTGTGTTATTGATATTTGTGCTTTTATCAGCTTTACCTTCCCATCTCCAGGATGGTGATCAATTCGCCAACTAGTCTGTTGATGTTCCAGTTTGAGGATGTCAGGTGGGACTATACCTTAGATGCTGACAGAGAGAAGGTGGGGAAGAAAAAACAGCACAAGGGGACTTCAAGTAGGACACGGCTTCACCTTCAGCAACCAAAATGCCACGACCTCAGCCAGCTGCATCGGCTTGCTCTGGAGACACAAGATGCTAACCAGCTCGTGCTGCCTTGCTGGATCTGCTGCCGGTCACCAAAAAGCTGTGGAGCATCTCAAAGTATTACGTACAGCCTCGGCAATATGCTGACGTTTTCTAAAATGACCTAGAAATAATTTCACGTACCCACTGCCTTCATCCTAATCAATATACAGACTCCCTGCTTTTTTTTAAAGGGCAGTCTGGTAAATTCTGTTGCATTTCAATGGTTCTGTCATTTTTAGGCTTTTGTAAAACCTTTGTACCTTTTCAGAAAAGTTTGGTATAAATTCAACACATTTGTCAAAACAGGCACTGTCATTTTCCAACTGAGTAATAGAGAAATCAGTAGTATTATTCATTCTTACAGCTGGCGTGCATGGAAACATGCTGCTGATTCAGTGCTTGAATTATTTATTTTCAAATACTCTAGAAAGTCATAGGACACCTGCATTCAGGATCTGCCATCACCAGGAAATGCAACTGCACATAAACAGGCACTATTAAATTGTAGCACGGTGATGTTATTTTCTTTAAATCAGAGTTATTTAATACACTATGTATCACAACTCTTCCAGCTCTACAATCAAAATGTATACTGCAGATAAACTGATGGGCTAAGAAAGTTATCAAGCTTTTAAGGATATCAGATGCTAAACTCCTTGATGCAGCTCTACTTGGTGAAAGACGTACAATTTGTAGAAATGGGAAACAAACGGCGAGTGCACTATATTTTCATTTTAGTGGCAAAAAAAGTATGGGTTGTGTATACATAATATTTTTTAAAAAATCAACATTTGCTTTCATCTTTGAATTCTGTGAGGTTTTCTGCTAATCAAATATTTTTTTATTATTTCGAATACCTAGACCTTTAGAAACTGCGATAAGAGGCAAAACAGTAACCAAAGACTTGTAATCCCATCAGTGATGAAGATTTTATTTAATTAAAAAAAAAATTTTAACAGCAGCAAAGTTTAGAGATGACTTATTCTTCTGTTTTCTAGCTCTCTGCTATGAACTGAGGAAATCAGCAGCTTGCCAGCAGCAGCAGCATTTTCTCAAGATCGAAAAGGCTTTTCGCATCCATGCAGAGCAGCAGAAAAATCTTTTCATTCCCAGCACCACACAGCCCCGTGCCTTTGACTCAGGAAAGTCAGCAAAAGCACATTCTGCAAGAATCCTGGCACGTACTGGTAAGGACTCTTCGCAGCTAGGTAGGACAGTAATTCTTCAAACAAGTGCATGTAAGATAAATGAATGGATTAAACAAAAGGTAAGGAACTCTAGAAGCCAGGCCCATTCTGGATGAAAGGTTTGCAGTGGTAAAATAGACCACTTGCAGAGCCTGTGATGGTTACAGAAGCTGCTTTAGATCAATCAAATAAACAGGACAAGTGGTCAGCTCTAGCTATAAGGCTTAGTTCTCTGGTATCTAGGTTTCTTTATTGTACCCTTATTCTATTTTTGATTTCTTTATCAGGTGTGGGAGAATTCTGCACAAAATTTATTCAAGTACTTGGTATTTAATCAATAGCAGTAGCTCAGAAAATAATTTTTAAAAAATTATACGTGAATTGTCTCAGCCAGCAAAGACGTGGCAACCTGAAACTTGAAAATGAGATAGTACTGAGATCACAAAGATGCTCTGTGGCCATTTGGCATTTGTCTCCTTAAGTTAGTTTTTCTCAGGTTTTATATTCAGAATCTGTTGGGATCTTGAAGCTTAAGACATACTCTGACATCTTACTTCAGAAGAGCTGTACCGATTGAAAGCATCTAACCCCAAACTTCTACTGTTTGTAACTAAGATGCAGGGTCATATGTTATGTGCAGATTAAACAGTTCTAAATTCTGTGAATGAGGAACAGCAGTAATTTTCATTAGTTTGTTTTGCTGTATTCTGCCTTTCTGCACTGTAACTTAATGTTCTCTGAAATACATTTCTAGAGGGCAGACTTTTCAGTTAACCACTGGAAAAACAGAATTGTACTGCAAAGCAATGATATGCGAATGGCATGACATTACAAAGTGACAAATTAATCGCTATGGCAAGGCCATGGGACTGAGCGTCTTACATGGTCTATATCATAAGCCCCATCTAGTTCTTAGTCAAGGTCATAATCACGCAGTCCATCTTGATGTTTGTCATACAGCACAGGTCACTCCCTATGTCCCTTGAGGCAGCAAAGCTAGGCTATGAAGCATGTCTTGTGATTTCCAATTCAAATGCAGCTCTGAGCAGTAATGGTTCGAAGTGGTTCTCAGGTGTTGGCTACTTCAAAAATTTCTACCAGGAACTGACTTGTCTTGAAGCCTTTTCCCAACGCATGAACTGTAGGACAAGAAAGGGGTGCATGGGAAGAGGTGGTGGGGAACCTCCTTCCTTTTAGAAACAAAGCCATCCACACACAAATACAATGTATGTTACAGAATCTGACTTTAGCCTGACCTGTACAGGCTATGGCAAGAACACTTCTCAGGCAACCAAGAGAGAGTTACCTCTGATGTTGGCAGCATCACTAGTGAGGCCAAGGATGAGCGAACTGAAATGGGCACCATTGGCTTGTAGCTTCCCATGCTGCCTGTTCTGTAGATAAACTCGGACTGTCCATATGCCTGTCAATCCAGCACCCATCCTTGGTCTTACTTAGAGTACTATCCTGCCAACAATGATCACAAAAACTATCCTCGACTTCAGCTGTATTTTATTTTTGGAAACAGATGGCAAATCTGAACATGGCCCTTCTCTCTATGCATCTGCACATCGTGACACTTTGCAGCATGAAAAGAGAAGAGGTCCAAGTTGTCCAATGACCCCTGACAAGCTCCTCTTAACGGTCAGCATGCTGCAGAATGTCTGCAAGGCAGCCCCAGTCAGCTCCACTGTTAAGCACACTGCAAAAGTCAGGGAAGCATGGGAACCTCCATGGGAACATCGGCAACACCGCCCTGAAAAGGTACAAATATACAAAACCCCTCTGCAACACAAAAAGGATCAGACAGTCCAGCTCCAACGTGTGAGACTGCACAGCGATTCTCTGACTATGAAAAGAATTTCTATACCTTTTGAAACCAAAATGCTGCAGCTCAAGCTGAAAAACTCTTTGCATGGACCCACTGTGAATTCCTCCATCCCTGCTCCCTCTGTTGTACGTCCCAAGACTTGTGGTTTGCTGCGAGAAGAGAAAGCTCACAGTTGTCACGGTAAAGTCATTCCTCTCCCTGAAGATGGGGTTCAGCTTATCGACTCCTTTACAGCTTCTTCTGAACTGATCAAATCAACATGTGTGACTGCACAAATGAAAAATGAAGTGATTTCCAGGAGAAAAAAGCCCTTTTGTCCATATGCTGCAGACCCTTCCCAGAGTGACAATGGGTTCAGGCTTCTGACAGGAAAACAGAAGGAGGCGTATGAGGCAGCTACCATAGCTCAGTATCAGGCACACCAGACAAAGCTCATGGAAGATCAGCAAAGAGCGTGCAAGAAGGCCTGGTTAAGGAAAATTAAAGGCCTACCTATAGACTCTTTTACTGAGGAGGGGAAAATAGCTGCTCCTGAACTTGGGCTTAATACATTTATCTGAGGTAACCCCTTAGCCCAACAACCAGTATCTGAGGATTCCAGTGTCCAGCTGAGTCTGCCATGTCAAGATTCCTGTGGTTTCTAAGTATAAATGACATCTCCACTGTAAGTTTTTCTAAGAGATATTATTGGTGTATTCAGATGTTTCTCAAGGCAGTAAATGGACTGAGACCTCTCCTGGATTTATCTTGCTGGACCTGCTGTTACTACAGATACAGCACTGTTTGATGCTAATATAGTTCAACATATGGCTCAACTATGTGTGATTAATAAAAAAAAAATCTTATTAGAGTTTGTGTGCATTGATTAGAGTAAGCCGAAGAAGCGTGGACCAAAAACTGGCTGAGCAGCAGAGCCCAGAGGGTGGCCATCAGTGGCATGAAGTCTAGCTGGAGGCCAGTAATTAGTGATGTACCCATAGGTCAACACTGGGTCTGATCGTGATTAACACTTTCATTAATGACATGGATGATGGGGCAGGGTGCACCCTCAGCAAGTTGGCAGAGGACACCAAACTGGGAGCAGTGGCTGGTGCACCAGAGGGTCATGCTGCCATCCAGAGGGACCTGGACAGGTTGGAGAAATGGGGTGAGAGAGACCTTGTGAAGTTCAGCAAGGCGAAAGGCCAAGACCTGCCTCTGAGGAGGAACAGCCCCAGGTACCAGGACATGCTGGGGCCACCCAGCTGGAAAGCAGCTTAAAATTTAATTTGTATTAAATAAAAAATAAAGGTAGTGGTTTCTATTTCTCTGTTTTTGTGGATAAAATGCCTAAATATGCTTGATTTCCATTAACTCTCAGGACCTAAGTTGGCTTGAGTTGGGAAAGCAAAAACTTGTCTAATTGTCCAACCTTGAGTATCTGGGTGGTGTACCAGAAACATCTCCATTATTTTCTTGCATTAGAGGCTTGAGGTGGGATGTTCCTGTCCACGGTCATGTCAAGGGTCCTTCCAGGAGTAGTTTTGGTTTGAGATGAAAGTCTGTGAAACTGTCCATACAGTAGGGTGATGATTAGTTTTGGTTTGTTCATTTTAATGTCATCTTCAACTTCCAAACCCCGTGATTAAGCCAGACCTTGCTAATAGTGAAAAATAACAATAGTTGTCCCCCGAAGAATGATAATGAACAGGTGTAATAAAAACTATGTGTCCATGTAAAACTGAGGAAGCCAGAAACTAATGACGTGGGAGCTGGACTGCTGTAGTTGAGATTTAGTGCCAAAAGGCCGTGCAGGCTGGGGATGAGTGAGGATGGGAGGTTGGCAATTGGCCTTACTGCAGCACATCTGTGCTATGGTACAGGGATTATAGTTGTCTGAGGTGGCTTTGCCTGATGTTAGTTTTCAGACACGAAGCAGCAAGGATTTCACGCTTAGCCACGGGATGGCACTTTCTCACAAGAAATCAGGCGTAAGCCCAGCACAGCTGCAGCTAGAGACCCTTTGGCACACACCCCCTGGAAAAAAGCATCTAACAGAGGAAGCCTGATGGAAAAACATCATGGAAAGGCTGACGCCTTTTTAGTCATGCTGAAGTGAGGAGGATTACAGTGTTGTCTTCCTATTTGGAACCGATAAATCAGCATCTTGCTGCAGGTGTGGGTGCTCAGGCACTCGCAAAATGCTACAGCCAACAGAGGTGGTGTGAAATCGCCTACAAAGGCAGAGCTGGACCAAGTCCTTCTGTGATCGGCTTTAGCCCAGCACACAGGATGCAAAGCTGGGAGCTTGGTGTCAGAGATGCATTGGAAGGGAATTAACGTGTGGGAAGATGTCATATACAGCACGTGAAGTCACTTATGAAGGTAAGTAAGAGGAGGTTGTTTTACTATCTTAACAATTCACTTCTGAATTAAATTGACCCTTCTGTGCACCTGGCCTTTGTGTGCAGAGGTGACAACCTGGGGGGGCTGTGGGCACCACTGCTGTTGTGCAGGACACGATGCACCTGCAAGCAGAGACAAAGCCAGGCAGAATAGTGGCAAGATAGTTTCGATAAGAGTTTTGCTGTAGCTAGGTGCTGTTAGTGTTGTACTTGTCATCCACAAAGTGTAGATAATATCATCCTGATATGATGATACTGTATTGATGTCACAGCAATTTTGTCTGTATAGCTCAACAGGCATTTCTGAACAAAATGTGCTTTTACCTGTGTGTTTGTTATAGCTGGAAGTGTTTGTATTTCAGCTGAGGAATGGTGCCTGTTACTTCACTCAGTGTATAGAAAAGGAGCAAGAGAGCATTAAAAAGAGGCACCAGCAGAGGTATAAAAAGTAAATTAAGTTTTTATATAGTATTGTATTTATTAGTAATAGCTTTGGATTGCCTGTGAAATGGCATGCTGACTTAGGCGAGCATTGCAAGTGTACTTGTTAACCGGGTAAACAAAATGGATTTTTTGATATTGTCTTTAAATTGATGTGAAAACAAAACTGTATGCAGGCAGTATTGAAGCAAAAGGACGTTTTACTTGTTTGTGGCTGGATCACACACCATGAGATTAGATCATGTATATCAGACTTAAGATAGCGGTGATTCTAATAACTCTACACCTGCCCTTTCTAAATTAAAAAAAAAAAAAAAAATTAAAGATGCGTGAGAGAGACCATTGAACAGCCAAGTCTTTACATGATGAACATTAAGTCTACTGACTTGCTGCATAATATGCTTATTTCTGTTGTGCTTCTCTGCTGTGGTTTTTCAGGTGTTATATAGAAATAAAGTGTTAATTTGAATTCAGTACAGTTTTTGAGAAAGTCATGAGAGGGAGGCCTGTGTCACTTACGGCACTAGCAGATACCAGAGCTCTTTGTAAGTGAGTGGGTCTATCAACCCTGGAGCATGGGTGAATCTGAGCCCTGGGGTTACAGTCTGAATGTCTGGGGATATTCCCTGTAGCCGCAGCTCCACACCTTGATCTTCCTCCTGGATGGCTCTAACTGTGGGGTGTGGGGCCCCAGCTGTATTTTGGGGCAGCCTACACAAGAGCCTGACACTTCGCTGCCCTGCCAGCAGGTACCTGGGTGGTGGGTGGAAATGGCCAGAGGGCCAAAGGCAGCTTTGTCCAACACCAATGCCTGAACAAGGTGAAAGCAGCAGAGACCTGCTCCCCAGCTCGGAGCGTGTCCTGTCCCCGCTATCGACCAGCACCTTGGGGTCATCTGGGAGGAAATGCTGTGTGTGAAAATGCTGTATTGATCACAAAATAATAAAGCATAAAGTACAATTAGTATTTTTTTTTGCTTTGTCCTCAAATGTTTGGCCATATGCTTTTAAAAAAAGGACAAAAAAACCCCAACAGGTGGCTGTTTCCTTCAGAAGTTTTTCAGTAGAATTTTTGGATGTCTTTTTTTGGTTTGCTTTACTTTTTGGTAGTTTAACATAAAGGTTAGGCAGTGGTGCTATATCTTCAGGGGTCCCAATAAATTTGTATTTCTCCAACAACAACAATTTTAACTGTGTTGCAGCAACACTGATGGTAATTTCTGCAATATCTCTCACGCTGCAGCACCACCAGGTTTTAGATTTTTGCAGATAAACCACAGGGAAGACTGTCCAACAAGAATACTTCATTGGTACGAGCACTTCATATGCTTCCACATTATTGCTTTAGAAGATGATATTTTTAACTAAAAAATCAGGACTATTGGTAGTGATGTGTTCTAGTGCTAAAGGGGCCCCATTGCTTGCTCTCCCCTGTCCCACCAGCATGTGGGAGACGTGAAGCAGATGAGGTACCAGAACAGCTCAAAGCACTCCTGGGTCAGCCCAATGAGAGACTTTTTTGTCCTTAAAAAGCTCTGGATTTCTACATCTTTGCTTTGATGTATGACTTACTTGCTATAGTCTTACAGGTCTGAAATCTCTTTTAAGGCATATGAATATACCAGTGGATGAGCTAGTCCCCAAAATAACTAAATCTGAACTAAACATGTAGTCCTTCAAGAATACAGCAGCTGCCAGATCCACCTGGTAAGCAGTTATGGCTGGAACTGGCTATGGTAAGAGTGACCCAGACAGGGAGAGATCCTTTTTGCTTCAAATAGGATCAAGCAGTGATCCTTCAAACAGGTGGCAAGTGATAAAACAATGTTGTGCCTCATTGCAAGGCAAACTGTTCCTTTGCACTTGCCAAAATAGATGGAAGAACAACTGGAAGGAATAACTGTATAGCTAACTTTGTTGTCTTCCTTTATAAATGAAGCGGAAATTTACTCACTTCTTCCCTAACGAATGTTTTGTGACTTAATTGTTCACGTACAAAAAACGTTGGGCAGCGTGTTTCAGATGAGCTGTTTGCAGATGGTTTCCTTGGAGTGCGAGCGAGCTTGCAGCTGCTGATGGATCCTCGGGTTTTGTCCCTCGTGTACGCCCACGCCGATGGCTGTAATGAGCAGTTTTAAAATCAGGGCACTGCCAACCTGCGCTTTCTTCCCTGAAAGCTCTGTGCCTGCCTGTAGACTTTGTAAAAACCAAAGCTTAAAGTTTCCCCTTTCTTTTCAGTGCAGCTGCTCAGCCTTTTATGTTCTAAAAATACTGATCTGAGGGTGTTACTCTATTTTGAGCTTTTTCTGTCACATTTTCTAGACATCCAGTTGGGTTTTTTTGGTGGTGCTTTTTGTTTGTTTTTTTTTTTACCTCTGCCAGGAGCAGATTTTTACTGAGGTACCCGGGAAGGGGTGCAAGTGAAGCGAGAGCTGGGTGCTGCGCGCAGGCGGCGTGTTAGTCGACAGGAACGCTCCCCTGCCCCGTGCGAGGGAAGAGGGTGGCTGAAAACCCAAAACGCGGCCCCGGCACGGTTGCACGCTCCTCCAGGCGTTCTTCGGGTACGCCGGCGATGAGGAAAGGCGAGGCTTCAGCGAAGCCGCTTTTCCCCTTAGAGCTCTCCCTCCCACTAACTCCACTTGACACCGGCTCTGGGGATTACGTGTTGGCGGCTCACGAGGGAGCACCCCAGGGTTCCCGGCCGGCTCCCCAGCGGGGCAGGACCCTCCTCCCCGGGGACCAGGCTCGGCCCCTCAGCGCCCCGACCCCCCCGTACGTGAGGGCCGCCACCGGCCCCTCAGCGGCCGCCGCCAACGGCCGCCTCTCCTGGCGCCGCCCCCCCGTGACGTCACCGGCAGGGGGGGAGGGGGGAGAAGAGCGCGGCCACGTCTGCCGCGCCGTCCCGGCGGGCGCGCACGCGCGGAGGGGTGGAGGGGCGGTGCGTGCTGGGATTGGCCCGCGGCGCTGACGTTGCGCGGCAGGCGGAAGTGAGGGGACTCCGACCATGGTAGGGCAGGTGAGGCGGGCCCCGCCGGGGCGGGGTCAGGGGTCGGGGTCGGGGCCGGGGCCGGGGTCGGGGCCGGGGCCCGGGCCCGGGTACCGGGGCGGGGGGGAGGCAGGCAGGCAGGCAGGCAGGCAGGCGCTTTCCGCTGTCGTAGGCCTGCGGCCCCCGGCGGTTGTCCCGCCATCCGGACGGTTCGTCGTTGTACTGTGCCGGCGGAGAGCCCCGGGGAGGGCCGGTGTCCCCGTGAGAGCGCTCGGCCGGTCCGGGGCGGGTGGTGCGGCGTTTCTGCGGGGCCTGCGGGAAAGGTGCAGGCTGTCTGTGAAAACAGCCAGTTCTCCTTCCGTCACCGGTGTATTCGCTGAGAGGCGGGAGGACGCGGGCCTGCTGCCTGACGTGGGAATAGCTCTTGTACAAGGGGCTGGGCTCTCTGAAAGGGGTTAAGAGGAAAAGGCCCTAGATGAAGCTGTGAAGTTCACTGCCCGGGTGCAGAAAGGACTCGCACTGTGAGCTTACGTCGTCTTCACAAAGCACAGATCGAAACGTTTAATGCTGCTTTTTTTGGTTTGGATGTGGTTAAATTTTCACGTTCTTCCCAAATTCATCTTGATCTTAAGGTGACACCGTAATACTTCTGGGTAATCAAAACTGTCTCTGCTTGAAGTTGAAAACAGATTCTTTTTTCTCATGTGACTCTTTGCGTCTGTTCCCGCTTTAGGACAGCAGTGATGACATTGAAGATGTGTCTCTCTTTGATGCAGATGATGATGTATCCAGGAGATCAAAAAAGTCAAAAATAAGGTCGGTGGCTATAGAGAGAGTTTCTAGGTCAGTTCTAGGCAGAAGCACAAGGAAGGAAGGACTGCCATGTTACATCAAAATATGTAATGGCAAACACCTTATTTATTTATTTGGAAGTAATGGAGAGTAATTTCTGGATAACTGAGACCACCAGTTCCAGAAGCTCAACTGGAATTTGTAGATCTGTGCCTTCATGCTTCTGGGTGCCCTAACATGTCGTATGTGCTTGTGTCCCTGTGTGTAAGGAATCTACACTGATACAATGACTCTGTGTAACGGGAGGTTCTCACCCTGTTGAGTGCTGGTTCTGGCCTAGTCCGCTATCTCTTCCCCAGTCTTTGTTCTCAAGTATGTTTGGTGCTGCACTGCTGTCTGTCACGTCCTGGTGTAGTTGGTCCAGCCACCTCCTTCCTCATTCTGCCCAAGCTCCTGCCACAGAGCAGTGTCCATGCACGGATGCTGTGCTGACCTCAGCTCTGTGCTACACGTTTCTGACAGGGAAACTGCAGAAATCAGAAAGAAGGACAAGTCTGCCGTATTGAGAAGTCTGATCTTTCCTTCAGAGGTATTTCCTCTGTCAGAACCTTTTTAAATTTAACCCATAAAAATTGCCTTACGTTGAACACTAGGTAAAACTCCCTGTCCCCTTCCACCCTAAATTCTGTCTGCACGTGGGATATCACTGCATATAGAATGTGTCTTCCTTATGATGAGCTTCTAGTCAGTTTATTTCCCATATTTTCAGAAGTTGTTGCACACTGGGTTCATGTTACGATGCCGATCCTTATCCTGTGAGTTGATGGGAGATCACTTGGCAGTGTCATTTCTCTGAAATTGCTTCAGTCTTGTCTGAAAGAGCTGTGACTGTGCTGTACTTCATTCCAGGCATCCAGTGGCATCATTTTTCCACTTATTCTTCCGAGTCAGTGCGATAGTTGTCTATCTGCTCTGTGAGCTCTTAACTAGCAGCTTTATTGCCTGCATGGTGACAATTATCCTCCTCTTGTCCTGTGACTTTTGGGCTGTAAAGGTAAGTTCCTTTTATGCTTTTTGTTATCTTCGTCTTACTATATAAGAATAATTGAAGAGAGTGATATTCACATCACAAAAAAAAGTAACTTGTTTGTACCTTTCCCACAAAATGATACCCAAAATACCCTCAAGTACTGTGATGTATTGCAAAGCGTTACGAAGTAATAACTCTTAATTCTCTGTATACCTGGTGTCTTTTTGAAAATCAAATGGAGAACATATATTAGGTTTTCTTTTAAGGTAGCAGAGGCTTCATTATCAAATCACTTTCAAATCACCAGAAATATGCCTCACAGTAATTTGGTATTGTACTGGACATTTTAGAAAATAGATTGTTGTGGACATAAGAGCCACGTAATCTTGTTTTCCCAAATGTGAGGCAGATGAGCAGCATTGAAAACAGCAACTCAAACAGCTGAACTTTGGCAAATGGTTTTTTTTAGCAGCGATATAAAGCTCATAGCTTTTCTTCTATTTCAGAATGTCACAGGGCGACTGATGGTTGGCCTTCGCTGGTGGAACCAGGTGGATGATGACGGTAGAAGTCACTGGGTATTTGAAGCCAGGAAGGTAAATTCCTTTTTTTTTTTTTTTTCTTTCTTTTAGTTGTTTCTGTTTTATGAAACCCCTATTAATTAGTGGTTATGCTTGTGATGGTAGTTTGCACAGCATAGATATTTACTTCCAGCCAGAGATCTGTAACCAAGTGCTTGTTTCATGTAGGCTGCTGAGTGACTTTGTGATTGTTGAATTATTTAAAAATTCTTCATGATGTATTCATCTGGCTTTGTGTAAGTAAGGTAAAAGTTCCACACAGAATGCAGTAAAGGTTCCCATGCCATGCTAGTAACCTATAGGTTTTCTGGTGTGAACTTGCAACAGCTGACAGAGCTTTTACCTCCCATAGAAAACTACTGGAAGTAGGAAGAAACATGTATAGCATTTGTCATGGCTATTACTGTGCCTTTGAGTTCTTGATGACTACTGCTAAGTCTGTAGTATCTCTAGTATCGCATCTGTCAGGCACCTCACAACACTTCCGGTATTTACCCTTTTGATCCCTATCTTTTATCTCTCTATGGAGGTAGTGACACTTCTGGCATGCAGATCTGGAGTGAGATAAAGATCATTTTGTGCTGTCCTGTGTCTGCAGTGGTGTAGGGACTTGAACCTAAACCTTTCTCCAGCTGATTTTGTGCCTTAACTACAGGCACATTCTTTCTCAAAACAGTGCTAGTTTAGAAAAGCTAGAACATATTGGTGGAGGAGGGGGAAAGGTAGCTGAACTGCTGGTGATGCTGTAAATTTACCCCAGTCCAGATTTTTTAAATGTTATAGGAAGGAAGAAGTGAGTGCTTGCTTGGGATCTTATGCTCTGTAAAGACTTTATGAAATCAGTAATGTGGTGTGAATCAGACCTCTGTGTGTGTAAAGAAAAAAATACCCTACTTTGATGTCTAAAAGTATCATTATTTAGTTCTGCCAGTGGTAGGATTAGTGAAATTCTGATTGTGCAGTGATTTGGAGGTAGAAAACACTACCGGTTTGGCTGTTTCTAAGCATTGTAACTGAACCATGTAGTAAATGTCACGTTTCCCAAATGTAACCTTTAATCCCCAAGCATTCCAAGGCGATTTGATGCTGCCACCTCCACTGTTTCTGATAGAAAATGGATAAAAGGGTCCCTTAAATGGAAGCATCTGCTACTGCAGAAAGATCTTTAGGTGATGTAGAAATTGATCTTGAAAGCACCCAGTACTGTTGTGTGGAGGTGGAAAACGGGGGGCTTGTAGATTCTGGACTGTTTTTAATGACAATGTGACCTATACAGTGGATCAGCCTGTTAATCTCGATTTCCTTTCTGTTTCTAGGTATCAGCGCAAGGGAGTAAAACCTCATCAGAAGCAGAGTCCCGAATTTTCTGGTTAGGTCTAATTACCTGTCCTATGATCTGGGTGATATTTGCTTTCAGCGCTCTCTTTTCTTTCAAAGTGAAATGGCTGGTGAGTGGACTCCCTCAACTCAGTAATAGATCCTGTATGTTACAGGCAAGGCAGTGTAAATCAACAACTGTATTTTCCTGTGTCTTAGGCAGTGGTTGTGATGGGAGTGGTGCTTCAGGGAGCCAACCTTTATGGTTATATCAGGTGTAAAGTTGGCAGTAGAAAGAACTTGACAAGCATGGCAACCAACTATCTTGGGAAGCAGTTCTTGCGGCAGGTAAGTTTTCCAGGGTTTTGGAAACCCTCCAGTCATATTTGTTTCTGTCCATCAGCTTCCTTACTGCCTGGGCCATGAAAAGAAAGACTGAAAAAGTTGTTATTTGTAGTTCTGCAGAGGGAACCTTCACACCTTGCTGCCTTGTGAATTTGAGCCTCTTTAGTAAAGTCACGGAGTAACTTGCTAATTATTGGCATCAAGTTCCATTTGCACGTCATGAGCTCATGTTATTTGCTGGTGCCATGGACAGGTGCCATAGAAGTTACTGGAATATGGCTGGTATATTGGAAATAAGGAACACAGTGAATGTGGTGACAGAATGAAATGTTTTTTGATAAACTATGGCTCTTGGATAATGTGTTGCTATAAATTACTCCTTTCATTGCACTGCTTCCTCTTCAGGTTGTGCTAGCCACAAAACTATGCACCTGGAGGGATGTCGCATTGGTCCTTGTGCTTCAGTGCACAGCTGCAGCATGCATAGCTCTTAGCCGAAAGGGCTGCCATTGCCTTTTATGTTCTTTTTCACTTCCAACCAGCTCTTTTCAGGAGGTCCTTTTCTGCCCCAGCACTGGGTTTTCTTCCTTCCATAGATCCCTGCAGCAGTAGGCACAACTGTCCCCTGTTCCACTTCTAGGCTGTCATTTAACTTCTGCTTTTACTGAGTTTCCTCAGTGTGCTGTATTATGTGGACAACTCCAAGGACAAGTGGTTTGCCTGCCACAGATTCACAAATGTTTGCTGGAATTACTCTCATTAGTGTAATCAGAAGTTCAAACACTGATAAACCTTTCTTGGCAGTCTGTGCTGGGATTGTGCTCTTCTGTAGCTGGATTTGCTTCTGAATGCTTTTACCACTGCAGTGGTTAACCAGAGGCCCAGACCATTCTCAGTCTCTGGCAGAATTAATGCCGTCCCCCAGAATCATGGCAGTGAGTCACATAGTTCTCCTGTACTCCTTTTCTTCTTTTTTGCCTTCTGCAGACGGTGGCTAAAGAGGACCAAACAGCATCCTGAGAGTGGTAGAAGCCTCAAGCCAGACTGGATTCACAGTAGTGGACAACAGAGAATGTTGCTCTGACCATGAGATTTGGGAGCTGCATACATGAGGTGTGAATTAAAAGAAGTAAATAAATTGTGCAAGACTTCAGGTTAACACTCCTAGCAACTTATATTCGATTTTCCACTAGCAGTTTGTGTTTCAGTCCTTTCTTTAGTTTGATTAATTAAAATTAATTTGCCTACACTTTAAATTAAAAAATATCCTAGGTGGCTCTCATACAGGTTTAGAACGACTGGATGAACTAAGAGAAGATTGCTGGATATGCTTCTTCAGAAAAGCCATGCACAAGCCGAGCCTCCGTTGTCCAAGAACCCCCCCAACTCCTCCAGCAGTTGGTGCCTCAGATAATTTCAGTTGTGGCCGTTGCTGTGTTTTGTTCTTGGAGGTCATTGGAGGTCACTGCTGCTTCTGTTATGAAGTTTAGATAGCACTCTTTTGGCTCCGCATCTTATTCTGTGATTTGAATGGTGCTGAGGTGGTTGCAGTGAAGGGCATCTAAAGGAAATGTTGCTGTTGGCTTGGTAAGAAGATCATTGAAGTCTCGTGAAAACTGCAGAAAGTGACTTCTGAGCAGCTCTGGTCTTTTATTTATCTGAAGCTTTCTTGGAGGTCTCAGTAACATCTTAAGCCCCTGGATTTATGGGAAGTCCAGCTTCTACCTGTAGGCCTGCATCTGTATGGAGAGTATAGCAAGGGTAAAACCAGGTTACGAGGAAGGTTGCACGGACAATTTCAGAGACAGAGCGAATCTGAGAGCAGTCATCGTCTGACTAATGCTGTTAAAGTGATGCCATCTGGCGTCATGTCGGCGCTGCGCAGTAGTGTGCGTTTGGTGCCGCGGTTCTTTTTCTCTGGCCAGGAGGGTGTAGGGTGATGTGATCTGCAGTTTCCTCACTAGCCCCTCGGCACAGAGTTGCAGGGAATGGGACCGACAGGGTTTTACATTTCTTGAATCCATGCAGTATGCTGTCCTCAAGCCGTGCTCCCCAAGGAGTCTGTGGCTGGAAAAAAAGCATTTTGTAGGATGGTGAAATGTTGGCTTGGCAGTGTTCACTTAGATGGCAGAAAGTGGTGTGTTTTGTGTGAAAAGCTGTATGAAAGGGATCAGTTCCTTCTCGTCATGTAATTCTGTTCAAGGCAGATTGTGCTTTTGCAGCGGTGGATATTGTAAACTTTGGATGAGATATTTTAAATTAAGAATGTGGTTTCTTTTTGAATAATGGATATTGTTAATTGTGGGATTGCGTTAACATGATTTCTCTCCCTGTACTGTAGCAATACTTGGGAGCTGTACATTTGTTTAACTCTTTGGATTGATACCTTCCTTTTGTAAATATGTATTTATAAAATCTTGAAATTAAAATAATGCTTTGTTTAACCAGACCAGACATCCCTTCTATGATTCATGCCTGAGCTCTTTTATACACCATGTTCATGTAATGTAGTTTTAACAGGGGTTCCTTGTCAACTTAAACGGTGCTGCTTAGTGAGCTCTGGCACAGTTCCTGTCACCAGGGGTCTCGGACAGTTTTCCCTGTGCAAACGCTTTCTTTGTAAGCGTGCTGGAGTGGTTATCATGTGGAGCTGAAGTAATTGTCACTCTATAAGGCTCTGCTGGCGTGGCTAAGAGGCTTCTGAGGGCACTCGGAGGGCCCCTCTGCCCAGGTCCCTGGCTCGCTCCTGGAAGGTGGCAGCGTGCTACCGTAAAAGCTCGTGCCACCACGTAGCGGGAACTTCTAGTCCCCATTTACGTGGAAGGGATCATTTATTTCTAAGAAATGAATGTAAACAGGCCAAATGAAGTCAATCACTGAAGTAAAGGTGCTTCTACAGCCACGTGGGGACGTGCAAGTGCAGCGTCTGGCCGGTACAGCACAATGGAATGGAAATCCTTTCTGCTCCAGTCCAACAAGCTCCCAGTTTGCCATTGGTGTTGGAGGGACGGCACTGACTCTGGCACAGCTCCAGCCAGGAGGTAGTTGTTTTAAAATGTGTTGAAAGTTTTGGACTTAATGTTTATTCTCCTGCTGCCAAAGCTCCCCCCAAACTGCTGGAAAATAGAGAGTGCTTTTCTGGAAGTTGCAGTTTATTTAATCAAGGACAGAGGAATTTTTTAGTATGTGCCTTTAAATATAGCCCTCTTTGGCTTATTTTTATCCTCTTGGCAAACATTCAGTCTTGGCTTCTGAGAAGCTGGCATTTTATTGCGTTTCTCCACAGCATGGATCAGAACTAAATTTCTTATCGCTTCTCCTGTTGGGCATGAGTCTTGTTTGATTTTTACTCACTGTGTGCTGGGGTTTCCTGTGAAGCAGGAAGTGGGAGTTGCCGCAGAATGGGGAAATTCTCTGAATGTGCTTTTTTCGCCAAGCCTCGGGAATCCACACTAAGCCAGTTTCTTGAGCATTGACTGTGTAATGGTGGCCCCACCTAAGACCTCCAGGCCTGGGTGGTGGCTGAACTTTCAGGGTTTACAGAAGAAGAAATACTCCAAGAGCAGTAATAATAAAATACTACTTGCTCTGAAATAGCCAAATACGCCTCAGATGTTGAAAGTACACCTGAAAGGTGGGCTTGAAGTCATCCTCATTTTACAGGCAGAGCCATTTTGAGTCCTTGGAGCATAGTGTCCTGGGCCAGCAGGGAGCTTGCTTGTAGAGCTGGGGACAGAATGGGGCCTGTGGGACATTTGCTGTCTGCTTTAGAGTGCGCGAGGCCTCATCCTTCCCCTGTGTCGTAGGGATGAGCTGGTCTGTTGCTCTTTGGCCACAGCGGGGACCTGTCCCCTGCTGCTGCTGCAGACCAGCCTTGGTTTGTCACCCACTGTGGCATTGCATTGTGCTGTGCAGCTAGCTGGGTGCTGGAGTCTCCAGGAGGGGGGATGCGATGCTTTTTCTGGCCCCGTGCATGCATTACTGTGATGCTCCAAATATTCTCAAAACCCAAAAGCTTTAGAGGCAGTTCTGCCCCTGTAGAGTGCATCTCCCCTTCCCTCTGTTCTACACCCCTGCCCTGGGGGAGAACGACAGGGAAGGGCAAAGGAGGGATGCTGAGTGTGCATGGGCTACCTTGCCCTGGGCACTTGGAACCTGTCTGTCTTTTGCTCCAGAGATTTCTTGGGAGTCTTGCCAGGCCTGGAGGGCTGCAGGGAAAGGTCTATTGTAGTTGCTTGGCAGAGACCACCGTCAGCCCTGCTCACGTGGGACAGGACATCCCAGCTGGTATTTCCTAAACAAAAAGCTGCAGTGTCTAATGGAGAGTGACCTTTGGGGAGACCAAAGGGAGCAGGGATGTGGGTGGGGAGGGTGGATGTTGGCCAGGACCCAGCGCCACTTCCAGGGCTCCTGGCAGGAAGGTATTTCTGGCTTCCCTCCTGCCTTTCCATGCAAACAGCCCCAATTTGGGAGCGGGCATCCCTTCTTGCGCTGCAAACCCACAGCAAACCGAGAGCCTCCCCACTGCCCTGATAAGACAGGCGAAGGGTAGAGAGAGAGGAAACACTATTTCTCTTTTACTGATAGCAGTTTTTTTATACCACAGAGGACACGTGGGCCTGTCGTTATCTGCCTGTGTGTGCCGAAAGCAAACTGGGTGTGTTGAACGCAATTCCAGTTCCTTCCTATCCTCTCTGGTGCCAGCGCGTGGCTTGGGGCAGCTGACGTCGAGGACATGCTGCGCTGGTTTCCGCTGCTTAGCCACAGGCTGCAGTGCTTGGCTGCTTGAATTTCACTCCTGTTTCTCAGGGGGAGGCATCGCCTTTGGGTGCTGCTGTGGGGACAGCCTCTTCCTCGGCTTGCAGCAGGTATATGTGCTTCCAGCTGTTTCTCGTAGCTGTGAGAATGGCTGGGTCAGACTGAACCCATCAAACCCAAGATTTGTCTCGAGCAGTAGCTAATTCTGTGTGCCTAGCGAAGACCATATGGAAATCATAAACATACAGCCACACTTCCAGGAACACCTTTGGTACCTCCACAGGCTTGTGGCTCCCTCTGTCACCTGGTGGATTTTGCTGCCATTAATTGGACTGATTCCCTTCTGAGCCCATGCAGACTTTTAGTATCCGTAATGTCCTGCAGCAGAGAGCTCCATCGATTAACATGCCCTTTGTTTTGGATTCTTTCACAAAGTATTAATCTATAAATTATCCAATTAATGGCTATTAATGCCAGATCATCTCATCCCCTAGCTACTTGCTACACGTTTCAAAGAGCTTCAGTATTTGCCAGGTGGGACTCCCCTCAGCAAAAGCCACGTTGATGCTCTTCAGCTATTTCCTATCTCTGTGAATCCCAGTCTTTAGAAGTCTGAGCAGTTTGCTCCATATAGGAGTTGGATTTTCTGGTCTGTTATTCCTCATATTCCTCCCAGAATCCTTAAAAAAAACCCCAACCCCCCAGTATCACGCTTAACACCTTTCACCCATCTGGCACCAGGACAAGCAGTTGGTTTGTCTGGGGATTAGTGGCTTGGTGGGTTCATCCCTGAGCCCTTTGGACTCCTCCTGGAAACCTCCTTGGCCTGCTGAGTTATTCCTCTTCATGTTGCTAGCTTGCGCAAACCGCCTATTTAGTTCATTTTGGGCAAGTTCTTTTAGATTTTTTTTCTCTTTTTTTTCAATCACAAAGCAATGTGTAAACAACTCCATAGTAACCACTGGAGTACATGAGTCATTTAGCTTTTCTGCCACAGGACGTACTCACTTGCTCTTGCTGTTATGTTTTCAGATTAAAGGGGGGTTTAGTTGTTGAGATGGTTACTCACCATTTCCTACTGAGTACACTGATGTTGAGTCCGGCTCTCTTTTGACAGTTTGTATGGCTTCTCCCCTGTTAGATAGATCCTCTTCCCCTGCGGGACTTTCCACGCTTGTCATCTGTCACCCCTGCTGTAACGTTTAAACTTCATTTAAGTATCTTTTAATCAGTAGCCAGACTATATTTTGCTTTTGTTGGAACCCTCCCTTGCATCTGGACCCTGTTTCAGAAGGAATTTGAATTGCCCACCAAAACTGCCTCTGGTCTTGGGAACTTCCACACCCACTTCCCAGCATCCGAGAGCCCACTGGGCTGGAGGTGCCTGAACCCACCTGCGGGCTGAGGTCCCGACCCAAAACCTCACCTAAAATCTGTTTGGATGAGGAAGAAAGTAAACACCCTTTTGCACAGCTCTTAGGTGTGTAAGCCCTTGATTTCTCATGTTTTAAGTTGCAGGTTCATGCCCGGAAGTTTGGTTTAATGAGGATCTGGACTGGAGACAGGAGGGGATGGGGACTTTGCTTGGATCCTGCTCCATCCCCAGCTCAGAGACCAGATCATCGCAGGTGGGGTCTGGCTGGTAGCTGGGGCAGGAGAGCGGCGCAGGTCTGGTTGCAGATTGGGGGATCTGGCAATGACACCTGGGGTGCGGTGCCTTCGTCAGGCATCATGAGCCACGCTCGGGTTGATGCCCCAGAGCTCTTCCACAGCTGCTGAGAGGGACACCCCAAATCTCGCTGCTCCCAGCTGCTGCGAGAGCAGCCTCAGCAGAATGGGAGGAAAATGCAGGATCTGAAACATCCCTGTGGCTTTTTCTCTCTGTTTGTGGTGGGATGGGGAGTGCAGCATCCCTTGGGACAGCCTTTAGGGGACATTAAACCAGCCTTTTCGGTAGCATCTGGCCAGTGACCCCCTGGACAAACCCTCTTAATCCCCTATGGCCCTTATGTTTAAGGGCAGCATCAGCAAACATGTGGAGCAGCACTGCTGGGCTGACCCTGCCGCTGGGTCCCTCCAGCCCAGACAGCCTCTGCATGGCGCAGGCTTCAGTCTATCCGTCTCCTGTCTAAACCTGTACGGCGGCAGAGGGAGCTCTCATGCTTTTTTTTTTTAATTAATTAAATAAATTTATTTTTTTAAAAAATGGCGCAAAGAAAGTTTTCTGGAAAGGCTTGTTGGAAACGCCTCTAAGGATCAGTCCTGCGATGTGAGAAGCGCCAGGAGCAACCTGCCAGCCCGGTGCATCCCGTGCGAGCGTGGGACCGCGGTGGGAAGGGTGTCACCTCCCGGGCGTCACCCCTGGCTGTGGCTGCCTGTCCTCCCGCGCCTCGCAGAGGGGTGACAAAGAGGAAAACAATAACCAAAACCACCTCTCCTTCCGTTAGTGTTCCCTCTGAGCTTTCTGGGGCTGAGCGGGGATATAACGGGAACATGATTTCACCGCCCTGATGTTACGGGGTGGTGTGAGCAACCACTTGACTTGGAAAAAGTAAGTAAAAAGAAAATGTATTCCCAGCTGGGTGTGTGTGTGGGACCAGCTGGCTGAGTTGTCTCCTCAAACAGACCTTGGGACCGTCCTGATTTTGGGGAGTAAACTCCGATTCAAATAAAGGCTTCCTAGGAAGTGATTCAGCCCTGTGCCCGTGTGTCAGGGGGCATGTTGCACCCTGCTGCACCCCCATGGGTCCAGCACCCCTCCCCGGGGCATGGGCTGGGTGTTCCCTGGAGCGGTGCCGTGGCATGTGCTGGGTTTGGGGCGTAGGGATGGACAGCCCTGCCAGCCCCCACTCCTGGTTCGTTAGCTCAGAGTGCAGCCTCTTGCTCCGGATCCCGGGGATTATCCTATTTGCAAGCACCTTGGCAAGGATTGAATTGGGGCCCGTAAAGCTGAGCAGAGCTGCTCCACATCCACCAGCGTTCAGCACTCTGGTACCTGCCGAGGTTAGCAAAACTAAACTGTCTCGGCTTAGTTTTACTCCCAGAAACCAGAAGGAAATTTTACTGCTGGTTTTAGTGGGAGCTGCCAGGTTTAATTGTTGGACACTACAAAAAAAATCATATCTACTGCTTCCAGGCTCAACCACCTATCGTCGATGCTTTGAAGCAGCAGCTAAATGCTTTACCTGCCATTCAAATGATGATGTTTTGGGATGATAGGACACAGGGGACAGCACAATGTGGCACCAGTGGCTGCCAGGTCACAGCCCCCGGACCAGGAAAGTGCAGCAGCGTCATGCGGGTGTGCTTAACCTGGTCCAGTATAAAGTAACAGATCAACCCCCATTTTTTGGGGGTGGATTCAGCTTTACTTTGCATGGGCGAGGATGGGGAAGGTGATCCCGTGATCCATGAATGGGTGGTGATGAGGGGTAGTGAAGAGCTGGGGCAGGACCCCTCACAGCCCATGCCATGTGCCAGCCCCCTGCTGCGGTGATGCTGTGGGGTGCAACACTGCTCCCCAGCACGTCTGTCCCAGCTCAATGGCTTTTCTCCGCTGACAACCATGGGGCTGCGGTGCCTTTTTGCAGCACAGCCCTGAGCCCACATCCCCCCCTGCCCCGTGCCCTTGGGAAGGTCCCAGCTGCCTCAGCTCCTTCCCAAGCCTCCCACTCACAGCACTGGGTCTGCCTGGTTTTGGTGGTGGGTGAGGAATAGCTATCACCTGCTCAGTGACATTTCAGTGCAGAGCCACGCTTTCAAATGCCCTACCCCTCATCAGGTCTCGATATCCCCCTGCCACAGCCGGTTCCTACCCATGAACTCCCAAATCCAACATGACCTGGTTTTTCAGTTGCTCCTCATCCCTTGTGCTCCAGGCAAATGGTTCAACCCCTCTACTCGGGTGGTCTCACCGAGAGACGTCAAATACAAACATCCCCAGTGTAATTTTTGGCAACGTCAAAGTTTCTGGCTTCAGATATATCAACAGGACTTGTCATTACATTTAGCTGCTTTCCCCTACCCTCGTTCCCACAAGACCTTGAAGTGCTCTTACGTGATTTTAGGATATCCACAAAACAACCAACCTGTTATCCAGGCCTTGGATTTCATTTTTATGAGGCGGGACCACAGCTTGCACATCGCAGCCTTGCCTGGCTGACATCCCCATCCATGCAGAGCCCCGCAGCACCCTCATCCTCCACCAGCGTGGCAAACACCATGACCCACGCGTGCCTTGTGGCTGCTGCTCGCTCAGGACCCTCTGCAGGCATAGGGCCACACGTAGATGTGTGTATGTAACACAGGGTTTGGGCTTGGTAGGGTTTGGGCTTTTATATTTTTCTTAAAAGTAGCAAGAAATCATTTCTTCTCCTATGTGACCTGTTGCCATCATGGCACATGGGTGGCTGCGGATACCAGCACAGATGAAAACAGCGGTACCCTGCCCTCCTCCCACCACTACAGCAACTGGTGTGAACCCTGAATTCTTGGTCTTCAGCCCCAAGTTTGAGGTCTCTTTATTTAGCAGGTGCGACACTACATTAGTCGCAGAGGACTCTGCAAGCTTTCCATCCAATTTACGTCAGCACCACAGGCAGCTTGCTGCCCGTCCCACAGCTCGCTGGCCTTGTTGAGCATTAGCAATATTGGGTGTTTGCACTGATGTTATGTGGAGCCTTGGGTAAGGGACTGGAGCCAGCCAGGAGACGTGGCGGGTGAGCAGGGAAGGAGTTGCAATCTCTGGGCTGGCTGATGTGCTTGCTGGCATAGATCTAAGGTTGGTGGAGAGGAGCCTGGGACCTTCTGTGTTTGAAATCCCCGTGTGCTGGGATCCCTGCTGTCATGTCTTCACCAGCACCTTTACCACCAGGGCATGACCATCAGGGACAGCCCCCAGCTTACAGCTGCTTTAGCTGCTGCAGGCTCTGAGGTGGAAACTGCAGAGGAGGCTGAGACCTGGAGCGCAACGGACACGTCCTACAGGGCAACCTGCGGGGCCATAGGACAACACTGGCAAAAGAAAGCAAATGAATTCCCATCTCAAAGCTAAAGGTAAGCTGGCCTGTGCCCAAATTTTCAGTGCTTATTAGCACCGTGGTAGTGCCTACCAGCCCCAGCCATAGCCAACGCACATGGGCACCCCACAAACACTGGAAGTAAAGATGGCTCACGGCCAGAGCAGAAAGTGATTCTTGGTTATTTGGACAGGAGGAAGGAGCCCTGCAAGGACTGCTGTTCACAGGACTTTCTTTTTGCAATATTGGTTTGTATCCACATTAAAAATTCAGACTCTCTTTCCTCAGGGTTGTTCTTCTTGGAAGTCGGTGACTTAATAGCTTGACAAGGATCAGGGGGGCTTTCTCTATAAAAGAGGTGATGACTAGAGAGCTCAGGCATGTCCCACCTGCCTGCCTGCCCCAAAACACACAGCAGCATCAGGTATTCTCTGCTCACAGCCTGATTCCCCCTTGGAGAGGGAGTAGTGCGGTCGCCAGTTATCCTGCTTTTTACCCTCAACTGAGTGAGATCCTTTCATACGGGAAAATCAGAGCCCCATACCAGAGCCAAAAACACCATGTTATGGAGTCCTTGAAATTAAAAGTGTCTCAAGCATAAAAGTCACCTAGCTGAACTATAAATCAAGCCTCTGCTTTCAGGCAAACCAAGCTTGCATACTTATGAATCACCCCCTCCTCGCTTAATCATTTTGTATTAGGGACATCTTAAAATGAATGTATTCAAATCAAAAAGTCCATTAAAAATGAGAGTCCAAATGACTAAGGGAGGATTTTACATCTGCATTCAAGTTTGCAAGCAAATATGGGCATTTGTAGGAAGAGCAGTCATCCTCCAAATATTTCTGAAAGAAAAAAAAAAAAAAAAAGCCCAGGCCGGGAATGACTAATGGGAGCAGGCAGGAATGGGCTGATCCACACAAGCGCCCGGGTGAGGAGCCTGCAAGGAGTTTGGCTGTAGCTGCCTGGCTCCACCTTGACCTATGCAAATCTGATTGGGAGAAGGCAGATTTCTTTGGAAATAAAAATTTCCCCGCTTTCTGATGGCCCTTTGCCAACCAAAGGCCTCGGGGAGGAAAGCGTGCAGCAACGCAGCGCCGTGGCAGTGCTTTGGCTCAGAGGGTTTGTGCCGTGCTGGGGACTGCGACAGTCAGTGGGATTGCAAACAGAGAGTGTCCTCTGCTTCTAAAACACTAAATCTGCCTTTTATTTCCTGCTGAGAAAGCCCTTATAAATATTAGCTGTGCTCAGGAAACTCCAGCAGCAGTAAGCAAGACAAATTCAACTTTCTGCACTTTCTCTGCAGCAAGATGTTCAGGGGCTGGGATCTCCATGGGGTTTGGGGATGGGGGAGCTGGCACCCCAGGGCAGTCCCACCGGGCAGGCACAAGCAGAGCGCATCCGACTGTACTCCTCCGTCAGAGCAGGACAGAGAGATTTCATGTCAGAGCAGCGCAACACACCTGCGGCTAAACTGGTGGGTTGCAAAGCCCTTGATGTTTCGATGCACAGGAGGGACATATACCCAGTCCAGACAGAGATCTGCTAGCTCAGAAACTCCTCTTGGCAGGCAGTGCTTGGGTATACCGGCTAGTGGCAGAGGGCAGGGCTGCCCGGCGATTTGCTTGTGTCTCCTGCGTGCACTGTGCCAAAGCAGGCTGTGCCAAACACCAACCGGCTGTACCTCGCTCCGGACATAATTGCTCCCAGGGAAAGACGGTTTGGGAACAGGTCCACGTCTCTGCCTCAGATGCTGACGTTTAGAAGGTGGAATACACGTCGTCCAGGGGATACGTGCCCGTTTGGGGCTTGGAGAGCCAGGCAGAGGGCACCCCACGGAACAGGGCTCTGGTGCTACTGTCCCTCTACAGCAGGAGCTTCTCGGTGGTGTGCAGACCCTTGCAGCACTTGATAAAAGCCACTTTATTAATCTCCTTGTGGCTTTTGTGGCAACTGTAATACCTGACACCCATGGATAGACACCCTCAGGCACGCAAGGACACAGCAGCAGCCCCAAACACGCCAGGATGGGGAAGTCCAAGCAGACGGCACAGGTGTCCGCACAGCACCCGCTGCCCAGACGCCTGGTGTTGGACACGCATGGATGCCCAGAGGCATAACTGGGCACTAAAAAGCATCACAGCGTGGATCCCCGCTGGGGTACAGGGTGTGCACCCCACATCCACCACAGCCTCCCTGCACCAGGGTGCACTCACAGGCGTGCACACACACATGCATGCACACACATGTCTGTTCTCCACAGCAGCGCAGTTATTTTTTCACTCAGCTGTGGCTGCTGTGAATTTTTGAACCAAAGGCAAGGTCTGGGCTCTGGGATGTCAGTGGATCCTCAGGGAGGTGGAACAGCCTCCAGCTGCAGAGGATGAGCTCAGCACCAGCCAGGCCGAGGGAGCCTCCACCTTTTGCAAGCCCTGCAACCTCCCTGGGGTGGAGGTTGCTGCCATTCTCATCAGGCTGTTTTTCAACTTCAAAGGACTTTAATCCACTCAATCTCTGGGTGCTGCCAAGTGAGAGGGGTTTTGTGGCCATGCCCTGTGCAGCTCTCGTGGATTCAATACTGATTTCATGAATTTTTGAACTTCAGCAGCTGCTTAACTTTGGCTCAGTGATATCCAAAGGTGTGGAGGCACCGGGATCTTATAAGCCCCAGCTGGGGTAGATAATTGCAGTGCGCAGGCACAGCCCACCTCTGCCTCCTGAGCATCCTCCTCCCAGCCTGGGAGCACCCTCAGACCCAGATATGAACTCTGCAGCTCAGGTCTCTCCTAGTCTAAATATGTATTCGAAGGAAATTCCAGCTCAGACCCCTCCTGGCAAAGCTCTCTGGCTCTGCTCTTGTGGTTTGAGCACGCAGGACCTCTGACTTACAGCTGCAAATATCTTGTAGTTATACAAGAGGAAGCAGCATAGCTAATGTGCATGGGAATTATCCCATGTCCTAAAACTTTGTCGGGCCTGGAAGCCATCTGTGTGACCCTTCCTGGGGTCAGAGGTGAGACATTCCGTTTTTCCTGTGTCATTCAGAATAAAAAGCAAAATATTGGCTGGTGCTCACAGCCCTGCGAGACGTTAAGTACGTGTGTCAGGGTGCTGCAAGCTATTTTCTTTAAACATGATTTAGCAATGCAAAAGTGTGTCCAGTGAGCAGCCGCTGAGTCCTGCAAACACATGGCTGGGGGATGTGTCACGGTCCTTCAAGGAAAGAGCAAAAGAAAATGAGCACAACTGAAGGGCTGAAACCTTGCAAGTCTGTAGGACACAGCAGCTGCAAGGGGAAATAGTAACCATCTCAGTGTCTGGAGAGAATTTAAAATACAGGACATGGATACAAAACTACTGAAGCGCTGGCTGGACGCTTAGCTACAGTAAGATGCGCAATTTATTGCAATTCATGACATATTCACTGGTAGTTGAACAGTATCAGTCATTAGCAACGGGAGCGGACAGTTTAACTGATTTAAAATTTAATCATTTAATTTAAAACAACTCATTATAGGTGAAGTCAAGCCTACCTAATTTTGATCCCGTGAGCATCTCTTGGGACATCCATCCATTGAAGAGACCGGAGGGGTCACAGCACCCCAGGAGCAGATGGGTTTGAGATGTCCAACTCAGGGTAAGACAAACTGCCTCCCAAAGAGCCTGTTTCTCCCCAGTTAGAATAGAATAGAACAGAATATTTTAATATTTAATTACTCAAGATGGAGCTGTGCATCTCCTCACTGCACCTCTCCTTCCTCCCAACACAAGCGCACCCCAGGGATGTGCCAATAAACCAGGGCACGTCCCAACTTTCCAAGAAAGGTCCTGCCTCTGCTCCCTGCGGTGGGTTTTTGGGGGGAAGACCCTGGCTAGTTGTGTACTTCCACGATGGGGAAGGTCATCATGGGCTTGTTTTGTTGAAGGTCGTCGTGGGCTTGTTGTGTTGGACTGGCACCAAAGACACTGGGCTGGAGCTTTTTATCCTGGGTGCTGCCCAAACGTGGGGTGAAAGGACAGACTTTGCCTTGATGTAGAAGACAGATGACAAGGAGCTGACGTGGCCATGGGTGGAAGCAGTAAGGCCGTGCCAACCATCAGGGATGACAAAGCTCCTCGTGTGGGCTGATGGGCACTGGGGTCCTTGTTTAAGCCTCCCAGACCTTCTCCCAACCCATTCTTTGGAGAAGATGCTGCCAGGATGAGGTGATGAGTCCCAGACTGGAGCTTTCCTCCCCCAAAGAAAAAAGTCCAAACCATGAATCAGGACAGGGGAGGTGGGCTGGCTCACATTGGGATGTTTCCTACGGGGAGTAAATGAGGCAGCGCAAGGAGGAGGGGAGGAAATCACGCTGGAAAGACGGCTTGTTTACTGCAGTGCACGTTGGTCCCAGACAGGAAAAATGGCCCTTGACTTCCCCCGTCCCCTGGCAAACCAGGAGGTTGTTTTGATGTGTCGGGAGAGGCGCTGGGGGCTGTCTGAAGCGCTCATTGAGAGACGTGCATTTCCATCACTCCCATCCCACCGAACAGGCGGGGGTGACTCAGATTTCCCGGAGATGCTCTTATCTCGTCCTGCCCAGCGCTCGTTCGGCAGCTAGGGCGAAGCGGCAGCCCCTGGAAAGGCTGCCCTCTGCCCTTTCACAGGGTGCTGGAAGTTTCCTGGCTGTGCGGCTCCCACACCCACCGAGAGCTTGAAAACCCTGGCAGCCGCTGTCAGAGCCCCGGCTCCTGGGAGGGCTGGGGGCTGCTGCGGTGCACCCGGGGCTGCACTGCCCGGTGGGTGCTCGGAGGGAGGCTCGGTGCAGGTCTGCATCCCCAGCTCTGTATCACCGAGCAAGGAAAGGTCACGCTGAGTTGGGCATGGCTAAATAATCCTACACAGTCCTCAGCAAACCCCTCCGAAAGCTACGGGGCAATTACGTCTGCGCATCATGACACGTGATGACATGCTCTGGCATCACTTTTAATCAAAGTTAAATGAAGGCAGAGCTGGGTGTGCAGGGCAGGCACTGGGCAGCTGTCGTGCCTCTGGTAGGGTCGTACCATTTTGCTGTTCGCCTTTGCATTCATGGCATTAACCTGTCCATAGTTCCCGATTCCAGGTTTCTGCTCTTTGCTTTTTAATGGCCCAATTAGCAAAATAACCGCCTTGGAGCCCGCAGCCACCAGCCTCACCCAGCATCACTTCGTGTTGTGGCACAATGTGGCCATGGCCACCCAGCACCACTCTTGCCTGAACACCCCATTTGCTGCCTTTGAAGGCTGTCTTTTCCTTTTGGGGGAAAAAAAGCTAAAGGAAGAGAGAAAAAAAATTATCTTTTTGTCCCAAACATCCAAAATGTGTTATTTTTCCCAGCAGTTTTGTTTGTTCTTCTGAATCTCAGTGGTGTTTGAAGAGACAGGGGAGGGGGATTAGATAGTTTGAGTGGTTGATGAGAGGCAATTGGATGAGTGAGAACAAATTCAGGCCTCCAGTCCTACCTGGCAGCATTTGAAAGTCTTTCTTATCTGGTTTCTTATCTGAAATGCACTGGGGATCTCGATGCAGGCTCGGCTCTCTGCATTACACAGCTGATGGGCTTCTTGGCCTCTGTGATATATCCAAATCCCTCATCTTCCTCTTCCAGCCTCTAAACGACGTGTTTTCTCCTGTCGCTGTATTCTCACTTCGGTATCACCCTCCCACCCATATCTACATGCTGCTCTGCAAAGCTCATCTACAGTAAAATGTAGAAATCAATCCTTTGGCTGAGCCAAGTGGCATTTGCATGTTTTTATCAGAAAGTCTGGGCTTAGCGCCTTTTCAGACAGACTTGTCCAGCTGCTGCATGTGATACACAGCTGCTGGGATTTTGTCCTCTCAAAGTCCCCCATCTGCAGAGAGAGCTGTGATTTTGCCACACAGAAGAGAGACAGCAGGTAGAAGAACAGACATGCTTATTACAACCTTATAAGGGCTTTGTTTCCATAATTTTAGGGGGTTTTTTCCATATATGCAAAAAAAAAGGCTTTTAATAATGCAGAAGTTACTGAAAGTGTGACTTAGCTGCTTGATATTCACACACACATGCAGCACTTCCAAATGTAATGTTTGATACATTCATGAAGATCCTAGTCCCCACAGAAATTCCAGTAGGGCAAGATATAGCTCAGGTTCATAAGAGGCAGATTTGGGCCAGCTTTGGCTTGTCAAGCGGGAGAGGTCTCCAGATGCTCTCTAGATGGCCAGAGCACGGGGAGCTGGGTTCTCCAGAGCTCTCCTCATGCTCTTGGACAGCAGATGAGCATGAGGACCATGTCTGGCTTGTCCATCAGATCCAGCCCACCCAGCTGCTCCTTCGCTTCATGCTTAGAAATTATGAAGTCAGCCTAGCCTGGACTCAAGGAAACATTCCCATCTCTTTCAAACGAGATCTCACATAACTATCCTTGCAGTTGAGATGACTGAGGCTTAGGATGAAAGCTTATTTGGTCCTTTTCTTCCTCACCCACTTGTCCCATGGGTGACCGGGGTCATGCCTCCTTCTCTTGCTGAATGGGGTGGCAGGAGAATTTGGAGCGAGGGAGGTGGGAGAGATGCTGCCCACATGCAGGGCAGGATGCCGCTAATGCTGCTCATCTCCTACATCTCCCAGCTCCTCTTCAAAAGCTGAGGAACAGGTCAAGGTTTTTAAGCAGCACTCAGAGTATGTGGCTGGGGTTATCAGTGTAAACTGGCTGGCTGTAAGAGCAGAGAGTGTCCACCGCTGCTGGGGGGAGCAGATCCATCCCACCTCATCGGCCTGCAGCTGGGAAGGTGTCTCAGGGCTATATTTTTGGGTCTACTTTGAGGTTAGACCTTTTGGGGTCTACTTTGATGTTAGACCTGGCTTTTCCCTGCTTTTTCTCAAAGCAGTATTGCTGTCCTGCATCTCCCTTGCACGACCCAGGCTACCAGTGAGGTGCTGGTGGAGCTGTGGAGGGTTTCCAGGCCTCCACTGATAGGTAGTTGCCTCTAAAAGGTGGATCTTCCTTCCAAGTCTTCCATTTGCAGTCTGGAGTGCAGAAATTACTTCTGACACCTCCTCCTGCCTTGGAAAAATGTTTCCATCATGCTGTGCAAATCAAAGCCGAGGGGTTTGCTAGAGCTCTGGGAGAGCCAGGATCAGAAATGCAATAGCCAGGATCAGAAATGCAATATCCCCACCTTTGCGTCCTTCCTCGGGTGCCGCAACTGCCCACCTCCCTGCTCCCCAGCTGCTCTCGTGTCACCAGTGCTCCTGGATGGGCAAATGCTGGAGGGAGATCTGCACCTCCCTGCAGCTCGCGCTTCAGCCCCACCGAGTGGAGAAGCCCTTCGCTCCTGCCTGCACGTCTACCTTCACTTAAACCATGCTGCTCTTTCCTACATGCACCTCTGCAGTCTCTTCTCTTGGGCACAGGAGATGATGCTGGAGGTCCGAGATGGAGGTGCAACCACACAGTGAACACCACACTCCTTCCTGCAGCCTCCTTGCTCCCAGTTAATCAAAGTAGATACCCAAGACCATTATCATTAGACTATTGCCTATTATTTTCCCATTTTCTTGGATGTCAGGTTTACTCTCTGTGTTAACAAATGAATACAGGGAGGACGGCAGGACCCTCGGCTGATAGGAGAGCTTAGCTTGTAGCTGGCCTCGCTGTATGTCAGGATACGTGGCAATTGCCAGAATTTTGCATTCTGCTTAATGTTTTGGGTTTTTTTTGTTTTTTTTAATCTGTGCTGGTTCTTTTCTTTCCTCCTTGTAATGTGACCTGCATGACATTTGGGCTCTCTGTGCCGTCACTTGTTGGCCTTCCCCACCACCTGGAGCCCTGCCATGTTCTCCCCATTCTCTGGCCACTGCGCTTCTGTCCGAGAAGGTGGGACGGTTTCTTACCAGTCACAGGGACATCAGGAAGTTATCCACTGTGTTGCTCCAAATACTCCCAGTGCATTGGAGAAAAGCACCATCCAGACAGGGAAAGGCATGTGAGAAATGAGCAAAATGCACAAATTTAGGAGAAAAAAACCCAACCCAAACACATATGAAGTATCATCTTGACCTGGCAGTGTCACCAGCTGGGGGCAGCTCTGGTGTCTCTGACACCGTGTGTGCACGCTCCTGTGCTGGGAACACCTGCAAATGTGGGACTCCAGCCCTTCGCTGTGACTAGAGACCTTCTTTTTGTCAGCCCAGCCCAGAGGGGTCTTTTAACCAGCCAGAGGACGAGGAAGGTGGGTGATGGCTGGATGGAAAGGGATTTTTAGGACTGTGAATATCAGCTGGACTCCTTTGACTTGCAGCTTTCTCTGATCATGAAACAAGATCTCCAGGTTTTAAATACAGCTTCAGTATTGACTCTAAGTAACTAGGCTGCCTCAGCTCCCTGCCTCTGTTTCCCCAAACAGGGCTACCAGTGTATCTACCTCACACAAGTATTTTCACAAGCACAATGTCGTGCTGTACACATTGACACCATGTTTCCCCTCCATTCCCTAAGTCTGGATCACACCAGCATCCCCCACACCCTTTTTGCTTGCCTGGTGGGACTGCTTGGACATGATGCCGAGCCCGAAAAATGATCAGGGACCCAGCCTGAGTGATGAATAACTCGAAAGCGCCTCTACAGGCACTTCCTTTCTGGATCCCTCTTGCTGTGCACAGAATTAGCACCTCTGACTATAAAAAATAAATCCTGGAAATTGTTACGTCTCCTTTGCACATCGCAAAGGCATCTGGAAAGGGCCACAGCCCAGGTGAGAAAGGTGGTGCCGGGTCAGCGCCGTATGTCAGGCTGCGTGATGGATCCAGCTTTGCGGGGACAGGGCTTTAGCATAAATGATGCGGCAGAGTTTGGCCAGGACGGGCCGGATCTGTGTCACACCAGCAATGGCTTTGGCTTCCTGCCCTGCTGGAGGCCAGCCCGGAGCTGTAACAGGTCAGATTGTCTTCTTGCTGCTTTTTTCAGACCAAGGCTGGAGTGCCTCTTCCCAGGGCAGGGGGGCTCCCAAAGGAAGCGATTATTCATTTCCAGGAACATTTGAAACGGAGAAAGCTCCTGGAAGCCTCCTTCATACTTGATGTCAATGTGTTTCCTCGGTACCGCAACTCCTGCATCCGAAGGGGCCGGCGAGCCCTTCTGCATCGCTGCCTGGTGCCACCAGGGCTGCCTGGGCAGCTCTAGGCTAGGCTGATCCCTGGAATAGCACGGAATAATGGGATAACGTCACTCTCCAAAAGTGACCAGAGGCAGGCGATTGCAGATCTGCATGACACCACCTCCACAAGGATGGTCTCTCCCAGGGCAGGGACTGCTTGATCTCAGATGGTTTCCAGGAATGTGGATAAATAACCTTAATGGATACCTCTTCCCTGAACTCCTTGGCTCCCCCTTACACCGGCACAAACTTTTAGCATCTGCAGTACCTGTGCCAAGGCATGTCGCAGTATGACTACACACTGAAAAAAACCCCTCATTTCTGAACATGCATCCTACTTTCATTAATACATCCTTGCAGGACTGAGACCTGGTTTTGTTTCCCATCACATCTCCCTTCCTTTGCTCCCTTGTTTGCTCCTAATGAGAGCTGCTTCCTTCAGCCAACCCTCTGCTATTGTCTCTCTGGGATGGGGGACTGCTATCCACCGTGCAGGTGACTTGCGGCTTTTTCAGGTGGAATAACATCGTCCTCAGCTCTCACCCCTTTTCCTCCCCTCTCCCTTTCTCCCCTGGTTTGGGGGGAGCTGGGTGCACCCACCAGCTCTGCTTCCCTCTGTCCCTGCTCCTCCCAGCACAGGGCTGGGACATGTTGGGGCTGGGACAGCAGAAGAAGTGACCTCAGCGCTGAAACTCCTGGCTCTGCAGGCAGGGCTCTGCCTGTTGTGTGTTTGCCAAATGTCTCTTTATTTATGATGCTCCGTGAAAACAGTTACTGTCAGGAGCGCCCAGGTTCCCTGCTGCTGACTGAGGAGAGGGATGGAGGTGCCAGAACATGCCCAGGTGCCGTCACCAGGGACAGAGACGGTGATGGCTCACATAGCCCCAAAACACTGCCTGACCTGCAAGAGGGGAAGCTCTGGGGTGATGACAGGCCCTGATCCCTGCTCCCAGGGTTATTTTGGGTGGAATTTGTTGGTTTCTGCCTGCTGTCTTTTTCGGTGCATCCTCCCTGTCTTGCCCCACCTCCTACTTCGGTGCCTTCCAGTTCCCCCCCTCTGCTTCCACCGCGGGCGTTCCCCTCCTGCTATCTGACTGCAGTCCTCAATATTGTGATTGTTAAAATCTGCTGCTAAATAAGATGAAGATGTGCTCTCCCTCCTCCCCAGCCGGCCGAGCCTTCACCCTTCATTTGAGGACACGGAGGGGCCACACAGCTTCCTCCGGCAGCCCAGGGGTGACCCCCGAGGGAGGGGAGCCTGGCAGGGGGGAGGCAGGTTCCCTGGGTTTCGGTGCAGGATGCATCCCAGTACCACCAGCTCCTGCCCCACGGGAGAGCCCCAGGGCGGGCAGGGGGGGAGCAGGCAACGCCTGCACAGCTCTGCCTGCGTGGGTGGTCAATCCCCCCCTCCCCTTCGTGGACAGGCAGCCCTCTGAGACTCTCATGGCACGAGAGGCACCATTACACACTTCCCAAACTTGTCTGCTTCTTGCCAGAGGTATTACTCAACCCAGACATATGATGAGTATCCGAATCCCTTTCCCATGTGCAATTGGGTAAGGAATTACACCCAGCTTCCTGCAGGGAGTCCTCACCCACCTGCTGCAGGTGAAAATCAACTGCCTTCTGTGTGAGCTCTGTGTTTCAGTTAGAAAACATCTATTTTGTGCCTAAAGGCACCTGTGGTGGGGACTGACCTGGCGGGACATCACAGACTCAGTCCCCCGTCCCCCACGCAGGGATGAGGAGAGGGAAGCACAGCAGCTCTGGGCTCAGAGCACACAAAAACGTGGCACTGCAGCGGGGAAGGAGGATTAGGGACAGGCTGAAATCCCCATGACTCCCTGGTGATCAGGTTCTTGCCCAGTTTTCTCCCACAGCCTCTCTCTTCTTCTCCTGCAGTTTGTCCTAAGAAGCAAACTGGAAGCTCTGGGAGGAATCACAAGCTCCCCAAAGCTTTGTGTAGAAAATAATCTATGAAGTCAGCCCATTCTTCCTCCTGCTATTGCAAAACTTTTTCCTCTGTGTCTCTTCAGTATAATGCACAGATGCAGAATCTGTCATGAAATCCACCTCCTGCTTCAGCAGGCTGGAGCTCCTGGTGCCTGGCTGGATATTTTTGAAATATATGGAGGTAAAAGAATATTTAGAAGTCCTAAGGGTCCGTCAGTTGATGCACAGATGGCACCAAGCCATGTACACAGGCGATGCTCTGCGGCTGTGCCAGTGCGTGGTGCTGCTCAGCACCCTCTGCAGGGACGTGCACACCAGCGCCCACTTTGCCGGGGTTGCAAAGACATATTAAAACCACCACCTGTGCTGTTATTTAATGGTTAAGAGCAGTAGCCAGCTTTTATAGGACCTAGGATCAGTTCCCTGTGCCTACAGAATTAGTCTTGTCCCAGGGTCAAAACGTAGCAAGGAAGTGTATCAGCTTTGCTTCTGGGTGGATGTTCTCCTGGTTATAGTGATTTTCCTACACCAGCATCAGCAAATTCCCTTGTGTACCCAACCCTTCCACCTTCTTCTACTACTTTGCCTGTCAGTAAAATAAGAATAATATCCCCTTCTCTCACTTGCTCCTTAATACCTTTGCTTAGATTATAAATTCCCTGCATGGGAACTGCCTAGCTAGTTTAATAAAGATCACGTGTGAATACAAAAGCCACAGGTAGCACCCACACAGGTCCCTGTAGCACCCATCCCCAACCCTTCAGCCGTTGCAGGGGCCGAGCACGGGTGTCACAAAGCGGGTGCCAAACATCGGAACCGGCTGCCCAGGGAAGTGGTTGAGTCACCATCCCTAGAGGTATTTAAAAGATGTGTAGATGTGGTACTTAGGGACATGGTTTAGTGGTGGACTTGGCAGTGTTAGGTTTGTGGTTGGACTCAATGATCTTAAAGGTCTTTTCCAACCTAAATGATTTTATGATTCTATGATTAAAAAAAAAAAAAGCAAGACCCCCTCCCTCCCCTGGGTTTGGGCTCGGTGCAGCCCCTGGCTTTCACCTGCAGCAAGGGATGCTCAGCAGCAAACTCATCCTGGGGACAGTGGTGATGCCTGGCAGCATCCAGCAAGTGACAGCACGCCATCCAAATCAAGCAGACACCAGCAGCTTTCATCAGCTGCCCATGAAGGGATTTTAGGCTGGGAGTCACAGCCTCTCTTCCTGGCACAGACACGACCCAAGACAATTCTGGACAACTTAGCAACTGCAGTAGCATTTCCCAGAAGCAATCCTTCCCCAGCTAAAGGCAGGCTTTGATGCTGCTGGTAGCCAAGAGCCACTGGGAGGACAACAAGGTATTTAAAGTGGTTTTCTTCATGTAAAAGAAATTTCCCCCCTTTCTCTCTGTTTTTTTCTTATTAAGTTCATGTAAATGACTGCCAGCCAAAGCACCTAGGATTCATGAAATACCTGAGCCAAAATTTGCTTTTTATTCTGGTGTCTAATGAGCAGGTTCTGGTTAACACTGGGTTTAATGGGAATCCCACATTTCTGTGAGCAAAGGAATGAGCTGGGTCAGCGTTGCATAGGGCAGCATCAGTCCCTGGGCATGGGTTCATAACAGGAGAACGTTTTGGGTTTTTTAGGGTTTCTTTTTTTGCCTCAAATCTCAGAGTTATTTCTGGATGTACCATATCTGATGAACCAAGCCTGTTTGGTTGGAGTGGCTTAACATATGTTCCTGCTATTAATTAAACTTCCCAATCTGTCAGCAAAATAGCATGTTTGCTGGATCGAGCGAGAGATTAATTCCAGCTCTTTGGACACCCAGGCAGGTGTGATAACCACTGGATAGACTCATCTGCATTATCTGTGGGGCAATAAGTACCATAGGCTGGTGATCTGCTCCAGGGTGTGCATGGGGCCAGCTGTTGTTTTAAGCATTTAACTGGTGTTTCTTTCAGAGGGCTGGACGTGGGTATTTTGTTCACACTGTGGGAAGGATGATATCAATTGAACTGTGTGTGCAATGTAGGCTACAGGGACAGAGTCATGGAGGCAGCAGCAGCAAAGTGACCAGGAGGACTTTTTCTAGCCAAGATATGTAGTTTCTGGAGAGCTGGTGTGGGAGGAGGATGGTGATACGGTACCACTACTACCACAGGAGTGCACATAGGACTTGTGTCAGCTGCCCAGAAAAATGCATCCCCTTGTGGGTAGGTAACAAGAGGACAGAGAAACATTTGGAGAGAGAGAGATGAGCCTGTACAAGGGCCACACACAAGGCAACAGGAATGACTAGAGACATCTAGGCTGATTTTAGGCTTGCTTCCTAAGGAAATGAACTCCATATAAGTGTTCTGAGTGCCTGCCTCTCCCCCCCCGATAGCTTTTAAACCAGCTGGCTGATTCAGCTGAAACTCATCAAAGAAGGAGAAATTCCCCATGATATTAAAAAGCCCCTTTTCCAGGGTGTGCAGTGTGGTGGCTGAGGTAGGGCTCAGCTGGTGGCACTGATTGAGGAGGCGGGTTTGGGGGTTAAAAGCACCTCCAGCTGGACTGGCTTTTCACCTCTCATTTTAATGGGTGCTTGAGGTGCTTTATGCTGTCATAAGTGCCTGGTAACAGGTGGATCTGATTTTAAGTGTGTCCTGGTGTTGAGTGGCTGCCCCAACTCAAGCAGAAGTTGTCCTGCTCCTTGCTTGGCTGCTGCATCCAGGTACTAGGGGCTGGGAAAGTGGTGGCAGGGTTGGAGACTGGGAGCTATAAAAATGGGGGTGGGTGAGGTTGGGACTGAAGGAGAAAGCAGGAGTGGGAAATGGGGAAGGAGACCTAGAGAGGGGAATGATGAGCTGAGGCTGGGGGAATTGGCAGCACAGGGAGAGAGTGGGTACTGGAAGGGAAAAACAAGGACTGTCTGCCAGCCCTGCCTGTATCCACCGTGCAGCAGGTGAGGCTGGGGTCTTGCACAGAAGTCCTATGCTTTATACACTTGGGGCTTTGGTGAAGCAAAAGCAAGTGTATCGCATAAGGGAGAGGATTATGGAAAAGTGTGTGCAACAGGGTAATGAGAGCTCCAATGGTCCATGTATGCGCAACACGGGGAGGATGGGGACTTAAATTTATCTCATCAACTCCAGTTCTGGTGTTTTCTTTAAAATGCATGACTTTGCAACCTGCCCAATGCTATTCAAAAGCATTGAGCTCTGTGTGAAGTGTCTAATACCCAAAGACAGACTCAAATCCTTTCAGTCAGGCTTGCACTGACTTCAGGGGCTTTCAGAGCAATCCCAAGCCGGACAGTGTGCGAGGCAGCAGAGAGTGGCTGTACTGTGATATCTCTATAGTAACACAGTGTTTGCTGGCAACAGAGCGGCTTCCTGCAATCTGCTCTGGGCCTGGGTATCCGAGGGAAAAAAAAGGGGGAAAAAAAATTTCTGGCCACATAGCATCATGTGATACTATTTTGCTTGTTTGTTTTGTACCTCTACTATGTATTCAGTGAGAAAAATGGGTGCTTTTTTAAAGGAAATCCTGGAGCCTTCAGAGCAGGACACCTTTGACCACTTGACACGGATGGAAGCACCTTCTATCAACACCTTTCGAAGCCTGTGCACAGGTAAGGGCTGCTCGGGGCCAGGGCTGCCCTGTGCCAGGGTGATGGGCAGGGTTAAAGCAGAGAAAGCTGGAGGATGCCTGCTGTATGCACCTCCAGTATGGGCATTTCCCTCGTGCTGGTTTCCTGCAAAAACTTTGGGTTTTTTTGTTTGTGAGCTTAAATATCCACTGGGTTGAAATTTAAACTTGACTGCAGAAATACTAGTGAGGCTACACCTTGATGTCTGTAGCTGGCCAAGCCGAGATGGCCATGTGCTGGGAACTTGTGGCCATGTCGTGCTAAATTTGAATGTTTAAGGTTATGTTTGAACACGTTGGTTAGTTGTACTGGGGTCAGTGCTCACGATGCATGTCCTCCAGGACTGGGGGAAACTTTCAGTTCACTCTGGCCCTTTGCAGCTCACAGTGAAGTCAGGCGTTACCCCCTTAGGGAAATGTGCGATGCATTCCCTGAAATACCTGGAAATACTAGGGGTTTGTTATGGGCAGCTCAGGAGAACAGTGAGACTCCTTTAAGTTGCTTGTGGCAGGTTGCTTTCCCAGGTGTAAATTTTCTGCTCACTGATCCCCAGCAACTGGGTTTGATTAGTGGCTAATTACAGCCGTTAGTGGCTCATTTCAGGCTGGCTCTTTAAGGCTTCACTGCCTGTGCAATGTCAAGCTGGGGGGGGTGGACAGGGGGCAGGGAGTGTGTGTTTGTGGCAGGTAATGTAAAAATGATTTTCTGTGTAGCTTGGTGTGGTACATGTCGCATGAGTATGGTGATAATTAAACCTGAGTTTGTGTGTTTTAACCAGCCTCTGCAGAGGCATGAGAACATACCTGTGGTGTGTAATGTGCATGCTTGCTCGTAGGAAGCAAATAACAAGTGATGATGGAGTCTATAGGATAAGTCTTGGTGTTTTGCATTTCCCTGGATCTTTTCTACTTTCTTGCAGTTATGTATTTATATGTACCTGGTACATCACTACCTGCTCTTGTGACCTACCTGGGGGTGAGAGTGTGCCTTAGCACAGGCTCTGTGACTGCACATTGGGCTGTAGGTTTTAATGTGCAGGTAGAGGAGAGGTGCTCTTATAACTAAGAGGGTGCCTGATGCTGCAGGTGATCCTCACTATGCCTTGTAGTGCGATGTCTGATAGATCGGTGACTCTCTCTCCAGCTCTCAAAACCTTCCTATAATGTTTTCTGCCATCTCCCTGGGTGTTATGAATCCTATTTGTGATCTTCCACTTTGTGTGTGCAGCCCCTATATGCCAAGTGCAAAAGCAGGACTGCTTTTCCAAGCAGGGGTTTGCAGCACAAGGGCATTTCCAGATGGAGAGGTTGATATATTGGATTAAAAAGCTATGTGCTGTTTTCTCTGCCTGCAGCCTAATGGGTATGTAGTTGCTTTACTTAGCTCTCTAATTCACAAATAGCCAGGTTTTTGGTTTTTTAATGGGTCTTTCAAATAAAGTTTCAAGATTATACAAACAAAAGAAAGTATGAAATAGCTGCATAATGGTGCTTAGATGGCCCATGATTGTCATCTTGGCTTTCAACAGGGAGCTGGCTTGATGTCCGTGTGTCTCAGGACAGCAAGTTTCTCTGTGCCACCTCTGTAAAATAGGAGCAGTAGTATTTCTGCACCTGTGCCTTGTGTGGATAGATAAACTGTGGAAGGCAAATAGCTCAAGGAGCTGTAATCAGCTCTTGTGTTACCTGTTGGTGGCTTATGGGGGCTGCGGGTGATGTGTCCCCGGGTGGGGTGCTGTGCTGAGATCCCCCCTTGCCGGCTGGCAAGGCCCGTCACCTCTGGGATGCTGCTGTGGTCCCTGCGTCCCCCCGCGCATCCCTTGCAGCGGTGCAGGCCACCAGTGCTGCTGCAGCGCAGATGGTGCAGGGAGCCCTGGGGACAGCGAGCCTGGAGCCTGCGCGGCTGCTGCTGAGCTGAAGTGACCGCAGCTGGGTGATTGTGTGATCCCTGCCCAGTGGTTTGGGTGTCCCTACCTTAGTTCACTGGGCGTTGGGCTGTGAGAAATTTGCCATCCTGAAGGGGGACCAACTGTTTTTCATCGACGCCAGTGTTGCCGAAATCTGGAATAAAACTCCTTAACAGCAATGAGAAGTTAAGAAGCAGGCACTTCTTTATTGCAGCGCTGGGCACACAGGGGATCACTCCACCTAGTGTGTGCGCCTGTCTGGTTTAATCATGCAGGTTAAATACACACCTGTTATACATATTCACTAAATTTCTGGGAAATGTCATACATAATCATCAACTGTCCAATAAATCATTAGCATATGTAAATGTCCCTTTTATGCAGGCGTGGTGAAGTCTCTGGTGGTCTTCCATAGTCTTCCTCACTTTGTCCAATAGTTGACCTCTCTTAGTTTCTTAGGACAAAACACTACAAACTAACAAATCGGTCAAAGTTTCTATGGTTAACTAATTTTAGACAATACTTATTTTCTTATGACTGTATACAGCACATTTTGTATGTTCCTAAGTTTCGATGACTACATTGCGAGCTTCAAACCCCTATATTCTACAGTCTTTACCTTTTGATCAAACCCAGCTTATATAAAATTTTAACTTATCAGAATATTTGTAACACTAGCGTGTGACTCCACAGCCCCACAGGCTCCCCCAGGCTGGGGCTCAGGGAGGGTTCGGGCTGTCCTGAAGCCAAACGACTTGCTGAGGTGCAGTCCTGCTCCAGACATCGTGAGGTGGGAAGGACTGGCTCCCTGTTGACCACTTATTTCCCCTGGTTCCTCCAGCCCTGTCCATGCACCAGCCTGCAGATGTTTCTGTTGCCACCCGGGTGGAAGGGTTACAACAATGCTGTCTGCTGTGCTCAGGCTGAGGCTTGCAGAAATGCTGCTGCAGGGAAAGGATGCTCTTTATGGCTCTGCTAGTTTTTACTTGGTGAGGTTGAGCTCCTTTACAGCCCTGCTTTATGGGTGGGATCACGGCTGCTCCACTTGTAGCTTTTGTTTTGTAGACTTGCTTTGTCCCAAGGGATCAGGTGTGTTTCTTGGGGAGCCGCTTTTACTCTGCTCCACTGAGTCTTGCTGGGGTCACTGGTCAGCAGTCTTGGAGACAAATGGCGTGTGCTGTATGGAGACAGACAGGCAGATGTATATGTTATGCACTTGGAGCCCTGCCCAGGGGAACATGGAAAGCAGATGTTGGATCAGTGACCTACTGGATAAGCCATGGGCCCTCGCTTCCTCCTGTGCCTCTGTGGTCTGGCTTGGACAGAGCTGGAGTTAGTAACTCTGTGGAGGCTCGGTGAGTTCAGCACAGCCCTGACTGGCTCAGCTGAAAAGAGTGTCTGTTCTTTTTAAAGTCTGTATAGCAGAAAACCAGTTCCAAAATCATCTTAAATAGGAATTGAAGCATGATCAGGAAATTGAGATGCTCTGCTACCTTTTCCCCATTCTTAAGGTAGCCTGGAGGCTGCTCTAAGTTATCCTGGGGTGACCATGGGCCAGCTGGAGGTAGCTGGGGTGTTGGACCCTCCTCTGGTAGTCTGTCCTGCCAATCCAGACCCACCCCCACTCATTAAACACCACTTGGGGCCAATATTGGTTATCTGGATTTAGGAGCTAGCCTCTGGTCCTTTTCCATCTGCCCACCGAGCTAGACAAAAGCTGAGGGTTTGGGTCAAATCTTCAGATCTATTTGAACTTCAGACCCAAAGAAAGACCCAAATGGGCAGGATCCTTGGCTGGGCTCCACAAACTTTCCTGACTTCCATTAGCGAAGTGATGCTTTTCCATCGTGTTATCCTCTGCTGTGTCACCTAATACTTGCTCACTAGACCATGATAACAAAGCAGTAAGTGTAGTATCTTGCTCTGGACTATAAAAGAGGCTCCTAATTAAACTCTATACAGGGCTATGCAGCAGTCTGGGCTGCCGCATCGCCTGGGTGTGCTGGCAGTGTTTCTGCGGTTGTGGGTGCGTAACTGCCACTTTGGACACAGGACAGCAGTGCTCACTTTTGATGCAGCCCTGAGCATCCCAGGTGTGCTTGTGCCAGGGCAGGTAAGCTGGGCTGGCCCCAGGGTGTGCCGAAACAGGAGTGCAGCCCGGGTCTGCTGGCTGCAGGGGAATAGCGTTGGGCTTTTGGGTCTGGATTGCCTTCATTTGCTGACCTCAGGGCATGAATATAACAGGAGGATGAGCTGGTAAAACTGGGCAAAGAAACTTTTCCCTCCACAAAACATGAGATCTAGCGATTCCAAGTGTGCTGGGACCTTGGGTGTGTTTACAGCCCAGCCGGGTTGGTGCTGGTGCGAGGCGGCGAGGGTCCCAGTGCTGGCTCTGAACACTGGTGCCTGTGTCTGCCTCGGCGGGGTGTGACATTCCTCCTAGCTCTGGCTCCTGGCTGCAGCTCGGATGTGGCAAAGGAACGGTTTGCTGCAGAATAGGGAGGTGTCTGTGTGAGCCTGCTGGTTTTCTGCTGCCTGAAGTTTCTTTGCTCTTAAAAAAAAAAAAAAAAAATAAAGGAATTAATTTTATTCTGTCTTGCCCATAGACTGTTAAATTTCCAAAGGGGTTTGATGATGTGTGGCTGGAGAGAGGAGACAAAAACATTGCTACAGGGGAGGCATGATCAGTTTTGCTGAGAAGGAAAGCTTCATAGTACTGGAGTGATTTTTTTTTTTCTTTTTTTTTTTCTTTTGGAGTGAGGAACAGCACTATTGTGAAATACATGCTGGAGAGGATGTTTCAAGGGACTTGTGCCTTTCCTGCTCTAACCCATATGTGCAGCTGGAACAGCTTCTGCCCTGGCTGACTTTCAGGGCAGATTAGGAAAACTGCTTGGATCCAAATGCCCTGATTTGGCCCCTCTGAATATGGAGTATCTGAAATCCAGTGGGTGATTTGGGGAGCTAAATGCCCCTGGTATAGGGTTGAGTCCCACACGTGATGGACTGGATGTGTCTGATGGTTCAGAAGGGACTTGACTCTGGAAACCCAGCATCTCAGAGGGGGCTTAACCTTTTGCTAAGGAAATGCCAACGCAGGGTGTGTCATGGTTGACAACACAATTCTCTGGATGCTTTTGGAAATAGTGGTCTGTACTTTCATTTGAGGGTGCCTTTTTTTTTTTTTTTTTTGGAATCAACCAGCTTTATAAAGTGTTTATCTGAAACATCCCTTTCCTACCAGCTCAGGAAAAGGGCAGCCTTGTGGGACACTTGCAGTAGCAACTCCTTGCTTCTGTTTTTGGCTTTTACCCTCTTACTTTGCACCTCTGGGAAGATTGTGTTCTGATTCTCACTTTCATTTTCTATGAAATGGAGATAATGGCAGAAGTAAGCAGAGGGTGTATGTAGTAAGGCTGAACAGAGCACTGCGGAGGGCTGAGCTGTTCTCCAGGGAGAGTAATATTTTCTTGATCACAGCTTAGGAAAAAGAAAGTTGTAAGTGATTAATTCAGTGATAAGTGCTCGTATTTCTGAAGAAATTTGTGTTACTGGTGTCCAGGCTGCTTTGGTGTTGGTTTCCCTTGGAAAATGTGTCAAAAACTTCCTTGTAGGAATGTGTGAGGAATGCAGGAAACTTGCAAGCAAATACCTTGGGGATACTTGTAGAAAAGCAGCGCACAATTTTTTAACTGTGGATGACTGATCTGAAGGCTTCAATGTGTGTCCTACTGGGACCTCTGTCCCCACTGAGCAGCTGCCTGGTGGCCCCTGTCACACCAGATGGGTCCAGGGCTGAGTCCTGCTGATGGAGCAGCATGTATGCAGTAACTTATCTGCAAAAAAGGATTAACGGTTTCCCTGGCAGTTGCTCTAGAAATCACCACAAAGCTCTTCAGATCATTTTGGGTGTGCTCCTTATATTTATTCAGCACTGCTGGCCAGCTCTAGCAGTGCATCCTCCAAGTTTGTGGAGTATGTGAATACGCTTAGCTCTATCCCTGACCTCCTTCTCACCTAGATTCATCTCATGACCTTCAGACTTAAATCCTTTTTTCCATATCCATGTGTTTCCACAGCTTTCAGAAAGTTGCTGCCATCTAAAGGGCACAAAAAGGCTGCTTTACAGCTACAAAACTGTGGAGGTGGTGTGCACTGAGTCAGTGTGTCCTGGTTCACAGATGCCTGTGAAGGTCTCTTTGGGATTAGATATGTTCTTCATGCTCTTCTGAGCAAAACCTGTGCCTAATCTCCAGCTTGCTGGATTGTTAAAAGCAATGCTGACTGGTAATGAATTGGTAACCAACTGCCTAAAAGCTTGACTGTGTGTCACTAAAGTGATTGGGGGTTTAGTCATTGGCTTTGCAGAACATCAAGCTCAAGTGTGCTTTGGGTTTGTTCATGGGGATCAGAGCTGTGAAGGGTGGTCCTCAGAGCTGGGCTCCAAGTGAGTCTTAGTCAAAGCCAGAACTGATCTCTGCAGGAGAGCAGGGGGTCCACTGGTAACAGGAAAGTCTGTATTTGTGGAAAGTTGTCAGACTTCTATAGCTTTGTGTGCATAGTTACCAAGCCAAAGGCAAGAGAAAGGTAAGAAGCACAAGCAGACCTTGTGTCCTGAGAAAGCACTGGGTTTGGCTTTTCATGGCTTGTTTGTAGGACTTGGTGAGGGCTGCTTTCCCTTCTGATAAGTGGTCTAAAAATGGGGAGAATTTCCTATGCTGAGTGAAACTGTTGGTTGACAGAAAGCTATCCCAGTTGGCAGATATGGAAGGGGTCACACAAGTGATGACTTTAGTGCTCTGACTCTTTCCCTGTTGTCAAAGCTGTTCACAGCTTCATTTGTTAAAACTGACTTCCCAGCTCTGGATCACAAAGGAGAGGTTTGGGTAGAGAATGGCTGCTCAAACACAAAAGCCAGTTCTCTTGGGAGGGTCCTGCTATGCTCCTGTGGCACTCCTGATAGATATATGGGCCTGTATTTTGCCTTTTAAGATAAATTGTTCTGTGGTGTGTGGCATCCACCAGTTCTGTTCAGGCCAGGGGCTTGCTAACAAGTAGGAAGATGAAATCATCAAGAGGCTGCTTCAAGTGACCTCAATCACTCGGGTCATTCCAGGAGGCTCCCAAAAAGACACAAACTCCACCATAACTCAGCAACCACAACTACTTGAGGGATTTTCTTTCTTGGACTTGTAAAACCCTTACCCTTGTGTGCAGACTACTGCTTCAACAGAAGCATTGCAGACTCTAGGGTGGGGGGGGAAGCTGTGTTGGGGTGTATGGTGGAAACAAAACCAGAATCAGCGATCTGCTGTAGCTAAACCTCTTCAGAAAGTCATTTGAGTAAGTAAATGTGACAATCCATGTGGATAAACTAAGCAGCCCATGTGCAAGAGAGGTCTTGCTGCTCGTCCGCACTGGCCCTTTCCTGAGTTATATTTGGTGGCAGGTCCATGCAGGGTTTCCTTTTATGCCCTCACCTTTGTTCTCTCTTGTTTGTTGTTTTGGAGTGAGGGACCAGGGAGCTCCATCTCTGGTCATTCTGGGTTTCCCAAGGGCGGGGCAGTGGGATGTTCTCTTCCCCTGGAAGATTAATTGTACAAACCCGGTATTTCTGTTCTCAAGGCTAATTTGGCTGGATACTGAACATTCCCGCCCTGAATTTTTAGCGTGGCAGGCGGGTGTCAGAGCCTTGCAGCATCTTCCTGCTAAAAACAGATGCTATTTCAGCCCCTGGCTCACGTTGCATGCTGCATCCAGAACAGCTTGTAGACAGAAAGGCGTGTGCACACACCCTGCTCCTCCTGAATGGCATCTCCGGGGAATGCGGGCTGCATCGTGGATGTGTGCTGGGCTTTCACAACATGCACGTTTAAGGTAGTTGGGTGGCGAGATGAGCTTGTCCATCCACTTCTGCTCCATTTCAAAGGGCCAGGTTGCTCCTGAAGGGTTGGGGTTTGCAACCTTGGGTCCAGCAAAGCCAAAAGCAGGGCTTGGACATCACTGGAGCAAGGATTTTTGTGCACAAAGCAATACTGCTGGCTTGGAGTTGTGAAGATATTTGGGCAATGACATGTCCTGTGGGTCTCCAGCTGGAGTGAAGTGCTGCTCGGTGGGAGGCAGTCTGGGGCCATGTGAAACTCCAGCCAGGAGTAAAGGCATGTCTGGGAGAGCATGGGCCAATATAGCACCCTGTGGCAGGAATGCCGTGCTTGAGGCATGGTGTCACTTCTCAGGCTGGCAGAGCAGCCCACTTGCTGATCGGTGGAGCTGGCTGGGAAATGTTTCCCTGTGCTAAGGAGAATTTCATGACAAAACGAAAACAAACAGTACAAATTTTCCATTTTGAGAGATCATTTTAAGCTAAAGGCAATGTCTTCTGTTCTCTTTCCTGAGCAGGTTTTTGATGCAAAGTGGATATTTTCCAGTTGGAGTTTTTCATCTTGCCAAAAAGTCAACAACTCTGAAAAGCAGATTTATTCCAGAGAAATACTTTCTAGCTGAAGCTTTTTTCTTCCCAACTCATTTTCAGCCAGCTCAACTCATTATTGCTGTTGAGATTGGATGTTGCCTGATCTGAATGCCTTTGTACAAAATTCTTTTTTCCATGACTAAAGAGTGGGATGTTAGTTAAAAGCAGAAAAAGCATAAAGCAGAAGAGTCTCCATCTTCAGAGTTATTCAAAGTCTGACCTGACTGTCCTAAGCAACCTGCTGTGGGAAGGCAAGTTGGAGTAGATTATCTCCAGAGGTGCCTCCAGCCTCAGCAGTTCTGTGAACCACTGCAAATAAAGCAATGTGCTTTAAGATTTAGGGGCTGCCCTGTGAAAGGGAAGTAGTGGAAACCACAGACGCTTGACCTCTTGCTCAGTGAAATTCTTTCTGGCCACTGCTAGAGATAGTGGTTTGCAAACACAGCTTCTTCATGGTACTTCTAAAACCTTGTTACATGGCAAGGTCAGATGTGCTGCAGAGGTTGGGGTCTGTTAGCTAAATGCAGTTCTTGCTCCAAATTGCTTCCAGGCTGGGTAGGCAGGGAAGAGAGGAGAAAGCCTGGCTGAAAGCTTTGCCTCCTTCTAGCCATGGAGTTGTGGAGAAGCTATTTTGTGGCTGCCTGAGCCTTCCAGGAAATCCATGGAAAAGTAGCTCCATCCCTTGGTCCTCACCTGCTGGAAACTGCACAGCTACATGAGGTCCCTTCCTCTTTGAGATAAATTTCTATCCCAATGCCTTGGCCAGCAGGCAGATTGCTTGTAGGTGGTCTGCATGCTGGAGCTCAGCCCCCTGTCTGGGTACCAGACTGTCTCTGGTGTAGGACCACAGAGCACTTCATGCTTCCACCTTCAGTGCCACGTCCTGGTTGTGGGGTAACAGCAGCCAACACCACTGAAGGGCTGTTGCTGACTGACACGGGTGGAAGTGTTCCCTTAAGGGAAAGGTGGCCTCTCCCACAGTCCCTCTGGGAGTGAGCAGGCATCGCCCTGGCTTTTGGACCAGGCTGCTGGGTAAGAAAGGAGATGTTTTCTGCGTTAACTTTTGATCTGATCTTCTCTGTTCAGCCTGCAAGTGAGAAACCATTCACAGCCAGAAATGGGGATGTCCATTCAAATGAATATTGGAGATGGTTTCTCCAGCAGCCATTCACAAGCTGTTAGTGGGGAATTGCCAGGGCAATATTTGTGTTGCTGATGAACTATTCAGTGTGAACAATTTGAGCTCTCCTCATCAAGCTCTCCGAGTGCTCCAGCCAGCACAGGGAGCTCCCCTGGGGTTATCAAGCTGAACTTGGAGTCTGGGTCCAAGCTACCCTGGGAATCTTGCACAATCCTTTCTAGATTGCTACACACGTGTGCTGTCTTCTACTCTTGTGTTTTGCTGAGTCATGTTATAGTATGTCTCAGTAAAGGGGAAATATGTGGCTTCCCTGAGTAATCTGCTTCCTCTCTGTTGGGACTACAGACAGCAAAATAGGGAGGAAGGTCCAGGGAGGGGGAGAAAGAGGGACCCCAGAGCATCCTCCTTCTTCCTTTGGGGTGCAGTAAGAGTCACAAGCCCAACAATGGTCAAGTTAACATTATAGCTGTTTTACATGACAAAAAGACACCACAAAACAGCTGGGTGGACTCTTTGGCATTGCTAGGTACTCTGTGGTGTGCTTCACAGATGTGGAATACACATGATCCCATCCAGGAGTTTTTTCACAGGAAAGGTGGTCTGAATTTAATTGGCCAGATAGAGCTAACTGTGGTTGTGGCATTAGATAACTGAGTGAGCATCAGTAGAAATGACTCTTCAGCAGTTAATGTTGGCTGCCATCAGGATCTTGCCTATCAAGTTAAGTTTACTGCAGAGGCTAATAGCACAGTAATTAAGGTAAAACAAATATTAGCTTGAAGCTGTGCCTGCAACTTGAATCACATAGCTCTACTTTTGATGTGAAGCTTGATTGGAAAACCTTATGTTTAATTTGTGTTGCATTAGTCTGATGGCAGCTGGTTTTGTGGGCTGAGCGTGAGCCAGATCTGCTGCTGTCATAAAGCTCTGGCTCCACTAATGCAGCACTGATTTATGCTGGGTGAGGATTGGGGCCAAGTCTCCTTGCTGTATTGGTATAACCTGTATGATTCAGGCATTTGCTGGGGTGTTGTTTGAGGACAACCAAATAGTAAGGAGGCTGTGAGGAGGGAGAAAATGCTTTTTTCCTTCCCGTGGGTCAGTGTTTTTATTTGTTCTGTTATAGACAGGCTTGTCAGTAGATGAGGCCAGATATGTGCATGGATTTTAGTTTTTGTTGTGCTTCAGCATCTCCCTGTACCTGAATCTGTGTTAAATGTGGGAGAAAATGCCTGGGGCAGGGAAAATGCTTACCTTCACCATAGCCAGAATGTACTGGGTGGTCACATAGGACACAGGTGCAGAGATGCTCTGGGTGGGCAGCTGCCAGGGAAGGAGGTAGAAAGGACCTCTGGGAGCAGCAGTGCATGCCATGCCCTGGGGCTTGCTGCTCTCTTCCACAGCAGCAAATTAATCACTCCTATTTGCTGAGAAACACAGACTGATGTCAGCTCTAGTTATGCCTGACACTCTCCTTATGCAGCCTGCCTGCTTGTGTGACAGCCTCTTCAGCCTTGGCAGAGCCAGGCTTCACAAGATCATGAGCAAGCCTGAGGTTTGCAAACATCCGTCTGAGCCCAGGTCTGAGCTGTTTCTCTGGATGAGAGTGGACTTCAGGGGAACATCCTAGTCTTCAACCCCATCTCAGCTTTATGCTCAGCCTCCAGATTCAGAGCATTAGCCCTGAGGCTCTCTCATCCCCATGGCACATCCTGGACTTAACTCAGCTATGTGCAGTACACGTGGCGTAGCTTTTCTGGAGGCAGCGAATGGCTTGGTGCAATGTGGGTTTGGTGCATGACCCCGTTTGCATGCTGTTGGATGATGAAACTAAGTGGGCTGCTGTAGAGTATTTTGGCCGTGATGATTGAGAGCCCAGCCTGGAGACCTACCTTGGGAGGTGCTGATCTCTACCTGGATTTTGGTTTTTGGCTTGCCTTGTGTCAAGTTTTGTCTGGGGCTTCATACCTGTGGAGAGAGGGCAAGTGGTATGTTGTGTGGGGGAATCACTTGCTGAGAAAATCCACTTTCCCTCGTGTTCAAGTCCTTAACCTGAGTGCAGTGCCTTCGCAGCACTTTTCTGCTGTGGGAATAACATGAACTTTTGACTCTTTCTGACTAATACTTAAAGCTGCTATCCCTCCCTGCCTGTGCTGCCAGCCTGGTTTCTCTCCCTTCATTTTTGTGATTTCATCTGATCCCAAATCTAGTCCTTGCTATGTGCAGAGGAACCATGGTGTGTTTTAACCACCAGCACTGGGATTTTTACTGCTTGTATGAGTACTGGAGGTGTCGGACCTGTAGCAGGATGCCTGGGAGGGCATTGCAGGTGACTGCATGTTGCAGCCTCCCTGAAGCAAACTAACTCCATATACTTGTGCTCCCTGTGTAAGAGGAGCTTTGCGATGTGGCTGTGACAGCTGGAAGCTCAGTGTTTGCTGCCTAAATATTGACCTGATTAGTTGGGGAAGGCTTGAAGGAGTCTGCACTGCTAGCTCAGAGCTGCTGGGGTCTTGTACAGAAGCTGTGCTCTACTCTGGTTACAAGACTTGGAGCATCACCACTGAGGTGCATGTAAGCCCTGCAGAAGAGACTGGGCGTGTCTGCTGAAGAAATCTGGATGGAAAATGTTGCATTGAACTGGTCATCTTGCAGTGAAAAATGACCATCCTTTCAGGGACATACTGGCTAATGTCTTAGGAAAGTGATTACTAGGAAAAACGTGGTCATTACTTGTACTTTGGTAGCACTGGGACTCTACTTAGCTCTGCTATTCCCCACTGTCAGACACCTGAAGTAGAAACAACAGGGTGATGCTGGACCAAGAAAGCTTGTATTGACTTCTATCAGCTTGTTGCTGATAAGCAAAAGAGTGAAATTTGGGTCTGGGGAGCTGGGAGGTGAAAAACTTTCTCTGGAAAGCTTTCCAAAGCTTGGCCTTTGGATGTCAGAAATAACGCATACCTTGAGAGTGGTCACAGGGTGGCCTTACTCTTGTCACCATGTGTCTTGCTGTTCTCCCTGCTCTGGTACCTCTGTGTTACCAGTGAGAGCACTTGGGAAGGTGCCATGGCATTCCTGGGGGATTAATTTGGAGGCAACATTAGAAAGTATAACCCCCTATGCCCTGAAAGCCACAAACACCAGGATTTATGGTGGGGTTTCCAGCAAACCTATCACAGGAGTGTCCCATGCCTGTGTCATAACGTGTTGGTGGAGGAAAGAAGTGCAGGAAAACTATGAAAGCTCCATTGTTTTGTACATAGGGAATAGTGTCTCTGACTTCTCTGGGAAGATTTATATGGGTGAAATTACATGTGTGATTAAGCTTTGTGGAAGATCCAACTCACAGCAAGGTTTGCTGCATGGCTTAGTCAGTGTGAGCTGTGGGAGTCTTGCAAGAGTCATTAAAACAGAAGCTGCACCTAGTCCAGCTCATTTCCAGGCAAAAATCACACTGAGTCACAAAGTCTAGCTCAAACTGTACAGTCTTTACAGATGTATATATTCATAAACACATGAGGTATCCTGGCTCTTAGTCTCTACAGTAGAGCATCCCATGGGGCTTCCAAGGGGGTTGCTCTAGCTGTGACTGAGGTGTATGGCTCTACTGCAGTGGGTTTATCTTTATTACCAGGGTGTTGACAAACATCAGAATTGAAATGGGGGGGTATGAAAGACTGCAATGTATAGGATAACACTGGGGTGCTTTTAACACAACTTGGGTTAAGGGGAAACATTGATAGCAAGCCCCCAGGCTGCTCGGTTGGGGTCAACCTGAGATATGAGGGGTGGCAGGTGTGGAAATGCAGCTTAGGAGGATGCTTATGTAGGGACAGATTTGTCACTGTGGCCTCAGGGAATGGCCTGTCTGAGCTTGCAGTGGGGTGGTGATGGTGGTGGCTTTTCCCTGGCAGAGCTGGGTGGTCTGGGAGGGTGTAGGAGCCTCCCCCAGCACTTAGTTGCCAAATGGAGTCTCCTCCCAGGTCAAGCCCACTGCATTGGTCCAACCAGCAGTGGAAAGAGACCAGAGGGAAACCTGGATGGAGAGGAAAAAGCTGAGGAGCCTCTGTTTCTGTAGAGGTTTTGAAGACACTTATGGCCATCAGTGCTTTGAGAGCTCTGGAACAGTACTTACTGCTGTCTTGTCAGTAGCTATCTCTGCTTTGCAGTGGTCAGAGTTAAGTTTCTTGTGCCAACAGCTGTTCCAGGCAGCTCTGCTGGAAGGTGCAGTAGAAGGTCAGAGATGTGGGCATGTGATACTGGTTGCGTCCCTTCCCTGCCACAAACAGGCTGCCTTAATGTTGGGCACTGGGTGAGTTGTTAGTACACTTCTGAATTGTTCTACCTCTTAGTGGAAATCTGTATCATGTTTTTGTCTTTGAAAACAAATTAGTTTTTTTTTTTAAAAGATGCTTTTGGGAAGCAAAAAATCAGACTTGATTGCACAAATGTGCTCGTGTGACAAACATTTACAAATGTGCTCATGAATATTTATATACATCAACACTGAAAGTGTTGATAACACTGCCAATTATTCTGAAAGTCCTTTTCTGGTAAAGGTTTTTGTGGATGAAAAATATTGCCCGTCTTTCCTGTTTGGTCACTGAGGTTCAGTGTGCAATAGCAACATTCCCAAACAAGCACTGTGCATATTAATGAAACTTTGTAGAGCTTGCTATTCCATCCATTCACATTGCAATAATTAGGTAGGTTGTGTGTTGGTCTAATCAGCTGTGTGTGCCGCTGCTTCATAGCCTGGTGTTACAGCATGCAAAAGACAAATGTGAATTCCTTGCACTCATTCCTCACAGCCCTGTTCTTTGTACAGTTTGCACAAGCAACAAATTAGAGTGTGCTGTATTGCGGGGTGTTGGATTTTGGATGGGGATAGATACTGCAGTCCTGCAGGCTTTGAGTATTTGGCCCCCTTCCCTAGTGTGCAGCTTATCCTGAAAAAGGCACTGAAGGCAAATAAAACAGGAGAGAGAGGTTATTCACTCCTTGTTTGGGGCTGCAAAGTGTTAACTGCTGCCCGAGCTCATAGGCCAGTGTTATGGCAGTTGAGCAATCTGGGATTTATTAGGGAAACTCAGACTGGGAATTAAGAGAGCTCCAACCAGTAGGAAAGCTTTCTTGGAGGTTTGAAGCGAATTTTCTTCAAGCTAAGCACGGATTTGAAGTGGCAATGCCAGAATTTCTTGCAGGGGCCTCTGGGAAGCAAAGGACGAACAGGCTGATCTGTTTGAACTGTCCTACCAGCTTAGCATGGAACTTTTATTGCTCTGTGTCTCCCTCGCCAGGGCTGACAAAGCGCCCATTGTTCGCCCGGGCACTGCTTCCTCCTCCGCACCCCGTGGAGACCGCGGCCGCTGACTGATTGTGCCCTTGTTCCCCGTGGACAAGGAGGTTAAGTGCTCCCTGAGGGTGCACAGTGTCCCAAAGGGATCAGAGGTGTAAAACCGGCTGGAGAGATGGCTTACGGCCAGATGTTGGGGACTAGGAAGGGCTCCTCTTGCTTCCTGGAGGAGGTGGCTTTTCTCTCCATCTGGGCTTCTCTTCAGAGGGGGGCAAGAATTAAAATGGAATGGGTGTCCATGGGAAAAAAAAAAGCCTGTGAACTGGGAGAAATAAAGCACATGAAACTGTGGAGCAGGCAGCTGCAGGGGATCTGGATGGTGCTGGGGCAGGCTGTGGCCAGTGCCTTGGGGAAACAGGAGCTGATGCTGAGTGCCAGCATGACTGGGACCGGTTGCTTCTCTAGAATGCCTCTGGCAGACGTGGCTGCAGATCCACTCTGTATTTTTGCTTTCCTCCCTCAGAGTCTCACAGTTAACTGGGAAAATATTATTCTGCCACCTCCTCTGCCGCTCCCCCCCCAACATGAGGTCCTCGTGCACCCCTTGGCCAGCACGAGCCAGGCTGCTCCGCCGCCGGCACAGTGCCATGCTGTTCCCGGGATCTGCCCTCCCCGTGCTCGGTGGGATTCTGTGCTTTCTGCTGGCAACAGCGGGGTCACGCTCGCTGCAGGAGAATGGCGTGTTTATTTTCTGTGTGTCTTCAGCCGTTTGTACCAGGGCTGTCCTAAAACGACCTTACCGCCCTGGCCACAAGCTATACATGTTCAGGAAGGGGAAAATGTTGCGGATCTCCAAATGAACTTGGAAGGTCTCTGTAATCCTCTTGCTGCTGAGTGGGTGAGGTGGGGAAATGCCTGTAAACAGCAGGAGGTGCGTGATGCCCTGGTGTTTATGGGACTTTCATCCCATAAACGGTGGCTGCTGTGTCAGGGATGGGTTTATCTGGTGTTTTGCTTGCGCAGAGGTGTTGCTCTCTTGCCAATGATGGATGTCAGCTTTTTTTCCCCTGTCCCGACTGCTTTCCAGCAGCACCCATGGTAGCTTGGCTGCCTGCAGAGGACAAGCTCTACCATCTGTGGGCAGAAGGTGCCTTAGGGGTGTGAGGAGCTTCAGGATGAGCAGCGTGGTGGGGGTCTGTGCCAAACTCTTCCAGTCTTTGAGGTGGCAGGGGTTCACAGAGGGCCAGGCAGCAGGTGCATCCATGTACCTTTATGAGCTTGGAGAAATCTCTGTACTTTTGGCAAGAAGAGATGGAGAAGAGCGCTGCTGTGTTGTATTGGCACCCTGTCTGCAGTTGCTTGTGTGTTTGGTTGTTTCTGGTCTGGTGCAGGAAATATTTTGGGGCAAAACTGTCTTGTGTAACACTTCCACAAAGACAGTGCTAAGAGGTGTCCTCAGCCCTGTTGGGAACAGCACCGATGAAGCAGCACCCCATGTATCCTGGTCCTTGCTGGGACAGGAGCATGTGCATGGAGGGGGAGCTGGGCTGGCCTGGAAGCTGGTGTGGGCTCAGTGCCCCTCTTGGGGGTGGCTAAAGCTGGAGACTCGTGTGGGATGAGCCCAAGACAACCTGTCCTGGCTCCCAGGCTGTGGCCTGAAACATGGTACATCAGCTGGATGCAAGATGACGGACTGGAGATCCTCAGCAGAGTGGGGGTGGGAGCTGCAGTCCCATTTGCAAAAGGGGATGCATTCGGCAAATGGATTCCTGCAGCATTTGCAGTGCTTCCAGGCATGGGTGCAGCTGCGTGAGCCCTGGTCCCTGGTGGGGCACCTCTGCCCCTCTGGCTGCTGCAAGCAGTAAGGGCTTCTCGGGGGTAAAGGGTTTGGGGGTGTGGGGGGGTTGTGGCAGCAGCAGGGCAGGAGGTGGATACAGAGCCACATATGAACATCTTGTCCTTTGCATCCTACTTCATCTGTTGCTTCGGAGCGCGGGCCATTGCGTCTCCGAGGGGGAAAAAATGCTCAGAAATTCCATGGACCCTTCAATATCGTTTCTGTTTTACAACGAGACAAAAAAGGTCCCTTTGTGTGAGGGCTGAAAGAAATAGCCCAGTCCCACAGCCTCCCCAAAATCTTAATGTCAACTATTTGCCTTCTTGTGTTTTCACATAAACAAGCACTTTCTCCTGAATATCTGTGCTCTGGCTGTTCCCCCAGCTTGGTATTCCCCCTGCTCGGTGGTGCCTGCGGGACGGACAACCCAGCCCCCCCATTCACCTCCCAGCCAGGCTTGTGCGGCTGGAGAGATGCAGGACTAGCTCGGGGGAATGTGGGACGGAGTAGTGACTAAAGCTGGGTTTGGAAGGAAATGAACAGTTTGATCTGCTTTTAATTCAAGGGACTGCTCCTTGTCTGATAGCAGGGGGCAAGCTCTTGCTCACAGATCTGAGCACAACTATCCCTGTTTACGCCAGCCTGGCCCCGTATCTTGTTCTGCTCTTGCCAGGGCATCACCCACCCATCCTGCTTTGGGGTCAGATGTTCCCCTGGTTTAAGTGACTGTCAAATTAATAGCACTACACAGATTGCAGCAGCTGAGAAGCTGCCCCTTCTATTTTGATTGATGTTTGCATATACACACTGGAGCGTCTTGGGTGTAACACTGAAGACTTCTTTGCCGGAGTCCACCTTTTTTTTTTTTCTCTTGTGTTCCCTTCCCTTTTATAAGAAGAAAAATTAGAAGCAAAAAAAGGGCTATAATGTTGTGTCTGCAAAGTAAAAATGAATTAGACTAAAATGTGAGTGCCAGCAGCGTTCCTGTGGTTATTGTTCATTCAGCTGTGCTACACACGTGTGCTGCTCCGTGTTCCTGTTCCCGGCTGTGTAACCTGATATATCACTGGGTGCATTGTAAAACACGTCCCGTGAAACTTGGGGGATGCAGTGCCTGCAAAGTGCTGCTGCTGCAGAAACCTTAAATTTTGTTTCTTTTGTTCCACTGTCAGTTTTCAAAACTTGGGGCTGTCGGGGGTGGAAGCTGGTCCTGGTAACTGACTGTGGATCCTGGGGTTAGGGCAGCGCTTGGTAAGGGAGCTCTGGAGAGAGGAGAGGTGGTGGAGGGGATGTGATCCACATGGGTTCGTGCCTTACCTCCTCACCTCAGCACCTGTTTGGAAGTATTCGGGGTGATGTGATGGTACCTCCTGGCCTGGGGCAGGATCTAGGCCAATTACTCTTGTGCCATCATAGTTTACCCCATGGTTCAATTTCAGTGGATCCAAAGCCCCTTGAAGGCGATGGATGGGCATCTGTCAACTCTACCTGATGTTAGATCAAACCCATCCTGGAATAAACAGAAATAAAACACTTGTCAAGCTATTTGTTTCTTCTATTAGCTTTTCACTGTGACCTTAGCACCCAGGCAGGATTTCTCCCCTTCCCTGAGATCTGTCATGGGCATCCTGAGTTCCCAAATCTGCCTTGCTGCCTCTTCTATTGATCTCTTCCTCCTTCAGCTGTTTCAGAGCCTGTGATCATCTCTTTCCATCTTTATCACACAGCTTCCCAGTTCACATGCATGGGGAGGAGTTTGGGTTGGAAGCAGTTCATGGAGAACTTCAAACAGTAAAATCAGATGAATGAATGAATAAAGGGTAGTTTTGTTGCTCTTATCCTTTCATCAGCTTTATTTGGTTCCCAGCAGTTCATTTGGCAATTGCCATTCCATCTGGCTTCTTGCTGAGGGTCAAATTAAAATCCTGCTGAAGATTAGAGCAAACTGCTGTTGAATTGTGTAGGACTAGTAAGGTCTGAAGTTGACTTCTGGCAGAGTAGCACTCACTTCTTTTCATGTTGCTTTAAACTGAGAGGTTGTAAAACCTTTGGACAGGAACCTTGGAGGCAGGAAATTCCCATCCTGAGGATCCCCCAGCAATGCAGGCTAAGTGAAGCTTGTAAAATACAACATTAAGATACACCCAGTGGTGTTTGTCTGCTTTCTTGGAAGAATGGATGTGGTCTTCCCCCAGGACATGGGGATGAGAAAAGGACATCAGCTGCTGATGTATTCCCAACTTAGACCGGCAGTTTTCAGTGCTATAATTCTATTTGGTTGTAGAAAAATAGATGTTCCAGTTCAAATGAAAAATCCCGTGTCAGTGGAAGTTGACATGATCTCCATCTCATGCCCACTGCAGCAGGCAAGACCCTTTCCACCGACTTGGGTGTCCTGCGGACTGGCCTGGTGCTGCAGGAACGCATATGCCTGCATGCTGCTCGGAAGGGACGTGCTGCACGGGTTCCCATGTCCAGCGTGCACCAAGTGTTGCATCTTCTCCACCCCGGCCTTTGGAGATGTCGGCTCCTGCAGGACAGCGTACCCCAGCCAAGAATATGGGAACCACATGGCCAAAGCCAAATGAATGGGAACCAGAGGTTGGGGGCCCAGAGTCTGTCGGCAGGGGCTGGCTTAAAAACAAATGAAAGAACAGAGGAAAAAATAGTTCTAATTATTGTGAACTTTTAAAAACACAAAATAATAAGCTTTTATTTCAGAGTTCCCTTTGCAGCATGTAATTTCATTTCCCCCCATTTGCTTTTACTACTTGCTCTGGGCACTGTCAGAACAACCTGATTTATAAGCGACAGCTTTGGCTGTTTTTCAGGCGGGTCTCTCTAAATATAAGAGTGTGAAAACTGTCCTGCTGCCAGCAACTCTCTTGGAATTAAAACTCGCATGAGTTGTAGCATGAAGCAAAGTGCTGGGTGCTTTATGACTTAAATGTCTTTCACAAAAAGCAACCCTCCCTCCTTTCTCTTGGGATGTTTTTTCCTTTTATTACACAGAATATCTCAACCTGTAGTTGGAGAAAATAAAATAAAACAAGCAGTGGCTGTTACCTTACTGTTTCCCTGCTACCAGCTCCCTTGTGTACTATCAGTAGAGAGTTGTAGATCATGAGGGACATGTTTATTGACCAAGGATTTTTAGCAACGGAGCTTTGGCTAATGTTTTCTTCCCATCCTGTAGAGATAAAGAAAATGAGCAAAACGAAGCATAATGCGATGGCAGGTATACAGTATAACCTGCTAATTTTAAGTGAATTGATGATAATATCCAAAAATTGGGGAAAGCTTTAATTGACAGCCTGAACAAAACTTAGCATGTGCTTTAATTTTCTGGTTAATAAAGAAAAGCTGTGTTCACTGTGTGATGTTACTTCTGTGTATCTGTTTGTGAATACAATCTCTGTTTTTGCCTGTGGAAGTGCCTGGCTTTGGTGGTGCTTTTTTGGATGCAGTTAGAAATTTGGACCTTTGACTGCCAATGTCTTGAAGTTCAGAAGCATCTGATTTGGATTTAAAGTTGGCCACATATATCCCCGTTCTCATAGGAATCATAGTTCTTGTTGGTGACTTCTTTGCTAAAGTTCTGGTATCGCCTGTTTTCATTCAGTGTCTCAAAAGGATCATTGTTTGAGGGAGGGGTCTTTTGAACTCCACTCTGAAGGGTGCTGCTCTGGTATCCAAACAACCTGACTCTGTCTTAATAGCCTGGTTGAACTGAGCAGGCTGGAGGCTCGTGCTGCCAAACCAGGGGGAACCGACTTGAGCTGGGTCCACGGCTCTGGTCTGGCTGCTGCTGATCCAGCAAAGCTGGATAGAGGTGGCAACTTCTTGTCTACAAAGGAGGCTTTTTGATTTGATTTTTTTGGACTGAATGTATTTGCAAATGCCAGGATGCATCTCAGAAATGCTGCTTCTCTGTGGGTGAAGGTGGTGAGACTTCGTATGGCTGTGGGGGAAGGTATGAGGCACTATCCTCCTCTGCCATCCTGTGTTCTGGTGTAGGGAACTAGGGCAGCTCCCACCCAGACCCGAGTCCAGAGAGAGCTCTTGACTTTCATACTTGGTCACAAGTTGACCCAGAGAGTCTGGAGGACACAGTGCAGTGAATTCCCTCTGCAGTAACCTGATGCATATAAAATATAGCTGTAGCCATGGCCCTATGTACGTGGCATGCGAACAATCAGGAACTGTGTCTTTGTGTTGGAAAAGAATGGAAACAGATCTCTGGATCTGAAACTCTACCAGAACTTCAGTGTTTAAGAGGATTTTCAAAGTTGAGGACTGCAGTGCCCCTGTGAAGTGGCCTGGCTGACTCTTCAAAGCAGGTTGGAGAGGTCTTAACATAGAAGGGTTTGCAAAGGTTTGCCAGACAATAAATTTCCAGAAAGAATGGTCACAGGTGTAAAATCAGCATCCTTGTAAAACACACACTGTATATACATGTGTCTTGAACCTAAGGCTGTCCTTGAATAAATTCCACTTGACATGAAGCTGGAAGTCTGGTCAGCTATGAAGTTAGGAAGCTGCAATCTGATCTGAAACTGCACTTGCCTTGCAAGCCCAAACAGGTTAACCTTATCTGCTATAGAGTATGGCAGGTCTTTACTTGCCTTGAGTAGTAGATGTGCTACTTGGCCCCCATCCTAAAGGGAGCTGCTCAGCGCAGTCTACCCCATGAGCAAGACGGAGACCCCCGCACTGCATAGCTGGTCGCAGGTTGCTACTGCCTGCCAGGTTGGGTGGGCAATGCTGGAGGGTTGCCCATTGCTCAGGAGAGTTAGGTCAGTCTCCTGAATTATTCTGTTTAGATACTCTTCCATTGATGACAGTAAAAAAATAAAAATCAGAGTTGATCAATGCTGCTTTTGTGGATGGGGTTTTCAAAAACGTTCACTCCTACCGAAATCAATAGGGAATTTTTGGGTTGGATGAGTTTTATTTCAGGAGGAAAAAGTTAAGCTAACACAGGGTGTTTTTACAGTCCCATTCTAGATATTACATCCTTCAAGGCCCTCTTTGGAAAGCTTCCAGGTGGGAGATTTTTTTTGGCCTTATATTCTGGGGCTGGCACTTTCAGCAAAGGCGCATGAAGTTCAACACTGCAAAACTGAATTTTTCAGAAATGTCTGTGTACTGTAGGGGCCTGGTGCTCATCTCAGGTGCTCTCAGCTGTCTCAAATGAAAGGCAATACCAAGCTGGCTTTACACCAATACCAATACACCTGAGCAGGGGAGGTGCCCCAATGCCCTTGGTCTCATAATTGTTTTTAGCCATTGTCTGATCTTGCTACTTCAGTCAGGTTCTGCCTTTATATTTGGCATTGGCTACTTATCCCAGGGAAGGTAATGAGTGAATTCAGGCACGTACTGAGTTTGAGACCCAAGGGAAGCGCAGGATGGGATGTGGATGGAGAGTCTTGTGCAATCTGATTGCATCTTCTCACAGTGCCCTACTGCCAAGGACGGACAGCAAGAGCAGATGGTGAAGAATGTGAGGTGGAAACAGAGATGGGAGGGGAATGTGTGGTTTTGGAGGGGGGAAATCTTGCACTCGTGGCTGCAGGGAGCAGCCAGGCTGGTGGTTGTACTTTACATGAGGAGCTGTATTTCCCCGGGGGTTGGTCTGCAGGTGGCTGTGCAGCTGGGCTGATGGCTTGTGACGATGGGCTGGGGAGACGTGTGCCTTGTCTCAGCTGCATCGGGTGGTGTGTGGCAGGCCAGACCTGATGCTAAGTTGGTCCCTGTGTTATCAGGGTACACTGTTAGGGTCAGGTTTGTCACTGGAAACCACAGTCTGGAGGGAATGTGAAAATCCCACTGTGGTGCTCCCCAGCGCGTGCTGGTGAGATCCTGAGCTGGCATTGGGATAGGAGAGGAGTGTGTTGGAGCACTTCCCACTGGAGCGGTTCATGAGCAGATATCTCTGTGTGGACAGCTTCAGATAAACCCCAGGCAGGGTTTGCAGAGGCAATGGCAGGCAATAATCCTGTTGCTGCGGTGGGAGGAAGTGGACCCGATTCTGCTCTGGAAAACCTTTACCGGGACAATCCTGGAGACAGGTCTCAGTAGCAGGTGCTTATGAAGCAAAGGAGCCGATATGCTTAGAGGATTCCCAGGGATGTTGTGAAGCCTTTTCTCCCTGGGCTCTGAAATCACTTCCAGGCCAGTAGCCAAGCACAAGCTGTAAATAACAAATGATGGCTGATGATCCCCTCTCGTTTTGCTCCGAGATGTTGTCAGCTCTGGGCTTTCCCTTGGCATCTTCTCTCCAGTGTTTTGCATTCCCATCTTCAGCTCCCAGTGCTGTCGTAGTGTCTGGCCGTCTCCCGTCAGGCTGTTGGTGTGAACTTGGTGTGAAGGAGTCGCTTCTGTGGCGGCCTCCACAGGGATGTAATGCAGGAGAAGCTCAGGGATCCAGGCTCTGTGGTCAGGGTGATGTTTGTGTCTTCTCTCCCTGGGACTTCTCTAGTCATTGCTGGTTCAGAAAGGGCCAGAGATAAGCTCAGAGGAGAGATGTCTGGGATTTGCATCAGCCTCTGTCTCAGCACTCCAACATGGGCAACTTGGAAGGCAGATCTTGTGGCCTTATCTGAGGTTCTTTGCACCAAAGCACCTACAACTACACAGGAAAATCTGGTGATTATCCAAACTTTATCCTGTCACCAATGTTCCCACCTCATCAAATATCCAAACTGGGGTTGCTGTCCATCACACTGCTTTTTTCCCCTCACCATTTAGGAAATTCTAAAACCCTTTTATTGCCCTGTGAGATGATGCTGTAGCAATTAGGCAACACAGCTGAGCCCAAGGCCCTTTTGAAACCCCAGCCTACACAAATATCACATAAGTAGCGGTATTTATCCAGGATCAAAATAATACTGTGCAAACACTGAAATATTAGGAGACACGCCTAGCCCATGTACATGTCCTCCTGTCCTGAACTTGTGAGCTTAGCTAGCCTTTTCACATCGGGAATTCTTTTTGCACTGGGAACATCTGTCTTGGTGCAGCAAAGGTAAATGTTCCAACAAAAACACCAGGCGTTGCAAGCAAGAGGTGCAGGCTGGAGCCACATCTCAGCACCGTAACCCTTGTCCTTCCCTATTCCACCACCTCGTTGTGCTCATTCCTTGCCTTTTCATTGCACAATTGATTGTTTGGGCGATGGCCTCAGCTAGAGCTTTTTGTTTGCTCCGCAACATATGCAGCACACTTTGTTTCGTGGCTATATGCAGAAACGGCTCACCATCTCCTCATGGCGTGGTCCTCACCCATGTTAAGTTTGTGTTTGCTTTGTTAAGAGCTGGTGCTGCTGGTTTGGCTGTGGCCCTCGCTGTCACCCTCCCTGACCCCCTGGCACCCATCTTGCAGCTGTTTGGGTCCAGCCTGGGAACAGGCGGGGAGGTTTCGCCGTGCCTCTGGGGCGCACAGCGTTCTTTCCACAGGCTTTGTTACTTGTGAATTAAATTTATAGCTCAGCCCTGTGCGGTGGCTGGGTGCCTGAGTTTCACTCGGTGTGTTTATTCATTTTACAAAGACCTGAGCTATGGCCTGTAAAAGTGGGGAAAAGGGCTCCGGGTCAGCTCTTTTTGTGCTTCGCTAGTGTTGTTTGGTGCCTGATCCTGCTGTTTTACCCACCACGTTGCAGTGCTTTAGCTTGCACGTATGCATGCTCGCCGTCACGCCGATGGGTCCTCTGTGGCTGCTGCTCGGAGCAGCTCCTGGCGCTGCTTCCTTCTGCCGAGGCTGGGTGCCCCGCTGTCTGTCCCGGCTCTCTGGGGGATGGACTGAGCCAGAACTCCCTGGTCATCAGAAACTCGTGGAAAATAGTTGAAGTGTCATTTAACAAGATTTTTAACACTCTTGGAGTGGGTTTTGCTGCACGTTAGCCTGATGAGCTGAACTGTAAACCAGCTCTGTAACAAGGGTTAAAACCTCCAAATTGTGAGTCAGAACAGGCATTTGAAGAGACATGGACTATCTCAGCTTGTCAAAATAAACATTTCGTTTAAGCACAGAGTGTGCCACTGTCTGAAAGCTCATAATTTAAAAGAAGACTTTTTTTGGTTTGGCTTTTCCTGATCGTAAAGCTGAGTGCGTGTATGTGTATAGCATAGGTACAGAACGGCTTAACTTTACAGCAGTATGATTGCAGTGAAACTTTTTTGGTATGGAAACTTTTTTCTGAAAACACGTCAGGCTGTTTCTATTTATAAACTTTGCCAAGAGCCTTGCTGCCCGTCAGCCGATCGTCCCCATATGCTGCTGCCCTGCTGCTGGGCCGTCAGCTAGTGCTCCATGGGGTTGTCCTGGCTGGATCTGCTGATGTCTCCCTCGCAGGGAGGGCGGCTGGCTGCTTCTAGAGAGCACAGTTCATGCAGGGGAAGCGAGCAAAGCCCCAACACCCCCCCCTTGGGATGCAATGAAAAACAGTTATTGTCAGCAGGCGTTAGCACGAGTGCCGGGTTGTAGCCGGGACCGCAGAGGGGCCGAGCAGGGGGAGCGCGGGAAGGCAGAGCTCAGCGCCGGCCGCGTTCCCGCAGTGCGAGCGGGAGCACAACTGACGTAAAAAGCAAATTCCTGACGCTTTGCACACCCGGGGCCCATCTGGCACCAGCCGCAGCACGGCCAGAGGCTGCAGGAGTGGTGGCCGTGGTGCACGTTCTTGGGAGCCTGTGGGATGGAGCTTGGTGCAGAAGCCACTGAAAAGGCACTTTTCCTCCCTCCTTCTGTCCCTACAACTTTAGCAAAAGATACTCTGAAGCAGCATGTTTCTTTAAGTGCTCTCCTTTCTCTAAAACTCTAACTCGGAGCTCCAGGGTCTTTGTTTTTAGTTTCCATCAGGAGCTTGTGGTGGGACCTTGGGAGAAATGCTTGCACCTCTGTCCCTGCATGTCCCATCTATGAACACCCAAACCTGGCGTGCTTTTCTGATGAGGACCCTGGATATCACAGCTGAATATTGGAGCCCTAACAAAGCCTAGTGTGTTTTTGTTCTGGGAGTTGCCCTGATATGCATAGCTTGGTCACAAAGGACTGACCCTCTGCAAGAGAGAAGAGGAGACAAGAGGCAGAATTATTCCCTATTTAAAAAAAGAAAAGAAAATAGTGCACAATGAGAGGTAAGGACCAGGCTTTCCACCTACACCTGACTGATTTAGGAACAGGGAGGTGTGTGTGATGTGGGCAGGTAAATCCCACCTGAAGTAGCTTGCCTCCCTCCTCTGTGCTCCTGGCTCAGCTGAGCTTGGAGAGGGGTAACCACGGGCTGCTGTGCCCTACAGGGACATCTGGTGAACAGGGCTATGGAGGTGACAAGTGTTTATTGGCCTCTACTTCTTCATGTGTGAAGTAGTTCATAAAGCATCTAAGCAATAAGATTTAGCACCACTTTGTGGATCGAGCTTTCCACATCTGTAAAGCAAATAGCCTTGTTCTTTAATAGGACCACGTCCTGCCTCTGCTGACCTCCATAGCAGGCACTTCTTGTCCTTGCCTGTTTGAGGGCAACTGAGTCACCTCACCTCCTCTCCTTAGGACTGCTGTGTCCACCATGCATGGGGGACTCTCAAACTGGAAGTATGGATATCTTAAGCCTGATTGCAGGATGGTTGCTCCATCTTTCTGTTCTTCCTTCCCTTCTTGCCTGCTGTTCAGAGCTCGCTACCCACCAGTTTTAAATATGTTGTAGCATGGAAGTTCATTCCTTTGACAGCAACAGCCCTTCAGGGGAGCCTTTATCAGCAGGACTTTCATACCATCTTAACCAAGCTGTTTGTGCTAAGCAAGATTGCATTTTACTACTTCGACTATCTAGTCATAGTTAACCGTTGCATTAAGCAAAGTTAGTAAAAAGTAAAATATTTGAGATTAAAAACTCTGCTTCTGTGATATATAACTCTTACAGGACTAATGACATCTAAGTGAAAACAAGCTGGTTTTATGAAAAGCCTTGTATCTAAAAATACTAATACCGATGATCTCATTTTCCAAGCTCTATTTGAATGCATCTTCCTTTTCTGCATGATTTTTTTTTCTTTGGATTTTCTGCTTTGAACTTTGCCTTGGACAGACATCTTCCCAGGTAGGCTCAGTCTAATCCCTCCAGCCATTTCTACCAACCTTGTGACTTTGTTTGAGGTTCAAGACTTGAGTGATTAAGGGGTTTAGAGCAGAAAGCTGAGACTGGAAAGATCTTCAGTGTGCTCTCATCCTGCTGTGTGCTATCTTGGCCATTGGTCAGTGCTGCAGAAATGAGAACTGTTGATTTCCTCCCTGCCTTTTTTCTTTCCCACTGTGCTTGTTGGTGTAATACTGACCTTCCGCAGCTCCTGCTTGGTCAGTGCAATCACATCCTGTACTCAAGTATAGAAATAAAGGCACAAAGGCTAGAAAGGATGGACATTATCTGTATTTCTTGCATGGGTTATTTGAATCTTGATGCAGAGTAGCTACCTGGTATGGCACTGCTGTCTCTTAGTGCTGCCCGGCCCTCCATGGCCATAGCAAAACCATCACTGATACCAGCCATGGTCTTTGGCTCCAAAGAGCATCCTTGGTGTCATCAAAGGCATCCTTCTTTCTAAGAGTGAAGAAGCCAGGAGGTAACCAGCTGCGCTCTCACGGTGTCTGTTTTTTGGGTTCCAGAGTACGTGCTGCCCTCGGCCAACATGGGTCTGCCCGGCCACCTCATCCAGTGCCACCGCCCACGGCCTGCCTATACCACTTACACGGCCCCTGTGGTCAAGATGCTTGTTGAGCAAGATGAACAGAGAAAGGCTGCATGGAACAGCCCAGCAGAGACAGAGCCAAACGGAGAGGCTCAAGAAGCTGGTTTTGAGGAGGAAACCCGAGTGCTGTCAAAGCTGAGCAGAGGTAGCAGCACCCCTGGGACTGAGGAGGAGTCAGTAGGAACGTCCACAGCTGAGACCAGTTTGCCATCACCTAGTGTTTGCAATAGGGTTATTTTTGCAAGAAAACCTCCCTTGCGTGTGCTACCATGTAGCTCCTTGGCGTGTTGCAGCAAGAAGAAATTATCTGTCTCCAGCTAGAAATGAAGAAAATAAAAAGATGCTCTCAAGTGTTTTCCAGAGTGCATTAAACTACACATGAAAATGGCATTTAACTTTGACTCTTTTCCTAGAAGCCCCCTTTGAATGAAAGCAGACAAGCACAAAAGGTGGTAGTATTGCATTTTGTTCTTGTCTGCTCTCACATCTGGACAAAACCATAACGTTTTCCTGGTGAACTTGCTTCACATGCATTGCTAGCTGTTTGCTGCTTTCCTTCTTGAAAATGCCCCACAAAGGGTGCAGTGCAGAGGCATGGTATGGAGATGCAGATGCCTGCACGCCCACACAGTCCAGCACACACACAGGGCCCAGTTTTCTGTTCTTCTGTGTCTTGTGACCCTGCTGGCATCGGTGCTGAGTGCCAGCAGCAGTTGCAGGGATTTGGCTGAGGGGAATGGCCTCTGGGGACTCTGTGCATCTGCATCCACTTGAGATGTTGGGTGACTGGAAGAAAAGTGCAATGGGAATCAGTGTCCCCTCTCCTTGAAGCTGTATTTTGCTGAAGGAGCATGGACTGGAAGGGAGAGGAGTTTATAATGAGCATTTGCTTGTACTCTTATCCCTTTTCCCTGGCCTGCTTGTCTTTAGGGTGTGAGGTCTGCTCAAGTTGCATTTACTGGACTTTATGTATCTACGCACGTGACACTTTCATGCACATAGGTCAATTAAAAGCAATGTAACAGCAAAGCTGATCAGTCACTGGTAGATGAGCTGCTACTCCTTTTACAGATGAGGAGAGATGCTAAGGTCAAAATTGCTCGGGGACATGATTTTTTGCAAGTCATTAGCCTTATGCGATACTGGAAAGTGTATACCTTAGGGGCTCCAGCTGCTGGTGCATGCCAGTTGAGACCCTAGGTGCTGAGGAATATTGCCAGATTTTTTTTTAAAACCACTTGCGAAGGCATCACCTCATTATTCTTTGCCTGACAGAGGTACAATCCAGTTTTCTAGCACCATCACTATGGCCACCTTCCTTCATTAAGACCTTCCAACTTGCACAATGGAGCCTGCAGGTGCCTCTGACAGTGTGTGCATCTCTGCCGCAAAAGGTCCATCCTGTGCATTGAGCGAGGCAGGGTTCAAATTGGGCAAAATGCCACATGGCTATTCGATTAAAGACTATACCAGCCTGAGTACCCGAGAGGTGGCTTCTACAGCAAGAGCACTGGTAAGGAAAGCACCTAAAAGGGAGTAGGAGGCTCTGGGGAGGTGGGATGGAGGGCGCCCAGTTTAGCCATGGGTGCCTGTATCCCTGGAGTGCTCTCCAGCTGGTAGGGCTCTGCTGGGGATGTGACCTCACGTTTCTCTGGAGTTTCTAACTGGCAAATATGGTTAGGAAGTTTTGTCATGAAGACAGCGAAAGACACCCCTTCCTGCAGGGGTGATCCCTTCTAATTTCGGATTGTACTTCTGCAGGGACTGAACTGGTGTGAGACTGTTTCAACATTTAATGCATTTGAAAGTATTTTCCTTGTGATGGTGAAAGAAAAATTGTCAATTTTTTTCCATCAACATTAAATTTGCTTGAGGAAGCCATTTACCCTGGAAAACTTTAGCAAAGTTATAAACAACTTATCTAATAATCAGGAGTATTTGCTGTTGTGTCTAGTGCGCTGTTCCCAACTGCTGCTGTCAGCTCATGTGATTTTGGCTGAGATGGGACCAGTGCCACTTGACAGCTGAATGCTTTGGGGAAACAGTGTTGGGCCTCTGCAGGAAAAAAAAAGTAAAGAATTAGAAAATGCAACAAAAAAAGAGAAATTACTGCTTTCTATGGATGTATAAATAAATTTGTTCCCTGCCCTATTTAGAGCCCGGGGTAACTCACACCCCTCATGCCTGCAGGCGCAGATGCAGCACGTCACAAGCCCCGTGTTTAGCAGTGTCACTCGCCTGCCAACCCGCGGCTTTGGTCACAAGCCATGGAACTGGGAAGAAATAAATAAACCTTAGTTTCCAGCTCTTCCCTCTGACTTTTCTGTTTGCTGCAAGGGATCCTGGAAAAGGGACGTGGTGACGTCATGTTCTTATCTCCTTGCTGATGCGATGACTACAGAAATAGTTGGGAGACCCAGCTGGGGCTGTGTCTTTCCCGATCGTGTCTGGGGGGACTGTGGGTGCTGTCCCCCTGCACCCCTTTGGCATCCAGCCTCCTGTGCGGGTGGGCTGTGTGGGGCACCAGCTGTAAGGGGGGTTGATGGCTTCTATTTCATAGCATTGGTATATGTCATTAGCACTGGGATGGTGTCACAGGGGAGTACTGAACAAGTGGTAGAGGTGTACGATGTGCTGTGAACCACTGTCCAAGCTTCTCAGGTTTACTGGTTGGTTCTGTGATCACATATTCCCAGCAAGGCGGGGGGTAAGGCACTGATTGCTCTCTAGGTTTGCTGTAGGCCAGCCCTGCCTATGCAGAGGATGCTGAAGCAGGTGTGAATTGTATGTGCTTGCACAGCTTGGGGATGGTGAGAAGGAAAACACCCACCTTCCTTCCTCTGGCTGCACAGAGGCTTTACCAGGGCTGGGATCTTGTTCATACCTCTGTGTTAAACCATTTTCGCTATTACACCTCCTCCCTTGGGGAATGGCCTTCTCGTTCTGCAGGTGAAAGACCAGAGTTATTTATAGGCAGTACTGTGGTGAGAAATGGTATAGGAAAAGGTTGAAATCATCCCTAGAGAGCCTGAAATGGTAGCTGAGGTGACTGAGAAAACATTTTTGTTTTTCTTTTGCATGTTTGCACATGTGCTTGAACGCATTAGAGTTCACTGCGGGAAGGTGTCCCAGGGCACCCCTGCAACCAGCGTCTCTGCAGGTGGGAACACTGTCCTATGGTCAGGTTGAGGACTGGCAGAGGTGTCGTGGGCTGCTCTTTGCTCTCCTCTTTTCCTCACTGGATACATTAGCTATTTTTTTGGGTCTCAGTTTCTCAATTTCTGCACCAAGGACAGTAATATGTAGCTGGCTTAGATTGGTGCATATGCATTGGAGTTCAGGCATGTTAGAGCTGCCTTGAAAATGTTCTGCCAGTACAGCTTTCTGTGGCAAAATGGCCAGAGGTATAAAAGTTTCAAGGAATTGAATTTTTATCATTAAAAGTAGTTGAAAATGCATTATGTCTTCAGAGAAGGTTGAGGTGCTGCCTCTCCATAATGAATTAAAGTAAAAATGGAAACAGGAAAAACAAAGCGTTGTAAAAAGCACTTGTAGGGAAAAAAAAACCAACAAAAAACAAACAAACAACAGAAAAAAAAGAAAAAAAAAACCCGGAAACCAAATGTGCTGGCTTTGGTAATTCTTAAAATGAGTTTTTCAGTAACTTCATTTTATGGGAAATTTTGACTTTTCTGTTGTCACTGAGGAGAAAAGGGACCTCTCCAGAGCTGCAAATTTGCAGTACGGTAATTCTATGTTTCAACTTGTACTGCCCGTTAGCATTAATAATGTACTTTGAGGGCTCTGTTCAGCTCCAGCTGAAATCAATTGCTATTATTTTGGAGCCCCAAGGCACAGTGATGCATGGTGTCAGTGAGCCCAGGGTTGCGATGGAGAGGGTCTAGGTGGCATTGGGGATGCCAAGAAAGCTCGTTCATCATGTTGGTGAGCTCTGTACTCCAGACGTGCATCTGGCGAGGCTGAAATGGTGTCCTGGGCCCTGCCTGTGGTCCATAGCCTAGTGCTTCAGAGCTGGGTAGGCAAGAGTTTGCTGCGTGGTGCAGGCGCAGGGATCCCTGCCCACATGCAAGGTGCTAGAGCAGGGCAGCAGCATAACGTTGGATGTAGCACAGGGGAACATTGGGGATCTGAGGATGGGAGATAGAGGGTGTCTCTTGGGGGTGCAGTGGAACTGACACCACTGCCTCCCCCCCGCCACCGCTGCCCTGCATCTGTCAACACATGTAGCAGCACCTACTTTGTTATTGTAATATACAACTGGGGGCCCAGAGCTAATTGCAGCTCTAAATGACTTATTATGCTGTGGTTGCTCCTTGTCTGCTGTATTGAAACCAGATGCTCAGGTCATTAACTAGATATAAGCCAGGTGCTGACTGCCTTATTTAAGCAAAATATGAATTGATTTCCTGCAGGAGTGACTGTGGTCATATATATGCCAGCACCCAAGAGTGGGACGAGAAGGCTGGGGAGAATGGTGGCTATTGTGGCTTGGGGACCCCTGGTGAGGCTTTTAGTATTGCTTTGGGACTTGGCTGATGGATTGACTGGATGCAAAGCTGCTGAGGGTTTTGGGGTAGTTACCGTGCTCCAGAGCTGTTCCCTGAGCATGTCACCAATGTGTTGATAGATGTTTAGAAAAGCGTCTCTGGATGAGACACCTGCCCTGCTGAAAGGCACATGGATCTGGCGGCATGGCATAAAGGTGACAAATCCTCAGCAGCATGTGGTGCTGATTCTGGGAGGATGCTGCGGTCTAGTCCCTAGATCGGGTCTGTGGGGTGTCTATGTGCCTCTAGCCCGGTATATTAACCTCAGAAGCAGAGCTTTTTATTGCAGGATTTGTCACTGAGAACCTTTCATCTCAGAGTGCTTTACCATGATCATGAGCACAGCAGGTAGAAATTAGAGTTGGTCATGAATAGAGCTAAGAGCTGACCGGCTAACACCAAGGTGTTTCTGAAACAGCATTTCTCAGCAATTTTGTGTCTTCATTCACCACTTGACTCATCTGTCATTACGTAGCTGCCTGTGCCAGCAGCAGCTCCAGGCAGGGAAGCGCTCGCTGCCGTTACCCTCTGCAAGTGCTCGTGTTTGAGCCCTGGAGGAACTGAGCTGCTGCCAGCAATTACAGTTAGTAGTTCCTGGCTCATGCCAAACACTGCCAGCAGTGCTCAACCTGTCCTCACCATCCCATGCAAGCAGAGGGAAGATGCTGCAGATGCTGGGGTGATGGAGCTGGCAGTGCCTGCTGCTCTCTGATCATTTGCAGCTCTTCACAAAGCCTGTGGTGAGTGCCACAGGGGTCGCGGTCTGCTGCAAACTGTCTTATTCTCACCGAGATGTGGCTTTCCTTCCTTAGTGGCAGCTTGGGGTGGGTTCTGTGGGGTTATATAAAGTTGAGGGAGAGATTGGAGAGAACTACCTGCTGTTTGGCTGGTAACACTGAAGCTGGGTAACTGGAAGCCTCTTGGAGTAATACTGGACCTCAGATGAGCCCAAGGCAAAGCTGTGACAGCCTGGACTTGGGCTTTGCTGAGTCATTTTTATTGGAATCAAAGAGCAGTGGAAAACCTGCCACTTTCATACAAGAATTCCCCCTCCCCAAGCGCTGCTCTGTCTGTCCTCCCAGGCTACAAAGATGCTTTTTTTTCCTTTCCCCAGCATTTACGCTGGGTGCAGTTGTGCTGCTCTGGGTCTCGGGGAATAGCTCTGTCTCAGTAGGAGCTTGGTATGATGTCAATGTTTCGAGTGGGTGAAGCAGAGGAGGCAAAAATAGACATTTAGACATTTTTCCAGTTATGCCTTTTCAAAAAGGAATATTTATAGCTCAGTGCATAAACACAAGCTCTCTTTGTGAATCCACTACTAATTGCAACACAGCACATTACCCCCTTGGACCCTCATGCTTTTAGCCTCAGGACTGGTCTAGGCAGCTTTGACCTTCTTGCAGTGGGATCCCCTGTCTCCCCATATCACAACACAGTCCTGGAAGTATTTTCCAGTCCAGGCATGAAGCACCTGTAAAGATCTCGGGGTGCTCAGGGGCTTGGATCCCTTGCAGCAAGCTGTCCTGGCTCATCTCCAGGGTGGGGATGCAGCACACTGGAGTCTGAGCCTCAATTTTGTGATTAACCCTGAAGCATAATGAGGCCTGTGATCAGGGTGGTTTTATCAGGCCATTCACTGCTGGGTGAAGAAGGTCCAAATCACTACATTTCACTTTACCTCCATTTCCCCATTTTGGATAATGGCCTTTAACACACGGTTTAAAGTGCTTTGAGACTTTTTCAGGGTGTTTTTTCACAGCAATGCTACCTGAACCACCTCTCAAGGTCTGACCTTGCTTGCAAGGAGTCTTGAGTCTGTTAACATCATGTGGTAAAGCTTTCTGGCTGCTGTTTTCTCCACTGTTTCAGCAGGAATGGGAGGTCAGATGTAGGTGGCAGGTGAGGAGGTTTTCAAAGGCCAGCATTGGCTCTCCAAAAACTGTGTGAACTGTATTTTTCAGGAAGACTGTCATGCTGCCACTAGGCAAGAAGCGCTGGTTATTTTTGGCAATGCTCTTCATTGCACTCTGCAATCGGAACTGCAGAGCTGGTGCCCTGAAGGCCTTTATCGTGTGATGCTCGCCTGAGTGGCTGGGGTTTATATGTGTTTATGGATCTGCTCTGATACTTTGAACAGCAGCATGGTGGAGGGTTAATGCTGACTTCTGTGGGAGTAAAACTCCCAGGTCTTTGTGATATGAAAAAGATGTGTGGGCAGAAGGGTGGGGCTGATAATGTCTAGATGTGAGAATCTCTGCAGGTGGATAGCACTCACTGCCTTCCAGGATCAGTCTTCTAGGATCCAGGGGGATTTAATTTTTGCACCTTGGAGCCTTAAAGGCAGGAAGAATAAACCTGATGAACAATGAGCTTAAAGCCTGGCATGCTCTGTCGTGCTCGCCGTAACACGTGGCTCTGAGGCTGTGCCTCCAAAACGTTGCCAGAGATCTCGATCTCACCTCAAACTATTTTTCATTAAACCTTGGTCTGATCTCTGGCCGGCTCTCCAAGCTGCTTAAGTGGAACAATAAACTCCATTCCTATGGCTTGTCTCACACTGCCCAGCTATGTGCCAGCTCATCAGGTTCCCCACGCGGCGCCTGCAAGCTTGCTGCAAGCTCTGAGGTCGGCGCTGCCTTCCTCGCTCGTGCATCCCTGCCCTGCTCAAGCAGCAAGTGCCTCTGCTGCATCAGCAATGGCATTTTGATTCCTCCCCTGCAGATGCAAAGGCAAAGTCCAGAAAGGTTTAGTACACCAGCCCTGTTTGGATTTCCCGAACTGCTCAGGCCTGAGCTCTGCACCAAGCTGTAAGCTCTGGGTGCAGGAAAACCGTCTGGGTGGGTCACAGATGTTTGCAGTCCGTGGGTACTGAGGGGTGGCTTAGAAATGTGGTTCCACCCCCAAACCCCATCTGTTCCAGTGAAACCAACGCTTACAGGGATTTTGCTGTGTTCCTGCTATTATTTGGGTTCAAGGCTCACCTGGATATCATAGCATGGAAGGGGATCATGGGAAAGAGAGCCCAAAGGCTGTAATTTCAGTCTTTCCAGACTGATCATTCTTATGTTTCTTCTCTCTCCCTGTTGTCCCTATCTCCATCTTTCAGCTGAGCTGCTTGTTAGCACAGCGAGGACAGGAGCAAAGCTTAAAGGCTGGATGGGATTCCCCTGGCTCAGATGTAAAGGTGGATCCCTGCACCTCATTCTCACAAAACTCCAAGGATAGCTGCCTTTAATCCCTGTCTTCAGTGGGTGGCATCTTCTTCTTTGAGTCCAACCTTAGTCCTGCAGTGGTAATTCTGAGTGTGCAGTTTGGGTTGAACAAGGGATTTTTCCACTTTTCTCATAATGGAAACTTCTTAATAGCTAAACGAAACTGTTAGATGCTTTTTTTAAAGTTTTCTTAATGCACAGTAGGTGCTTTCTTAAAGATGTTGCACTTTCTTTTTAGAAATCTGAAAACCACAAACTGATTATGGATTGGTTTTGACCACTGATCTCTTCCCAATAAGCCTGGGGAAGGAGTGCTAGACTTTTTCCTAGATCTTTATCTGTGCTGGTATGAGACACTGCATTATCTGTTTAGGAAGAATAGCATTGAAAATAAGTAATGCCTCCTTTAGAAAATGCAGATCATCTGTTGAGCTGAAGGAGCACAGGCTGTGAGCCTGTTCCAGGACTGCAGTCATTGCTTGGGGGAAAGCTCTTGCTCCAATATTGTTGGACTTCCTCCCCCCCCCCCCTTCAAATACTGATGATCAGGGTAATGTGTGAGCAGGTTCAGCTGAAGATTTGTGGCAAGCCTTGTTTGGAGGCATGTACATGTGGCTGTCCAGGTCAGAGCTGCAGAAGGGACTGCCTACCCCATGGTCCTTTCCTTTCGCAGCAGCCGTTAACATTTGCTCTGCTGGGAGCAGAGAAGATGGGTCTGCTGTAGTGGTAAAGCTAGAGATGAACAGACTGATTTGGTACAATGCAGTAGCATCCTCTGAGATGGGGTGTGCTGGTAGGACTGCCATGGGCTGAGGAGGTACCAGTTGCTTATTCCCTGCACAGAAGTGGGGAGGTGCTGCGGGGGACTGGAGCTTAAAACTGCTGATGGGTTTTAGAGCTTAAAACACCAGCAGTGAGAGGGAGGAGGCCACCAGATCACTTGGTGCTTGCCTACTGAGGTTGGACCAACCGCCCTCACAGGGAACTGCAGTTCCACCTCTCCCCATCTGCCTTGATGCTCTCTGCTTGGCTGCACCGACTGTATGCCAGGGACTAGCAAAGGCTGCACGTGCAGGACGAAGATTGGTGGCATTTATGTTTTAGCCCATGGTCCTTTCCATATATGACAGATTACTCTTTACAGTCATCAGGAGCCAGAATCAGACCTGTTGCTCTCCAAACATAACTCCCTAAATGCTAATGAGATTCTAAAGCTGTGATGGAGGATGGCACAAAAGGAAGCAGCCAGGCTCCTGATTTGCAGTCGGGGTTGACAATTCTCGCAGGACTCCTACTCTGGGGAGGGCTGGTTGTGCCCAGACCTCACATGAGGACCTGTCAGCCTTTTGGTGGGGTCTGTGGAAAGCCAGTCTGCTGCAGCTCCTCTGAGGTCACAAGATTTTTCCCTTTGGTGCTGGCATCCTGGGCTCCCTTGTAGCAGCCTCAGGAGATAGATGGCATTCCAGCCACCCACAGAAATCATGTCAGCTACAGGCAGCCAGAAGACTGGGGACTTTATAAGTCAGTCATGTGCCTGTCTGCCATTGCATCTTACGCTTGGGGCTGCAAAGCAGAAAAGAGCTCATCGTATGTTATGTCTGTGCAAGATGCTTTGTCCCTTCATGGTCTTCCCCTAAGGCTGCTCTTTCTTGCTTGTTTGACTATGTTGGACCTCCAAGAGCTTATGAAATGCTTTAAAAAGAGAAAATGTTGCTGATCTTGCTTGCAAAATTCAGCAGAGGTAGCAAGACACCCAGGCCCTTCTTAGAAGTTGTTGTCTGATGGCATGCTGGAGGGTTAAGGGGAATAGATCCTGCTGCTCTCAATTTACACCCCTGCTCTACAAGCTCAGTAAACTCATCAAAACATGGTATAAACTGCTGGGGAGCTGCCAGCCCTGCTTATTAAGCAGTCCCTGTGTGTATCAGGATCTCTTTGTATCTCCGCACCAAGGCGGTGAACCGTGTGGATCTGCACTGCTGCTGGCAGCCATGGGCAGCAGCAACCACAGCTAGCAATCACCTAGACTGAGAATTTCTTCTCTCAGAGGGGTCGTGCCTGAATTTTGGGTTCTTTATAGCATGGTGACAGCTTAGGCAAGCCCTGCTCTGATGCTCACCATGTCACTCCTCTCTATTTTCTCTTTAACCGTGCATGGATCCATCAGCACATTTCCTGGAAGATGTTCTAGCAATTAAATTACCATTGATCTCTCTGAGCTGGAAGTGGGCTCTGCTATTAGCTGAGGCCGTTAGCAAGGCCACAGGGAGCTCAGCATGGTGGAGATGAAAATATGCTCAGGGAACAGAAACTCTCTGTGGCTGCCCCAGCCGTTCTGGGCTGCTGGCCAGGCTCCTTTGGACAGATTAATGGCAAAGTACAATGATGATAACAAGAGCTATCCTTTCCAATGGAGAGCTAATCCACAGCGAGCAGGGCTCTAGACTTGCTGATTCACTCTCTAATGGATAAACAGGGATGCTCTGCCCAGGCTCCAGTGTCTAGACGAAGCAGGGTGTGCAGGGAAAGGTGCTGCTGTGAAAATCTGGGCAGTTTGCAGATGAGTGTCAGCACTTCCACTAGAAATTCTCCTCCCTCGAGGATCTTGTAGCGTAACGGTGCAGAAATGATAGGGTGAGCCTTTATAAAACCTAGGTGATGCAGGAGTTAGAGGAGATGTGTTGTAATGGTGACCCTGAAACCAGGTAACAGCAGTTGTGGTGGTTTGCGTGTCTGCACAGTGGTGTGATTGGCAAGTGCTGTTCGCTTGTCAAGTGGGAGCGAGCAGAGGTCGCGTCGCTCCCCAGGGAGTGGAGGTTATTGCTTGCTTTGATTGTTATGGGAAAGGCTTGCAGATTCCAGTGTACAATGCTCTGTTTTGCGTAGGGCTTTGGCCATGGCTTAGCATGGAAAAATGCACCCTGCTTGGACAGGCTGGTCCAAGTGGACCCCTGAATTGCATCTAGTCAGCAGGATAGGGAGATTCCGTAGAGAGTTTGGTGCTTGTAGCCATGCAAACTCTGCCTTCCCCATAATGATGCAGTAGGGTGGGTGAAGATTCATGCTTTGCCCTGTCTTTTAAAACTGTGAAAGATGTTTTGTGGTGAAGGCAGGCAGTTGAGGAACCTAAATCTGTTCCTGCCCCTGCAACAGAGTCAGTTCCTTCATCTAGTGTGAACATAGCTGGGCTGAGATGACCCTGGGCTTCGTGGAGGTCGGTGGTATTTGGTCTGTCCCTGGTGCAAGAGTCTTTGCTGGGACGTGAGCAGACACAGTGGTTTGGTGCCTCCTGGGAAAATGGTCAGGCCCAAACTGAAGGAAGGGCCATCAGTCTGGGGCTCGGTGTGAAACCATGAGGTACCCCAAAGCCTGGGACACATCCTGGGTGTCATTTCCAACTCCTCATTTCTAGGGAGTGCTATTGGTACAAGAACGTAACATCTAACAAAATGCAATTTGTGACGTAAATATGTGTTTTATGGGGGAAAACCAAAACAGTTTTAATTAAAGCCAAAGCTCAGTAGGATACTCCTCACCGCAGATGGCCATTACTCCTCTAGTGACATTGCTGGTGTGGTCATGCTCAGCTTGGTCATGCGGAACAGCTCTAGGTCTCACTTGCCTTTGTGCTGACTTTAACCTTAAACAGCTCCATTTACCAAGCTGATGAGGACCCATCAACTCCTGATCCAGCCTCCAGCTTTGCTGTCTGCAGGCAGGCTGGCCCAGGGCTAAGCAGGCAGAGCTGGCAGGCAGACATGGCAGCAGTTTCTCCAGCCAGGGGTTGAGAGGTGGGATTTGAAGAAGGTGGAGAGAGTCTTCATGCAGAAGTGAACTTCGGTCCAAAATTTGGCCAGACCCTTTTCTTCCAGCACTGCAAATGAGGCAGATCAATTATTCTGAAACAGAAGGTAAAAATTATGGCTCCCTGGCTTTGTTCCAGCCTCTCAGCTTGCACTGGAGCTAATGTGCTCTGTGCTATGGACTCCCTCTGGGATAAAAGCATCCTGCTATAGAGCCTGGAGCAAGGGGGCTGTGCTGATGTATTTGCTTTGGTGTCAAACCCCCTTGGGCCTGACCCTGCAGCCTGGCTCACACTAAGGCTGAGCTCCCCCAGACCCAAGGGTTGGGCCGGGGTCTGCTTGGTTGGTTCACATAGAGAACTTGAGATGTCCCAGGCTGGGGACATCAAGGTTGCTGCATGTTAATGCTGTTGAGATGTTGGCTATACAGTCAGTAAACCCCAGCCATAGCCTTTTGAAACTGAGAAAAGACCAGAGGTAGGTGGAGGAAGAACTAGAGCCTGTGGTTAAGGATAGGACAGAATAGGGGAAAACTGTGTTTAACCCTTCCTTGACTGCATTTGCCTTGTCAAAGCAGCTTGGTTGCTTCCTGGTCTTAGGCTGGCATAAATTAACCTTGTTAAAGAAGGCAAAGAGATAATGAGGGCTGAGGGGTATCTAATAAAAGATGAAAGAGCAGGGACAAACCATATTCTCCGCAAGAGAAATCCCTCAATTTTTTGAAGCTGCCAGCATCTCTTGGGGCTCAGAGCAGGAGCAGGTGAGGGCTGGGCAGGAGGGTGAGCTACTGCACTTGGAGGTCAATTTTTCAGAGCCTGAGATTTGCAAATGCAAGGACTGGAGGAAGCACTTGCACCACTGGGCTTTTGTGGCTTCATGTACTGGAATGATCTGGGTAGTCACCCATGCGGCAGAGGTTGGTGTGGGGCTAAACCCCAGGTCAGCTTGGTGGTCAGCCTCTGCCTGTGCACCTGGGATTAACAGGGGGCCAGGCAATAAGTGGAATTTAAGACATTTATATTTAATTTTTAATTATCTTTTATTACTTCCCCCGCCCAAAGAAACTAATTTTATTTGATCTGTCTTAAAGGTCAGGATGTGCAGGCTGTGCCATCGAACAGACACCTGGCAGGAGCTATGCAGTTTCCTTTTGGTGCTCCAAGATGCACTAAGTTAATGCATATGGGAAGAGCTCATTTCTGACAGTCACAGCAGCTCTTGGCGCCTCTTCTATCTGTTTATCTGCCAGCATTTATACTGCATTTGTAGCTGTGGGGATTTTTTTCCAAGGTGTGGAAGGAAGCCCATGTCCTGCAGGGTGCAGCTGCCCCAGCGGCAGGATGGGGCTCCCGGACTGCTGGATGCGGCCTTGCTGAGATGGGTGCTGTGAAGTGGGGGCTGTCACACCTCTGTCTGCCTGCTCTTTCCTTTGGCCAATACTGCTCAACGGTGCAATGCAGGTGTGAGGGTTGGGACGTGAGGAGCATCTGGGGATGAGACCTTATATCACTTCAGAGCAATACCTGTAAAAGTTTGTGATACACAAAGCTGGTATGAAATTCATTGCAACAGCTCAGGGACTCCTATAAGCCTCAGTTTCTCCCACATGTGCCCCTATTGCTACAGGCAGGAGTACAGCAATGGGCTCTCCAGGACAGCCCCTAACACCATGCTATGGTCCCTCTCCTGCCTGGACGTGTCCCTGAGTTCTTTTCTCTCCTGCAGTTTCCTGCTGCTCTCCCAGCTGGTCTTTCGCTCTCCCAGCTGCTCTTTCACTCTCTCTTTTGTTTTCATACAGATCCCTCCATCCCACTGCCCTGAGGCTTGCCCAAGCCCATGCTCATGCTCCCACAGCTCTGCAGGTGCTGGTGGCAGTCCTGGGAGCAACTGGGTGACAGTTCTGAGTGCTAAGATGCTCCTTGTGCTGTGCTCCCCAGGCACTGCACCTCAGGACAGGGACTAGGGTTACATAGGAAGAGATTTTTCCCAACTACTGTATTTCCCGACAACTCGGTTTCTCTTCCTGCAGTAGGACAGCCTGAGACTGGTACAAGTTTTCTGAGGAAGCAGCAGAGCCAAGAAGCAGAGAGGGAGCCCTGCCTGGGAGGGACAGTCCCAGAGTGAACTTCTGCCCCCGATCCCACCTCCTGCAGGGAGGAGAAACCTTTCTTCAAAGTTATGTCAGAAGAGGGACATGCTGAGGAGAAGTTTCACTTCTTCAAACAGCCGGGTTTTGGACAATCTCCAAATGAGTTCTGGTGATGAATAAGCACTTTTTGCCCTAGAAAACTCTTCCTCCCCCTCCCTGTAGCAGCGCAGCCCTTCAAGACTAATGGCTGCATTGCCTGAATTCCAGGCGAGCCACCTCGCCTTCCCTCCCCGTCCCTTCTCTGTACCATTGCCTGGGGCTGACGCAGCTTTTCTTGGGGACAGAAGTCTCCTGAGGGCTATAGGTGCCTCACCCTGGGCAGCAGGACCCTCTGCAAGCTCCCAGCTGAAAGCCACTGCATGTTTTCTGTATTTCTCTTGGTGGGGTTGCACCTCTGATCTTGTGGCTGGTAACAAGTGGGAGTGAATGCTGAGTGCAGATTCTTTTATAATTTGCCTGAGGTCATCTTAGATGGGGTTGTGATGCCTGCTCCTTTCCTTTGTGATAAATCAGGGGCTCCTTGATGTCGGTGAGGGCGTGGGTATCCCAACAGCACCAAGACCAACTTCTTCTGCCCAGGGCTTTTCCTTGGCCCTCCAGGATGACTGAATATCTGCCCCATATGTAACCTCTGGCCATTAAGGAGGGTCTCTGCCTCCCTTTTGCAGCATCCCACTCTGCTGTTGTCCAGGCATGACACGAAGGCACTTGCAGAAACTTTGCTAGAGCTGGTTGGCTTGTAATGTTGTTGGTGTTTCCTTGGCTTTTCAGGCTCTAGCTCTCTGCCTTTTCTCCCTTTTCTTTCACTTTTGCTTCTTTGTTTTTATATTTTTTTGCATCTGAGATCTAAAAGGGTGACTCCCAGCTGAGGAAAGCTTGCAAGGACATAATCCAGGCCTTTAGAAAAAGCAGTCATTAAATGTCTACGTGCAGTTTCCCCCAAAAGATGTAATGGGCATTGTATTAAGCAGCAGGGTAAAGCAGAATATCTATAGAGCAATATAGCTCTAATCCTACAGAGGCTAAAAATGGGCAGGAAAACACTCCCAGGGAGTCAGTCCCTGCTGCAAGTCCCAGCAGATAATTGATTTTTTGCAGCATGCCTTGGGCGTTAATGTTAAGGGATATTTTGGACCGAGAACTGGGAACCGATCCCAACGTGCTGTAGCCTTCATGGGAACTCCTGGCAAGTACTCGCTCTTCTCAAACACAAAATATTTGCAAGTCCCACTGAGCTGCCTTCCCATGGGGAGCAGTGGTGAGGATGCTGGGCTGTGTGTGTGGATACATCCCTCTCTGCTGGGCTGGACGGGTCTCTACGAGCACCCAGCCCACACGGTTTATGCACCGTGGGGTCACGGAGCCAAATGCCAGAGGTTTTCTCTCTGAAATGCAATCTCCTTATGAAACATGGTTTGTGCGATGGGAGATTGGTTTTCCTGCTGTGACCTGCCAAATGGCAGGGTTTGATCTAGGCAGTGGGCTGGGGAGCAGGCTGTGAGCAGAAGAGGAAAAGGGGCAAATGGCGTGGACTTACCAAGTATATTCTCCTCTGTCCTTGCCCTGGCTGAGGTCCTGCTTTGGTGAAGAGATTTCTGCACCAAACAGTCTGGACTCTCACTTTGTATTAATTTGAAAGAAAAATGTGTGTCTAAATCTCAAAAACAGGCTCCTTAGTGCCTTAATCCCTTCTGAAAGTGGGTCTGGGGTTCTTCTGTCGCTGGTGGGGTGACCTCTTTTCCTTTCCTGTGGCTGTCTGCAAGACTTGGGTGGCTCCGCAGAGAGGGAGAGCGTGCGCCTCTGAGGTAAAAATGACTTGTCTTTGGAAGGGGTTGAAGCTGGGGATGAATGCCCCACTTGGATGTTGTGGTTGTTTGTTTTTTTTTTTAACCTGATCTGAAACAAGGAACCCAATTTTGTCCAGTGGTTGGATGCAAACACAGGCTCTGTTTCAAGAGCTGTCCCCGAGAGCATCCCCCGTTTTGCTCAGTGGAAAATTCATTAGCAACACGTTTGATGAATGAAGCTCTGTTACGACACAAACGTTTCAGAAACCAGCAAAGCCCCGTTGGGTTATATAGGATTTTATGACGCTACATAAACATCCAAGAGGGCGAGTGAGCAGGCTGGTGGGTGGTGCTGTCGGTGCGTGGCTGCCGAGCGCGGCTCTGCGCAGCCTTTGCTCTTTTTCCTGTTCCCCTTTTAGACTTCCTGAAGCGCTCATTGCTGCGGCAGCAAGGGCAGTTTGGGCTGCAGAGCTTGTGAATGAGCACTTTGGTAAGGAACGGGAGGGCGGGAGAGCCCGGGTGGGCTGCACACACACACACACACACACACACGTAGCGTGGGCAGGTGTCCTGCTGCCTCCCCCGCGGCCCCCGACCGCAGCGTCCCTGCTGTTCCAGTCCCAGGCTGCTCCTGAGCAGCTCTTCTGATGCTCCGGGGGGGTGTCTCCAGTTTGTTTCTGACTTTTTGGGCTTTGACCTCATGCCTCTACGGTTTTGCTTTCAGGTTCCAACTAACTTGGATGAATTTTTTTTCCAGATTTTTTTTCCACCGAAGTTTCCTCGTGTTAAGGGGAACAGAATCTGGGGTCTGAATTCTTTACTTTCCCAAACAATTAGTTTCATATTGACTTAAGCACAAATATGCTCTCTGCAATCCAATGTAAAGACCCGTGGAGCCAACAGCTCCTTCAAAGTGCTTTGCAGTGTTAAAATGAAGGACTAGACCCTGTGTCCTGCCCTGATACTTGTGAGCAGCTACTCAAGTGCATGATCCTGAAGCTACTGAACATCTGCCCAGTGTCAGAATAGGTCATCGGGGCTCCTTGTGTAATGGCACTCATCAGCTGAGCGAGATTGACACGTCAACATGAGAAACAAGTGCCTTTCCCCCGAGGCGGTGGGCTCTGCATCGTTCAGGGGCCTGCTCGGGGCCATGCCAACCTGGTTTGCTGATGGCAGGTTTGCGTTTCTGAGCTTAGCTGCTCTCCGCAGCATTTGCCTCTGGCCCTGGCAGCGCTGAGCACGCTGGTCGCATTACCCCGACCTTCTCACATTACAGGGCTTTTTTTCCCTGGAAGCTATAAAAAGCCTGTAGTGAAATTAAAACCACAACGTAGCTCCTGACTTTGCTGGAGGGATGTTTCTTTTCCTTTATAAATGGAGCAGAGGATGAGGAGAAGGGATGTACGTGGCAGTGCAAAAGGAGTGTGTGTGCATCAGAGGGAACGAAGGCTGTTGGGGCTGTGTCTGTCTGTGTTTGACTCCTGTGCTCTCACCACCAACTCCCCAGAGGATGTGTCTCCTTATTTAGCAGAGTGCCTAAAGTTAGGCAAGATAAATCTGGCCCACTGAGTCATTTAAGACCAAACTTCAAGTGTGACATAAGCAGAGACCCTCAGAGGTATTGCTGGGTGGATATTCTCCAGCCGTGCTTCCCTGGGCATGAGGCATTGCCGGTCCAGATTTGACTGCATCTGCAGGGTATTTATGGGCAGAAGGGGCCCCTGCCTGTGTGGGACACTTTGTCACAGCTTCTCTGCAGCTTCTGATGCCTCCCTCTTTCCCTTCCCGTCTGCTGATGTTTGTCCATTGCAGAGGTATTTGCAGATGCACATGTTCGTGAGTTGTGGATGAGCTCTGGGAAGGTGATGGAGAGCCCTCAGGACTCCCCAGCCCCCCAGCTGTGCGAGCCCCTGCCATCTCAGGATGGTCTTGGTGAGCTGGAGTGGGGACAGCAGGCACACTATTAATAAGGCAGAACATGTAAGGAAGAGGGAGGATACAGAGTGAGGTCCATTGGTAGAAATAGCAAGGGAGAATATAGGAATACGCGTCATGTCTTCCAAAGAGTGGTGGGATGCCTTGCCGAGATCTATGAATTCCCATGTATTTAAACTAGAGGTGTCTCTTGGAAATAAGCCCCCCCAAAAATCTGAAGTTGAATTGCTGAAAAAGTTTACTAGGATTTTTTTTTTTACCCCTTTGGAAAATGTCTGTTTCTTGAAATCTCTCTGACCTGGAAATGTTTTTATCCAGAAGGATTCCAAGTTTCAGAATAGACTGTCTGAGAGGGAGAGATGGACACCCACTGGTCAGACTGGCCTTGGGACAGGAGCTGCACCTGGGTGTACCCAGCTCTGTGTCCTTTGAGCTGAGGTCTGCCATGCCTACCTTTGTGAGATGCCCACATTGCCCTTAGGTGTTCCTGGGAGGGATGGTGAGGAGGCCTGAAAAGGTTGAAAGATGCCCCAGATTTCACAAAAAAAACAAACCCTGGAACAAAACCAAGCCTGGGAACGTCATTTTGTTCCCACAGATCACTGTTTCTCAAGCTGTCAGAGCTGCAACACCATGAGATGACCAGGCTCAGGAGGGAAGGACTGTAGATTCCCCTGGACCACAGTGCTGGGGAAAGATGGGGATTGCCCAAGTAGAGTCTCCTGGAGCAGCCTGGCAGCTTCATGGGTAATACCCTGCCCCAAGGGCTGCCACAGCATCCTCTCACCTTCCCACTGTCTCAGCTCTTGTTTCTCTCTGGGCTGGCAGGACATGGAGGTGCTATGGTGGCAGGTTTTTCTCACTTCTCCTTTGCAGACTCTCTCTGACACCTCTTTTGCCCAGCTGTGACCTCTCAGTGGTGGCATATATCCCTCTGCTCACCCGCTCCCTGGAGCGTGCTGTACTTTGCTTGCAGCCATTGTTCCAGCTGCGTCCTGCCAGCACAACCCAAGGCACAGCTTCATGAATCACCACCCGGCCCTTTGCGTGGAATGAATTTAACTGTCGCCATCCATCGCAGGGAGATGTGACCTTTGAGGAGGCTTTGTGGGTGGGCAGCGATGCCCTGCGGAGAATGGCATGCCCTGCTGACACTCCAGCGTGCACTGTGCCTTCTGGCTTCAAACCCCCGGACACCTCCGGGAGCTCTTGCTGTTCCTGGCCTCTCTGTTCCTGCTGCTGCAAGCACGGCAGAGGGAAACCTCATGTCTGGCAGCACAGGATTTATATGTGCATCCTGCACGGGGCCAGGGCCAGCTGGGGTGAGCGATTATGGTGCAAGTTGTTTGCTGGGAAATGCTGAATACTGTGCATCTTGTGTGTTTCTGCACAGGCTTTTCACTCAAAAATAATTCCCAGTCTTGCTAAGCCATGTGTCTCCTTCCTACAGAAAGATAGAAGTCTGCAGCAGAGATTTTGTTAGCGTAATTTGCCTCCAGCTATGGCCTTGGTTACATCCCCTGAGCACCACCAGCAGTAGCCTAGCTGTGTAGTGCCATTGCTTGCTCCCGTGTGAAACTGCCTTCATGCCTGTCTCCTCTGCTAGTGAATGCCACCACGGGCTGGAGGCCATTGGTTTAAAATCAGTCCCTAAACCAGAGAGCATGTGGAAAATTCAGGTGACAGTCAAATGGAAAAGATACCAACTAAATGTTTGAGAAATATGGGTATCAGTTGGTATAGCTGGGTCATACAGCAATGTGCTGCATAGGAGTGACTGGGCTTCCAGCTGGAAAACCTGGGTAATACATGGGATACAATAATTTATTTAGACAATAAATACTGGTTATTCAACATGTACACAGGGAGCAGGGTGGATGCTCTCCACCCTTTTACTCTTTTCCTCTTTGAGAGCCTGAATCAGTACAGGCTGTGCCCTCATCAGCTTGCAGGTAGCCCCTCACTGCTGTATCTGCTCTGGAAGCCAAAGGCTTCAAAGACTGGTTCCACACAAGCTGAGCCCCTGGTTTGCAATAATGGCAGTGTTACAGCTGTTATAAAATACAGTATACTCACACTCTTGTTCACCTATTTGATTTTTCTCCTTCTAAAGAAGGGGAGGAGAAGTGAATAACAAGCACTATGAAAACTCGTGTCACTTGGTGAGGTTGGAGACACTGGAAGGTGTAACATTGAATGAAAATGTGTGGTTCTTGAGCATAAGGACAAATCTGTGTGGACGCAGCCCTTGGTAAAGTCTGGGGTGGAAGTGAAAGATACTTTTTTTTTTTTTAAATTAAATCAGTGCTTTTCACTTGCAATGTAAATTTTGGAAAGGGTCTCTTTTCAGTAGTCTGAAGCTAAGGACATTGTTGTCTCCAGTGTTGTGGGATTTCCAGTGGGCAGGTTGTGCCTCTGGGGCCATTCTTGACAAATCCAGCCTTCTCTGAGCTGCGCTTTGTCTTTCCATCCCATCACTCTTGAGCTCTGTTTTTGCTTAGGACCTGGCTGATCTGGGGAAGGGGTGTGTAGATGTTCAGAGGGATGCTGAAGGATAGGGACTGAGCCTTAGAAGTTGAAACCCACTTATTTGTGTCTCTTCATTTGTGGCATCCAAGGGCTTGTTGTCCTGCTATGCTCCACTAAACCTTTTCATCTGGTTTCTCTTCCTTTTTTCCATAAAAAGTTTTGAGGGGGTCAGCTGGAGATATCCCAGCATGGTATTGGGGGGTTTGGAGAAGTCCCCAGATGCTTCAGGGAGCTCAAAGTGGGAGATGTTTTGAGAGCCATTACTGAACCAGTTCCTCAGCATGGAGCTAGGGGGAGGTACCGTCTTTCAGATGAGATAAAATCAAAGTCCTTGTGACCCTTAAAAATTCTAAGATGCTTTTTGCAAGAATAGAGATTTTAAGAGCATTTTTATGGCCAAATGCTTGTACACCTTCCTAGTAACTTTTGTCCCAGCTATCGGTGTCTTGTAGCATTATAACATCTGCTACTTCTTCTTCAGAGATGGCTGTGCTTTCTTTAGCACTGTGTGATTGTTGCAGGCAAGATACTATATTCAGTATCTTTCAAGCAATGGAACCTTTGGGATGAGAGGCATTAATTATGTAAATGACAGTGGTGGTGGATTTTCATGGACAGGAGCAAGTGATTCACTGAGGACTTCCCATATGTATCGCCCACACATGCTGCTCCAGTTCCTGCCCTGGCTTCCTTATGTCAAGTGAAAGGGTTGGTCTGACAGCAAAGAGGTGTGGAAAAAATCCATCCTGGGGGGAACACCCACACTGGTGCAGGATGGAGATGCTGTACCTGGCACTGTGCTCCATGCCCGGCCTGGCTGGCAGGCAGGGAAAGCGTGTTGTAGTGGGCAGTGCTGCCTGTGGGCAACTCCTCAGGATCCTGTTGTGGCCCTCCGAGCAGAAAAGGGCAAGCAGAAGTGAGATGATTTTCTTGGCCCAAAACATGCTGTGAGTCCAGGATTCTCTCTAGAAATGCGAAATCTTTTGCTTTTGCCTCAGTGCAGTTTCATTTTAATCTCTGCAGGAGAACAAGTGACTGAAACAATTGGCACAAAGCATTTAGAAGATGTTGCCATGCACTACAGAAGAACCAACACTTAATACATTAGTCCCATCATCCCTCTGTTGAAATGAAAGCATCTCCCAACTGGTGTTGGACTGCTGTCATAGCACTTGAATGCCAGCCAATCTCACCACCTCACTCTTGCAGGCAGCTAGTTTTGATGCGTGGGGTTTCTTTGCAAGCACAGAGATGTGAGGAAGTCACTCGAGCATGCAGGAGGTGGGAAATGGACCATGAGCTCCCGTGGGGGCTGCATGGGTGTGGGATGCACCGGACTGGAGCATCGATGCTGGGGGGAGCTGGTGTAAGCAGGCATGATGGGAGAGGTGGCCGCAGCATGCTTGGCTGAGCGGGGAGGGCAGCTCTGAAGACCAGGACTCCATCTGCAGTCACCTTGGGACTCCCCCACCCTGGTATACTTTTGTTTCCTCTTCCCCATGGTAAAACTAATTTTCCTCCAGAAACCTGCATTTCACCATGCATGTGTTTTTAATTGCATGCATGTGATGAAGAAAACAACCAGAGGTGTTATGTATCACAGCCTAATTCATGCCCCCCTGCTTTTTTCTTTTTTTCTTTTTTTTTCTTTTTTTTTTTTTTTTTTTTTTTTTTGTACGGCTGCTGCTCCACACCTAAGACTTCTTGGCTTTGATTTTTCTCTTTCATGAATCGCATCTCAGGGGAGGAAACTGTTGGATAATACAACGATTTGTTTTGGCAGTTGCCTGCGGGTGCTGGCCCTCCAGCCTTCCTGAATATGTTCTCGGATGTGAACTGCTCAGCCCAAAGGGTCAGCAGGGCCTTGATCTTTAACCTTAATAAAAACCTGGTCAAAATAACAGAAAGCAAAGGAACCAGCTCACTGGTGTTTGCTGTGCTCTGCCAGCTCTGAAATGCAGACAGAGGCCAGCACCAAGCCACCTCCTCCAAGGGAGACCTTGTCTCCAAAGCTGGGGTTCCCCATGCCTCGAGGTCCACCACTGCCAAACCTCGCAGCCAGGACGCGGTGTTTGCCCTCTGCTCGGGAAGGAGCCTTTGCCCGCAGGTTATCGCTCTGCAATAGCTACAAAGCCACGCTGAGTGTTTCTTGGTAGCAAACACAAAAACCGCCGTAATTTCTCATGACCCCCAGTTTGTAACAAAGCTGGGTCCTGTCCGTGTGGACAGGATCAAATCCTTTTGTAAACAGTTGTTGTCATTACTACTCTAAGCCCTGTTATCGCAGTATGGGACAGCAGAAGCCCATAACAGCGTCCTTTCCCCAACCCCTGTCGCTGTGCGTGGCTGCCCTGTGACTTCGGGGTGCCTGAGCACAAGGAGCTGGGAGAGACAAGTATTTCGTCTATCCAACCCTGCAAGAACAGAAACCACCTCCAGAGAAATCCCACCTGTCCTAGCTTCTTCTGCCCTGCATGGTGCAAAAATAAGACACCTAAACTTTAATAATGATATTCAGAGTTCCCATCCATAATCTTCTTGCAACCCTTTGTGGGGTGGATGTGGCATCCCCTGTGCCCCTACCCCACAGCACCGGGGACGGGGGTAATGGGGACAACTCGCACTTGTTTCAAGAAGCAGAGGTCTGTCAGTACGAGCTGGGAGCCTCCCCGAGATGCTGCATGACTAAGACTTTTATAGTGCTGCCCACTCCTCAAGACAGTGTTTTAGGGCTAATCAACTAAAGATAAAATAGTTAGATGCTTCCCTCCCAGGCAGGGGGGGTCTGAAGGGACCAGCCAAGGCCGTGCGTGGGCTGGTCCTGGCTGGGAGCGGCAGGTTGGTGTCACCGAGGGTAATGCAGGGATGCTCCCCGGGGAGTGCCACCGCCTTCGGTGCACCCCGCGCCCTTCCCTTGGGGTGCGCCGGGAGCGTCACTGCGCCGGCTGCACTCTCCTGGTGATACTTGGGGGGGGGCTGGGCTTTATGCTGGGGCTCCGTCTCTGATTATCCCAATAAATCACTTATCTGTTGGTATAAGCCTTGTAAAGACTGCAAGTATCTGTCCCCTCCACTCCCAAACGTTTCTATCTGGGAGGTTTCTGGTGGTTTTGAGGTACTGATCCCATAGATGGCATGCGTGCTATTATTGTGCTGCTTCTATACAGAGATGAAAATAATTTGATTCAGCTATTCAAAATAACATTATTGGCTACAGAAAATTCAGAGCTGGTTAAATGTGACTATTCCTCCATTCAAAAATGTTTTCATAAAAAATTATTTGAGGGGGGGCTGAAGAGATACAAGGTTTAAGTCAGAAGAAAGCTCTTTCTCTGTGTTTTTTTTCCTTGCCTATTTATTTGTGGAGGTTTTTTAAAGGTGTTTTCACTGTGTTGCATAAAGGACACCCCACAGAAAGCCCTGGTGCAGTTAGCTGAAAATCCCTGGTATTGACTCTGATGGTGCAAGACTGGGCCTAAGGCAACTGCCAATTCTTATTAGAGCCTTTTCCCCTCTACAAGACCCAGACTGATGCTCACTGACAACCTGGGAGCTAAACTCAATTTTGATAGAAACCACTGGTGCAAAATGCACCGAGTTCAGCAAGCTGTTTCTGAATCTGCAGCAGCTTTTGGGACTGGGTTCCTTTTACTTCTGGACTTGTCTCTGCCCTCATTTGCATTTTGGTCAGCTAGAAAGGGCTTGCACAAAAATCTGCTTGCTGGCAGTACAACACCCACAGGCAGCTTCGAATAGCATTGATTCAGATACTAATTGCAGGCAGCCTGCTGCCTGCCAGGGCACTGCCTGCTGCAGTTGCAGCCCTGTGATGGATAGCAAAGTAGAGTGTAAGTGAATTAAGAAAAGCAAGAACATAATTAAATAAAATCAGTAGCATAATTAGATCTGTTCTGTGTGAATGGAGTTCTGGATGCCAGTCTGCATCCTAAGGCCATGCTTTGGGGGCTCACCCCCTTTTTGTGAGCACACAAGAACCTACCTGAAAAACGAGGGTGCAAAAAGGGGTGTGCACATGTATGCTATGGCCATCACAGACCGCTTATAAAGGTAGCTTAATTTTTTTCCCCTAAACAGGGAAATCCTGTACGTGACTGAATAGCTCCATGCATGGATCCCCAGCCTCACCTTTAGATGTCACCCACTGTACCAACACCTGAGACATGCCTATGGGGACAGCATTGTTCTTCTGTTTCCTATACATCAGTATTAGATGAACTTCCCTCCTTGACAACTGTTTTAAGGTCAATGTGTTGTTTATGCCATGCATGGGATTCAGTCATGAGTGATGGCTGTGACCCCAGGCAGCAGTGGCTACACAGGACCTGTAACGTTCCCAAAGCCTGGGAAAGTCCAAACCCCTCTGAAACAGCCTTCAGCTTCCTGGTGGTGACCGTGGTTGTTAAGCTTTGGTGCAGTGAAGGCTTTAAAGGCATGTTAGATACAACAGCGTTAAAGTGATGCTCTCACATAGCTGGTTGAAATGTGGGTGACACTTCAGGGCTGCAGCTGTGTGCTGGGCAGCATCCAGGGGCTGCTTTCATTCTTCCTATGAAAGACCGGTGTTAGGGACCACTTGGCACAGCCCAGGTGATGAGCTCACTTATCCAGGTTGACCTCAGTGCTGCCTTGGGTTGGCAGAGACCTTTCAGCCTATCTCTGTGCCATGGAGGGACATGCAAATCATGTAGGGACAGCCAGGGTGCATCTCCATGAGCGTTACTGAGGGCCTTGCCCTTACTTTCTCTTATTTTGCTTGTTACGCACCACAGTCATTCCCTGGAGAAGGTCGTGGCTGGAAGCCAAGGTGACCCACCATGTGGGGCTCCCGGGGTGGAGCTGTGAGCCCTGTGCCCTGACCCGGCTGACATAGTACACCTGAGTACCTTGAAGAAACTGTTTCAATGCAAAACATGCCTGCTTTTGCTCTGGAGACAGAGATCTCTCCCCATATAAAGTGGGAATTGTGCTACTGATTTGCTGGAGGGTCTGCTGCTGAGAAGCACGGGCAAGGAATGACACAGAGTTTACCAGTGTCTGTGTTTTCGGGTGGGTCGAGTGGGTGGATGCATGCTTGGCACTTGGCTGTGTGTGTGTCAGAGGGGAGGGTGGTACAGGGTTTGCACCTCCCAGCGGAAGAAAACCCCCCTTTTTCACTAATACTGTAGGTAAGTAGAAGCCAAATATGTGTCTTTTTAACCAGAGCATCTTCAGTTACACTAGGAGTTTGGGCTTTATAATATTTTCAACCCTGAAGTGCATTTCTACGTGCTTTCCATTGGGGATTCCTAAACGTTCTGCAGACGATCTCTCTCCAGCCTCTGGAGGCAGAGCTCTGCGATAGCAGCTCAGAACCCCCCCGGCCCTTTGCCTGATCTCATCTCTGCAAGCAGCTCCACTTACACCAGAGACTGGTTCTGCTGGGCACAGTGGGAGTCCCGCTGTGTTTGTTGTCCAATAGATGTGTTGAGTGCATGGCAGGACTGGGACCTCCTGCACCCATCAGATAAAGCAGTGCACTGTGCTCGTGGGAGGGTGCTGCCTTATGTGATGACATTAAATGCACAGAGGGAAGAAGTATTTCTGATTTAGCTACCTCAGAGCTGGATGTCTCATCCACGCTACCCTTCTGGACTCACTTTATAGTCACTGGAAGGAGACTGGTACCTCTATCCATTTCTTCGACACCTACCAAGTGTCTCCTGGTGGACACTACCAGGATGGGAGAGGTTGGGGACTGGGCCACCAGGTGACACGTGAGGCTTCACTGCAGGTGGCCCAAGGTAGGAGAGGGGAACCCCACTGTTCCATCAAGGGCTGGCTAGGCAGGGCTCTGTCCCTATGGAGCCCCATGTCTTCTCTCCCTCCCCGGCACATCTGTGGATGCTCCCCCATGCTTTGCCGCCGTGTCCTCCTCATGTTCCCAGAGTTGTTTCACTGGCAGAGGCAGCATCCCGAGCCTGCTTTTGGAATGCCATCCATCATCCCCCCACACTGGCTTGGGTTTTTCGGCAGGAGTATGGGGCTGGAGGCTGGGACAAGGGATGCCTCTTCTTTTGGGCCCCGGGGCTCTGCAGGAATGCGCTAATTGCTGCTGGAACAAAAGCTGCTTCTGTGCGGTGCTGTGCACGGCTGTGCTGATCCTTCCCAGGCCCCGTGCAAACGCTCCCAGCGGTTTCTGCTGTGTGCTCTGCAGACACTCCTAGCATATTTGCAAAGGACTTAGATTTATCTTTTCTCGTGCTGTTCTACTTAAAAGGCATATTTGGGGTATGCCAAGAGCTTGCCTGGAAAAAGCATTTCCTCCTCTTCCCCTTCTCAAATACAGAGGGCTGTTCACTCAAGTCTACCTTGAATAATGCTACCTGAAATTCCAAGGGGTTTTCTTAAGCAAAAATACCCTGTGCTCCCCAGCTATTTACTGCTGTCATGTTTACCAGGCTCCCTGGTGTCTGATGATGCAGCAGCACTCCTTACTCTGAGATATTTATTTTTTTTTTAACCTACAGTTTTTGCTGAGGCAGCATTATTTCCTTTATCTCTGTGCCAGCGCATTTGGGCAGGTTGCTGTGATCTTCCTCCTGGCTCCGTGGCCCAGTGGAGATCACACATAGCAGAGTACGGCTGTGGATGGCCTGAGCAACGGCACAAGCATCTCACAGCCATGTGCTGTGACTTCCCCAGGACCGTGGAACACTTCAGCAGCCTGTTTTAATCCCCAAACACGCTATTTGGGGCAGCAGGAAACAACGTAGTAGCAGCTTTCTGGAAATTAAAGGATGCAAAAAGAAGTTAGGGCAATGCAGTGGCTTTTCCCAGGGAAAAGGAGCAAAATCACGTTCAGGTTGTGGCAAGGACAGTTTAAGTCGCTCTGGGAAGTTTGTGCCAAGCATGTTGGAAGTGGCTCCCTTCGCAAACACTCAGGTTTTTGCATTGTGGTTTAAAAAGTGGAAGGCACTGGCTGCAGAAAGCCACATATATGGAAATAAAGTGAGTGTGTGCGGGAACCAGAGAGCCAGCCCATGGGTACGTGGTCTGGTGGCTCGGCTGGGTGCGCCCACGCCTGCAGGGCTACTGCGAGGGGACGGGAGAGGGGTGGTTGTGTCCCACAGGCAGAGGGGTCTCTGCGGAGGTGGCTGGGCTTAGACAACGGCCCCTAGATGCTACTTCAGTTATTAAAAAACCCCTCTGCACAGAGATGGGCTGCTGAGATTTGAACGTGAGAGTCCTGCGTAAACTTCTCGCTGCGGTCCCCTTCACTAGGACATGTGTCCTCACCATGGGGAGGAGGGAGGGTCAGGGTGATGCGCTCTTTTGTTTCTATGTTTAAAAATCCATCCAGCCAAAGCAGGGGCCAGGCAGCCATGGCGTGGGGAGTGCTCTGCTGGAAGTGTTTTTCTGTCGTTCCTGAAGAGCACGCTGAGCAGGCAGAGGGGAGCTCAGCGGGGCAAAACTCCTCTCCGCACAAAAGGCAAGAGTGACATTGGCTCTGGCATTGCTCCCAAGCCCTTATAGTGTGTTTTGTACATAGGCTGGCACTTTATAAGTCCTCAAAATAAGCCGCCTCTAGTCCTGAGATTAGGCTTTATTGCAGGTGGGGCTCATAGCAACGTCTCTGGCTGTGTTTGCCTAACAATGTCCATCACATTTTTATTTGATTATAATGTTGCCAAAGCATGGCTATTAGCTTTTACATTTTTCATGCTGTATGTCAGCTCCCTTTTCTCTTTTTGGAAGCTTTCCAGGGAAGGGTTTAGCTGTTGGGAAGAGCAAGGCTGGGGCACTGCCCCTCGTGCATCCCACCACATCACCTTTCAGCAAGCTCCCTGGCACCGCAGTGTGCAGGCCTGACTGCGTCCGAGTGAAGCTCTGTGCCAATGTTTCTATTTTCATAGGTTGTTTATAAAAACCCTTGGACATCACACTCCTCACCTGGTTAAGAGCCATGCCTGGCTTCATGGTGCCGCCCCGCTGGGGCTGTGCTGTTTGTTGCTTTGGGGGCTGTAGGCATCTTTCCGTGTGCAGAAAGGTAGAGGCTGCTTTTATCCTGCCTTTGCTGCAAAATGTGATTTTCCTAGAGGCAGTGCAGGATTGGGCCCTGCCTTGTACTCCATCCTTGTCTCCATTTTCAGGCTGGCTGGTCAGCAAGCTAACCTATGCGGGCAATGTGTCCCTGTGAGCTGGCATAGTGCTGCTGCATTTGGGCTGCACCCAAATTGACCCAACCTTGGAGAGTGGCGCCCAGTTCTCCATTCCCTAGGATTAATGCAGGAATATCTGTCAGCAGCTGCAATAAGTTGCAGAAAACCAAACCCATACTTAGTTCCTGCAAAAGATAAAGATTTAGCCGCAGGCCGAGAAGGAAGATCTCCCGTGTGGGGAAGGGGCAAAGCAGGCACGTCGGTGGGATGGATGGATGGGTTGTGCTGCAGGGCGGTTCTTGGAAGGCACCAGCCTGGCCTGGCTTCGCTCAACCTGACCCTGACAAATGCAGCCTAATGTAATATTTTTTTTAAGTGCAATGTCTGGATCTCGCTACTAGGGAGCTTTACAAATGGCTGAGGCTGACAGACAGACACACAGGTCACTATTGAGCCGTCAAGCCTGGGGAGATCATGTAGCATGTTAGCTGGTGAGAGGGTCCCGGTGCAATGTCTCTGCTGAACTCTGCACCATTGGTGCCTGGCTGGCTCGGTGATGCTCGACGCAGGGGTCTGGGGTCTGGCACCCTCCGGCAAAATCCCATCTGCCCTAGCGTAGCCCAGGGGAGGGTGCAGACCTGCCTTGTGGCTTACCCCATCCTGCGCACCAGCTGTTGCACAGGTGCTTTTGGAAACATCATTCTTGGGTTTTATGGGTAGTGGGTCTTCTCGTTGCAGATGGGGCCCATGTTGCAGTCACGGGCAATGGGCCGCCAGGGGTAAAATACACTTGAAAGGCAGCTTGTTTTGGAGGTGGTGAAAAATGTAGCTCTCTGAGTGCCAAATATCAATAGTTGCTGGAAAAAAAGAGCATTTTTGTTGTTGTAAAATGGCCTGTAATGCATAGGTCAGTGTGGGTTGTTACGGCCCTCATGGTAGGGGTCAGGGGCAGGAAGACCTGTGCTCTCCTGCAGAAATGAGCCCCAGGGGCCCACCTGAGCCCTGAAGGAGACACCGAGATACCTCCTGGCGCCCTCAAAAGATTTGCCCTTCCCTCTTGTCCATGGAGTGTTTCTGACAAAGTGGCGTTTGCTACTGAAAACCTTTTGAAGGCAGAGCGAGCACCAAGCACCAGGTGCTGTAGAGCAAACAGAATTAGCTTTTTCAGTCACTGCAACTAATTAGCCTGCAGTCCTGCTCCATTCAGAGGTGGCTTTCATCATCTTTTGTATCCTCAGGATCACAAAGTGCAGCAAATCCCCTTCAATGACTCTGCTCTTTCTGCACTCCCTTCTTCCCCCATGTCTCCTTGTGAAATCAAAGTATTCAAAAGATCTTGTGGGTATGTATATCTATCTATATGTTGATATATACATATTTCTTATCACATTGCATCCAGTACAGTCAAGTCACATAAAAGGCCTATTGCATGTTTTGTTGGCATAGAGAAGTAGAGATTTTGCCCGTCAGACCTAGCAGAAGTTAGTTATTTAATCTAGAGTAGCCCATGGAGAAGTGAATGGGGATGAAATTGCTCTGAGCCTCTCAGTAGCCTTTTTGTGCCACCTTTAAGGATTGGAGTATAAGGCTGGAAAAACATGGTATCAGTTTCTGCCTTCATTGCTTACCTGTTGGCACAGCATTTTAACATCAACAAATAAAAGATAGGTGAGGGTGTTTTGGGGATGAGTAGGATGGGAGTATCTCAGTTACTAAAGCCACTGAAAAATTATTCTCAGTCTAACTTTCCATATGAAAAAGCAGGTTAATTGAACTTGAGCCATGTAGTAGAAATGTGCTGATTCCAACAACATTTTCCAGCAGCAAAAAAGAAGTTGAAATATTTTGTTTGGACAGTATCAAAACTCCAGCAGAAGCAGAATGTTTCTGTTCTGTCACTTAAATTAATTTCATGTAATGTAGGCCGTAAATTTTAATACTATATTGTCTTTATAGATTGTATAATTCCACACGCATGTAGTGCATAATTTAAGAAATGCATAGGAACAAGAGGCATAATGAAAAGAGTCACTGAAGTGAAACACTGTAATGGCCCTAAATTGATTGCTGGGAGGAAGTGTTGTTTCTTGGCAAACACAAGAATTCTAGCTTTTTATGCAGAATCAGAATCAATCTCTCCCTTAATGTCAGGATTTCCCAAGTAATGGAAATTGTAGCTCCTGGCCAGCTCTGCTCAGGATGTAGTCTGCGTTAATTATTCATCGGAGTCAGATATAATGGGAGATAACTTAGAGGAAACCTGGGATAACACCACTGCTTTAACGTCATGTCACATCCCCAGGCTGGACATGGAGCAAAGGAGGATGCCCGTCTCGCAGTGCCTGGGGATGGACGGTCATGGTCTGCTGGTGGAGGGGGCGGTGGGTGTCTCGGACCCTGCGGGGCTGGAGGATGCCGTGGCTCTGTGCGTTCATAGAGACCCAGTTTGAACGCTACAAAACCCTGACGTGGGCTGAAGAGCCCAACAGCTCATCGTGGCTCTTGGCTCTGCCTTGCAAATGTTCAGCCTGCAGCTGCTAAAGCAATAACGGGGCTGCTGCTGCCAGAAGCCAGAATCAGCTTTCATTTGCTTCGTTTAGCAAAATACTGAAATCCTTGTAGAGCGTGCGTGCGTACAAGCGAGGTAGCAGCAGTTCATGCTGGTTTGCACAGGGGACCCCTGGGAAGATGTGCGTGGTGGTTACTCATCTCGGCTGAACGTTGTCCGGTGACGGGGAGCGTGCAGGAGGCACCCACAGCCTCAGCGTGCTTGTCCTGCACTGGGTCTCACCAGCACCTGGTGAGAAAGAGGCATTAGCAAGAATTTATTTTCAAGGTTTCCAGAAAAATTGCTGCACTGGCATTGCTGTTGGAAAGGGAAAACGTGGAGGAGGGTAGGAGTGAGAGCCCAGGGCCCCCCTGGTACTGCACAGGGCCAGAGCTTTGCCGGGGCCAGGCAAGCCCCAGCTGCCACGTTACAGGATGGGTGCTGAGCCAGCTGCACGGGGACCAGAGGAGGCTTCTGTGAAGGAAACAAGGCAGTTTGATACAGTCCCCGTGCAAACAGAGCTGCTTCCTTGGTCCAAAACTTGCTGCCTCCAAGTTTCTGCCATGTAATTTCATCTAGCTATTTCAAAGGAAGGTTTCGTTACCAGCTAATTTGATTTTATGGTAAGCGCTGAGATATTTGGGCTTGTTCCTTTCAAGTCCCAGGATCTGGGAGTCCTGTGGCTACCTCAGCATCTCAGCTGCTGTATAAAACTAGTGACCTTTCCAGGCACTCGGAATAATAGACTTGAAAGGCAAGGTGAATACATATTATTTTATACAGTTTTCCAGAAATCTTATTGCATTGTTATCTGTGAAAAGCCACATTTATTTTGGCATTTGAGACACCTTTGAGCATCTAGGATGCAGCCCTGGGGGCAACCTGAAGCCCTGGGGGCAACCTGCATTAGGGAGGAAATATGCATTTCATCCTAGGTTTAAGCTTTGAGTGGTGTTATGCAGAAGGAACAGAGTTGCCCTATTGCCCCAGGATGGGGTAGGAGAGCCCGGAGGCTGCAGTGCCTGAGCCTGTGGCAGCATAGTCCAGCCTGGAGGGAAAAGCAGTAAGTGGGACTCTTTCCTCCAGCCTCCTGCCTGATCTCTGCAGAGGGCAGGGGACCTGTGCTGGGGCAGCAAACACTGCTGTAAAGCCAAGTGATGTCCCCAGGGTCCACTCCCAGCTCTGCCTGGGAGCTGCTGCTATCAGATTCACCCACTCGCAAGTGATTCCTGGTCCAGGAGTGATAATTGCATGAGAACTGTTCTGGTAATTCCACAACAAACTTGTAGTCACCTTGAAAAAATAGCCTCTTTTGCATCAGCAGTACCTTCCCAAAAACTTTTCAAGGAGGAAAACAATTTTGAGTTTCTAAGAAAGGTCTCCAACATCAGCTGAGCAGGTTTTATTTTAATTTTTCTTCTCCACAAAAGTTTCCATTGTGTCCAAAAGCTGTTTTCTGTCAAAAAAAGGTTTTGATGGAAAATACTTTACTAAACCTATTTGGAGCTGATACAAAGCATTGCCAAGAAAGAGGGAATGAATAAACCCTGTGGCAGCTACTCAGCACATTAAAGGACATATCACCCAACTTCCCAGAGCCTCAGGAGGGTGGTTGGGTGGTCCTGGTGCTGGGGCAGTGGGGCAGGGCACGTCACAGCCCCTGGTAAATGTTAAGCTAACAAATAAATCTGCTTTACTCAGCGGCCAGAATATAGCCTTCAAACTGGGATGAAGCTTTCTAAATATCGTTTGGCATGTTTTCTTTAAAGGAAGGAAGGATCTTAATTCCAGCATTCCAACCCAAAATAGACATCTCTAAGAATAGCCCTTCCCCATTGCGGAGCAGGATACCGTCAGGAGGAAAAAGGGTCGGGGGAAACGAGAAGTGCTTTCCCTAAATAGCCAGACTGTAATTGCAAAGTGATGGGTTTCAAATCTGACTGCGGGTGATTGCCCCTGGAGCATCCAAGAGAGTTGAGGTGGCTTGGAGCTGCCAACAGCCCCTTGGACGGGGACCGGAGCAGCTCACCGGCTCCTTGGGTTGAGGGAGCTGTTCCTTAGAGACGTGCCAGCCATCCTGCAGTGGACACGCGTTGGCATCCTCCACCCTGCTGCTGTCAGAGCCCATCGTGCAGCCGGGGAGGGCGCACACCCACAGCGCTGCATCCCGGAGCAAGGAGAGGATGCCCCAGCCGTGCTCGGTGTGTCCTGGCAGAGAGAAGCGAAGGTGTCCCGTGGAAAAAGTTAGATTGGGCGGCATGACCTACTGAAGTCTCTTGCACTGTGAGTTATCCTATATTCAGGGGCTACCAAGCTGGAAGGCTTTTGTGTGTGGCTGTGCATGTCTGGGGTAGGGAGGACTTTTGTTCCTGTCTCTTTGGGTTTAAAAAGTGCAATAATGCTGGAATACCCTAAGTCCCATGAAGTTCAAAAGAGATTGAATGGATGGAGTCTGTAGTCCCACCCCCTTTTCCCTAGACAATATAGGTTTGCATCACTTGAACAGTTTTGACTTTAATATTCCCCTTTTGGGGGTCACATTTTCTATGCAAATACGAGGTTTAGAGAGGAATCTTGGGGTGAGAGATGAGTTTCTCATATAGCCTTACGACACCAGGAATTGTGGCTTTAAGAAAAATACTGATTCTCATGGAAGTCCTAATGAAACAATAAAAACTGATGGCACAGGTAAGTCCTTCTGCCCTCATTTCCTTTCTTTCAATGGTGGCAGTGGAATTTAATCTCACAAGTTATAAATACCCTCAGATTCTGAGAGCTTAACATCTCTTGGAGGTGCAAGCTGCATCTCCCCCGTTCCTATAGGTCCTATATACCTGTTCCTGGTGTACCCCTCCAGGAGCTGTGTTTGAAGCTTTTCTTTGTGCGGCACTGGTGCCACGTTTGAATTGAGCTTTTCCCCAGAAGTCAATAACCAGAATCAGGTGATATTCAACACTACATAGCACAATCCCAAGTTTTTCAGGAGCGCGTGTCAGACCTTAAATATCATGATACTGGCTTTACAGAATCGCACCTTTAGTTTAAAAACAATATTTTGAGGGCTGCAATGTGCTTGGTGGAAGGTGTCATTTGTCCTAGTTCATATCTAGGGCAAGTGTCTCCATGCAAGCTGGTTGTGTAGACTCCCTTGGCACTCAGTGGACAGAAAAAGGTGATTTTGGGGCAGAATCACTCCCTGCTGTGATGGTATTAAAGGTATAAGAAAGTGAATGAACTGCCTCTACTTTTATAGCCCAGCTTTACAACTGAGATGATTTATGTATTCAGGTGGGTTTGAAAAATGTTGGCCTAAAACCAGGCAAAACCCGCTGGGTTTGGCCAATTACTTGCTTTGTATTTTGGGCCCTTCTCAAATAAAACTCACGGTGGGTGTAACGAAACCACAAAAACCCAAATCTGAAAGATAGCTTGCACGAAACCCTGAAAAGCCCCTAGGAGCTGAATCTTGCAGTCCGGAAAGAGGGAAAAATAATAAGGTGGAAAAATGTGAGCTCCACCAGGCTGCAAACCTGAAACCCTTTGGTGCTTGTTTGTGAAAAATCAAGCCAAGGAGCTGAGCTCCTGCCAAAATTTCTGCTGCGGAAAGGGCTGGTCCAGCCTGAGCTGCCTCCTTCCTGCTGCTCACACACACCAAGGAATAAACCCTCTGCAGAGATGACAGAGGAAAAAACCTTTCCTCAAAGATACAGCTTCAAACGTGCCTCTGTGAGTCCATGCTGTGTGCCCGTCAGCGGAGGAGGTCCACCTTCAACGATGGGTCCTGGGGCTGCAGCTCTCTGCTCCGCGTGGATGCAAGGGTCTCATTTTAGTGACAAAAATGGCCCTTTCGGGTGTCTTTGCTCAGGGTGCTGCTGGTGAGGGTGATGCCAGCTGGAGTTTGCTGCGCCAAAGGAATAAGTGCTATCCTGGAATCTATGCTAAGGCACATGGGAAATAAGGAGGTGATTGGTGACAGCCAACATTGCTTCACTAAGGGCAAATCATGCCTGACAAATTTGGTGGCCTTCTACAATGGGTTACAGCGTTGGTGGATAAGGGAAGAGCAGCTGACGTCATCTACCTGGACTTGTGCAAAGCATCTGATGATGTCCCACATGACATCCTTGTCTCTTTGGAGAGACATGGATTTGACAGATGGACCCCTCGGTGGATAAGGAATTGGCTGGATGGTCGCACTCAAAGAGCTGCAGTCAACAGCTCGATGTCCAAGTGGAGAGCAGTGACGAGTGGTGTTCCTCAGGGGTCACCGGTCTTGGGACCAGCACTGTTTAACATCTTTGTCAGCGACATGGACAGCGGGATCGAGCGCACCCTCAGCAAGTTTGCCGACAACACCAAGCTGTGCGGTGCGGTCGACACGCTGGAGGGAAGGGATGCCATCCAGAGGGACCTTGACAGGCTTGAGAGGTGGGCCCGCACAAACCTCAGAAAGGTCAACAAGGCCAAGTGCAAGGTCCTGCACATGGGTCGGGGCAATCCCAAGCACAAATACAGGCTGGGCTACGAGTGGATTGAGAGCAGCCCTGAGGAGAAGGACCTAGGGGTGTTGGTTGATGAGAAGCTCCACATGACCCGCTAGTGTGTGCTCACAGCCCAGAAAGCCAACCGTATCCTGGGCTGCATCAAAAGAAGCGTGACCAGCAGGTCGAGGGAGGGGATTCTCCCCCTCTACTCTGCTCTCGTGAGACCCCACCTGCAGTACTGCATCCAGCTCTGGGCCCCCAACATAAGAAGGACATGGACCTGTTGGAGTGAGTCCAGAGAACGGCCATGAAGATGATCAGGGGCCTGGAGCACCTTTCCTATGAAGACAGGCTGAGAGAGTTGGGGTTCTTCAGCCTGGAGAAGAGAAAGCTCTGGGAAAAACCCTATAGCAGCCTTCTAGTACCTAAAGGGGGCCTACAAGAAAGCTGAGAGGAACTTTTTACAAGGGCGTGTAGTGACAGGACAAGGGGTAATGGCTTTAAACTGAAAGAGGGTAGATTTAGATTAGATGTAAGGAAGAAGTTCTTCACTGTGAGGGTGGTGAGGCACTGGAACAGGTTGTCCAGAGAAGTTGTGGCTGCCCCATCCCTGGAATTGCTCAAGGCCAGGTTGGATGGGGCTTTGAGCAACCTGCTCTAGTGGAAGGTGTCCCTGCCCATGGCAGGGGGTTTGGAACTAGATGATCTCTAAGGTCCCTTCCAACCCAAACCATTCTATGATAGAAGCAGCTAAAGGTTTTTGATTCACGCGATGCTCCTGCCCTTGTTTTCAGGCCCAGCTGCTGAAGTGTGTTTGGGAAAACAAAGACATGAAAGTGTCAGGTTATCTCCTTTGATCCCCTCCGCCCCCTTCTTTTCTGTATTTTTGGAATCATCTCCAGGAGATCAGTCAGTTTTACCTCTGTACTTCTCCCTTGCAGATCCCCCAGGAGATAAAATAAAAAAAACAGGCCGAGCACATGCGGTCAGAGGGAGCAGAGCTGTACAGCAGAGGAGTGGCCACAGCACGTATGCCTGGCTCTTGCTGTCACCCAGCCACCCACCATTTATTTTTCCCCTGCTCTGAGCCCAGGTTTTATTCACCAATGCCTCTATTGTATTTGGGAATCTCTCTGCTCTCCTGAGCTCCTGAAAACATCTCTCCTTGCCCCCCAGGGTGGGATAACACGGTGCTCGTGGTCTCCAGCCTCACACAAGCCCATCTGCATGCAGAGCTGTAGCCTGCAAAGCAATAGATAAATTATTTATTTTCCAGTATTTGTGCCTCTCTTTCTTATATTTTGTCCCTGAAAGGGGGTGCGAAGGGATCCTCCAAACAAAGCATGTGACCCCACACTCCTGTGCTGGGTTTTTATAGCTACTTGGCTCAGGATAAACATTTTTTTTGTTCTAGCCTAGAAATCTCTTTTTAAGGAGTCGCTGCCCATAGCTCCAGCCCCAGCAGATATTGCTGCTAAGCCGACATCACTGAGAAACCTCCCACAGGTCTCGCTGTGCTCAGACGAGTAGTGGCCCCACTGAAAGCCCTGAGTTTTGTGACTGCTTTCTCAAGTGTTACTGATCTCTATGGGTGCTCTAGCTCCTATAGGTCTTAGTGATTGCAGATGATCAGGGCAAGCACATTGTGAAATAATTTCTTGGCAAAGAGTGGGAAAATGCAGGTTTCCTGGCATGCTTTTCTGGCTTTCGTGATTTATTGCAAATCTCTTCTGGTTGTTATTTGTGTCATTATCTTTGTCTGGTTTTATCTATTTTCATTGTTCTAAGGTGAAAACAGGGTGTTGTGTTTTGTTTCATATGACTGACGGGCGAAGGTAGACCATGTTCTGCCTCTGGCTCACCAGCACCAGCGTCCCTCCTGCCCACCCTTGGGTTCACTTGTGTGATGAGTTTCTGAGTGCAGGGACATCTCTGTCCAACTCTTTCTTTCTCAGCACCGTTGGTGACACTGGGAAAGCCCAGCCTGGCTCTCAGGTCACAGGAAAAGCTGCTGTGGAGTGGGTGCAAAATAGTAAGGAAGAGGCTGCAGAATGCTCTTGTCAACATCAGTTATCAGTGTCTTGTTACAGGGAGAGACTTGTACTTCTGTTAGTGCTGTATGGTTTCAGGCAGAAAGCTTTTATGTGCAGTTTTTTAATACAGGTTAGGAAAAAAAAATGGTTGAAGTACAGAATGGGTGGTCTACCATACAGCCAGTCTGTGTTGGGTCGGGTACAAGTCCCCGCTTGCAAATCTCTGTTTAGCTGGGCACTGAGGACTGAAGGACCTGTGCAGCAGGTACACCGCTGAGGCTCCAGCACCAGAATTGGAGCCTGTCTCCATGAGGACACCCTCATGATTCCCCTATAGTGTGCAGATACGGGGCACAGCTTCCCCCATCTGCCTTGGGGAGGTACATGGAGGAAGGGGCTTTGGGGTCATTGTAGATCTTTTCATGCACCAGCCAGTTATCCAAAGGAATTTACCCCGGGGATGGGTTTTGCAGAGCTCCCTGCAGCTGTGGCAGAACAACTCCTACTGCATATCCACAGGCCAACAGAGAGGTGGCTTTGGGGAATTTGTGGCAATAAGGAGTCCTGTCCTCAGGTTTGTGGTACCTGTGTGTAAAGCCTGTGGGTTGCATCTCTGAGGCTGCTCATTCCCCAACTGCGCTTCACCCCTCTCTGTGTCCCAGGACTGATGCAAAGCCTTTCTGCCTTGTATTATAATTGTGTAAGGCAAGATTCAGGAAGAAGCCATGAGACTTAGAGGAAAACTGAGAGGTTGGCATATCACTTTTGGGGATGCAGGTGAAAATCCCAGCTGTTGACTCAAACCCCAAACCAAAAAGGCCCATAGGTGCCTTTTGGAGCAAATCTTTATGAGGGTTCTGTGTGCAGAGACCCCAACGACTTTCATCCTCTTACCTATTAGTCTCAGCACCATTCAACTCTCCAAAGCATGCCAGAATTAACCTTTTTCTGAAGGCTGCTCAGGATACAATCAGAAAACACCTTTTGCTTAAATTGCTTGAAAATATTTGCCACTTGCAGGGGAAGAAACCCATCAATTCAACCTCGTTTTTCCATTTTCTTTAGCAGGCACTGTGTACTCCATCTGACTAAGTGGACCACAGTGTTCCAAGGATAAAAATTACATGTAATATGAGATAAAGAATCAGGCAAAATATTTATGTAATGAAATCGTAATGGTAGTTCTAAAGGTCTGTGGCAGGGCATGGCAGAAAAGAAATGCTCCTCTTGCTGGCTTGTCACAGGGGCGGACAGAGGCACAACGAAAGACACTCGCAGGGGTAGGAAAAAAGGGGTTTTTATTAGGAAATTTGATCTGCCTTTTCTAGCAAAAAAAAAAAATCTACCAAATGATATCAAGTAATTTACAGGATCTAATCTGATTGCAGCTGTCTTAATTATTTGTCAGCTTTATATGGACATGGTTTCCCTTTGTTTTGAAGTAGTAAACATTCTCCGTAATCCTCAAACCCCAGCGGCTGCTGATGTATGGAAACCAGAGAGCGATGCTGACCTAAACCACTGAGGGCCCTGAGCGTCACAAGCTGCAACTGGGAGTGGATCCAAATTCATCCCATACTTTGCTGGCAGATCCATCTCTGGCATCCTGGCTTGGGCTGGGACAGCTACAAGGGCCAGTCACAAACGTGGTAAGAAAGCCAAATTTTCTGAAAGGAAAAGATGGTTCAGATTCAGGCTCCAATTCCGGCCTAATATTTGGCCAAGCAATGTAGGCTGCTTTGTTGTCCTTATCCAGCAATTAAATGTAGTTGGAGTTTTTCATATCGCGTATCGAAATGGCTCTTAAGCACAGTCTTTATGCTGATCAGAGCTCTCAGTGGCCAAATCTGATAAAAGCAAATTTCATCTGGAGTTAGACAATTCCTTGAGTGTCCTGAATAATAAGTGATACTGAAACGTGGAATTATTGCTTCATTTTTAGCAGAAGTAACTCTGTAGATGATCTCTTTGCAGAAGTGTTAAAATCACTCAAGCACAGTCTGGGTGGTGTTTTAAAATAAATTGTAGTCACAAGCACTTAGCGTATTTTGAGTGTATGTTAGGGACAGACCAGCCAAGGCCACTTGTATTTTGGAAAGTTCAAATAAAAGCAACTGGTATCTACATTGTTATGTTTTGGCTGCAGCCTCTGCGGTCCCCTGGGCAGATGTATGGGGATGGAGCAGAACAGGTGTTCCCTCTGCTTTTTCTCATCTGCGCACTCAAGCCCAAATAGCTGGTTGTATCCTGAGCCCAATGAGGGAGAGGGCCCGGGAAAAAGGATGGGGTGAGCACTGGCCAACTTCTCCCCTGGCCTGGGGGGGAGCTAGGTCACTGCACACCCACATCTCGCCTTGTTTATCGAGAGTATTTTTTCCCTGAGCTGGCTGTGTTTTTCCCGACCTGGCTGTACCACGTGTATCACAGCAGAGCCTTGCTCACGGCTCAGCCGTGGGGTATTGCTGCTGCAGAAAGAGAACGGATGCACTCCGGGAGCTTAAATGCAACATCAAGTGGCTCCCAATGCTGTGCCCAGCAGGTTTGCTGCAACCATTCCCGCAAGGAACATTTGCTGAGTATTTACTGAGGTGACTGTGCACTGGGAGATGTTTTTCTTCCCCCTGAGCTGGACAAGTGTGATAGCAGCAGGGAAGGGTACCGCAGACCTCCCCAGTGCCTTGCTAGCACCACGCTGCACTGATGGAACTGCTACACGGACCTGTCTCTTCAGGAGTTCCAGCGGTCTCGGGAGTAGCTGGTCTGTTGGGATTATTTGGTATTATTTCCCCATGTAGGCAAGCCCTACAGCCCAGGAATCAGGGGCTTTTCTGCAGCAAAGGCTCCTCTCTGGCCATGTCCTTCTGAACAGCAGCAAAAGATGACCAAGGCCTTGTGCCGCGGGACAGTGCAGAGGCACATCCCTCCTTCGTGAAAGTTTACTGCCACTGGGAAGAGTCTTTATGTGACCATGGAAAGAGCACCCTGGCAGTGCTGCAAGGGGAACTGAAAAGTGAGGAGAGAGGGTTGGTTTTTTTTCTTTCGTTTTAAAAGCAATTTCCATGAAGGCTGTTTTTTTTTTCCCAGATGAGCTTTCTGGGCACTTCCGCAACGGGACTGTATTCAGCCCTCACTATTTCCTGAGGAGGTAGAAGCTGAGGTCGTTCCTATCGGCTCTGCAGACTTTGTCATCCTTTTGCTGTCTGTGAAATAGTAGCCTGAATATGATGACAGAGAAAAAAAAATACAATAACTCTCCCCTCCCCTTTCCAACCCAAGCCCTTGCCAAAGCAATAAAAAGCTTTAAACAATAGCCAGTCATGACATAAACCAGTCCTTGAGCAGCCTGCCAAAATTCACCTCAAGAAAGTAGGTCCAAAAATAAACACTAACCTATAAAAAGCCCCACAGACTTAAAGATAGTCATCCCATTGTGCTAATTGCTTTCACATCTGGCTCAGAAATGAGGAGTGTATACGAGCATGGAGAGGCCACCAATAACTCACTTCAGCTAAGCACAAAAGCATGTGCGTAGCATCAATCATGTGAGCCATCTATTTCTACTCAGCAGATCTCAGATGCTAGGGCTCAATTTTAAGTTTGTGTTTAAATAATGGGGTTGGTTGTGATGTTAATAAACAGCGCATGGTCCAATGCTTTCACGGGTGGGATATTTCAAGGTGAATATAGAGAAACTGGTTTCATTTCCCTTTTTCCCCCTCCATCAGTTATCGGACCACAGTGCTGTCCCCTCTTAACAGTTTTTGCTTGGCCTCCTCCTTGGAAAGAAGTCAGCCCCTGGGGTGGTTTGAAGGTTTCACCTTTGATAAATAAAGGGCTTCAGCAAGATGGGACATACAAAGGAAAACTAGCTGGGGATGGTTTCATAAGGTCTTTTCTGTGTGCCAAGGAGGTGACCCCAAAAGGTGACCTTGTGTGAACTTGCTTGGAAGAACAAAACTCCCGTCAGGCTCCTGGCAGGTCCCAGGGAGCCAGAGATGCAGTGTGATGCTCTGCATTCTCTGCTCTGGGCATGCATTCATCTTTTTTCATGCCAATGTCTAGATCTTTTATATGACTGTGATTCAGTGGGTCTGGACTGTCTCCTACTTGCTTGTATGCCCGTTTGTTTGTGTAGTTGATTGAACGTTATGGTGTGAGCAACCTCTTTGCTTGCTGGATGCAATTTAAAGCACACCTTCCCTACAGCCTTGGACTTTGTGGTGAGGCCAATGTAGAGAGCAAAATCCAGACTCCCCCCTGCCAAAGCCCATGGTGTATTGAAGTGGCTACAGGGACGGTCTCCCCGAAATCACTGGGTTTTATTTCTGATAGTTTCTTGGGCACCGCTGAGAATATCACCAGTAAATTAGTACATTTTCTGAGATCACGACTGCTGTGTTTACATGAGTTATCTGTGTCTTAACCTTGTGGATGTGCAGAGCAGCCTGCCCTGAGCATCTGTGGTTTGGTGGTTGTGACTCATCCTGAGAGCTCAAGGAGAGATTTGTAATGATTTATTCATGCTACATTTATTGTTTGGAAAGCTCAATCAAATGCTACTATGGTTAGACTGAATAATTAATCTGCCAGTCTGCTTTTGATCTCTTCATTGGTTTCTCTCTTTGTTAAGAGCCTCATGTTCGGAGGTGAAGATCGTTTTAGTCTAGAGGCAATTTTCCAAGCTTTCTATCTTTGGAAACCAAAACTTCAAGGGAAGATTTTCAGTAGGTCTGGCCTTGCTGAAGGACTAAGGATGTTTTTGAGAGAGTCTCAGTTCATCTGCCCTGGGTCAGTTAGACGTCCAAGTCTAGGTATCACTGTGTATCTCTTATGGGACATGGAAGAAATGCACCTTCCCTTGCACTGTTCGCCTAATTGTAAAAAAAGTCATCTAAGATAATACAGATAATGGCGTCTGGAGAGGCCTATTTCTTCCTACTGACTATAAAGGAAAATTTTTTGGGTTGCAATGTCTAAACTTAGGTGAGGTGACTCCTGTTCAGCATGTTCCCCACAGACCAAACTGGGGCATGTGGCCTCCTATTAAACATCATATGTAGCTCCTGAGCTCCAGGGCAATTTTGTGTGAGGATAGAGGTATGTCAGGGTAAAGTGGCATTTGCGTCTCCACATGGTGGGTCTCGCTGGTTTAACTCCATCATTTTCCCAGTGTCTTTGAGAAATTTGGTGAAATATCTTCCTGTAGATGAGAGCCATTCCCTCGGCTCTGAGGCAGGGCTGGAGGTGGGATGTATTTGCTCCATCAGGATGAGGGTATGGGAGGGGTGGGAATGGCCACCCCTGCCTTCACACCTGGCAAATGAGGGGGTGGTGGGCAGGACAGGGCAGAGTTTTTGCTTTGCCTCCCCTCGCTGTAGTCTGCCCTTGTGCACTTGCAGTTGGCTTAAACATATCCCCTTAGTTTATTGATAGAAAAGTCAGGGCGGAAAAGGAGATGTGAACTTCGGCAGAAAATGCAGGTTCTGGGAAAACAATCACTAAACCCCTCAAGAATGTTAAAAAAAAAAAAAAAAGGCACATGAAACACATACTTAAGGAACGATATGCTTAGCCAACTGTCACTGATTTGTGCAAAATAGTTGGACTGTTTGTTGCTCATGCCTCTTTCAGGGCAACAGGATACATACAGCATGCTTCCACCTCAGGGAAAGGAAAGGTTTCACAACACGCATTTTTAATAGTTTTTCTATTAATAGCTCCTGTGTCAGAACTGAGTGCAGGATGGGACTGCACATACTGATGTGCTGACAGCACAAGGTGGTTTCTCAAGCCTTTGCCAACACGTGCAGACAGTCCCGGCTGCATTGCAGCATTAACTGTGGGTTGATTCCTTCCTACCTAATACTACATTTACAAGGACTTTTTACAAGGGCATGTAGTGACAGGACAAGGGGTAATGGCTTTAAACTGAAAGAGGTACATTTAGATTAGATATCAGGATGAAGTTCTTCACTATGAGGGTGGTGAGGCACTGGAACAGGTTGCCCAGAGAAGTTGTGTCTGCCCCATCCCTGGAAGTGTTCAAGGCCAGGTTGGATGGGGCTTTGAGCAACCTGCTCTAGTGGAAGGTGTCCCTGCCCATGGCATGGGGGTTGGAACTAGATGATCTCTAAGGTCCCTTCCAACCCAAACCATTCTATGATTCTATATTTACTCCACTACAGGCTTATGGACGTTGCAGAGGTCATCCCACCTTAAACCAGAGCAAGGGAGAGGAGTCAGGTCCTGCTGGGGCAACCTGTTGATGAACTGCATTTTTGTAGCCATTCAAGGATACCGAGGAAGTGACTCAAATGAGTTGGAATTAACCACAAATTTGAATTTGGTATTGCCCCTTATTTATACATGAGTATTTGCCCTGCTGGGGCTCAGCTGTCTGCCTGCAGAGCACAGAGAGGTGACTGCCAGCAGACTGGGGAGCTGGGTTTTCTAAGAAGTCCAACCAGCAGGATGGTGGCACTTCCAAGTGCTGCATGGGGCTGTGGAGGAGCTGGCATAAACACCTGAGCTTCTCCAACCATAGAAAAAGGACGCGAGCTCTTCTAGAGGCTGTTGGCAGAGAAAGGGAGAGACCCAGCTGATCTCCAGTGGCTGCCCATGTCCAAAGCTGGTTCTTTCTCCTTGCCAACCTGCTCAGCCTCCTCTCCCTCTCCTCCAGGTTCAGTGTTGAACCCCGCAGCCCTCCTCCTGCCAGTCCCAGCCTCTGGTGTGGCAGCGGGGGGCTCAGTGATGGCCATAACCATCTTTTTCCACTGGCCATGTGCGGAGACCAAAGCAGCCCAGGCTTCACCTCAAGAGTCCTTGGCACTCTGTGTTTTATGATCAACTCATAATTTTCACCAGAATGCAGGAAACCCAGTAAAACCCTGGAGAGTCTCATGTGTTTCCCAGCCAGATGGAGCCTGCTGCAGGACCATGCCCACACATGTGCAGCTTGTCCCTAGGAGCCAGCATTGGTTTCATAAATAGATAAAATCTTGAAACCTGTTTGAATCCCTGAAGTAGCCCTGGGCCAGATGGGAGTGTGTGCTGCCTGTGAGCATCCTTGTCCTTCAGCGTGATAGCATGGGATGCACCACACAGTTTAATTTTCTTTTAATCCTCCATGAATTAATGTGACTTTTGAAAATTACTCTGCTATTGAATAGACAATTGATCCCTTTCAGGCAGGTACAATGTTTGTAGGAGAGAGAGGAATATTCAAAAATGGTGTTAAACTGTGACTGGGCAATGTTATGGGTACATGTAGACTCATGACGGATGCTATAAAAGATCTGGATCTGGGTATTTTCAGAAGGGCAGCTTATGATCCAGCATAATGCTATATTAATAGACAGCGAGAATGTAGAGCTGTGACAGAAAGATTGACAGCTTTTGGCAGTAGATTTTGTACTTAGGTATCTAAATGTATCCCTTGAAATTCCAGTTTGGTCAACTAGGCAAACCTGAGCTGACGTGCTGAAAATTGGCACCCCTGCTTAACATCAGCCTCACGTTTTCACCCTTGTTTTTCTTTTTTGATTCTGAGCTAAAATGGTCAAGGCTTTGGGACAAACTGTGTTCTCACATGTCCATCAAAACTGGATATGCCCCACCAGAACCAGGAGTGGCAGTTTTGCAATTTTAGTGAATTTCCTGCTGTTGGAGTTGTAGCCACAATTAAGGAATGCAGATTAATTACTTGAATAAATGGAGGGGATGTGAATAGTCTACTTAATTCAGTGTGGTACCCAGAGCACGAGGGATTTGGGGACAGCTTACTGTGTGCAGTTGATAACTTCTCGCTTGAGAGTCAGTTAGCTTGCGAATTTGTTTTACCTGTGGTAATCCTCCTCGACTTTGTAGCTTTTGGGTATGTCATTAGCCCTGCACTTAAAAAGCCACTCCAAGTGCTATGGTGGGACCAAAGCTTCATCCATTTTGATGTCCTCTGCTGTCCCTCTGCATCGTGGTGCTTGTGGGTGCTTCCCCAGAAAGTCCTGGTCTGTGTGCTTTGCAGAGCACCCGTGGGCCACTTACAATATTATCTAATTATTATTGCTTAATTTAGCAAATACTTTAAAAACCATGTGGTTGCCTACAACAATTAGTGGTGTCCCTCGTCGTGCGGTGATTCATCTGAACAAAATTAGCTCCAGGCAGGGAGCGAGAGCGGGTGTAGATGGAGGCTGGGAGCGTGCAAGGACCAGAGAGCAGGACTGGTCCGAGGGGGTGTGCGTGTCCTGCCAAGGGGCAGAGGTTGGCTTGCTTTGATTGAAATTATTTTATCTGGTTTAGCTATAGAAAAGCAACTTGTGTGCTGAACTTTTTATTTCAGTTTGGTTAAGCTGATTCTTCAGCCAGCTAAAGCAAGATGCGTGTTTAAAGTGAAATCAAAGTGTGCTAAACTTTGTATACACAAAAGAGTTTGAGTTATTTTTTATGTCAGATCTTTGGCAACAGAGGCATGGCCTTCTCATGGAGGCCAGCTCTGTGTGTGTGTGTGCCCAGAAAGCAGTGGGGCAGGGTGTCACTGCCCTCACAAGAAGCTGTAAAACATTTTGGTACAGTCTCAGTCTGCAGCTGCTATAGCTGGGAAAATGAGAGGAAATTGAAAAAGGCAAGATGAGAAGACAGATGTATCAGCCTGAGTATTTGATGAGCTATCCACACAGCTCACAGTTAAGCAGTAAAATGAAGCAAATGAAAATCTTTCCTCTGGATAAAGTGGGACACAGAGGTCCTCCCAGCAGACCTGATGGGTGTTTTCACAAGCTGGAGAGAAACCCCCGTGGGTTAGCTGGAGTGGCTGTGCTAACCACCACCGGCACTACCGGGCTCCTCCTGTTCCAGTGCCTTTTCTCAGGCTGAAGCCTGAAATAAATGGGGAAGGACCCTCTCCCAGGAGACGTTCCCGATGTCGCTGGGTGACTGGTGCACGATGCCCTGGTGCTGTGTCAGGCTGTGCCATGGTGAGGCTCCTGAGGACACCGTGCATCTCCCCACTGGGGTGCCAGCACCCCCACCCCGGTGCACCCACCCACCCCAGCGAGGCCTCTGCTTGGCCACAAGCTGGCCCAAGAGCACCAGTGCTGGCACCAGGTTGCCCAGTGAGGGCACTGGTTTGCCCATCAGGAGCACTGGTTTGCCTGTGGGTGGCACTCAGTTGCCCAGGGGTGGCACTACGATGCTCAAGGACTGTACTGGGTTGCCCACTGATGGCACTGGGGTTTGTCTGGGAATGCGATCAAGTTGCCCAGCAAAGGCACTAGGTTGCAGAAAGCCTGCACTGAGTTGCCCAGGGGTGGTACTGGGTTGCCCACTGAGGGCACTGAGTTCATAGGATCATAGAATGTCTCAAGCTGAAAGGCACCCATGAGGATCATCGAGTCCAACTCCCTGCTCCTTGCCGGACTACCTAAAACTAAACCATATGACTAGGTGTGTTGTCCACCTGCTCAAGAGTTGCCCAACAGCTGCACCTGGTTGCCCAGGGGCTGCACAAAGTTGCCCAGGAGGGCAGTAGGTTGTCCAGGGTGGAAACTAAGATGCTACATGAGGGCATTTTCTTGCCCAAGAGTGGCCCTGGGTTGCCCATCAAGAGCACTGGGTTGCCCAACGGCTGCATCAGGTTGCCATAGCAGCTGCGGGGAGTTGCCCAGGCAGAACCCGGTCACTGAGCACCCTGCGCCCGTGGCAACAGTCCCCTGTGTCACTGACACAGGCACCGGGGATGCTGCAGCACCTGGCAGTACTGCCACCGACACCGACAGCACAGTGGTGAGTAGCAGCCCCCCACCGGCACCCCCAAATCCCTGGAGCGCACCCTCCATCTAGGCAGCTAAGGGTGAGTGTGTGCCTTAACCGGGAGGGGAGGACTAAAAAAGCAGGTATTTCTCCTAATCCCCCCCCCATTCCCCAATATCTCTTACATCATCCAAACGTACCCAAACTAGGTGTTCGGCGGCTCCCAGCGTGTGTCCATGTTCAGGGGTGGTAGAAAGTGTCACCCTGGGATGGCTTATCCTGAGGGGGATGCAGGGGTATTTATTTCAGCTGGAAATGCAAGGAAAAGTAACTCCAGTCCATTCCCAAGGTTTTTTCCTCCCTTTCTGAAACGTGTGTCTGTCAGTATCTGAAAAAGAATAATTTATTTGCAGGGGTGGGAGCCAGGGAAGCCGTCTCCTGCTCTCTGAATGCTGTTTCTCAGGTATAAATAAGTGGTGTGGAGCTAGGGAAAGCACAGCCGTTTATCCCTAGCAGGGACAAAAGGGCTGAAATGACTGATTTGTGGGAACCGGCACACACAGTGGTTTTTGTTGGACCTGAGCGCAGACATTTTGTCCTCGATTCTGCCAAACTGGCTCAGAGGGTCGTGTTTGTGAAAGTTTTTTTGCTAAATTTGAGGGTGTGAGTTTCCCGCTGCCTATCCCACAGCCTCTTCGGCCAGGCTGGATCCTGGGGTGAGACTCAGTGCCCACAGCTATGCTGCTCTCAAGTCAGGTACTGGGGCAGCCTATGCCAGCATGGCCAAAATTGGGCAAGGCTTGAAAATACAGTCCTCAAAGTTCAGTGATTTCCCAGCTGCAGGCTGTGCACTTTTCCCCTCTGACTCATCCCTATTTTTCTCCAATTTGCCCTAGCTAAAGGACCTGTTATTCTCCTGCATTTGCCATTCGTTTATTTAACAGCTGCATTTCGAGACACTGTTCGTCTGAATGCATCAAACCGTTACGGGCACTGGGGATGCAAAATGTCTCTAGGTCACCGGTCCCCATACCTGGATGTTGAAAAACGTGCAGTTTAATGAGTTGTCCGCTCATCACCTGGTGTAAATGGGCATGGCTCCAAGAGAGTCAATGGCTTGCAAATGTCTGGTATTAAAGAGGGTCACCATTGGTGTACAGTAACAGTAACTCACAGGCACAGCCTGCCTGTTTCTGTGTGTCTCCCATCTCTCGCCTTTTAAGCTTTCCAGTAGGAAAGCGGGAATCCTTGGTCCTGCCCTTGTCCAGAAAGAGGCATTCTTTGTTGCACAGGTGAGTAAAATGAAAGAAACTCTCTTTCCCAAGGGTTTTATGATTTTAAAAATAAGCCAGTCTCTCTCAGCTCGCCTACATGTGCAAAGTCATCAGGGTAGCCCAGGAGTAGCAATTAAACCTCTAGTCATGTGATTGCTTCTGTGGATACTTTGTTTTAGAGTAAAAGTGAGTTTATTTCATGTGAACATCATGTGAACATTTTTAAAGGAATAAAGTTGATTTCATGCTGTAACAAATAGGATTTAGCACATGCTTCATGTCAAACCCCCCTCCCATGCAGGGATCTTGTAGCACACCGGTGTCCTAACCTTCCACTGGGGCTTTAAGCTGGGCTGGGAGCAGTGGGGACAGGATGGTTTTAGGGGAAGGACAGGTCCCTGCATGGTACAGCTGGCTACAACAGCCATGGGGACTTATTCTGTCTTGTTGTGACACCCCACACAACAACTTCACACTGAGCACAACATACCTCAGGTTAGGTGTGTTAGGTACATTTGGTGGCCCTCTGCATTATATTTCTGATAATAATTGATGGATAACCTCAATCTGAAAAGAGCAATAGCACCCACAGTGCCGTATGCAGTTATTGGTAGCAAAATCTTCCTGTGTGGCCATTCCTCCTAGGGTTACTGTAAGGCTGGCGTTTACAAGCCACTCTGAAAAGACTTTGTGGGATATCTCCTGTCTAAGCACATTTATTTTACATCGAGTGAGCCATAGACTTTTTTCTTCCTTTGCAAGTCAAGACATGGCTGTTCTTTTTAGGTTGAAATAGATGGGTTTTTTTTCAAATTTGGATATAGTCCTGCAAAACTAGGCTCACCTGCAGACTCATCACTTGAGCATTTCATGCAAATGAAGATAGAGATGATGAGGATGGAGTCCCTTGCCCACAAATGGCACTGGGGTGGTAGCAACTGTGTGTCCAAAGCTATGGGGCTGGTAATGGAACTTTTAAAGAGAAAATTGTATCTGAAGTATTATAAGATCAGCAGATATGCCAGCCAAAAGAAACAAATGAACAGCAGAGAATCAGCAACTACAGTTTCACTGGATTGACAGACTTAAGGAAAATGAAGGCATAATATCTGTCATTCTCCTTAGCAGCCATGATTTGTTTCTCTCTGCATTTCAAGACCTGAGGCTAGATACTAACAACAAAGTCAAATCCTTATATATACATAGGCTTGGGATGCTGTCAGAAGGGATTTGCTTTCAAGAGTTTTAGGCCTGTACAGGCAATGTGTGGGTGCTGTGTGCATCACTGTATTATAAGTTGCATGTGTTGCTGTAAGAAGTAAGGCAAGTGCAGGAGCCTACTGAGTGAGGTTGTCTTCTTCTGTCTCCTTTGTGCAGGACACGTACCTGAATAGCAGCGTTCAGGAATGGAGCTGGTTGGCTCCCCCTTAACAGCAACATATGCCCATCCAAGATCAACACCTACCAAGTTTCTGCCTGCCATCAGCACCATGGCTTCAAGCTATAAGAACCGTTTTCCTTACTACCCCTTGCCTCAGAGCATCAGCCTCCCCTGGATGCCCAGCGCCTACTATAGAACAGCTGCCATCAACCCAACTTTGGCTCCCTTTTCCAAAAGCTCCCAGGGGTTAACCCCCAGCAAGATGCTTCCTTTTGTTTCCAACAGAACAACCCTCTTTACCCGGTACACCCCTGATGACTGGTATAGGTCCAACCTGACCAACTACAAAGTGTCGGAGACTTCCCGGCACAATGCAGAGCGTCTGAGAGTCGATACCTCCCGCATGATTCAGGATAAATATCAGCAGACAAAGAAAACCCAAATAGAAAGCACCAAAAACCTGGGAGAGCGTGTCAATGATATAGAATTTTGGAAGTCAGAGCTCTGCCATGAGCTGGATGAGATGATCGGGGAGACCAATGCACTCACAGACATGAAGAAACGACTGGAGAGAGCCTTGGCTGAGACGGAGGCCCCTCTCCAGGTAAGCACGCTGTCCAGTGGTCTGCAAGCTGTAGCCTACTGCTGAAACATCTGCAGCCATTCAAACGTCTAATTAAGTTTCGTTACAGCTCCATAACATCTAGAAAGTTTTTATTAAGAGACCATTAGTTAAGTTAATAATAAACAAATCCCTGACCATCTGCTGCATCCCCTATCAGCACATGCTGAGCACATCAGAACAGTATTTGCTTAACTAAATATTTTTGTAAGCGGTATATCCAAAATCCTGGTTTGGGAGACAAAAGCCCATGTCTTACTATGAGGCTCAGGTGAGGTCAGCATCAAGGCTGACACAGGTCCCCGCATTCAGCTGTGGTTGCACCAGGGACACGTGTGCTCCCTCGTGTTGATTTAATGCTGATGTTGCAGCTTGGCTGCTCGTTGTCAGCTAAACCAGCTGCCCTGGGTGCTTTTTTCCCATGCTGTCATCTCTGTGCCCACCTATAATTTCTTTTCTTACTTTACTTGACATGGGGACCATCCCTGTAGGGAATGCTGCCCCTGCAGCCAGCAGTTATGCCATGTCCCCAACAGGTCGCTCAGGAGTGCTTGCTTCACCGGGAGAAGAGGATGGGCATCGACCTAGTCCACGATGACGTGGAGAAACAGCTCTTCACAGTAAGTTTGGCAACACAGATCAGGTCTTAACCTAAACTACCCTAACCAGGTTTTGCAGCCCTTTTCCCTCACTGGCTCCTTAGTGCTGGTGAGGTGCTAAACTCTTCAAACCCCCAAAACCTCCTGGGCCAGGGGACGGCGTTCCCCCCCGCAGCAGCATGCCCACACGGTGTGGGTAAGACTTGCCCATACAGAGGAAGGAATAGCTGAAAACCAGTGTTTGTGTATCATATCGGGGTCCTTTGTCCCTCTTCAAGGAGTCTGCGAGACTGTCCTGCCTTCCAGAGCCCTGCCAGAACAGGATCTACATGTATCTATCTCACATACGTATGATGTATCTCTGTATCTATATCCCATACGTATATATATTACACACATATGCACAAACAGATATGGAGAAGGCAGCGTGTGCCCGACAGCTTGTCTGGTTTTCCCAACTATATTACTTGGTCTAATAAAAGATATTACATCTATCCCCAGCTCTGCTTTGCTCAGAGCAGCATGGCTGCAGTAGGACTGCCGCTATGTCTGCCTAGGTAATGTATTTTATAGAAATCATAAAAACGTGCACTCCTGCCTGCCTTTATATAGTCTGCTTTAAATTATGAATAAAAAGCAAACACGATGAGAGTTGGCACAGAAGATGGGATCCTAACACAGGGTACAGAGAAATACAATCACTGCAAAGGCATCACAAAACTGGGAAGGAAATTGCAGCCCTTGGGACTGTGAAGCCACTGCTCTGTTAGAATATTTTTTCTTATGAGTCAGGCCCTAAAAAATTAAAAGATTAGTTTAAAGGTCATGAGATTTTAGGAAAATAATCAGAGCTGCTATCTCCATAATGGCATTTTGGATTTTAAGTGTTTGGGACACATTTAGGCTGTGCTTTTCAGCTGGCTCCTGCAGACAGGAGGGCTTAAAAATTACTGGGTTTGGAGCACTAATCACCTGCCTCCAGTAGCTGGGGCTTCACAAATGCAATAGGTTTGTGCTGAAGTGAGCTGAGAGCAACACGCCTTCCTCTGGTGGAGCTGAATGTTTGTTAGAAATGGCTGGGGATTTACACCAAAGTCAAGTCTATCTCCTCTTGTCCCGTATGGATGAGATTTCTCCCTGGGGAGGAAAACATTTTGGGAGTAAAAGGGGAAATGCTGATTGGGGGTAGGGATGCGTGGCGCTGCTGGTCCAGGGAACCACTGTGTCTGTCTGTATCTGGTCAGGATCTGTCCCTGTCTCCCTATAGTGGAACTACCCAGCACTTGACATCGATGTCAAGATGAAAAAACACTTGGCGACCCACCCTGAAAGTGAATTCAGAGGCCATGGCTGTGGCCACGGCACCCTTCTGTCCCCTCCCGGTCACTGCGCGCAGGCTCAGCTGCACGAGCGAGTGCGCTGGGCTTGGGGGGCACTTTCTCCACTCCCTGTTTGCCTTGGGCAGAAAGACAAGCAAGCAAGTTCTTGCTATGTGCAAAGTTGGAGAGGCCCGAGGGGATGAGTGTGACCAGGATGACTGAGTATGGACGCTGATGGGGTCATGCTTTGCCTTTGCCCAGGAAGTTGATGTCATCAGGTCCTGCCAGGAGAGGATGCAGCGGTACCTGGATAAGGCGAAAGCCCAGCTCGCGTAAGGAGTTGCTCCTTATCTCATGCTGTAGGGCTGATGTGTGTTTGCCGTTGTAATGTGAACCCCCAGCAGACCCCTACCTCTACCCAGAGCCCGCAGGCATAAAACCTGTGCAGGCTCCGTGGGAAGCGGGCAGCGATGCTCGTGGGAGCACGTGGCTGCCCAGATGGGAGCTGTGGGCAAGCAGGATGGGGAGGAAACCATTCCACCCATACGTCCCCACTGATGGCTGTTGTTTGTGTGTTGAAGGTCCAACAGGGCAGCCCAGCATGAGCTGGAGAGGGACCTGGCCAACAAGCAGGCGGCCCACCGCATCGATGACAAGTGCCACCACCTGAGGAACACGTCTGATGGCATCAGCTACTACCGAGGGGTGGAGCGGGTTGATGCCACGTGAGTGCACGCTGGGCAGCACACGAGCACTGAGCCGTCCCCGGGATGCGTGGTGCCTCTCCCTGGCAGGGAGCTGGTTTTCCCCAGCCCACTGTAAAGGCATGTGCCTCTGCGTGGCACATCCATCCTGCGTGGAGACACCCACCTCGGAAGGGCCGTTTCTCTCCGCTCACCATAAAGGGAGAACAACCCTCTGCCTGTAGCTGGATGCCAAACATCCAGTGGGCAAAAGCGAGTCCCACCTAATTAAACATTATATCAGGGTTCAGAGATCAGCCTGAAAATGAATTCAGTCCAGCACCTCTGCACAGCTCATTAAGTTTATGCATATTTTGAAAGATGTGTCAGTGCTTGCCCGAGTGCTCTTCATTGACGTAAAGTCTGGGGGGTTCACCCCCCCATGGAGAGGGCCTGGCAAGGAGCCGAAATGACACAGAAGATATAGAGAGCATGGTCCTGGGACAGAGTTCAGCTGCTTTTGGGTGCCAGGAATTCGGCTTTGGCTCTGCAGTAAATGAATGGTGACCTAAACCAGCACTTGCAGAGATATGCCCTAAGTGGCAAAGGGCTGAGGGAATAAATCTACTGCTCACACAGCTGCATGCAGCTAATGGAGGGGCATAGATTGATTCAATTTTTCTAATGTTTGAATAATTATAGTAGAGCTCAGACATATTTAGACAGGCAAATGAATTGCAAAGGATTGACACTAAAATTCAGAGGGGGGTAAAATGTGCCGAGGATCAGCATGTTTTAAATGGAGCTTATGTGGTATTTAAGTCTTTTGTTGACCTTGTTCTGGACTACTGCACAGGCGTGAACTTCATCCTGAATGCACAGACAGGGAATTGAATATTATCTAATGCTCATTCAGTTTAGTATGAAACTGAAATAAGTTATGAGCAAAATGAATTGACTGCAATCTGCGTGTTGTCGTGAAGCTGTGAATCACTTGGCACTTAAATGCCTTGAATGTCTAAATATGAGGTCTGATTAAAATCTGTTTTTCTGGGGGAATCTTTTGTTTGTCTGAGCTTTCATAAGTATCACAGTTGTCTTCACGAACATGTCATCATTTGATAAGCATTACTGAACAAATGGTGTCCAGATGTTTCACTTTCATGTGGTCAAATTAAGAGCATAGATTTAATCTACATTTAATCCATGCTGCTCCCTGGCAGGGCGCTTGCCTGCCCACAGCCAGCTTTAGCAGCACGGGCTTACCAGGGGCCTCTCCTTCCCCCCTCCCAGGATCTCGGTGCCGGAATCATGGGCCAAGTTCACAGATGACAACATCCTCCGCTCCCAGAGCGAACGGGCAGCCTCCGCCAAGCTGCGGGACAACATCGAAAACCTGTTGGTGGTGACGGCCAACGAGATGTGGCGCCAGTTCAACGCGGTGAACGTCGCCTTCACTAACCGCATCGCCGAGACAGCCGATGCCAAGAGCAAGATTCAGACCCACCTGGCCAAGGTAGCCTGAACCCTTCCCTTTCGACGTGACACCGTCACTTCCCGGTGACACCACCCTCCATGCAGACCCGGCCCAAGAAGAGGAATGGTCGCCCCAAGATGCTGGTTATAGTATTGTTTCCTGTTTGAAACTCAAAGTACTGGGGACTTTCTTCTTGGCGCAGGATGAGTTGGCACACTAACTTCATCTCAAGGGATATTGTATTTCTCTAGTGCATCCCAGCTGACAGCCTGGCAGCACAGGGATTTCCAGCAGAAAATGTAAATGCTGGTTGCATCTCCTGGTAGTTACTTCAGAAACGCTGGCTGCCCTGCAGAAAGTCTTTGCTGGGCCTCTGCTGGGGTGCCTGCCAGGGGGTTCGCAGGCTCGATTCTCCTCCAAGGACATGTTTTCAGTTTCAGCGGTCTGTGTTTGCTACGCGGTTACCCGTGTGTTTCCTGCATTGCTCTGCTAAGCAGAGGAAGTGGAGATCAGCGATGGGCACCTGGCTCGGACCAGCAGGTCTCATGGAAAGCTTCCTGAAAAGTGCTCGACACAGTATTGATTAACTGAGTGGAGACTGGGCTTGCAGCACTGCAGGCTGATGCCATGTCCTTAAATGAGGATCCATTAAAAACTTTCCCTCTATTAGTTGCTATTGATGGATGATCAGTTACTGAAAGCAATAATTTTGGGAAGCTGGTAATTCAATAGATCCATCACTGCTCCAAAACCTCCTCTGATGTGACAACAGCAGCAGAGAGAGGCTTTTCCCTGAAGAGAAATATCTGCTGGATCTGTGCATCAATATGTGGCAGAGTGACAGTGGTCTGAGCCCAGGGTCTGCTTATTGAACTTGGTTATTTCTGCAAACGGACAGGAGAAAAGGGAAATGATGTGGTCACTTGGCAATATCTTTTTAATTTATGCATGTGTTTCTTTTTCACACCAGACACTGCAGGAAATCTTCCAGATTGAGATGAACATAGAAGCCGTCCGAAAAGCCATTAGGGACAAAGGGCCTCCGTTAAAGGTGGCTCAGACCCGGCTGGATGAGCGCACGCGGAGACCAAACGTGGAGCTGTGCCGGGACACTGCCCAGCTCCGGTAAGGCAGGAGCGCAGGGCTGGCAGGGTCCTTGAGTCACTGGTGGTTGCACTCGGGAGCATCACTGGATGACAAAATTAATCATGGTTTGTTTTTTTCTAAATAGTCCTTCCATAAGCGCACTGATATAATCAAAAGCTAAGAGCAGGTATCCCAGCCTTTGGGTGCTGGGTGAGCTCTGCACCCGCAAAGGAGGCTGTACACTATGGCTGGGTACAGCCTGATGCCACCCCATGAGGGGCTGGATTTTTCCCACTTGGGTAAACCTCACCTTCTCTCCTGCCTGCTTCCCGGTGGTTGGATGTGCTCAGTTTTGAAGGATAAGCCCTTTACTCTCTGACTGGCTTGCACTGACAGCACTTAGTTCCTTCCTCTTGGGTAACTGCAGGAAAGGATGAACCGTATGGAGAAGCAGTAAGGGCTGTCCTCCCTTCCCCTGGGGACCCTGGAAATCCTTTGAAGGATGTAGTGCGCTCTTTAGGATTGCATCCCAAAGGGCAGTGGAGGAGCAGGCTGCCCTGAGTGCCCAGCAGCACTCCCTGTGAGGCACCCCGCACCTCACATCCCCTCCTGGGAGCCCTCTGGGCATGATTCCATGTGAAGCCTTTTAAAAGCGATTTAAAGCCAGCCCCAGAGCCTGTCTAGCATCTCGCATACCATTGTTTTTTCCATACTCCACTTGTTTCACATTCACTTTTAGCCTCTCCCAGCTGTCCTGTTTTGCTGTGTGTGCATCCGTGGGCGTGGGGAGGACGCCTGCACAGGGAAATCCAGGAGGGTGAACCAACAAACCCGCAAAACCAAACAGGAACAGGAAACCACAGCTGCTCATCCCTCTTCCCGGTGGCGCGAGCTGCCCCAGGAGACGTGGCTGCACATTGCCAAAGCCTTAGAGCAAACTTAACTATGCCTCCCCACTGAGGTCCGGAGGAGCTCTGCCCTTGGATTTCCCATGCATTTGCCAGAAATGGGGCATCCGAGTTAGTCCGAGCACTGTGAAGGGGGAAATCCTGTGCCCAAGGGGCCCGTCAACAACACCATGCTAGGAACCACCCCGTGACGGGACTGTTAACGGGGGTTTCTTGCTGTTTTCCAGCCTTGTCAATGAGGTCCATGAGATTGATGAGACGATCCAGAGCCTTCAGCAGCGGCTGAGAGACGCCGAGGACACGCTGCAAACGCTGGTTCGTGCCAAGTCGGTCTTGGAGCATGACCTGGCCGTCAAAGCCAACTCACTCTTCATTGACCAGGAGAAGTGCATGGGGATGCGCAAGACCTTTCCCAGCACTGCGCGGCTGGTGGGTTACGTTTAGGCTGGGCTCAGCTGAACTCACGGTATCTGTTGCAGGAGGTATTCTCAGTTTTGCTAGGATGCATTCCCAGTTTTGCTAAGATGCTTTGAAAATACATGATTGGGCTTTCACTTCCTGATGAAAGCCCTGAGTAGAAATTAAATGATCACTTTGTGTGTTACATGGTCTACCAGGATTTTTTCTTCCTTTGGTTTTTCTCTTTCCACTGCTCTTTCACGGTGTGCCAGAAAGTAGCTGAAAATATCCTGTATGTGACTAAGAGTAAATCCACCCACGGGGATCCATTCCTACCCTTTCAGTCTGTGACTTTAGGAGAAAAACTGTTGTGTCTTCCTCCTTTTGAGTCTGTCTGATGTGGAAAAAGCACAAGGGGAACTAAAGCTAGTTGTCAGAGTAATTAGCTGTTGACATCCATAAGGTATTTTTAATGGTACAGCAGCAGAAACACAAACTATCCTGTAAACCATTGCAGCATGTTCTGTTCCTAAATAGAAAAACTTGCATTTTAAGCTGATTTCTAATGATAGTTTTCTTGCTTTTGATGATTTTAAAATGTCATCTAAAATGTCAGTGCTGGGGTCTTAAACCGAGGAAATACTTTCGACTAGTTAATTGAAGAAAATGCTGTGGGTTTAATTTTGGTGAGTATGGATTGGTTCCTAATTTAACCTCTTGCATGTAGTTTGTTGGTGGAAGAACCAAAGCACTTTAAAGGTAAAAAAATGAATCAGTCCTTAAGTCAGCCACCCTGACTGCTGTGGTACCTTCTTTCTTGCTGTAAATCAGACCTATTTTACCAAATGTTTGAATTTTCAGAGGGATAAGTCTTTAATCAATCTGAGGTTCAGTGTGAATGTCACTTTGCAAATTGTGTCCTTAGACTCACGTGTCACTTAGACACTCTTGAATCGTTTAACTTAAGCAGAGTTGAGCTCAGCCTAAAGCCTGCAGGCACCAAGAACCCCAAAAGAGCCAAAGCTCTTCTCCTCCCTTGGGAGTCCAGGGCATGGACCTCCTGGCCCAGCACGGGGGCTCTCGGGAGCTGAGAGCATCTTTTCTTGTCTTGCATCCCCAGAGGACTCCATCTCACAGCACAGGTCCAGGCAGACCTGCCTGCCCTCCCCGCTGTCCCCAGGGCAGCCCCCAAGAGCCATAACCTGTGCCGGGGTCCTGCCCCAGCCTCAGCATCTTGGCAGGATCTCTCTTCACAGCAGCAGCCCTAAACAGGAAGCAATTGTCTTTTTAACCTTTTTTTTCACTAGCACTTTTGTCTCATGGAGACTAAAAATAGATTTCCTCTGCTTTGTGTGTATCTTGGAGCCAGAGCCTGTCGGAGACAGCAGCCACCCTTTCTAAAGAGAAGATACAACCATCAGAAGGAAAAACTGTCCAACTTATCACGCCTTCCCTTTCTCCATGTATCTCCCACCCCAAAATAAGCCAGTGTCATGTTGAACTCATAGGGACTTCCAGTTTTGTTAGCATCCTTGCTAGCATTTGTGCTGCTTTGTGCTGTTACTCTCCCCATGTTCCTTTACTGAAGGCTTTCACAAACCCTGGTGATTTTGGCTGCTCTGCTGTTTTGAAGCCCCGCTCCAGATGGCTGGTTTTTAGGCAAAGCTGCCTGTTTTCTTTTTTGAGAAATGAGCCCCATGAATTTGTCCCCAGCTGAGTGCTGGGAAGTGGGGCACCCACAGTCCCTTTCTGAAAGGCTCAGGCTTTTAAGTAACTTCAGCAAAGTCCTGGCATCAGCAACAGCTTCACATTCATTTCACTTCCACCTTCATTTTTGAGTCACATAAAAAAAATTATCTGAGCTCTGTTTTACTATGAGGGCACACCGATAACAGTCAGCACCCAAAGTCTCCTATTTTCTCCAATTTTGCTTTCAGAGTACCCCAGACACTCATCTTTCCCACCAGCCCAACTCCTTTAAGGCTTTCTCCTAATTGACAGTGTTTATGTGGTGTCGCAATTATCTGACTCTAAATTTTATGTTGCTGTCCTACCCTCTCAATGCTCCTTTACACGATACTGGCAATGCATTTCTTTCCTCCATTTGAGCCATGACCAGAGGAATTTCAGTTGCAGCTTCTCTAGTTTCTTTCACAAATACTTTCCGCTTTCCTGCAGCAGATTTCCCAGACATTAGAGAATTCCCAGATCCCTCTGGGATTTCATTCTCTCCACACCAGTTTTCCGTAACTTGATGATATTGATGTTACTTCTTCTGGTAGCTGATACTCTGAAATCCTCCCCAAGCACTTTGTCTAATCCTATGTGTGCTTCAGTTTGAGTCTTTTATTTTCCCCTCTCACAGTGTGTCCTACGCACATCCCATGATGGGAGCCAGCCCTGCCACAAAACTCCTGTAAAATGGGTCCCCAGGGAGAGGGGGTTGGGTGAAATTCCAATAGACACGTGGTTTGTGGCAGAGTCTCCTGCAAAGGGATGGGTTTGCCTCCCATGACTGAGCTGCTGGTGAGTAAAGCTGCTCGGTTCAACCGCTGCAGGGCTGGTTTTGGGGTTGCAGCCGAACAGCCTCTATCTTTGGTGTATACCAGGTGCATTAAACAACTGTCCTGCCTTCCTGCTTCTGATGTGTGAGATGCCTTTGCTTTCATACCATTAAATGATTTGCCTTCATAGATCACTTCTAAATAATATCCCCACCTGCCTCGGCTGCCCTTCTGCACTGATGTGATGTTTCCTTTCTTTAAATGCCTTCAATCTAAAGAATGATGTGCCTGCTTTTATTGCTGCTTATTGCCGGCTTTATCAGCCAAGTTGCTGAGAAAGTTAGTTTGTGGAAATTCCTTAGCATCCCATAGCCATATTCCCACCCTCCTGCACCATTCCAAAAAACCCTGCAGAATTGGGTTTGTAAACTAATTGTTTACTGATCAGAGGAAAGAAAATAAATTAATAAAGCCAGGACAGCATTGCTTCGTGCAAGCTAAGCTTCATGTCTGTCCAGGATCCAGTTGAACAGTCAAGGCCAGTCTGTCAAGAAGCTTTTCAGAAGGGAGGCTTGGGTGTTTTTGTTGTCTAAGAAAAGAAAAATCACTGAATGTCCTGGAGGAATCTGATATGAATTTGGGTGAAATGAGAGCTTGCCAAAAAACATGTTAACAGCATATTGCATAACTAATGCAGATTATTATGCTCGAGGGAGAGAGAATTCCCAAAACAGCATCAGCAGTCAGAAAAAAACCCAAGCTCATTGCTATATGAAAAGAAAAAAAAAGGGGGGGGGGGGGGGACGACTTTGGCAAAATGCTAAGGAAAATTTGGGCAGTGTGGGATTGTAGAAATGGCTGTGCTGGCTCAGACCAAAGTCCAGCAAGCCCCAGATTCAGACTCTTGACAGACCCAACAGGAGATGCTTAGATAAAAGCACCAGAACAAGGCAAGCACCCTGTGATACTTTCCCAGTCTACTTTCCCAGCTTCCAGCAATTAGTATCTCAAGGACTTCCTGAGCTGACAGGGCTGTCCTTGAATTTAATATCCCCTGATGGATTTGTTTCACATGGTCTTGTTCCAGTTGTTCTTTGAGCCCGTGCAGACTTGCAGTATCTGCTGTGTCCCTCAGCAGGGAGCTGCAGGGGACGGAGCATCGTCACCCTCAGAGCATCGGTGGCCACTCTTGGGACCCTGTAGGAGACTGAAAAAGGGGCCAGACCTAGGACTGCTGAAGCCAAAGGTGTTGAACTCAATAGCTTGGGCAAAAAGGTGGCTCAAAGGTGGTTTAGACCTGTATCCTCTGTAGGTTCAACACAGGACCTCATGAAAGGTTGGGTCCTTTCATATGCTGTCAGCATGCAGGAGACGAGCATGAATCACAATTTCTCAAAGTATCTGAATATGTTGACACTGAATCGTGTCCCAGCTGGGAAGCTCCATAGGGTTTTTTTTTAATTTTTGGATTCTGGGTAAATTTTGGGTTGATTGAAGCCAGTGGGATTTTCTCCAGTGATTTCAGCCTGACTCTATCAGTGATGACAACTGGCTTGGAGTTGAAAGTAAAAAGTTGGATGAAGTTGGTTTTGGGGCATGAATGCAGACAGGACTGAAATATTTTATAAATTCTTCTTGGTTTTGTGGAAAACAAATGTCAGGAAAAGTAAGTAAATGTCTCCAAGATGTATTAGACCTCTTGTTTTAGAAGTTTGACGAATTTAAATGTCTCCCTTCTGGTTTTTTTCCTGCTTGAAATGGTTTTTCAAATAGCCATTCCACCAGTTTTATCAGAAAAGGTAAAACCCCCTCTCTCAGTGCATTTTGATACAAACAGCGTTTTACACTGGAGAAAAGGCCTGCTCCTTTTGCAGCCCCGCCGTGGAGTAGCTGTGTGGCTCAGTAACCCGCAGCAGCACCTCTTCCTGGGGCACGGTGTCCCCCTCCTCCCCGGCCGCCTGGCTGAGACCCAGCCGCGCTCGGTGCACATCCCTCCATGTGCTGGGGAAAGGGCAAGATCCTGGCAGCCCTCTGGGCCCCGCGCTCGCTGCCAGCTGAGGACGTGCTCTCAAGGTGGAGAGCCTTCCCCCAACCCTTCAGCTGGAAATACTTCTTTAGATGGTTATTTCTCTGTGGGTGGGTGTATTTTTATATACATGTGCATGTGTGTTGTTTGGGGGAGCACTGTAAGTGCTCCATAAAACGCGAGTCAAACCGTATATTGCTCTCCTCCTTTCCCTAGTTGAACAGTTGTTTGAAACCAGGATTTCTTCCCCCATTGTTCTGTTCCCAGCCCAACATGAGCTGCGGGCTCGCTGATGGCAGTGCAGATTTCTGCCCCTTCCTCTTTGCATTTCAAATCCTCCGTTGCTAATGGTGTCCATCACCAGGGTAGGGAACAGGAAGCGACTCCCTAAAATTGTGATGACAGAGCAAAATCTTGGGGTTAAACAAGTTCATCCACAAGAAGACATACAGAGAAAATCTTGTCCTTTTTGTGTAGCTTGAAAATGCTTGTTCGAAGAGTGGTTTCATCCACCTGGCCTGGGGCTAACACCAGGAAGGAGATGGTGTACACGTATGCTGGACCGATGGCAGCAGGGCCCATGATGTGCTGGTTCAGGTGATGCCACAGACACAGTCAAATGAGGCCTAGACCCTTTTCAGCAAAGTCCTCAAAGTCGTCACTGCCTTGTCAGATTAGCATCTGAGCCCCTTGAAGTGATATAAACCCCACCTTCCCTCCTGAATTCTGATTATTTTATTCTAGAAATTCAAGCTGAAGCATCATTACAGTTTTAAGTGATCCCATGGAATAGATTCAAAGGGAGAAATCCACATTTTTTTACCCAGTGTTTATACAACCCGTCAATCTTATGGTATTCCCAGCACAGCCTGTGGCGAATCTTGTTTGTACACAAAACACTTTTCAAATTTATTGTGGCGCCTGCTTTTATTTAGGCCGTGACAACTGCTGCTAGCCACACTCGTATGGAGACTGAGCTGGGACAGCCGGGCAGCTTTCGAGCCCCTTGATGGGGAGCACTGTGCAATTCCCCGGCCTGCGCCAGGTCGGGCGGTGATGCCGTCTCTCCAGCAAAACCTCAAGGGCTCTGCTGCGAACATCTTCACTTTCTCACCTCCTCTTCTCCTGGCCCGAACAGTCGCTATCCGGCACCTCTGGTTGATGGAAGGCGCAGAGGGGAGCTTTGTCTCCAGCGCTTTCACGAGAACTCACCGTGCTCCCTGGGGCAGCATGGCCCCCCAGCAGCAGAGCTGCCGTGATAGCACGTGTTTTTCCAAAGCCCTGCTCCATTTGGATATTGCACCTTTCCAAGAAGAGAAGTGTCTGAGGAGCACGGGAGTGATGTGCTCTTCTCTCTGGGCTTCTTCCACCGTTTCCAATCTGCAACTCTCAGCCAAAACAGGCTTCATTACCCTCAGGCTACTCTTTTCCCTGATTTGAGTTTCAGATATTTCTCCCGTGCTTAAAAAGCTGCTTTTGGCACCGTTTTCAGAACTGGAGCCGAGGTGGTTTTGCTCTCCCACATTTGCAGAGGAGCTTGGGTGCAGTATGCAACCCCCACACCTCCCGGCTGCCTTTCACCACTGTGCACCTCCCCACTCCGTTTTTGGGGAATGAGTCAGATAATTTATCCGGAGACGCAGCAGCTGAGATCTCAGACCTACAAACTTCAATCAGAAGATCGTCTCTAACGGCAGGCTAGATCGCAGTCCTTGGGGACGAGACCCTTCTCGCTCTGCGTTTGTGCAGCCCGGAGCATGGTGGCTCCTTCTGCTCTGCAAGCAGCACAGGCGCTCAACCCCCAGAGGCAAGACAGCCCAAAATAGCCTCATTAGTGAGGAATGTACTGATGCCGGTCCAGATGTTTTAGTCCTCTGGGGCTTGCAGTCACGGATGGCACTGGCTCCCGACGGCACGTGCAGCGGCAGGCAGCAGCGTCACAGGGCGCGGGAGGTGGCAGCAGCAGAGAAATGGGTGGGTGTTTTTTGGAGGGGAGGGCAAATGGCATCCTTTTGAAACCAGGCTGGGCAAACCTGCGCGAGGCAGAGCCGGGGCTGCCGGAGTAGAGTTTGGCTCGGCAGTGTGGCGACGGGGCGTGCAGGCATGTACTGAAACAGGGGCTTGAGCAGGGTGTGAGGCCAGGGGCGTCGTTTCAGCCGCTGGCCCATCTCCCCCCCACGCCCCCATAGAGTGCTTTGAACTCCCACTTGCTGGCTAATGCATGTGATGGGACCACTTACGCCAGTGCGGAGGAGCCAGAGCCCGTGCTGCAGGGAACACGCCTGTGCTTGCCAGGAGGAAGGAGCCAAGCACGCTTCTCTCCCTCTTTTCTCCCAAGATTTACAGTTTTGGTGGCTGGATGCCGAATTCCCTCGTCCCTGCAACAAAGCAGGACTAGTTTGGAGCTGGTGCGTGAAGAGGGGAGAGGTGATGGAGAGGTTGGTGCTAGTGCTTAAGAGTCTCGGGAGTGTGCAGGTCTCCTGTGGGGACTATTGGCGGGGGGGGGGGGGGGGGGGGGAGTGGGGGTAGATTTATTTCAACAGATTAGCTGTGGTTGAGGCATGATTGAAGGCTGCCGTACTGGACTGCAGCCAGCCCTTCCTCTCTGAGCCCCTAAGATTTTGGAAAATCTCACCCTCCATTTAGCGTGAAGTTGCTCGGTTCCACAGAACTTGGCTTTCAAGTGCTGAAAAACTCCAGCCCAAGAGCCAGAATCACGTTGCCATCGCAGGAGCGAGTTGCAAAGGTGTCACTTTCCTGGACGCGGCCGTGCAGCGTAAATCGGGAGACGATGTTCCCCTCCACTTCCCCAAATCCTGTCCCACGGCTCCCTGTCCGGGGCTACCCCACCTGCCTCCGCCGGGGCGAGGGGAGCCCCCCGATGCAGCAGAGCTCTGTCCTCTCCCTGTAACCTCGTCGCTGACGATTCCCCCGCCCGGTCCCCACGCAGCCCTGGGAGAGGGAAGCTCCCTGCCAGCCCCAACCCCCCGGCATTACTTATCTGTTTAGGAAAACCCCCCAGCTGCCAGCGCTGCAGCGGCGGGACAGGGGCCGGATCCTGCCCAGGGAAGCGTCCCGGCTTCCTACAGCCTCGCACTCCGCTGTGGCAACCGCTCCGAGACAGACAGACAAGCAGGCACCCCCCCACCCAAAACCTCCCCGCTGCCCGGCCGTGCGTGTGTGTGTGTGTGTGCTGCTGGGGATGGAGACGGGGCCGGGAGGGACTCTCGGCTCGGGGGGGGCCGGGAGCGGGGCCCGGGCGCTGCCGCCTTTATAGGAGGAGCGGCCGGGCGCCGGCGCGGGGCCCTCCCCGTCCCGCAGACGCAAGCGGGGCGGTGGCCCCGGTTAAAGGGGAAACTTGACAGCGCCGCCGCCCGCTCCCGCCGCCCGCTCCGCTCCGCTCCCGCCGCCCGGCGCCCCTCGGCTCCGCCGCGACGTGAGTACGGGCCGGGCAGGGCCGCCAGCCCGGCTGGGGAGGGAGGGGGGCGGTGGGGGGCCGCCGCTGCTGAGCGCTCTCCCGGGGAGAGGAGCGGCCACCCCCAGGGGGAGAGGGGCCGGAGAGACCCTCCGGGGGTCCGCAGGGGAGAGGGATGGGGGGATACCCCCCCCCTCCCGCCACTACCACCGCTCCGGGGGTCCTCTAGGGAGAAGGGGGTCAGGGCAACCCCTCCCTCCTTCTCTGGGAGTCCCGAGGGGAGATGGGCTGGGGAAAGCAGCAGCAACCCCCCCCCCCCCGCCCTCCCCGGGGGAGAGGGTCCAAGAGAGACTTTGCTGGGGGTGCTGAGGGGAGATGGGTCGAGGAGACCCCCGGAGAAAAGGGGCCGAGGTAGCTCTGTCGGGTGAGCTGGGCCGAGTTAGACGCCCCCCACCCCCAATCGGGGGTCGCCAGGGGAGATGGGTCGGGGAAAGCTTCCATGGGGAGAGGGGCCGACAGAGTCATCCCCGGTGGTCCCATGGGTAGGTGGGCAGCGGAACCTCCCTGGCGGCGGAGAGGGGCCGGGGTAGCCCTTTTGGGTGAGATGTGCCGGGATAGACCCCTCCCCCGGGGGTGCCGAGGAGCGCACACTTCCCCCGGGGAGAAGGATCGGACCCCCCCCACCCCCCGGAGGAGACGGGCTGGGGGACCCCCTCGGGGAAGCCCCCCCCGGGGGTCCCCAGCGGAGGGGACCCGGGAGGCCCCCTCGATGAGAGGACTTGGGGGAGCAGGCTCGGGGAAGGGGCTCGGCGGACCCCCCCGGGGGTGTCCGGGAGTGGGTCCGGGCAGAAGGCAGGGACACCCCCCCCCCTCCGCTCCGTCGGTGGGGCCGGAGGGAAAAAGCCCCGGAGCTGGGCGCTGCCCAACCATCGCCCGGAGCCGGGTGCGCTCCTGCCGCCCCCGGAGCGCCTCCTGCTGCCCCCGGGGCTGGGCTTCACACAAGCACAGGCACACTCAGCAGCATCCCTCTCCCCCTCCAGTTTTGCCCTTCACCACCGCCAAGATGCTGCTTTTGCTGCTGGGGATCATCGTGCTCCACGTCACCGTTCTGGTGCTCCTCTTCGTCTCCACCATCGTTAGCGTAAGTACGGACTTTTCTCTGGCACCGGGGTACCGGCGAGGCAGGGAGCGGCCGGTGGTGTGGCATGGCATGACAAGACCAGAAGGTGTTATTTTTATTTGGGTTTTATTTTCCAGCCTAGCTTTTAGCAGGGAACCTTTACTTGCCGTTTGCAGGTCTTGCTAACACCAGGGGTTTGGAGCATTTTGCACAGAAAGCTCTCCCCGTATTTGTGCGGTCAGGTGTAACTGATGGGTCGCCGGGTTGTGTGCCGTAGCGGATGCTCAGGGCATCCCCGTTAGCACAGAGGAGAGCGTTGTTGAAGCCCGTCTCCTCATCGTCCCCATGCTGGTTCACATCAGGGAGCAGCCTCAGAGCACCCAAAACACCCTCCGTGGGGGTGACACTGCGCTCCCCTTTCCTAAAGGAGCTCCACCTGCTAACGGGCTTCAGCCCCCAGGACCAGTACAGCCAGTCTGAGCAAAACCCCTTGAAAAGGGGCTGGTTTGGGCACTGGCTCCTCAGCACCAGCAGTTTTGCTCTCCAGCTCTGCTCCTTTGAGGCTGTGAATTAGGCACAACCTCTGTCTCCTAACCTGGATGGGCAATTTTCAAGGCTTAAGCTTTGCAAGCAGGGGGAAGATTGAGGGCTGGATGCTGCACAGAGGGTTCCCAGCACTGTCCTTGGTCTAGAGCCCAGTTAACACGTCATCTACTTAGGAAGAGGTTTGACTTGGTTTCAAGGCAGCAGTTGTGTGGAGCTGGTGAGTTCCAGGCTTGCTTCACCAGGTTCTTCTTTCCTGTATTTTTTTTCTCTTCTTTTTTTGGCGTGGTAATAGTAGTAGAAGACGTTACAAAAATCTTCCGAGTCGTTAGAAATCACATGGAAGCATTCAAATAGCCCGGCCAGGCACCAGGCGAGGACGGCAGAGGGGAGGGAAGTGCGCGTCCCCCGTGGGACTTGGTCCATGCTTAAAGAGAATAAAGAGCTTCTGTTTTTCTGCCGTTGAGGTGAACGCAGCTAAAAGCAAATACCTGTATTTACTTTCCAAACCACTTTCTAAAGAAAAGCGTGTGCCTGGGAGCACCCGGCCGGGCACACGCGTGCCGGTACACACTGGGGCGTCTCGGTGCCGAATCCCTGGGGGAGGGCGCGCAGCTGCCTGCCATCTCCTGCTAGGGCCCTGCTCACAGGGCTGCGTCTCTTTGCAGCAATGGCTGGTGAACGGCGGGCACACGGCGGACCTCTGGCAGAACTGCACCTCCGGTAGCGTCTTCCACTGCCTGACATCATCCACGAATGGTGAGTGCTCCCCGGGAATCAGGGCTGCTGCTGCCTCATGCTTTTATTCTTCTCCCCAGACTTATCAAATCAAGGGAGATTTGCTTGTACAGGTTATTTGTGGTTCCCTCTTGCTTTTCCCTGCACTGCCCCCAAGTTGTTCCCTTCTACTCTTTCCCCTTGCCTCATCTGCTCCGTCCCCACATGGAGGGGCAGCACTCTGCCGCATTCCCGGTGTCCTGGCGGGGGGACACAGGGCTGGCCCAGCAGCGGGGGGATTCCCTTGGCAGTCCCCGAAGTTGTGATGCAGCTTTGCATGGGTACCAGACCCAATGCCCGTTGCTCTGCCCTGCCGCCCTCGAGCTGCGGGGCAGCTCCCCGTGGCACTGTGGCAGGGGGCTCGGCACACTCAGCTGCAGTGGAGCTGACCGCTTCAAGTGCTTTTTGGCAGTCTCCTGTTATTAGGCCATTTTGATTACACTTGGATGTACAAATGCAGGGCAGCCCTTGGAGCAGGATTTGCTGGGCAGCTGTTGCAGTGCTGGGAGTGGACGGGCCATTTTCAGCACACGTCCCTCTTGCTGTGGTTGTGAGAGTGTTTTAAAGATGCACATGGTGCCCCGAGGTTGGCGTGTCTCTGGAGGACACCCTGTCCCCTGTCTAGAGATCTGCCTTGCTTTTTGCTTCTGTGACAGGCTGAGTTTTTGGGCACACTGCTCGTCCTGTAGTGTGCTGCCGAGCACCGCATGTGGGATGTGCTGAGTGCTCGGGCCCTTCTTTGTCCTACTGCTGAAATGGCCCCCGTGGCACCTGCACATCTGGGGTGGCTGAACATCTACATCTGGACTAAGCTTGGTGAAGGCTGATGTCACACTGGGTGACATCACCCAGTGAGCTGTTTGCTGAGGTCAGCAGGGGAGGAGTGCTTGCTAAGAAGCAGTTACACAGAGTTTCCAGGGCACCTAGTGGGACCAGTAACATGAAATCTGTGCTCAAGGAGTCAGGCAAGCCTGTGCCTCAGTTTCCCCAGAAGATGGGGCTAATGCCAGCAGTGCTGTGTCCAGCGTTTGTTTTCCGTTAGCCTGGTTTTTGCTTTCCCGTGGAAACAGATTCTCCTGGTGTAACCCCCAGTGAAACCAGTTGTGAATCATAGCACAGTCATACTACCCTGGAAATGTGGTCCTGGAGTAGGAGCAAACTGATGCCACGTGGTCTTGGCAAGGCAGGAATGACTGCAGTGGAGAGCACTAAATACTATCAAAGGGTCTCATGGTGATGGGAGACTGTCAGAAGTTTTTGGAGGTTCAGGTCACCCTAGTCCCCAGCCCACTGGGTACAAAAATCTTATCTTGCCTGGGCTGAAATCAGTGGCGTGTTTCCCTGCAGGGGCCCAGGCTCTGGTTTCGGTGGGAGCGAAGCCACCGCTGTGGGTCTCTGCTGACGCCTGGTGGTGTCCGGGCCGGCCAGGAAGCGGTTGGATCCCATCCCAGCCGAGGAGCCTTCTGGAGCCATGTCCTTCATCAGCAGTTGGCCGGTGCTGGCTATCTGCAGCGTAGGCAGGCTGCTTCACGGCCATTCATGCATGCTCCAAAACTGCTGACCTTGCGCTTTGAAATGAAAGGCAGCGATTGCCCCCCCCAGAGTCCTAGAGCTGAGGGCTGTAAAGCCTCCCCAAATCTTTTGCTTTTCAAACCTGCACCGCTTTTTCTCGGTGTTTGCAGGATGCTGTATGTTGGGGAGTTGTCAGTGTCGAGAGGGGCTTGTCCGAAATGCGGCTGGGATGGTTTCCTCCGTGTCTGACTGTCCTGCTGGGTGTTGTGAGTCTATATTGCCCCGTTCCCAGAAGCTGCTCAAAGAGGGGCTTCCCTCTGGATCCCTTCCAGCGATGATTTTTTAACATTAAAGGGGCTGTAGTCAAGATGGCCCTGCTAAAAATGCAGTCGAGCAACTGAGTTTCGTTGATAAGGTGCCCTAGTGGGCTGCTCTTTGAGTAGAGGTGTGTTGTGCTCAAGTCTTAAAGAGCTCTGTGCCAGCTCTTATTTATATGAAGGCCTTGCTCTGGCATCAGGAGAAGAGGGTTTTGCTTGGGCAAAAGCTTCTGCCCCATCCACCCCGTGGCAGGGGTGTGGGAGCAGTGCTGCTGAGGACCAGTCTTCATCTGGTGGGATCCTGGATGCAGGATCCAGAGCTCACCGGTGCTGTAGGAACACAAAATCAAAAGATATTTCCTAGGCTTATGCAAGGCTTTTAAAATCTGTTTGTAAAAACAGAATAAAAATATCACGCAGCATCATTCCCAGTGGATCCTTGCACCCTCCCTCCCTGCTGCCCGTCTCCAAGGCCCTTGGTCCCACTGCCCCTGCGCTGCCAGGGGAGCTGCGGTCGGCCACTATTTGGAGCGATAGCGGGGACATGGGGAAAGGATGCTGTGGCAGGGCCAGCTCCAAGGCTTATGCTCGTCCCCTGCCTGGTCCTTGTTATTCTCCTCAAACTCTCTTTGCTAGGAATATGCTTACTTTCAAAAATATGAAAGATCCTATACCAAATACCACAAACCGTTCTCATTTAAATCTCTCTCAAAACACAGGCTGTGCATGCTACGCTGGGTTGTAGAAAGCCTTAAGAATTTGTTTCTCTGTGCCTGTGCCAAGGACGGTGCTTAACGGTTAATCACAGAGTGCCAAGGTCTGCTCTGGGCTAAGAGCAAGAAATCCTCATTCGGGAATTTTGGCAGAATTCAATCTTTACGTAGAGGCAGTTTTTCTTCTGGCCATCGCAGCAGCCGCTGTAGTGCAGTTATTTTTTCTTCTCTTTTTGAAAAGGAGTGGTACTCAGTACTCGGAATATGTGGAATCAGGTAGGGTTGGGTCTCGTGTTTTCAGCATGGGTGGGGGCTTTGCCATAGCACCAGAGCAGTGGGTTTGTTGTGCTGAGATGCTCCCCTTGGTCTCAGCATGGTGAAAATGGATGAACCTCCTCTTGCCTGCTGTCCTGCCACCCAGGGACCCTTTTGTTTACATGACCCATACGTGGATGCCCAGCAAGAAGCTGAACTTGCTACAACCAGGTGCCAGCAAGATTTGCTTGTGTTTAACGCTAGGGCAGGTTTGGGACCGTGCTCCTAACCTTATAGATTACCCCATGGGGGTGGAATAAGCAGCAAAACAACTCAAGGGTTGACCGCAGGAGGACTGTCGGACCATGGCTCCCTGGAACATTAGCAGACCTCGGGCACAGGATGGAGCTGGCCTCAGTGGAGGCTGAACGCACACCTCCCAAATGCCTCTTGGCACGGCTTGAACCCCTCACACCTCCCAAATGCCTCTTGGCACGGCTTGAACCCCCTGGGTATGTGAGGGCTGAGTGGTCCTGATGGGAGCAAGCGCTGGGAGGGAGGAGGAAACGCCAGGTCGGGGGCAGATGCCCACTTCTTTGCCTTTTACAACTGCCTGCTTGTTGCTTTGATTTCTGCATTTGCTTGTTAGATAATGACTTTTTTTTTTTCAAGAGGTCGACAACTATGGAAAAAATGTTGCAATCTTTGCTTCGTTTGCGCTGTCAGACATTCCTGGAAAAGACTTATCTCAAGAATTTAGCTCTGAATCCCAGAATTGTGTGTCGGCACGGCTGCGCGCCAGCCCCCAGCTGTGCGATCCCACTGCAGACACAGGGCACACGGCCGGACCTGAGCTGCTCAAGTGCTCTTGAGTAGATTCCACCCCAAATTTCCAGACAGCGATATTTTTTTTCCCAAAAAATGGCCTTTTCTCTCCACAACTGATTTTCTTGTGCAGGCAAGCAGATTTTTTTTCCGCTACTTTCTACTGTTCTTCCTCTGATTTTGGTGGGAATGCTGAATTCGGGGAAGCAGTGGGGACCTTCGTGGAGATCCCTACATCCTTCTGTAACGTCAGAAGACATTTTTCCTGTTGTCTTCCTACCGTTTCTCCTGTGGCTGCTCTGTGGCTTTTGCATGACTGGCTTGTTCACAGGCAGGCTGATGTTTTTTGGCTTTTTTAAAGGGAAAAGAAAACCCCAAACCTTGGGAAATGCGCAGGCTGCCAATCCGCATGATTACTAAGTGCCGTGAGCTGTATGATCCTGATGATTTGCTGATCTGGTGGCCACAAGCAAAGCCCAGGTGGGTCGTCCAGAGCAAAGATCTGCCCTGGACTGCCCGGGTGGGCAGGGATGGATCTCCCATCAATGGGGCAGGCACTGCCATGCAGTGGGGGATTGCTCTGCTCTTCTGCACACTGACCTTCCCTCTTCCAGAGCCCCTTTGCTCTGGCAGATGGGACCCTAAGCAGCACTGCTGGTCCTTGAAATGCATTTTCTTTGTGCTGGAGGAGGCAGGAAAAATCTTTGTCCCTGGCGCAAGGCAGGGGCATCTGTGCCCTGACCCATCAGCTGTTCCCAGGAGGAACTGCACTGCTTCTTCTCCACTTTAAAATGTATAACTGAAACATCTGAACCCATTGCTTTTCCTCTGTCAGTCCCCCCCGAGTGGCTTTGCTGCCCTTATTCTTTCAGACTCTTTCTTCCAGCAATGCTGGACTTGCATGACATAGAAAAGGTATGGAGAGATGGAGGTGCCATTTAACTTGCTGTAATCCTTTTTGTGGCTGAAAATCATGTTGCAAGGCTGCATTGAAGCCTTGCACTGAGGAAGATTATTTCTCGATGTCTAATTCCATTATTGATAGTGAGTATAGAGTACCTGAACAAAAAGAGATGGGGGCAAATTCCCCTCCAGCCCACTGGAAGAACCAAGACTGCACCAGTTCGGTCAAGACTTGGAGAATTTGTCACTGGTAAGGGGACACTTCCTAGCGCAGGTCCAGTCACCTCTGCAAATTACAAGTTCAAAGATTTAAAGATTCAAAGATTTAGAACATGGTGTCAGCCTTTTATTGAATGGAAAAGTTACCTTCTGCCCTTATGCTGTGGGTCTTGCTGAGTCTGCGGGCACAGCGCTGTTGCAGCTGTTTGCTTTATTTCTGCTGGGCAGCTGCAAATGAGCAAGAAATTATCCATATTTAAGGATGCTGAATCTGTTATAATGAAGCCACGCAGTAAATAACGCATAGCTTCTTTGTGTGATAGTGCATAGCCTTTGTATTTGAGGTTCTAGCCATCAGCTGGCCCCGTACAGCTTATGGACCACATGTACAGATATCCTGATTTGGGGACATCTCTGGTTTTTCAGGGTCTTTGCAGTTTGCAGCAGAGTAGCAAAGAGCCAGCTTTTAACCTCAGCGGTTTGTGGGTCTGTGGTACCCGCTTTGTCATTAATGACAGATAACATTGGCTTAACTCGGGCAGGGTTGAACCCCTCTCTGCCAGCTTGTGGGTGACTGTAGCTTGCACCTTAGTTGTCTAAAATAAACTGTGGGGTATTCCAGGAGAATATTTTGTATTTCAGATCAGTTTCTGCCATAACCATGTCCCCTGTGATACGAAAGGGATTTCCTCTGCTTAAAACCAGGTTTGTGTTGTTGCTTGTTCTTCTCACAAAGAGCATCTGATAAGGAGAGGTAGGGAACCAGTGCTGTTTTCCCTGCTCTCGGCTGCTCCAGAGCAATTTGGCTCCCCTATTTCTGCCTAAGGGGGGGGTCAGCCAACCTTCCCTGCAGGGTGGGGAGCTTTGGCCCATAGAAGAGGAGCAAAAGGGAGGAAGAATGCAACCCTGTGGGCAAACTATGACTGCAAAACCAGAAGAATGGGTGGGGAAGTCCACTGTAGAGTGCAGTGCTGGAAAACTCTTAATCCAACATTTTTTTTGGCCTTGATGAGACTCTTGGGTGTCCCCGTGGCCACAGGCTGAGTGTACTCCTGCGACATGCCTGCGGGTCAGGGCACCACTGCTCCCCATCCCTGCTCCTGGTGCCTGGACTTGAAATCAGTGGGAGGTGGTACCCAAGCCCTTTGGAGGACCTAAGTCTGAAATATCTCTACCATCTTAGCTCGCTCTGACACACAACCCAAAAGGTCAGAGCCACCATGCCGAGGGTCTTGCAGAGGAGCTGGCTTGGGCATTGTGGAGCTGTTGGAAGGTGTTTTTCATGGTGCCAGCAGCTTTCTGCTGCCTCAGCAGCAGCAGTTGCCTCTGCGTGACGTGAGCTTTGACGGTCTGATGGGACGTCTGAATGTGGCAGCTCTGGAGAGTTACGGACCTCCTGGCCTCAGGGACTTCTTGGATGCAGCTTCGAGGAGAAGGCAGAAGGGAGGACAGATGAGAGGAAAAGAGGACAAGAGGAGAAAAGGGGGCTTTGAGGGTTTCATCTCCTTCCGAAGGGAGCTACGGAAGACGACCAGGAAGTCTCAGGCAGGAATTGCAGCATCGTCTTCATTCACCGCCTCCCCACACCTCAGGTGTTTCCCACCTGCGCATCCCCTGGCCCTTACAAATACCTTGGCAGCTCTTTAAAATCCCCCTTTTCTGGTGGGATTTCCAGGAATACCTCGATCCAGCACCCTACGGCCTCTCCAGGGAGTAGACATAGGAGGACAGGAAAGGAACAACTGTTGGGTGAAAAACCTGCTTTTTCCCAGCTTGAGCATCCAGCAGCCCAGAGCGTGGTCTGGGAAGGTTTGACTTCAGGCTGGTGGGAGGTCTGGGACTGAAGCAGAAGAAAGTTGCAATGTCACGGAGCTCTTCTTTCCTTAGGAGAGCTTAGCGGGTCTGCTGCACGTGGCTGATGAACTGTGAGGCTGTTGTCTTCGACAGGAGATATGTTCACTTTGAGCGGTGGGGCTGTGGGTGGTCGCAGGAGAGGTTGTCTGTGCTGCTCAGGAATAGCTCTGCAGGTAGCTGAGCTTTTTTGCCTTTCTGGGTTGCTAGAGTGAGTTGCCAAGGGGCAGCAGGCTGAAGTTCAGGCCCAGAAGAATGATGCAATTGAGCTAATATTCCTGCATCTTCATTTCACCCTTTTCCAACCCTTTTAAGGGGTGTTTGAATATCAAGGTTTAAAACCATTGCAAGCCCCAGTGCTTGTGATGTGACCTGTCCGCTTCATAGGCGAGGATGCAAGCTGGGTTCAGGTTCTTGGTCAGGCCTTGAAGCCCGAGAGTCTGCTTTGGAAAAACTCTGCTCAGAAAATACATCTTTTCCTGGCAGACCTGGGCTGGTACCTTTCTGCCAGTAGATGCATATGCTGTTCCTGACCCTGCTGATATTTAGTTTGCAGCATTGAAGGAGCAGGTTTTACCATGCAGATGCGGTCATGAATTTCTCCTCCCTTTAGTTTTGTGTATATTATATGCTACAGTTACCTCCTTAGTGGATGTTTTCTTCCCCAGAAGTGGTTGCTTTTTAAGTGTACAGTGCATATGCACTTTGCAAAGGGAAAGCTCTATGCACAAAACATTACCATCAGCTGCAGGTCACAGCACACAGGTGTTTTTAATGCATAGCACTAATTAAGTGATGTCTTGCAGCGAGTGTATAAGCTGATTGCTCAGATAAGTTTCTTTTCAGTTTGCACTTTATTCTTTCTCCTTGGCTGGGTCAAAAGAGGATAGGGTGTCTGCAACAGAGCAGTGAATGAAACCCTGGGGAGCCAATGCCTGTCCTTTAAGGCCCTCTGCTTGTGTCCAAGGACATGTTTGTGCCTGCCCCATCAATCCTGCTCAGCTGCACCCATTGTCTGGGTATAAACCCCCCCTGCAAACAGGGCTGGGGCTTTGCTGGAAGGGGTTGGGTTAGCTACTGTCTTTCAGGGGGGTTGGGGGGGGGGGGTTCAGCTGCAATTCCTGCTCTAGGTTTCAATTTCTGCTCTGGGTTTCTTTCTTTCATGTTATCAGGGCAGTGAAAAGTGGTCTTCACCATCCCAGAGGTGAAGTCTTTTCCCTGTTGTTTTAAGTGGTAGCGTGAGCACATCAGGACTTGCAGAGCTTAGGGAAGTTTTCAAATTTGTTTTGTAAAAACTTCTTACTCTGTTTCTGACTGCCTGAAAGGGCTCTAAAAATGCTCCCAATGTGTCCGCTCCGGAAGCGGTATGCAGGGTGTTATCTGTCCTTTCCACTCTGTTTCCTTTTCTTCCTCCTCCTAAAGAACAAAGATATAAACACGGAGCTGAAGAGATGCAGCAGAAAAATGGAATAACTGACTTGCTGCCCAGGGGAAACCACAAATAACAGTCTGGGAGTAAACAGTGCTGACAGCCCTGCGATACAACTCGTAGGGCCCAGACTTCCCTGTGGGAAACGTGCTTTATTTTTAAAAGCCAGTAGGTAGGACACAGCACTAATAGCAAAGGACCTAAAAGCATATGGGATTGAGGAGGTAGCAATACTATCTGCAGTTATAGTGTGTTTTCAAATGAATTAAAGGCAATTAGGTATCCTAATACAGCTGAAGTCTGTGGGCAGCTGGGCTTGGACTTAATGGGAGTAAAGCAGCTTGCACTTGTGGGTCTCTGAGTCATGAGCTTCGGATCCTGCCCCTTGTTTTTACAAAGGAGGCTGATAAAAGTCAGCAAAGGGCTGGATGTGAGCACGCCCGGAGCTCTGGTCTGCGGGATCATCTCTTGATTTCCCTACTCACAAGTTCGTGCCACTGCTGCTCTCTGGCTGCAGCAGGGCAGTGCGGCTGGCTGCTGAAACCCCTCCGGTCACCGAGGGCTTTCCCCTCTCTCTCACTGCCTGCCTTTATATTCCTCTGACATGGCTTTTTATTACAATGGGATTTTGCAAAGCCTGTATAAATCATTTGGATTCAGAACCAAAAAAGAGGCACGGGGAGGCGGATGCAATTAGAAGCGCAGCTCAGCTCAGCTTTCCGTCTAGACAGCCTTCTCTTAAAATAACTGGCACTTGGAGCATCCACCTCCGAGCAGAAAGGGCTCCTCTCTGGGCCGGATTCCGTGGCCTTTGAAATTGCAAAAGACTTGGCTTCCTGGGTCCTGGACCAAACTGCAGGTCGTGGGGCCAGGCAGGCTTTGGCTCAGCCGGTGCACGGAGCTGGACGTGGCTTTGGGGCTTGGGAAGGCGTGAGCTGAAAGCTCAGCTTCCCAGACCTTTGATGGGAGGGAGCCCTTTGCGTGCTGAAGCATGGAAGGAGATTGCAGTTCAGCAGCTGGACATCTTCTAACCATACTTCTCTGACCCCACCTGAGCCATGATTTATGACTTGATTTTTAGCAGCACTTGAGCTGCCTTATCCCCTCTGTTGCCCGTTGGTCGAGCATGGCCAGAGCTGGAGGGTCAGGTGGGGTCGAGGCAGGGTGGTTTCCCTGCCTGGCTAGCTGAGATGGGTGAAACATAAGGGCGTTTTGTGTGCACATCAGTGTGAAAACCACACTGGGATTTCCTGGAAGTGACAGCAGTGATAGCTGCTCCTTCCTAAGGAACGGCAGCAACTGGTGCACATGGATGTAAACCTGGTGGTGCCGAAATGAGTGAAGCGCAGCAGCTCTTTAGCAGGGTGTGTTAATGCTGCAGAGTAGTTTGGCATGGGAGGCGTGAAAAGGAGGAGAAGGAAAATGCTGTCTGCAATGAGCAGAGGCCTCTCTGGCTGCTTTCAGTCTGCTTTGGTGAGCAGGGCCTGAATTTGCTCCGTTGCGTGAATGTCTGGAGGCAAGATGCAAAGACAAGAGGTAGAATTAACAGTCCGAAGTCAAACGCACCAGACGTTACTGAATTGCACAGGATGTTTTCCGCAGGCATGGATTTGCTGGAAAGGCACAGGCGTGGATCGTCATTGCCATCCTAGGTGAAGGCCGTACCTCACTCTCCGGTTCAAATTCCACTCTCACCTCCATGAGTGCAGCTTGTGAGGATTTGGTGGGGAAGCGTGATCGCTTCTCTGGGAGCAGAGACTACTCTGGGCAGTCCCAAATGGCCTCACTGGCTGCACCAAGTATTGAAGGTTGCTAAGCTGAAGCGTAACTTTATTTGGAAGTTTTGCTATGTTTCAGCTATTTGCTGCAGAAAGCTGTTTCTTGCAGTGTGCAGCCGGGAGAGCGAAGCTGGTGGTGGTAAAACTGCAGCTCGAGCACAGGACTGGGACTGGGACTGAGACTTCGGTGCTGCCCAATTCTTGCCTGTCTGAGGATCCAGCCCAAAGCATGATTTTTCTGCCTTTCACTGAGCGGTTTGTGCCTCGCTTTACCTCTGCTGAGTCCTGCCTGGCTTTCGTGGTGAATTAATTGATGTTGCATCCTTAAAGACCTCTCGAGGAAAGCTGCGAATACTCCTTTTGATCTCAAAATTTACAAGGAAAGGGAAAGGCAGAGGTACTTGTGAGGACAGCCCCTCCCGCTGCTGTGGGCCACTACCTCTTTCTGTCAGGCTCACGGGATGGAGCTGCATTTTGCTTGTTTATTTATATTTTTTTTTAACGCGGGGAATTACACACCCACGAAGCCTGGAAATAGCTGGGCAGTGACTCACGCAGGGGCTGGTTTAACTGGTCTGCTGTGCTCTGGGAGGCAGCTGTGTTTGGCAGCTGAGGAAGGCTCTTTCCAAAAGGTTTGACTCTACAAGGGCAGAGGGTGTTTTCACTAGCTATGTATTTATTTTACCTCTGAGCTTGGCCAGCTCGGTGTCTCATGGCTTGTTGCACATGGCTTTTGTGTTTCCAGTACAGCTGAACTCCCAGGGCCTGACATGAAGCTGGGGGAGAGGCTTTGTCTTGGTTTCTGCAGACTTCAGATTGGGACTGATATTGCTGCTCATATTTTATTAGAAATGCTCCCTGAGAAAGCATGTGGCCCTGCAGTTCGTTTTACCCCAGCATGCTGGTCCATGCACACGTCATCCTAAATCCCGGGCAGCATCGTGCCCGTGCTGAGGACCTCACCTGCTGGATGTGGCCACATCCCCCAGCTGTTAAGAAACTTAATGGGAACCGGGGGTGGGATGGTGGCACGGGGGATGATGCCGAGGCCACAAGCTGTGGTGGGGCCTTGCTGTCTGTGGTGCCCACACTGAGGTTTCTGTCTGTCTGTCTTTCCCCAGAATGGCTGCAGTCTGTCCAAGCGATGATGATCCTTTCCATCATCTTCAGCGTCTTGTCCCTGTTCCTGTTCTTTTGCCAGCTGTTCACGCTCACCAAGGGCGGGCGGTTTTATGTTACTGGAATCTTCCAAATCCTTGCCGGTAAGTGGGGGCTGATTGATGGGGCTGTCACCAGTGGGGAAAGGGCTTTCAAGCAGAGGAGAGGCCAACGGTAGAAACGAGCACACTCTTGGGTACCGAAGCAGGAGGATCATGGAGCTGGCTCCCGCGTGGCTCAGTGAAGGGAAGAGGGGGTGAATAATTTGTGTCTGTTGAGGTCTCGCATGCCCTGGGATGGGATCTGTCTGTCAGGACGTTAGGCATCCAAGCTCTTCTGCCCTTGCGTCATGGAAGGTGCAAGAGGGTTGCTGCCCCGGCAGGGGAGGTGTCGGAGGGGCAGAGTGCCAGACCCATCGGAGGCAGAGCTGTGCCAGCGGTCCGGGGCGGTGGGGCAGGCAGGACACGGGGGCTGCCGGACCGGGGGCTCTGCCCGCTCTTCCCGTGGCTCGGGGTGGAGCGCTGAGGGTCCAGGGTGGCTGCGCTGGCTTTGGGACCCACCTGCGCCGGGCTGGGCGAGGTTTCCGCAACTGCAGGCGGGGTGGGGGAAGTAGTGACGATCCTCTTCTGGCGAAAGAGGATCCGAGGATTATTTATAAACTTGCCATAAGGGGGCCTGGTGCTTTCCACATCAGCAAAGAGCCACTGGTGCGTGCAGGGTGAGCCAGCTGACTTTGAACTGTCAGCTACTATTTTTAACTCTTAAAGAACTCAGCCCTGGAAATGAGCCATGGTTCGTGTCCTACGTTGCATTTCTCCAAATATAGATGCTGTAAAGCCACTGCCTCCATTTACGTTTCCACATATGAAAACAGTGGAGAGGATTTTCAAGCATTTGGACTAGAAAATTTAAATTGTGCAATGAGGTTCTGGCTAAATTATGACAGACTGTCTGGGAAGGAGACTAATTGTTTACTAGAGATTTAGATGTTAAACTAAAAGCCACCCTCAGTCCTGCCACTGAATCCATGGAAAAACTTATCCACTGAATTCAGGCAGAGTTTCTGAGCATCCTCTAAGTGACTGGCCTTCACAAACCTTGGAAAAGTTTAGAGCTAACCTTTCTTAGCAAGTGTGGCATGAAATCTATTGTAAGTGTATTTGCTTGGCCATAATGCAGGTGATGAGTTCAGATCAGTTCACCATCTCTGGAAAGATAGATGTGTAGAAACCCATTATAGCCATGGAGTCAAGGAGGGGAAATGGGCATTAATAATGCAATTCTCTGCCTGAGAGCTTGTCTAATAGATCTGGGAGCAGAAGGTTTCTCTTTCCTGAGTGATTGTTGGTGATTCCTCATTCTCAGAGGAAGAGAAAATGGGATTGCAACCCTCCTGTCCATGCTGTGCTGGGTGTCCTAAGGGGATGGAGGGTCAGGCCATAGACCTACCATCTCTTTCCTTGTTGGGCTTGAGACATGGGTCAAATCCATCCCCCACCAGTATGAAGGACAGGAAAAGTGTGACCTGATCCCCCTGAAGCTTCCTCATGGCCTGGGGAACCCATAGGCAGAGGTCTGAGTCCAGATGGACCATGCAGAGGTGGGCACTGGTGGCCATCCTTGCTGTTGTCCCTGGCCAGGGCTGGAGGAGGGGGCTCAGGGCAGTTGTGGTCTTTGTGACCCTAAATTTCAGGGTTGTTGGTAGGAAACACAACATGGCTGTGCCAGCACTGCCAGGATATCCCACCTGGAGGTATGGATGGCTCTGCTCAAAGGAGCTGAACCTGATGTGGTTTCCTTGCAGCTTGCTGTGGAAGGCCACTGCTGTCTAAAGGCAATGGAAGAAATTCCCGTGGCCTTCAGGCTTTGCAGGTGTTCCTCCACACCTTGCAAAGCCCCGGCACCACAAAGGTCTGCCAGGGATGAGGTCTTACCTGCTCGAGTGCTTTGTTCTTGGCTCCAGCAGAGGTGGAGAGGACCTCCCTCCTTCTGGGAGGGGATGAGAAGGCTCTTCCTGAAGCTCTCCATCACCCTGCACTCCTTCTGGGGTGATGCAGCTTGGCAAAGCTCAGGGTCTCCAGTTTTGGAGCCTGAGCAACAGCAATGCTGGACCTGAACCAGCGGGTGCTAGGGGCAGAACCACTGGGTGCTGTTGGGTGGTAGAGCAGGGCAGCGGTGCCTGAGGAGCAGGGGCTGGTCTCCAGTATGACTTCAGCTGTGGCTCAGGGGAACTGGGGAGCAGAGGTAAGGGCAAGAGGAGATGCATGAGGTCGGTTGGGTCTGTTGGGGAGCAGAGGTAAGGGCAAGAGGAGATGCATGAGGTCGGTTGGGTCTGTTGTGTAGCAGCAGGGCAGGATGCATCCCCAGCACCTTCTCCACACTGCTTGGAAACATGCCCCGAACTCTAGTTGAATTTGCCCTGAGGGGATTTCAGCCATCGCGAAGACATCAAAAGGCCCTCTACAGCTCTGCTCCATCCTTGCTGCGTCCATCACATCCAGGGGTAACTTCTCCTAGCTGCGTAAGCCGAGCATGGGAGAGACGTTGGTTTGGGCCTCTCAGGGTTTGACCCAACTTTTCCATCACTCTCTCCAGCATCAGCATCGCTTTTATCCCACATCTCTCATCCCTCCCACCCTAGACCTGCTGTCCCCATGGGGTGGAGAGGTTGGGCTCAGCCTCAAGGGCTATGCCTTCCACATATCCCGCAGCTATTTGTAAAAACCTGCATTGGAGAGCTAACCTTGAGCATGCACCAGCACCCAGCCTGGTTCATCTGCAGGGCTGGGGCAGCGTGCACAAACCTGCAGGAACAGAGATGAGGTAGCATTTGCCCTCCTGGCCTGTCAAAGCAAGACTAGAGTGTGTTCTTAAAATCAGGCTCTAAAGTGGTGATGCATTACTGCTTACATTGGTGCAAGCAGCTGAATGCAACTGTCCTTCACTTCCCAAGCATGTTCTCTGGGCCAAAACCAGTGCAGATGCTGCAGAAGTGCAGTCGTAACAGTTGCCTCCATTTTGCCAAATTCCTTATGTGGACAATCGCGGCTGTATTTGCTGCTGTCTGTAGGTGACCGGCGTGGCCGCACGCCTGTTCTCTGTCCCACCAGCATCGGCAGACAATTGTTGTGCTCTCGTTGCATGGGCTGGGGCAGTGGGAGTTGGTTCTCTTGCTTAGAGAATGTAAACTGCACCAGCGACGCGTTAATGAAACATATTCCCACTTCTGCACTTTCCCAGAACAAAGGAGCAGTGTCAAGTGGAATTACAGCTCAAATATCACGGTGGTTAAATGTAGGTGGTCCCGAGGTCCGTGCAGGGGATTTGGAACTCGGCTCCGACAACAGCCCCACGACTGTATAATAGAACTGCTGGGATTGACTGAAAGAGCTTGTTTTCAGGCAGAAATAGAGGTGGCTTTGTGTTAGCTCTGGGCAGTCCCCAACGCTGATGGGTTGTTTTTGCAACAAAGCTTAAACGCTGCCTACCGGAGCTGGGCCCGGCCGGACAGCCCTAGGGGACCTGTGCTGGCCCCTGGCAGGCGAGGGTGGATGCCGGGAGCCGGGGAATAGGGACAAGCCCTGGGCACAGCAGGGCTTGCAGAGAGCAGGGTTTGCAGTTGAGCTCCTCGAGCAGCCCAGGAAGAGGATGGGGGATCGTAGGGCACAGACCCTGCCTGGCCAAAGCGTTCGTGGCCCCCGGCTGTGTTTGCCTGGGCAGGTGATAAAGAAACTTTTTTGCTTTAAAAAAAATGGGGTTTTGTGTCTGACCTCTTGCAGCATCTCTGGTAGGGTGGTTCAGGCTACAGTCTGGGTTTTAAATGAACGAGGCTGGTCCGGAGCAGCAGCCCAGAGCTGGGGGATGCCCAATGCTTGCCTGAGGGATGGGTTAGCCCAGGTGATGCTCTGGCTTTGATTGCTCCAGGGGCTCCTGCTTTGCTTGCCCCACGGGCTCTGGCTTTACTTGCTCAGAGCCTGGCAGAGATATCCCCACTCACCTGCAGCCAGGGCAGAGACCACACCACCCCCCAAATCCTACCATAGTTTTCCAGGAGATGGGATACAAGGGGGCAAAAATGAAAAGTTTCCCATGCTGGCATTGGCTATTATCCTCTCTGGCTCTGGGTTTCCAGCAGGGAACTGCTCCGTGCGTGGCATCTCTAACCCCTTCCTATATGCGCTTCCCTGGCAGGGCTCTGCGTGATGAGCGCCGCGGCCATCTTCACAGTGAGGCACACGGACTGGCACCAAGCCTCAGAAGACACCTCCTACGGCTTCGCCTATATCCTGGCATGGCTGGCGTTCCCCCTGGCCCTCGCCAGTGGCATTGTCTACGTCATCCTACGGAAGCGCGAGTGATGCCGCAGGAGGCGGCGTGGCGTGACAAGGGCACTCATGACGTCCACGGAGGAGACGGAGGCGGGGGAAAATAGACGAGAAAACGGAAAAGAAAATTAACCAAAAAAAAAAAAAAAAAAAAGAAAAAAAGGAATAAACCCTCCCAGCAAAACCAAAACCAAACCCAACCGACCCCAAAAGGAAACACTCAAAGGGTTACTTGTTAATTGAAGATGTATATAGTATCTATGGTTTAAAAAACCTATTTATAACACTTTTTACATATATGTACATAGTATTGTTTGCTTTTGTTGACCATACGCTATGTTTTAAAGCCTAAAGCAAGTGCCTAAGGAACTATTACTCCTAACAGTGTAACAAGAGCGCGGTGATTTTTCTCTCATGCAAAATCCTCTTTGAGCTGAACTCTCCTTCCCCATCCCAGCCTGTATCGAACCTTCAGAAAACCCCAGCTCTGACTGGTTTTAGGCTGGCGTAAATTGGAGTTGTGTCTGTTTATGCCAGCTGGAGGGTTGGTCCCCGCTCCTGCCACATGCTGTGATCCTGGTAACCAAAGTGCACGTCCAGATCTGACGGGACATGCTTCCGAAAGGTTTGAAGGATTTCGGAGCAAAGGCTTTTATTGCCCCAAGTGCCTAAATGACTTATGTGCCTAAGTCCCATTGCCTTGCCACCACACCCGCTGGGAATTTGGGCTTTTAAATCACTTAGGTTGACTTGCAATCCAGCAAGGGCTGTCCTCCTTCGCCCGGGTGGGCTCTGGGGGTGCCCTCTGTGCCAGCAGGGCTGGGGTGCGTGCCGTGCCGTGCCGAGCAGCCGGGGCACTGATGCTCCCAACCGTGAAACGTGCTTTTTCCTTGCCGTGGAGCTAAACTACCGATGAGAAAGAAGCAAACCCAGTATATCTATGAAATCAAATACCAGATATATGAAATGGTGCTATCTATTTACCATTCCTTATATTGCTAGCCATTTAACCTTATTCACTGGAAATTCAGTTAACAATCGTGAGGTAAACAACAAAGCTAGAAATGAGAAATAATTCTGTGTAATATAAATGAGCTATAACTGCTTTTGTACTTAGACTTGCTCTTACTATTATTTTTAATAAAGCATTTATAACTGAGGTTCCTTTTTTCCCCCCGTGGTCAAGAGGAACAGAAACAGCTCTGGGTGGAGCCCTGTCGGTCTTTGCTGCCAGAGCGAGATGTCTGTCCTCTGTCTGTGCGTCAGCGATGTGTCTGGCCATGAATTGAATGGGCACCTGCGCAGACCCCAGGCTGCCTTCTGAGGACTCCAGACACTGTGTTGCTGTTGTTGTTTTTGTTTCGTTTTGGGGTTTTTTTTGGTTCTTTTTTTTTTTTGCTTTGCTTTTCTGATTTTATACCGACTGTGTGGACTAAGAAGCAATGAAATAAAAGTCAGAATAACTCAGTTGCTTCTGCTTTTTGGCGTTTTTGCGGGTTAGAGCCAGGCTGCACTCCACCAGCCTGCCTGCACGGCCATCCCACGGAAGGTCTCTGTGATGCCGTGTAGCAGATCTGTGGGCTAATTCATGCTGCTGAGAGAGGCTCCGAGCTTGCTGGGCTGCCTGCGTGGCAGATGTACCTGTGCCGGAGGGGTAAGACTGCACCAGAGTTAGTGCTGGGGCCAGGAACTGAGCTCAGGGCCCATGTCGTCGTGCTGGTGTGTGTTCATCTTTCTGCCTCTGTCCTAAGATGCTCCCGGGGTGTGACCACCAACTCCCCAAAGACAGCAGCCAGGCAGCAGCTTGGCAGGACGGCACTTCTCCACTGCCAGTCTCCTGAGCAGGGACGGTTCAGGTCAGCATCAGCTGCCCCGGGGGGATCCGGCCGGCTCTGCCACCCGGCACAAACAGCAGAAGCCTTTCAGTCCCGTGTGCCGAAACACCCAGAGCCTGGGGGTGCAATTCCAGCCGGGGGGATTAGCACATTGTGCGCAGTATGGGCAGCCTTAATGGCTGGCACGGAAGCGTCCACACTTCCGTTTGCTCATTCATTTGGCTATTAAATATCCGAGCTGATGTAGCAACCGGTGTTGGCAGAAACACAATGGCTCTTGCAAGGTCGCTTGTTGAGGCCAGTTATTAACATCAGGCCAGATCCCAAAGCCCTCAACCCAGCCACATCCCAAAGGAAAGGAGCAGGAGCTGTCTCGCATCATCTCGGCCGCTCAGCACAGAGCCTGGGCAGCGCAGCGTGGGCACCCTGGCACCTCACTTGATGGCTGAGGCTTCTGGTCGTGGTCTTCCAGCCGGGAGTATTTCCCCGTGGGCTCACTTTGCTGAGTTCCAACTAAGCCCAGGAGGGTATCTTGCTTGCTGAAGCAGCATTTGAGCCCCCGTAAGCTGCAGCACTGGGGCACGTGGTTATCCCAGGTCCTGCCAGGCTTGGCACCACGTACCTGGCAAAGGGGACAAATATTTCCCTTCTGAGGAGCAGGTAGGAACGCAGGTGGGTTTTGCCACTCCTGTGGGAAAATTAAAGACGGGTTTTCTCATTTTGGATCGGTATCTCAGAAGGCACCAAAAAAATGCTTCATTTTTGTGTCTCAGCACGGTGCTCTTCGTCTGCTCAAGGCGTAAACAAGTGAGCGGCATCAGTTCGTGTCCACAACTCAGTGTTGCATAGTTGCTTCGTGCTGGGGATGCATTTTGGAAAGCAGCAGAACCAGATGATTTTTGAAGTGGCAACAACGTGAAGGTTTGAATCCCTTTTGGAAAGGGTCCAAAGGGGAACTGCCACCCATGCACACCAGAGTCAATGTCGTCCGTCGCCCCCCCCCCCAAAAACTGTCACATTTGGGTTGACTCCGTTGGATTGGAAGTCACCAGCGCCTCTTACCCCGGCTCTCAGCCATGCCCGTGCTGATCTCGAACGGGGTCTTTTGACCTTTTCTTTTTTTTGCCTTAATTCAGTCAACCTGGGCCTCTCCGGTGCCAGCCGGGGGCGGGGGGGGACCCGCGGCCCCAGCCCCGATCGCGGTGCGCGGTCGCCGCCCGGTGGCTGCCGGCGGCACGGCGGGACACGGCCCCGACTTCTGCAGGGGACCCCCCACCCTGCACCCCGGCAGCGGGGGGGCACCCCGCTCTCCGCTTGGGGCGGGGGAGATTTCTTAAGGCGGACCGTCAGGGTGTCCCACTGGTGACCATGGGGACAGAGCTGAAGGGGTCACCCCCCCCGGGTGGGAGCATCACCTGGTGGGCGATGGGGTGCAGGTCCCAGCCCTTGCCTTAGCAGCACGGAGGGCTGCCCCCGCCCCGGCAGCTCTTACTGCCCACCGGGAACGGCTGATTAAAGCGCAAATAATTAATAATAAAAGTGGAGGGAGCTCCAGAGGTCTCTAGTCCTGGCTCCTGCCTGGGGTGGGACGGTCACCAAGGATAGGCTGGGCTGGGCTTTGTTTAGCCAAGCCTTGAAAACCTCCAGGGGTAGAGAGTCCCTGACACTCCCTTCCTTGTGAAAAAACCTTTCCTAAACACCAGCCTAAACTTCCCAGGCCTTAATCTGCCCTTCATTACATCAAATGGCCACAGTGACCATCCTCTAAACCCCGGCCAAGGAACCCAGCTCCACGAGGGATGTGGGGACCACCAGCACTTGGGCTAGAGGTGCATCACCCACACCGGGTGCTCCATTCCCCACACACCACCCACAAGATGACAGAAGACACTGAGGCCGGACTCAACATTTCTGCCTGATCAGCAGTAAGCACACTCAGAGCTAAATGAGACTCAAAAATTTCAGTGCACCCTGGGGCTACAGCCCAATTAAAATCAAGGCAGCCCATAAAACAGCTAGCTGAACAAAACAGCAGCAGTGTGGTATGAAGTGGCAGAGGGGTGAAAAAAATATTAGGGAAGTTTCTTTAATGTGTGTTGTATCATAAAAGCAATTGTTTAAATGGCTTTTCTAGTGCTCTCAGCAGTAAATACTTCTGAAAAATGCGCTGAGCAAATCTCATCTTCCTCTTTCATTTACTGCCTTGTAAATTGAAAAATTATGGTAGGAATAAAAAAACCCCTCGGTGCCTGGGAGCAGCTGTGTTGGTCGCAGCCCCCGTTCCCCGCTCAGCCCGCTGCGGCTCCCGGCTGCAGCCGGGCGGGGGCAGCTCCGGGCCGAGTTTCCCGGAGCCCTCCCGGGCTCGGGAGGGGAGAGCGGCGGACGGGTGTCCCTCGGAGGTGCAGGGGGAGACGGTCCCTGTGCAGGACCTAGCTCGAAAACCAGTGCGGGCAGGAGCAGCTAAGCCTGGGCGGGAGCGGTTGGCAAAGCAGCCGGGTTTCCCTGCAGCCCTGAGCAGAGGGTGGTGGGACCGGGCTTGGCCACACTGCGGATCCAGGCGGGAATGGCCAGGGTGTCAACCAGTCCCCTTGACCAGGGCGTCAACCGGGTCCCCTTGACCAGGGCGTCAACCGGGTCCCCTTGACCAGGGCGTCAACCGGGTCCCCTTGACCAGGGTGTCAGCCAGGTCTCCTTACAAAGCCTGCGGCAGTGCTCCTCTCCTGGGCATCCCTCCAGGGCACATTAGCCATTGCTGCTTTTGGCCTGCCGTTGTGAAGGCCTCTTTCTTCTGGCACCAACATGGTCTTTGCATGTATAGATAAGGCAGGTGCTAGCATGCCGACCACACCTGGGAAATCCAACTGCTACAGCCATCACTAAGTGCCAGCTAATTAGTTAATTCTGGCTTGACTTCTTTGGTCAATGTTGTGTTAGTTCATGCTGGGAAGGTTTCCTTCAGAGTGTAGTGGCTGACAAGGAGCAAGAGGGATGAACAAGTCAGCTCATTCCAGAGTGACTCAGCCAGGGAGTGCTCAGCTGTAGGCGCAGGAAGATGAACTGAATGGGAGCGAGCATCATTCTTCGCAGAGAGCCAGGCTTTTGGGGGCATCTCAAAATCAGCTCAAGATGCTCCAGTCCCTTCTCATCCTCTTGGCTGGAATCTGTTAATGAACAAGGAAGACACCTGAAGCAAATCCAGCATCTGTGAGTATAAGTCCATGTCAAGAGCCAATACCTTGCAGAAAGCATCAGACATCCTCATGACAAAGTCAAGTCAATTAGCAAAGTGGCAATGTTTGTTAGCAAGATGCAATTAATTATCCTACACAATCTGCATGGAGGAAGTAGTGTGGGCAAGTGACCCTGGCACTGTAAATCGAACAGCCCTGATACAAATCATTGTTTTCATTTTCTTTTCTACCTTGGCTGCTTAGTCTGTTTTTATTAACTAAATAAGATGAACCACATCCACATTCATTTTGTTGCTGCCATTCAGCAAGAACTGAGCTGGGTGGCAATTTTTTTTCTACTGTTTTTATATTTTTAGGTGACGCAAATGATATCAGGTAACCTGTCCTGGATGGGAGGGCTTCAAAGCTGCCCACTTCAGCCCTGTTCAAGACTAGCAGAAGAAGGGACTCAAACCACACTTGATATGAACAGGTTTTATTGCTACTTTGTAATCAGGTTAGTAAAAACAAATGTTATAACACCACCACCACTATGACTGGGCTTTGAGTAAAACCATCCACTCCAGACCTCCCCTGCCAAACTCTCCCACGTACAGGGGTGCTGAGGGCTGGATTTTCCCTGGGTGGGTTGGAGCTGGGGTACAGTTAGGAATGTGTAATTAGATCCATTCAGGACTTGACTGGAGTAGTCTCAGCCTGCTTTCTGAGTCTAGCAACACTTTTTCTTTGCATCCCATTAGCCACCCCCTGAGCCCTCCTGTCCCCCCGCCGTCCTCCTCCTCCAACCTGCCCTCAAAGCTCTCCCTCCCATCTCTGCCCTCCGGCGCTGACCCTGCAGCCCTCCTATTCTCACTTGGTCAACTTTTTCCCCGTAATTATTTAATGTGATTATTGATGCTTCCCTGAACACAACCTTTTTGTGGTGATTTATGGAGTGCTTCCTCTGCCGCAGCTCCCCTCTCCCCTCGCAGGGACAGGCCCAGCAGGGGCTGCGGTCAGGAGGTGCCGTTTTAGCCCACATGCTGAGCACCAAATCAGTGTGTGCAAGCACTGAAGTCCCCTGCCTTAAAGTTAGGAGGTGCCTGAGATGATGCAGAGACACCCAGGAGTGTTTAGCGGGGGGTCTAACCCTGATTTCAGCCAAGGATGAGCTATGCTGGGGCTGAAAGTGTACAACTCTGGGGATGCTCCCGCAGAGTCTGTCCCCGGTGCGGTTTGGTACCCCTTAGCCCTCGCTGGGTCTGGCATTGCCTCCACCCAACGGGGTGCTGACCCTTTCCTGGAACGGGATGGAGAAAGGGCGGCTGCGATTGCCCAAAACTGCAGAAAGATGCTCAGAGCTGGGCTGAGAGCTGGCGGAGCTCCCGGGCTCTGGTCTCTGCCTCGTCCACAGCGTGGGAGGGAACAGATCGGTGGTTGCAGCCCAGGACCTGGTGTTCCCACTTTCTTCCCTGCCTGCCAAGGGGCCATCCTGCTCTGTGCCCTGCAGCCCCATGGCTGTTCACTTGGGTTTACATTCTCCTTAAGCCTCCCAGCATTAACAAGCCACTTATTCCTGGACTGATGAAAGGATAAAAGCACCGAGTTGTCCCTGGTTTATTCGCTTCCTGGGGGATAATTCAACATCTTTAACTTTCCCCAAAGGGTGTGCTTTCCTGGGGGAATCTTTGGCTAGCACTTGCAGGACGGTTTTATTGCCTCTCTGCAGGCACTGGGTGGGGAGAGGCTTTATTTTAAAGTGCTTTAACTGCTTCATTTCAGTCTTTGTCGGTTGTGTTTCCTTTCATACATACTTTTTTGGCTTTCATTTCCCAGGGCTCCCTCTTATCTGCCTTTGGAGAGAGTCCTTGTAAAAAAAAAAAAAATCAAAACCCAAAGCACTCTCCCTGGGATGCTTTCAAGAGAAAGGCCCCTGCCCCCTTTCAAACCTCTTTTGAGAAAAATAGATCCCAACCCTGCGTATGCCACAGCCTACAGGAAAGTCTTTGAAGTAAATTAAACCAAATTAGTGTCTATGATATAGATGAGCAGAGGAGCTCCCCGCTGTGACACTGGCCTGGCCCTTTGCGTAATCTTTAACCCCTCTCCCTTGCTCCACGCTCGCCTCTAATTGACCGTGAAGCACCTGGGGGTGATTTGGAGGCGATCCCATCTGCCCTTGTGCAGGGCAGGATTTCCTACCGCCCACACCAAGGGGATGGGTGGTATTTAGTAGGCCTGGGAGTAAGCTGGGATAATGAATTACGTTCCACCTCCCTTTCCTTGTGTTCAGTATCTAATTTTGTTGGTTTTTTTTTTCTTCTCTCTTATTCCCTCTTAATGAGAGACCCCCTGAGCCCAGGGGCACCCCAGCATTGCCCCGGTGCCCCCGGCTGTGCTGGTGGAGGTGGAGCTGCACCTGACCCCTTTGCAGCTGAGGAGCAGGTGGAGCAGGAGGTTCCCGAGCCCTGACAGTTGTTAAATCTCTGTGGGGTGTGCTTTCCTAATGCCCTGCGCAGCCCTTTGCGTGCCTGACGTGGGAGTCAAGGAACCGGCTGAATTTGGCCGTGAACTGGGATGAGGTATGCTGGTGTTTAACTCGGTCAAAAAAGGTGGTGGGTTTTTTGTGTGTGTGTGAAGGGGAAATGACTGTTGGGGGGATTTGAGCCTCCTTTGGCTCCTGTGTCCTGCTAGCCAGGCAGCATGTGGCCTTGCAGGCTGCAAGCTGGGTAGGCTCACAGCATGGCAATTGAGAGATACCCGTGTCAAGGGATAACTGCATGTGCAAATTATATGCATGCACATGCAAGGAAAGCATTGCATATGCAAATAACCTACCAGTGGCAGGAGGTAACTGTATATTTGATTTATCCTTCAGCAGCTGGAGGCCCATGCTTTGGTGCTTGACCTAGGGGAGTTGTGCTGTGGGCTGGCTCCAGTCACCATGGGGAGCCCTACTTGGCTTCCAGCTGCTGCTCCAAAAATGCACTGCCCTCCTGGAGGTCCTGAGTCACACATCCCAGCCCTGGACGGATCTTGGGCACCAGGATGAGCTTTGAGTCTGCACCGAGCCCTGGGTGTCTGCTGGGCATGGTCTGTTAGCTGCTTCTCCAGGGACATTCGGTGCCCTTTGAAGGATGGCTGCAGGATTGGTCCCTCCCAGGAGAGAGCAGGGAGCAAACACCGGGGCTGACCTCTGCCCGGGTGCTCCTAGGAGGTTTAGCTCACAGCCCTTTGGGCAGGATCTGTGCCAGAGAGGAGTTTGCATTAGATGCTTCCCACACCCGCCCTTAAGGTCTGTTTGAATGCCCCTGAGCCGCTGACACCATTTTGGGGTTCACTAGAGAAACTGCAGCAGGGTCAGCCACCCCTTTTCCTGAGAGGTCTCAGAGCAAACCTCGGGGACCTCCTTGGGACAATTGTTATTGTGCTGAGATGTCTTCATGCAGTGGCAGAAGTCTCCAAAGAGCTTTGAGCTCAGAAGGTGGCAACAGCTGCCTTTCTTCTGGCAGGGAGTGACCAGAAGTGTGTGGACGTGGCCAGTGAAGGGATGGGAACACAAGCGTGACACTTTCTGTTAATGCCAAAGGGCTGCATGACTGAATGTCCTGGTCTAGGAGAGTATGCTCTGCAGTCTTGCAGCAGCCTGGGAGCATTACCACTGGGGCTGTTCTTGCCTGGCAGCGTACGTGGCAATTATTTCGGTGCCTGCAAGCATTCGTGTGGACAGAGGTTTCAGAAAGGGCCGCATATTTTATAAGCGTGGCTATAAATAAATCACGCCCAAATTAAATCACGAAGCAAAAATAAAACCCCATGAAGCTGACAGGCAAACAAACAAAATCCCCCATCTCTGCAGGAGGGGGCGGTAGGTTCCTACAGCACTTGCAGCAGGCTGCTGAGTTCAGGGTCCTAGGGAGCTCCTGTCCTGAGAGAGCTCATCTCGGAGTGGAGCTGAGCATCCACGCGGTCTTGTGGATCCATTTGACAAAGTCAATCTAAAAACAGTGCTGTGCAATGCATTTCTGTGGTGCTGCCTCTGTTTCCTCACTTGCAAAGCACAGGTAGGAGCAGTGTGTACCTGCCAGCCTGTGTTGCGTGGTGGGAGCCTGGGCTTGTCCCCCAGAATCCCTGCGTGGGGGAGGCAAAGGGTGTCAGGAGGCTGACCCAGGCTCTGGCGGGATGCAGAGGCACCAAGGTATGAGCCACCCATTGCACTGAGCCATCGCTGTACCAAACAAGCACCCATAGCATCCTCCTTCTCTGGGCTGGCTGAATAGAGCCAAACCCAAGCATTTGGTTTTGCTTATTATGTGTAAGGATTCACAGGCAGGACCAATTTTACTTTAAAGCGTCAACTTTCTGGCTCTAGGCTGTGGAGTCATTTCAACACAGACCAGCTCAGACTGGTGCTTAGCAGTGGTCAGCACAGTGTGTGGGATCACTTTTTGGGGTGAATTGGTCCATTTTCAGAGTGGATGCACGCTCTCCCGAAGCCTGGTTCTCAGCCCTTGCTGGGACTCTGGGGGGGACTTGCACAGACGATTTCCTCCAGTCCTGGGCTTCTCTGACGAAAGGCTGGAAAAATCAAATGGTCCCACAATGGGGTTTAATTCAGGCCAAAAGGAAGAGCCAATAAATCTCTATGAATGTAAACGATGTCATCTTTAAATGAGGCTGTGTAGTGGGTGAAGCTATTATGGGGAGGGCAGGCGGCTTCACGCTGTAAGGTCAGACTGGGTTATCTGATGCCCTCCGGGGCTGGGGAGCAGTCTGAGCAAGTTAATATCCCTTGAACTTTCCCACCAGGCTTGTAACATCAAGCATGGCGCGAGACCTCCCCTGCATGGAAAACCTGAGTTTGTACCTAGGAAAATGCAAGGAGAGGCTTTTTAGCTGTGAAAATGAAAAGGAAATTCTCATTGCTGAGGGTAGTAGGAGGAATTATTTGCTGTTGTGTTTTAAGTGGTCTTACTGAATGCTTCAAGTGCTCAGCGGAAAAAGAGATGAGGGGAGAAAGCAAAGGACAAGAATAAGAAAGACTGGCATTTTCACATGGCTTTGCAGGGTTTCCTGATGTGCCAGGGTGACCAGTTCTTCATGCCATGTTTTCAAGCTTCATGTGCTCATGACCAGTGCTGTTGGTGGCTGAGCATTCCACTTGTTTTTCCAAAGCGCTCCCTGTGCTTCCCACACTTCCTTGATCCATCTCTTCCAGCCCAAAGCAGTCTCAAGCCTACCTTTTACCACCAAGACAAATAGATTCAACTCTCTCAGTCTATCAATAACTGTGAGGAGCAACCAGGGCCCACCTGGCACAGGTCCAGGCATTCAGCCAGAGCTTCATCCCACCAGGACAGCAAGATTCCTCTATCTGTTGCATCCTGAATGGGGGTCTCATATATGCATTTACCTGAATTCACACAACCATGGCTGTTCTCTGAAAAAAAGGAGCACACATTCAATATTTCCTCCCTTTCTGAGAGGCCAAAATCTGGGATTACTCAATTGCCAGAGGCTGTGCCTGCAGCAAATGGAGTTGGACTGGCCTGAGGGCAGTGCTGTATGAAGCTCTGCCCTCCTCTCCCATGCAGTGCAGGTGTGCTGGGATTTGGAGACTCAGGTGCTGTTGCAGGGATGGCAGGGCATGCACTGCCCCTGGACCAGCAAAAGCTTAAGGTATGGCTCTCATTGCAAAAAGCAGAGTGACAGCAATTGCAGCAGAGCTGCTCTTACTCAAGGCTGTCCATGCATTTGGATCCTGGATGCTGCCCTCTCCTAACAGCCTCCAGGTGCTCTGCCTTTAGCCCTGAAGCTGTTGTACCACCCAGGTGAGCAGTGTAGGAGGGCACTGCAACTGTGGGTGGGGATTTAGGAGGTCCAGGCTGGGATCTTAGCCTCCTGACTGCTATACCGTGTGATGCCACCTTGGTTTCCCCAGCAGGCAGAGCTGTGTCTGGCTGTGCACGGTCCCATGGAAACGCTGCAGCTCCAGCCAGGGATCTGGTGGCAGGACAGAGCATCTGGCAAGCAGGTACTACAGTGTGGCACTTCACACCCTTGGAAATCAGGTGAAAAAGCATGTTGGTGATGATGGCAAACTGCAGCAGAGCAGGGAATTCAGTGGATCGACCCTCTCCTTCATGCTTTGTTTGTTGTGCTACAGTCTTATTATAAAAAATAGATGGGGTGGGCAGGGGGTGAAGCAAGAGGGTAAGTGACTTGCCCAGGATGGCGCTGGTTCCCCGTTAAAGAGCTGTTTGGAGCACCCCAGTGCCCTCAGTCAACATCCCAGGGACTGGGGTGACACATCCCAGGGACCGGGGTGATGCATCCCCCGCTGCCTCCTGGGGATGGCTGGATCCCAGCAACATCCTCCAAAACCCAGAAAGGGAAGCTGAGGCAGTGGGGAGAAAGGTTGAGGAAGGGTAGGGAACCCCTAGCACTTAAATATTCTAATGACTCTATCTTCTGGGAGATAATACTTTTAATTTTCGTCACACAAAGAATATGTCCTGAACCAGAAGGGGTTTGCTTAATTCATCATGCTTGCTTTCCACACAATACCAGGGCTGACAAGCATAACATTTTAAAATGAGAGAAGTGGACATAATTAATGCTCATGAATTGCAAACGCTTCTTTATTAAAGGGCTTTTGCTTGCCCCTGGACCATCTGCTTCATATCACTGGGCCGGGGTCCTGAGGCTATAATAACTTGCAGCTTTAATAATTTTACCTCTTAATTAAAGCTCATCTCAAAGTGCAGGAGCACAGACATGTTCCCAGCCCAGATTTGATTTTTAACAGAGGAAACCTTGAGGGATGGGTAATAGAATTTGCATCCTTACTTTGAAGCATCCCTCCAACAAGGCAGAGTGAACCTGCTGCCCAGAGAGGACCATGGGGCCAGTGTCCTCTAAGCTGTGGGCTTTCTAGGGACTGGAGGTCTGAGCTCCGGACCTCTGCTCCTCCCATGATGGCCATGGACCCAGTGCATGGGGCGCAGAGCAAAAGGGTGGCTGCTGCTCACCCAGCCCTCAAGGGATGTGAAGCCCTGGGTGGTGGGACTGGCGTGGAGTGGGAGACCCCCGAAGAGTAGCCCATGCCTGGATCCTGCAGGGCTCTGGAGAGGCCAGGCTAAAGCATTAGGCAAGCCTCTGCCTAAGCCATAGGAGGGCTGATGGCATTTTTACCCTGCAAGAGGGTCCCAAGCCCATATGCCCTGGTGTTCAGATAAATAAAGCCCAGGGCTGTGCAGGGGAGATGATCACAGGCTTTGCCTGGTGCCACCGGAGCCTTGGGGCACCCCATGCAGCAGACCCCAAAGCTTTTCAAGGGCTGCAGTAAAGCTGACACCATCCGCATCTGCTCTCCCCACAGATTCAGGTGACCTTCCAGGGGGCTGAACTCCATTTAGATGGGATGAGTTGACAGCGCGTGAAATACGGTGGATTAATTCACACTTCATTGTTGCTAGACATGAGGCCGAAGGTCGAGGTCCATTAAGAAAACTAGGTATGAATTAATGCCCTGCTATTCACAACTGCAGGCCTTCTTATGGACAGAACATTTTATTCTAAAATGTTGTTTTAATTATTTATGTGTTAATTGATTGCTATCCAACTTGATTCAGCAAAGGTGCATTAATAAGGATGAGTTTGGTTTTGAATGACACTTCGTTTGTCCACATTGAAAAATCAATACATAACCTAAGATCCAGAGAGACATCTTGATTATTTTTTTTTTTAAATTTATTTTCTTTTCCTAGTAGCTGAAATGGTCCAAGTAAGCCAGAGACAAGTCTATCAGAGTGATCTGCTTAACAACATCTGCCTTGGAAAGACAAAGCCGTGCTCAAGGTGGGGGACATGGAAGCACTGGTCCAGGTAGCTAAGGAAACACAAAGTGATTGCAAACGGCTATTGCAAAGCCTCTTCCCCAATGTGTCCCCACTAGCTGTGCCTGACCACAGCCGGGCTTGGGGCTCCAAGGGTCCCTTCTGCACCCAGCAGCAATGCAAAATTTCCCCATGCACATAGCTCTGGGTGACTGCTTAGAAGGGCTTCAGGTCTAATACCTGCACAAGCCAATTACTGTCCAGTCGGGGGTTTAGTCCTTGAAAGCCTGGGCACAGGAATTTTTTATTTTTTTTTGCTAGCAGAGAGCTGTTATCCTGTCCTGCTGAGACTGTGGCACCCCCGGAGTAGGAAGGGGTTGTGGAGGTCTGTGATGCTGCAGGCAGCAAATACTCATCATCTGCAGCAGCGTCAAGTGACTCAAAAACTGACTACAATCGAGTCATGTCTTTTCTTCATATTCTTGGAAGTTCAGAGAAAAACATTTATTTTAGTTGTTGCAACAGTTTCCTTTTGTTTTTGCTTTACTGACCAAAGCAGCTGGTTTTCAAAAACTTTTTCAAGACCAATCTTCTGGTTTTGGTTACAGAAAACAAAACAAACAGCTGCTTTTCTGTAACCAGCATTTACTTTAAGGAAAATTCTTGCTTTTAATGAAAAATTGGAACAAATGATTAATCATAGTTTTTCCTTTCTTATTTTTTTTCCCTGTGAAAATTTTAATTTCCAGTAACATGTCTCCAGCCAAATTTCCATTTCGATGGTGAGTGCACAGCCAGCTCTGCCTCTGAGTTTCTGCCCGCCTGGGCTCACCCAGGAAATTAGGTGATGTCTGGGTTCGATCTGCGACACTGCAGGTTGCTTGGCTCAGCAGGGTGCAAGCAATTACACAAGGAACGGCCTGTGCCTGGTTGCTCCAACTAAAAATATCTGGCCGTACAGCACAGCGTGTTCAAGCCGAGCGTGTGGGAGCATGGCTCGCTGGGGAAAGCACACATGGACAAGTAAGTGTAGCACAATACTGAACCAGGCTGCTGTTAGAAATCCATTTATTTATTATAATTATTTTTTCCCTTCAGATGGAATCCCCCTTGAAAGGGAATGGACAAAAGACTTGTTTCCTTCCTGTCCTTGGATCATTTGCTTCCTTTGCCAGCGGCACAGGAACAGGGATTCGCAGCAGCTGCCTTCTGGGTTCCTTGTGGGCTTTTGAAGCCTCGTCCATTACGGATGGAGCTGGGTGGGAAGAGCTGTGTGTGTTGTGTCCCTCCCAAGCTGTTAATAAGCCCTGACGTGGACTTGTATCTGTGGATTGTGTGGGACCTTTTGATTGCTGCTGGGCAGAAACCCTCATGAAATAGCGGGGTGTCAGTCCTCCCCCTTCCCTCACAGGAGCAAAAGGGAGATGTGTCACCGGGGAAGGGCGGTGGGACAGAGGGACAAGTGCCTTGCAGGGAATCGGGTGGAGGGCTTTGGACCTGATATTTTGAGTCTTCCCTCTGCTCTGCCCCTGTGACCTTGGGCATGTCCTGCTGTCCCAGAGCTGGGAACACTGCAGCAAGCCCAGGAGTTGCAGGGAGGGCTGGCCCCGTCACCTCTGCCCAGGCAAATGGCAGTTATCCAAGTGATGTTTGGGAGCTGCCTTTTGGGTTGTGTTTCCCAATAACTACGAGGGCTAAAAATGAGTTTTGTGTGTTTCTGGAAAGCTGAGGCTCTTAAGGAGTTACCCTGTTTCTGGAAGCTGAAGAAAGCACTTATTAGGAGGCCTGTGATAAGCCCACAGCATTGGCTTTAGAAGTGGGAGATGGTTGGGAAAGGGCTGAAGGCTCCGTAGGGATGAGCAACCTCCCGGGGATTAGGAGGAAAGGAGTAGATGTGAATATGCATTGGAAGGCTTCTTTCCAAAACAGAATCAAACCCTGAATTCTACAGAAATGAAGCACCCCCAGTCCTTCAGGTAAAACACACCCCATTCAGCAACTCTCCCAAAAGACCATACAGCCCGAACGAGCTATTCCCAGGAGCTGCAGGAAGACTTTCCTAATTTTGCAAAGGGTCTCGGGGCCACAGGAACACAGGGAAGGATGAGCATGACGGATGCAGCAGGTCTGTCCCACGCTGGTGCCTTTCCTCATTTGCAGGTGTAGCATCAAGGAGACACCAAAGCCGGTACAAAAGCAGAGCCTGGGCTCTTTGAAAGTGAAAGTGCTGCCACGAGAGGGTGCGTGTGTCCTTGTAGTTGAGCTTGCAGGGTGCAGAAAGAGCATCCAAAGGAATTAGTGCAAGGTCCTCGGAAATGCTGTGCAGCCAAGGTCTGTGTGTCCTGAGGAGCTGGGAGGAAATTCAAGACCCCAACCAGCTCAGTTGCCTCTTAGTGCTCTGCAGAGTCAGTCAGTTAATGCGGGGGGGGGGGGGGGGGGGGAAATCACTGCCAAGCACCAGTTAACCTACCAAGCTGTAGCGAAACAAAGGAGAAATCCTCTGACCCTGGTGCCTGCACTTGAGTGGTTTGTACCGAGCAGTTCAGGGGGGTCCCAGTGTGGATATTTTATTCCAAAAGAAAAGTGTGTGTTAACAGGGTGACTGCTAAATGATGCAAACACTGAACAAACAGGAATGCTGGAGCAGAAATCTGGAGGGACTGTTTCCTCTGTCCTGCATAGCTGTGAGGTTGGTGCACTGATGCATGAGACCGGCCAAGCACGGCAAACTTGCAGCATGCACCGGTGCTTGGAAGAGTTTGGCTTCTCTGTGTAGACCTTGGTCATCACCAAAGGACTTTGCAAACAGTCCTGTGCCTGCTTCTGCTACATCCCAGCTCTTCATTGTGGCCCAAAAAATAGCCTTTGCTGATTCTAGCAGCCCTGTGCTGTGGAGGAGGCACCGGCTTGTGTGATACCTGCTCGCTCTGATGGCTCCCGAGTCAAGCCCTGGGTGTGCTGCAACTGGCCCAGCATCTGCTGACCCTGAATTTTGTAGGCTGGTAAAAGCTAGGGGATAATCTACAGCTCAGGTGAAATCTTAGTAATTCAGGGGGCAATTGGCTTTTCGTAACAGCTCTGCTTAAATGTAGAGAGAAGGGACCTTTTCTGCAACGGGTGGGCTGCTGTGATCCTGGAAGATGCCCTGTGCGCAGTCACAAGCTGCAAGTGTTCTGCTGAGCAGCAAGCAGCACTTTTTCCTGACCATTCAACTTTTCCTTTAAAATATAGCCTGGAAAGCAAGGGAAATTTAGGAAGAAGAAAGAAAAGAAGCATTTAGCTTTTAAAAAAATTCACAGCGTTTCCCCTGAGAAGTGGTTTGCATTTTTTCCGTTACACAGACTCCAAGGGCCTCCTCCTGCACAGCCTTGCCAGCTTGAAGATGTCTGGGAGCAGACACGACCGCGCTGCGTTCCTGATCACGAGCTGATGAGAGATGCCTCCTACAGACTCAGTAGCCTGATTTGCCTGCCGAGTTGCCTTGTTTGTTCTTAGAGCAGCAGGCAAATGGACTCTCGCCCCTCTACGAAAGAAAAGGTAAAGAAGTGATGCTGGGAGGATGTGGGAGACTCTGCGAATGGACTCCAGCCCAAGCGGCCTCACATATGAGATGATAATGAGCAGGAGGGGAGTGTGTGTGTGTCCCCCAAGCTAGACACTCCTTTGGGCTTTCAGCTGCCCAAGAAACGCGAGCTGGTGCCCAGGGAAGCAAAGTTCATGCCAGGGGCTCAGACAGATCTCACCCCCAGCTCTCAGGAAATTAGGGGTTTCAGGGTAAAGGCTGAGGGTTTTGGTGGGGTCTGTACTGTTGTTGCAGTGCCAGAGGGTATGGAACAAGGTTGAATGGGGTCTGTGCAGGACAGACAGCACAGATAGGAGGTACTTTGTACAAAAATGGGGCGGGAAAGAGGGAAATGTTTCACCATCAGACATTTTCTAGAGAAAACTTCCAGATTAAAACCAAAATCCCATCATATTGTCAAAAAAAAGGGGTATTGCCCATAGACAAGGATGTCATAAAGGGTGGAAAAAGGCCCCTATCAAAGGAGCTTTTAAGTGAAAAACCTTTGCCCAGCCCACACTCACACCCCATGGTTCTCCCGCGGGAGGACACCTTGGCAAGGGGGTTTATTTATCCAGCTGGAATGCAGATCCTAAACCTTTATGTCTAGGCCAGGTTGCTTAGCTCGAGTGTTTTTGGGTGACTGGAGTTTTATTCCATGCATGGTATTGCCCTCAAAGAGATGAAAAAAACAAATGCTTTGGGCATGATCTTGGGTTTAATACTGGCAATGTTGTTTCTATTATTTTGTTGGGACCCCGTTCAGGCATTAAGAGATGGGAGCTGGAAGGACATCGAACAGAAGATGGGAAGCACAGAGGAATTACAGAAGGTAAATGAATCTTCCCATTTTTTTCCAAATGAGTTATTAATCATCTCTCATTTACATATTCATTAACCATAATACACACCATATTTTTATTAATGTGGCAAAGAAACAATTATAGGTGAAAAATGGGTTGTCTGTTTATTTTATACATGGATCTTGTTCCTCATTTGCATGATTTAAAAAATGATGTTTTTTCTTGCCACACAAAAAAGAAACTGGCTGCTCAGGACATGTTCCAGCCTGAGACTATGGAAAGGCCTGTTTGGCTGAATAGCTGGGAAACACGAAGTTGCACATACCCACCAGCAACTGGCATTGGGGGATTTTTTTTTTATTTTTTTTTTTTATTTTTTTGCCAGGAATGGGTTATACTAAGTCCTGGGCTGCAACAAGGGAGAACAGACTGGTTCAGGTATTTTCAGTCGGGTGGTCCCTGGCTACCTCTCGGTCGTAGGGTTTCAGAAGGTGCTTTGTGAAGGGACAGCAAATCAACACAGAAGTCCTCTCTATGCATTTCCATTCAAGCAAGTGAAATGTGGGGAGCAGAAATAACAAATGAATATTCAAAGCCTAATACCGAATTAATTATAAAGAGGAGCCATCAAATGGTCAATAGCTTCTTTTATTCTCATGGAAGTGACATGAACCTTTGGTTTAAAATATTTGAGGGACGATATCCCCAAGTTCCTTCCCACTTCCTTCCCTACAGTTTTGTGATGAATATTACTGGATTGCAATATGCTTTTTGGTAAGCCAGGTGTGAGCCGCTCATTCAAAGAGGAAGCTTTTCTTTTCTCACTTCCATTTTTGGTCAAGAAGATTAAGCTGAAGTTATGCAAAATGATGTTGCAGAGAAAAGAATACATTGTCAATTAAAACCTCATATTGTGAGTTCCTGTGCGTGGGCAGTGCAGTTGGGAGTGTTGTTTGGCTGCTTGCTGAAACCAGACATCAAATCTGGCTTTGGGAAGGGTCCTTCCCATTCCCATCTCCCCAGTCACATTGGCAAGTGAGATAAGAGCTGTTTGCCTCTTCCTGTAGTAAGGGGAGCAACCCAGTTTCTAGGGTTCTTCCTATGCAGGGGCTGAGGCTCAGAGACAGCCTCCAGCTCCACAAATTCCCATCCTGGTGACAACTGCAAGTCCAGGGCTGTCCAGGAGAGGCAGGGCTGTATCCTTGGTTTGCTTCCTATAAACCTTTCCTAGGTGCAGGCATTGGGCACTGATGGACACTGCATACAGGGCGGGATGGGCCCTGGGTGCACATGAGGTGTCTTATCTGCCCTGCATGCTATATTCTCATCATTTGGGAAAAAATAAGGTCTTTGAAACTGTCTCTTCTCTGGGAAATGCTGTTTGCAGATAAAGAGCATTTTACCACAACGTCTGAAGTTGTTGCAGACATTGGGAACCAAGGGAGCACGCCTTGCAGTTCCAGGAGGGATACTTAAAACTGTCAGAGTTTTGTTTGTGAGACCAAAGACCTTCCTGCAAAAATTTCTCCCTATTTCAGGAGAAAATCATGTTTCAAGCCTGCCTGGGGAAAGGGAAAGGGCATCCAGGCAGTCGGTTGGTCGACAGACATCTATTTCTGTCTGTCCTCATGCACCTTCTCGTGCTCAAATGCCCTGCCTGATTTCAACTGAATTTGACAGGAAGGTAAATATCTAAATAACAAATCTGTGTACCTACATGGAAAACTGGCTGCTAAGGAGGAAGAAAACCCAAACCCTGCTGAGGTTTGGACAGCCTCAATTTTGCTCTAATCGCTTTGGCCCGATTCCCACAGCCGAGCACAGCAGCTGACGTGTCACAGCCAACTTGTCCTGCGAGGGGAGTTGCAAAAAGAACAAGAGAGGAATTTTATAGGCATGGGCAGAGATGACAGAAATCTTAGCCTAATTCAGTTATGAAATCACTCGAAGGAGAGTCACATATCTGTAGGAAAACAGAGTATGTTCGCTTTGCTGTTCATAGGACTGCTGGTCTCCTTTCTACAGGTGGGAGCTCAAAATACCTTTTTGTTCTCAACAAGAAAGCTGTATTTATTTCTTATTTGATTTTTTTTTTTTAAACGCCCCTGATTGGGAAGGGGAAGTTTCTTTCAGAGACCATCTGCAAAGTGGGTGAAGTTTGGTCTATTCTGATAGAAGTCCTTGTCGGCGCAGGAAGAAATGGCAAAATTTAACAATGAATGAGAAATTATAAACATTTGTTGAAAGCACCTGGCTCTGGGCATAAGCCTTCTTTCACTGCAGCCCAGTGGTTTCACGCTGCCCTGCTCTCCTTGATGGCATGTAGCAATTCATGACACCTTCCATTTTTTGCAAGCAGGCAAAGTGCCTCTCAGTGTCTGTGGTTTTCCATTTGAAAGAGTCTGTTTAGTGTATTTGTTCTCCTTTATTAATGATATTTTTGATAGACTTCTGTTTCTCCATTTTCTGGCTGGCATTTCTCTTCTTTTTATTTAACAATTATTACTGCTTAGGAATGCTTTCCTGCCTTTGGTATTAATGTGTCCTGGAACTGCGTTAGAAGTATGCTGCACAGCCCCAATTTCTCTTCCCCAGTGTCACACAACGTATGAAAACCAGATGATCAGAGGTTTTTAAAAAAACTTCTATAATAAGTAAATCAAAAGAAATCACACCGAGGGTGCTCGGTTTAAAACACTAGGAGTGCTGGATATGGAAAGCATCACATGGCTCACTCGAAGTTCCCCTGTGCTGTTGAGAGCTCCTGGAAGATCAGCAGGGCTATATTATGTGAACATCAATTCCTCTTTCAAGAGAGAATGCGTGTATCTTCTATAGCTATATCAAAGCTATACTTAATTTTGCTTTAATTACAGCATAGCTGTTTTCCTGCAGTTTGAACCAGCATATACCAATATTGTGCTAACGATAAAAACACATGAATATGGCACAGTGCTTTTTGGTATCTGCTAAAAATTGGTGAGTATTGCTATCTTCATTTTCTAAATGGGAAACTGAGGCATGGGAAAGACTTTGCATGCCTCCAAGTCACCTGGGAGGGTAAGTGTTCTCTCCCACCTTGTTTCTGTCTTGATGGCATAAATTAGCTGGGGCAGGATGGGTCCCGGTGTGTCTGCACAGGACCTAGCACAGCTGCGCCTTACCTTAGCTGAACCAAACTAGTCTCATCATAAACAAGGTGGTTAGTGTGACTGTAACCCTGAGGAGTTTTCAGGACTTGCTTATTCTGCTTTTATTCTGGTCAATCCATCAATACTGTGAGAGGGAATGATTTTATCTTCTTTACAAAGTTTGAGCAGCTGCTGCCATTGGTCTTAGCACCACCTGACCTCCAGACCTGCCCCTGAGCCTCCCACCCTTGTCTTCTTTTCACTTTAACATACCACCTCTGGCTCTGTACCAGAAAACACTCATCTGCAACCCCTGTGGGGGTAGTCACAGGGTCACAGCTCAGTACAGGAATCTGTTTTGGCAGGATCAAGCCCCATCTTCACGGAGCCTTCAGAGTGCACTTTGTAGAAGCAATGCCTTTAAAACAAAGCTATAAGGAACGTGCCTCTGTCAGATTTGCTGCCTGCGTCATTCATAGTGAAGCACAGAGATTTATCAGCAGTGAAGTCAGGGAGCTGGTTTTCAGCAACTCTGTTTCTGCATCGTAATCAGCCCTATTAAAACCAAGTCATCTCCCCTAGACCATTGCATTCAAGCATTTCTTCCCTCCTTTGTTTCCACCAGTGCTTTTCTTCTTGTCCAAGCCCTTAAACAACCTTGACTGCAACGAGTTGGCGATCAGCAGAAAACCCCATCCGTTCAAAGTGAAAATATTGATGCTTCTGCATCATTTCATAGCACATCTGGGGTCCCATGGGTCCACATACCATCACTGCCCAGCACACCAAGCCAAGAAAAGCATGAGGAAGAAAAATAAATGTGATGACAGTTGGGCTCTTGCAAATGAGTCTTGGTCTGAAATAAGCCAGAAAAGAATAAGCATCTTGCACCAACTCACATACGGAGTGGAGCAAGTGATGGGGAAAGAGGGAAAGTGCAATGTTCACACCATCAGGGCAAAGGTCTGCAACATGAGCTGGCATCACTAATGTAGGCAGATTTCCTGCCTAATAACTCTAAAGGAAATATCTGGGCATTTGCTGATCAGCCGTGTTACAGTTCCTGTGTGTGAACCAAAAGGATGGAGACTGGGCTGCTAGGGGTGGCAAGGGGCTGCTGCAGCAGAAGCTCCTCCAGCCCAGGTTTTCCAGCCATAGCTCTTGCTCATGCATGTGTTTGAGCTTTGGCAACACTACAGGTGTACCTTAGGTCTCCCTTGTTTTTTAGGCAACATCCTTCAGCTTGAACAGTCTTGGCATAAAATCCCTTCTGGCCAGGTACACAGATATGTGCTTCGAGTCTGTGCTTGGGTCCAGTTTGCTGCTTCTAGGGTCACTAGAGTTTGCTACTTGCAGAAGCTTAAATTCACCATTCAGGGGCTCAGGGTTAAAGGACAGACTCCTCTTGAAGGCAGGAGAAGTTTGACTCCATCTTCTTTGCAATGAAGAGTTAACTTGACTCTGAACAGCACATTTTGGGTTTTATTGTCCTCCAATGCCACCAGGCAATTCCTTGGGCTGCTTTTTCCAGCCTTTTTAGCTATTTGCTTTCCTATCCCTTCCTGCACACCACGAGTCTCTGGGTGGTTTATGCACACTTGGCTGCTACTCAGTTCCCTGTGGTCCCCTCCATTCCTTAGCCCTGGGGCTCCAGCATACGCACTGGGTTCTGGTTAACTTCTGCTCCACCAGCAACCTGGAAAACTTCTCCAGCAATGTCAGAAATCTCCAGCAGTTGATATTTATTAAGGTTTTTGCTGCCTGCATGAAACGTGAAAGCCAATCCAAGTGATTGATAGGCCTGATCTGCGTTGCTCCGTGTTTTCTTAGCCAGGTTGAGATTTGGCTTGAATGAATGAAATCTGGAATTCTCTTCTGAGCAGCAGCACAGCCAACCACAGCTTCTGGCTGGGTTGATAGCAGAGACAAAATAAAGGCATAGCAGCACTAGGCTTGTGAGAGCCAGGTAGACATCTGCCATCTGAGTCTGTGCCTGTCTCGCTCGCACAGCAGTGACCTCCAGGGACTGCTGGCCCTTCCCTTCCCAATGTCAGTCAGCTAAAGCCATGGTCAGCAACAGCAATGAGTTATTTAGGCTTGAGTTCTGGCACCATCTGCATCTAGAGATACATTTGCCCCTGCTTGTTTGGGAACAAGCCATAACTCATGCCTTCAAAGCAAAACCAAACTGCCAAGTTTCAGTGCAGTTCCTCATGTCCATTAAATCTGGAGAAGGTTCTGCAACTGCTACTATACCCCCTCCAAATCCTTTTGATCACAGCTGCCCTTCCCACAAATCTGCCACAGCAAACAAACGACTTCAGCCAAAACGTGTGCCCTGCATTAATCCATAAAAGGCATTTTGTGAGATGTGTCAGAAAGTTCCCTGCAGCTCAGGACTTGCAGGGATGCATTGCCAAGGAGGTATCTTTCAAGCAAAAAAAGCCCGACACATTTCTACTGCACACAAACAGCCTGGGGTGGGGTGAAATATGGGAGCAGAAGGCAACTTTCCATGACAGCAAACAGCGATGCTGAATCACAGGGCATCCCCTTTCAGTGCTGGGGAGGGGTGGGGAATTGCAGAGGTTTTGCTAGGTAGATGGCAAACTATTGGCACACTGCAAAGTCTCGACATGCTGGATTGTCTGGGCAGAAACCCTAGGTGGAAAACAAAGCTGCAGAACCACTGGTTTCAAAGTGACTTGGAGTCATGTAATTGAGAAGAAAAATGGTCCAACCGCGTTTGCAAGACTAAAACTGGGTAGCCTAGTAATTTGTAAATGTTCATTTACCCAGCTGTTGTTTGGCCTATTGTTCCCATGCTCTCTCCTTAGGTAAATATATTTCCTTGCCTTTTTCTGCCTCAAATCAGATCTTCTCAGATATGATTCTCCTGTTTGTATGACAGTTTATAGAAAGGATGCAGGCATTGACACTGACGGTGACTCATTAATATTCCTCTGCTGCTCCAGGGCTGCAAGCTGGTGTTTGTGGGACAGCAGATCCCAGATTTTATACTGTGTAACTCAAGAGTGAGTTTCAGGTGACATCTCCACGTGTCTGCAGAAACAGACTTGGAACAGGCAGTGACAACCGGTCGCACCTGTAAATAACAGTATTGAGGCATTATGCAGAGCAAGGCTGCAAAGTCTTTGTGGAGAAGCTTCTATTGCAACCAGTGGGGAAAATCAGGGTTGGGTTAGGAAGCTCCTTGCTATAAATCACAGCAAACCCAGATGAAGGTCTTTGTCTCTCTGTCCACCAGACCATACTACTTCCTTGGTAGTCATCAGGGGTGGTTTTGGCTCCTGGGGAAGACTGAGAACTGTGACTTTAAAAATGAAGAGCAGAGGGAAACTCTTACATTTTCCCACACGCTGAAGCCAAGGAGCTGTTAAGCCGTGAGGTCATGCTTGAAAGGGGATGGTTGTCCCATGAGCTCACACTCGGCCGGGTTGGCGAGGCTCACGGGGAGCAGGTGGCTCTGTTCGACAGCGGTGGTGTGGATGGGCTGCAGGCTGTGCTCCTCGCCAGCCCCAGCTGAATCCTTCCCTTGCAAAAGATGCCAGAGACCCAAGGAGGAGAACATCGAAGGTAGTTGGAAATTTTTCACTAAAGTAATATTTTATTTTTTTTAAATAAGAAATTAATTATCAGCTAAGTGGGAAGCTTACGGTTGAAAATGGTTTGGGTTTTTTTCCAAAAAAATTTCAAAATGGAAAATGGGAGCGTTTAAACAAACACCTAAAAGCAAGACATAACTTGGAAGCAGTGTTTAGCTGAAATTAAACAAACATAATCATACTGGTCCATTACTTTTTGACAAGAGAGATAAATAGTTCCTGAACATCTCAGTCGCAATGGGCCTGTTGAGCAGAGGCTGAACTCTATAACAATTTGCTCAAAACGATGAGATCATGTATCTGTCAGCACGGTCTCCGTGTCCAACTTCCGTACGCATGTGTGCATGCTGACAGCGCCATCCCATACCTGGAGCCGTTTGGAGACACATCTCCTGAGAGGCCATGCAGAATTGCACATTGCAGGTAGATTTTGCTCTCAGACTACGTGAGCAGTCATTGCTCGCATGGTTGGAGCCTGTATGTACAGATCTGGGAACGGGGTTTGGACTGTTTTCAAGGTTTTCTACTGCTTAGTCCTAAATTTCAGGGTTTGTGCTTGCCTTGCAAGATTTCCTGAGGAATATTGTCACCTAAACAGCACTCATTTTTGTTTGCACCAAAACCAAGGCAACTGGCAGCATCTATTGCATGCTGTGAATTATATGTACAGGGAAAACTGTAGATTGTGCCGTCTCATGGCATGTACCTGAATATCAGTGGTGAAAACAAAAGAAATAAAAGAAATAAAAGCCAACCCATCCTAATAATACACAAATTTCTACAGGGGCTTGGTACTGCAATGTGTAATTTAAACAAAAGGACCTTCCTTTCTTGCCTCAACAGCTGATCAAAACGTGATAGTCTGATGTTTTCCTTTAGTGTCATGAGCAGACAATAAGAGCAAAATGCAAGGGTGCACCCAGCTGGGTTGGCAGTTTCTTTACATGATGGGTGCTGTGATGCCCTGGGATTATTTCTGCAGGCTCCAGACGATCAAGTGGAGATGTGTCAGATCGCTTTTCTCAACCTGCCCTGAGGGCATGGCTCAGGCCAGCTTCAGGCTTCCATTAAACCTTAGGATAAATAGCTTTTCTCTGGAATATGAGAAAAGCTCATATTCCATTCAGCTGGAATATGGCTGGGAGTAGGGCTGCGATGCAGGGTGTGGGCTTGGCTCCCCGCAGCTGGCTGCTGGTCATCCCTGGGGACAGCAGTGTGTTGCAGTGATTTCTGGTAGGCAAGTGTAGCATCTCGGGATCTGTTGAACAGAAGAATTTTAATTTGCATTATTAAAATGTTTTGCATGACATCTAATGCTGGCGATGTAATTTGGTAAACAGCCTTGTAATTTATGCCCAAATATTACTTGGCACATTGGCTCCTCCGTGACAAACGGAACTGATAGAGATACAATGCCATACCTTCTTCTTGCTCCTCCCACCATCTGCTTGCAATATTCATGCCTGAGCACATAAAAAACATTGATGTCCATAAGAACTGGCCCATCTCATCAAGCTAAATATGAACAATGTCAGAACGATTACGGGAGAACTGGACAAAAAATGCTTAAACATATAGCACTCATTATTAATAGCTTGTTATTGGCACTACTGATGTGTATTACTATCACATACTACACTGATCCAGTACATAAATGTTTTCTTTAGCATATTTTTAATGTTGCTAATTTATCTGTTACTGTCACACTGGGGCTGTTAGCTTTGAACAAATGGCTGTTATTAATCACTGGAGAGCTATTAGACACCACAGCCGTGGTGTTAAATCAACTCAGGAGTGGCACTTGTAGGAATATTCAAACAGAAATTTAAAATTGCCTGGGTACTGGTTGTGTGGTTAACGCCTCTGGGATCAGAGCCATCGAGTGCCTGCAAATACTGCTCCTGTGTGTCGAACTCGCCCAGTGGAAATTCCTTTCTCTAAAGAGCAATTTCAGTTTAAGACCTCATTTATTATGAAGTTGCTTTGGGAAAAAAAAAAGAAAAAAAAATTGCAACTGTTGGAGTTCAGCAGTGTGGTGTTTACACCCTGAGCATGCTTTCCCCTCAGTAGATTTGGGGCTCTCTGAGCAGCAATGGGTTTGCTTTCCCTGTATTACCCCGCTAATCTGCTGATTCTGGGGGGAGGTCAAGAGCCACAAGATCGCCTGTCGCAGGGATGAGGAGAGGGTTAATTCTTCATGCTAAGCACCACTTTCTTGGGAGGCTGAGCCAGTCTCCGCATCCCTCCTGGGCACAGATGATACCTCAGATGTTTGTGGGACCTGAAGAGCAAAGATCTTCAGTGCAGTTTAGGCTGCGGGAGAATTTGGCTGAAGTTTTTCCTGTTTTCAACTTTATTTTCATCAGGGAAAACTGAGCTACAGTAAGATCAACATTTTAAACAGCATCAAGCTAGTATCAAACCCAGATGTGTCCCTTTCAGTCCCCTGCTCTTACCGGTATCCCACATGAGTGGGACACCCCTGTTTGTCCAGCCTTTTGTAGGACAGGTTCTCCTTGGGATGATGGCAAAAAATAATAACAATTTAGGTTAGACCTACCCAGTCAATAGCCTGGGAAGCATCACTCTAGTTCAGGCACTTCCCAGGGCTGAAGGGAGATGAAAGAAAGGTGGAGCTGAATGGAAGGAAAGAAACCTCAATGAGAGCTCTTTCAAAGGGGAGATGTTTTAGACAAAACATTTGGGGGCTTAATGAACTTGTGTTTTCCAACAAGAGGCTGATTCATGAGACCCCTTTGATTCATGAGACCCCTTTGATTCATGAGACCTGCTGGACTCAGATCCATTAAATGTACGGACTTGCTGGCTGCTGTCACGGAGCTGCCAAAAAGCAGCTGTGAGGGGGAGATCTCTGGTGGTCACCTACAATGCTCCACAACTGTTTCTTCAAATGAAAACAAATGTAATTTGGAACAATTTTATTGCTGTTCTGGAAGGGCGGCTGTAATTTGTATTTTCTTTATCATTTATGTAAGCTAAGTCACCACACATTTGAAAGTACAAATCTCGGTAGCCCAGCGGTCTCTTTATTAGCCTTGTGGTAGACTTCAAAGGGAAAAGTTTGCAAGGTTTTTGGATCCCGTGAAAACTTATTATCTCAGATCTGGCGGATTGTCAGTACAAATCCACTGTAACTTTACAGCTTTCTGTGGCTTCCTCTAACGATGGCTATTTACATGTACCTTCTCAGAGCATAGCAAGGGAGTCACCCAGAGAAATACCACAAAGGCCTCATAATTAATGGCAGTTACATGTTTATAACTGCACCACAGTGCACCAATCACAAGGGCCTGCCGCTGAACTGACTGTGAAAAAGGGACTTTTCTGTCCTTTTTGCGCTTCCTACAGTCTTTTTCCATACCTTCAAAGGCCTGGGCAAACATGTGAGTTTGAGAAGGCGTGCAGCCAGCTGAAAGGCACTTCCTTTCAAAATGGTCAGATACTCTTACTGGCATATTGTTAATGTCGAGTAGCCAATTGAACAGAAGTGTAGGCCATGGCTTTACATTGCCACTAACTTCTACGTATTTACCTTGTGTTTTTGTCACTGATTGCAGACCTTACAGCTGGGTTCTCACATTTGGAATAAACCTAACCTGATGCCTTTTGCAAAAACCCACCGTGCAAGGCCAGCATGGACCCTGGGGATGATCCAGTCTGACTTTCTGCATAATTCAGGTCTGAGATTCCCACAAATTATTTCTGTGTTAAGGTGCTTATGCAGGATTGAACACGGGTGTAGAGACAGCTAGCTAAGATTTCTGAATTTGCACTTATTTCTGGACAGTTTTGTTTAACTTTTCATTGACAGCCATTAAACCTTGCTGCATCTTTGCCTCTTGGTTTCAGAGCCTTCTCTGGAGGTTTTGTGATCAAGTCACTTCTCTGATCTTTTCTTGAATAAGCTCAGTAAATAGAGCATCCGAAACCTCTTGCTGTTGGTCCTTTGCTGTCATCTCTGTTTCACATCACAAAGCTTCCCACACTGGACAGCTGCCTACCAAATCCTCATCTAACCATGCAATTAGTGGAAGGTGGCAGAGGGGGTTGTTTTCTTCCTTAATACACAGTACCAATTTCTCCCCTTGAGAAATTAATTCTGTGTTGGTTCCAAATGGGTGGCCCCAAAGACTACAGCCCTCCATTAAACAAGGTCCCCTGGGGTTCCCCAGCCATCAAATTCTTTTTCCAGGCTGCTCGACCAGCATGCTGCAGCCTTGGTCTTACAGCAGAAAAGGCACAGGGACAGTGTCCCTCTGTGGCCAGGCTATTCCCTGGCAGGTTTGCTGCCAGTACTAACCTTGACTGGGCATCAGAAGAGGAGAGTGATGTACCTGTTCTTCAAAAAAGCCTCACTGAATTGGGTATCATCTGCTGAATTCACACTGAGATATTCCCCCCCAAAAAAAGTGTGTGTGGAGGAAGACATCAGCTGAGCTCACAGCCTCTGTGCACTCTTCTGGGACCAGCTGCTCCCCAGCACCTTTGTATTTGGGACCAGCATCAATGTAAGTGAGTTTTGCTAGTGGGGGCTTCAATTCCTTCTCTCTTTAGGACCACATTTCTGGCAACTTGTACTGAAGATCCCAAAGCGATCTTTTCTGGCTGATGAGATGTGAAGTTGCAGGCAGGTAAAATACAGACAAAACATTAGCTGCCTCATTCCTTTACGCCCAAGCTCTTTCCTGACTTGTAATGGAAACCTAAAGCCTGCCTTTCTTTTAACTCAGATCTAAACAGTAGCTGCTATAAAGCATTAGGTTGGAATATGAAATCTGTATGAAACATGAAGGGGGAATGATGTATTTTAGAAAAGATCTTAGTGGGTCCTAACTTGAAAGCATCAGTATAAATTCATTGCAAGTAATACGCTCTTAATTATTCATTTTCCTTGGCACCGGCTAAAGAGCCAAGTAACGGCTTCTGTCTCCTTATATTTAGTCTATTATTGTTTGAAAAAGGCCAGGGGGAGGCCAGCACTGTGCAGAAATGATATTCCCCCTTATATATACACATACATATTACCAGCAGCCATAGTAAAGGGGAATATAATCACCAGCAGCTGAGAGACAATGACATTTTTATAGACCTCCTGGCAAATCTGCAGCGGGAGAGAGCCTGACAACTCTTTGGCTTTCGACCACATTCCTCCGCAAGCTCTGTGCAGGGAGCTCGGGTGAGCTCCGAGTCGCTCCCCTCCCCAGGAACCAGCTTGCATCGGCCAAACAGCAGCTGCCTCATTAGGCTGAACCGTCCCTCCTTCTTCTGGAGAAGGCCAGAGTGAAAGACCAGGGCAGCTTCAGAAGCAGAAGAGGGTCTTGCTGCTGAGACAAGATGCTCGCACGACCGAATTTTAGAGAGCTGGTTCAGCCAAAGTGGAAGCATTGCGGGGGGGCTGGCCATTGCAGAGCTTGTTTGGAGGAGGCAAGAAATCACTGTCTGCCTTTTTACAGCAAACCACTTCAAGAGCTTCCATGGTGAGCAATCTGGCCTTGATGGTCTCTATTAGCCCAACGTGGTCCTGTCCTTCAGCAGGTGAAGGCTCCTGCTGACTCCGAAAGACCTGGGCGCAAAAGCATGGAAAAGTGTTTTGTTAAAAAGGCCCAGGATGGAGATTGTGAGCTTGCTTTTTAACCGGAGCAGAAACAGTAATGGGAATTTAGCTGGTCTTGAAAAACGAAAAGATTTTTCAAGCTCTTTTGCTTGAATAGCAGAAGAGACCTCCCTGGGGCTGAACACATGGGGCACCTTGTGGGATCTGAGGAGGTAAACTCAGCTCTGTCCTTTGTTTGCTTTGATCTCTAGGCTTGATCCTGAGTGTCCCAACACCGAGTCAGTGCTGCAAATGCTTGCCCCTATTTCTTACTTTCTGGTGATGTTTCATGTGATGTTGATAATTTGATTTTATTTGGGCCAGACAGCAGCAGGGTAAGTAGTTTCATCTTTGTGCTGAAAATCAGCAAACCATCCTTATATGTTCAACCATCCTACCCAGGTTTCTAAGCAATTTTTGTGTCCCAATTTCCTGGACACAACCTCCCTAAGCATATGTCCATGGCTGATGTCCTGTCAATGCCATTCACCTGAAAAACTCACTTTTATCCTGCTTTTTGCTACGAACGGGGTCATGTTGCACATACATTTCTGTCTCCTCAGGAGGCCCAGTTTGTGTGGGAAGGATCTGCTCTGTGCTAGCTGTTGTCCTCTGCAAATAATAAATATTAAAGCCTTTGCAGTCTCCAGCAGATGCAGTCACCCCAACTCAATTCAGAATGAACGAGATTAAGACAATTTCTGGGGGACAAAAAGTTGATCAATTGTAGATAAAATTAGTTGAGTTTTGTCTAAATGCTAGACACCAAATATTCCTGGGTTTTGTCAGCTGACAAGTTAAATATTTCAAGCAGCTCTTTGGCAATTCAAATAGAAGAGGATTAGCTGCATGGTCAAAATAGATGGGATTTACTGAGTTTTTCCTTTGATTGATAGGCATATTTCATTTTTCTGCTGTCAAAGTCCTGAAAAATTTGTACTTTGATAGAAAACCCTCAGAATATCATCAGGATGAGCAGTTCCATTGGGTCAAATGAGTCTGGTTTAAAAATGCCTTGAATTGAAAGTTTTGACCAGCTCCAGCCGACAGACCAGGTGCTGGGTTTCATAGAATCATAGAATGGTTTGGGTTGGAAGGGACCTTAGAGATCATCTAGTTCCAACCCCCCTGCCATGGGCAGGGACACCTTCCACTAGAGCAGGTTGCTCAAAGCCCCATCCAACCTGGCCTTGAACACTGCCAGGGACGGGGCAGCCACCACTTCTCCGGGCAACCTGTTCTAGTGCCTCACCACCCTCACAGTGAAGAATTTCTTCCTTACATCTAATCTAAATCTACCTTCTTTCAGTTTAAAGCCATTACCCCTTGTTGTGTCACTACACGCCCTTCTAAAAAGTCCCTCTTCATCTTTCCTGTAGGCCCCCTTTAGGTACTGGATGGCTGCTATAAAATTTCCCCAGAGCCTTCTCTTCTCCAGGCTAAACATCATTGTTGCTTGAAATCCAGACTTCTCTCAGGTTTACTCAATCCCATGCCTTTTTCCTGAGAACAGCTTGTGTACCTCAGGCAGCTGAGGTTGTGTTTAAATCTCCCCTGAAAACAGGCAAGTTTTGCCAGTTTCAAGGGTGGGTTTTTTGGGGTTGTTTTTTTTTTTTTTTCTGAAGACTCAAATGCAGCCCTCAGAGGCAGTGCCAAACAATTTAACACTGGCATTATTTTTTCCAGCCAGCGCATGGGAAGTCTGGGGCACTTAATATTCACACTTAATATTTAGTGTGAATAGAGTCCTGGTGTCTGACAGCTCTCTTTACCTGCTGCAAAATTCAAGGGAAGGTGTGAGAGCAACAGCTTTGGACCACTGCACTATGGTGCTTTGCAGAAAGACACCCAGGTATGGACAAGGTTGAGGAGCCCCCGGCCTTGCAGAGATGCCAGCACAAAAAGGCTGGTCTCAGTTTCCTGCTGAATACACTAATTAAAGAAATGAATTTTCCCAGGATGCTGAGCCCAAAGACTTGCTCGCACTTCATGCCCTCCCCATCTACCTCCATGCATGCCAGCCTCTGACCCCCCAGCATCCTCCCACCCCTTCCTCCACGCTGGTCCCTCATCTTCCTTATGACTTCAGACTTTTGTCCTCTCCACGCCAGAGGCTCTTGGCATCCTCCTCTTCCCCACCATGCCATTATTTCCTGCTTCACTCCATCATGCTTAGGGCCATGCTTCATCCTAGGGCTCCCACAGACTTATGTCCCCTTCCCATGGCATGGCAGCATGTCTGATTAGCTGAAGAAGGGGGAGAAGGTATCTCGGGGGGCCTCTTTCCCCTTCCCTAGGTGTGGAATCCCCCAATTGTCTCCCACCAACTCCATGCAGTCCTTACCTTTGGTGACTTCTTATCCTGAACTATCCCTTTTTTACCCACTATTTTGAATTTTTGTCAGCATCCTTTCTTCTCTATTTGTATTTGCCCTGAAATGGTCAGGCTGTTGGACTAGATGATAGTTGTAGTTTCCCTTCTAACCAAAACCTATTCTACTCTATTCATCACGTGTGTGCAGGCTGCCTGCAGGGGGTCCGGCCTACGGCAAAGGAACAGAGTGCCCTCAGTACGTGATGGTTATGGTTTTACTGAGCAGAGGTCCAGGAACACCTCTGGCCTCTGTTTGCTTAAATTTCCCCCCAGTTTTCATCAAAATCAGTGAGCACCTGTCCAAGGAGGTCTAAACGATTCTTTGAAATATCATAATATTAGGAATATATTTCCCCTCCTTTGGATAGAAATATTTGATGAATGCAAGAGTAGTTTTTAATTCATCAAAGACACATTTCTGCTGGAATTAGGTCTTTTTGAAAATCATAATAATTATTATTATTACAATTTCTTCTATATTATTTCCAGCTTTGATAACTTCATACTAGTTGGAATGAGATTCCTTTAGCACAGTGAAATGCAAAGCAAAATTAACTGAGTCCTCCCCTCTGGGAACTGCTTTCCCCCTGCGCTGCCCACCAGTGCTTTAGCATCAGAAGTCTGAGGAGCTGTAGCTTCACTGAAATGAGTATGAGAACTTTTTCTTATTTAGGGTTTTGCTTATGAGCTAATTTTTATTTATAATTTGTTTTATTCCTGCTCTAACCATGGGCCAAACAGAAGGAATCACTTTTTAATTCTCCAATTTGTACACAATTAATTTAGGGATTTGACTCTTGCTGACACATTTTGATTTGCTGCTAGGAAACTCAAACTTAAGTATTTCAGTTTGAATCATTCTGACATTAAATTTTGTCTAGCTGGTGTGCCGTGGTGCATCGCAGTAATTGTTGTAGTGCTGCACAGGGAGTTCATGTAGTTCGAGAGCACGGGGTGTGTGCATTGCCTGGCTGGCACACAAACCCCATAACAGCCCGCTCTTGCTCTGGCAAAGCCAAACAGTGTATTAAAAGAGGTATAAGAGGGGAATATGATGAGGAAACTGGCATTTTCAAGACTGGCACATTTCTCCCTAGAAGTCACCATTCGGACTGCTGTATTTCCTATTACACTTAGCTGAGTTTTGATCTGGCTGTTAGGAAACTCCTATAACAGATATCTGGAAAGATAGACCAAAAAACTAGAATCCTTTTTACCTCCTCATATCCCCAAAGTCCTCCTAAGTTTTCCCCCTGGAAAAGGTGGGTGAGAGTCACTGTGAGGAGAAAAGTGATGATCATGGCTCTGAAACGTAAGGTTGGATGAAATCAAGTAAATTATCCTGATGCAACTCAACTTTCACCAAGCCAGGCTTCAGCTGGCGCATGTCAGCATAGTTAAGCTGAAGGCAGAGGGAATCTGAACAAAAAGGTGATAGCAGTGTAACAGGAAAAACACTCAGATCCAGAGGTAACGACAGGGACTGTCTGAGTGGGGAAAACTCGGTACTCCCAGAGATGTGTTTTGTATTGCAAAAGTGGGATGGATTCCCAAAGGTAACAGTGCAATAAAACCAGACTGGGATGAAAGGAATAGAGGCCAGCTGAAATGAGCATAATACAGATCTGTAGAAATGAGCCTACCTATATATAATTTATAGGGAATAAATTCCTTTCTGTATCTGCATGGTTTCTGAACACTATTTTATAGATTTCTCTAGCAGGTATGAAATTCTCCCCCCCCCATTCTTTAGGATGTCCTAATCCTTGGGCTGGTGATTATTCCCTACAAGTACTTTTTCAAAGAAGTTAGAAAATTTCTTTGGGGCCTTTTTAATAAAGTACCATTGGCATTTCATAACTCACAGTGTTTCATAAGGTACGAAATGAAAGCATTTAAGAAATTCACCATTAGTAAGGCCAGTAGGAAAATGAAATTTTATTTTAAATCCATTTGTAAATCCTCTATATTTATCATTTATTTCTGGCTCTGGAATGCACTAAGGCCAATGTCCTGCTTTTCCCTGTCCACAGTGCCCCTTTTATGCAGGAGTGACAGAGCTCTGGTCTGCCTGGTTGGGTGGATAATGGCCATATTCACCGGTGCATTTTTCCAGCAGATCTGACAGCTAATCTAAAGAATGACGTTGCAGTAGGACACTTCAGATAAATGGAAAGAAAGAAAGAAAGAAAGAAAAAGAGAACGGGAAATCTCATCAAGCCCAGGGGAACCTCCACTGCCTGGTTTTCTTCAGGAGGCACAGGGCAGATCATGGCATTAGTCATGAACACCAGCACGTTAGGAAGGAGCAGACAAAGCCTTAATTTTATACGGTGCATGACGCCTGGTTACACCAGGTTGTTTTCTTTTTAATCATTGTAGCTGCAAGGGTTGGAGAGCTTGGTGTCCGTCATTAAGAGTTCAGTGGTTTGGAGGCAACCTATCTAAGAGATGCCGGTGCACATGGGGTTGGGATGGAGCATCGCCAGGATGTAGCCTCATCCCCGGGAGACCTCTGCAGTTATGGTGGAGCTGCCTGGTGGGAGATCCGTAGTCTCCACTTTTCACCCAAGTGCTCAGTGCAAGACTAACTGCCCAGACACGACCTGTGTGGGCATTTAATAAGACAAAACAGAGCCTACCCTGACACAGGAGCCTGGAAGGAGGCTGAGTGAGGAAGCTGCACGGAGCAGATGCGAGTCACTCTTCTGAACTGATGGCCGGGAGGTGTTCAGCCATCCCCGGCAGTGCGGGTGAGAACCCGTGTCATGCGTAGGCACGATTCAACGCTGGAGAGGAGTAAGATCTTACTATAGGCTCTCCACAACAGAAGGCAGCACCTGCAGCTTTGTGTCTATGTGCAGGCCTGATCCGCGAGATGCCAAGTCCTTCATGTGAGTTCTTGAGTCCGCTCAGCCCCTGGTTGAGATGCTCCTTCCTCCGTCCCTCCCTCCTCTGCTGGGTGCACAGCAAGGAGTGGAGCTTCCGAAACATGAGCCAGAGAAACCAGTTATATGAGGAGTATCTCAACATGGCAGCTCCTGGTGCTTCCCAGGGTGTGAGGGAAAGGATCTTCAGAGGGAGCAGAGGGAATTCATGATGTCAGCACATAAATCTCCTGTCTCTTTTCCATCTTCAGTTGAATGCAGAGAATCAGTTTCCGATAACATCTCCAAATTGCTGGGAGCAATTTTGCAGCTTGTGTTAATTGCAATCTTCTGTTGAATGCCTCTGAGCTCTTAATAACTTTGTAATTAAAGTACAATTAACAAATTAACTTGTATATATCAAATGGAATGCTAATGTTGTTGTTAATGAGGAGATAATTAGCTGGTGTCATGGAGAGACTCATGGGGCATCTTCAAGATTCAGAACCCTTTTGGCTCATGTAGGAGGTTAATGGAGTTTGTGGTGAATGAATGAATGAATGAATGAATGAATTGTCCTTCGATGACATGCAGTGGAGCAGTCAAAGATAGCCAGGTAACCGATGACTCCACAGCCAGAAAACAGAGGTTTCTCATTCAGTCATTTTCTAGGCAGCTGGCCAGAGTTTTACAAAGGTTTTCTATAGCACAACTGGAACGCTCATTAAAATACATGACTGGGCTTTGAGAAGGGCTTAACGGGTGATGAAACCGCTCAGCACCATCCAGGCCTGGAGGCAACATTCCCACTCCAAAAAAGCCCTGTACAGCTTGTGCGTGTTTCACTCCAACATCACTGGATGAAATGCAAACCCTGGGACACCTCTGCCTGCCCCATCTCTGCAGGACACAGGTTCCCTCTCCAGATGCTGTCATGCTTTGCGCTGTACCATGGCAGTCTGGCAAAAGTGTCTCTATTTGTTAAAATTGACTCCGGGAGTCAATCCCAAATGGAAATTAGGTGCGGGCTGTTCCCTCATACACCTGAGAAAGCACAAACAAGCTTTGGCAGAAAAGGGTGTGAAGTCAGAGGAAGGACAGAAATGCTCCATCAGGGTCCCTGACTCACAAGCAAGAAATTTTGCCTGCTGTGATAGTGGACATCTAGTGAAGGGAACAGCAAGGGAACTGTGGGACAATAGCTGAGGGGGATACAAGAGAAGTCAGTGGATAATGTGATAGGGCCTGAAGCTGCCCTTATAGTGCATATGCCTGCCTGTGTGTAGCATGCTGCTTTTACAGCTTCTGATCTGCGATCTCAAATTTGCTTTTAGTTGCTGAATCCTGAGGGTCGGACCCATCAGGTCTAAACATCTTCTCCATGGTTACAGGTGAGGATGGAGGTCCAGACTGCAGGATGTGGGTGGCTCCTCCCAGTCAGATGGTCCTAGAAGTACTGGTAAAGAGAAGTGAGGCTCTATAACTGGTTTGCTAGCATTTCTGCATCTCCTTTTGGGTTACTTTCCATTCAGACAGACCACTGATCTTCCCCAGCCCTCACACAGCACCAACATAAGCTGCAAAATGCTCTGTTGATGGGCTTTCTTGAAAAAGTGCCGAGTTCTCCTGGCCTCTGGTTTGCAGACATGAACTGGGACTCAAGGGAGCTGCCAGTAAAATAACAGGGTCCCATTGATACAGCTTATCCTGGGGTGCTGCACGCAGTGCTGTGCTCAGCCAGCTCTGGGCTTGTGCAGGGTCCCTGCTGACTTTCCACATTAGAAGCCCACAGTGCATGTGAGGCTGTGGGTGCTGTGCTGGGACGGGTGTGCTTGGCACTGGGGTGCACTGAAATGCCCTCCCTGCAGTTCAGCTGTCCCGGTCTGGCTTTCCAGCCTGGATGTGGTCTGGGAACGGGAGACTTCATTCTTGAGGAATTTGCTCCTGTTATTTGGCCTTAATTTTCCTTTGCTCAATTTCATCTCATTACCCACAGTTACACCCTGCCGGGCCATGTGGCAGCACTCTAACAGGTATTTAAAATGTTACAGCGTGAGCCAATTGCTGCGTTTAAAATCCATTCCATACCGTGACATAATATATTTTCAGTATGCTCAAATTTGTTAAGATACATTGGGACTGAAAAGAGCCTGGCCAATTGCATGGGAATTTTCTTTTTGCTTGTGGTCGGACGGAGGCTGTGCCCCTACCCCACACTCCCCGCATGTGTGCTGGGGCTGCAGGGCTGACTGGTCTCCTGCACACTCTGCCAGTGCCCATTGGGCCAGAGCCACGGCTCAGGGAGCTCCTCCAGCCATCACCCATCTCTGCCAAAACACGTGAAGCTGGGTCTGCAACTACTGCAACCATCTGATTTCGAGCTCTTGTTTGCACAGTTGCTGATGCTGGGATGTATTGGGATAAATGCTTTTGATTTCACCCGTGTTAGGACTAAATGTCATTTCAGCTTGATAGTACTGCAAGCGCTGTCTTTTTCTATTTCCTATTTTCTTTTTCTATTTATTTATGTGGCAACAACTCTGTGTTTGGAACTATCAGGAGGAAAAATCACAGATGACAAACATAAGGAGAAACAGCAAGAGGAGGAGAGTAGCCAAAACTAGACCTCTTTCCCACAAAGCTGGACAAGGACCCACTGCCACCTGAAGAGGGGAGCAGAGGGTGTAGGTGAAGCTGGAGGACAGGGACTGCTGTTCCTACTGAAGCAGAGGCTGCAATTTCGGCTCTTGCAGCAGGCTCCAGCCCAGCAGAAGCATCACCCAGCCCTTGCCCTGCTCAGCCTGGCCCCCCAGGGACCCCACCAGCACCATGTCTGGGCACACCTCCCTTCCTCCACCTCCCCAGGCCCTTCTTGCGTGTGATGAAATCTGCCCTGTACACAGTCAAACTGCTTTCCTGTTTCACTGCAGATCAGAATTCCCTTCCCCATGCCTAAAGAGATGTGACCTGACTGAGAAAACCCCACTGTTGCTGTAGGCAGAAGGTCCAGGAGGGAAGTTGTGTCAGTGCAATGATGCTGTCCCCAAAATCATGCTCATAGCAGGGTGACTTTCAGACATCTTTACATCACTTTCGTGTAAAAAATGTCACACAGACAAATAAGCAATTGCTGGAGAAGAAAGAAACTGCTTGTGGTCTGAAGCCTCAGTTCAATCTCAATGACTTTAAATTAATTATGTGCCCCACGCTTTCCTGAATAGCGATGCTTTCCTGAAACATGGTCTTAGGTCAGCCATAATATCCTGCAGATAAACATTTTCCCCCCTCCTTGGATCTACAAAGAGAGGTAGCTTTGGACTACATATTTATGGACAGACGCTGAGCTATAAATTGGACATTTCTGCCGCACACATTCCCTTAAGGGCCAATAAGACTACACACATCAGCTAAGTAATATTTTACTGGGATTTTCTTTAATGACTTCAAGAGTGCTTATTCTTTCCCTCAACCAGCATTGCATGAGTAACGTAATTCTACAATTAATCCTGAATTACTCATACAGTGGACTCCATTTTCCTTTGCATTCAGAACAAGTTTTTAAAAGTTATTGCTTTCCCCCTCCTTTCTCTTTTTTTTAAAGACTTCTTTAATCAGACCAAATGGGGCTTAAAAGTACTGGAAATGTCTGGTTTTCTTTCATTCTCAGCCTGTTCAAAATCAAACTAACGACAAAGGACAAGAAAAGCTCTTTGCATTCACAAGCTGAGAAAAGGGACATGAGGGAGAGGGATTCCTTCGCACGTTGCTGATGCTCACTTCTGGACAGGGATTTTTGAGCAACTGCGTCAGATCACTGTGGAGGGACAGAGGTGGTTTCTTTACATGTTAGACCTATGTTTAGTGATTGGTCGCCACAAGACTGATCATTTTAGGGCAAGTTTAAAATGCATTGAAAGCTGAGTGGATGCTTGAGGCAAGTCCTGAAAAGAGAATGAGATGGACTTGAGGAAATACAGTGACCCCAAACCAGCCAGGCGCTAACAAATGCCAGTTCCCCCAGGACACTCAGCAAACATAAAGCCAGGCAGGGACAGCCCAAAGCTGGAGCTCCACCATTTCCAGATGTTCCTAGGGCTTTTTGGCCCCTCTCTGTAGTCTGGTATTAAATGTTTGATCTGCTAATTGCCAGCAAAGATGGGGAACACCTGAAATCTCCTAATATTGTCAGCTGCCAGCATTTCTTGCAGACAACTTCGCACTCTCTTCATCACGATACTAAGTGAAAACACCCGGATGGGGGTAGGCTGCTGGGAAGCAGTTGCAGGCTATCTACCACCACGTGTGGTCACCTGTGGACCATGGAAACTCAGGGAAGAGATCCTATTTTAGGGAGTCCTAGGGAGTGTTGGGGTTTGGCTGGCAGGAGGGGAACAGCAGTTGGTTCAATCTGCTAGGGTGGTGAGAACTGATCTTTGTTTCCTACTGAGTAAGGTAACTCCTTTGCTTTCTTTTTTTTTTTTTTTTTTTTTTTAATGAGAATTTGAAGGATTCACCTTTAGCAGCAAGTGCTTGGTCCATGAATCTACCTGGCTAGGGGGGTGGTTATGAAATAAAGAGGTTTTTTATATCACTATTGAATTTGCTAAATACCTTTTTAAAGGCAAGAAGAGTAGATATGGCAACAAAAAGCTGATAGACTAAAAAAATCAAAATGCTTTATTTTGAAAGTGCTGAAAAAAGGTTCTTTTTTATTTATGGGATGCTGGGGAGGGGTGGTGGCAGCACTGAAACAATTTGATACAAAACCCCATCATCCAGGTTTATAGGCAGTTGCCCCATGAGCTGTGCAATGGTGACTGCCTTTCCCTGCCTGGGTGATGGGATGAGGGTGCACCCCCGTGCACAGAGGTGTTCACAGCATCTATGAAAGCAAGCCTGTGATCTCAGGAATATGCTCAAACACCATCCCGTGGGGAGTGTCTGGGCTGGGAAGCTGGCAGTGCTCTCTCTCCACATCAACGCTTTGCTGGCTGACACCAGTTGTTCGCGCTACACTCCATATATCTGCATTAGCTCAAACTTACCCACTGTAGAGTCAGTTAATCCTTTGGGAAGTGTGTAGGGCTAAACTCCTCCGTGTTTTTTTCTGTTTAGTCTAGACTATTAGACTTAGTGGCGCGGCGACTTCATGGATTGGTGATAGATTTACTGGAGTTGGGATATGGCAAACAGTGGGTATTTATGCACGTGTGCTGACGCACCCGCAGCCCCCAGTGAGCGTATTTCAGGCATGGCTGCTGAGCCCTGTGCAAACTGCTGTCTTACCTTTATTGCCTCTCTCCCTGCAAAGATGTGAAATGGCTTTTTTGGGAGCCTGAGGCATGGGACCTTTTTAGAGCAAATCTATTCTCCACCCTTTGGGAGCTGGTGAGAAGCAGAGGAAGCTTTCTGGGCGTCCTTTCCATGGCCCCTGGGCTGTGCAGCAGTGGACTTGGAGAGGCCAAGGGCACCATCTAGTCCCTTCCACTGCTAAAGTGCCTGTCTTTCTGCCTTCTCCAGGAAATATTTACTGCTCCTTGAAGACCTGAGCTGTGGGCTCTGTTTCTCAGCTGACATGCTACAATGCCAAAGAAATGGTACTTGCACCATCTTGTTTTTTTGTTTCAAACCGTGTCACCTGCTAAGACACTTAAGAGCCTAATCGCATTGCCAGGGACAAATGGGACACATCCAGCTGTGTTCTCATTCCTCAGCAGAAAGTTCCAAGGAAGGTAATATTGGGTGGCTTTCAGCTGACTAAGAAAGATACCTCAGGCATCAGGCTCCACTTGAGGCATCTCAAGGAGGTCCCTAAATATCAAGGTGATATGGGAACTCCAACCTGAACATTACTCTTGTAGCTCTTCTGAGCCACTCGGATCTTCTCTCCCTCTTGGTTTTCTTTGCCTCTCACTTGGCACCTTGCGCACAAGTTGGCCTTGGCCATAGCTGGGCTTTCCTGTGTGAGACCGATCTTCCCTTTCTCCCGTGCCAGTGCCCAAGTCCCGCAGGTCAGTCGTGTGATGTGTGCTTCCTCCCCTGGGATCCAGGATGCCTTGCTCAGAGTTGTATGTCAACATCAGCCCTTGGAGCCAGTCATGGTGCCATTGGGGTGGTACTGCTGTCCCTCTACAGCAATGAAATGGATGCTCACCACCATATTTCATGTTGGCCTAGAAACTGTCTGGTCTGTTTGCCAGAATCAAATCACAATCAATAACATGGAGGGAAGAGATGATGTCTCTTATTACCAGGGCCCCAAAACTTCCAGTGACCTGGGGGATAAAGTTTATAACATACAGTACTTATCTGAGTGTTTGCCTCTCTGTAGAAAGGCCAATATGTCCCCACGCACACTGTCACCAACCCATTCATTTAATTACAGCATTGTTGGTTGAAATGTACATAAAGGGAATAAATTCAGATCTTGACAAGAATAACACATGGCATCCGCTGCTCTTCCTGAACTACGTTCAGATTGCCCAGTGAGCATTTAGATGGACCAGTAATTATTCCTGCCTTGACTTAAAATAAATTTGTCCATTTCCATAAATGACTTAGCAATGTAAACATCTCCCCTCCCTAAGGTATTAGGGTTTCTTTGTCTTTATTTTTTTTCCACATCCAGTCCCTTCTCTGCTGAGTTTCAGATTTAGCGTGTTATGTTCTGCAGCCACTTTATTTTTTGCAGCCTTTGTTGTTCCCTGTTCTTCCTCCAGGCAATCCCCTGCTTTATTTACAGGGCATCTCCTGTACATTACACACCCACACTGCTTCCTGCTTGCAGGCGTGCTCTACAGAGGGACCTTCTAAAGCACTGCAATTATTCTGTCATGCATAGCTCCCCTTTTGCCACTCTGAAGCTGTTACAGTCCCAACAAAAAAGAAAAAAAACATCAAACAAAAAACCACCCAACAAAAAAACCTGCAACAAAATCAATAGTAACTAGAAAGGAAAAGTCTGGGGTGTGTATATAAAAAGAAAAAAATCATCATAGGAGATAAATGTGGAAACACATAGTCCTCCTTTTTCCCCCTCTGTAACGGGAGAAGGAGAGGAAAGGACTAATCCAGAAACATCCTGGCAAGAAAGGGTAGCACAATCTATTTTCTAAGTCTCCTTCTTCATTGGCTTGAAGGTGAAGATACTCCTGAATTACCCCTCTGTAAGTAAGAGGAGGATCAGGCCTTTTAGCTGTTATTTTCAGGCAGGTGGGAAGCCCAGGAAGGTGCCATGGGAAAGGACAGAACAAGGGTCTGTCCTTGTTGTACCCACTGGATCTAGAGTCATCTCATCCCAGGCTGCCTTTTGCTGTTCCACATCCAGTACCTGTGTCTAGCCAGGCTCCTTTTACATCTCTGCACCAATGCAGATTCCAATGGTGCTTTCCTGATCTATGGTGGTACAAGAGGCTGGCTTGAATTTTTAAGCAAAGCCATTTAATATGGTGCAACCATAGCCTTAAGCCTGCCTCCTGTGTTCCCTTGCAAATCCACTGATATTTCTGAATGTATTTTGATTCAGATAACGCAAGAGCCTCTACGGGTTCAGGCCGTTGCAGACACAAGCTGCCCCTTGCTTTATGGCTTTCTACCCATTGCAGGAATTTGGAGACCACCTTCTCACACATCAGTTATGAGCACCCAGCCTGTGCTCCCACCTGGGATCAAGCAGGTGAAGCAGTAGTGTGGTTGGGCTCCAGTGCTGTACCCAGACCCACTCTCTGAGGTTTTTACCTGTGGTGCTCTTCTCTGCCAAACCTGCTGCAGGTGCCCAGAAAGCACCAAGAGCACCCAGCCACCCAGTGTGCGTCCCACCCGGCGACATTGGGGTGGTGAGGATGGGAATGGTCCAGAGGTGGGACTTGCTGGTGCAGACAGGGCTGGATGCCCCAAGACTCCTGAAAAGCAACTGGCAGTCTTCAAGAAAGAATGCAGCCAGGTACCTGCAGAAGCCATCTCGCAGCAGCCTGGAAAACATATGGTTGATCCTCATGTTGAATCGTTGGGTTTTTTCAGTTTGCCTGGAAGATCACTAAATCTTGGTTGAATTCAGCCCTTGTAGCACTTCCCTTTATGTGGACAAACTTTGGCACAGGAATGGCAACAGAGAGTAGAACTAAGTGGCAAAAACTAGTCCCTTCATAGTGGATGCACACTTCTTTTATTTTTTAAAGGAACCTCAAAATTATGTCTTTGCAAACATGTTCAGCTGAGTCCTAATTTAAGAACAATGGAACAATGTCCTATCAAACCCCCTGATTTTAGAAAAGATCTTGGGGAAAGCTGTGACCTGTGCTGTTAGGTGCTGGGCTCCTTGAGATGGAGGTCTTTTGGTTGCTTGCCTGAGTTCACCCATCTCACGCACATCAATGTGTTTAAAGTCCTGTATCACTATTAAATGATAATCATAGTTTAGGATAAGGAACACTTTGGGCATCAGCAGGCCAGCTGGGATTAGTTAAACACCGTCCTTTTGTGCCTATTTGAGTTCATGAGGGCAGACAGCCCTTGCAGGCTGTCTTGTCTCCTACCTACCGAATTTTGGTTTTGTGTAGGTTTTCAGGACCAGCCCTTTGTCCTCCAGCAAAAGCAGCACCCAGACCCACTGGTTCCCTCCCCAGCACCTTTGCAGCAGGTTCATACCGCGTGTCTCCTGAAGTTCCTCACTGCCCCCCCCTGCCCCCAGCTCCAGTTCTCACATCCTGAGTTCATCAGTTTAAATCACATCTCAGTGTAAATTGATTTCATTCCAGCCTCTGCTTCCACCTCTGTCTTGCCTTTAAATTGTATCTAGTCTTAAATCAATCTTATTCCAGCCCTCAGCTGCTGTGCTCTTAATTCTTCCACTTCAATTGCAACTGTTCTTAAAGGGCCTGGCTCAGAGAGATGTTTTTCTCTCCCAGCCTCTGCTGCTTTCTTGTTTCATTCAAAGCACCTCCAATATTAAGCAGGGACATCTTCCCCTCCTCTCAGCCCTCACTCCCTGTTTAGCCAGTTAATATTTCCCCTTTGCAGCTCATCTGGTTTTAAACCAATTGGGGTTTTTTTCATCTCCATCATAATCTAAATTATTCTTTATTTTGGGCCTCTTCTGAACTTCTTCCTTCTTCCTCCATGTTTCAGTCCATGGTGGCAGTAGTAAGCAATGGTTTCAGAAACATAATGTGACAGTTGCTGGTTCTCAGTTTGCAGGGCAGGAGGACAAACCCTGTCTGTCCCACCAGAGCTGACAGGGGGAAAGAAATGCCCTGGGACTGTGGGAGAGGAGAAAGGAAGAACCTCTTCCTATGTTCTCAGTCTCATTATAAAGTGACTTAAGTAGCTGCAAACAGATTTAGGAGGCCGATGATGCAAACAGAGCCTTTTGGGATTTGCAAGAGTTTGACTTGAAAATGGCCTTAGGGTTTTCAACAGCTGTCTCACCAAAGCTGGCTATGAAGGGACAGAGCTTTGCTGATGTTCAGAGAGCTGGAAGCAAAAAGGTACCACACTCGTGTTTGTTTTTTGGTGAAGCCTGAGATGACAGAAAAGCCATGTGTTTTAAAGCAGGTCTCTGCAGGCTACTAAGCAGGAAGCATTCATGGACACTAGAGATGGCAATGTGCCCAAATCCCATAGCTTTTCTGTAGCAATCAGGTGTCTACATGGTACAGTTGCCTCTGGAAACTGTCTTTGTTTTGAAATAACATTCAGGAACCTAAAGTTGCCCAAGGAGCTTCCTTAAAACTGACAAGGACCTAAATCAGAGTGGGATCAGTATTTATCAACAGCCCTGACAGACCCTGACTTCATTTTTTTGTGGGTGTATACAGACATATTTTTAGGAAAGAAGGAAGTAAAATACCACTTTGTCCTTTTGTGTTCAGTGTCCATGAAGGTGACACCTGGACACAGCCATTCTCCAGGTCCCCAGTGGCAAGGCCTGTTTGCTAACATTGGAGCACTTGGTGAGAATGGGCTGGTGTCCACCACCAGAGCCATCCTTGAACATGGTCACCAGCGCACCTATGACCTAGAGAGGGGTCACCATTCACCCCATGCATGGAGATGGCTCCTGGTAATGGCATTCAGCAGTTCCTGGCCCAAGGCTTTGAAAGGTGACCTGGAGGGTCAAAGGTTTGGTGTCCTGTGTCCCGGAGGAGACATTGACTCTTCTCCATGACATAATTTATTCTTTTCCCTTAAGAAGAGCCCATTGTGTTTTGAGGTTGCCCCTTCCACTGCCTGTGGTGACTGAGTGGTGCTTTGAGCCGTTACTGTCCTCTGACCCCTCCATCACAGCACAGAAGACACAAGCAAGGTGATGCCCTCATTTGCTGCCGATGGAAGAAAGCTGCCAGTCTCAGAGTAATGGATGAAGTTTAGAAGTAGAAGCTTTATGAATCAGATGTGTTTAGGGAAGCTGTTTGGGTGATGTGAGAGGTTATGCCCTGATTCACATGTTGGTTGGTTGTAAAGTGCCTGAAACTTTTTTTGTGATGGAAAGTTCTGATTAAGAGACTAAGGTTTTTCCTGGAAATTGAGTGGGGTTTAGGCTTTTTTCTTTCTTACCCCCCACCCCCCTTGCAAAAGATGACTGGAAGCAAATAAGCCAATAAGCAAAATAAGTGTTTGGCTGAAATGTTTTAGACCTAGTTTTCAGTAAACTTGGGCCAATGTTTTTGCCTTGATTTTGACTGTCAAAAATGAAAACACATCTTTTGTGATAGGCCAGATCTTTTAATTCTGAAGGATGTCTCTGTTCCTGCCAGCAATAAGTAGCGGTGCTGTCCAGTGGGACACGCGCACGAGAGCTCTGCAGATGGATGGCACAGTGAAGCTAACACAGGGAAACTGTGGAAAACCATTCCAGCTTCTTCATTAGCATTAGACTGCAATTAATTTGGGCCTTTCTTGGTAGATCCTGTTTGTTGGTCACTTTTTTAGCAGGAATAACATTGCTGGTTTAGCTTTGATCCTACCAGGCACTTCTGAAGAATATGGACTGTATTCCAGGTCCTCAGGTGCCTGCGTAGGTATCCTGGGCTTTATGGCTATCAGGAAAACTTGTAGAGCCTCTGGATAGTTCAGTCAATGCCAGCTCACTTTGGAAAGGAAAGACTCCAAAGATACAGGAAAAGGAAGGGCCAGACCATGTCTTTCCATCTTCAAGCCACAGACAGTTCATGCAAGACGAGGTTAATGTGGACTGTTGCCTTGGGACCTCGTGTCAATCCCTTGAGGTCTCCAGAAAAATTCTCATTTCCTTCAATGTGCTTTGGATCAGGTGCTCGCTGACCCACTCAGAGGAGCTGCCTAACTCAAATGCTCCAGGGTGAATGCAATTGGTTAGGATGTCTCTGTTCCCTGTGCTTTCTCCCTTAGGAAGGTAAAAGGTGCAGTTGCTGTGTTAACAAGCAGAACTGGTGAATTTTTTGGCATGAACAAGACAATTAGAGTAGTCTGTGGCAGATCAGCAGTAAGTATTCCCAGACCCACAGCGGTGCTCTAATTGAATCTTCAGTGAGTCCCTACATCCCAAAAGGCCTGGATGTGGTAACACTGCACAGTGGGTCCCTCCCTAAACCATATCATTATTTAATAGAAAAATAATGCCCATCAGACATCTGGTGGAGAAGTTTTGGCCTCTTTATCTGTGCCTAAAATCAATGTACGCATGATGATATTGATGGATTCAGAAGCCAGGAAGACCTGATGGTAAATGCCTTTCATTTATGCTAATAAAATCCCACCCTGGTAATTAAGGTTACCAGATAAGAATGTAGCATTGCTCTGTAGTGATTTATACTGTACGCGCTGATTTACACCAACTGAAGGCTGGGCCCAGTTTGGGTTTTTTTGCACTCATTGATTCATAAATGTTGTAGATACCCAGCAGTGACTGGAGAAAGAAACACCTGACTTCCTAACTTGGCCAGCATGTCACTGGTGCAATGAGGCAGCTTGGCTGGTCCTGGCCGTGAGCAGGGTTGTGCCTAGAGCTACCAGTGTTGCTGTGGGTCATGCAGAAAGGCGGCATCACTGTCCATGTAGGAGAAGGTTAGCTATTAAGTGCTATATCCATCAGACTATAATGTCACTGGAGATGTTTGACCGTTCCCAGAAATATGTAACACCAGGTGCAAACCTGACAAGGCTGTGCTCTTTGGAAGGGCAGCATTCTTCCCATTGGTACCCTCTGTATCACTGTGAGTGTTGTCCCCTCTTGAGTGGCATGGTGCACCTTAGAGCTAAAAGCAGAAATTAAAGATGTTGGGAAGATGTACTGTTACAGCTCAGAACTTCTGTGGTTTGGTACCAGGAAGGCTAGCAATCTGCCCACAGCAGTAAGGTGCACTGGTATCTCCGGTCCTCCATCTGGAAGTTGTGTTGTGCTGGGAGGTCATTTTTATCATTCGTAGTTTATGGCTAGAATGTGATTTTTTTTCTTAGACTCAAGCTGCGCAGAGAGGGACATCACCATTTCTGGCAGGGACCGTGTGGCTCCCATGGGGACTCCACAGAGTCCAAGCTCTGACGGAGAGGTGCTGGACAGGCATTCACTCTGCTTTCCCCCTTTCAGGTAATTTGGTCCATGGGGAAAAACACGAGCCAAGTACAAAGAAGTCATAGCCAACCTGGCCAAGGTTTAGGATCAAATTAACATTATAGACTGTAAGAAATGCATTTCTCATAATTCTTGGTTTACATTTTAAACAAGCACGTCCCCGTGAATCCCTTATCCCACAAGGAATTGACACTTCTAAAGCGGGGCAAAGCAGGAGGGAGGAACACATGAGACAAGGTAGGTGGGATTTTAGTGAAAGAAAATGCAGCCCAAAGGCAGGCTTTAAGCCAGTCACCCAAGCCGTCAGGCCAAGCTGCAAAACCAAAACAAAGGAACAAAGAAGAATTCAGCGTTCAGAGAAGCAAGTTATAGCAAATAGGTTATTGTCATAGGCATTTTTGCTGGGTTTTACACATGTGGTTAGCATCAGCTGGCTAGACAGCCTCATACCACAGAGTGCTCTCTCACTCGGGCTTTGATCTTGCAGTCAATTGTATGCACCACCACCTCCCCCCCATGACCCCCCCTGCTGCAGCGAGGGGCAAGTCCTGTGCTGGGGTAGGGGATGCCAGGTCCAGCAAAGACCTAGTGATGTCTAGGGCTGAAGATCTGGGCATATCTCTTTAAAAATTAGCAAGACATAAGAAAGAGTCACTGAGGACTTTCTATGAGTTATTTTTCTTCTCTGGGAATTTCAGGAAACTGGCTCCATTAGAGGTTGTCTGCACTCAGTTTTCTCCTGTGTTGGGGTAGGACACCGTGGTATATCGGCTCCCATGGCATTCATGCAGGGCTGAGCCATCCTTGTGTGAAGCAGGAGTCCAATATTCAGGATGCTTTTCTCCTTCTGTGGCTATATGGAGTAGCTGGGAATGGGAGAAGCTGCAAAGGGAGCTTGTACCCATCACAGTGATTTTTGGTACCTCTGGCTCTGCCATACCAGTCTGGAGATGATTTCCTTTCCCTCCCTCTATTGATGCTCCATTAGGAGCAGGCATCTCCTATAATCCTCTTCCTCAAACCCTCCACTTCAGGCTCAGAGAAGTGATTTCTCCATGCTCTGTCCTGCCCTGCAAGGGATGGGAGTAGAAAAAAGCATGGGAAGGAATGAGAGGGAATGTTGTGTGAGTGTGGGAAGTGGTGCCAACTAGAGCATTCAATGTCCGTATATTCAAAAAGTATGGTTAGCTGTAGCTGGACAAGGCTGCAAAATTTGTCTTGTGCTCATTGATTTTTGCTTCTTTTCTGAAAATCTAACAGGATCCTTGCCCAAGGAGTTGGACAGCCCTGATCTAGAGTCTGCCCTGTTGGATAGAAGCCCTTTCTGTGTGTTTTTCAGCAAGTTTTTCTGTGTCCTAGCCAAATCCTGGGCCATAGATTGAAAAAGACAGCAGAATACAAGTCTTCTGTATCCCCCATGTCTTAGATGCAGGAAGACTGATCTGCTACACTACCTTTCCTATGTTTCTATCTTTTTTTTTTTCCTTTGGGTTTTTTTTTTGGGGGGGGGTTTGGGGTGAAGGGGAGCATGGCAGCACCCCAGGGATTTCAGACAGAAAGCACTATCCTTTTCCCCAGGATTTTTGGAAGCCATTGGCAATGGTAATCTCCCTTGTAACATATGTCAGAGAGGTGGGAGGCCCCGAGATGCAGAGTTTCTGTTGTGTGAGAATAAGCAGGTAGACAGAAAAGAGACACTAGCAACGGCCCTACTAGGAGAAAACCAGCAGAGGCTCCGTCTTTAATTAGTAGACACCAGAAACTTCACAGGGAAACTCATCCTTGGGGACACAAGTCAGGTTTAACTGGTTTCTTCGCTTGGGGAGCTGTTCCTTTATATCACATACATAATTACATTGATTCTGACAGGGAAAAATGTCTCTGAGATGAATTACTCTGTTGCAGCAATGCTCAGGGCTGTTGTTACCCTGAACCCAGACCATTTTCCAGTCAATCTCCCACTCAATGGGAACCGTTTCACTAGCACAGAGCGAGCTCTGCATTTAAAGGGCAGCCCTGGGCCTCGGAGAAACGAATTGCCCAGAAATTTGAAGAAGTGCTGGGCTCTTGCAGGTTAGAGAGGGACCATCTGGGTTGTACATAGTGAGGTGCTTTGGAAGCCTGTCTTGTAGCTATGCCTTGGTTTCTCCATCCTGATGATGTGTGAAAAACAGATTAGCTCTGCAGAACTTCGGGACAGTCAGTAGCACAAATGCTTTCAAAATCCTTTAGTGAAACAGAGAATAGAAGTTTCACGACATTGTGCTGCTGCATTACAGACACATCAATGTTCAGGCAGCCCACAGAAAGCATATGGAAGCCCTGGCTCAGATTTAGGCTAGCGGATCAGGTCCCTGCTGACACCTGAAAGGGCAGAGTGCTGTGTGCTTAGGTGGTTTTGGGGTGCCACAGCTGTGCAGCCAGCCACTGCTCCTCTGCAGAGCAACCCCAAAACTCCCAACAGCCTCCTGCCTGCAGCCACCGTGACATGGAGTGCCAGAGTTATTCATGTCTTCATGATGGATGGATGTGCTATTTCTGTCCGGATAACCCCCTCCAATCACCATTTCCTTGTTCTCCTGGATGCTGCTTTATTTTTTCCAGCATGAAAGGTGATCAGATAGAGAACGTGAATGTTGTGCTGGGCAAGGAGAGATGATGAATGGGACGTGTAGCTGAAGGGTAGTCAGACCTTGACCTTCTTATGGAGCAGCAACTGCTTTTTCCTTTTTTCTTGAGTTTCTGCTGGGATATATAGGAATTTCTTGGTCTTGTGATGCAGTGAGATCTGACTGCTGGAATAAATGATGGGTAGAAAAGTGATGGTGGAGGGGTGGCACAGTTTATCCAGCTTGCTGCTTGCATCTCTGAGACCAAGCTGGGTTTTCCTTCAGCTTTGCAGATGCAGCTATGAAAGCAATGTGACTACTTTTGTATTGCGGTGAAATAAGGATAACGATAAATACTATCCCTGTTGAAATTCTTAGAAAATTTACCAGTGACTGCATAGGGGCCGAGATGTAAAATGAAATGCCTCCCTGAATAGCTACATCTGCCTCTGTGCATTGCATTCAGTCAATGCAGTAATTATTGAGTGAGACTAAAACTTGCAGAAAGGGGTAATGTAATCTTGTGCTGTTAATTTTTTTTAGCATTTAATGAACGCTTGTTTTCTATGGCTGCTTGGTTATCCATAGGGATAGGGCAGAGGGTGGATTAGCACTGATATAAGGGGTTTCCTGCATTCTGGGCAATGCCTCTTTATGTAGACGGGGTTTTTTGCTATGAAATGCCTGTTTTGTACAGTAATCCTTCTAAAGCAAGAACCTTTTAGAGGTACAGTATGGAGAAAAGGATTTTACATAGCAAATGATATCATGGTTACCAGCCGCACAGATAAATTACCGAGTTTTGTCCTGTTGGTGCAGGCGGGCTGTCTGAAAATGTGTTTGAAGGCAGCCTGGATCTGATTTATAATCAGGCTTCCTAGAGAACAAATAAAAGCTAAATGGCAACGATGGAAATTACTCAAGGGAGAATCCAAGCTGGATAATCGGCTTTCACACTCCCTCTCCACCACCCTCGAAGACAAACTCACTAACATCTTTCAATCACTTCAGGGCTGAACAACATTGTCCCACTGGTTCTTTTTATACAAATAATTACCCATGACCCATCTAGAGCTGCATGAATCCAGGGATACCAGACCGTTTTGCAAATATTGATGAATGAAGTGCAATTGTTCCCTGATCCCCAAGCAGTGGGTAGCCATTCCACCAGTTCCATGGTCATTTTGAAATCCCTCCTTGTTGCTGTTAGGGTTGAGGGGGACATGGCTTCCCCCTCCACACACACATGAATTTCCAGGATTTTGAAAAAGACTCCAATTCCAAATGGGCCCATAGAACTCATATCCTGAAACATGAAAAATAACTCATCAAAATAAACCTTTTAAGCCTATTTTTTTCATAGCCATTTGCTGTAGAAATACCTGAGATGTCTGAGACTAAGTTGTGTTGAGTGAAGCAATTTGAAAATGTCACAACAGTCCTTTTCTTAAACATTGCCTGGCTTGTTGCAACTGGCCCAGTTTAGCAAAATTTGCACTTTTGACAAATGAGCATTTTGGGGATGGGGAAAAAGGTGCAACTCAGGTCATCAGAAAGTGTTTCATCAGCTCTAGTTTGCTCCATCAGAGCCGTTGGCTTTGCAGAATGGCAAAGTGACAGAGATGTCCCAGCTCCTCCTGCCCTGAAAAACAAGAAGAGCAACAATCCTGGGCTGTATTCTCCGCCTGCTCAAGTAAAACATCTCTTTGCTGTTGAAGGTGCAATTGGCTGAAGTACACACCACTGACCTGAGTATTTACCTGCTGTGGGAGCAACGTCAGGCCAATACAGACAACTGGAAAATCCCATGTGCTGGCAGGCGGCTGGGCTGCCAGGCTTATGCCTGGACATAGAAAATGGTAAATGCATGCCAGTGTAGGGGTGCCTTGTCCTCATCCAGCATGGTCCCTGTGCCATGTGGGAGCATGTTGTTATTTAATGATATGGTGCTTCTTGACAGAAAAGCAAAATTGATTGCTCTTCTGTGCATAATTGGGAGGGTGCTGAGAGCATGTAAGTGGGTGCTTTAACCGTATTAGATTAATTACCAGCCCAGCATCCTAGTAAAATTGAGCTTGGTTTGTCCCCATCTGCATCTGCCCTCCAGGTTGGAGACAGCCTAGAGCCTGTGCTGAAGAAGCTCTTGCCCAGGAGCCAGATGTGTTTCAGAGAAAAGAACAGTGGCTGTAGCTTTTTCTGGAGGAAAGAGGGATGTCCATTGCCTCTAGGATAAATCCACGCTTTTTCATGCTGGGAATCCAGAGTAGAAGTCCAGAAGTCCTCAGGCAATGGTCAAGCCCATCAGTAGGGACTGCTCAGCCTGAGGAGGAGGAAGACTGAGACCCATAACCACCTCCTCACCAATGGGAGTCCCTTACCACTCCATCTCTCATTCCACATCCCTTTGACCCCAGTGTGGTTACAGGACAAAAGACCTTTCTTCAACATCTGGGAGCAATTAGAAAAAAATCCATGCCTTTCCCCATGTCAATAAATGCAGTGGGGAAAAGGGACAGTAAGAAATGGAGCAAGGAAAAGTAGATCACAGGTAAGGACTCTACCTTCCAGCAAACGCGGAACAGGTAATCTAAATGAAACTATTTTATAATACGGCATAACGTATTTGATTCAAAATCACAATACTCCTGCTTTTTGGACAGCTGTTTCTCTTGCAATTATTTTTCTATGTCAATGACTTTTTGGTCCAGGGGGTTCAGCCACCTCTCCCATGCACGTGCCAAACTCACATTAACTCTCTGGGAAGTTGTGCATGTGCATCGAGAGGAGAACAGATCCCCTTTCTATTTTCAGGAAGGGTTTGTGTGTGATTTATGAGCCTGGAGAAGGAGCATGGAATACCGGAGTGCCAAATTAAGGCATGCCCAGCAAACGAAAGGACAAGGTGAAATCCAGGAGCCTTCAGAATTAATTACTGGAAGAACAGAGCCAACGCAAAGTGATGTGAGCTCACGGTAGCCGATCCAGCCAGCTTCAGGTGCAAAGGTATATTTGTTCATGGCTCAGGGTTTTTGTCTCAGTGCTGACAGGGTGATAATTCAGTCCTATAAAGCAGCAAATTATCACTGCCTTCTTAGCATTAATTTGCCTCCCCAACAGACACCATAAAAAAATGAACGCTTTCTCCTCAAGGCCTTGGTGCAGAGAATTTCCCATGGCAGGCCATGAGTTACAACTCTATCTCCAAAGACAACCTGTAAATAACATGTCAGGATCTTAATTCATTAAATAAATCTAATAGCTTATCCAATCCATAACACACAGTATCTTCAATGCTCCTTCTAAAAAGGGTGTCAGTGCTTTCCTCTCCTTTGAGGCATATGCTGAGTGCATCACATAGGCACAGATATAATTACCTATACCTCCCCACCTATATAAAGCAAAGCGTGTGTGTGCAAGCATCTGAAGCACACACAGTGCTGTGGGGAGGGTGCTGGAGTATATGTGGGCCAGGCCCGATATCTTCTGTCACTCCAGGAGAGCCCCTGTCCCCACAGCTCCATTAATAGGTACGATTTCTCATGTCGTCTGGTTGCCTGAAGGCCTGTCCCTAAATCAAACAGATCAAACTGGAGTCGATCGTGCACTGACAGGGGCCCTCTAATGCCTTGTGAAGTCCAGATGACTCGCTTCGAACTTGTTCCTTTTGGAGAGAGAAAGAGCGTTACCAAGTATTGCTGTATCTGTCCCTCTTTCTTTCCATTTGGGAACCTTCGTACTTCAAATTGTCTGCTATACACAAAAATACATGGGTATTTTTGTGCATACGAGGTTTTCCCCTCTTGCACCGTGCAATAACTCATGCTCACCCAAAGCCGTGATGAAACCCATCCACCAGCATGCTGGAGTGAGGAGGGGGATGCTCGGGCTGGGCATCGCTCCATCGTGGCTTTGGAGGGAGCTTGTTCCTGTCTTGGAGCCGAGGTTGGTGCAAGGGCAGATTCAAGGCTGTTGCCGTGGTCCTCGGGGCCAGCAGACCTTCCTGAGCCCCTTTGGGCTTCCTTGGGGAGGGTGTCCCTGGGACACTGAGTTTCTGCCTTGACTCCAGCTGACCAGTTTTATGGAGACGCCTTCCACTGACAGTGGTGGGATCTGGGAAGTTCACCCCTCTGCTCTGAGGCTGCTTGAGGTTTTTTATGCGCCCTTGAAAGAGAAACACCCTGAAGCCGTGGGAGATCTCGTCCTGAAGCCATGTGGGGACACTGCAAGGTGGCAACAGGCTTGTGCGCGGACGAGAGAGGGTTTTGAAAAATTTAATTTTACAAGAAATTGCTGAACTGCTAGTGAATATAATAATTAACCCTGTGAATATAATAATTAATCCTGAAAGATCTGCTGGAGACCTGTGGTGTGTTTGCTTCTGCTCTAATTCATGGTGAAAGGGGGAAATTTTGCAAGGATTTTTTTCATTTCTGGCAAGATAACGTCCCCACTTTGTCTTTTCCTTTTTGATTAATGTAAAAGAGCAAAAGAAAATTATCTTGCTACTGGACTAATTTAGTGGATGTTTCACATTTTGATTGCTGAGTATTATCCTGCTGTATGAGACACCGACAGGGGACATCACAGGGTTTCCTAATTTACTGCTATTTTGGGCACAGTCAATTTGATAGGACCTCCAATTTTTATTTATTCATTTTTTTAAAAAGGCTGTGGGGGGGAAGGGATGGGAAGGAAAGAAAAGACCTCAGTCAGAAAGAGGCTTTGTATTCCTGGTTTTCCTGGTCTGGATTCAAGTGACATTTTCTGCTGAATCCATTACCATTAGTCCACACAAGCGACACGCCAGATCCCTTTGTCCTTCAAAGGCTAGAGCAGCTCTCCCCTTTCGCGTGGGGAGGGGTGCCGCAGCACCGAGCCAACCCGCACCCCATCGCCGATAAACTTCATAATTAGCTTCCCTAATAAAGCACTTCATCTGAATACATGCTTTTACTAATTGCAACAGGAAGTTTTGTCAGAGCAGTTTACCTACTGCTGTGCCCGGCGCTCCCTGCGGGCCCTGGGAACCGATACCCACCGGCCCGCATCCCGACCGGAGCTCTGGGCTTCAATTAGCCCTGGCAATTCAGAACGAAAACAATTCTCTATTTTCTCATTAAAAGATGAAAGAGGAGAGCCTTCGTGTGTCATCCCCCCTCCCCCCCGTTTTTTTTTCCTTAAACACCAAGTGATAATTTTGTGCGGCGAAGAAGCTGCTCCTCTTTCATGGCCCCTGATTAGGAAAGACAATGGGATTAGTTCAAACCGAGTTGAGAGGCCTTGGTGACTCCTTTGCTGGCTAAATTGTGGACGAGGGTGGATAATGGGAGATTGATTAGGGTTAATAGACTTATTTTTACAGGTCATGCCGCACAGCACTCTGGGTTGTGGTGCTCCAACACATATTATTGCAAGCCATAAATCAAGTGGCTTGGAGGGACTTCAGGGCTCCCTCCCTCCGAATTGTTGGTGAACAATTGACTTTTGTCTCCCTGTTGCTAGTGCTACCGCTTCTGCCTCCCGTCTTTTGGCAGCGCCTGATCCTGGGGGGCTCAGCACCTCCTCCCTGACGGCCAAGCACCTTGCAGAGCTGCGGAGAGGAGCCTGGTGCTTGGCCGTGCTAAGCATGCCGCAGGATCTGGCCCCAAGAGCTCGATTTGGACAGATGGGGGAGTGGGGGGGGTCGGGAAGAGGGGCTGAGCTTTTTAAAGTGCATTTTGTGAGTTTTATGCTTGGGGATGAATGGGAACCTTAAAACCAGCTCTGTGGGACTCCCAGGTTTGTTTTCTCTCATTTCTAAGGTTACTGAGCGTGTTCCAGCAGCTGGAACAACTGCGCAGGGCTGTCAGTCCCGCTTGTGCTCTATCAAAACGCCTCCAGCCGGGAGGTTTCCAAAGCAGCAGAGGGGGAAGGAGTGGCGAGGGGGGCAACGAATTCCCACAAGGTTTTCAGGCTGTTTTGGCTCCAGTGTCTAAACGTGACCAGAGACAGCACATGAAAAGTCCACGCTGCTTGTAACCCGATGGGTTCTCCGCTTAAATTTCAATGCCAGGTCAATGTTAAGCAGGGTTATATGTATATATTGGATATTGCACATGTCTAGTTTTCATTTAGAGAAGCCCAAAAGGAATGTTTTCAAACAAGTGGGGAAGGTAGGAAAAGCTTATTCTGTGAAACGCATAGCAGGATTTCTTTCAAGCAGGGTAAGATTCTGGTCTGTCTTATACCAGGAGAAATCTCTGCTGCCTTGCTGGAGCTTTATGCTTTTGCAAAATGTGAGCTATCCTGGTTTTATATCGTTGTACCTTGATCCCAAATGGGAGATCTCATTTTCTGCAATGGGCACTAGCTCAGAGTACATTATATTATTCCACTGTAATTCATGCTACAACAAACAGCAATAAAAATCCCCTCCGACAGCATGCCATGGTGTTACAAGTGATTGCTGCCATAAGCCATATCATTAAGTGCCAGGACTGTGGTAAGTACTAGAGCTAGCTGGAGATTTTTCCACTGGAATAATTAACTAAAGTGTCCTGTTTGCAGAATCAATATTTTCCGTAGGGAAATGCACACTTTTGCTATTTTCCTCCCTCTCTGCCTTTCACTGCTTCCCACACAGACACTGTCACATCAGAAATTTTCAGTTATTGTTTTCCTGGGAAAAGAGATAGGTTTTACTGGACTTAGGAAAACTCTGCATCTATGCGTGGAAATACGATACAGCACGACCCTTTGCAGTCTTTCATGGTATCTAATGCCATGGCATGTGGGATGCTGTGGGCAATGCCCCTTTACTTCAGACAGGCACCACTGCTCCCACAGCACTGTCGGAACAGGACGCACCAGTGCTGTTACTGGAACGGTCACAGCTCTGTGGCCCCTGGAGCGCACACAAACTAGAATATCACCTACTGGTCCAGCCCGGGCTGACAGCAAGATGTCCTCATTCAGGGTGGCAGACAGCAAAAGCAGTATGTACTTTCCAGAGAAAACCCCCACATGATCTCTAGGTATTTCTGGCTGGAGGTGAAATGGAGCAAAGAGTTTTAACTCCTTAGCATTTCTACAGGGCTGACTGCTGCAGTGTGAATATGCTATGTGGGAATTGCCCTGTGCTGATCCGATCTTTTCTATCCTGCTTTTCCAGGCTTTCTCTGCTTTCTGCACCTCACAATGTGCACACTAATTGAAGCTTCACGGAGCTATTTTTTTGGCCATGCAAGAATATGTGGAGGCTTTGTGAAAATGATCTTCTCCAAAGAGGATATAGGATTAATTTTAGCATGGATCAGGTGTCATGCACTTGCACGGATTTGAAAACAAAAGCAAGCAGAAATAAATGTAAGTGCAGTAACCAGCTGGTGTATGGGGATGCGCTAACCTGCAATTGTGCAATCTTTGCTGTCACTGTAATCATAACAAATATATTACTAGCTTGTAGCACCTTTTGTCCAAAGATGATAAAGTGCTTCACCAAAAAAAATGCCTTGGAATGCTCCAGAGAGTTGTCTCTCTATGTAATTGATGTCTGCATTTGTGAATCTGAGTCAGCAAGCAGTTAAACGATGTGCCCGGGATCATCTAGTTGATCGGTGGCAAATGTCTTAGAGTTCAAAGCTCCTTTACTCCCTGGATGGGTCTGGCAACATCAAGGGCTTCAGTGCAGATGGATGAGTGTAAAGGAATTCAAAATCCCCTTCCTAAACTAAGGCACAGTTTGCATCATAAAAATTTTGGTCATCTTGCCAAAGGTATTTGCCACATTACACTTCCTGAGAACACATAAATGTCTGTCCAGCAGAAACTGCTCAAAGGCATGTAAATACAACACACGGAACAAAATGAGATCTTAATCACAGTATTGCACCGTGCGTTGGGAAATGCCAGGGTGATCTGTAGGAGGAACAAGTTCAGTGCTGACTGCAGGGTTACTGCAGCCTGCCCCAAGCTGGGTAAGCTGCGGTGTTTTCTGCAGCCAGGATTCCAGCGTGGAAAGAACATCCTGAGCTTGACTAGCAAGGTGCTTACTTATGGATGGGGTAATTGGAAGTGGCCCTTTTTTGTGGGTTTCCCTCCCCTCTCTTGGACAAGAGGCTTTAACTGCTCTGCCACCGTGCTCTCCCCAGCACCTGTTCAAATACAGGGCCACCTACAAATATACCTCTTCATGAGCACTCCTGATGACTCTGTCATTTCCAAAAATGTCCTTGCAAACAACATTTCCTTCCTGTGACTGTGAAAATGAACCGAACGATTTGCAATGCTACTGGAATATGTTTGCATTTCTTTACACAAATCGAGAACTGCAAATAATTTTTGGCAGTCTTGTCCTGGCTCACAGCAGTAAAGTAACAACAGAATGTAGGTGAAGTCGATGACAACTTTATAACAACAGCCAAATCCAGGCAGATCAAGCACGTGTATCACGTGTTACGTCTTCAGTACAAAAGGAGAGGTGTTGTTACATGGAGATAATTAACTGGAGTTATCTGCCTCGGTGTACATTGCAAACAGCGATAAGGTAGTGTTACCTAGATGTGACTGGCTGGCTTTATCTTGACTAGGTGTATCTAGGCAAAATCTATAATTCTTTGTCTAGACAATGATCTCACAACAAGAGAATGAACTTTAATTAGCTGTTTCAATGGAAAAAATCCTTTTGTGTAATGGAGACAAAGCCGGAGCACTTATGAGCAACCCTACAATAACAAACTTGTATGTGCATAAACATAGCAGATAGGGAAGGGGGTGGGAATAGCAAGAGGATTTAATTTCAAAGTGTCAAGCGGTTATTTCAGATGCTGGCAAGCACCTGCCTTCATAACAGGGTCAAAGGCAAAATTTGCACCTCTCTATCCACAGCTTGTGTTGAGAGGAAGGAAGGACGGGGAGTCCTTCTCTGTGTGAGCCCTGCTCATTGCGCCTCTGGAAAGTGCTAAGCAGGGCAATAGAAAGAGGTGAATTGACCATGTGTTTAAAGAGCTGTGAGGGGCTGTGGTAGTAAAGTGCTGTTGGGGAAAGAAAAAGCTTTAGGTCATTCCTGGCATCTTTGCAAGATAAAGAGAGGCCCAAACCTCTGCCCTTCCTGTGATCATGGGCCCTGAAATGCTACAGTCAAGCATGCTTTATCCTCTTTAAAAAAAAAAAAAAAAAATCTGGATTTTTAATCTGTTTCTGTACAGGGTGCAAAGTTGCTGGCATAGCTGCCTTCCCCAACTGCCTGCTACAGACCCTTTAGAGGTTATCCATGGATGCCGCTGGCACTGAAGCGCTGAGTATGTTATGTGAGGCTTAATAACTGATGTCATAGGAAGGCAGGCTACGTAATTCAACAGGTTGGACTCTTCTGTTTTCACAGCCCAGCTGTGATGGAAACATGACTTCTGTTCAGCACAAATAGTATCTAGCAAAGAAAACTGATGCTCCAGAAACATCTTTGTTTTCCTTTTCCTTTGTGCAAGAAAGAGGAGGAAAACAGCACAAGGCATTGGCTGTTCAGTACAACTCCAGCTCTTGATTTTGCACCATAATGAGGTCCAGGTTGATAAAAATCAGTCTTGTTTGGATGAAATATAAGAAGTCCTGGTGCTTGATAAGATCTTGGTGAGACTGACATTATTTGATGTTTATGTTCCAGTACTGACCAGAACCCGCCCCGGATGCAGACTCTCAGCTGTATATGGAGATAGAGCAAGAAGCATCCTTTGGACTGAACGTCTCACAGCCCTGGTGCTGTAATTGTCTCTGCAGCATTGGTGTTTTCTCACAGCTGCTTCTCCCAGTGCTGCTGCCTGTAAATGTCCATGTGCAACATGCCCACCATGTCAGGGAGGTCGGAGCACCCGGAGAGCATGCAGGAGGGGGCACAGGGGGGAGAGCACAGCAAGCAGTGCGTTCTCTGCTGACAACTGCCAAGAAAGTGCAAAACCAAGCAAATCTGAAAAGCGAGTGTCCCGTGTGATTAGCAGTGCTTTGCATATGGATGAGAAGCTAAGCTGAAGCAATTCTGCTCTGGAAATGGCTTTACATGCTGCTGGTGCCAGCCCGAGGCACAGAAATGACTGCGTTTCTTCCCAGCACTATCACTGTAGTTCCCCTCCAAGCTAGTGAACAGGAGCTCTGGCTGTAGCACCTTCCAGATGGCTCAGGCTCTGCCACCGCACCCTGAGCTGAAAAGTGCTGGGAAAGAGTCTGAGTTGGGGCTGAGGTTGTGCCCATGGTTTTAGGAGGTTTAGGTGCCCAGGCGGGGTCCCTAATTGCTTTGGGCTCCTCTGTAGGTAGACCACTCCTATAGGTGATACAGACCCTAAGTGGGCTCTCTTGTCCTCTCAAGGCACCTGTCTCCTTCCATTGACCATGGTGGGAGCCAAGACCCTTAGGATGGGTGTCTCCCTCGAAAGCCTGAAGTTAGATGGTTAGACAGGTACAGAAGGTCCGTGTCACAGAGGAAAGCCAAGGAATTGCTGCAAAATGTAAAGGCACCCAATCTGGAAAAAAGGTAGTTCAAGGAACATGTCCTGTCTGGCTGAGTGGCTTTTCTTTGTGTGGACTTCAGTCAGGATGAAAGGGGTTGGGGTTGGTGCTAGGGATGATCCTGAGATTATTGACCTGCAAAGGGGCAGCAGTGGGTGCAGAAAGGAAGAGCTGTGGACAGGTGGATGTGTTTGCATGTGGCTACCACCCTTGCAGCATCTCGTTTGGATCTCATTTCGTATTAGAAATGTGGAGTTGTCACAGGCTATTACCCAGCCCATGTCCTGTGAAAGAGGACAAACAGGCCCTGCTGCCAGGCTACACCAGAGTCTGTCCATGGGTATCCACCTCAGCATTGAAAGCCTAAACTTCTCCGGCCTGTGTCAGAGGTGTCATGTTATCCCATTCAGAGACGTTGAGTTTATTCTCTCTGTGCAGAAGGTTATTCTCATGAATAGTGGCAATAAGGCTGCTCTGCTCCATCCAATCCCTTGGTGTTGTCTCTACATCCCAGGGTAGGTTTCTCTCCAGAGAGAAGACCCAGAGCCACCCTGATGCTGACCATGTTCCCAAGGGATATCCCTGGGAAACAAGTCAAACAGCTCAAGGTTTTCCATTTTTTTCTGAGTCAGCTCTCACTCCAACTGCAGCACATGGGATATCTGTTGGGGGGGACCTTCTGCTCCTCTTCAAAGGAGATCATTAAATACATTTCAGCTTTTATGTCGACTTTTGCGTAGACTCAGATCATTCATCACAGATGACTTTTGATCAAACTTCCCTTGAGAGGGACCTCTCAGTAGTAGACTTGAACCAGGGAGGGACGAAAGAAAGACAAGGTGAGGAAATAATAACACACTTTAAGCATTGCCTTTTATTAATATCTTCAATAAACAAACACGTACATCTGAATATTACTTTCTCTTACATACCCGCTGTTATCACTTAACTATATTCCACATGAAAGCACACTTGTCATAAGCCATTTCAACTCCCATCCCAAGTTAATATATTAGCACTCATTTCATTTGCATTTTAATGGCAAGACTACACTTTTCAAATAAATGACTGCACTTTATCAAAGGATTACTTCATTTTGACTGTAATACTGCTCTGCCATGCAGGAATCAGGGAGTGCAGAGGTTGAGAAAAACCCTGCAAAGCAGACCCACTGGGTTCAAGAGCACCAGCCCTGCTCTTTACAACTCCATCTTCGTAATGAGGGGGAAAATAGCAACATCAAAATATACTGGCTGCTTCTCTTTGTACTGAGGGGAGATGCTGATTATGTAATTTTGCTCCCACATTTTGTTACGCGCCTGGACTCCTCTTCTCCAGGGAACATCATTAAGGGCTATAGGTGGCCTGAAATGAACCTGTGGATAGGAATCCCTGGGTTTCTCTCTGTCCAGGCTTTGAATCTCCACTGTGTAGCTGAAGCCTATTCTAGTGTTAGGCCTGTTTCCCCAGCAGGTCAGAGCAGTCTCCTATGGAGATGGGGTAGGATCCAGCATCCCTGACTCAGAGGAAGGGGTAACATGGTGGCCACACTGAAGGCTCAGCTAGAAGGTTCTAGGACTAAAAAGCCAGGATATATACATAAGAATAAAACTATCCTTTCCTTCAAGAAGTAGAAAGACATGCAAAGCTGCATGCGGCATGCTGAATCTTTAGGGAAGCAAATAAAGCAAGAGAAAACAGGAATGCAAAATGCAGTCTGCATGGCAAGAAGCTCTGTCTGTAACGCTGCCTGTCCTGCCTAAAGCAGCACTGAATTCCCACCTTTCCAGGGCAACTAAGCAGAATACGTTTGGATGCTTCTGGTATTGACACCTAGCTTGTCCTAACATGAAACATTTCTTAGCCACACCAGGTCCCAGCAGAGGGGCTGCAGACCCTTTAAGGTAAGCCAGCCTGGCTGATTGGCTCCACTTGGTGTGGGGGCTGGGGGGAGATAAAGGTGGAAGCAGCCCCAGCTGGGGGTGGGTAGGAGGTGTGTTATGGTAGTTCTGCAAGAAAGCTGCTGAAAAGGTCTGTGGGTGGCTTGTGTAGAAGGCTGAGCATCAGGAGGTGTGTATGTGGTGGGGGTTTGTCTGGGAAGGGGGTGGAAATCCATGAGCTTAGAGAGGCAGCTGGTGCTAAAGGGCTTTTCTGGCTGGTTGTTTTATTCTGAAGTCTTCCCCTTGCATGAGTACTGGGAGAGTTTGGAGATGGTGGTAGTGTCCCCAGGTACTACTTTCCCATTAAGTTGGGCACCTGGCTGGTTAAGTGCTGCTTACAGGGAAATGGGGAATAAAGTTGCACAGGTTTGGTGCTTGCTGCTAATACTAGACTGTGTAAGAAGGTTTCTCTAGCTGAAAGAAAAATCCATACCACCAATTTTTAAATTCCCTCCTTTCCTATGATTGTAATTCCATTTATTAGCTTCTGTTTACTGAAGAAAGCTGTGGTTCATAATGCCCCAGTGACTGGGTAAGCAATCAAAGTGTCCTTAAACATCAGTAAGTTTTAAAATAAAACTTAAGTCAATCTTAACTTGAATTGGAATAAAAGTGAGGTGTCAGCTTCCATTTGTTGATGGGAATGCTGTTGTGGCCAATACTGTAAAAAAAAAAAAAAGAAGTGGGAAAAAAAAAAAAGGTGTGTGGATTAAACCCTGCATTAAATGGAGGCAGGGTAATGCAGTGCTCTAGAGCTATTATTTGCAACCCAGGCTGTGATAATGGAGGATGCTGGGGAGCTCTGATGTATGAAATCTTGGTGGGGATAATAGAAATCTCTAGCAGCGTTTTTTCCTTTTTCCTCTGCTGCAAATTAACATGTTGTACTGACAAACTGAACCATGAGCTGCCAGGAAAAACACCCCCACTGCCTGTTTGTAGCAGGGCTTCATCCTGAGGAAAATCCATGTGTCTCCCAAACTGATTATGGATTAGAAATGCTTTATTTCATCAGGAGTTTACACGCTGGCAAAGTTTATCCAGTCTTGGAAATGAAAGATTGTGGATGGCAGCAGCAGCAGACTCTTCTGGAGAGACTCCATGTTCAGGTGCTTGGTCCCAAGCTGGCGGATGCTCCTGCAGAGGTGAGCAGATTTCTCCTTCCTTGTGTCCTGTGGTTGCATCCTGCAAATCAAAGGCTGTCTATGCTAGTGAGCAGCAATAGGAGTGACCTGTGGAGATAAACTCCTGGTGCTGAGGAGCTGAATTTCATATTACATACCTTTTAGGGCTTTTTATGTTGGGGTGTTTCTAGTCTGATCTCATGGATTGGTCCCCACTAGAAGTTGGGGCATATTAGGTACGTCTTCTGTTTGGGGCTTTGTTGCCATGGGGTGCCCCCATTTCTAGGATGTGTCTTCCCTCGTGGTCTGGATATCTGTTCCTTCAGCCCTCCTGTGCTGAGGAGGGAGGTACAGGACAGCCCTGTCCTTGTGCAGCAGGCTGGCTGTGTTATGGCTGGGAAGAGTTGTGACAAACTGGCTGATTAATTGCCCTGAGGACTCTGCACAGAGCAATAGGCATTGCTGGCAGATCTGAAAATTTGGGTTCACTTGGGGATGGAGGGATGTGAGATGGAGCCCACAAGACGATGGCGAGAGGGTAAAGGGATACCAGCAGTGGGTTGCTCTCCTTCTGCCAATTTGAAGTAGGTAGGGGAAGTCCTGATGGAACTTGTTAGCTTCCTGCTAACTCTGCTGGTGAAGTGCCTCTGATTTAGCCCTGGGGCATGTGCGCCAATAACATCTGGGCTGTAGCTTTTCTAGAAAGGTACAGAAGAGAGGGTCTTGCTAGTAAACTCACCCAGTGCTGGTGCAGGTGGCTGGAGAATAACTGCAGTGGTGAGGCTGAGCACAGGAAGGCATGAGGACCCATCACTGGGGCCTCGTGGCATCTGCTCCTTGCTCATAACTCCCTGCTGCAGATTGCACTGAGGTGACCAATCTGCACCTTTACTGGCCCAGTGCTGGCAAGCCTCCAGCAAATATCATAGACCTAACCTGTTATTCATCAATATTTTAATTGTTACACTTCTTACCACACGCCTCAACTATTTCATAAACGCTGGCTCTAAATCCCCTGAACATGTTTAAAATAATTCCTTAGGCATGCATGGACAGAGCTGCCTGCATTCCTCCTTGGTTATATATAATGCTGCTGAAGCCTGTGATGACTATGGCTGTCTGTATTTATACCACAAAATCTCTTTTGCATTGCCTGGGATTTGAGTTGTGTAATCCATGTGGGCTGCCCAAAAAGCTGAAGCAGCCAGCAAGGCTTAGTGATCGCTCTTGTGAGCCTGTAACCTAAGGCTTTTTGCAATATACTGCACATACACATGCATCTCTAAGTAGTGGTAGGTAGTACACCTCCGAGAGCACAACTTGAGAAAAATCCCTTTGCTGTGGTGTTTCGCACATATTCAGGGACCTGCTAGTCTTGCTGGAGACTGACAGATGCTGCCATGGCCTCTGCTCTGCCCTGTTTGATGAATGAAGGTGACAGCTCCACAGGGGTTTCCAGTGCGGTCCTGGTGCTCGCTTCCTCTTTGTTCAGCTGATGTCCTCAAATGGCAACAGATGGCCTTTGTGCTCTGACCCTCTTCCTTCTCTGACCAGTGACTTTTAAGTGCCATCCATCTTCCCCTGCGTTTGACAGAGTGGAGAACAAGCAGGCTCACCCCAGAGGGGAGGTTTTTCCTCATCCAGTGCTGGGATGTTTTGGGAGAAGTGAGCATACAGTGTTATCGGTATCATTGAGTCTTGGCACTAACCCTCAATGAGCATCACGGTGGCATAGACGTGTCTTTTGCTCTCCTCCACTTCCATTGCCCTTGGTATCTGTTGCTTTTGGTAGCTGGGGCAAGTGGGGCTGTGCCTCTGAGATGGTTTGTCATTTCCCTTGAGAAAAGGAGCATGGGGTCAGGGCATGTCCCATCAATATGGGAGAAGTTCCAGCTGAGCCTGCCTGTGTGCATCATGCTGAACCCTGGTGGTAAATGATGGTATTTAGGTCCTGAGACGAACCTGTTGCTCTCCATGGGTGCTTTTCATGCTATGTGTAATCTAAGGAAGGACTCCAGAGATCAGCGACGAGACAGCAGGGCAAGCCATGCAGTGAAGCACAAAATAAGATCAACTATAACTCTCTGCTGTGCTATAATGTGCCCATCAGCTGGTCTGAGGGGGATGGTGGTGTCCCGTGTTTATAGATGTGGAGCTGTGTTGTAGGCAGAAAGCTGGTTAAGGTAATCCAGGAAACTTCTGTCAGGTTAAGGAGTTTAAATTTATGGTGCATTGAAGAGAGACCTGGGCAAGGTGACCTTAGCTGGGGCTCAAACTGTAGTGTCTTCTGTCAGCTGTAGATAAAGTCAGATACCTGCATGTGTGGTAATGCTTAATATCTACCAGTCCCATTGCATCCCTAAATGAGGGCATTCAATGCCTACAGCATAGCATTTATATATGTAACTGTTTGCTCTCCTGTTTGCTGTGCATGTATAAAAAAATTAAGAGCTTTTTTTTTTAAAACTGGACCTAAGATTTGCATGTCAAAGGAACTGCAGAAAGTGGAGTTTAAAGGGCTTTCAAGAGGTTATCTAGTCCAGCCCCTAATTCATGTTGGATCAGCTCCACCTTTGTCATCCTGAGAGATTTTATGTAACTTATTCTTACATGATTTCAGTGATGGGAGTTTCAAACCTCCATTGATAACTGGTTTAACTGAACACCCTGACTTACTCTCCTGGGTAAATGGGAGTGGGATCTCAGCTGGGTAGGAAATTATCTGTGCTCTGTATGACTGAGGGCTGCCTTGTGTGTCTGCAGCCACATGTGTGCACCCGTACTGGGTGCTGCTTGGGAGAGATGCCTCTGCCCTCCTAGGAAAACTTGTGCCTGCAATGGAAAAAGCAGCTGTGACTAATATGTTGATAAGTGATGTGCTAATGAGGAAGAAGGAATTTCTCTTTGTGAAAAACTCTTATTTTCCATGTCTGCATCTCCAAAAAGGGGGGTGGGGGTGACTTGGTCCTAAGAGTAGGTCCCCAGGGGAACTTGTTAGTTATAATGTCCCCTTGACCCCAGATATATTCCTGTAACAGATATATTTAAAATGTGCCAGGCAGCTTGTAATGTAACGTGTGCTCTACTTACTGCCTATGATGCATATTTTTAAATAAAGCCATCACATGATGCTAAACTGAATGCCTTTGAGAAATCCAAGCACACGCTCTCAGCAGAGTTGACTTATCCAGCGAGCCTATAATCTTGTCAAAAAAAGATAGCTTGATTTGACAACTCCACCAAAAGCAGGGTTTACAGTGACTTGCACTCTTTGTGTGCTAGCCTGTAATTCCCTGGTAGTCTTAAATGTACTATTCTTCTGCGTTGGCATCAGGGCTAATTGTGCTATAGTTCTGCAGGTTGCTCGTTTTGCTCTTTTAAATGTTGGAATTATGTTACTGCAATCTAATCCCTTGGGACTTCTTGAAGTCTTGAAAAGCTAGAAATAAAAATCACAGGTCCAGAGTTCCCCAGTCAGGTCTTTTGAGGCTCTTGGGGGTAACTGCATAGTGCCAGTAGATTTGATGTGGCTTCATGGTGTTCTCTCTCATTCTCCTCTGTTATACAGCAACTAAAACTAGATCGTCCCAATTGTACTCCTTTTTGGCCTTGAAGTGTATGACTCCATGAATTACTATGCTGAGGGAAAGAAACTGCAAAAGAATGAGTGAATATGCCTGAATTGTCAATAAAATAAAACTATTACTGTACTTTTCCAACCTCCCAAATTAAGGCTACAGACAATAAAACAGCTCTGGTGCCATGAACCTTTTTCAAGCAGGGTTTTATTCCTAACCCAAGCTGGATTTGAGCAATTGTACTGTACAATCCTTCCATTTCCATAGCAAGAGAGCTCACATTTAATGTGTTGCCTTATGGGGGTTTCTTTGCATCCTTAATGCCTCGCCATTGAATAGCTCTGTGCTTTGCAGGACCCTGGAGATAAAAGAACCAATATTGCTTCGAAGGTTATTTCTAACACAGGAGTAGTTAAGAAACTGTCTGCACACAAATGACAAATTATTGTAATCTGAACAAAGAATGGGGCAGTAAAGATCACAACAGCTGAAAACTTAAAAGAAGCCATAGGCAAAGACAAAAAGATGGATTAAAAAAAAGATCTCTAATGCTCCTAGATGCAGCAATGTGGCTAATTGGTACAAACGAGAGATGCTTCAGAAGCAGACTTGAAGATGAATTGCCAACATCTTGTCTTTCTCTCATTAGTCACAGTGGCCCCTTGTGCAGTGTTGCCAGGGCTCTGCCAGCCCCTGCCCACGGAAGCCTCCAATTTACACATGCTCACAACACTGGGGAAGAAATGCCTGCTCCTAGGGGCTGGTTTTGCCTGCTTTAACAGGCAAGGGACGGCTGGATTTGACTGCAGCAGTGGCTGATCCTGCCTCTGCTGTGAAATCAGAAGGAAAATATTCCTGTGTAGCACATTTCTTTCCTGATCTCATTTTATCAGCCTGGATTGCAGCTTGGTACCATTCATGTGTGTGGTGGGAATAACACTGGTGCAGGAATTACTAAGTAGTGCTTTTGGGATGACAGACTATCATAGAATCACTTAGGTTGGAAAAGACCTTCAAGATCATCGAGTCCAACCATCATCCATGCCCACTAAACCATGTTATAGAGTATCCTGTCTATGTGCTTTTTGAATGCCTCCAGGGATGGTGACTCAACCGCTTCCCTGGGCAGCCCATTCCAATGTTTGACAATGCTCTCAGTAAAAAAATTTTTCCCTATATCTAACCTAAATCTCCCTTGCCTCAACTTGAGGCCATTTCTTCTCGTCCTATCTCCAGCCACCTGACAGAAGAGACCAGCACCCACCTCACTACAACCCCCCTTCAGGTAGTTGTAGAGGGCAATAAGGTCTCCCCTCAGCCTCCTCTTCTCCAGACTAAACAGCCCCAGCTCCATCAGCCGCTCCTCACAAGACTTGTGCTCCAGGCCCCTCACCAACTTGGTTCCCTTCTCTGGACATGCTCCAGCACCTCAATGTCTTTCCTATAGTGAGGGGCCCAAAACTGAACACAGGACTTGAGGTGCGGCCTCACCAGTGCTCAGTACAGGGGGACAACCACCTCCCTGCTCCTGCTGGCCATGCTATTTCTGATGCAGGCCAGGATGCCGTTGGCCTTCTTGGCCACCTGGGCACACTATGGGAGCACAGTGCTCCTTTCTGTCCTTAAAATCTGCAAGTGCTCTTCTGTGAGCAAAGGAAAAGCTCCCTGTGGCCTGGGGAAGCTGGGATTTCACCCGGTGAACCTCCTCTCTGAGCTGGGGCTAGAGCAGCTGCTTCTGGGCAGACAAGTCATGTAGTGGCTACTGGGTTTTATTTTCTGGGATTGCTGTGTGAAAAGCAGGCACTTAGCATGGAAGGTTGCATTTGAGCAAATGGCAGAGAGGATGTGTCTTGGTGTTTGTCGGATACAGGCTCCTTCTGGCAAGTGAGTGAGAAGAAGGTGGCATTACAGTATGTGTCTTATGGCATTTCCCCTCCAGCCTTTGGGAGCCCCGGCAGCAGCTGCTGTGTGATCCCTTGGTAGAAATGCTTCAGTTGATGAAAAGGGAGTTGTCTGCTGCTCTTCATGTAGTGGCTTTTTTCTGTTGGACATGTATCAGAAGTGTGTGCCATGTGAACGGCATGGAAGGCTCTCCAGGGGCCGGAGGGCCTAGAGGGGAGAGGGGATGAAGGAAAGCAAGAAGCAACTGCGGCAGGAGCAGATATCCCTGCTTGCACAGCTGCGGGGCCACAGAAGCTGTGAGACCATTCAAGGCATTCCTGATAAAGAGGTTTTGGCCATGGAAATTCAAGCCAAACCTCCAAGCTCTGCTTAGTTTGAGTGTGAAACCCTGATTTGCATTATAGTTTGCGCCAGGCTTGCTTGACACTTTGCCTGTTATTAATCAAACATTTGCAGAGCCTGCCTTGGTTTTAGCTTGGCAGCAGGACCTGTGCCTGGGCAAGTTTACCTTGGCTTTGCATTTCATTGCAGACCTCTGCTTGTGGATGGTAAATCAAGTGTGTGATAAGTTTACAGAGGATCTGGACTGCATCTAGTAGATGCCCTTACGTTTCTTGTCCAGAGTTGTGTGTGTGACAAGGTCATCCCATCTCATAAAGATAGCATAAATTTCATATTTTCTTGACTCCCACAGAAGATTGTGGGAGGTAGAGATGTAGGAATTGCTGCAGCGCATGGAGCATAGGGATCCCCTATGCAGTTTATCCATAACCCATCGGTATCTGTCATCTTCTCAAACTTACTGTTTTTCAAGCTACAAACTTAATATGCATCTGTGTCCTGGCAGTGCTGAACACCTCGCCTCCTCCTGATGGCAGTTTTAGGCACCAGTGTTGTGCAGTGGATCAAAACCACTGCTGGGCTGAGGGGCAGCACCTTCTGCTTTGGGCAGTTCATGGCTTAGGGCTGGTGCTAATTTGGGGGCTGCATGGTGGAGGCATGGGCCTTTGCCTCCTTCAATCCAAACTTGCCTTTGGTGCTCAGCTGAAAGAGCTACTCTCACCTGACAAGGTCCTGGTGCTTTGGGACCTTGTCATGCCCTGGCTGTTCCCCCAGACCAGCTCACCCTTGGTCCCCAAGTCTGGTTTTTTTCATTCCCTTCAGAAAGATTTGAGTCCTTTGGAGGTTTGTACCATTGCGCTCCAGCTCAGATCTCTGTTAAACCATAAGCAAACTTCTCAGTGGCTTCAGCAGCATCTGGCTTAGCCTTGGAGTTCATTGGTGCACCTCGTCCTTGAGTACATGTAATTTTGCTGAAATACCTTCCCTAATAGTAACAACGCAAGCGCTGAAGATTATTCTGAAGCCTGAAAGCTGTCTCGCACACATTGCAGTTGTCATGCTTGCCTCTTTGTCAAGCTGGCAGCTGCCTTCTCTCCTCTGGAAATTTGTGCAGTTGGCCAGTTGTGTGCCCATGGTCTGCCCTGGCTATGCACCTCCCCGCGATGGAGGAGCAGCAGTTCAGCAGCTCAAGGCACAGTTACTTGCTGCAGTCACAGTTTCTCCACCCTACTTTGATCACAAGACTATTTCTCCTATATTTCCCCTATGACTGCCACCACATCTGCAGGGTTTTTTTGCAGCAGTAAGTCTGGCTGTCTGCTGACATTTCAAAAAACAGGAGAAACCCAATGCTGTCAGGTCCTAGAGATGGATTTCTATGTTGTGCAGACCTGTAGCAACATGACAAACATATATTTCTAGTTGTCATTGATATAGTTGAGCTGTGGTTGTAGTGGGCCAAGAGGCAGGCTTTTTATAACAGCTGACATACTCTAGCACTGCTTAGGCATGGCTGCAGAAATCCCCATTTCTGTTTCATGCCCTGTTAATAACTGAGTCTGAAAATTGTTGGTGCCTTAGCAACTGAGGAAAATTGTGTGGGTTCCCCCCCTGCCCCCAAGTTTTGGCTTAAGAAGTAGACACGGAGGTGCGGTGAAATTTTGAGTTAGCTACCTATCTCTGGGAAATTTTATCTGTATCCGCTGCAAAATTCTCCTGTCCTGGAATATAACAGCCTGGATTCTGCCATGGTTTCCACTTCCCAGTGTGTGCTGTAAGCCGGAGCAGACCTGGAGATCTGGAGTTTGACGTAAGAAACATGGAAAACAGCCATGCTTTTGCTATTCCAGTACCAATGAAAAATCAGCAGAACTTCATGATGAAGTGTTGGAACTGTTGAGCATAATAAATAGAAACAGAAGTTTACCTAGCTACATAGGACAGTATAGCTTCTGAGGTCCCATGGGGTCTATTGCATGGTTGATTGTATTTAAATAATACCATCCATTTCCTATATACTCTAGAGGAGGTTCAGGCTCATTACTAGATCAGAAACATTCTTCATTACCCATTACAGTAGTAAGCAAGCCAATAGATACTTTGCCTCAACACTGTAATATCTAAGGCAGGAATCTGTCTGCTAAGTGCTAAGTTGTCTTCTCTGTTTTAAATAAGTATAATAAATAATAGATAATTAAACTCTTCTTGATGTTTACTGACTTATGATAATTTACTTGCCCTTTGATTGGGCAGATTTTGTTTTGGTGCTTGACTGGAACTCTGGTTTGGAAAGGCCTTGTTATTCAAAATGTAGAAGGGAAAAAAACCCCCAAGAATCACCATAAAGTAGGGCATGAAGGCTGCTTGTTAAATAGGCATAAAGTGCTTGGTGAGTGATTAGTGCCTTTCTGTTTTGATATTAAAACGGTGCTTCAGTGATAAATTAAGTCCCTGCTCAGAATGCCAATATCCATTTTGGGCCATTTGTGTTCTATTTATAGTGACATGATGGTTCCTTGCTGCTAGGGCATCCTTCTAGGACAAGAGGAGCTCATGGAGCATTACCCTGTCACCTGGGTAGATTCCTGCCAGGGTGCTGTGTTTTTTTCCACTGTAGTGATGTGCTGTCTTGTGCTCAGGCCTGATTGCCTGGACAGTGGTTTGGGGAAATATTTTGTGGAGTGCTGTTTGAGACAAGGTCACCTGTTTCCAGGCAGTCTTGAACTATATACACATTGAAGGTTTAAAATATAAGTTAGGAAGCTCTTTACAAACATGAGGAACTTCTAATAAATCTGCTATCTCTTTGTGTCTGCAAATCCTTGGCGGAGGATTTTGTGCTGACTGCTGGAGACCCAAGTCCTTTGTTCATCTGTGGGACCTTACGCTATCTTCTTCCCCCAGCACTCAGAAATGCTTGTACGTTAGGGAGTCCTACCTGGGATACAGGTAGTTAATGCAAAATAAGCCAGAGTGAGAGTTTGTCCTCCTCTTCACAGTGTTCCACAGTTGCCATTACAGTGAAGAAACACTACTGTATCCAAATAATAAAGATGATTCTTATAAATGGAGAAACAGAGGGGAAGAGTTGTCAATCAAATTTTAATGTGTGGCTACTGTCTGGGTTGACAGAGGGAATGCCTCTATAGCTTCTGGGAGCAAGGGAAAACAGATACCCACTGCAATAACTGTTCATTCCAGCTATGGTTTAGCAGCCTTGAGAAATGCTTGTGTACACACCTTAAATACTTCCAGGCATATTGAACAAATGTGTTCAAATAGCTCCCCTGATTAAACATGTCATTACTCTAGGTTAACTCTGCGCATGTATACTCTGCTAGGGTTAAAGGAGGGATGGATTCCTTGTATTTAAACCTGCTCTAAGTTTAGTATGTTCTATACATAGCCCTCCCAAATGCTTGAGCAATTCATGTTCTACTTTCTAAAGCCAGAAAAGACCTCTTAGGTAATGGAAATAGTGGTGATTAGTGAAGGCTGTGGATAAAAAGAGGATATGAAGGTAGCATAGAAATCCTTTGATATATCACTTGCTGTTCCTGAGACATTTTCTTCTCCTTGTCTTGACTTTAAATTTCCCCGGTAGTATGCAAGTGAATCTACCTCCTAAATTTACACTCTTAAAAAATATTTTACCTTACCTTTCTATGTGAAAATATACTTTCCTCCTGAGTTGTGCTTGGCAGAAATGAGGAAAATGCTATATATATATATATATATATATATATATAAAAATCAATCTAAGAGTATTGATTTGAATCTTTACAGAAACCATTTGGGCTAGTTTGGGCTCCTGCTGTGTTCATCTAGGGAACAATACACAGACAAAGCAATTCATTTCATCTAAATTTAGCTACCAAAAATTAGGCATCTAGTAGTAAGCCAGTTGTTTAGGATTCTGTGGTCAATGCTGCTGAAGGAGCACCTCTGAGGTCAATTTGTCTGTGTTGTAGGAATGAATCAGCCCCTGAAGGCCCCTGACTCTTTCCATTGACCAGGAGGAGTCTAAATGATTAATGAGGTTAGACACCTAAGGGCTGATTCAGGTGTCTAGAGATAGGTGTCCAGTTCCATTTTAGACACAATATCATATGCAAGGTGTGTGTAATGAGCCCGGAGATGCAATTACTCTGGGATACCCATGCCTTTACAGAAGAGATGCACACCTCCCTTCTGGCCACTGGGAGAGAAATGCTTTGGGAAATTTAAAATGTAGCTAGGTACTTGTTTAGGCACATAAATCCCATGCCTAATACATAGGAACCTCAAATTTGATGAGGTGTATTGCTGACTGTTTTGCTGGCTTTCATAACCTTAGGAGCTGTAGTGACACAGGTGAAATACAGCCCTTTCCAAATGCTGTTTAAAAAGAGCTTATGGAGTTTGCAGGGCTTTGGGGAGGCAACTTCCATGGACTTGACCTTCTGTGAACAACTGGATTTGCTCACTGTTTAGCTATTTTCATCAAAGACTTACATCACTTCTGATGTCCTTATGCTCCCCAGTGATGTTGGGGATGAGGTAGGGCTGGTTCCTTCAGTCCCAGGGTGCTGGTATATGTATACCCACAAGGTATTTCCAGAATCAATTGTATCCTGTGCTCACGTTGATATTGGCTGAGAACAACTTAATTCTACTGGCAGGTTGTTATTCCTTAAAGTTGTATTGCTGTAGTCATAGGGGCATGCACAGGGAGATGCTCCTGAGCAGGAGCAAGTGTGTACCACTGCACAACAGTCACCCTGAATTACTCCATGGAGAAATATGTTGAGACTTGGAGCTAGGTAATATGTCAGAATTGAGTCTATAGACTTTAGTTGCAATAAAATACTCAGATATTTGGCTGGAAGTCAAATAGTCCAGATCAGCTGCAGTGGCTCACCAGAGGTTTCCCTGCTTCCCTGGTCATGTTGCTTTACAGCAGTTGCGGATTTAGCTCATGGTCTTTGAAGCAACCAGCAGCGAATAAACAGGTAGAAAACAGACCCCTTAGCAGCACCTGTAGCGAGCAACAAGTACATTCTCAAAGTTACACAGCAGCTTAATTAAAGGAGGACAGGCCTGCCAGACTTAATTTATTTTTAAAAGCCCCATCAAATTTAATTTGTGAGTGCAGTTCTTCCATCTGCTTTCAAGCATTATCTCTGGAGTTCAGGAGAAAAACATATGTCTTGTGGTTAATAAGAATTTGTTTTAATGGATCATATGACTGGGTGATTAATAACTGCTCTACTCTGATTGTTCTCATTATAACGATAACATACAGCCCTGCTGCCCAGCCCCAACCTATTGTCGTGAAAAGAGATCATAAAATGGGAGATGAAAAATTCCTCTGGTTGAGATGAAAGCAAATGCATCAAGAGGCTGGCTGCGCAGAGCTGAGCGGAGAAATCAGCTTCCTATGGTTCTTATTATTTCTCTTTTGGGATTATATATCAGATCATCAAATGTGCACAAAGCAGGGCACTTAAGTCTGTATTTAGACATGTAACTTGATCTGATGTCTGGCTGCCAAAGGCACTGTGTTGGCATTCGGGAGGTCCTGAGCAAAACCCTGCTTTCCACAGACTCCCTTTGTAACCTTGGGCAAGTCCCCTAAACCTCTCCAGAAATAGCATCCATGCGGAAATATTCCCAGTGCAGGTCAGACTCTGACCTCACCAGATTTTCCTCTTTCATTAGTTTGCTCCTAGTTCTAACTTCGTGTCACTTCTTCCAAGTAAAAAGCTCAGCATCTCCGTAGAGTTGCACCATATTTCCACTAGTGCAAATGAGATGAGAACATGACCCTTCTGTTTAACGACCAACTGGTGCTTTCATTTCATGCAAGAACCAAATCCAGAGCGATTCATCGTAGTTGCTTTCATGATATGCTGGCTGGGCATTAGAAATGTTGGGAGCTTTGTTGTTTGGCAGATATTCAAGCCAGTTACTTCAGAGGAAATTCCACTTATTAAAAGAGTCCAGTGATTAGGTTATCGTCATCTCTACTTCTCATTTTCTCTGTTCACAATGAAAGCTTGAAAGAGAGAAATTTATTTGGGTGTTTTTAAAGGCACGAGTTGAAATGTGCTCCCAGGCAGGAAATAAAGAGACATTATTAGTTCATAGCCCCCCGGGGGAGATGGCAGGCGGTCAGGCATGTGGTCCCAGGAGTCATAAAGCAACACAAACCGGAACAGGTAACTGGTGTCATTTTGGCTTTGATTTGCTTTTCCAGTGTTAACCTCGTGTTAACCTTCAGAGCAAGAGGTCAGGGAAAGGTTGCAGCCTCAGATGCTGGAAAAAGGAACTTTGCCTGCCTGAAATGCACAGTCCTCGCAAAGCCTATGAAGTCAGCCACAAATAATAATAAAAAAAGAAATGACTCCTGAATAACATTTCCATCTCAGCTGAAAATTCTCAGCCAATTTATGTGCAGAAGGAAAAAGCAAGAGGCACTTCAAAGCAGGGAATAAAATCAATGTCCCCCCACAAGCAAAGGGGAAAATTATTTTCTTTTTTCTTCAGAGCATTCACCATGCCCTTCCTCTCTCCATATGTGTGTGTGTGTGCAATGCACAGGCACTGGTGTTAGCATGGAAGAGCTGTTCTTCTGCCCAGGCAGAAGGTCTGTTCATCAAGCACCCTGTTGTTTTGCTGTGCTGCAGCAATGACTGCAGTCAGCGTTTGAGACTTTACTGTCTGTGCTGGGACCTGGAAGCAACAGCTGTGCTTCCTTGGGGTACAGGGTAGCTAACCAGGGCTTTGCTTCCTTAGTGCAGCCTTTCTAGGTACTGGGTGAACTGGCCTCTACCAATCCCTTTTAGCTCCTGCTACTTGAAATTATCAACTGCCCTGAAAGCTTCCTTTCCTACTGAGCTACGGGAGAATGTGGGCACCAGGAATGAAGTGAAAAAGCTCTGATGTGGGCATGAAGCCTTTGTAGAGCACTATAAAAATAGCATTGATTACACAATTGCACCCATAAAAGTGGAAAGAGAGGGAAAATCATAGAGTGCACACAGACTTTTTCATTGGCGGCTTCGTTATTTCCATAAGGGACAGACAGATGGGGCCAGTTTGATCAAACTAGGAAGTTCTCTGCCAAGCTGCGTTCATTCATCTGCTCTGAAATATTAGGTGGCATATGGCAATTGGCATTTTCTGATATATTCCTGCAATGGCATGATGATGACAGTGTCTCTGTGGTGAGAGATATGCAACAAAATGGGCAAAGTGGTGGAGATGGGAGAGGCATTGCTGAAGGTGTCTCATGGCTCGTGCTGGGGGATGGGAAATGAGATGCAGGCTATATGGTCCTCTGCTATGCAGACGTGTGATGTGTTACCTTAGGTGCTGTGCAAGAGCAGCTGTTTTGCGCTGGTGAAAGTCTTCTGCAAGGATTAAGCTAATACTGAGTTATAAGATGTATTATTTATTATTATCCTACATCTTCTTTGGGACCCTTAAACATGAATGCGAGCAACTAAAATATTTGTCTTCAAGGAGACGCTTTCGCGCAGAGGGGGAAAAAGTGAGGATTTTGGTTTTGGGGTTTTTTTTGGTAGAACAGGTTTTTCATGTTAAAAAATCCTCTAGACATATTTGGGCACAGCCAAAAGCCCTGCTGGACAAAGGTCTCTGGAGCATGGAGATGGTGTGGAGACTACCTTGGGCTTTCTTTCCATTTGGGCTGTTTGTTGTAATGATATCTATTACCCCAAACTTAGTGGGCTTGGAGATGGTATCTGTTATTTAATGTTACTGTCTTATCACTGAGCTCTTGTCAGTAAAGATGGGATTCATATGCTGAAATGGAAGTGTTTATCTATCACCAGGAGCCCTGTTTTTAATAGTCATCTCTATAGTGCACCTCTTCTCACCTGAATGTAGCTGAATCCCCCACTCTGCAATAATTTCACAGCCCTGTACCTTGATTATATCCCTTTTTCAGCTGGATAGAGTCATGCACATCCTCTCAATTCCCTTGAGATCCAGTGTAACACAACGCAGTAAGCACGGCAAGTAGGTCTGTTTGGGAACTACCATTTAGTTTAAGTGAAATACTTAAAAGAAGATGATGAGTTTAATTATATATCCCATGGAAGACAGGTTTTACTTTTATTTGAAGTTTTGTTTAGGCTGCTTTCTTTTTGTTCTTGGTTTGTTTTTAATTTTACTTTCCACTTGCAAAAAAAGAGAAGGGAAAAATATAGGGGAAAGTTTTCTGTGGTTTTTTTTCCAAACTTTGAAAGAGAGGAAAACTTTAAAGAGGAAGAAAAAGAAGTGAGAAAGTAAAGAATGGAAGCCAGAGTCCTTCCAGATTTGGAGAACGAAACCAAAATGATGCCTTTCAAAATGAACATTTATCACTTTGTTTCATTTTGAAAGTTTTCATTAAAAAAAGAATTCAACCAAATCAACTGTGTTTGTGGAAACTCCTGGGTTCCCTTGGAAACCCGTTTTATTTTTCATGGCTAGAACTTTATGAAGAAAATTGTAACCATGTCATAGCTGTTCAACTGCCTGAGATTTATGAAGCATGTTAATCAATCACCTCGTCCTGCAGGTGCAGAATTTTATAAATAGCAATTAGGAGGAGATGGCGTGATGCCAATCTTAATCCCTCTCTCGCCTACATCCTGAAGTCAGCATCTTCAGAAAGCCCTCTGTGCTTAGTAAGGCTCCACAAATCATTACATCTGGATTTTTTGATCCACTTCCCAGGCAGCATCCCTGTGCCTTCACACTATCATCTCTTTCATGTGGTCCTCTAAGTGCTCTGCTTGGGTCCCTTTGAGATTTTTGCCTGCCATGGCACTGGGAGAACTCAATGGTTGGCCGTGGCTGGGCTACAGAACTTCCCTGAGCACTGCTGTCACTTAAAATGGATCAATAAATCACTCTTCTCATCTTCACAAAAAGGTTATAACACTGGAAAATAGAAAATGACATTTTTGTAATGAAAAATCTGTAGCCTGATTATCTTTTTTTATATTAATGACACTTCTGAATGCGAGCAAGTTCTTCTCGCCAAGGTGTTGGTCTGTAGGGTGATCTTTTTTCAGATTGAAGTTTTGAAGAGAAGTTTTGGACAAAGCCTCTGCTTCTGTGCTCACCCCTTGAGCAACTATTGTGTTTCCCCACCCTCCCTTGATGTTTGCCTTGTTCACACATTGTAACTTGCTGCAAACCACCCTGGAACAAAAGCTCATCTTTGACCCTGCTTGTGCTTCATACAGCGTGGACAAAGTCCCTCATGAAGCATGGGTATTGGCCTGTCTATGAATGTTTCCTACCAATAGTGAGAAATGCCCCATGAAACCTGGGACACTACCTGTGCCAAGCACACCTCGCTCATCCCCTTTGCAGTTTGGGGGTCTCTTGAGCAGCCACATGTGGTTCTGGTTCAGGGCTTCTTGTGCCATCCTCCAAAAGGGGATTTTGGCATCAGCTTCACTGGGTGAAGGGAAAGGATCGGAACTGTCAAGGTCATGGACTTATGTCACTTGTTGTTAATGTAGCAACTTCTCTGGGGTTTTAATAAAAAGGAGTATGTATATGCCCCCTCTGGGGAAGCCCAGCTCTGCTCGTCTTTTTGCTCTGCAGAAGTGCCCAAATAAGGTAAAAAGAAGCCTGTTTCCAAGTGATATTATCCCCTGAAAGATCAGTATGCTGGAAAATAATTAGCTGTCAAGACAAGTTGCTCGTGCCGCCTGCCCCCCATCGCCAAATGAAGTTCAGTGGGCTCAGATCTGATGCAGAATCACCAGGGGAAGGGGGAAGCTGTCCCCAGATTAGATATGGAAAGCTTATATGACACAAGAATTTATTACTCAGTCCCGCTTACGGGAGGTCAGAAAGAAAATAACAACCCTCTCTGCTTTGTGAAACAGATACAGAGTTTGAGTGCAACCCAGGGGTGTTAAGTCTTAATAAATTCTGTTGGTGACTTGCCTGATGGACAGATTTATCTCCATCATGCTATTTTGTTGCTTCCAGATGAATCTTAAACCAGCATCGATATGAAACTTTCTTCCCTTTAATACACATCAATAACTTAATACAACCTCTTCTCCATATCGTCTGGCAGCAGTAGGAGCCTAGGCCATGGTTTTACTGGGGAAATGGTATTTTCTTCAAGGTGGAATATTATGGCCAGACTGGATAAATATCTTGCATTTCCTTGCATTGTCTGGCAAGATGGATGGAGCAGTTCCCAACCCACTCCTCAAAGCTTTTACAACATTGGGAGGACTCCATAAACTTCAAGCAGCCAGGAAGATATTAGAAGAATGTCTTAAAAAGGACAAGGAAAAAGGAGGACAGGGGAGTAAATGTAAACTCAAAAGAAATCATCAGAGGGTATGTGAAGAATAATGGGAATGTGATTCCATTGGGATGTGGGAGACTCAACTTCTCCCTATTGTACAGGAGACTTCTTGATTAGCTAAAGGTGCCTTATGCCTTGGTTTCCCCTTTCAAAAGCAAAATTAATAGCGCTTTGCAGGGAAATAAGATGCAACTAAAGGGCGCTCTGAGCAGGGGAGATGGAGGTGAGAGGGGTATATGGGTTGAAGTGTTGAAGTAACAGCATCCTGGGGGGGCAGGGGATGCTGGTGCATTGCCCAGGTGAAGAGGATTCAATGGCCTTGGTGATCAGTCTCATCTCAGATTTTCTGTGGCAGTGAGATGGTGGTTTCTGCTCTGAACTGAGCTGGCAAAACTTCATTTCACTCAGGATGGAGAAACCTGGTGCATCCACTGGGAACCTCAGCAGGTGAATGGTGCAGAAAGGAGGGAGAGGTGTTGTGTGGGAGGATGTTGGGAATTTCAACCCTGGCTGACCCATTCCTTGGGGAAGGGGTGAGAACTTTCATGCACTTTGTGGTGGTTTCTTGCTACAGAAGGAAGGTAATTTTGGCCCTGGAGGGTGAGTAGGGAACAGACCAAGCGCAGGGATGCAGGGCTGATGCATCACACCTGGCAAGGGGGACTGAGGCAGCTAGCTCTTGAAATGTGAGTAATTGCCAAAGCCAGAGGACTCACCTCCGTTAACAAGTCTTTAATGAGCCTGCCCACCTCTGTACATGGCCTGAGTGCCAGTGCGGGGACCAGGGTAACCTGGGGGGGTTCCAGTGGACAGGGAGTGAGGGTGGGTGGCGGTTGCTCCTTTTGAGCCATGGTCTCATTTGCGATGCTCTTGGGATGCTGTTTTGACCCTCTGCAGCCATCCCAGCAACCCTGTCTGCCCTGTCCATGGCTGTAGGACAAGCTTTGGGTGCTTGGAAATGGTGTGGTGGGAGGGTGCTGGTGCTGCAGGGATGCCCTGCCGTGAGCGGAGGCTGCTGAGGACAGGGCTGCCCGGCTGTGAGCAGGCATCATGCAAGCACCCACCTCTTGGGGACAAACTTCCCTAGAAACGTACGGCGTGTGGGCTCTTGCCTGGTGGCTTCTGTTTCAGCATATGGGATTTCTTAATAACAGTGAATATCCCCCAGTGGTTTCCCCCTGTCTTATTCCTTCTAATTAAATAAATACCAACACATTTGGAAGAAACTGTGTAGTCATATTGCATTAGCCACAAGACGACAGATTTTTTTAATTTTTTTTTCTGCCTTTCAAGGATCTCAGAATACCCTTCAACTATTAATTAATCCGGCCTCCTGACAATTCTGCAGGGATATATGATAGCGATCAGTTACGGATGGGGAAATTGAGTCATATAGATCTGAAAGGACTGGTTCAGCACATTGTGTGGCAGGGCTGGAAATAGAAAGCAGAACGCTTGCCTCGTTGTTTCCTGCTCTAACCACGGTCTGGCCGCCTTCTCTTCACAAAGTAGTGTGCAAGTTGGTGGAAAAGTTTTTGCTAAGGAAAGCGATCTCTGTTGCTAGCTTTCAAAGGCTTATTGCAAACACAGATTGATGGGGTGGGGAACGTACTTTAAACATTATGGCAAACACCTTAGCTGTGTCCCTTTCAAGTGAAAGCTTGAAGTAAGGGAATTTGACTGATGTGTGCTTTTATCAAAGCTATTCCCTATTATGTTAAGCACAGTAGCCTACGGAAGTTAAGAAGTTAATGGGGGAAGCAGGCATTAAACAGAAAGATCAAATGCATCAGATAATAGCCAAAGGGATAAAAACGATACAGCACCTGAGAGTGGCAATAAATGTAAAATGCTTCTCTCTCATTTCAGATGTATGATTAACTGCTTCTAAATATACTGGGGACTGTACAGTAAAGGGGAAGATGGGGATGAGCTATAATGTGGTCAAAATGTTTCAGGAACTCTGACCAAAGAACCCGTAAAAGCCTTCTGGGCTCCTAGCCGTCAAGGATATGTTCTGCCCCTATGAGGGCAAATATAAAGGTTCAGGGATTTATAAATAATTTTTTACTGGGGTGGGGGGAGGGGAGGAGGGGTAATCAAATAAACAGCTGAGGTACAGAAGAGCACTACAGGAAAAGTTACTGGATTGATGGGGATGGAATAAGGGGAGTAGTGCAACAGTAAAATTCTGTTTGATGTTCCAGAATGGGATTTGTTTCCTTTCTTTCCATTACTGAAAATGGCTTTTGTAGAGTCAAGATCAGGGAGATTTTTCCAATCTTGGGTCTCCAAAGAACTCTTACCTATTTTGCTAGCACATTTGCGAATCTTGCTTTGCACGGGAATGCTCGCCCAATTATTTCTAGAAATACTGGGTTTCTCCAGATGCAAAACATGTTTTGGAAATATTTTCAAATCAGCACTTCAGCCCATTGCAGAGAAAGACTTTGATGTTTGCATTTCTACTAGCAGCAATGCTTTGCCCCACTGGAACACTTCACATCCCAGAACACCAGAGCGCCTTGCAAAAACAATTCATTCAGCCTTTTGACGTAGCTTAAAAGCCCCATTTCATGCAAAAGTACAAGAACCCAGAGGGTTTGGTCTTCTGCCTCCCTGTGTGCATTGTCCCTGACGCAAGGCAAGCTGTCAGGAGCAAGACTCAGCAGCTAAACCCCTGTACTCACTGGTAGGGCATGCACATACCAAACAGAGGCAGCTCACTACAAGGTTGTCTACATTACTGTGTTGATTTTGCCCAAGCCCTGGGTCTATGCCCAGACCAGGCTCTTCAGCCATACCTGAAGGTCCTGGGGGAGAGCTGTGGTACCATTCCCCAGAGGAGCACAGAGCCATCTCAGTGGCAGAGCTGAGCATTGTCGTGTATTTGGGGGTCCAAGCTTGCCCTGTGAGCTGATCCAATTGTGAACAAGTAGTGGAGAAGCAGTCTGGGAGAGGCTGGAAGGGAATGGTCAGAAATGGGAGAGTTTTCATTATTACCCAATGTGGATTTCCAAGGGCAGTTCTTCAAGCTGCTGGGGGTGGCATCCTACTTCAACCCTTGAGAGCAGAGTCTTTTGGATGCTCTGGGCTTCAGCCTTAGATTGATTTGCATCTCTCCTATAGTGCCAGACAGCTTCAGGGAAGTACAACATAATCCTCTTTAAAGGCCATTTTGTGGTGCCACAATAGTACAAAGGAGCTGTGGATCCACTAGTAATTTGGAAAGCAGCTGACAGCAAACCTTGGGACCTGCTTCTGCATGCCCACCCAGTCTCTGTGTGGCTCTGGCCTCCACACCACAAGCAGGTGGGCATGCAAAACCCTGGTGCAAAGACAAACCCAGATTTGGAAATATTCGAGATGTTGGGACTGATGGTGCAGATGGGGGCTGGGATACTGGGAGAATTCCCCCACCTACCCAGCTGGCCTTGCTGATCCCTGGGGTGTTTTTTGCAGAAAAGCAATATGCACCCATGAAGGAGGTGATGTGGCATAATTTGTCCCAAGGAGTTTAAACAACAGTGAAAAAATGTTATACTTCGGTTTTCTGTCAGTGGGATATATTGCGGGGGGAGCAGAAGAGTCTGCACAGCTGGAGCTTTTTAAGAGATCAGATCAACCTTTTTTGATTGGTTTGGGTTGATTTGATCCTGTTTTGGGACCCTCCCTTTTGGCTCTGCTTTCTGTGCTGTCCCAGTAAAAAACACCTAAATGACTGTAATCAAGGAATTGATGAGGTGTGTTAGCAAGAGGTTTGCATCAGAGCTGGTCCAACCTGGCTTGAATACTCTAGAAACACTGTGGCTGCTCCCGTTCGCAGGAGGGTAATGTCACTGATTTCACTGCGGATGTGTTGCTCCAGGGGAGGCCTGAATAGGTGTTAATGAATGCTAAAGAAATGAAATGATACATGATAGCTGTAATGGCTGGAAGAGTGGGAAGCTATTAGGGGCTGCCGAGATAGTTATGATATGGTGAGATGGAGATGGATTAGATAGAGATGTAAAAATAACATAAACTGGAAATTCAGATTTACTACAGGAATCCCAGTTTACAACTCTGGTCTTCACTCCCATGGCTCATTTGATATTGCCAGCACTAGGAATTAGGGTGAGAAATGTGAGTCATGATTTTTTTCACCTGATTATTTTTCTCTGTCTCTTATGGTTTTAAGTCAGGCTCTTAATACAATCCTCATTTATCTTGTTAATTTAGTATATAAAACTCTTCCTGGCAGACATCAGCAAGCTTTCACATCTGACATCTACATCAGACAGATTCACCATGCGTCTGCACCATGGTGTGTTAGCAGACCTGTTAGCTTCAAAACAAAAATCCCATGGAGGCACAGACGTTGCAGAAATACCTGCATTTGACCGTGCCGACATGCATGAATTTTGGTGGTGAAGCCGCACTGGCAGTCTGCTCCTGCCAGACCCCTGGCCTACTCTGCTGCAGCTCTGGGATGTCTTCTTGCATAGCTGTGGTGTGGGATGTCAGAGAAAGGAGCAGCAGTAGAGATCTGGAAATTTGATCGTTTTTTCTAATGCCCTTAAGGCCATTTCTCCACTGCAGTGCCTGCAGCTCAAGGGGATGTACCCACACTGGTTGAATGCAGCTCTGCGTTGCTGGTGGTGTCTCCAGGGCTGGTTCCAAAACTTGGTTGAGATGGTCATCGCTGCCTTCACAAGCTGCAATGTGTAGCACCTCAGCACCAGAGCTCCTGGTTCTTCTCAGGGCTGCTTCAGGGCAATGGTTGTTTACGCAAGAGTCTCATAGATTGGGTCCAGACAAACCACCGCAGCTCAGATTAATGACAGAATAAAGCCATGTATTAGGCTAGATGATTCCTTTCTCTGATACTTTCCTTCCTCTGACAGTAGCCAGGATCAAGAGTGCTTTGCACCAGGGAAAAGCCTGCTCCAAAGCTTAAGAATCGTTCTTTCTCCCCCTTTTATTTAATTTTTTTTTTTAAATGCCTTGAAACCAGACTTCATGTAAGTTGTTTGTCTAACCTGAGAGCAAGAAAACTTGTCTCTGCCTCAAACTTGGGAAACAAAAATTTGTCATAGCCGGGACAGCCAGGTCCGCTGTACCTGTACCAAGGTCTACCAGCCCGGCAGCAGCCGTTTCTTGTACTGTGTTCATGCATTCCCAGGCAGGCCAGTCGCCTGATGTCCAGGGCCAGGGACTGGTGCTAAATGGCTACATCCTTCTCTTGAGAGGCTGTATGGGTTGTGCCGCCGGTGTCGGGCATGTCCACAACCTGTTTGGGAGGAGCAGGGATGGAGGACCAGCCCTGGGGCAAAGGATAGGGAGCCCTGAAGAGAATGTGGCTCTGCTCAGCAGGAATTTCCTAGGATAGGAGAGACCTTTGGGACAACTGTGTCTTTCCAGAGACCCAAGGATGTGGTGCAGCAGCAGAGTCACAAGGGCAATGCTTTGACTTAGACCCGGTCTGCCACCCTGGCCATGCCCTCCCTCACCAAGTGGTCTGAGCCGTCTCATCTCCCCTGCAATTTCTGGACATCCAAGAGCGGCCAGCTGAGCTCAGGAAGCATTGGGGCTTGAGTTGTGTCTTCAACTGCTCTGACACAGCCTGTGTATCTAAATTGTGGGGCAGAGGGTGCTCCCCAGCTCTGGGGTTTATGCATTGGCTCCTGTCTACATGTCCAAGACTGGGACCAAGGGGACCCACCTGGACTGTCCTGATGGAGAGGCCAGGAGCAGAGTGAGCAGTGTCTGGACAGACCTTGTGGGAGTTTTGGGGTAGAAAATAGGCAGTTCTCAGATGAAATGGACAAAGAGGTATTTAAGGTAGGAATCGGACCCAAAATGAAGGGGAGGCCAGTGAGAAAGGGTCACGGAGAAAAAAACTCAAGATGCCCAGGGCTGGCAGACTATAAATCTCCCAAAGCTGTGTCAGGCACCAGAGAGAAAGAGCTGAAAGGTCCTAAGTCTGTGGTTATACACAACAGAGATGGCAGCTGGTACAATTAATCTCCTGCCCTTTGTGAATCTTTAGATGAAGCCTCTGAGTAAATGAGGAAAGGTAAGGAAAGGTCTTCATGGCCCTTTCTTTCTTTCATCCCGATGGGCTCCTCATCCTGGAGTAAATGAGAAACAGACCCAGCTGCAGACAGTTCTGCTTTGGTTCCACATTTGCTTCTTCCCCAGTGTAAAGTAGTGCAACATAACTTATAACACCACATTGCCCTGAACTTGTCCTTTAATATTTAAAATATTATTCAAAGCAATATAAACAGATGTGGACTTCTTTGACTTATCCAGGATAAGAGGGAAATAGCTTTTTTCCTGATTACCTGTGTTTTGAAGACTTTAAGTTCTAGTTCCAACTTTGCAAAGTGTATGAGAGGAGGAGGAGTACTGTTGTAGTTGGGAGTATCTAAGGAGGCCTAGAGGTAAGGCTTGTATCTGTCATGAGACTGACAGAAATAGCTGGGGAAAAACAGTCACAAACTGTTTTCAGGTGGGAGGACATGCAGAGCTGCTAGCATCTGCCGTACTGTAACTGTTTGATTTCTACTGTGGTCCTAACTAGGAGACCCAGGCATGGACCTGGGCTCCATGCTGCAAGATGCTGTGCAACTAGATCAGAAAGTTCTTTCTGCACCCAGAATACCTCCAGTTTAAAGCAGGGGACAAGGGTAGGTTCAGATCAACTGGAGGAGCACACCGATGCAGTGACACAGATCCATGGGGACACCAGATAGGTGTGGGACACTGCACTGAGAGAAAACCTCCAGGGTGCTGGGATTTTTCTGCTCATCATATACTAGCAGCACCTCAGTCCTCCGTGTTAGAAGCTGTGCGCTAGCTCAGAGGTTTGTAATGGATCTGAGCTGGGTCTGCAGACACTGGCTTCACAGAGGGTCTCTAGTCCCTGCATGGTGTCCTGGCTTTGCCAAAAAGGCTTTTGCTGCCTGATCTCCTGGTGATCCAGGTCCTCCAGTACCACCTCTGTCACTGTCTCAGTGTGTCCCTCACCAAGTCAGCTGACATCTCTTGCAAACCATCCCTTCTTCATCACCCCCGTTCCTCTTCACTGCAGCTTGTAGCAGTGCTCCGGAGGACCAGGGAGGCAGTGATCCTTGGGGCCAGAGGGGACCGGCTGGTCCATCCCCCTGCTCCAGGATGGGGCCAGGCCTCACGTCTGGCTGATGATCACCCTACCTTTTTTCTTGAACACCTCTTTTGAAAGAGTTTTTACAGTGTCCTTGTATGTCTGTCTGGTCCAGGATCACAACAGCTAGTCTCCCTTCTTTGCTGAGAACAGTGCTAGCACTAGCCTGGTGTTTTCTCAGCCCCCTCTCTTAATGGTTCTCCAGTCCTCCACGAAATACACATCAGCCACCAGAACCCATTTTGGCCATGGTACCTTCATATCCCTACAGAGTCTGAGTGCTTCTCAATTTTCAGAAGGATTTGTCCTTAATGGGGCCTGTTTTCCAGAAGAGAAAACAAGGCAGGAGGGTGGTTAATTGGAACATTCTCAAAAGTATCAAAAAAATTATGTAGACACTCAAATGGTGTAAATGTTTTGGACAGAATCAGGGTTCTTCAATATCTGAGTTGTGTCTGGAGGAAGAAAAAATGTAACCTCACATGACTCAAAAATCATCTGAGCTGGTAAGTGTCCCAGTGTTAACCCATCTCTTCTGCCTGCTCCTGTCTCAGCAGGTGGTGGTAAATCAGCCATGGTGTTGTGCACGCTACAGAAACCCTCCCATATCTCAGCAGGCACCCCAAAGGATGCTTTCAGTGGGCTGAGTTTGCCTCCTATCCCTCCTTTCCACTCTGAGTGGTCGTCTGGTCTTCCCTCACTTTCTGCTACTTCTTAAACCACCCAGTGTTGCCTGTGAATAAAACTAGGTAGTCCAAGCGAGGCAGAAAAAGTGGCAATCAATTAAAAGCCCAACAAAGTGTCTTTGTGCCTCTCTTTGCAGTCGTAATGAATGGCTGTCTTGTCAGAAAGGTTTCTACTGTATTAAGAAAGCATTCTACCTTAGCCCGTTGTGATCCTGCTTGCAAAAGTCTCATTACTGTGCCAGCAATAATAGTGTCTAATTAAGCAGAGTAAAGAGAGTTGAAGCGTAATGGTTACAGGATAGAGAAGTTATTTGTCAGACGGAGGTAATAAATTACTGAGTCCTGTGTCCTGGTATGCTGGAAAAGATGTAGTCAAAAAGAGCCGATGCTGGAAACTTGGTTTTCTTTTTGATAAATTGACCAGCTTGGGTTGGTATTTATTTGTGCGTTGCCTCAACAGATTTTTTTTTTTTTTTTTTTTTACTCATCTTAATGAATAGAGCAAAACCATGGACATTAGGGCGGAGGCAGAGTAATGACGAGATCAACTGGTCATTATAAGGGGCAGAAGTGCATATTGCTGCACAGCCGGGGAGCAGAGATGGTCCAGAGGGATCTCTTCTACCTGACACCGTGCCCTGGGAGGCTTGGTTTCATGCTTTAGCTCCCGTATTATTGCTGGGTTATTGCCCCTTCCCTGGTAAGGATCTCTGCAAACCGTGCCCCACGTACAGCGCGGTGGGGGAAAGATGCAAGAATGTCATTAAGGTCACGCTGCGAGTCCCTGGCTGTGGATAATGAACAATTCCTGACAAAATGAGGTGGTTGGAACCATTCTGAGATAAAAACCTGCCTGTCATTCTGTTGCACGAACCTATATTCCAATTTTATCTGCAGAGCGCGATTCTCTTTTATCCGGTTTCCTGTTTGAAGGGATTTGAGCAGAATAGATAATCCTAACTTTGAACATAAATCACTAGGCTGCATGGCTGATAGATGCTTTGCACTTTTTTTATGATAATGGCTGATTGGAGGCTGGGAGGGAAAATGCCAGGGGCTTATCTCTGTGGAGCAGCATTTGGAGGGTGTGCGGATGGCTGAGGGAAGGGGAGGCAGAGGCGTGAGGTGGGGCCCTTTTGTGTTTATTTATCTGTTTGTTTATTTGAACATCTGAACTTGAGCAGAGATACTCCGGGATGTGGCTGGGAGCTCTGGGAGTCGAGTTCTGCAAAGGCACCATGTTACAAGATGAGGGCGGCATCCCCGCGGACCTCTGAGATAACGGAGTTCCTCGGGCGCTCACCACGTGCGAGGCTGAGCTCCAGATGGTTCAGCCAGAGCCCGATATTCCCCCTAAAGGGGCTTAGGGATGCCAAAGAGCCATCAAATAGAGTCCATGGATTGTTACTATTTTACTAAGAATGGTTTAAAATAAATAAAAAACCCCAACAACACAGCTCCTTTTTTTTTTTTTTTTTTTCCTTTTTACCCACAGTATAGATGACAGCTCAGAAAGTGCACTTTTCCTTCTGAAGATGCAAATCCCCAGAAAGGTCATGTTTCATTTTGGTTTTGAATGTTTCTTATTTTTAAAAGATTTATTTTACTCCAATTAGCTTAAATTTCAAAGTAATTTAAAACCAGAAAACTGGATTCTTTTTTTGCTTATAACTTCTGTCTCTTTTTTTTTTTTTTTTTAAATTAAGAAAAAAACAAAGCCAACAAAAAACTCAACATCAAAACAGATGCTTTCCCAGGAAAAGTTGGTTTCTGATGAAACAGATGAATTGGCATTTTCTAATCAAATCTTCAAAAAACTTCCATGCAGCTTTACTGAAGCATTGAAGTACCCTTTTAAAAAGTAAGCTTTCTTAATGTCACCCTGTGAAAGTCTTCTTTCTCCAGTGACTATAAATGGTGCCTTGGCAACTGCTTTGGATTAGTTGCCTAGTTTTTTGCCTGTGAGTAGATGAGTATTTTGGTTCAGAGGAGGAGTGCAATTTTGAAGCAAATCCCCAGTTTGTCTCCAGGTGTGCTCCAGATGCTCTCCATCCCCTGATGGAGATGCAATGGTCCAAATCAAAACCTGATTTTTCCAATGGCTCTGAGCCACAAGCACGGTCAGGATGTTTATTCTGGGTGACCAGACTAAACCTTGTGCAAAATCAACCCCCACCCCCAGATGCATATAGAGTAGATGGTCCAGCATCAGAACCAGGCGTGCAGATGCTCCAGTCTGGCCCATTATACCAAATTACTTGTCAGTATAGATGCAGCTTTTGATAACTAAAGTTGTGTCAGTTGAAAATCATCTTACGTGCTTCAGCCCTGTTTGAAAACAAGTAACAGACTCTGAATTGCCGAGATGGTTTGAAGACCCTTCTTCATGTGATTTATCCTTGCCACAGCTTTCATTCTGACACCGGCAGCTTTTGGAGGGCCCTGTGCCCACCCTTGGACAGATGTGGTCTCTGTCTGAAGGAGGTGGCTATCGTGAGGGGTCTGTGGGCGCTGCCAGATGATGTGATGTGAGCAGTGGGACTCTGGGTACCAAGGTCCTGAAGGAGATCAGTGACCGTCCATTGTGCTGTTGCCTTGGCAGCAGTGCACACGGATGCTGAATATGATGGAAAGGGTACGCATCTGGGGTCTGCCCCAGTGCACAATGGTGCGGGGAGAGAGGCAAAGTCTTCTCTAAATTATTTCTATCTAGGAAGCTGATCATAAAGGCCACACAGAGGCCTAACATGGGAGGCAACAGTGTTTTCTCTGAGGGTGTGAGAACTGTGTCCGTACCACAAAACTGAACTGTGAAGGAGGAGATGGATGCTTTGGGCACCGCTGGGAGCTGGGGCTCCAGACCATTAAGAGTTGGTACAAGTCAACCAGTGTGAGGGGAGGGAAGGAGGAGGGATCTGGGGCTATGCCTCAGCTGAAGGTGAAGATGTAAGGTTTAGCTCTTGGTGCCTCTCTTCCAACTTGCCAGGGGGTCTCCAGGAGGCATTGTTCCTCTGACACAGATTAAGATTGATTTAGAGCTTTGACCCATGTAGCTCGTCTGCTACAAACCATTCCTCATTGAGGTATTTCAGAGTCAAAATTCACAGCATTACTCTCTACTTCCACCAGTTTCACGTCTATGGGGAGCACCTCAAGGGCAATGTGCACCCTGACCCTGCACCCAGCAGACAGCATGAAGAATCGGTGTCTAAGGAGACTATGCAGACAAAAGTTAGGAAAAAGCAGTACAGCCAACCTAATGTTACAGATAGGGAAATAACCTAGACTGAACCTGACTTATTCAGGTGCATCTTGCCTCCTTGGTTCTTGTTAATTATTCTAGTTATTAGCAGTAGCTAGGTCTGGGAAGAAAATCCACCGCATCCACTATCACTGTTAACTCTTTGGGCTCCCATGGTACTTTATGGGAAGTGTGTTCCAGCTGCTTCATACTCTCTTCACAGTCTTCTACCAGGTAGAGGTTGAACTACATGTCCCATATCACATCACAGTCTTTCGGTGAGGGAAGGCATCATCGCCAAAATGCATTTTAAGGTATGTCTTATGAGCACAGAATTAGCTCAAAACATAGGAGATGCCTGAATGTTTCCTGTTGTGAACCGGTGTAGTAGCATTTCAAAAGAGAAATCTTCGGGCTTCAAGATGAAAAATGAGCCTTATTTTTAGTTGGGAGCATTCCATTTTTTAAAGAAAGTACTTCAGAAAAACCCCTGCATTTTCTTACAAAATAATTGTTGCTGTCCAGAAGCCCAGTTTTCTGGGAAATAGAGGGTTTTTTGGACGGTCTTAATTATTCTATTGCAGTTTCAAAGGGGGTGACATGAGCATGTACTGGAAAAGAAACAGCTCTCATGAAAGACAATAAGCGATCAGGTCTCCCACAGGAGACAATTTGGGTAATGCAATCTGCTCAAACAACAAGTTCTTTAAACTTGTGAGAAAATTTCTTTTGAGCTTGAACAGGTCAATAACATTTTCCCCCACTTGGAGAGGAATAGAAAAATTAACGTTATTTTTTTTTGCCAGCATTTCTGTTATTTAACAGCCTTTTAGAAACCCATTTCCTATGCTATTTTAAGCTGCAGGCACAGTTAGGAGACCACATCTAAGAGTGACGATTTAAATCTCTAGACAGCTCAGGAGATAAGTCAAAACAAATTTCAGGATGTTCCTCTAAAGAGCTGTTTCCACTTAAGTAAGTCCCATTGGGAGCCTGGTTAAAGAATCACCTAATCCTCTACACATTTTATACATTTAAACAGGTCCATTTGAAAGAAAGTTTGTGAAAATTTCTGTGTGGTGAATACATAATGAAGGCTATTGGAGGAGGCTGGAAATTGCTGCTGTTTTTTAGCACTTCACTTTGTTGATGTTGATAACTTTATGGTATCCTGATTTTTTTTTTTTTTTACTGCCATCTTCCAGGCTACTGCACCATGCAGCACAACTCCTTCCTTGCTCCCCCAAAATGTAATAAATGTAGCAAGGCTGCTTGATGTGAGAAAGATGCTATGCAGAGGGCAGGTTAACGAATAATTCATGATATGGGAAGTAAGCAAGGGGAGGGAATATTGGCATGTGAGAAGAAGGAAGGCATAGATGGATCAGGTCGCTAGGAAGGTGATCTGGAGAAGGAGAAGGAAATGCTATCAATGCCTGTGGGTTGTGTTAGTGGTTTCTATTGCAGAGATATTAGGTATAGAGACCTCATCTCCCCTGACTGAGGAAGATGAAAAGCTTCAGCCCACCAGAGCCAGCACAGGAGGCAGGCTGTTGTAGCCTGTGGCTCAAGGTCCCTTTTCCTGGGATCCCAAGCCAGCTTTGGTGTAGGACAGGCATACCTGCTTCTAGCATCCAAAGCAGGGCAATAATTTCAGAGGTTCATAAAGCATAAAGTGACTTCTTGCATATTGGGACCCAAACCCACTCATACCCTGCTTGCAATAGTGACATGCAGATCATTACTGTAATTCTCTCACTAAGAAAGCCCATTATCATATGCCAGAGGTAAATACTGGTGCTGACTGGCTTGCAAGCATTGTGAAAAACTGGAGAACCAGAACTCTGATGTGAGTCAGGATGTAACAGCACGGTATGTTTATATACCAGTGGTTTACTGGCAGCTACTGAAGGGCAATCTAATAGTAGTCTACAACTACTGCAAGGGCAGTATTAAGGATATCAGAGCCAAGCACTCACTCAGTAATGGGAGATGATGTGACAAGGGTAATGGCAAAAAATGCTGCTTCCAAATGTCAGAATGGATATTTGGGGGAAAAAAAAAAAATCACTGGGTAGTGCAGGCTGGAAGAGGTACTTAGAGAAGTAGTGAACTATCCACCCCTGAAGACCTGACTCTGTTTGACCCCCAGGCTTGGGTACATGAGGCCATGGCTGACCTGCTCTGCTATTGGCTTTAGTTTTACTTTGAGTGGGAGGTTGGACTAGAAACCTTCTGAGCAACATTTCTTTAGTTCTGCAATGACAGACTTTCACTGTCATTGGGGTCAAAATTTAGAGGTGCAAAAGGAATGCTGCCTGCCTTTTATTTTCTTGATTGAACATTCTCAAAACATTGACATCTCACCAGGGAAATTTTCAGGGACAACACTCAGCTCTACGATTACACTTTTCCTCTCCAGCCATCAAACAATGTAAGTTGGCAGCTACAAAAATTTCTTATGTGGAAAGCAGCATTGGCCTTTTGGTGTTTCTTATTTTCAAAAATAAGGAAGCAGCTGTGCTCATGTTGGTCAGAAGTGATCTGCAGAGTATGCAGTAAAAACTTTTGAATGGAGTCTTCCAAACTAATGTAATGTCTGGAATATACGTCCCTGTCCCTGTGTCCTGAAAACTTTGTGATACTATTTTGTCCTGGATTTCACAAATGGGACACAGGACTTGAGTTTTTCCTGCCTTAACTTCTTAACCTGCACTCTCTTCCCAACCTCATCAGAGGAGAGCAGTTGTAAGAGCCTTGAGGGATTCAGATCTTGACATTAGACTTGTTTTTGACCTTAGATGAATTATGTAGCTTTTCCACCATAGCTGGTTTCTCTCCTAGAGGGAATGATATTTACAAGGCTAGCACTTAATGTTGGTGTACTGGTGCACTAGCTGGTTTTTTTGTTGTTGTGTTTTTTTGGTTTTTTAAGTTCTTTGCATTTGCAGAAGCAAAAGTAGGGTAAATGCTCTGTTTCTGCCTGTAATGGCTACTCATGTTCTCCCTTTCACATCCTCTAATAGAATTTGAAACCGAAGAGACCACTGTGGTCATCTAATTTGACCTTCTTTATAACAAACCAGGATCTTTGATATTGATTCCTGCATCAGTCCCTGACTTGTGGCTAGACTAAAGGAGGTATTTTACACATAATCTATTAAAAGCATTGTAATGCTTGAATGTTAACTCCATCCCATGGCTCTAGGGCAGCAGTTAGATAACTCACTCTTAAAAGAGGGCATGTGTGTACAAACATCGTTTCACATCTAATAGACCAAATGACTTTCTATCTGCTTCCAACAGTTTCAAGGGAGGTTAAATTTTAACTTTAGGTCTGGTTGTTTTCTCTTGTCCCCTCTCATCAGCTGCAAAATTCCCAATAGAGGGTAGTAAGGTTAGAAATGAACCTCATGAGAGCGGACTGAGAAACATGCTGTAAAAGATTGAGTTTCTTCTCTCATGTCTGTGCTTCTGCTCAGGAGATGGCACTTGCATGCACAAGTGTCCACACCAGGTGCTCAGATGCTTTCAAGCTTCTTCAAGTGAGGTGCTGGGAAAACAGAGCAGACTGGAATGTTTTATAGACTTTTGTCATCTGTTTTCTTACCAGCCTGGCGGCTAAGAAGAAGAAAAGAAAACATACCCCACCCCATCATGATTTAACAAAGAAAGGAAAAAAAGTAGTCTTCCCCACCTGGGTTCACCCAGGATCTTGACGCCAGGGGTATACGAGCCTGATCATGTTGCTAAAAGGGAATTATCCCAGATTAGAGTGAAGGCAATGGTGGCGTTTGCCCTTCCTGGTGACATGTGGCCTCACACTCAAGTGTCCAGGCCCTCCCATCAGACCGGACAGCTGCTCCGAACTGTCCTCAGACTGGCTGGCGGCCAGGCAAGAGCCTGCAGGAATGCAGTATGAGGCACCTGCTCCAAACCCTACTGAAACAGAAGGGAAGGGAACAGCTAATATGGGCCCCCTTAATCCTAGGTGCTGCCCTGCCTGTTCCTAATCAGATACCATTACTGGAAAGTAAAACAAAGTGCCGCAGAGAAGGGCTGCGCTGAAGAGTCTGATTGCAAATTGATATGGCTGCAGATCCCCATCCTTTCACCTGCGGCATTGACTGCAAGTGCTGGGGGTTGAGGGGGATGCTGGCTGCTGAGCTCTGCCTCACAAGTTGCTTTGGGGAGGGGTGGTGGCCTCAACCCATCTTTGGAGAGAGCTTAGAAGCGTGAGAGTGTGGGAAAAGGCTGGTCGCTACAAACCAAGGTTTTGCTTTGCCCTGGTGAGAATCCTCTTGCACAGCTCTCAGGATAGGGTGTTGGGTTTGGTTGCTCTCCCACCTGAACCAAAGAAACTAATCCCAGGGAAGGCACGTAGTCAGTGGAAGAGCTCAGAAGAAACTCTCCCTGTGCCTGAGAGCTGCTTGAAAGCAGGTTTCAAAAAATTTCACCTCCATTCAGCTGCCTTGGAAAGGCGCATTAGCATGGTTGCTTCTTGGACTCTGCCTGTAAATGCCTAATGGTTAGAGTCCTCATTCAGAGATTGAGGAGTTGCGGTTTGATGCTCTCCCAGATCGGTGGTGCTCAGAGTCCTCTCAGAGCGCGTTAGTATAGGCCAAGCAGCTCCCTGGAGGGTAGCAGGATTTTATTTTGGACAGAACTGGGATGAAAAACTGGAATTTTGTTTGATCAGGCTTTTTTTTTTTAAAAAAAAAAGTCAACATATTCCTGAGCTACTGAGTTTTGACAGTATTGTGATATTTCATTTCAGCGTAGTCAAAACATTTAGCTTTGATATAGTTTAAAAAAAAACAATTGGATTTCATTCTTCTTGTGTACTTGGCTTGCTGTGATATCAAAGACCAGATGAGGCATTTTGAGTTTATCAGAGCAAAATGCTTTGGTGACTTCCCATAAAAAAGTGAAGTGAATTTACAGTCTTGCAAAGTGGCTTAATTTCATTAAATAAGCCCTTTCTTAGAGGAAAAAATAATCTCTAGGAAAATCTTTCAAGCAGTCCTAGTGAAAGTGGCTGGTACAAAGCCCTGTCACGTATTGAAAGCAGACAAAAAATGTGCAGAGCGCTCCATGTGTCAGCAATCTCTTGCTTAGCTGCAGGCATCGTAGGTGTTAGTTGTTACAACAGCAAAGAAAACCATTTCAGACAGAGGTCTGGTTGTGCAGCCTGACTGTGTCACTTGAAATAAAAAGGGAACCTCTGCAATATGAACATAACTGATTGCTCTGTACAACTTCTGAAGTCTTTTGCTAAAGAAACCTGTTGGAAGTATGGGGTTTGGTATATGAAGAAAAGGCAGCCCAAAGGTTTTGATCACATCGTCCTGGGTGATTAGGCATGACATTCTTTCTTGCGGTTTTGTATCATTGGTTACCAAACCTGGACAGAAAGTACATATAAATGGTGTCTTTTCCTCCCCTATATGATTAAGAGAGCATTTGATCTTAAAGATAGAAGTGGTAATTGACTTAAATTAAAGATTAACTGAATATAATGCCTTCTGAAAAGAAAAAAGTTATTAAGAAAGTTGTCAATCAAAGAGTTGATGCCTTTTTTAATACAGCCTGAAAGTGTTGTAATTTTAATACCCCAAAGGCCAAAGCAAATTATCAAACTGAAATTAGAGATTAGCAATTTTCAATTTCTCTCCCAACTCTTACATTTCATCTTCCACCTTCTGTTGCAGGACGAAAAAAATAAAAAGTAGCATTTGGCATAAGAGGGAAAAGCAGCAGTCTGGATGCATTGATATCCTGTGCTTGGAGCTAGATGCTGACCTCATGACTGCCCAGGGCAACATAGTCTGATTAAGGCTTTGATACAGCAGGACATTTTCCGGGGGAAGAAGCTGAGAGACAGCCAGCATACAGGATTGCATGCAGCCGAGTATTCAACCACCCCTAGATTTAGCTTGTTTAGAAAATCACCTGCCTAACTGTAACTTTAAGCACCTACTTAGGTGCCACTGAGTCAAATGGTGGAGCATGTGCTTTATGGTATACGTGTGCTTCAGTGTAAAAATTTTTTCCAGTCTTAGGTAATTGGATTTTTATTGCTAAGAGCTCGGTTTGCAGAGGTCTTGAGGATCTGGACCCAATTAAAAAATCATATTGTAGGTGAAGTTCAGGCTTCTAAATCTAAGGTTGCCATCCTGAAACCCTTAGTTGGAGTCTAACCTTAGGGGCTTCTAAACTTTAGTTTGTGAGTGTAATGTTCCCACAGAGCCTGAAAGTGGTCCTCCTGTCTGTGCAGCAAAACCCCTAGTGTGGAAGGGCTAGGCAGCTGGGAAGTAAGCTGGGACAGGATCCACAGATTCCAAGTTCTGTGCCAGGGGGACTTAATCCACAAAGCATTTGTGTGGTGTGCCTAACTCATGAGAAAAGGAGTGGACTCTGCAAAACCGACCACAGTAGCTGGGTGTTTATTTAAAAGGCAGTTGTGCACAGAAGAGCTCTGCCCTTGGACACACAGTTTCTGGGTTCTGGACCATTCGTTCAGGGCATTTCCAGTTGGAGTTTCATATTTGCCCTCAGAAGATTAAATGATTGTAATCCTTCCAGAGGATACAGGAGTGTTTTAGCCCTCAGACTGTAGTCTTCTGGTGGAAAGAAGCCTCCTCTCCTCCAGCTGAAAATATGTCTCACCCAGAAAATAAGAGAGACAGCAAGGAAAGCTCCTCTAACACACCTGGAAGGAGAAAGACCTTGTCCTGACCCCATCTAGCAGAACCAGTTTTAGGGAAGGAGACTGGCCCATGTCCCTTCCATGTACATGCCCCTACTCCCTGGCTGGAGAATCCTGCTAACAGCATCACTCAAGATGGGAGACATTTGAGTCTTTTCTGCATGGCAGCACACCTGCAGCAGGAGAGGTGAAGTGGACTAGTCCAGGTACCACCATGGGTGAGCTCTGGCAGCAGGTGGTTACAGGGAGGACAAGGGATGCTCTCTGACTGGCATAAGTTAAATCATGCCAAGCTAGTAAGCAGCTGTGTGTCTTCAGGCACTGTAGTACGCTTTCTAAATCACATTCTTCTAGACACTTAGGGGCTCTGGCAAGCAGGACTCCAGCACTACTTGCATTTGAAATCTTTTCCCGTGGGAGATAAGACTGATGCTGTAAAAGGATGCTCTGGGTGGTTATTACCTTTGTGTTCCGGTCTCTCCTCCATGTGCAAGAGGCGTGTATTTTCTGGGGGAAGGAGGATTCAGAGTAATTGAAATAACAAGAGTATTCCTCATGAACTTTAGGCTAGAGAGGGGTATGAAATTCTCTGTAGTGAAAACATTATGCTCCCACCATAATCCACTAAAGCAGTCTTCATTTCCCTGGTGTAGGAACGTTCTCTTCTCTTATTGCATTTAGCTTGAAATCAGAGCTCTCAAGCTGTTTTTTGCTGGGCAGTGTTTATGCCTTGTGTTGTCATAATAAATGCCCCAGATCCATCATAAAAGCAGTTCTGTTGACATGGAGGCCGATTGGAAACTGCAGGAGAGGTGTGGGGTAGTAATGGAGATTTATTTCTTTAGCAAAGGAATTGGATTATAATCTTCTGGAGAGTTATTTTACCTTTCCCCTGCCCAGTCGAGTCAAACCAGTTACTGCCATTCATTGTATTAAATATATCAAGGCAGAGAGGAACACAGCCCTGCCAACTCTTTGGGAGTGTTGGCTCCTATTGGTAGAAGCAGGCATTTCAGATAATTTACAGTGCCTGTCCAGCAGCCCATCCTCAGGATGGCAGTTATCCAAACACACCACTCATGCATTTTTGACCTCCATCAGGATGTTACGTTTTAATGGGCTTTGTTTTACTGTAGTAGTACTTGCTTATTTCTAATCCAACTCCATAATTTCTGGGCCTTTATATGTCTTAGGGTGAAGCAGGTTATAAAATTCTTTCAAGGATATTTTTTATTGTGTTTTGTTTAAGACCAGTGGGCCTTCCTTTTTATTGTTTGTCAGACAACTACAAAAATAAATAGGTCATAATAGATAGTAACTTCTGTGTTGGCACTCAGGAATTTGTTAGTGGAAGGAACTCAGATCCTTCTGCTCTTGGGCTCCACGTGGTGAGATAGCTCTCTTTCACAGCATCAGTAAATGATTTATTGATGCACTGCTGCCTCTCAACTGGCTGTTCCTTACCATATGCCCACACTTTAATGGTCAAGGCTGGGCTTTGCTGGAGATCGTTTAGTCTGGTTCAATTGAAACGCCTGGTAATCTGCTGGTATAACCCACCTCTGCCAAAATCGTTTCTTCAGCCATTGCTGCCCCTGTCTCATCTGTGTGTCCAAATACCTGTCGCAGCTCGACCTTAGGGCTATTCGGTGTACTTCTGCTGGTGTACCCCAGTTCACTGGTTTTAGCGGTGGTGGTTTGCTTCAGCGTTTTTGCGATAAGTGCTGCGCATCCTATTGGCGCGGTGCTGCCTAAACCGCTACCTCCTGGCCTTCGTTCACCCCCTGTCAAGCATCGCTTGGCTCCCATCAGCACAGCCTGGAGAAAAGGCATGCGCGGGGCTGATGCTCGGGAGCGGGCAGGGAGCGGGCGGGCCGCGCTCTGTCCGTGGTGCTGAACCCGTCGCCCGCGGGGCTGCTCCCCGCAAGCTCTGCTGCGCCTGCGGCCTCGGCTCTGTCTCCAGGGAAGCTTCAGGTCAGCCAGCTGCCAAAGGGCTGCTGGGAACGGTTTGGGGGGAGAACTGGCCCCCTCGGTTCGCAGTGCGTTGTGGCACAGGGTATACGGTTGTGGGTAGCGCTGGCGGGGAGCCTGCGGTGTGGAAGGTGTTGGGGGGTTGTCTCCTGGGTCCTGGAGGTGATGCCATCGAGCCAGGAGGGAAGGCGAAACCCCAGGATTCACATAGCGGTGTTGCTCAGGGCTATGCCTATGAAACAAGTTTGTGGTGTTTAAGAAAATATAGAGGCTTTCAGCTTTTATGGCTTCTGGCTGGCACCTCTGACTAGCATGAAGCATTGAGAAAAAGGGAAGAAAATACATTTAGGCAAGTCTGGGAGCCTCTCCCCAACAGGTTAGAGTGTGAATTTGTAATCTAAATATTTCCACTGAATAACTACTGAGTGTCTGCATCAGGGAAGGCAGGTGCAGGAGACAGGAAGGGCAGGTCACTGCCTGCTCAAATGTGGGATGCCACCGCAATGAATGGAACTATTTGTTAAATTGGTTTGCCATGCTAAGTGCTTGCATTAATTTTTTGGCAAGTGGGGTGTGTAGTTTGAGGCATATTTGAAACCTTTGAGTTGGCTTGTGTTGTAGGGCAGAGATGATCCTGGGCAGAAAAACATATAGAAGATGTTCTGCAGCTACAAACAGGATTTTCTTCTTATCATAATCAGGGGTTTTCTCTCTAGTAGGGATTTGTGCAAAAGCTGATAATAGCAGGAACGCTGTGCAATCCAGAGAGAACTGGCGCTTACGCTGGTGTATTCTTTATTCAAGGGATTGTGTTTTGCCAGCAACTCTGAGTAAACAGCAGCTGGTTACTGCAGCAATATGGCGAAGGTGGGTAGAAGCAAGCAGACTTCCATTTTGAAGTTCAGAGATCCCTTCAATGGAGCAATGGATAAGCATGGTGGGAGAGGACGAGAAGTTCATGCCTTATAATGTTCACAGTCTTTTAACCTCATGGTTCCTGAACCCATGCACATGTACTCAAGAGTCAAAATGTCTTTTCCCACTGCTCAGTAGTAGAAGGAGCTCAGCATTGGCAGTGCCAGTCTGGGACCTCCTCTGGCAATAAATATAAACTGGCATATATTCATGAAACATGTGCAACAAGGTTCAGTTTGTTTGTTTTAATTAAATATTAAAGGATTATTTTAAGATGGTCCAAAGCATCTGGAATCTCACATGCTACTTTGTACACGTGACATCAGCACAAGTCCTTTCAGTCCTGCAGACCTTGTGCTTCTTTGCATTTCTGATTGGAATGAGCCCGGCACTCAGTTTTATTCCTTGGTATGTAAAGAGAAATAGTCAGCTCCTAATTAGGAACATAGCTGCCTTACTATCTTTCTACAGGGGATGAAGAATGGTCACTCTAAGTTCCTGTCTATCTGTGGATCTGAATTACTCTCTGAAGGTGCTTTTCTCCATCGACAAGAAAATGATCACAGTGTGAATTGGCTGCTAGCCTATATGTACCTTGAGCAAGACCTTTCAGTTGGGTAGGATGAATGTAGACCCTCTATGTCATCATTTAGGAGCTGATGTGAACAGCCTGTTCTAGAACATTGTTGAGCATCTGCACTTTCAAAAAATGGTGATGGAAACTGGGGAAAGTTCCTCAAAACTGTCATCATACACTTGTGAGAACCATCAGCTTGGCAAAAAAAAGTCAACGTGATGATGACTAGAATAAAGAATCAGCTTACAGAAAGTCCAGAACTGGACCTTTAAAGTTCCAATTTAAATAATTCCCCTTCAGACCTAATATAGCCTCAGAGTCCCTAGAGTAGATATAATGCTAGTTTCCATACTAGGGTTGGCTAATGCCCTTGGTTCTCAAGTACCTCTGTAAATTGTGCCTGCACTGGATCCATTCTCTTCTTGAGAAATAGCTGCTGCCGCCCTCTTTATAATCTCTTTCCTGTATTTCATCTGACCTTGAACCAGTCAAACCAAGATCCCTTTATTTAAGAGCATAAGGAGTCCTGTCCACAAACCTTACCAGCGTCCACAGGGGATTTTTAATGCTTTTGCGGATCATTCATAGTAACGTTACAAGGGTAACAGGCACTCGTTCTTGCCCTGCATTTCAGTATTTATAGCAGGTACTCACGTAGTTATTAAGCTGTCTAGTAGTCCTTAGTTTTTACACATCAACAGCTGAAAGGTCTGTCTGAGATCAGCTAACCTTGGATAACAGGATGGTATACACAAATCAAAATCTTGGGAAATAAGGATGGAGGTTGTAATTTTTAGTGAGTTTACTCTCCATGACAAATACTAGTTGTGGGGCTGAATGTGGAAAGGGTTTTACACAAAATTTGAAAAGCTGCCAGGAGATCTCTCTGTGTGGAAAATCCTCCTCTGCCCAGCAAATATTGTGAAATAGTTTTAGCTACTTAAGAAGCAAAATTAGCAATAAGGACTGAAACTTCTTCAGCCAGAAGTGTGAAAACATCAACCACTTTTACTCATAGGAGAGTTAATTTGGGAGCAGAGAATAATCCCGTGCTCTGTATTAAGTTACATCTTAACCCACAAGCAGTGTCTTCTGGATCTCTACAAGATGACTTGTGGAGTTCAGTATGGCTCTAAAGATGCAGATTTTAATTCATAGTTGATTATTCCACCAGCTCTGCATTTCAGAGTGACCACAATACAGGAGGTACTTAAGTGATGCATTTTCCCATTCACATGCATGTAAATAACATCACTAAATGTTGTCCTGCCTCTAGGTTCTGCAAATTCATAGTCATTGACAAATTTGTAGAAGCTAAAGCCATAAGAAAGAATTACATCACCTAACTACATCACACTTCTCATGTCATAGTAATTTTATATTTTACCCAGGTACCTTGGTATGAACAGACTGGAGAGAATTGACCTGTCCTCCCTTCAGACTGTTTGGTACTAAACAAAAAATATTCTGAAACTGGGTGGGAGGTCCAAAATCACAATCCAAACCATATGAAAACAAATATTTTTAATTGTAATCAATTATTGTATTAATTGTAATCAATAAACAAGATATTTTCAAACTGAATTCTTTGAAATAATTGTAACTGAAAAAGTAAGTTTTTTGAAACAGTGAATTTCTGTTTCAAAAAAGTCAAAGCATCATTTTAGCAATTTTGAAACTTTCTTTAGAGCAAGAAAGGTATTGAAACTCATCATTTCCTTTGAAAAAATCAGTTTTAATGATCACATTCTCAAATTAAAAAACAGACTTGATGGCCGATGAGGTCAACACTCACATATGTCATAGACCCAAGGCCAAACAGGAAGCCTCTAGAGAAACATAGCTTAAAATAAATGTGTAAGATTTTCAGATTTCCTGAAGTGCCTTTCACGGTGAATACTTGGTATTTTTGTCTCCTACTATCAATATATCTGGCAGTGTTATGACAAAACCCCTTTGTGTGGTATGCTTGGAGTAGTAAAAGTGCCATACTCTAGAGCAGGTTTTTCTCTTTGCCAGGGTGAGTAGTGGCATCCCAGCAGCAGAGCTGATGTCTGTCTGGATTCTTGTGCAAACACAGCAGAAACTTGCTTTCCTCCTCCTTGATCACCAGCAGGCACTAAGATGTGGTGGACACCAGAGGCTCAGAGGACATCAGGAGGATGTAGAAAGTCAGTGCTTGCGCCGTTGTACCAGCAGGACTGTACATATTCCAGCACAATTTTAACTATACTAGCACTGTAAAACCAGTACAAGTTTCTATAAACAAGTCATCACTCTCTAACATGGAATCCAGAGAAGTTTTGAGGGAGAGAGGCAAGGGGTGAGCATACCCGAAAGCTGTCCAGTACAGACAGAGGAGTGTATGGGGGCTGGATGAGTTTAGTTTCATTCACTGAGCACATTTACTAATTAGTTTTCATTAGTCTCTTACTAAATGAGCCTAGGCCTGGTTGGAGCTGGTCTGTGGTGCTACAAGGGGTTCATGCTTGCCGAAGGTGCTTAGAGCGATTTGTGATGGTAGCCTTGTGGGAGATAAATCTAAAATGAGGGAAAATGTTTGTATTACACAGACCTTCTAATAGTGCTGTGAATTGTGTCGCCTCGCAGTCCTGCACTGAATGCTCGGAGACAGCCACTGAAGGAGAGGTCTTTTTACGAAAAAAACCCGTGATTAAGCAGCCAATTTACCAAAAAGCCATACATAAAATACTGCCTCTCCAAAGCTAATAGTCCTGTTTGTTATGTCAGAAGCAGCTAATAATGGCCATATTTGTTTGAGTCATAAAACCTCTTTTGCTGCTGCATGATAATAGAGTGTGTTACATGTTCAATTAACCAAACTAATCAAATGTGCTGAGAAGAAATACAGTGGAAACAAAGACCTGCTCTATGTTGTTCTTTGTTGGGCATAGCAGTTGTTTTTCATGTGCTTTCCTAGTAGTCCTTTGAGCAGATTTACCAGTGATACGCTAACAAATCCTTGACCAATTAAAAAGGCAGGCTTGTTGCTCAAAGAAGTAAGAAAGGCTCCCCTAGGACAACTTACAACCATATTCACCCTACCCTGTCACTGTGAGGTACAATGCAGAAGACCAACTTATCTCCTTCTTGGCAGTGTATTGACCTTGTGTACAGAGAAATTAAGCAAGTCAAATCAAGCAAGAGCTAATCCCAAAGCTTGGGTTGGGAGTGGGGGAGAGGTAATGTCCAAGCACAATGGCATGAGAAAAACTCACCAGGAGATGAGTATGGTGCTTAGATCCTCTGCATCCAAATGCATCAACTTGTAGCCTTATTCATCCTATTGAATCCTTGGCCTGTTTCTGGCTGAAGGAGGTCCATCAACAGATGGGCTCCCCAGGACTTGCCCAGAGCCCAGGGTGTTTCCACCAAGGCAGTCTCAGCCTGAGTCAGTGGACCATGGCACCTGCAAAGCCAGGCACTGCAGACTCTGGGAAGCAGGAGAGATAAGATGATAGACACAGCCTGAACTAGCTCTCTGGTGTGTAGCAGCTCTGAGATAGTCTTTAAGGCGAAATACGCTGATTTTCTGTGTGCAAGCTGATCAGCTTTATCAGGGTGACACAGGCCTGGTGAGTACCGGTTCCACAGATAACAATCTCAGCCCTAGAAAAGAGGCCACGCCGTGTTGAGGGAGGCAAGATCACATTTTTGCAGATTATCTTGTAATGAAGTGACCAGCTCTCTGTGCTGGGAAGTGAATCGGTCCAGTAAAGAGTCTTGTGCAGGTCTATGAAAGCACAGCTTTGCTTCTCCTGCATTTGAACATCTAAGGGATCTCCAGAGTTGACTGAGATAGGAGATCTGATTGTTGGTAGGCTTATATTTGTTATGCAGAGAGAAATTTTATGGGTCTGCAAATAGAAAAAGGTTTAAAATCACCGCTCTAGATCAAAACTGCTTCTCAAGAAGTTGCTTTTTCCTGCCACTAAGTGGCTCCAGATGTTGAAATATTCAACAAAATTGCTTTTCTCCTTTTTTTTTTGACACACTGAGTTTCACTCAGTCAATCTGTAGGAAAGAAATCCCAGTGCTTTCCCCCCACTGAAAACCACCCAATTGCAACATTAAATATTAACTGAGAGAAGAGCTCGATTTGTAGCTTCAGTCTATTTTGATTTTTTTAATTGCTTTCTTTTTCCTAAAACATGAGTTTCCTCTACACACGAGGGACAAGGAAGTTTCTCTGTGTTTTGGGCATGGTAAGAGGGGTTGCTGTGCTTTGGGAAGTGGAGCTCCAGTTCTTTATTTACTTGCAGTGAGGGACAAGGCTCATTGAAATGCTGGTGGCCTACACGAATGCCCCAACTTCTGTCTTTACTCCATCCCACTGTGTCCTCTTTCTGGTGCTGTACTTCTTCCCTATTTCTTTGGTCCAGGGAGAGATGGAGGGTGATAGTATCCAGCTGGGAGTCTAAGATGGCTGTTGGGTGTCAGACACGGGACAAAGGCTGGTTGAGTTCCCCCCCCCCCGCCGTGCAAATTCATGTACAGTGGGGAGAACAGATGGTCACCATGCAGAAATGCTGCTTCCTCTCTAGGGCGCTGGGAAGTGCAGTCAGCACAGCTGTAATGAGGATTATTTGTGCCTGGATGGCTGCATCCTTCTTTTCTGTTTGGAAGTAGATCAAAACTACGTAAAACCCTGAAATAACATTCATACATGTACATAAATATGTATTAGATATGGATATGTTCCTCTGGGTCCTCTGAAAAGTCCTACTTGGTCAGTGCTTGAAAACCTTTTTACTACAAAATATCCCTCCAAAAGTCAGATGTTTCATTCCTGCTCCACTGAAGCACAACTCTCCCAGCTGCCACCAAGTGCGTTTTATTTCATTTCTCCTCCCCCCAGAATAAAGCTGCACTGAAAGCACCACTTCCATGAAACATTTCTTTTGTCAACAACTGGTATTTTTCCCTTTATTTGGGAAATTTGCCCCTAGGTCTGTTCTCAATAGCTCCAGCTTCTTGTTTTGCTGTCCAATGGACAGAGATGTTTTGGGGCCTTGGCTGTGGGGTCCCGCTACTCTCCATCCACTTCTGCACAGGCAGGTTTTACACTATTGCCTGTCTAGCACCCTGCAGTGATTTGGGAAGAATAGGCTCCAATACACTGCTATGGTCTACAGGCAAAGCCCCCATGGAATGCACATAGATCTGGAAGACAGAGATGCACAGCTGTCCCAAAGCCTTTTTGCAGATGATCTTCCTCCTCTAGCACCCCACCTGGCTTTGGAATCCAAACAGCCTGTCCCCAGTTGCATTGGGTTTGGTTCATTGTGGTGGGTGTCAGAGCTGGAAAGTGCTCTCTTGTGCCCCAAGAGCTCTTGCCCTTTGCAACCATGGCAAGATGAACACAATACAGAGGGGAGGAGGCAGAAAGGAAGGGGAGTTCCTGGTATTAAATATTTAGCAGCCAAGCCCTTGTGTTTTTCCATAGAGCAGAAGATCTTTTCATTTGTTCTGTTTGACTGTTTGTGCCTTTAGTATCTGCCAGGTTCTCTGGAGAACAGCATTAAATGTGTTGCCTGGGGCAAGCTTTGATGGACAAATCTTTCCTTCTCTTTTTCTCTGTGCCATTAGAAAGGCCCAAATCTGTGTATCTGCATGTAAGGCAAGCCTACCCAAAACTTAGAGTGATGAATCAGACCATCACGGTGTGAATGTGCACATTTGTTGGACCTTGTAACCTCAGTCAGAACCATTCAGACAAAGCTGGTGAGTCACAGCTGAAGGACAGAGCTGCTGAAGTTGGAGAGCTGTCAGATTGGTGTGGCTGGGATGGATGGACATGGAGCATCCTGACCACAGGAAGAGCCCATGGGTTTCTCTGCCCTGGTCTATCTGTCCTGCAGACCCAGAGGCTGTGTGCAAGCTGGGGGCTGCAGGCAGCTGGGAATTGATTCTTGATGAAGCATTTAAAGGGCTGTGTCTGTATGTTCATTCCTGGGGCTACTACTAGGGCAGGATGAGGTCTCTGTGCCAGGGCAACTGATACTCGTGCTTAGAAGAGGAGGGCAGAAGACTGCAGCTTTGGTGGTCCATGAAACTTCGACCTGGGTCGAAGCCCAGCTGGGTCTAATCTGCACCAGCTGCCATGGAGCAAAAAGAGCCTTTGAAGGCCAGCACAGGTAGTCCACTGCACCCAGCAGATGTCTTAGTCCTCTTTTTCTGAGAAGCTTTGAGCCATTTGAGGTCCCAAGTGAGTCTTCCCTTATGAAGTGGGACAAGTCCTACTTCTCCTTGAAACCTGGAGAAAATACACCACGGGATGTGGAGTGGAAGCAGGATCAGCCTTGATTTTTCTGAGCTAGACAGATCAAGCAGCTCGGGCCAAATTGTGTTTCTCCCCAGTAAACTCCAGCCTCTGGAGCCCTGTGTCCCAAGTCATCAGTTCAGTGCAGTCATTGGGTTGCTTGAGTATGTTTCTGCTATGAGGGATTTGAACCAGTCAGGGAAATATAAGTTATTCTTTTGTGAGTCTTCTCTTTCAATACAGGAAACCAGAGGGATGGATGGGGAATTCAATTTAGAAAAAAAAAAAATTACAAAAAATGTTTAATTTTAGGTGTTAAGCAATAGCAGTAACTTCAAAACATTTGCAGAGAAGTTATTATTCAGCTGAAAATATGTTTTCCTCAATCACAAATACTTTATGTAATTTCAGCTAGCTCTCCCTCTGAGGCAGAAAAGAAACCAGGGGAAATAATGTTTTCCAGCTGGTATAATTGTTGTTATTGTTTATTCTGCACTTTCCCAACTCCCATGAGAATAGCCGACAAGCTCTAAGGCTGGATGTTCTTCTACACCTTCTAAGTCTATGGCCCAGGTGTGGAATGGGGCTGGCAGCAAGATGAGAAGCTGCTTGGATTAGAGCAGCCACCGACCCTTTACCATTGCCTGTGCCAGCTGCCTACCTGTGGCACCAAAATGGCAAAGGTACTGTGTGCTTTCCTGTTCCTCATGCTGAAAGAGGATTTAGAAAAGATGGAGAAAATACAGAGAAGGAAGTATAGCCTAATCTTCCAATTTAAGATGAGACTGTAGTTGTCAAGGAGCATAGAGTGAAGTATTGTGTTGTTCTTTCAATTTACTGTCTAGTGGTGAAATCATCAGTCAGCAGGTTTAAAGAAAATAAGGAAACAATTCTTCTTCCCTGTGCAACGGAACAGTGGAACTCCCAGATGCTGGATCTTGTGGAGGCCAAAACTAAAAAGGAGTGAAAAAGAAAGTGACAAATTCATGAGAGACAACTCAGTCAGGAGCTGCTAATGCCCAGGAGTTCCAATGCTGTGGTCTAGTTCAGGTGCAAGTCCCAAACTACCAGATGCTACACATATCTTGCCTTACACTTGCTTTGTTTCTTATACATTTTCCTCAGGTAACTCCTAAGGATCATTGTAGGAAACACGATCACAGGGGAGTGCATTTGTGTTCTTCCCTCGAATGGCAATTTCCGCATTGTTTAATGGAAATCATGCTCTGGGTTAAATCCCAGATTTTGGGAAAGCATTTCTAAACCTCTTCCAGCTATGCCTTATCTGACAATAACTTGATGAAGTCAAGAAGTTTATCTGCACAAAAGAGCTTAGAAAAATCCTATATTCACATAGGGTCTTTCTCCCCTTGGGGAATTCAGGAATTTCTACTCTGAAAACAGTATTACCACATCCTTGGTCCAGACTTTAATCACAGCTCCCTGCAGATCCTGAGCTGGAATCAGCCTATGATGAATGTGACGCTGCCATGTAATTTTTGAAGTGTGTGCATTGCTGTGATGTTCCTTATACGAATATATGGAGTTATTCAACTGGAAAACACATAGGAAAGTAAAAACTGTGGCTCTGGATGAAATGCTTGACACCAAACTCTCAAGGGTTCTTCGAGGATTAGGGCAGAGGCACTGGCACAGAGTCTAAAGCCCTAATAAGCCCTTTTCTTTTTTTTTCTCTCTCCCCCCCAGCCCCCCTTGAGATTAAAAAAAGGCAAAATAAATCCACAAACTAACCTTAAGAAGTAAGAAAACAAAAGAATTTTTGACTGGGTAAAAAAGTGTGTGTTTGTGCCAAGCCCTCTCCCAGGGTGATCACTGCAGGGCGGTTCAGGCTGAGATATGTTTGGAGATGCTAAAGCTGGTCCATTACTGCAGGATGGTGAGTGATCCTTTAGGTAGAAGAGACATACATAGAAGGTGCATTTTGTTCCTCTTGCTTAAATCTAAGCATCCCCTGGTGTAAAGCTAGCTTGTCAGCTGTTTACCACTAGCTGCAAGCTCATGAAGGGAAAAGCCATGGGGCTGGCTTGACTGGCCATCAGCTCATGAGTTTCTGTTGGCCCCATCTGGCCGGGAAAAGCCATGCAGTTCTGCCTTGGGAGAGGAAAGGGGTGAGACATGGTCTTTTAGGAGGTGCGCACAGGAAAAGGATGAAATTGGGGCTTTCTCCATCCAATTTATGTCCCAGCCTTGTGGCCACTCACACCTAACCTCCCCTCAGTTGGAGCAGGAGGAAAGTTTTCCACCAGCTGCAGTCCTCTCTTGCTGAATGCTCTCTCCAAGGCAGCAGCCTCTGTGCTGGGGATGGATGTGTGCTCTTACAGGACAGGGTGGCAGATACGACGTGCATTTTGTGCTGAGCAGATGTCAGATGTGCCTGGGATTTACGGAGAGAGGACCATGCAGTTGGTGAAAGGGGGCTGACATGTGGCAGCTAAGAAAGGTTAAATGAGGACTCTTGCATTGAGGTTCCCCTTCCTTGCAGAGCCCTTTGTGCATAGGTGTTACCTTTAAGCAAACAACGACTGCTGTTTTGTTAGTGGTATGTGTGGATAGATCTATAGCAGTTTTGTGCCTTTTAACAGTTAAAGAAAAAAGAAGGAAACATTAAAGCTTCTTTTCCCACCTTGAAACCTGAACAAACCTGCCTACTCTGAACTGAAAAGGCGTGCATCACTAATACGTAAGGGGAAAAGGCTTGCTGTTTCTGTTTGACTTTTTGCCTGCAGAACTGGGAATTGATCTCGTGCCATTAAAAGCAGGGAGTTTGCCCATTCACTTCAGCAGGAGCTGGTTCAGGCCCTGAACCTCATGATGTGAGGGAGTGGATGCAAGAGTTTTGCTCTTACAAAAACATCTTTGCTCTGACCTCTTTAGTGGGAGTCTGGGTACAGGGGAATTAGTAACACAGGGTTTGCAACACTTGGACTGAATAACCTGTCCTTTTTGCTCAAGCTTTCCTTATAGCTACAATCTTCTTTATAGAGTCTTTTAGGGTACCTGGATAGACTTTGCTAGATTCTTGTTGCCTATTAAAAGAATGGACAAAACCCCACCAAGGTATTAGTGAAATGTTAGTTTGAATACCTCAAACTTATTTAGGTATTTATTTAAAAAATATTCCTCAAAACATAGATGTGACCAGAGTCCCTAGATGTAAAAGTGATCCCCCTGGGCTTCTAGGGAAGAAAATAACAGTGGGCTTTGCAAGGTTTCTGACCCAGGAAGCTGCCAGTGCGAAAGCTCCTGGGTTGTTTTCCCAGTGCTGTAGGAGTGATCTTGATGGAGACATTTAATCTCTGTGATCTCCCCTGGGTGGGAACAGCACGTTCTTCCTCCCCCAGAGTGGGGAACTAAGGTTAGAGATTGGTTCATAAGGAGGCAACGCTCTCCAGAACTTAAGCATTGCTGTTCTGCCCTCCTTTTCTGGCTTTAAAGTCAGCTTTCTGCCGAATGACACATTGGTAGGGGGAAAGGTCGGTGGAGGGGCATTTAGCCAGCTGTCACTGGGTTCAGGCCCTGCCCTCCCTCTCACTGCAGCGCTGCTGGACTGTGTCCCCCCCCCTCCAAGGGTGAACCCCCCCAAAAGCCTGTCCTAAGATAGGCACAACTTTGCCTGCCAGCCAGGGAGCGGCCCCATCCCCGGGATCAGCCAGCGAGCAGGGCTGAAAAACCTGAAAAGATTTAAAAAAAAAAAAAAAAAAAATTAAAGCTGGGGGGGTGGCTAGGGGAAGGGATGGGGGGAGCAGCCGGCGGGAGCCGGCGGCCCCTCCCCGGCAGAGGGCACTCGGAGCCCGGCCCAGCGCCCGCGGAGCCCCGGGAGGAGGGGGGAAACCTTCGCATCGCCTCATGAACTCGGTGAGCCCCCTCCGAAGGAGATAGCAAACCGCAAGGGCGCGGGAGAAGGGTGAATTGCCCGCAGAAAGACTCGGGGAATGTTGTTTTAAGGACGGCGAAGCTGAATGGGAATGCAAGCAGCGGCTGCAGTTTTCGAGTGAGCCCTTCCACCCAACGATTTGCCTTGCCTTTCTTTTTTCTTTTTTCTTTTTTCTTTTTTCTTTTTTCTTTTTTCTTTTTTCTTTTTTCTTTTTTCTTTTTTCTTTTTTCTTTTTTCTTTTTTCTTTTTTTCTTTTTTTAATTTTTTTTTTTTTTTTAAATACTCAGGGGTGCCAGTCTAAAATGCCCAGCTGGTTATCCTCAGAAGGGAGAATGTTTATGCAAAATTCATCCTGATATACTCAGCTATCGCAATCAGGCTGAACTCAATTCTTTGTAGTGTTTGCTACTTCCTGGCTAACTTCATCCAGGGAAGGGTACCCCTGCAATTCTGTGCTCTCGAAAGCAGAGCACAGACCTGAGGCAACAACTAACAACATCCCACAATAAGAAATATGTTGTCACCAAGTGTTTTAAGCCATGCAAAGGGGTTGGCTTAGATTTACCTATTTGAAAGAAAAAGCTGCCGCTTGTTTGTTAGTTTTTATGCCAGCTTTCCGCCCCTAGCCTCTCTCTCTCCATATTCTAGCTGCTCAGTTTGTGTGGTTTTGGCAATAAAATCCAGTTCCACTCCATCTGGAGCCTTACATCTCCCAATTCCCTCTTTATTCCAGATGCAGAGAGCGTGGTAGTTGCAACTAATGTGTGAGGAGTTGGGATATTTTTTCTTTTTGAGGGGTGGAAAATCACTGATGACTCCTGGGCAGCCAACCACTGCTCCTAACTCCTGAGCATCCTCTGTGCTTCCTTCCAGCAGGAGCCAGGAAAGCCCACAGCCATGCTACATGCACCAGGATCCCTCAGCTTCTTCCAGCACCTCAACCTGGGATGCTGGATACTCTCTATGCTTCTTCCATCAACTGTCCTGTAGGCTTAGGGTAAAAGCTAGCATGACCTAAACTGGGCCTGGGGATGGGGGAGGAGGGAAGCTCCCCTTCCCCTGTACCAGTTTGCCCGATGGCTGAAGCCCTGTGCAGTGGCTGGTCCCCAGCAGGCAACACAGAGGTATTTGGAATCTGGAGGATATTTCCTATTAGATTTGTTTAATAGTTTTGAGGTCGGTTAAATATGGAGTGACAAATTAATTCCAACTTAACTACTTCCCTCTTGGTCTTCCTGCCTCTTGCAACTCCCCTGTTGCCCCGTTAAGCGAGACCAGCTGGCGGGATCAGGTTGGTTTGGCAGCTGCGATGGGTTTGTGCACTGAACCCCCCTGGCGGGTCTGTTCTCCTCTGGCTGTTGGTTCTGCACATGCCCATGTGCCGTCTTCCCGAGGAGAAGGGGCAGAAGGAAAAATTTGTCTACTCAGAGCTGGAGGCAATGGCTGTTGGCATCAGGGTTTACACCAAAGCCCCTCTGAAAGGGTTAATACATAGGGGTTTGTCAAAGGGTTGTTATAGAGACCAGCAAGTCACTAGCTGCTGGTACCCACCTGTAACCTCCCAGTGGGTACCCTTACCCCTGCACAGCCCACTCCAGGGTACACTTGCCATCAGCCCTTAACCCTCTGGAAACTGGGTATTACCCAAAGTGCACTGTGTGGGTGTCCCCACTCCCTGCAGCACCTGCGGTCCCTTTGCTTGTGAATCACAGCCAAGAGTAGGGAGGTTCATGGTCCTGGAAACGGGTAGACCCTCAGGCCCACCTTGGGCAGGACAGGAGTGGAACGTGGGAAGGGGCACCAGGGAGTCCCTGGGCAGATACCCACTCTCCAAACTGACACTGCAAACTCTCCCTCCTGAGTATACCTCTCCCAAGAGGATATTCGTGTTACCTACCTAGAGGTATAAAATTCAGGTTTTCTAAGTCCATGCGCTTCATATGTAGCCAGAGATAGAGGTGCCTTTAGCTTTTCAGTAGCTGTAAGAGGAGCTGAAAATCTGAATGCAACCTCATGCTTGGAGATGCTTCTTTGGCCTGATGATGAACCCTGGAGCACTGTAGTCGCAGCTCCGTATGGAGGTGTGTGCATGTGCGTCTTGTGGTTTTGTGTGCGCTGTGGTGAGGCATGACAAGAACAGGTTTTATTTCTCTTATGACAACCTGTCTTTCCATGGTTTTGTGCTGATGCTGCTCGCTTGGCTTCCCGAATGGACTGGAGGGAGGGGACCAGATGGGTTGGTCTCCATGAAGGTAGCTTGATCACTTGGACACGCACAGAGCAGCTGGGACATGAGCTCTTGGTGCAACAGTGGGAACTACTGAAACTTTATTTAGCTATTTTAGGTTTCAATGTTCTTTTTTTTTTTTTTTTTTTGAGAGCAGACTGTGTGTGAGACACACACAACTTAGGAGGGGTGGGACAAAGCATCAGTACTGATTCCCCAGATGGTGCCATTTTCTCTGACTGGAAGGGTTGAAGCACCAAACTACAGAAACAAGCTAAGGCAGATAAGCAGTAGCAGTGGTTTGCATCGGTCTCTTACTGGCTATGCCCACTGTAGGACGCACATCCTGAGGTTGGACTCCAGAGCTGTAGGAATTTCTGTCTAAAGGCCAGTCTTGGCTATTCATCTGGCTTCTTTCAAAGGCAGTGGAGAAAGCGCATGAGGGTGACTCATTCTGTCCATCTTAGACATCATCCTCCTGTTTTAACAGTGGTACGTAGGTTGTCAGTGAACTCAAGTGAAGAAGGTGAGATCTGTGGTGTCTGAACACTCAACAGACCCATTTCATGGGTGTCAACGTTTAACTTCTGAGTCTTGGATCCCTTAAAAAGATTTAATCCTCCTGCTTCCCTGGAGGAGGACAGCTGGCAGGGAGCTTCCTCTTCCAGTGGTGGGGGGGAGGTTGCTGCAGGGGGAAAGCCTGTGCCCTTTCACTGCCTCTCAACACTGGGCTTGATGAAATCCTACAGACACCAGGAAATATCAAGTGCATTGCTTTCACCTCAGGGAGGGGGTTTTGGCATTCATGTGCACATGGTGGTTCAGCAAGTGCTGCTTAACACAGTCCTGCTTAATGGTCCTTCCTTCAACAGATGTGCTACTTTCTATTTCCCAAGCCCTTTGCTTCAGCTGTTTGCTTTTCCATAATGTAACACACGGCATTTCTTACCTGCTGTCATCCTGCTGATCATCTTATTAACTTAGCAGCAAAAAGCAAGGACCAAATCTTCAGCAAGAACAAATCGGACTAGCCTTATATCCTCTGTGAATCTGGATTCCTTCTTTTTATTAAAACAACAACAACAAAATCAACAACAAAGATTGCATCTTTTCTGCAGTTAAGTTAATTATTTGTGGTCTGGATCTGGCAATATGAGAGGAAATTTGCCTAGTCCTGATGATTGGATATTATTAGCAGCACATGAGGTCCATCTTCTGTTTGCTGGGGCTCATGATTATTTTTATTTAGCACTGTCTTTCTTGGACAGACATGTTGTGGGAGCTTACATTAATATTTTGGCTTTCTGACTGTGCAGTCCATTCTCCTCCACACACTGGAGGCAAAGTTTTGCAGTTTCAGTTGACTGGACTTTGCACAGACTTCTTCAAAGCTTTCTCTGCAGATGCCTTAACGGTTTTTTGAGTTCCTCTTGGAGTTTTGTGCTGGGATAAATATGAGAGGGCTTGTCCTCAGATGGTGCAGGCTGGCCTAGCGCCACTGGCTGTGGGAGAACTAAGCCATTTTGCTCAAGCAGAAGATCTGCTGCTCAAACTTCAAAAGGCCACCCACATGCACTTGCTGAGCTAGAGGTCTAAATGAGCAAAAGCCAGAGTTTTTCACATAGTTTTCACTCTGAGCCATAAAATGACCCGTATTTATTGGAAATCCTCTAGAAGTCCTTGAGCCACAGTGCTCAGGGAGCGCATTTCATGTTTGTAATGGAAGAAAATATCAGGCCAAGTTTCATCTTCCTCTTCACTTGAATGAATACTGGTTCGATTGTAAAAAGGTTTTGTAACTCAAAGTAGAAATTAGTGCTTCAGGGAGGGCATTTTGTTTCTTTCTGCTACTTCTAATAAGGAGAGCTGTTCGTAATCAAAGACCCAAGAGCATTACTAAGTGCACTGGATATTGGCTCTGTGGCAAATGTGATAGTAACAGTTATAAGCTCAGCTCCTCATTGTGGGGACTGGGTGGAGATCATTGCTAGAAAGCCAGGAGGTCACTGCTGGAGAGACTTGTGGCAGTGCTGCGACCTAAAGCTCTGAAAAGTAATCTTTGTTGCCATCTGTCTGCCAACCTTCAAAGGAAGTTTGTTTCTCAGGGAAAGGGTGTCTTCATTTCCAGGCTGCTAACAATGTCCCACCTTCAATCCACCTTTCTAAGGGCTGCTTGCTTAGTGCGTGACATTGCAGTGAGGCTTAGGATAGGAAAATTATGCCCAAAAATGCCCTACCCTGTCCGCTTACGATGAAGAGAGAGAAGGCTTGGTAGCTCTCAGAGACATGTGCATGGTAGCATCTATGTTTGGTTACTGAAGGCTTACTTTGCATGTTTTATAAAACTCCCTGGGGACTGGGAAGAGCCATTGCTTTTGAAACACCCAGCCACCAAAAGCAGTCTGGCAGGTCACCAGGAGTGTAGCATCCAGGCTGCTGCTTGGCTCTAAGTGACACTAAAGTGGCCTGTCTCTGCCAGCTTCATGGGGCAGCTTTGGCAGGAAAATGAGCAAGAGTTCCTGCAACTGGTATGTGAATGTGGGTGTATTGGGTTTGCGTGGGAAGGTTTTGGTAGCGGGGGCATTACAGGGGTGGCTTCTGTGAGAAGCTGCTGGAAACTTCCCCTGTGTCTGACAGAGCCAATACCAGCCGGCTCTAAGATGGACCCGCTGCCGGCCAAGGCCGAGCCAATCAGCGATAATGGTAGCGCCTCTGTGATAACATATTTAAGAGGGAAAAAAAGTTGCAGGACAGACAGAAATGGCAGCCAGAGAGAGGAGTGAGAACATGTAAGAGAAACAACCCTGCAGACCCCCAGGTCAGTGAAGAAGGAGGGGAGGAGGGTGCTCCAGGCAAGGGAGCAGAGATTCCCCTGCAGCCCGTGGTGAGACCCTGGTGAGGCAGGCTGTCCCCCTGCAGCCCAGGGAGGTCCACGGTGGAGCAGATCTCCACCTGCAGCCTGGGGAGGACCCCACGCCGGAGCACGTGGGTGCCCAAAGGAGGCTGTGACCCTGTGGGAAGCCCGCACTGGAGCAGGCTCCTTGCAGATCTGTGGAGACAGGAGCCCATGCTGGAGCAGGTTTTCTGGCAGGACTTGTGACCCCGCGGGGGACCCACGCTGGAGCAGTGTGCTCCTGAAGGACCGCACACTGCAGAAGGGACGCATGCTGGAGCAGTTCGTGAAGAACTGCAGCCCGTGGGAAGGACCCACATTGGAGAAGTTAGTGAAGGACTGTCTCCTATGGGAGGGACCCCACGCTGGAGCAGGGGAAGAATGTGATGAGTCCTGCCCCTGAGGAGGATGAAGTGGAAAAGATAATGTGTGATGAACTGACCGTAAACCCCATTCCCCATCCCCCTGTGCCACTCTTGGGGGGTAGGTAGAGAATCCAGGAGTGAAGTTGTGCCCAGGAAGAAGGGAGGGGGGAGGGAAGGTGTTTTGAGATTTGGTTTTATTTCTCATTAGCCTACTCTGGTTAATTGGTAATAAATTGAGTTAATTTCCCCAAGTTGAGTCTGTTTTGCCCGTGACGGTAATTGGTGAGTGATCTCTCCTGTCCTTATCTTGACCCACAAGCCCTTTGTTATATTTTCTCTCCCCTGTCCAACTGAGGAGGGGGAGTGATAGAATGGCTTTGGTGGGCACCTGGCATCCAGCCAGGGTCAACCCACCACAGTGGGCTACTGCTTGTGGTCAGATTGCTCCCTCAGCTTGCTCTATATATACAAGAGGTAGAGGTAAGGAAAGGAAGACTTACAACCCTCAAAGCCAGATCACTGCATTAAGAGTTGTCACAGAGCTTTTCTGAGTCAGTAGAGCTGTGGTATTTGTCACAATTTAGGGTCTGGTCATACATACGTGGGTCTTACCCAGTGCCACAGAAGTTAGGCCACCTGAGTTGACAGCCCTTATGTCTGGATGAACGCAGAAAGCTGAGCAGACATCTCAAAACAATCCAGGAATCAGCATGATTGTATGACACATGGCATTGAAGAGATGATGCTCCTGGGGAAAAAAATAGTGCTGCAGTACTTTTTTAAGGTCAGTGACTTGCACTTTGCAGGAAGGAGTGCTAGAAAGAAGTGCCTTGCACATGTGCAAGATCAACCTTGAAATCATTTCAGCTATAGGGAATTAAAGGCCATTTGAGTGTGATTTTCTAGGGAATCACAGGAAAGTGCTAGCTATGACCTTCATACGACCTTCTTGAAGGTACCTAACAGACAAGACAGTATTTATTTGTTAGCAATGTTGCTGATTTACAAAGATTACCACACATTAATAAAATATTTTTCCTCTCTCAACTGCAAAATGTTCCCACATCACCCCCATTCCTGGGTTGTGGAGGGATATTTATCATGTTCAAAGCACAGTGGAAGATAAAGACACCTCCTGTTAGTGAAAGGAGATTGTGTTTCAGGGCTGTGCCACTTCTTGCATCTCTGAGCAGTACAAAAAGGTACACCTGGGCCTTGAGAGACACACTTGGGACAAAGGGACTGCTAATTCAGTCCAGTAATGCGTAAAGCAGGTGTCCCCCCTTCCCCTGGGTGCCTTCTCATCGAGCCAGACAGGCGTTGCAAAGCCACCAGAGCCAAATTTAGGTTCCCTGGGACATCCCAAGCTGTGTTGCTGTCACTAGGTGTGGAGTGTTGCTAACCGTGTGACAACAGAGGATGAAAGTGGAGCTTGCCCTCAGTGAGGCACAATCCTACAAATTTTTCCCCTGCAGGAAATCCAATATATTTTATCCTGTTTGTCAACACGGTTCATTCTGAGAGAGCCCGGAGTCTGTGGCCAGCAATTAATGCCACTTAAAAGCTTTTCAGTGGGATAATTGCCTGTTGTTCTGCAGGCATCACTCTCATTCAGATGCTAATGGCTGTCAGGAGCAGTGGCCATTCCCACATTGGGGGCCAGGTATGCCCCGCTCCCTTCGCCTTGGGAAGACGCTTAATGGGTCTATTGTCCCTGAACAAGAGCAGTAGGGAAACCCCCCTGTCCCTGAGGAAGCCCTGGAAATAATCCTCATCAGTCTGTGTCACTTTGGCACAAAAGGCAATAGGGTGGACAAAAAAAGGAAGGGGGCATCCCGCACACAGGGGGTGGAAGTCAAGGTGTCCCCGGTTGGGGCACTTCCAAGAGAGCTGTGCCAGGCTCCCGGGTTCATAAGCAAAGACTTACTGCAGCGCTGGGAAAACCCAGGGGATTTTTCCAGCCATTCTCAGATTTCAGGTTTTCAACCTTTGCTTGCTCCGCTGGGTTTTGGTCATATTCACCATGCCCTCACCGTGACTTTCTCATGCGCTCTTTGCCAGGTGTTGGCCAACCTGGCAGCACACACGCTGTCTTGCAGATGGTGTGGCCCCTGCCATGAATCCTTTGATTGCAGACCTGGGTTGAGAGGTCCCTGCACTCAGTTCTTGCCAAAGGCTGCTGCTTTTTCAGTTGGGCAGATGGGGCTGGTTGTGGTTGTTCAAGGTATGGTTACCTTTTTTGGAGGTCAGGTTTACAAGGACAGAGTAAAAGTCCTCTCTAGGTAGGACCCCACCATGGAGCGGTTGATGTCTGTGGATAGGTTTAGTTTTGGCAGATTCAGCATCACACTTTACATGCCCAAACATCTGTGCACTCGGCTGTCCTCTGGGAGTGGTCTCCTCACAGGATACAAAACCTTATTTCTTCTTCTCAGTCCACTCTCATTTTTCTTGTTACTTTATTTTCCCATTGAGCTTGGGCTGAAGCTATCATTTGTGATGGAGACTAGAGTTCATGTGGATATGTTAAAACTTATCCTGCTTCTTTTGGGGATCTCTAGGTATCTGGTCTTCCTAGACACCATGCACTATGGTAGGCTGGCCATGATGAAGCCATGTTGGTTGGAGATTGTCCCAAGAGATGCACCTCTGGGTTAATCATCCAACTTAATGAAACCCTGGTTTGCAAACTCTGGATGAACAACCTAACCAAACGCCCCTTCCCTCTGCAAACGAGGGTGCTAGGTCAGTGAGAAGAAAAGATATTTTCTGGGGGAACACATGCTCCTCTGTATGAATCAGTGAGGAAGAGGGGAGGGGGGGATCATTTAGCAGCCAGGGGCATCTCTGAAGTCCCTTTATGAGGGTTTTGTTTTTGAAGCACTGGGAACGATGGCCTCCCCTCCCCAGCTGGCTGCCTCCTTTGGGGGCCCCATTTGTGGAGCCCTCCCAGGGGGCACCACAGGCTGTCAAACCCCCAGCCCCTTTGTGTTGCTTTTCCAGTTGGATTTCATGTGAGTTTGTCGGGGGCCACAGGGCTCCCCTCGCCCCAGCAGCCCCGCTCCCACCCTGCGGCTACGGGCCACTTCTGCGGTGGAGGCAACCCAAGAAAGGACTGTGCCACTTCCATGGAAACAAAAGCCTGTTTTCAAACAGTGCTAAGAGAAACTGTTTCTATCTTAGGCCTTTAATGACCTGAACTGTCCATCTTTTGGAGAAAAGCAACAATAAAAAGGCACTTTGCTGTGCTGCTGCTGCCGCCGCTTTCTAACTATGATTATTTTTTGCCAAGAGAGCTCGGCATCCATCCTTATTTATGATGCATATTAAAAAAAAAGAGTTTTATTTGCCCCCTCCAGCAAATCTTGCTGCTAGGAATAGGCAGGCACGTTTGCAGCAGCAGTTCGTATTTTCCCTGGGAGAGGAGTCCTGTGCCCTGCGTATTTCAGTGTTGAATAAATAGTCCTTCATGTTGTATGCGGTGGCTCCGGGCACCCCGCTGAGATCATGTCCTTAATACAAACAATACGACACATTTATTCTAAGCTGACCGCGCTGACCCCCAAAAGTTTGTTCCCTCCGCTGGGACTCCTCGGCCTTTTCATTCAGCTGAATGGCCAGCACAAAGACCTTGTCGCATCTACAGTCCCTTCCTAAACAAAACTCGGGGAGGAAGGGGGAAGGAGTGTCGAGGGGTGGGGGGGTTGGGAGAGGAAGAAATAGGCAAACCTTGACCCCTCCACCTAAAATAAAGTGGAGGAATTTGCATTTTAAACCTTAAGATGCTCATCCTGGTCTCCCTGCCTCTCCTCCGGCCGGCAGTTTGACTCCCCTTTTGCAAACACCCTGAGAAGCTCCGGGCTTGCAGCATCCCAGCGGGGCCGCTGTCCCGGCGCTGGGCAGCATCCCCTGCTGCGAAGAAAGGCTCCTCTCTGCTCTCCTTTGCATTCCTATTTTTCCATAGATTAGAAAAAGAGAGAAAGAGCGCTACTTAATAAGGAAATAGATGTTCTCTCTCCCTTCCCCCATGCCCGGTCCCTGTCGATTTTTGGAGGCAGGCGTGCGCTGGGGAGCTGGTCTGGGTTTGTGACTCTTTCCCATGGCCCCGGCTCCTCTCTCGGAGGTCACTGCTCGCTGTGTCGGGGACAGACAGCTGTTTGCGACAAATACCCTCAACTGCTGGAGTTTACAGTCAGCAGTTTTCAGGCAAACACTGAAATTGGTGTTGATTTACTGTGATACCGTGTGAGAAACGCCAAGGCTGGTGCTACTTCATATCAGTTTCCACTTCATTCAGGGAGAGACCTGCTTTGGGGGCAAACTCTCGTTAGATGTGATGCAAGGTGTATTTGTATGTCTATTGGACTTCCTTTCTAAAGTGTTAATTTTAGTTGGGAACCTGCCTGGCCACTGAAAGATTATAATGTCTTTTCACTGGAGTTGGAGCTGTGCTCCCAGCTCCTCTCTTTTCTCATCCCAAACTTGGGCTATCTCAGAGGTAGCACAGTGCAGCTTTAGCAGAGTTGTACTTCCAGTTGCACCATGGTATTGAGGTGTTGGTCTGCCGGTCAGGGCCCTGGTGTTTCCTTCTTGCTGTCTTTTGCTCTGCCAGGCTATACCATTGAAACCAGTGCCTACAGGACCTCCTTTCCCTGGGGGTAATGGGCCCTATGGGACAGGGCTCCTGACTCCTTGCACCAGGGTCTCAGCCCCTCTCACAGCTTTGGTGGGGTCCAGGCTCATTCTTTGCATCGCCTCTGAGCTGTCACTTAGCCCAGAGACATTCTACCAGCTCAGCTACTAACAGTGGAGCATGATTTCTCTCTCTCTCTTTTTTCTTCTTTTTTTTTTTTCCTGGAAAAGCTGCACAGTTGCAATGCCTCATGTGGATTTAGTTAAACATGTGATGGAGCTGCCTTATATTTTGCTTTACCTGTGCATGCATAAAGCATCTTTATTTCATATGACTGAATCTGCCCTGGAAGACAGGGTCAAGGCAGTCCCTTCTCAGCCTTCTGGCATTTCTGAAGTGACACCACCTGAGCATCACACGATCTGTAACCAGTCTGGACCTTGGCCTCCCCACCTGTAAAGGGGGCACGGCTGTACCTGCCTCCCAGCAGGGATGTAACTGTGAATCAGGAATATTTGCTGGGTGATTGCAGAGCTCAGGGCTGAGTTGAGGAGTTGTTCTGTATTGTGGAGGCTGTGGAGTGGGCAAGTCTTTCCTTTGGGTATTGCTGTAACATGGCCCTGACCTGTGACATGCCACACTGCTGGAGGGCAAAGGTGTTATCATCCCTGCGGACTGCCAAAGAGATGTGACTGAGGTCGAGTCTGTGCTGGAAGCTTTTGTCAGTGTAACAATATCACTGTGTTGACCAGACGGCTTTTCTAGAGCTAAAACCCAGCCCAGGACATGGTTGTGGCGGTTACATGTAGGTATACCAGCAGAATTAGTTTAGCTAGGTTAAGAAGACAAAGGAGCTGCCCATAAGATGCCTCTGTAAGAGTTGTTTGTTCATGCACAGACCCTACCTGATAGGTTTCAAAGTCCAATTGCAATGGCACTGTGATGGTGCATGCAAACATAAAATAACCCAGGCTAGGGTAACCAGGTGGATGAGATATGCATCCTTAACTCTTGCAGCAGCAGGCTGGACAATTTGGAGAAGGTTCCTGAGGTGCTGCTCTGTGAAACTTTCTCTTTCATCTTGGCCTTTTCCATCTCCCTGCCCTGGCCCAAACTGGGAACCTGTTTTTGCTACCACATCACTGTTCAAACAAACAAGTTTCTCTCTGCTATGCTGCTCTCCGGATGTTTGCTGACTTTTTCTTTACATGTACAAGGAAACGGCATGACCATTTCTGTCTGGAATCTGTTCTTTTATCTCTTTTTTTTTTCTGTGCTTTTTTCTTTTCTTTTCTTTTTTTTTTTTTTTTTTTCCTCCCACGCTCATTAAGAAATCAGTAAGTGGCTCAGTAGGGCTTTGCTTAACCTGATTCTGGAAGTATTTCTTTCCCTTGAAATGTTGAAACATGAACCAAGTTCTCAAATTGATTTTGCTGCTTTTGCTTTTGCTCATTTCCATTTAATAATATTCTCAGTGCTATGTCTCGCCACCTTAGATCAATTCACAGCCAGTGAGAAGTCCTGGATTGGCAGCCCCTAACAAAACTCTGCTCATCCACAGGACAGGTATGGCGGTGGGAAGCAGTAACCACCCAGGTTGTTGTATGGGGCACGGACCTTCTGCCTTCTGCTTTGTACACCACCTACAAGGGCGAGGGAGGGAAGGATGCAATCCTTTACTGATACAATAACATTACTGTTTAATCCCTTTTCAAGAAATGCTGTCAATCCTAGAGACATGCAGAAATGCTCCCTTGTTCCAGTTAGACCTTTTATGCGCAGCTGATTCATCTGTGGTGCAGGTTTACCAAAAGGGAAAATGGAGCTACTCCTCTCTACCAGAACTCCTGTCTGGAGAGTGATATTGTGCTAACAAAGGAGGGATCCCTGGTGCATACCTAAAGAAACTGTTATCTGTTTCTTTTCATCTTCTGTTAAGTATCAGCCTGAAATCATTAGGGTCTCTAATTAACCCCAAGTTTAGAGAACACCCACCAGACCCATATGAAAATGTTGATGTTCCTTTTCATGGGACGTTCTGTCCATTCGCTTTTTTTTTTGTGTTCTGATCTGGATTGAGAAGTCTTTCTGGAAGTATTTACAACAGGTGGACTGGATTTTAGCTGTGGTTTTATTTAGGTACATTTTAAGGAACTGAAGGGAAAGACTGGGAGAACAGACTCCCAGCAATTACAAGGCATCTAGGATAAAGATTCAGGGAAACTGCACCCACTCAGTGGGACCATAAGTAATATCCTGGTTTATTTATACAGAAACTGGGGGGGGGTTCAAAGAAAGGTTAGTAAATAGCTACAGATTATGCACATCAATTTTTACCCAGTTTGAGGTCCAGCTGTGTCTTGTTTGTTTACCACTGATCCTACTCCACTTAGTGCCTTAGTATACAGAGACACCAGCATTTGAACAATGTAGTCATGTGTTTTCATAAACTTGCAGCCTAATTAATTGTTTCTCATTTCATAGTCAGTAGATGATGATGTTGATCCAGCAGCATAAACCCAGTCTGCAGCAACATAAACCCAACCTGGACAGTGGCTAGAGGTGCAGGACCCCGGTGGTTGGAGGTTAATACCTCGACTAGCCATTTTGTAGGAAAGGCTCTGTGTTCAGCCTTGCCTTCAAACCTATGGAGCTTCTGGGCAGCAAATGAGAGACCCTTCTACTACCTAAAGGGGACCTACAGAAAGAAAGCTGGAGAGGGACTTTTTACAAAGGCACGTAGTGATAAGACGAGGGGTAATGGCTTTAAACTGGAAGAGGTAGATTCAAATTAGATGTAAGGAGGGAGTTCTTACATCTTGTAAGGAAGAAGGGTCGTGAGGCACTGGACAGGTTGCCCAGAGAGGTGGTAGATGTCCCATCCCTGAAAGTGTTCAAGGCCAGGTTGGATGGGGCTTTGAGAAACCTGGACTAGTGGAAGGTGTCCCTGCCCATGGCAGGGGGGTTGGAACTAGATGATCTTTAAAGTCCCTTCCAACCCAAACCATTCTATGATTCTATGATCTTTTCATATATATGTCTGGAGTCTGAGGGGTCAACATTGCAGAGCATGTGGCCAAGATAGCAGGCTGAAGCTCCAAGGGAAGCTGCATCAGCTGGTGGTCAGCCCCTGTCTGCAAGGCTATCTGACAAAGAACAGGCTGTTGGTACTGTGCTCACTCCTAATAACACTTGGCCCTATTTCCTGATGTCCATCTTTCATCCTCTAGTGCACCATCTAGTCGTCTCACATTGCAAAGTGGGTAGTATCCCCACGTGTCAGAGAAAGAGGTGGTCTCAAAATTTCTGGAGAGCCTATGGCAAATCCTCCTCTGAGCAGTACACCGTGTGCCAGGAACAGGTTGCAAATTATCACACCTTACCTGTTGTCTTTGCCTTTCTTAATCATCCAGAACAGACCAAAAAATGGCAGATGAACTTGGAAGGGAAGGGCTGGATGGAGGTTTAGGGAACGCTGGGTAGCAGACACAGGCCCTACCACAGAGTACACCCATCATGCTTTAAAAGTTGAAATCCCGGACCAAGATCTCATTAAGTAAGGCTGTAAGGGATGTGTGGGTGATGAAGAGCCTTGTAGACATACAAGAAAAGTGTCTGTACATGTCACATTGTCAACTCTCGTGTCCCATGTGGGTAAGGTCTGAAACCAAAGACAAAAACCAAAATGCAAGACTTTGCAATTGTGCCTGATGTGTCCTATGTAGCTCTTTGTGTTCCTCCTCATATAAAGATGTCTGAAAATAAAAATAAGCTCATGAGAACTTTATAACCAGAGCCAGGGAGGAAGAGCTCTCAGGCAGCCTGGATCTGACCAGACTATGCCAAGTGCTCCCAGTTTGGGGACTGGGATTTGGAAAGGGAAGATTGTCCATCTAGGCTAGGTTTTCCTCCCGCCCCCCACCCTTTTTTTTTTTCTAGTTGTTTTGCAAGCCCTGAAAGGAATAGACTCAATGTTATTCTAACTTTAAATGGAGGGAAGAGGGGGGAGGCGATGAGAGCAGAGAAGGAAAATCCATTTGCTGCAGTACTGTCAGCCCCTTAGTTTTCCTTCAAGTCTGACAGGCCCAGGATTAAAGGTTTGGTTACAATGGCCTGACAGTACACATTAACAGCCCTGAATGTCTTAACAACCCAGCTACTGGAGATGCATTCAGAAGAGTCTGTGAACTGCTTTTCCCCTTTAAAGCTCCTGCTAGACCATGTTGTCCAGTGAAATCTTTTGTGGTTAAAAATGTATAGACTTTTCTTTCTAATGCCTGAGCATGTACATACACAAACCCAAAATTCTTTGCTGTCTTCCTGTAGGTTTTATGCCTAGTTCTCCTTTAACCATTCTGCTTGTGAAAAGTGTCCTGCTCTGACTGCACAGTGAGTTTATATCTCCCCTTTTTATACTAGCTAGACTTTCACCTAGTGTAAATGAGCAAGAACTCACTTGCACGGGCAGAGTTATGCGGATCTATTCCAGCTGAGGGGCTGGACATGCAAAATAAGGGGTTTTTTTCCTCTGAAAAAAGGAAAAAGAGCCTCTGATCAAACAAAATCCCTGTATTGATTGGCTACATTTGCATCATAAAATAGAATTCACCAACCATGGCTTTTGCGTGGATCGTGAACTGATGGACAGTGATTGTAATAACCAGGGTGTGTTGCTATTCGCAATGCATAATAATTAAGTTTATACCGGGCTATTTCCAGTCATTGGCACGACTGAGGGGTATGTTTCCACTCCTTCAGTCTCCAGGCAGCAAACCCCATTTGATTAACTTATTTTGTTTGGGGCCAGGGTAAAAAGAGGAGAGCTGTTGATAAAATCCAGCAACAGTCCCTAGAAAGGGTTTGGAAGCTTTAGTTTAACTGAACTCCTCCTATGTGAATGCATCCCAAATCCCTGCATCTTGGTGAGAAACTCTCACCAGGGCTCTCACTGTGCTCTTGGCTGGGAAAGTGCCGCTGCCTTCAGACATCTCCCTTGCTGGTAGCTGGTTGTGCTTAACCCCAGCAAGTTTGACTCCTATCTCTTGACTCCATGTGAAAGGGACTTACGCTTTAAAACCAGAAGGGCTTTGGTTCAGTCTTCATTGCCGTATTAAAACTGATGGGGTTGGTGGTGGTTCTGTGGTGGCAACCTAGGGACCTTATGCGGGAACGGGGACCCTTTTTTCAGGCAGAGAGTGTGTGCAATGTGGAAGGAGAAGACAGATAAGAGGTTCCTGGTCAGCGATGGATAGAAGATTGCTGGACCCAGGGAACATCTAGATGAACTTTTCTAGGGGTCCTCTCATACTATCAGTTAAAGAAGTTGGGTGTGGAAGTGGGCAGTCCCCCAGGGGAACGAGGCGTGGGTGTTGTGGAGGATAAATCAATCCTTGAGGGGTAGGAGCGCCTGCATAGTTTGAGTGATCTCCGTTTCAGTAGGGGGGGGAAATAATCTAAGGGGAAACCTGATTAGAAGTGAGGAGAGTGATCTATGAAAGGGAGGGTGGAAGCGGGGATAAATGAGAATTAATTTAGCATAAAATCAAGATGTCAAGAACAAAATTAATCAGGAGACAAGGTTAATTAATTAATACATCCTTAAACCATCACAGCTACATCAACACCACTGCCATTAATCAAAGCACTAAGACTACTGAAGAAAAGACACTGTTGAATTATTCCTAAACCTATGTTAGGTACCCGGAAAAGAGGATGGGGGAAACAGAATTTTTTTTGGAAATACCAACTTGTTATGGGGAGAATTACAAGCCCAAAATGTTAAAATTGCTCATTATGATTTGTTTTAGAAGTAGAAAGTGGGCAAAAAGGGTGGGCTGGGAATAGCACTATCTACTTCTTAGACACTGGCAGCTTTAAAGCAAGTGACCTAACTCATAAGCTAATAAGGCCCTAGGAGATGTTGTTGACATGACATCCATATAGAACATTGACAGCAGCCTTCAGAAAGTAAAGTGACAAGCGATAGAAGAAGCACATCCTATCTCTCTTGGAAATCACTGTTTTGCCCAGCAAGGCATTCATCTGACACTGCTCCTTAGTTACTGGCAAAGGCAACCAGGCTGGTGTAGGCTGACACGGGTTAGGGAGCACACTTAGCAGCATCTCTGCTGGAAGAAGGATGGAGGGGTGACATCCAGCAGAGAAAGTGTGTCAGGCATTAGGACACAGTCCGACTGGTGGTTGCTTCTTCTGTTTGCCAATATTTTTGAAAAAGGAAACCTTATTTGCAAGCTGGTTGATAGAGACTGCTCTGTGCATGTGTATTATGGATACAGGGGCTTCACCTCAGTGCAGCCATCTCTATGTCAAGTGCTAATTGCCTTGTTCCCCTTCATGCTAGTGAACAGAGATGGCAACTCCACCAGATTTAACCCCCTATTTTGATATGGGCCAAATCACCTTCTGCTGCTGACTGTGTTGCTAGTGACTACACAAGGGGTGCATGCAAATAGCTTAGACCAAACACCTCACCTTCATATAGCTGAAGTCAAAGAAGGTGACTCTCACCCTTGGATTTTCCATATGGCATTTGACCAATTAGGCATCAACAGATACCAGAATGGAGGTTTGTCATTAGCTCCAAGCGTTTCCGCAGGTTTCCTGAGGGATCTGGGCTGGTAGGCCTGATGCTGTGCAATATTCCCTTCAATGATCTGGAAATGGACATAAGTGTTCATACATTGTTCTGGAGAGATTAGGCAAACAGCGATGAGGGCCAGGAGTGTAGAGCAGTCAGGAGTGCTTTGTGAAAGCATTAAACCCCATTAAAATCAATGTGCTTGCTATGGTTAAAGTTGGAGATGGAGGAATGACGAGTGCAGGCAATTCCCTGAGAGTGAAATATGAGTGAATGAGAGGGGGAAGCATTTATCAATCTGGATAAATTAGAAATTGAAGATCACAGAAAAATTGATGAAGGAAGCAAAAGAATAGTGGAGGAAATCCATGGCTAGTGGTGTTAAAGTAGGAGTGAATTCTACCACTATTCAAAACAAAAAGATAAAATTATCAGTGGTTTTGATATCTTCCTCTTTGGGATGGTGATAATCACACAGAAACCAGAGGCATTCCCCTCAGTATGAGTGTCCTGTATTTGGGAAAAATCAGATGGTATATTCTGGGATGCTAATGGTGCAAACCTCACTGTTGCAAACACAGCAAAGGTGTTGAAAATCCACAGGAAGAGTAGGGAATAAGAATCATGTTTTTTAACAGAGGTGGCATTTCTCCTGAAGAACTGCTGCCTCAACATTGGGGTGTGTGTGTATATATATATATATACACATACACACACTTTTTTTTTTCCCCCATTGCTGTAAATTGTTAACTCAAGACAGGAGGATTTACTCTGCTCTAATTCTGCCACAGCTATTGGTCTTGAAGCAGGAATCAACGTGGGGTGGTCCCCTGACCTGGGCTGTGCAGCAGGTCAAGCTAAAGAATCACAAAGGCCCTAAAATCTATGAATAAGTGCAATTCTTTAGGAGTCAGTGCCCCTGTTTTATAGCAATCTGGTGAGAGGCCTTAAATGGGTGACAAGGTAATTTCCATACAGTTTAAGTACATCCTATCTGGAGTCTCAGGGTGAGGGGAGATTTGACCCAGAGTAATTTTGTGAAGCTCTGTGAGATTTGCAAACTGGCCTAAACTGCCCCATTTGAGTCTGGTATCCTGTGTACTGAACCAGCAAACACCGATACTTCAGAGAAAGGATAAAAAGAGTAAAAGCAACTCTTCCCTTAATGCATCTAGCAGTAATTCATGTGGAGAGGGTGGATGGGGGTAGAAGTCAGTTCTCTGACCACTGCAGGTGATCAGCTTGAGAGGTGTGATCACCTCTCCCGTGTTCGTAGGCAGGCTACAAACATTTATTAATGGTCGTAAAATATCCTGCCTGTTTTTTAGATCCAACCAGCAATGTATGACTTGACCACCATAAAGTTTGTCTCAAAACCACCACAAAAGGTTTGAATTACTCCTGGTGGCAATAAAAGCATTCTTTTGGCTAACGCTTTGCTTTATTGTTAGCTTTTATTTTTCTCCGTCCCCCTTCCTACCAGCAAGACATAAACAATGGGGTCTGAGTTTTCGTCCCCCACCCCCTCACACCTACATTAATAAGATCCAGGAACCAGCAAAATGAACGAAACAGGAGCAGAATAGTCACAGAGGCGGCTGGTTAGTGATAAGCACAGCTTGCCTGTTGTTAAAGAAAGTGTTGCTTAGAGAGACCCCTTCTCTTCTTTGCAACCCAGAGGGCCACAGTCATGTAAAAATGTTAATCTGAAAAAAAAAAAAATTACACTTATACACATACATATAGATTATATATATATTTTATACATATATAATATATGTATTTCATGGATGAGTTCTGGACCACTAAAGTACTTTTTATTCAGAGTTGATTTGTTTGATTTACTTTCATTTCAAAGTGAATTAAGATATATTAGCTTATAGCCACCTCCAGACAAGAGCATCTGCACAGGAGTTGATTGCAGTTTAACATGTCCTGCTTAAATGTTCTTCTGTAGTTAATTCAGAAAAACTTTTGTGTTTTGACATAAACCCTTAGGGAATTAAGCGTCTTGATAGTAAGTGGCAGCTGTGTACCAAACATCTCCATGACTATAGATTGAATTCCTCCTATAAATCTGTTTTGAGGTACATTGTGCAAAGTCAGTAGTAACTTTGTCATCTTCTGTCTTGAATGGAGATACCAGAGATAGCGTTAGCACAGATAGGAGCATCTGAATTGGATCTGAAGTCCTGCCTTGGCAAGAAACATTGAGAGTGGCATACCAGCATTGGTGTGGATACACTGGTGCAAGCCATTGGCGTGCTGCTGGGTTTAGGTGCACTAGTAAGGACCTCATTGAGCTGCATCGCATCTGGAGTATAGGTTTGCTTAACATCTATGTTGTTATTCTATGGCAAATTTCTTTCTGTGACAGGGCTCAGAGGTGGCGTGGTGGGATCTCAGTGAGCAGGAACTGCAGTATGTTCAATCACTGGTCCGTCTTCCTCAGAGGTAACAGTGCCACACCTACAAATCCATGTCTCTCTTCACAGGACATGGGCTATCCCTGCAGCCACATTCCTGCAACTAATTAACTACGCAAAAAATGGGAGAAAGTTCCATTTTGTAAGCAAGCAGAGACTGGCCAGTGGATTTTTTTGGCATTTTTTCCTCTTGACGTCCTGGCCAGCCTGCCAGGCAATGCAAGGGGTGATCCTGGGAGATAGCCTCAGTTCTTCCCATGAACTTACATGAATTTGTAGACCCAAGAAAGGTGTGAAAACAACCTGGGTGTTGTGTGACTTTATCCACTTCATATTTTGCATGTGACTCACAGAGATCTCCATGGCTGGTGAGCACTCCCCACTTTGCTGATAAGAATTGTCCTTCTTGTTAGGGCAAGATAGTTGAGAAAAAGCAAGAAATTTTGCTGTCCTTGTTAGATCACACTTGGCCCTGTTTCCTTGAAGATAACATGGAATAAGCTAGTGCAAAACAGGACAGAAAAAGAAATCAAGGAGAGAAAGTGTGGCATCTGTAAGCAAGCCTGATGGAAAGGCAGCCTCTAAGGCACCCAGGAAACTTGCAGCAACATGGGACTGGGGGGAGATGCAGCTGCATGGTTGGATGACTGCTCACACCAACACTGCAAAACCTGCAGTCTTGGCTAGGAAAACCAAACAGTTTCGTGAGAGATGGCAAAAGAGGGAAAAGGAAGTTGTGCAATAAGTAAGGAGGAGGAAGAAGAGTCATGGGGAAAGGATGAAAAGCAGGAGTCTGAATTTTATGTTCCAGCTAGTCCAGGATAGGGCCTGAACTGGGGGAAATGAAGGGGCTTTTGGGGCCCCTTCCCTGGCTCAGGTCAGTCATGTCAGCTCTTTCAGTTTACCTATGTTATTGGGTTAGCATCAAATCAGGGACCTCCAAAATGGGATGACAGGGCAGGGAGGACCATCACCTCATTGTTTCCTTCTCCATGTACGTCTCAGCAATGCTATACCTCAAGTTGGGCCATTGATAGCCAGTCCCACGCTTCTCTGATTTGTCAGGTACCTCAACACAGTGCTTAGGTGGTGTCAAAGGATCTTTTTGTTCACATCGTTTCCTTGCTTTTATCGATGCCTGACTTGTGTGGGGCAGGCAAAGCCAGATGAGGACAAAGAGCACTCCCGGCCCGAGAGGACGTTGCAGAGTCATGGCCTCTCTGCAGCAGGAGCCTTCCTCTCCCTTGCTCAACAGAGATTTGTCTGGGCTCCAGGGAACCCCTGTGAGGGAGGGGAGGAGGGGGCAGAGCGGTGGGATTTGCACTGTGGTGCGCTAGCTGGAATGAGTTATGGAAATCCTTAAATCCTCCTAAGAAAGGGCAGTTAAAGCTGAACCGAAAATTAAACACTAAGCTGGTACAAGCCACCTCACCTATAAATCCAGTCCTGGTGCAATTTATTCCTGCACCACGCTTACTACATGAATGGGGATTTACGGCGGGCGAATTTTCACATCGCCCTTCCACCAACAGCATCTGCGGGGCTTTACAAACTATGCCGTGCCAAGGGTGCGCTTCCAAACCTCCACCAGCCCGCAGCTGAGACTGATGACGGGCAGGGAAGGGGGAGAAGAAAACAGGCCTGATTTAGCAAACGCAGAGAGTCGGAGGCACCGTGCCCCTTTCTGTGTGTGCTCAGAGTGTTTGGATAAAGGCATCTCCTAAAGGGGGAATTTGTTTGGTTTGGACTTCATTGAGTGAAAAGCTCTCAGCCCCACGAGTGCTTAGTTATTCTCTTGTCTAGTGGCTCCTCAACAGCCCCCACCGATAGGGAGGAGGCTTCCTATTTGTGAAAGTGGCCCTGCTTGTTGAAATTCTCTAGTGACTTAAATTTATTGGTTTTTCCTGAGGTCCAGCTATTTGAATTGCAAACAATGCCCCATCTCTACCTCCTTCCTCCCCCTTCCCCAGCCAGAACAATGTGCAGAGCTGAAATAAAGCCAGGCAACGTGGACTCTTGAAACAGAGTGCGATTTCTTTCCGCATGAGCGGGGAGGTGGAAGTTTGCTGCCTTCCGGTCCCGCTCATTGATGCAGAGGATGTCTGTGAAAGGGGAGGGAGGGAGGGATCTGGGGTGAGAAAGAGAGAAGGAGGCCAGCTCATGGATGACAGTCGGAGATCCTTTTTGCTTTATTTATTTATAACCTCTCCTGCTTAAAAGGCCATCCTGAGAGGAGATTAATGCTAGCGGATCCATGTATACCTCTTTCACTCTTCACCCTTCAGCATCCCAGGAAGGATGCAGGGGCTGGAGAGTAGGGGGTGTGCGAGCATGCTCCAAAATTATCTCATGTCTGGGAAAAGGTGAACTTTTGTCATACTCCTGGGAGCAACAGGAGCTCAGGTCAGTCTGAGCTCATTTAAACACGCAGAAAGCTCGGTTGCTGCTGCGGGAGAGCTGGAGCACTGCACGTTTAGATGTGCATAAATGACATATAGGAGTGCAGCAGTAAATGAATAGAAGTAGTCCTTGCCTATGTCAATTTTAAGGCCTGATTTCTCCTCTCATGTTGGCTCAGGGAGCTTCTGTATCGGTTCACTCACTTGGGTGGAGCTTTCTCCTTATTTATGCTGCTGGGAGGGAGGGAGGAGGAAGGAGGGAGGGAGGCTGTCCCCTGGAGGTGCTCTGGTACTGCTGGTTAGTTAAAAGCTGCAGGATAAATAATAGAAACAACACACAGCTTATGTTTCACTTATTATTCTTTTAATTCATGGAGTGTTTCTGAAGTTTTGCCTCTGCCTGGCTCTGCTCTCTTGGAAAAGCACAGAAATCTTGTCTGCTAGAGCAAGTCTTTGAGGTTAGCTAAACACCCATCTGGGTGCCTCAACAATACACCACTTGGGCAGAGGCGTGTTGAGGCAGCAGTTACCCAGAGGCAGTTGGCAGGCACAAAGAAGATAGGAAACCCCAAAGGAGGCAGCCAGGACACTGCTGTGCTCTTCATCCCAAGCATCATGCAGAGAACTGGTCAGTTCTCTCAGGGGAGGTGGAGGAAATGTGGTTTGTGCGCACACGAGGACAAAGGCAAGGAGGACAAGGTAGCTCCTGGCAGGGGACTTCACTCGTTTGTGAGGGAGAGTCAGGCATCACTGCACCACACTCAGTGGCATGTCTTGCAAGGTCAGCCACCCAGATCATGAGTGCATGATGTATTTCATATGATAAAACTTGTCTCTGTGATATTCAAGACAGAACCACAAAGGTCCAGAGCAGCCAGTTTGTACTATAGAGGCTCTCAGCTTTAGCATCTCTTTCCAAGTTTTGGCACGGTTTGCAGGCGAGGATGATTCAGATGAACTCATGGCCTTTCACGGAGAGCCGATGTGAATTTGGTAGCCTTGGCTGCAGAAAGACCCTGGAGAAAGGGCATGGTCGGGGTGTCAGAGGTGAAGGCTTTGGCGGCAGAGGGCAGTGGTGGAGCGCGGGGGTCCTGCCCTTTGCTGGGGTCACAACACTGTTCTTTTCTTCTCCAAACTGGGCATTTGGGCCATCCTCACAGCACATCCTTTTTGACTGATGGCTATTCATGTGCAATGCTCTTTCTATCACAGAATAGCACATGTTTCATTTTACTATGAGAGGAAGGCTGGCAGAAGTCTGCTATAAAAGCACAAGACAGAAACTTGGGAGAGCTGTTCTCTCCCTGGCCCCTGGTCTGGTGAATGCCCTCAGTCAAGTGTCTTTCTGCTTTACATTCCTCACGTAGAAAATGGCAATAGGGACCTTGTTCTTTGTGGCAGAGCTGTGTGACACCTGCTGATGAAAAGAGCTTTCCACAGTGGCTATACAACTGTTGAAGGAACATTTTCTCAGTGCTATGATCTATAAGAAGGTGCAAACCAGAAGGAGAATAGACCCAGATACAACCACAGGAGTGTGGGGATAAGGGCAGGCTTGAAGCACTGACAACCCTCAGCCTGGAGGAGAAATACCCGGGGAGACTGCAGGCCAGGAGCAGTCATCAGCCCAGTAATAAATTCCCCTGGGGACCTGATTGAAACTCCATTCCCCTTGTTGGGGAATCAAATCTTGGCTCCATCCTCTAGACAAATTAAAGCATCCAAAACTGGTGTCTGAATATCTGTGGCCCAATTTGTTGTTCCCCTGGGTTGGCTCTTCACCAGAGGCAAGCTGTCCTGGGGTCCGTAGAGGATTTGCCCAGCTCTCTGATGCCATTACTTGCTTCCCTTTCTGACCTCCTAACAGTGAACACATTTGATCTCATTATACTACCTTTTTCAAGAGGGTTGGCTGCTCTGAGGCATCTTGCTGGTCTTTGCTCAGCAAGTAACCTAAGCTGAGATCAGATATGCTAGCTGTCCGGTGGGTGAATTCCTCTTTATCTGATGTTGACACCTTCACCTCATGGGCTACTGCAATTCCTGGGAAAGGCAGCTCTGAGCATTGCCCTGAGCCACAAATCACTGATTCAGACCCTTCTCCTCGGGGAAGGGAGAAAATAGAGTAGGTTTCAGTGACGCAGAGAAGAGCGATGCTTTCAGCCGATTGGGCTTTGTCTCTGTAAGAGCCTAATGTGCTGCAGGAGGAAGCAAATGGCAAAATCCTGCTCAGGCAGGGTGATTATTCATTGTAAATGCTGTCTAGTTTTGTCTGTGAGTCGAAAAGGGAAGCTACTGGTATGTTTGGAGAGGGTTGTTCTTGCAGGAATTGCACCCTTCCCAAGGCCAGAGGGTGCTGAGGATTTGCGGGGTCATTTGGTGGGGAGAGGAATCCGGTTTATTGATTTTAATAATTTTTTCTAAGTAGTTCTTTGAGTGAGATTCAGAAGTGGTAGTAAATCTGATTTGCTGCTTACCAGAGCTGGGAAAAGGTGCTCCAGCCCACAAGTGCTGGTGTGTATAAATGGGGGAGAAAAGTGACAAAGATCTGGACACCACATCAAAAAATGCAGAGACGTCTCAGAGATATCAGGGGCTTCATAATCCTGGAGGAATAAGGTTCAATAGCAAATGTGTCCTAACCAAAATCTGCCTGCCCCAACACATTCCTGGAGGCAGCAAACACATGGAGTCAAGGCTGAGCTAAGACTTTTGGGGCTCATGGACACCTCATGAGGGACATTTTAAGCCTGGAGGTTAGTGGTATTTCCAGCCCTGGGGGCTGAATTCAGCAGTTCACACCTTGTTGGGATGCACTTTCCCAGCTGCCTCTGTTGACCATACTTAATTCGTATTTATTTTTCCTTTTCACCTCTTCTTTAGATGATAGAGGTTTAGAAATACTCACACATGTACTTTGCCTAATGGGAGCTGAGGTCCTGCCTCTGCTTCCAGCTGCAGGAGCTGTGGTGCTTTTCAGGAGCCTCTGCCCTTGTCCTGTCCTTCAGCAGGGTTGTGGTCAGGCAAATTAAACTCCACCTTGAGTTTCTATACATATTTGTTCACCTCCACTGGATCTTGGGGTGCCTAGCCACGGAATTCAGCACCTGTTTTCCAGTGTTTTGGCCTAGTTATAATTGCGTTCAATACAAATCTCATCCCATGGCCCAGGAAGTGACAGTTCTTCGAAGGGAATCCCCCTCTTTTTATTCAATTAATGTTGAAGCTAATTTCCACCCTGGGGCTGAGTCCCACTGCCTTTGAAGTCAATAATAGTTTTGTGCTTCCCTTCAAGTGGAGCAGGTTTGAGCATGCCCCTCGCAGTGAATGACTTTGCCAAGCATTTCAAAGAGCTGTGTGCATTTGTGTGCCAAGGGAACTGCATCCTGCTCCAAACGAAGGGGTAAATTTCAGCAGGATGAGGCCCTAAGTCTTAGCAATGTCTGTCGGTCAGGCCAGGTAGATGTTAGAAGGTGGGGTGCATTTGTTTGCAAAGTACATTCAGGATCTCAGGTGGAGGGTCCTTCATAAAAGAGTTACTGCTCTGTAGCCACTTTGAGGCTTACAGTATTCACAATGAAACCCATATTTGTCCTCTTTGGGTTTATTTCCTGCCAGAGTTTTTATGTATGTCTTTAAAATGTCATTTGGATCATCCTTTCCTGGTTTTTAATGGAGTGAAAACCGCAATCAACTGGCAACAAGACTATTTTTCCTATTCAGGGCAAAGTGTGAAGAGCCAAATGCTGAGATATGTTTGCTCACTGTCAGCGTGGTGGCTGTGACACTCATTTCAGACATCCAAAAGGTGATTTTCTTCACCTAAACTTGGTACATAACTGAAGTACTGCAGATGAGAATCTAATTGTTTTTCACCACCTTTATTGTCGGTGACAAGCAGAGGCATCTGCAGGAGGTGTTCAGACCTTAGGAGGATCTTTTCTTTGACTATGCAGGACCAGAGAGCAGTTGGGCCTTAATTGATCAAGGCTTAAATGATTAAGCTTCAGAGGAAGGCAGTATTGCTCCACATTATGTTTTTTTATTATGCCTGAACAGAGGTATTGAGCAACTTTGGGCTTTGTAGTGATTTTGGAATAAAATTAATCGATGTCATAGAAATAAATGCAGGAGTCTTTGTAGATGGAGGCATAAGGGGTTGACATGCAACCCAATTACTGGCAAAAATGGAGCATATTACACATTTTATTATGGTTCAACTGTCTATTGAAAAATACTTTTACAAGTGTCTTGACATGAAAAAAGTGCTGTTCTGCTAATTTTCATGTGTCCCTCATGTAGGAGGAAAACAAAACTGTAGCTTTTGGTCAAGGTTTCGCATAGAAGGCTAATGTACAAAGTTACATGAGAAGGTTGAAGTTGTCAGTGTAAAATTCCACTGAAGTGAGTGGGGTAGATTTTATATCACTGGTGATACACTTCTCCACTTATCTGAAGTTTTGCCACATAAAGAAAGGCAGCACAATACCCCGGTGTGCCTCTCCAGCTGATTTCTAAGCTCCATGCTGCTTATCAGCCTGAATTGCTGAGGACTGCACAGAGTGAGAGGACGGCAGCTGCCTTCCTGTGATATGATAGGAAATGATGGGTATGACACCAGGAAATGAATATGTAAATAGTTATATGATCCCCAAGGGATAATTGCTTTGTTGTAAAATAGTCTCACCAGGAAAGCATAGAAACATGACAAGTCTCATTGTGCTTTTGGGATAGACAAGCAGCCCCAGATAAATATCTGAACTGGTTTGGATGTTGTTGGGATTTGATTTGGCGAATGAATGTAGAACACACTCTCATCTCAGTACCATTATTTGGTGTGACACTGTAGGGTTTCATGCTAGCTTGCTAGCAGAGTGAGAGGCATTCATGCTTATCTGATTGGACAGGGAGAACTCTCAGCCTTAGCCTCCAGCCACAGTCCAGAGTTAACAAGCTCCGTGCTCCAGAGGGAAACCCTGGACGTAATCCTCCGGAGCCCACCATACAGTAGCTTGTTCAAAGTGCACGGTCCCTTCTCACCGGGATGGACAAAGTGGTCCTGATAAAATGAGAACTGACCTATGCCTTTGCCCAAAAGTTTAAAAGGAATGGAGATCTAAGCTTTCCTTTGAGATTTAAAAAAAAATATATATAAATGAGGTTGATTGGTCAGTTTGTTTCATTTCTCTCCCATGCTCACAGCCCCTGTGCCAGGAGCACCTCCTGATTGTGCTGGGAAATTTGCTTATGAAAGGACTGAATAAAAATGAAGTAAGGCAGCAGCCTTTACAGGTGCAGATCTGGAGTTTAGGATAAACACCTACAAGTTTGGATTTCCTGCCTTCCACTTACCATAACTGTCTAATCTAACTACCCATTCACCTTTCCTTTCATCCCAGGATGTCTAGTCTGATCTAACTGTCTATCCTTTCATCCCCGCTATCTTCCTCTTGATCTGTGTTTTTTAGAGCTCATTCATCACACCTTACAACTTCTAAAGCACCCACATAGGGCCACAAAGTTTCTCTTTACATTTTAGCCAAAGTGCTTGAAGGGATGGAAGGCGCAGCCTCTGCTGAGAAACCTGGGGAGAGGAGCTGTTACTTCTTGTTTGAGTCACACCTGAAAGCACCTCGGTGAACACACTGAACAGAGAAGTGAATTGTTCACATCCTTGAAGCTTTTATTCAAATCTTTGCCCACTGGAAACAGGCAGGTTCATTAATTACGTGGCTTTCCTGGCTGTATTTTCCCTTGTATCGGATAGGGGATGCAAGTACATAGGGCACCAGCATGCTCCAAGTAAAAGGATAACAGAAGGCACTAGGGCAAAAGGGGATACTCCAGAAGGGCTATTACATTCTCAGACATATTTTTGGCCTGTCATTTTGTTTCCAGCCCTGATGGCAGCTTGATTTTGATTTCTAAAGAGGGGTGGAAAGCATAGAGAACATCTGAACAGGAATAAAAACCTGGGTATGGGACAAAAGTAGCTCTTTGAATATGGGACTGCATTAGGGCTCTTTATTTCAAGGTCTGAAACTAGGAAGGTCAGGGTGGAAACGGTCAGTGGAGATGAGAGAAATGAATCATATACCAGCGAACACTGTTGTGAGTTCCAGCATCGCCTTGCTTGAAAGAGGTGCACTGATTTCTTAAGCAATTTCTAACTAGCAACCAGCTTCAGACAATGATTTAGGGACAAAATTAGCCTTACAGGGAACACCTCTTTTGGAAGGTCTCTCTCTCATTCTCCCTTGCTCATTCCTTCTGTTCTTTTATTTCTTTCCCCCCCTTCAAAAGGCGAGGTTGTTACTTGGGAGCCCTTTTGAGGGGAGAGAACCATGGTGAGATTCTTGTGTTGGCATGGCTGATGTTAATGGGTAACACCGGGGCCAAAGGTCCTTTAAAGCTCCCACATCTGCAGCTTTGTACAGACCTCACCTCCGAAATGCCTCAAAGTGTGTAGCCAGGCAGGGCTTAATGTGTATTAGCAAGACAAAGGCCCGGGGAGGGGAGGAAAGGGGGATGAGTTTTAATTTACTGAAGATTTATTAGGCCTCATGAAATCAGCCTGAACCACCCATTTTCTATATCATCTGCCCACATCTAAAGGGGGCGGCTTTGTTGTGGGGAGATGGTCGTTGAGAATTATCCCGCAACAAATCTCACCAGCATGAAAGGGACACAGACAGGAGCAGGACATGGAGGAGGGTTCACGCTCTCTACATAGAGCCCAAAATCTGGAAATATGGAAATGTGGGAATGCCATTCAAGCTCAGTCCCGCCTTCCCTTGACTTTTGTTTGTGGGGTGCATGTTCTCTTTGCTGAGCCTTGCTTGCTTGAGTAGATGAGTGAGATATCAAGAGGGTAGAAGGAGGGAGGAAGAGATGCCAAGGTGTGGATATCACATGAGGTTTTGGAGCTGAAGGGATCTGTTTTGGGGAAGGGTTAGTGAGTCATTGTTCATACAGAGATGATACCCTTTTCCTTTCAAGTAGCTGCCGTGTGTCTCCAAACCTAAGCTTGTAAATAAGGCTTTAATATGGCCCACAGAGCTTTAGAGAATGACCCATCTTCGACATCTCCAGGCTGTAGCTTGACCATGAGTTTTGCAGTGCTGGCGTTCCCCCAAAGGCCTCTAGGAAAAGGATTATTAATCATACCTGGCTCCTTTCCTTCCCATGTCCCAGTCTCACTTTAGTCGTAGATTTGATTATTTAATTTCTGCCATTAACCTGCCCTGGAAAGAGCACTTGCAACATTTCCGTAACACACAGTGATATGAAATGTCAACTCTAAGCTGACTGAGAGTGGGAGGGTTTGGGGGTACAGTTACAGAAACCATCTGATGGGGGATCACCAGCGCTCCAAGGGAGCCTTTGCAATAATGGGAGCAGAAACATGGGTTCATTAACCAGCCCCGACCTGGAGGTCAGCCCATTGGTGTCTCCAGGAGAGAAGGGGCTGTCTTTGAGCACAAGACTAACCAAGAACCCCTCAGTATTTCTCCTTGCTCATAACATCAGCAGAGAGGAGATGACCCTGCATGGTGAACTGTGTTTGTTTATCACAACATAAAGGATGTATAAATCTCAGCAGGCAGACCACTGGGGGTAGTTAAAGCAAAGCATAAGGTGTGAGAGCAGGCAGTGGGATGTTGAACCGATGTGAAAGGGAGGCTCTTCAGAGCCAACAGACTATGTCTGGAGATTACATAGAAGGATGCAAACACCTTATTTCCTGATGGTGGGCACCCAGGTATCTGATTTATGCATCCAGTTATATGCATGTATGACACGTATAGGTAAATGGGTGGCCCGATTTTCAATCCTTGTCCAACGCCCATATTCTCCTTTCCTACAGTGTCTAAGCCAAGACAGGGGTGAGCCACCTAGCCTAGATGTCCAAACATTTCTGGGCATCACAGTTTAATGGTTTTAATCTTTTAGATGAGGTAGCATCTGAACTATTAGCCATGGGAAGTGTTCCCTCGTGCAGACAGCTATCCCCAGCATGGTTTTTTTAGGATGAACAGAATATAACAGAGAGGATTTGAGAGGAGGAAGGAGGTAAAGGAAAAAAACCTGATCTGATCTTCAGAAATGAGGCATGCTGCCATACCTGGAGCAGTAAGTACTGTAGCTGAGATCAGGGTCCCAGTGAAAATGCCTCTTAGCAATGCAGTCTGTTTGGAAGAGGTCACCCTCTCTCAGAGGAAAGAGCAAAGCATTTGTGGCACAAAACAGAGGAGGGAACAGTCCTTTTACTGACAAGGGGGCAAATAGGATGCCCTGAGAAATCTTCGTTTTGTTCAGTTTATAGGGCTGTGTAGAGGACAGACTGGAGAGAAACCTATAGAAATAGCATACGTGCACTCACACGCACACACACCCCACTCCCAGACATTCCCCCTATTCACTGCCGGTAATTAGCCCACACGAAAAGGTCATTGTAGGGTACAAAGGGGCCTGGTTCTCCCAGGCAGTGGCTGGCGATAGCTGTACCATGTGGCAGAAGTACAGAGTAATTGCATGGGGTCTTTCAGTCCTTACATCCATGGATATGGAGGTGACCTGGGCAGGGGCCATCCCTGAAAGGTTGGCTCCACGTGCTTCACTGGCACAAGCATGTCCCAGGGCAGACAGAAGGTGTGGCGAGACACCAGGGAGAGATGGGAAGTAAAATTTTCTGTGGTGAGAGGAATACAGTGAGGGAGAAAGGAAGAAGGGAGAGGGGTTATCTGAAATCAGCAATCACATGGGGTGTTCTCCATGGTTTCATCTTCACCCTGGCTTTGTGGGCTGATAAAAATCACACCAGCATTCATCTCTCTTTAACGCATTTGCTTCCTGACATGAAGGGGTGCTCAGCAGCTCCTACAGATGAAGGCATCGAAGACTTCTCTGTCACTGGCCAAAGCAATCAGCCCTCCTTCCTTGCTGAGCCACCTCCATGCTCCTGTCACCTTGCAGGCCTGGGGCCATGGTGCCTCATCTATGTGGTTTTCATCCCACCAGTCCAGATGGGATCCTTTTTCTAGTGGAGAAGTAAAGGAGAACCAGGAGCTAGAACTGTAAGAAGTGCCTTTTGGTAGCCTCAAGTAAAATTACTTTCTGGTACTGGTCCTCACGGTGCCAGCATGAGAGATGGGAAGTGAATCCTGCTCCCCTGAAGTGGCAGAAACACTTTAAATGTGTCCCCCATATCAAGGATAAAATGCAGGTGGAACAACAGAAGTCCACAGATTTATAGCAGTGGACGTTTGTATCAGACTGGCTGTGTGCCACAGGAGCCTGCCTGTGCCACCAAGAGCGACTCGTGGGTCTGATCCTGTCTTGAAGGACCCAGATGGGGGCGTGAGGCTGTCACACAGTGATGGACCTCATATTGTGCTCTGATTAACTGGTCTCAGACATATGTGTGTGCTTAAGAGACTATTCCCTTCACTTGCAAGCTCCAGCTGCAGTAAGTGGAAACCTGCAGCCAGATCCAGCTTTTGTTTCTTCACTCTGTTGTAACTTGTATAAATACTTTTGCCTTACTTGAATGATGGGTGCAGGTCGTGTTATCTCCTGAAACTATTTCTGTCTTCCTGCTCCAGAAGGTAGGAAAGTGCTGTGCCTCGAACACTGGCCAGGTAATCCTTCTGGGAAAAGATTTCCCAAGTGAACCTGGAGTCAGGCTCGTGGTGTTTCTGTACCTTGATATATTCCTCATGTTGTCTCTGATCCTTGTAACATCCTTCCATGGGTGTGCTGAGCCAGTGCCAACAGGGAAGCTGTGCAGCACAACAGGCACTACATACATCTTCTGTGCCTCTCTGCAGGACATGCACTGCTAAGAGCAATGAGGATGACTTGATTCCCCAAAGCAAGCGCTTGTAACCCTGAGGGTAAAAAAGCATTTGGGAAACTGCTAATTCCTAGGTCAAATGTCAGTCAGGCAAGTTGTTGTAACCTTAGGAATTGTCACCTAGCAGTGAAATTTAAATGAAAATCAAATAAAGTTCTCAATTGATTAAAAACTTAAAAGCTGTTACCTAAGGTAGTTGTTATATTTTGCAGTGGCTGCTCTCGCAGCCTGGTGGATTTGGCAGCAGAGCGATTCAGAGGTATTTTTTTAAGGATCTTCTCTTAGAGAAAGAGTTGTATGTGGGTGGCAGGAGAAAAGATCAAAATCAAGGTCCGTGTGAATGTGTGTGCACTTCCTCTTGATTTGGGTCTTGGGACCTCTACCCATTCCTCTGGGAAAGAGTCAGGACCCTGCTCCATTTAGGATGGGGCACTGTGGTTGGACATTGTCTGACTGCAGAGCCACATGGCATTACATACAAACAAAAGAGTATCTAAACATCGTACATTTGCAAGGGTGTTGCAAGTGTTTGGGTGAAAAATGCAATATACAGGTCTAGAATCACTCTTACAAATCCTCTTCTCGGCTGTACTTTGTGAAGTTATTTCTAATACCTTACTATATCCTTATGATATGTGTCACAACAAAAGTGCAATGGACCTCCCTTGTGTTTCTGACTTTCTGTATAAATGCTGTTTGCCACGTGATCAGCTCTAGCTTCACAGCTAAGTGCCTTGCATTGATGCTTTCCAAGCCAGCTCCCTGGGAGCTGCATGGGCTTGTCAAAGGGTTAAGATTTGTCCTATTGACACAAAAATGCCTTTAGACTTTGCTATTCTTGAAAAACACTGTCTGAACCATTGAACCCCTTTGGAGTTAGAAAGCTGTTCATCCACCCTCAGGAGGAAAGATCAATGGTGAACAGAAAAGTTACAGTCCATGGTCAGGCTGAGCAAACATGTAACTTTTGGAAAACAGTCAAAGGAAGCTGAAAAGCCATCTTAGATACGGAGCTGAGCATGAGTCACCCAGGGAAGTCAAAATAGACTGCTCAAGTACTTCACTTCAAAGCCTTCAACACCATCAACTCTCAAGCATCCCAGGAATGTCATTGCTCTTCAAAGGAGGCAGGGAGGGATCGCTATGTGTCCCGTATTCATCTCCTTTGTAGGGAGAAGATTTAACAAAGCCCTTTGCAGGACATTCAGTGTGTGCTCCCTCCCAGGAGTCTGGTGGGTACTGGTTACCCCATTTCAGTCCAGACTCTGTTGGCCAAGTCCTGAGTTCGATCTCACGCCGTGTTTACACCACAGTCCTGCAGCTTGTGATTCACTTCAGATTTACTTAATTCGGAAGAAAGTAGTGCTCACTGACTTCCTAGGCATGGCAATGAGATCGACACCCAACTTTTTCTTGTGAAAACAGGCAAATTCCTGTTGCTGACAGGAGGTTTCAGCAGATGTGATGGAATAAGCCCTGCTCACAGGTTGACCGTGGCTGTACCCCATCCCAAGCTGACCTCCCCAGGGTATTCCTGACTGACACTGGTTACCAGCAGTGGGTAACATTCATGCCATAGGCTGGGCTCTGCCAGTCCCACTGGCAACACAGATGTGAGTTCATGGTGATTTCACTCAGAAAGCTGAAAATCAATATTTGATTTTGTCAAGTGTGGCAAATGCAGCTGATCATTCTGATGTGAAAAGTCTCTTTTTAAAAATTCAGTGTTGTCTACAGGAATATTTCAATTCTACTTATAATTCTCAATTATTGTTATTATTTTATCAGGGAAGACTGAAGTGAGAAATCTCCTGCTGCCTTGGTAGACAGCTCTTAGCAAAATCTGAAATAATCAACATCCTTTTGCATGACCAGTCCACAAACATCAAACTTCTTTTTCTGCAGATCTCTTCCTCTGAACTTGTACTCTTTTTGCATAATATTTTAATCTCAATTCTACTGTGAATGAAAAAGTAAAACCTGAGCAGATCAAAGGATCACATTAAGAGGAAAATACTATATTTTTGTATTTATTTTCCTGGAGGAGAACAATGCAAGTCCTGCCATTTCTGCCACTGGTGGAGCTGGGATAGGTTTGTAAATGAATAGAAGAAAATTAATAAAATTACAGGGATTAGTCAAAGCAAAGAGGGATACAACACGATGAAACAGAAACTGGAGAGGGAATTTGAAGTGTTAGAGGCTGAATGCAATTGCTTGCCTTGGAACCTGACCAGAGCCTTGGGGCTAACACCTCCCCTCCACAAAAAGTGCTATAGGAACTTTAATATTTATAATGTTCAGGATTCTGGGTTTGTGCCTTGTCCGAGAACTGGATTTAAAAAATAAATATTGATGCTGCTGAGGATTCTCACAAGGAGGAGAACCTATGGGCAGGCCACAGATTTGGTCAAGGTTAAATATAACTATAGCATCTCGGTGACTTAGGTGCCACAGTCTAATTTTCCTAAGTGACTTAGATGCTTAGGCCCAGATCCAACCATATGCTTTGAGTCCTAGCTGGGAGACAGGAGCTCAAACTGATATTACACACATGTATTTTGTTGAATCTGGGCACCAAAGCCCAAATTTCAGTGTAAGTCTATGAGATATAAGCTGTTAAGTCACTAAGCACCTTTGAAAATATTACCTGGGCTTATGGGAAATCTAGTTTCCAAGCAATTTAGCACTGGGAAGCAAGGTAAATCAGACTAGCTTAGTTATACTGGTAAGCCCAGGCTATCAATTTGCACCGTACTTTTTCCAAGCTGCATGTCTAGCTTAATGCAATCCGGTTGTCTGGGCTGCCTTGGCAGGCGGTGGAGATGGCCTTGCACCTCCCGGGGGAGGGTACTGGGTGACAAAGACGGATAAGCTGAATTGCCCTGTCTGTGCAGGGTGAGATGGGTAACAACTCATGTGCTCATGTAGGCATCTGCTAAAGTTTTTTGCTGCATCAGAGCTAAGTGCATGGCCCTGGCAGGACGGTGCCCTACTGTGACCTTAATCACTCCTCTCCTCACCTATTACTCTAAGTGTCCAGAAGGCAGCTGAGCTGTGGTGCGTCGTAATGTCTTCTGCCTTGACATCCATGCCAATCTGTATAAAGGATGTTATCCCGAACATCTCCCCAGCTGTTTAAAGTAAAGCCAGCATTTTGGGGCTCTGCTGGACCTGCCACTTGTAAGTGGCAGAGAAAGAACCATCTGTAGAGAGTATGGCAGGGGGAAAGCATAGTGCATCTGTGTTGTGCCCATTCCAGGTCAGTATGTCCGCTCGCTGAGCCGATAGGACTAAGGCAGCTGCCCTTGGCTATGGAGAATTTTTCCATGATAAGACCTTGCCGTTGTTTATACTGGCGTCAGCATAATTAATGGGTGCTATGCGGAGTGGTGCTGCCATACTGCCTGCCTTACAGAGGAGATTTACTGTATCTGGAAAGAAGCCCAAACTCAAAAGCCTGTAATTGTTTTAATAGCAAATTAAAGCAATGTAGGATGATACTGTGTTAAGGCCTCTCATGTAAATGCCATGGGCAGCAATGCAGGAATAGCTGAGATATCACTACCTAAGATGGCCCTGGAGCTGTGCTTTTGAATGACTCATTAGTCACATCTAAGGACACGACCAGGAGAAATACATTTTAGGGTTAAACAAGCAATGCCCATCTTCCCTGACCTCCAACTATCTGGTTAGCTGTGAGATTGGTGCTAGGTGGTGGAATTGGGTGTCTACGTCATGCTGGAGCTAATAAAACTGGGTCTTGTCTGTGAATAATGTCAGGTTTTGATCTAGTTTTTTCTGAGTTCCATGGGACCTGTGTGTGCTCAGCCCTTTCTAAGCAGAGCCTATTGCTTTTGTTCCTAAATATGGATTTAGATGCTTTCATTTATGTCAGCAAATCTGAAGATACAGGACTCTGAGTTAGGTGCTGCCACGTTATAGGGAGGATAAGGCTAACAGCCCACTTTGCAGAAGGATTAGGAAATTTGATGTCAAATGCCACATCCCTCCACGCAGCAGTACTTTTTTGAAGGCACAGTATTTCCATTAGCTGTGCAACAAGGGGAGGTCTCCAGCTCCACATCCCAGCCTGGGCCAACACGTGCAGGGCGGAGAAACCAGGGCTGATCAAAGCTGCTTTAACGTGCATCGGTTGCTGAGCAGGCCACCATCTGCAGACCCATCTGGCAGGGGGAAAGGCTGACACAGCAGCAGTGAGAGGAGTGAAGGATCATAGAAGTTAATGTTGGAGAAAGTTTTTCATTCTTTATGGGTTTAGGGTTTGTTTTCTTGTGCCCATTTTGCACGTGAGTGAATGCCTGAGCCTATGCTCAGTCTTTCTGAGGACCACAGTTGCCTTGATGGGGCTCCTGCCAAGCTGCCTTTGAAGTCAGGGATCATACACCCACCAGGGAGCATGGCCACAGCTGGCCTGGGCAATGCCAGCTGCCCTGGCCAAAAAGCCAAAGCAGACCCCATCCCAGCTGAGGCTGGAGGGTTCCTGCTTGTATGTGCTTTGTCTCGAGAGCCTGTGGGTTTGTAGGGCTGTTACATCCCACGAACTGCTGTGACTTGCAATGCTTGTGTTAAAAACACAAGCTGCAAGCTGCAGCTCACACTGATTTTCTATCTTGCTTCCATGGTTGTGCCAAACTATTTCTGGTTTCGTCCTCATGGAGTTTCCATTCAGTGTGAGCTCAGGGAAGAGCTCTGCTGCTGAAAATGATAGGTCTTTCCAGGACAAGCCTGCCCTGAGCTGGCAGTCGTTGTGGGTGGTTACCCCACTAGACCCCTGCAAATCTTCCAGGTGTGGTGTGGTAGGAACTGGTGGTTCAAAAAGAAACTGCTCATTCCCCAGGGACATGGTTTGTCTGTCCTGGAGCATGGCCTGATGTGTCATATGGGAACACATGGCCAGCTGGGTAGTGGGGGAAGGTGAACAGACTGGAGGGACCCAAGCTGGGAATTGCTTCATCAGTACAGTCTGCAGGAAGCAGTCTTGGCCTGAATCCTGAGAACTGCACCTAGATTTTGTCTCTAGGAGATTTAGCACAATCAGTTCAAAAAAATAAGAGCAAACCAGCATACGGAGGATAGGGACCATGAAAGGTTACAAACCAGAAGTTAACAAGCAGTGCACACACACACCAAAGGAAGGAGTTTTTCCTTTCAGTCCTTCTTATTGCTAAAACTGCCATTAACTAGTGGACTTACTGTCACTCTGAGCAGAGAACCCAAAGCGTGGCCAAGCTTTCAGCTGGTGCACAACGGATGTAGGTTCCCTGAGGAGCAGCATGGCATTGACCTCAATATTACAGCACACTTCTCCTGCTAATCATCCCCCACCAAATGTGACACAGGACATAGGGGAGACCCAGATCCCTTCTGGAGCAGCCATGGGATGCCAGGGAATCTCCATGGAAGAGCTGCTGGATGCTGTGTTTGGAGACCAAGATCTCTGGTATCTTTGTGCCAGATACCTTGTATGTTTTTTCAGTTGAATTTTTGGGTTCAGGGAAATATGCAAGGTGGAGAAATGTTCCCTGTGTGTTGAACAATGAGAAATTTTGCCTCCCTGCACCCAAACACTGTGAGCCTGGACCTGTTCAGGGAGTTCCCCGATCACTCCCAAATGTTGTGCTCAGGCACCATGGTCATTGGGAGCACTCGGCTCCTGCAGAAACCTGCACTGCTCAGCTGCTCCGGGCTAGCCACGGACTGGAGAGGGCCCAGAGCTAAGGGACAAGACAGCCACCACCAAGTGAGGCACTTCCAAACAATCTAGAGGGACAGAGCAGAAAGGAGTGCATTTGCTTTGATCTATCAGCTTTTATCATTTGTAAACATCTATTAATTGGCTGTGTCAAGCCCAGATCCTTATCGTCTTCTAGTCTAATTTCCCCTGTTCGATACATTTCCTCCACTATAAAAATACCCATCACCCACCCCTGTCAGCACAGATTAAATCTAACGCTCTTTCTTTCAGCTCCTCTCCCCAGTGAGGCTGTAAAGCTGTCAGCTCCACACTTGACAAGAGCCAGGCCGCCCTCCTTCCCTTTGTCTCCTGAAGGAGGAAAATATTTAGGTGTCACTGGCTGGATGGCCGCAGTGGAAGTCGACAGACCTCAACCCATCCATTGATCTGAGCCATGAGAGGGGAGAGGATTTTCCACCGCCAGCAGCTGTGATGTTCCCGGTGGCCAGGACCGGGGTGCATCTTTGGGGTGCACCGATCCCTGCTGCTGCTTCCCCAGCTTCCCAAGAGCTTTTGCCTGCTGGCACTCAGCCCCTCGGGGCCTCTACAAGGACACTTGTCCCTTGGAGTCCCCCAGCTGTTGGCATACATGTGACATCTAAATAGCTTCCCAGGCAGCAAGGTGCTGGCTCCTCAGGTAAGAGGTTGATAAAGGGTGTGATGTTGGGTCTCTTCAAAGGAGGCGTGCCCCCACTCCAGGTCTCCAAAACATAGCTTAAGGGCCAAATGTTTTCCAAACCTGCTGGCTGAGTGTTAACATAATGTCCTGGGTTTATATAAAGAGCAAAGGAGGTGGCTGCAGATGGCACGTGTCTGCATATTTGCAGTAAAATAGGCGATGCAAGATCCCTGAAATCCCCTCTTGTGCGTGCCCTGCAAATGGACTTCTCTCAGCAGTTCTCTGCTGAACTCCCGTAAGCCGTGTCTGAGCATCCCTGCAGGCAACCGTAAGGCTGGATGCTCTGCTTCCCCTCTGAGTCAACAAAACATGTGTTTTCATGGGGCAAGAGGGACAGGAGGAAAAACTTCCCAACAAAAGCAGAGCAGGGATATGCATGAGTTGTGGCGTAGCAGGAAACAACTGGAGAAGAAAACAGCTCCTTGGGGCAGAGTCTGAGCCCGGTGTAAGTGAGCAGTCCCGGGAAACATGGCATGGAGAACCGAGCTGGGCAGGCAGGAGGGTGTTGCGAGGTGCTGAGCTGCAGCAGCTTATCATCAACCCGTGGCAAAGAGGAGGTAGTGTGGTTTTGCCTAATCCTCTTCGACTGCTGATTCAGGAAGCTTACATGTAGTCAATGCAAAGGCTTAATAAAAATATCTCTCCTCCTGCCCTTCACCCACCTAATACAAAGCATTTTCAAGCCAGACCAGTTTCTAGTCTGAAAAGCCGCAGGCCAGGGTGAGCGGGGACGGTGCGGAGGCGAGCACCCAGGAGCAGGGTTTGCTTGGGCAGGTGCCGCTGTTGAAGCGTGGCGGTGATCACACACCGGAGTTATCTCCTCTGCGCCGTGAGCTGCAGGCACTGGCGCTGCTGCTCAGCCGGCACCTTCACCGCTTGCCGAGATCCCACAGCCCGCCTGTCTGTCTAGGCCTGAAGTGTCTGCCTTTGAGATAACAAGTGTTTTGGCATGGTCCTAGGAAATATCCCATGTGTAGAGGAGAGGAGTTGGGTAGCTCCTGCCATGGATTACTCTGGAGCTGTTCTTGCTGCTGTGCAGCTTGGGACACCAGGCCAAGAGGACTCACAATACACTTAATGTGCATGTTAGCACTCCATTAAATATTGACTATGCTTAAATAAATGATGCAGCCAACTTTCAAGGAAGAAAGTGCTTATTTTGTCAACATAAAATATCCCTCTGTGCCTTTATCCTTGTTAGTCGGTCTGTGGCCAGAAAGTTCTCTGAACGAGGTCTTTGTAACTGGTTTCACATAATGTCACTTGTCCGAAGGAGACTCTGTTAGAGCTGAAAACTTGGTTTGGCCTTAAAAAGCAAAGTGTTTTAACCAGAGAATGTCAGAAAGATGACTTCAAAACTTTCTTTCAAAAAAGCTTGCAAAGAAGAAATTTGTCAAAACCAACTCTTTCCCACAAACTGTTTTGACGTAAATGAATCTGCAGTTTGACAGAGATATCCTTCAACTGAAAAATCCCAGAAGCACCTCAAATGTTCCTGACTCACCGCATCACGATGTCATCTGTGTCCCCCAGCTGTCCCTAGCATCAAACGGTCTTGGTGGGCTTCGTGTAGGGCGTGTGCTAATCTGGGGGCTTAGCAAGTAAACACATCAAAAAAGGTGGACCAGAAGTCTGGATTCAGCCCACCTAAACTTAGGAGCTAAGCTAAAAGACTTAAGCTGACAGCAAAATAGCACCCAGGTTCCCTCAATAGTAGGAAGGGGCAAATCATACTCCCCCCTCTCCAGAGTATGTAGAAAGGTTAAATTTATTTAGCTGAATCAAGATAGAGCTTTTGCTTTCGCCATGTTAAGGGACCATCACCACATTCACTAGACATCAGTTTGGATGTCCTGCAGGTGAGACCCCAGGCTGGGTCAGGGGTGTGGGACAGACTGCACTGCCTTTGCTGCCTTTCTTTTTCTTTTCTGCTTCACCATTGCTTTTCTCAGGCTGCCTCTTGCTGCCTCTCTTTACATTTGTTTTCGCAACACCTTACAAATAGTTGGTTTTAATAATGTATCATTGGAGGCTCTTTTATATGCTTTTGGTGCATCAATTATTGAAGCCCAGGACTGGCATTCTCTGTTAATAATGGGGGTTTTTGTTTGTTTATTTCTGTTTGTTAAATTTTTCATGGGAATGTTGTCACGGTGGAAGGTGTTTGCCCTGGCTGCTACAGGACATGCAACTCTTCAGAGCACTTTGATGTGACCTGAATGCATCATAGCTAGCACTGAGCTCAGCCTCCGTGGGCTGGGCAGGTTTCTATGTCTCCTGGAGTAACGCCAGCCACAATACAGAAATTTTGCCACTGCAAACAGGTACCTGGGAGGGTCACACCACCCAGGGAATCAAGACACGGCCAGGAAGCAGCCCCCTTCCTGCATTTCTGCGAAAGGCTAGAGCTGGGTGGCTGGGGTTTGAACCAGGTTATCCCCAGCTGCCACCGTGTAAGTAAAATGATGCCTGAGCATCCTGCCAGCACTGCTTGTGGCCACAGACAATTAAAATGTTAAAATCAATGTTGACAGAGAATGCTAAGCTTGATTCTCAGCACTGCTATCCCTGAGCCAGGAAGGACTACGGGGACCTGCCAGCCCAGGTGAACCTGCCTCCTGATTATTTTCTAGGGCACTAATAGTTATCACTGGGCATTTTTCCCATGAATGTTTCCACTCTTCAAAAAAATTGGCTTGGTTTTTATTTTGAAAAGTATCAGGATGGAAAATGTACATCTGTCTCAAATTGTTACCTTCATTTTGCAGAGGCCAATGTCATTCTCAGAGCTGCTGGTACCTGTGTGACTTGGGAAAATGTTGACATTAGGATCATAGGATGATTCAGGCTGAAAGGAATATTAGGAGTTCTCTGGTCCAACATCTGCTCAAAGCAGGGATAGCTCTGAGGTCAGACCAGATTACTGAGGGTTTTATCCAGTCTAGTCTTTAAAATCTCTGAGGATGGAGACTGAGTAGCCTCTGGCCAGGAGACATTGACTTTCCATCACCCCCAACTGGAGCCAAATTCTAACTGGCAACCTGGAGGTACAGGTTATTTATGCCATTAACAACCTCTGGATCAGGCCCTCCTACAGAGAGAAATTCCTTTAATTAAGTTTTACCACATCTTGAGACTTCACCATGATCTACTATTCAGGCAACACCCTGAAGGCTCAGCCAGCATCCCTCTAACTTCAAGAGCTGACATTGATTCAATAGATGAATGTGTTAAAAGCATGTCACCATTGTGTCTATCCTTTACCTTAGCAGTTACAACATGAAGTGGGAAAAAATGCAAACAGGATCATGCAGGTGGGTGAACTGGAACCCACCAGTGCTTCAGCATAGGTTTATGCCAGACTGATTTTAGCAGCAAAGCTGTTCTAAGGATCTCCTGCATCCATATCACACAACTGGAGGGTTTAAAGCAGATCACAGGGTGGATTCAGAGCTAAAACAATCTGCAGAACAGAAGAAGACAAGAAGAGAGTTATTTTAACTCAGATCCATTTCTAACACAGAACCTAAACCAGCTGCTTTGGCATAACCGCGGGGTCAGCAAACCAGGAAGGTGTGTGTCCTGTGCCAGGTTTGCTGCCAAAGCCAAGGCATCGGAAAACGGCTGCCTTGGTGAAAAACCCACGTTCCTCCCTGGCTGCGGGGAGCACATGGCAATGCCGAGGTCAGAGTCCCACTGCAGCCAAGGCAGATGTGGAGTTTTCCTTGTGGATTTTTTTGTGGATCAGCAGGTTGAAGTAAAAACCATGAGTGAGTCTCAAAAACCATGAGTGAGTTGAAGTAAAAGCCATGAGGGTTTACCGTAACCTGAGGCTGCCTGTTAAAACTGCAGCTGCCTGCTGTTCCCTGGGCTTCACCTGGTGTTCGTTACCTTACGTGTTTGCTGACATGTTTGGGTCCTTACAGATGCCCTTGCAGTCCAAGCTGGAGGATCCTTTTCTTTTTCCATCCTGTTGGCATGTTATCTGGTCTCCCCAAGCCACTCTGGCTGTTGGGGTTTCCCATTAACTTTCAGATAACTGTGTTCTTCTGCTGTCCAAAACGAAAGGTGCTGGCCTGGGTGGGAGATGGGGAAGGCAGGACTAGGTCTTCCCTTTTGCTTCTCTGGGTAACAAGTATTTGTACGTAATGAGTGTTTTTATGGCCCATTTTTACATCGAAATAGCAGGCATCACAAAAGATGCTGGGATGGATTTGCACTAGCAGGGGAATGTACTTGGCACTCTGACTTGCAATAACAGAGCACATTGAGGTGGTAACATGCTGCAAAGACCCCACAGAGGAGTCAATGGTCCATTAGATCAGGAGGCCATGTGATGGAGGCTCTAGCCTGGGCTGATCTGGTATGTGGTTGCAGGTAAACCTCGTCTCTCTTGCTTCTCCCCTGCCTTTGGTCCCCAGGGACATTTCTGGAGATGGAAAATGCATTTTACAGTGTGGCTGCAGATTAAAAAGGAGTTGCTATTGCTTTGTGAGTAAGATCAAGACTTGGTATCTGAAGGCACGATCAGCACAGGACTTTCAGGGCAGCCGTGAGTTGGTCTGGCTCCTTTTCTCTCTGGGAGGTGGAAGAAGCATTAAACAAGCACTGAATTCAGTTGTACCCTGAGGTTATGCTTCCTTCTCTTTTAAAACTGGAAAGGAAATTGGTTCACATTTTTTGCTTGCAATGCAATGGCAACCTGACTGACACCTTCACATTTTTCCTTTATTATTATTATTATTATTGTTTTCCTCGCCTACATGGTCAGCACTGCCCAGTTCCTAATGAGAAAGGGCCAGGGAAACCAGCTGAGTGTACCTCCCACTTCCTTTAATAAAAAGCTGCTGTTAGAGCAGGGTTCGTGGAGCAAGTTTGCTTTGTTAGCCTAATCCACACTCCCTCATGGTTTCATACTGCTGAGAATTAAAGATATGAACATTCCCATGCTGTTAATCTGGTAACAATAATTCGTCGAAGCTGCTGTAGTTTACAGAGAGCGCCGCATGGCCACAGCTGGGCAGATGTTTGACTGCACAAGACACCTTATTTAAACACCAGTCTTAGCATCAGCCTTATGTTTTTCTTGCTGGTGAATACAGCAAGCTCTAAAAGTTACATGGAGCAGCTGATCATTTTATTGCTGACACATCATGCTTTGGCATCTGGTGGCATGGGTTGCCAGCCAGCTGGAATAATACTGTTTTGGATTTGGTGGCTTTTTTGAAGGCATCTCTAAATGACTTTGTGCCTGCATGAAAGGGAAGTGGTTTCGCCATTAAGTAAATGTGCCCATTTGGGGCCCCAGCACAGCAGTGCAAACAGCTCCACAGCCCTGGGGAGATGTGGAAATGGAAGAGAAAGAGGAGGGAACCCAGACTCCGCTCCTGATTTTTCCCTTCTGATTTGCCCTGTGACTTCAGCCAAATTGTTTAACACTTCTGTGCCTCAGTTTCCCTACAGTGAAATGCAGAGATCCTCTTCTACACCTCCAGCATGACACAAGGAGAAGCCCATGTTGTTTAAGTTGCTCCTCACCATTGTGTTACAGGCCACATAAAGAGATTTTCTCCTCCTTTTCCTGAGGGAATCCTGTGGAATCCCCCTTGCTATCCCATGGAAAGGGACGGGGTGTTCCTTATCATATACCTATAAGACCCAGTTAACATCTACCCTCTCTCTGCCTTGTTTGTCTGATGCTGTGGCAGGTCCCAGCCCATGCCTGCAACTCAGATAATCCCAGACACCAGAAATGAATAATATTGATCAGCATCTGCAGCACTTTGCAAGACAGTAAAGCAGAGGCAGGTGGGAGCCCTGAGTGCTTTCTGCTCCCTGTGGGTGACCCAGGACTAAAGGGCTCCTCGATGTCATGCCAGACCAGAAATTCAGAACTGGAAATTTGTCCATGAAAATGTTCAGAGAGGCGTGGGGAGGAGGCGGCAGTCTCAGTGCAGCCCATCCTCCTGCTAAGCAAACTGCATCAGGGTGGAAGGGGGGAAATGTAATTAAAGAACCCCCACAGGTTTTACTTTTATATAACTTTTTCCCTGCCATGGCTTTCCACAGCTGTTGGCTGGTTTCACCCTTCTGTCTCCCCCCTCCATGCTCCCCAGCTCTGCTCCACCTTTCTCTCAGTGCATTTAAACTGCAAACCCCTTCCCAAATCCAGGGGAGTGAGGGATGTTATCCGACATCGATGCTCCGTGGGTTATCCATGACCTCAAGCCATGGCAGGAGAGCCCTGAGCATCACTCCCCACCCCACCGCTCCCCCCAGCCTTGGCTCGTCCCCCTCACTGCCGTGCAAGACTCTGCAGGCTTCAGTGGGTTTCGGGTCACTTCCTGTGTGCCGGTCACTCCTGAGTATCTAAATAGCTCCATTAATTGTGCATATGACTAAAAGATTGATGGATGAGAAAGGACAACTCTCCCCCCACCCCAATTAGTACTTCATCAAACACAGGACATACCCCTCAGGATACTAAAATGGGCTTGGTCGGACGAGGCTATCTGCATACTTCTTCGACAGGGAGGTAATGGAGTGAAATTATCAGTCAATATTTAAATACAGACAAGATCTAAGCTCTTTCTGAATTGCGAGTTGGCCTATTGTGGCAAGGACACCCTGCGCCCTGGATCCCTCATTTTTTATCATGCTACATTACCCACAGGGCTTTCGCATTCCCACACCGCTTGACCTCTTGACTCTGTTATCTCCATCTTGGAACAAACAAGAAACATTTTATTCCCACCAGCAAACTGTCATTCACATCAGTGGCTTCTGCTGTAAGTCCTCGGCTGTTTTTTCTCCATCCTCTTGCCTGCCCCACTGGGAGCTCTGCCTTCCCAAGGTGGAAAATACAGGCAGAATAAATCCGCTCTCTAAATGCTTTTGGACCACTTACTCCTTCTTAAAGTGGCAGGGCAGATTTATGGCAATTTTGTTTTGCCCCCCCCCTTCCCCTCCATCCCCAATGATTTATTATTTTCTCTTCCTGGTTGTCTTTCAATCAGTCATAAAGATAAATAGAAGGGTCTGGCTGAACAAATCACCTGGTAACAGTCAGATCAGTCAGGGGTGGTAACTGCAATTAAGATAACTCCCAAGCAATCTTCTTTGCTCCAGTGCCTTCCTCTGCGGTGGAGCTGTGGTTGGAGATACCAACCCTAACTTGACCAAAAGAACAAGTCTTTTAGTACTAATTCCTTCAATCCATCCTGTGTAATTCTGTAATTTATGGGTTCCCCTCTGATTTTAGTAAATACCTGGGCACCTTAAGCATGTTAAACAATCCTACGGGTAGATTAGATTTGAATCTTGCAATGAGGGTTTTGGAAAGATGTCAACGTGAGTGACCCTGAGATAGCAGTAGCTGAGCTTTGCTAGGGTACAAACAGCCATGTTGTAGGGTGAGGTGTTAAGTTATGGAAGACCTGCTTTTTGCTAGTGTTACATACACACTCGTACGCACCCACACTGCTACTCAAGCAAACAGGTCAGTGCTGCTGTTCATGGACTTAAGCCCATTCCTGGAACAAGGCTCTGGACCATAGCACCTGGCTGCTCTGGTTGATAGCTTTAGGTTTTTCATCTCTTGGCACACAGAATAGAGCCTAACTGTCCCTCCGTTTAGGGCTTTGCTGTTAGTTGGGGGGCACCAGGATCTTGGCACAGGCTGGGCAGGAAGGAATTTCATTTGTCTCCAGTCAACTGCAGCAAAACTCTGCTCTCTCCAGTCCTGTGATGGAGGACTCCAAGCCCTTGCCCACAGAGGGGACCTGCCCAAGTGCCCTTATGGAGGAGCCTTTCAGGGGCAGGTATCTTCTGTTATTTTGAGCTCTTCAACACTCACCCTGTATGCCCTTAAGCAACTTGCTGAACCTCAAACCCCAGAGCCTATTGCACGCTCTTTACTTAGTTTAGCATTAAATTAGTCCAGGCCCTCAAGCTATTCTGTGGAAACACCATGCACCTGCCCGGTACCTGCATACGTACCTGCGATGTCCTTGGCCGAAAAGGCATGGAGCTGCCTGAGACGGAGCGGGATGGCTGGCAGAGCGGGTGGGCAGCGCTGCGATGTCCCTCCCTCCACGTGTTGCTGTGACCCACCTCTGCACCTGCCCATTTACGCATGGGGACGATGACGCTCACGTGCTTGTTCCACAGGAGCGTCAATCCCTTTCCCAGGTGTCCGTGAGGAGCAGGGCTGCTGAGGCAAAGGAAACCGCATCGACGCCTGCAGATAAATGACTGCATCCATTGTAAGGACTTGGTAAAGCCCCCATTGAAATAAATGGCAAAACTCCCAGAGATTTCAAAGGGATCAGTCCTGAATGTTTGTAATTCTCTCCTAGACTTATCATATATCCTCAGCACTGTGTGCCATTTCCATAACAAGAGGTATGGCATTCCCTTACTTCCATGTTTGTTAAGTAACAAAGAGAGATTTCAACGCTTGTAGCCTTCCCAAATTTGTCAGGCACCAAACAGTCTCCCCCTGGCTCCATGTGAGCGTGTTCCCAAGCACAGTGCCTCGTTAGTGTCGTGATGGGACGTTGTTCAGATGTTATGAATATGCATCAGGGCTACGGTTGGGGTTTTGTTGGCATACACAGTGACTTTGTCATTTAATGGTCTCCAGGGCTGTTTTAATCAACATGCACGTTTTGCATGTCAGCTTATTTCACTTCACTGGTTATTATTTTATTTACAAATATTCTGGCAATTGCTTGAATTTATTCTGTCCCATGCGCTTGTAACTTTCTCCTCTCTGCTCTGCCACCATTCTTAAGCCGGGGTCTGTGGTTTCCCTTGCTTTGTCACAGGGAGGGATCAAATTTACCCTCTGCCAACTTTGCTTTGCTTCATTCCCCATTTCAAAATGTTGATCAAACTGGGGAGGGGGAAGGAAGGAGGGGTATTTGCTCAAATGAGATTTACAACAGCATGTGGAGTCCTAGGCACCGGGGTTCAAACGGTCTAGACAGAAACGCAGTAGTGCCAAGGCCACCAGGGATGCGCCTCAGTTTTCTAGCAGGAGCTCTGAGCCTATCTCAGAGATACAGGATTTATTGTATCTGGTCAGAGGGAGGACAGGAATTAGCACGGTGCTGCGTAAGCTAACGAGATATGCTGAAGGAGCTGCCGGGGAGATGCTCCCGAGGTCCTGGGAGAGACGGCTGCTGAGAAAGCCCGAAGGAGAAAGGATTGATGAGATGTAGGTCAGGAGAGGTAGATGGTGCAAGCTGGGGAGGAGAAGCTGGGAGCTGAGCTGCCAGCGCTCAGGAAGGCGATGGAGGATCTAGCCAACAGGGCAGGAGTGCCTGTGTGTATGTGTGTGGGAGGAAGATGAATTTTGCAGTGACAATTTGGACAGGCTAAAGTGGAGAGTGGGGAGAAGAGTCTATAATGCTTCAAATACACACTTGTCCCTCTGCATAAACACCCCCGTCACGTCCAGCACTTCACTGCACGCTTGTGGGGGTTGGGAGGAGAGATCTTTTCCGGTCCTAGAGTGAGTACTTTTCCTCCAAACACTCACCAGAGTTGGTGTTTTAAAGGAAAGGTGCCTGCCAGGAATTCAAAAATAAGTATTCAATTGGTGCTCATGTGCCTTGGCACGTTTCCCATCACAACTGCCAAGATGTCCAAACCTGAAATGAGCAGCACAACATCTTTAATAATTCACTGATGGATGCTTTTAAAAAATGTGTGGTTTATATTCATGCCAGCACTGACCCTCCCTCCCCTCTTCCCCATCTCCCCTTCCTCTCCTTTTCTTGCAGGTGGTCTATTTAATTTCAATTTCAAGCTGTTGCCTCCTGCTTTGGTTCAGCAAAATGACGTGTCTTGACCTATTCATTTCATGTTTCCAAAATCTTTTACATTTCCTGCCTCCTCCACTCCCCCCCGCCCCCGCTTAAAAAGAAAAAAACAATTCCAACTCGCAAAATGAAGAATTTCCCTGCATCTGTAGAAAATCTGGCCTCACTTATACCTGTAAAAGCAGTTGTTTCCCTTACAGGAAATGGCTTGCTTCAGCACCTGAATTTTGTTTTGTTTTGTTTTGGTTTTTTCCTGGTGAGATTTTGATAAATCTCTGCCTGATTTCTGGAAGGAATGGGCAAACTCCATGAAGGCTGTTAGCTGTTTGGCCTCCCAGTGCAGAGGACTTCACTTTTCCCTGTCAGACCCTCAGGTCTTCCCAGTTGAGACTCCAGCTGAGGTGAGGGCTTTGTGGTGGGCAGAAAACCGAAAGGAGGTGGTCCCTGTCCCCAGGAGCTTGCAGGGAGAGCAGACCAGCCAGGCATGGGGTGAGAGCAGGGTACGTTATTATCCTGGGGGCAAAAGCTGGAGCAGAGACCAGGGTTCAGCTCTGCTGCCTTTAGGTATCCAACTGCAGCCCCTGAGTCAGGAAGCTAGTTCGGGATTTATCTCCCCAAAGTTTGAATTGCTGTGTTGCAGCCAGTCACCCATAGGTGATTTTAGACACATTCATTACACCTCGGTCTTTATTGAGGAGGGAACCTGGCGCTGAGTAATGGGCTGAACCCAGGTCTCCATTCCAGAGGGGAAAGCCAAGCTTCCCCTGCCTGCTGGGCATAGCACAGATGTCAAGGAGATGACAGTGAGGAGCAACACTTGCTGTCCTTCGGAGAAGTGAACCTCTCTCCTTGGAGGAAAAGACACAGGTGGGACCACTGACCCCACTCCTGCTGGTGGACAGACATGGCCTGGCTCCAGGTACCTGGGAATAGGAGGGGTTTGCCCCCCCAGCAGGGATCTCCAGAAGAAAAATGCTGGGACAGGTCCTTGTATGTCAGAGAGAGGATGCCAAATTCTCAGATTCGTAACAGACTCTGTTGTAAACAGGGCTGTATGTATGGACTGAATCCATGGTATGGACCAGTTTCCTTTCCTACTTTGGCAGCATCAGCTTCTGCTTTGAATGCCTCCAGTTTGAAGACGTTGCCCTTCATGTTTTCCATCTATACATGCATGTGTATTTGTGTGTTTGTGTGTCTGCCTGGATGTGCAAAGCTATTTAATGAGTTCACCTTTTTTAACATAAAGCAGAATTGTTTGGTAGAAGTAATAGAGCAAATCACCTCCACAGACGCCACTTGCCGTCTGCCACCGCCCCTTCAAACTCAGCCCCACAAGAGCGAGGCAACGCGACGTTCAGCCCATCGGCTGCACAGACCTTGTTCTCTGCTCACGCCGCGGCTGCAGACCACACAGCTCCGGCAGAACGGCGCTCTGGGGAGGGGGCAGGAGGTGTTGAAGTCCCTCTATAAGCAGGGTTAAAGTTGCTATAGCTTTTCTGTGGTTTGCGGTGGCCACGTTAGTGGTGATGCTGGGGGCTCGGGGCAAAGGAGAGCGGGTGTACGCTGTTAGGTAGCTTAACTTTTCATTTCCTGCGTGGTTTCATATTAGGTATGGTATGCGCGACCAGGTTTAATTGATGCACAAAGCAACGTTTTATGTACGTGCTGGACTTCCAGAAATAACTAGTGGTAAGATAGACACATCAGCAAGGATTTTGCAAGTTACCAGAGAGCCTGGCTGCCAGAACTGAGATGTTTTAATGTTTGGTGTTCAGAAACCTCCTTTAGGTTTCCCTGCTTCAGACCCCAAATGATGAAACACGGAAGATTAATAATTTGATTAAAAATCTTCCTATTCAAAACAGTCTTGTGTTCTGAAAGAATAAAATCTACAAGGCTGAAAAAGCAGAGCAAGTGCTACTGTAGGTGCTCAGGCTTACGACGTACCAGCAAGATGTTCCAGAAGTGACTTCTCCTGGCTCCCTTCCTTCTCCCCATCACCCCCCCGTTTATGAGGTGCTCGGCTCCGTGATGCTCGCCTCCTGCTCCACTATATGACAGGGCTCTGAGAGCCTTTCTCCTGGCTGCCAATTTTTCTTCAGTTTTGCAGCCATGTTAATAAAGGGGAGTGTTTGAAGCTCATAGCAGTGTGAGAACAGCGTAGCAGGGCCAGCAAAATTATTTCTTTGAAAAGAAGGAGGCATTTTGTTTTTCAGGCACGTGTTCCCTGCATGCTCAAAGGGGCTTTTGAGCCAGGATGCAAAATTGCCACAGAAAGGAGCAGAGAGCAGGAGAGACACAGAGTGAAACAGAGTGTGATTCAGCTGAGGTCATTTCAGTTTGGGGAAGAGAAGGATCAGGGATGATAAGCATCTTCTTGGCTGGTAAAGACAGAGCGAAGCGGGAGGTAGTTTCTTCCTTTCTTCTCCAGCTGTGAAAGGGAGAATTTAAACTGAAAACCCATTCCCCCTCCATCACTACCACTGCATGCTAAAGGATGAACTTAGGACTTGATAATTGCATCTATACTAAATTATATCCACAAATAAAATGGGACAAAGCTCATCCTACATCCTGGAGGGTGCCGGCACAGCTCAGCTCACTTCATGTAACTCATCCACACTGCTGTTTGTGAGAAATCCCTGGCATCTGCTGATGCCCACCTCATGCCTGGACATTGCCCTGGAGATGGTTTATTGGCACAGGCCAACACCCTGCTAGGGCACATGCATGCAGTGAGATAGGAGGACTGTCGTGGGTCACTGGCCTTATTTATTTTCTCAGTATAGCTGTAACCAAGAAGACCAGGTTCATCACGGCCTTCCCCTCAAATCAGAGTAGACACCATTGCTCATGTTTTGTGGTTAGTGGGAAGCATAAGAGGCCCAGTTAAAGTATGGAAAGACAGGAAATTCAAACATTAATTCAAAAAAAAGAGAGCTTTCTGCTCAAAACCTGCTTCAGCATTCATAACTTTGGTCAAATATGCATATCAGGGGTACATTTAGCCTCCCTCTAGGGCTGAGATGGTAAATCTGGCACACAAGTGAGAAAGAGAGGTTTTCTTAAGGCAGATTAGGTGCCTGGAAGTCAACAACTCTGCAGGGTGTTGAAGGCAGAACAGGGACCTCCCTTTAGGTACTCCATTTGATCAGGCCATGAGCAGGTACATCCCATGCACTCAGGTCATGTCTGCAAGTGAAACATGCTATTGTGAAGCATACTGCTATATGAAATAATGTGGTTGGGCTTAGCTTCTGCAGGGAGAAATGGTTTGCTTTAAGGTTGGTATTTAAGTCAAGCTGAGATCAGCAGCAAGTAGTGAACCCCCCTGTACTGAGTTGTGACTCCAAGGTCCATCAGCGGAAAGCAAGGCAAGGATGGCGACTGCAGCCAGGGAGCTCTTCAGGTTAGACTAAGGTCTTTCAGTATATCTGTAGGATGATGCCAGGAGCAATGGAGGTTTCCTCCATGCAGGTCTCTGTGTGTTGGCATGATACTGATGCTCCTGACCCTGTGAGCTTCAGCTGCAATTTCCAGGCATGGAAAAGGACTCAACTGAATTGTGCTGGTGGTTTCCAGGCTAATGCATGTCCTAGGGCAGGGATGCTTTTTTATGCAGTTATATCACACTGTAACCATAGTTTTGGGCATTGGAAAAAAAGACCTAAGTGGTGCTTTACCCACTAAAACTCATTCTTTCTTCTTGACTACTGAATGGTGTGAAATTCTCGGAAACAAAAAAGTAAGGATTTTATTGCTGTAATGTGACAAGTTGTGTGACTCAGTATTTCCCCTCAAATCATCCATCCTTCTTCCATAGAAACCAAGAAATTGATCCGTCTTCTTATTCATTAGCCTTAAACAAGGCTGTGGCAAAAACAAGAGTGATAAGATCAAACACATATGCTACATGGGTACTTTTGCACATAGCTTGACTTACGGTAGACATAACATCTTAATTAAGGTCCATTCTCAATGCATTTTCCCTCCATCTGCTCGGCAGAAATCACTGCGAAGCCTGCAGGATTTTATTCTCTGTCAAGCAGAGGGTCGTGCCACAAAACAAGCTTTTGAGAAGTCCTTACTCAGTATGACTCACAGACTTAAGGAAGTGTTGTCTAGACAAGACCCCAGGTTTTTAAGCCACAGCTATGAGTGGGAGAAGTGAGGGAAGCCAAGCGGTGTCAGCAGGAGGGATGGACTGCAAAGCTACGGGGTGTCTGTAAGCGTTGGATTGCCCTGGTGCTCACATGGCATTTCCTTCAAGAGGAAAACTCACGGTCTGTTGGGAGGTAACACGTTCTCGTACGTGCTGGCTGATAAGAAGAATGCGGGCTCTCAGTCTGTGATGTTCACTAAATAGCTGGAGCGGTTGTTGGTGGTGGGTTTTGATCGACTCGGTGTGGTACTTCAGCCCTTCATGTAATCCATCCCTGTCTTGCATATTCCCAGACATGCTCCAGGCAGCACCAGCACTGCCTGTGGATGAGTGTTTGCTTTGGCACAATGGTACAAAGCATCAAGGGCTTTCAAATTGGCCCCAAAAGCCCATGCACAATCACTGTAGGTTAAGGAGCAGTGGGGTTATTAGCTTGTAGAGAAAATGTCTTTTTAATAATAATTTTTAAAAAAACCCAAACTCTTTCAGTAGGCAGAGCAAATGAATTGAGTTTTGCATCATCTCATCTTCTGGCTTCAGAGTAGGGTTCAATGAAGGAAAAAGACTATCAGTATTTGGATGACAAAGGGTAGGAAAAGCTCAACTCTAATATTTATGGAATTGCTGCCTCATAGAAGAGAAGGGCCGTGGCTGTATCTACCCAGGGAAGTGACTAACAAAGGGAACAGCTGAACTGGGTCAGAAAATAGCTTAGCATTTGCAAAGGATGGGCTAAACAAGGCCTGCTTGGCAAAAACCCCAAGGTTAGACTGCCTTTGTACTACTTGTACCATTCCTCATTCAGCAGCATGTATTTGCTGATGTTTAAAGGTGGTTAAATATCAGATAAAAGGATCATGAGGCTGAGTCTGTGTTGATAATTCAGGTTTGGGACTAAGTTTTCAGCACCTTTTGAATTTCAGATAGCTTTTCACATGAGCCTGGACAGAGGGAAATCTTTCTAGTATGCACAGTGCAAAAGAAAAAAAAAAAAAAATAAAAAAAAATCAAAGCTTTGAAGTCCCAGCTGGTGTTTCCTGCTTCTAAACTGCCCGGTTTTGGTAGAAGAATGGATTTTCTTTCATAAACTCCCAATTGTAGTCAACTGAATGGAATTCTGCGATTTTACTTGGCTGAGTTTCCAAGCCAAGTCAACTGCTTTGTTCTGAAGAGCTGGAAAACTACTTGATCAAGCTAAGAATTGCCTTCTAGGTGTCGTCTCACTGCAGAAAGTCCTTTTTCCTTCTGCGTAGGAGCAGACAGATGTATTTCTGGGTTAACAAAAAATCATTTGAAACTTAGGCACAGTCACAAAAAAATGTCTGTAAAGCAATGATATCACCTGAGCCAAGGACCTTTTTGCTGCCAAATGCCTGCTATTTTGAAAATCTTTGAAGTTTTCAGAGAGAGATCCACTAGGATATCTTTCAATATGAATGATTTTGTGCTATAGAGATATTGTAAAGGAGTACATGGTGTGGAGAAGTAATTACATATGTCTTAAAATGAGCCTCTAACTATTTCAAGGTTGAAGAGTCCACAGTGGTCATCTAACTTTATTTAGATTTATATTCTTGTGAAATTCATCTGACTTTAATTATTTTGTATATTACTCTTAAAAAGGGAATATATTGTCCTTCCATTCCTCCCCCCATCCATCAATTTAATCTAATTTAATCTAATCTAGCCTAAACTAAAATAATGAAGACAGACAACCTTTCAGTGGCAAACACAATTAATTCATCCACAGCTGAAATAAAATCTTTTTTTTTTTTTTTTTTCCCCATTTGGAATTTCCCTGTTGAGTTGGACAAGGCCTAAATTTTTGCCATAACTTTAGTAGAAGCAGGTTATCACCTAGTTCAATGTATAGCACGAATATCTGAGTCTAAATAGAATATGTGGTGTTACTTTTTCCAAGTTAATTAATGAAAAATCAAAATATTCCAAAATTTAATGCTAGTGCCTACTTTTAACTCTGGCTCTCTTCAGGCATTCATTACTAATGTTAGATGTTCTAACAGGGAACTCTCAAAAGATAATTTGGATTCAATTTTTTCACCCTGCTACTTAGTATTATTACAGAGAATCTGTCGCCTGTGAGAGAAATACCCTTTCCTGTGCACTTTTCCTTCAAAGGGCTTGCTTGATGCCCGCAGGGCTGGAGGCACAAAGTGCTGTAACAGATCTGTGGAGGGAAGAACGTGCAGGTCTCAGGACTTGTCTAGCATGGGAAGAGGTGGTTTAATATTCTGTGCAGAAGCTGTTATTTCCAGTTCAGAAAATAATTTTCAGGTTATCTCATGTCATTTTGGAAAAGGTTTAAGCTAGAAGTTTAAGTGAAAGGTTTAAGCTAAAGTACACATGTCCCCAGGCCACCATGCTGTTTTGTTGGCTCACTTGCGTAGGTGTAAATCTACCGGTATAATGCATAAACCTGAGCTGGAAAGACAATCAAGACCGTGGTTAACTGAGACAGGCTGAGGAAAGGCAGCCCTTCAAGTGGAAGAGAGGAAAGACAGGGTTAACTCACCAGGGCTTGAGCAGGTAGAAATCCTTAGAAGTCCTATCCAGGTGGACAATTTCTGGAGGATCCCTCTCTTGACCAGAAAAGTAACTTGGGATGGCTGCTGTGGTGACCAAGGTATCCCATTACCATAATTTAGGTGGGATTAGGGTTAAGTCTGTGTTTGCACCAGCAAACCCATTCACGCTTGTCTCCCAATTCAGCCAGGGGAGGAACGAAGGTGCGAGAAAGGCAATGGGGAGACGGGCATGGGTGAGATTTTTTGTTACTAATTTTCCAGCCACCAGTGGAAGGACGTCTTGCTTTAGATTGAGCCTGTGTGTGTAGAATAATAATGGACACTATGTGTATGTGAATGTTATAGTGCTTCCCCGGGTGTCTTTGTACTCTGCCATCTTCGGCAGGATGCTCTGTCCCATGCATGTCCATCCTACGCGCTCTGGCGGTGGTGCCATGGGAAGGGAGCAGAAAAGCACCCGACAGGTGAAAACACACATGCTGGACTTGATATATTGGAGTAAATTTGTATGAATGGAGTAGGGTTTGCAGTCTCCTTCTGTGTATTTAATGGGAAATCTCCCTGTGGAAGGTGAGGGACAAGCGATAGGAGAAAACCCTACAGTTCTAAGTCTCCAAGGAAAAGACTGTGAACTCTGCCTGCATTGTGAACCCTGTGAACTCCCAAATCAGTTCAGAGAGTTTCATGAACCCTCGAACTCCAGCGGGCTTTGCTGTGCCCAGTGGAAAGCCCTCAGTTTCTTGTCATCCCCTTTTTGTTACTTTTGCTCTCTTTTATTAGCAGGGAAGCACAGCTGTACAATCTCTCCCATCTCAGTGTAATTGCATTAGACACTTGGAGGCCGTCGGATTGCCACTCAAGCTGGTATATAATGAATTTACTTGACATGCAGAGGTCCTTATGTCACAAAAGGTTTTCTCATTATAACTGAGCTTTTACTTGTTTATCGAGAGTCTCCAAACCCTCACCCTCTCCCCACTCACAGAGTGGGAGAAGTGCTGCAGGAAGCTGCCTTTTAGTGCAATATTCATCAGAAAAGGCCCACCTGGCTGTAACTTTTAGGTTTTATTTGCAGCTTGCGGGGGAAGATCTGGCTGCAAATGCCTGCTATGAAGAGTCAGCACTGGGGGACAACATGGACAGGGGTGATTGTTTATAACTGTCAGCGTAATATTCTCCCTAAGGTGTGTTGGGACACCTGGGGATTTTATCTCTCCTTTCCAGTTAGATTAAACATTATTTGAACGCAGCGGGTGCACCCTTGTCCTCATTGAAGGTAGCAGTTGGTCCCATGACCTGGTCTTGATAAATCCTGTATCACACTTAGGCACATGCGGTGGAGCATTCCTGCTCGGTCCTTCCTGGGTCCTGGACTTGACCGGTTCAGCACACGGCACAGGCTGCAAAAGGCTCCTCAGTGTGCAATAAATACTGTCTCAAGCCTCCATCCTTCAGCAAGGTAGGAACAGGGATTTGATATCATGGCAGTAGGCAAAGCTGTGCAAAACCCCAGAAGAAAACCACAGAAAGGATACAATTACGCAAATCCCCGTCTGCTTTGGTCCCGTTACCCTTGGGAATATGCAGGACTGTACCCTCCGGAGTCTGCGTCAGCGAGCTGCAGCACTGGGGGCAGCTGGGAGCTCCAGTAAGAGGCTGCCCACTCCCAAAGAGCTTCTGGCATGTGGGGCTGCCATTGCAAGGGCAAGTGCAGGCTCTGCCAGTCTTGACAAGTGTCCCCGTAAAACCAATGCCCAAATCCTCTCTGCAGAAAGGGTTTTGCAGACTGGCTTTTAGCAGTCCCCCTTCGGCATAAGGTCTGTCCGCCCAGCCTCGGTGGGGAAAGCCCCGGTCCATCCTGATTAGCCTGTATCTGGGGCTGAGCCGGGGTCGCTGCAGCACCTCGCTAATAATTCCTGCCTATTGTCCGGGGGCTTTCTGGGAGCGATGTGATATTGTTGCTTCTCCGTGATGCTGGGGGCTCTGGCTGACTCCTCTCTCCAGCAAGGGCCGGGGTGGGAGCAATGTCTCACATGAATGAGATAAGAGAAGACAAAGCAAATGGTGAAGAAAGGAAGCTTGTAGCTTTTCAAGTTCAATGAGGCTTACCAGGCTTTCGGGGGCCTCTTCAAATCAGAGGCCGAGTTAAAAGAACATGCAGAATTCAAAGCCTGTCCTTTTCCAGGCCCTCTGCCGGCTTTGAAAATCCTCCCAATTCATGTTTACTCTTGTTTCTCTCCCCCCCCTCCCTCTCTGTCCTACCTTCCCCACGCAGACACGCACTCAACCCTTCTCCCTGTGTGCAATCATGCCCCCCAAAATCTGTTCAAAGAGGCCCCCAGTCCAGCGATGCCTGGCCGCAGGAGCAGGTGGGGTGGCTGTTTCCATGCCCCCGGATCCTGAATGCAGGATGTATGCAAATGGCAGCAAATGGTGGGCAACATCAGAAAAGGATACAATGGACCCCCTTAATCCCTCGTTGCCCAGAGCTGTCTCTCACCCCAGTGAAACACAGCATCAGAATGGGGTATAAACAGTTCCTCTCGCATTGCAAACATTAAAGTATTTCTTTCGCTGGCAGACACATACTTTGGAAAGTTGCTGCGATGGGGAGCACAAAGGCTGGGTGCTTTCATCCCGGGAATTACAGTAGGAGCCACTACTTTCTGGGAGGACTTGAGGGCTGCAAGTGAGGGGACCTGGAAGGATGGGAAGGGATGCGACGTCCATTTATGCTGCTTGGGAAAATGGTATCATGACTTGCAAAAGTAGGTCAATACACCTGAGACACTTCCACAAGTAAGGGTTCTGTAATAAGTGGTGTTATGTGCTGTAAAACTGGCTTAGATGGGATCTGTGTCTGGCCGTTCAAAGGAGAGTGTGCAACAGGCTGCACGGCCGTGGTGACTGGGAGGGTTGGCTGCACGTCCTAGCTCACCCTCATCTCCGGGGCAAGCACAAGGCTTTATTGTTACTGATGACAGTCCTTTATAAGGATGGGGCCTCAAAGGCAGGTAGGTAGGTGCAGACAACCTTTGCCCATCTGCTGCTCCACTGCCTCTGCTGCTGGAGTGTCTTCTTCCCCTGCCCGGCCCATATTCCTGGGCAGAATGCAGACAGCTCATGTCCACCCCACCATTCTGTCCTGTTGGGAGCCCTGACCTTGAATTTCTGATGAAAGGCAGTTGAAGACCTGTAAGAATGGAGATTGTCCATGTACATGAAGAGAATATCATCTGGGGTGGGTGACTTTTTAGGATATTGCAGCCTGACATGGAGGTTGAACCCTGATCTGTTTTGCCCCTCTGGAGCCCCTGACACTGGGATTGGGAAGGGTCCTCTCTCTGTCACTCCTTCATGTGTTTTACCACTTGGAAGAAATAATGAACCAAGCCCCAGTCCTTGATTCACCATGGCTTTGCCCCAGCTCTCAAACCAACAGCAAAACATGCAGCTGGGGCAGATTCACAACCTTCCTCTGACTCTGTGCTGCTCCGGAGATTTAAAGGGGTGAGGATCTGGCCCTGTGTGTTTGGAAAACTCCACCAGGTCCTTTCTTCTTCAGGAAATGTGTTGTTCTGTCCTAGAAGAGCTGAAGGCTGAAGGCTGAAGGCAAACTATTGCTAATACTTTCATTTTCTTGCTTAGGAGCTCAGTACATGTTAAAGGCAGTCAAGGTGTTAACTGTCAGCTGTTGATACCTCTGGCTCCATACTACTCATGCAATCCTGGGCATAGATCTGTAATTACCACCTCCTCTCCTCCACCAGCCTCATAAAAAGGAGAAGGAAGAAATGGCAAAACTCACATCTGATAGTCTGCCTGCTGTCACCCAGCTAGGTGTGAGACACACTGTGAAATACTCCTGCAGGTTTTCCATCCTCTGCTGTGCACAGGTGGTAGTGGGGATGTCCTGTTTCAACACAAACCTCAGCGCTGAAAGGGCCAAAAGAAGCATCAAGCTCCAGAACTAAAGCCCAGCTGGTTAGTAGTGACTGAAGAAGGATATATGATTTTTGCTGCATACCTGGCAGGGAACCCAAATAGACCTGTCACTTCTTGTTTTGGTTTTTTTTGAAATGGGGCTGTAAAAGTGTCTGTTGAGCACTGCGCCTCCAAAGTCCTTGCTGAACAACGGAAAATTTACATGCCGACTAATGGCACTTTTTAGGACATTGTTGACAGAGTCAGCAACTGCGGAGTTTCTCTCCCTTCCCAGCCATGCAAATGAGCTGAAGGGGTTGATGAAGGCACAGGGGTGGGGGAAGAGCGATGTGACAATCATGGCAAGTCACCAAAGCAGAGGGAGAGAAGCAGCCCAATACTTGAATGCAGCAGAGCTCTGTCTCATTTGCCGCCGTGTTGTGTAGCCCCATTGAGCGCGGGGAGGTTTCTGCAGCTCAGTAACACAGAGCTGGATTGTGCCTCGTGGTCTCAGTTGTCAGTGATCAGCAGGGAGATGACAGATCAGGACCAGCTCCTCAGCTGACATGAGTTGCAAAAGTGTCACTGACCTTGTGTGGCCCTTTGTCACTATTGTCTCAGCTCCTCTGAAAAGAAACCCTTGGTCTTGTTCTTCTCCTCTGGGCTGGGAAAGTGATTATTATTATGTCCTGGCCTTTGGTTGATGAAAATATGTGCAGCTTTTGTCACACATTTCTCTACCCCAAGTGCATTTCCCCCCCCCCCCATTCGCTATTCACACTTTGTGTGAATCTGGTGTTCATTAAACTGGCAAAGGCTGGGGGGAGTGCAGGCAAGGAGCCAGGTACACCTCAGCCCTGCCCGGCAGACCCCGGCCTCCATCCCCATGGGGGTCTGCCAATGTACCCCACATCGCACTGACAGCACGGTTCTGGCCCCCCCGGCCATGTGCTCCCAGCCACAGCCCTCCCTGAACCTCCGCCAGCCTCTCCAGAGCAGCCTTTTGCTGCCAGGCTAAATGCTGTGAGGTTTTTCTAAGGGGAAGAAATGCCAGGAAGAGATGAGGAAGATCACCAAACCCATTTCCATAAGATGCTGAATCCCTGACGAAGGGAAGGGAAGGGATGGGAAGGGTGTCTGTATTTCTATCTACACAGATACACTGAATACCTATGGGAGATCATATTGCCTGGTTTGCTCTGCTGTTTCTCTTTTGCCTTTGCCCCACTACAAAGTGATCATGAAATATGGTTTGAAATCTTGCCTTTCTGATTTCTGACAGTGCAGATTACATCTGTCCTGCATTGCCTTTGCAGTGGTGGCACTTGCAGCCCAGGACACATGCCAGTGGTGAGCTGGTCCTGAGGGGTTTAGACCTGTGAATACCAAGAAGTTTTTGGAATTAGCTACATGCACAACTCTGTGTTGGCAGGGTAGAAGTTACCTGCCTGTGCAGGATATTTCAAAATTCAATAGCACATATCAGGTATGTTAGCAGGCCTGTCCCCAGGTGCATGACTTTTTAGAGTCACTCTGGAGTTAATAGGAACACAAAGGAACCCAGATGAAATATCCTCCCTGGTGCAGGCAGCATTTCTAAGCTGATAAAGATCAGAGACATTGCTCCAAGGTGACTGAGCTGCTGTGTTTATATCTTCATCTGCATATATTCAACAACCCTGGAAAATGGTTAGCAAGGCTCCTGTTCTCCCAACTGCCCCTGAGCCACGGAGCAGAGATGTGATGTTCTGGTAAACTGGAAAGATTTAGTTTCTATTCCTTTTTTTGTTCAAATGTATAGGGGGATTTCTTAAAATCATGGTTTAGGTATAGGTGATATTGTGAAGGAGGCAGTAGAACGGGGTTTACACACATTAAGAAATAAGGGCTATACCACCATGTAAGCCTGAATATGATGTATTCAGCTGGAACAGTGTAGACTGGGCTGTGGATGGATTGCTGTTTAATTACCTGTTTGAGCTGCAATTCAGCCAGTGCCGTCTGCTTAACACTCTTGCTGAACAAAATGTTAGTGCAAACTTTAAGGACCACAAACTTCCCTGGAAAGGCTGTTTTCCTAAGGGTACTGGTTTACAAAATGCTTTAGATTGTGGCTGCCTTGAATGGAACTAGTGTGAGCCCACAAATTGTCAACCAGACAAGGATGGCCTCTCATTAAGAAGATGAGGTCTATGTTGTGGACTTCAATGGCTGGACAATGACAATGGAGGAAGAAGGGCGATGCAGGAAGCATCAGGATCCTGCTGTATGGGAGGATGGGCATGCAGCTGAAGCTATCCCCAGTACCGCCAGCAGATAATGGCCATTCAATATTGCCCAGTTCTTTGGGGCTGTAAAGCTGATGGGCTGAATCAAACTATGGTAACAGCATTGATTTTAACAGAGTTAAATTAAGAGATGCATTTGGCTCTGCAGTTGCTCAGTTTACTATTCATCTAATAGAGCAAGATGAAGTCCCCTATGTGGTGTCACTCCAGTGGCAGCCAGTAGTGGCGACAGTGTGTAGGAGGGATATGTAAGTTTAGAGACATATAGCCTTAGACAGGAGCAGGTGAGAGGGAAGAAGCTCAACAAAACCAGGCTGACAATAGCAGCATGTTTAAAACAAATCTTTCCAGCAGTGGATTTTGGCAATGCTGAAAACAGTAGCTCAGGACAGTGAGGTAGACAGATGTAGCTAGCACATAATGAAAAAAACATGTAATGGAGCTGTGGTTGGATGAATCTCTGGAAGCCAGCATTGCCCAAATCCGAACAATGGACTCTGCTTCATGTCTCTGACCCATTGCTGTGTCCCTGAGCTGCCACAGATGCTGCTGTGGCTCTGCCTGCTCATCCACCTGGATCACACCAGCCAGTTTCAACCACAGTGGTCTCAGAGATGATGGCACACAGTATTGGCACAGGAGGCTGAACAGGGGGCAGGGAGTCGGGCAGACCCCCGGGGGGGCTGCAGGGTGAGCCCAGCCCTTAACAGACATGCAAGAAGACCCAGATGAGCAAACACCATGTCGTGGTCCTTTAAGTGAAGAGCAATTGCCATACTCAGAGTTACTTATTGCTAGGACTGGAGCCAGTGTTTGAAATAAATCTCGGTGGTTTTAGCAGTTTTGCTAATGCTTGTGAAAGAAATAGACTTTAGTGCAGTTACTCCTGATTTATGCAAAGTGGGAGAAGGATTAGAGGAAAATCTGAAAAGCAAGTGTCAGTGTCCTTCAAACACTCTTAAATGGGGTCAGGGAAAGCAATTTAGGGGGAAGCAAAGGGCTAAATATGAATCCTTTGGAGAAAATCCTTCTATGAGACTTTTAGTGTGGGACAGTGGATCAGCTGTGCCACCACCTATCAGCTGGCAGGCTGGAAAAGGGTTGAGCCATTTAACTGCTTCATGTGACATCTTAGTCCTGAACACCTAGTCTACAGATTAAAAAAAGTAAAATTAAGTCAGATGTCGTTTATAAAATGATTCTCAGATCCTGGCAGTGAGTTGGTGTCCATAAAATAAACACAATTGTGTAAGAGAGATCTCCTGAGTGAGGTGGCCCTAAAGCGTGGCCCACCTCCGTGCTGGGGTGGCATTGTGGCATTGGCTGTGGTGTGTTTCCCAAAGTGCATTCACTTTTTTTCAGATTTCAGATTTCACCTTCACCAGGGCAGGAATTAGGCAGGCGATGGGGTGCAGCACCTTCTCTTTGGTGTGGCTTTGTTTGAAGGTTGTGGACGACCACTTGGTCATGTGAATCCAGCTGTCTCATGGCAGATGTCTTCAATCTGTAGCTCATGTCCGTTCATCCAGAGGTTAAAGACAAGATCAACTTTTCTGAGAGCGAGGAGTGAAACGTGCCCTTTTCCTCCCTAAATTCTTCTGCATTGCTCTGGTCGTTGTTATTATAATTAACTGCAGTCAAGCCATCCTCAGGAGACTTTGCTGTAACAGAGACCATCCTCTTTTGTTTCTTTAAGGGGTATTAAAAAGCCACAGGGAGATTTCAGGTAAATCCAAGAACTGACCTTTTCCTGAAAAATGGACCAGCAGGTGACATGATGCTAGTGTACCATCACTAGGATGGGCGCACTTCTTTAAAGCTGCAAAGGTAAAACCACCAGCAAAGATCAGACCAATCTATGGATACAGCTCTTAATTTATGCAAAAGTTCAAATTTCTTTTCTCACAGTTTGGAGACAGATTTTGCTCCACTACTACAGTGAAAATCTGGCCATAACCTTAGGTAAGTTCAGAGAAGGGGTTGTTAAGTGTGAATGACTTTTGGCAGATGGTTTGAACTTGTTTGCGTATCTTGGGTCATGGAATTTGGATGAAATGTTTGTTTCTGAGCTATCAGGGTTCCTGGTTTCTGTCAGAGCCTGGTAACAGCATTGGCCAGGGGATTCCCCCCCTTCTGCATCCTTCTGCCGTCCCTCCACAGGTAGGGTGGTTGCAGCAAAGGCCGATGTTCATTGCAGGCGATACTGAGGACGTTACTCCAGTTTACTGCCAACTGTTGATAGGTTGGCAGCCGCTGTACAGCAAGTCTTGGCCTGGCACCTGCTAGAAAATGTTCCTGCTTTACCAGTACCCACAATTTCCATAGGCTTTTTCAGCAGTCTTATCAGAAAGACCTGTGAATAAACAACCTGTCTGAACTGGATTCTTTCTTTACCCCAAAAAAGAACTCTATGGATCAAGGTTGAAGCCAAGAGATGCCCCAGGAGAAGCCTGCATTCGGCTGCCCTTAGTGCTCTGGCTCTGTGAATGATGGAGATTATTTCCTTTCCAGGACTGTTGGTCTTTGCACTTAATATGCCAATTTTTACAAGGGCTATAATGATGAGGAGAGCCAGAGATGCTGAGGAACAGGCAGGTCATTCCTTGCAAGCACCATATGATATACAGCTTGCTATTAGCAGGGCGATATACTTCTTTCAGAAACCAAGCAAGGTTTCTTATGTAACCCATGGGTTTGATCTCCACCAGGCCAGCTCTTTTTTCATGTTTGTTGGTTCCAGTGAAGCAGAAGTATTTCTGCTTCCTTGCCTGTAATAAATTCAGATAGGGCTTGTGCTGACTGTAAGGCTAAAACTGAAAGATGCCTCTCCTATGACATTGAAAGCAGCTGAAAAGAGGGACATGAGCAGATTGCCAGGCAATCAAATAGCCCCAAGGTAACCTGTGCTGGGGGATTTGCTTTGGTCTCTTACTGGTGCCCATCTTCTTTTTCTTCTCATAGCATCAGTACTTTCTGCCAGATGGCTATTATTTTTTACAGGACTACAGACAATTATACCTGTCAAGGGCATGCCAGAGTAGTTAGCATTTATGGCGTTAAGGAGATTACCTTCTAAATGTTAATAGCAGACACAGACGTGGTGACTTTCCTACTCAAGATCTGTATTAGATCACTGCTTTGCAGTGAATGGATGCTATGAGATTCGCAGATGTACAATGTGATCACTCTTCAGTACTGGAAACATGCCTGTATACACACACAGCTGATGCTCACACACATTGTCACCACATGTAAGCACAACAGGGTCTTCCACTGTTCACATATGACAAAGTTGTGCAACAGTCAAGCCCAGAGACATTTGTTTTCACATGATTGTCTGAGCTGGGTCACATCTGCAGGTATCAAGGAGTTGCTGTGTGTTTCCTGGGCATTTAGGTTGTGGGGGACATTTCTGTTGCCATTAGAGTCAAAACTGATGGGGGGACCCACTAGGTTTCCAATCTCTGCAGCTGCTTACCTGTGTTTTTTCAAAGGCCAGAGGGTTTGATCAGTTGTCAGAAGCTTGGGAAGGGCAGCACCATGAGGAGGGTTGGACATGGGGTGGTGTAAGACATGTCTTATGGCCCCAGGGCTGCTGGTGAGTCTCTGAGTGCTCTCAAGAAAGGATCTTCTCAGCTCAGATTGCACACACATCAAAGCAGGAGCCAACTCTTCATGTTTGTTTGATGGCACCTTGTGCAACAGGGCTCAACCAATGCCTCCAGCTGCAGCTGGAAGGACAAAAATCCAGAATAGCTGCTGCTTGAAATGGCTCAGAGATATAAATTTACTTCAAAACCATCAATCTGCCCTAAATTCACTGGAAACCTTTCCTAACTTTGTGAACCAGAACCATTTTTCAGACATAAAGCTGGTATTTACTCAAGAGCCCTCCACACCTGGTACCTCTTGGGCCCAGAGCTGAATGCTGCCAGGTTGTAAGTAAAATTCTCATTCTGGCTGTAAGGAGGATGGTCCCTCATCCTGGCTGTATGGTGGATGTTCCCATAGCTCAGCAGCAGCACTCTGCTTGGAGTACTCTATACCAACTGTGCATTGCATCTGGGCAAGCTGAGGGGAGACCATTTGTTGTCTTGTTGGGTTTTGGGTCATGAAAAAAATGAAGGCTGGGGCTGAATAATGAATTCTCATGGCCTCTTGCTGGGAATGCAGATCTAAAAGGCATCCATGTGTGGCCCCAAGGAGACAGTCCTTTCCCATGGTCCCAGGAAAGCTGAATTAAAATGCTCATAACAAAATCCTGCTGGTCTGCACCCAGGCTGTTTCTTCTGTCTGAAGGCTTGTTCTTCCGACACGGGGCAGGATTTGTGACTGTTGACTCCAGGGAACAGCAGTGGTTAACACCACAGGCAGGTCTGGCCTTTCCTGTTTATTCTTTCCAAGGGCATCTGTCCTCCCACGGCTAAAGGGAAAGGTAAAACAGAAATGAAGAGGACGGTGTCCCAGACACTGTCCTTGGGAGGGAAGAAGGGAAAACTGAGTGAAAAGGCAAGTAGCTAAAATTTTCTCTTTCTTCAGGTCTCCTATTTCTGCCCTTGATGTATCAAAGGCAGAGGTGAGGTGCGTTAGCAAACCTTGGGAGGGGGCCCCCAAAACCCAATTTCTTTGACACTAATTTGGTTAAAGAATAAGGAGATTCATTGCTGATTCTTACATGTGACTGCCTCTCTAAGCACAGAGAAATCCCACGTGAAGGTTGGCTGCTGAGCAATGCCCTTGGCAGCACATGCACTGCTCTCACTGGGCCATATTCTGCTCTCAGTTACACCAGCACAAGTGCAGGATGAGTCAGCTCAGGTCAATGCAATCGGTGAACCAGGGCATCACTGCTAATAAAGAATTTGGCTTAGCGGGGTCTCGGTTTTTCATTATTGTGCTATACTGGCTGCACTAGGGTATCTCCCCCCCATGTACACCCACCTCATGCGTGAATCTGAAAGGATGGGTTAGATCAGCTGATGGGCATCAAGACCTACTTTGAGCAAATAGGGGCAAATATGGCGCAAGTACAGCTGTGTTGTGACTGTTTACAGGCAGTATCTGCATTTTAAATGAGAAAGACACTTTCCCATGTTCATAGGATAATTAATGAGCTGACAAGGGTGTTGGGTTGGGAGGTAAGTTGCTGACTATACAGTCCAGCCATGGTTATTCACCAAAACCCAGATCTGCGCACACCTCTCCAGAGCATTCCCAGCCAGTGGGATAAGTTAATAATGTCACACAAATGTGAATAATCATCTCAGGTGTTGCAATGTCAATGTGACTGCAGTATCTTGATTATATCAATGAAGAGAGTGTTTTGGTCCTGCCAGCTGAGCACCCTCCCCAAGGAGGAGGAAGGAGGGAAGGCTCCAAGGACTGGCATTCTCTACAGGGAAATGTTGTTAGTACAAGACATGACTATGGTACAATACATTAACTCATCCAAAAAAAAGAGGCTCCAAATCCAAGAACAGTGAAAGGAAACCAAACAAATATGTTTCCACAGAGTCCATCCGTCTGTTCATCTGTTTGTCTGTAGATGTTACAGAATCACCCAGCACTGAAAGAACATTTCCCACCTGACATGTTCCAGCAATTGCAATGTCTTTTCAAGAACACCATGAGCTTTGCCAACTTCCCAGGACTAAATGGAGAGAGACATGAAAGGTCCTGAGCTAGTAGCAAATGTGCCATTTGCAGAGCACAGCAGGATTTGTTTCAGGAGTAGAACAAATTTCACAACAAAGCTGAAAAGCTTTGGAAGTGTCCCCTGCTTTCCTGAAATCTGTGGACAACTAAATTCACTGAAAATGCAGGAAATGGCAGAATTTCCACTAATTTGGCAAGTTCTGGATGGTTTGATATTTTAGTTGATAGTCTCATTTTAATGGAGACTTGAGGATCGACAGAAGCAGAATTCAGTTCTTATTTCTCCAAGCAGGACATTTGGTTTGTCACCCTGGGAGCCCTTCCAACTCAAGATTTAAAGTGGGATTCTAAAGACAAGGGTCTATATCCAGAAAAATGCTCCATATCCAAATCATTTTTGGTGCTGAAAAAAACCCAGTTGCAGTAGCTATGAGACACCGTCTGCATCTATTCTAGAAGGGCCTTTACTGTGCTTTCTATTATAAGAGTTGATTGAAGTTATCTCACATATTTTACATTTCATCAAAGTTTTGAAATTCCAGACTTTGATAGTAAATATTACACCTTTCCTCTACTCCCTATAACACTGATCCTTTTTTTTTTTTCTTTCCCTTCAGGTTTTAATATTTTTAGCTTCAAAATATGAATGATTGAGTAGAAAAGCAATTAGGGAGGAATTTCCAAAGCCTGTTTACCCTTCCTCCACCCTTACTGTTTTCCAAGGCTCTGGCCAATGCCTTCTACACATTAAGTCTAAGAAAGGCAACAACCTTTCTCCTTTGAATATCAAACTCTAACATTGCAGAAGGTGTCTATAGAGATACACTATAATCACCATCTTAAAAGTACCGAATCAAGCAGAAAAAAGGTCCTTTGAAGAGCAGAAGCATCTTCCTTGCTTTGCTGTTCTGCAAGGCTGTGCAGATAGGAGAATGCTGGGAAGCTGAATGCTGGTCGCAACAGGTAAACATTGCCAGTTCTGTGCTCTGTAAGCTTTTATTTGAAAGACCTTGGTGTCCGGCTTTAATTCCTCTCAGGCTGAAAAGAATTCTGTAAAATCTCAGCTAGAAAAGCAAAGTTGTCTAACTCTGCCTGCAGCTCCTGCTCACTGATTATTTTCAATCAGAAAGCTCACATGCTCAGCTCTGGTAAACCAGCCTGCTCCTTTTTTGAAGTTAACGGAGCTACACAACTTTATACAGCCCAAAGCATCCAGCCCAAAGAGTGCTGCAAATTCCAAAGGCAGATGTTTCTCTCCCTCTCTTTGTGTTTGTTCTTACAATTTTATTCACTAGATACGACTCACAGGAAAAACACCTTTTGGTTTTGAAGGGAGTCAGTGACACCTTATCTACAATTGTGCAAACAACTGTTAGGTTCGTTTCCTACAGTCATTTTATGTATCAGTAAAATGCAGTCAGCTGCACAGTTTCAATGAAGTATTACGCTTTGCTTTGATTGCATTTTCCCTAGTTCTGCAAGGCTTGACCTGGAAATGAATATCATCCATCCTATGGGTATGAACCACTAAAGTTTTGTGCGCTATTTGCTAACTCTTCTCTGCTGGGGACTTTCACTGGGCACAAGCAAGATCATCAGCCCAGGCTGAGCTCCTGTTCATGCTGGATGCTGTATCCCGTACACAAAGAGGCAGTGCCTGCCTCCAGTCTGCTCAATACTAGTCAGGGTGTCTTCAGTTTGGGGTACTTCATCTCAAAAACAAGGTATGGGGCAAGAGTGATAGTTCAAAGCAACAAGTAAATGTGATTGGAGGCCCAGAAGTCCTCACCTGCAAGTATGGTCTGCAGTTATTCATTCTGGACAAGAAAGAACACAGTTCTAAAATGAAGAAAGGCCAACTGAAAAGATGTAGGGAATCATCCATATCCTCTGCCCATGGAGGAGAAAACCCCGGCCTTAAATTTTAGCAAAAATCAAGGTTAGAGTGTCAGGATAAGCAAGAAGAGCAGCAGAGCATGGGCTAGATGTGTGAGGAAGCCAGCAAGTCTCCGTCATTGACGGTCACTCACTTCGGCAGCAATGTAACCCACCACCTCATTTTTGAAGCCCACAACTGCCATGACTCAGCCTGGCTTTCTTGCACAGACCATTCTGCTGTTGTGAATGCTCTGACCACGTCAAAACAGATCAGTGTCACAGGGTTGGTAGAGAGTTCTTCTTTGCTCTAAAGAGCATTTCATTGAAGGGCACCTAATACATTAGGAGAAGGAGGGGTGCCACCATTCACTCCACTTGTCACTTTACATCTGGTCAGTGGTGCCAGGAATAAAATCCAGCAGTCCAGGAGAACAGGATTAATTTGTTAATGAATGACAAGGAAAAGGTCTGCTGCAAAGGGGTGCTGGAGGAGGCAGCGTGCAGAAGTGGTCATTAAGGAAAAAGTTGTTCCATTGATGCATGAGATAAATGTAGAGATAGATGGATACTGTTCAGAGTCAAATAGTGAAGTATATCTCAGACACACAAGGTGCCTCCTAAAGAATCACTGTGATACATTTGGGGTTGGATTTTCAAAGTCACCTAAGGGTAATTTCTTTGGGGTTTTTAATATAACGTATTGGTTTGCTTGAAAAAAGAAACCAATCCATGTTAAACAACCAAGAGAAGACAGTCAGCTGTAATTGAAAAGCATTGAAAGCTACATATCCATTTTGAAGAGCAGAGTGATTTTTCAGAGCTCAAAGTGATGAAGCACCCAGCCTCTATCGTACTTCAGGGGAATGTCAGCACCTAATTCCCTTTAGTTAAAATTGAAACACAATGAATTTCATGTCAAGCCAGTCCTCTGTACAGAAGAGCATGTAAAAAGGGTTCCAGAGGATGTTTAGAGGCATAACACAGGGCTTTAATATGAAATACATGGCAATTTTACATACAACTACAATTGTATTATACAGCTGTTATCGACTATGTGACTGACACAATGTCCAATTACAAAGAGGGAAATGACATCTCTTGCAGCTTAACAGCTACACCATTAAATATGGTCAGTCTGTGCCTTGGGAGAGTTATTAAAGTGGCAGAAATGAGTGTTAAAATAATTGATTGGCATTTCCTTAAGATGCAATAATATTGGTGTAAATCTCCTTTAGATAGAAGGAACATACCTGAGACACTAAAGGACTTTTGGTATACGTGTAGTGAGGGTGACACTCAATGAATAATAAATGGCTCTAGGTGACTTGTTGTTATGGCTCTGATACTGCACGATATTAACTTTTAAGGCATGCCTTCAGAACTCGGAAACTTTATGGACTCCTGTGTTTTATGATCTTGTAACCTCAAGTCCTTCATCCTGGAGATGGCAGGGTTTTTGTTCCATCTCCTGATTACCAGGTAGCCGCTGGCACCGCTTCCCTTTCTGCACCTTACTCTCCAAATCAGCTTCCCTAATGAATGTTAGTTTTACTGGGCTGGTATTGAACCACTTTAGACTATATTTCCTCAGACATAAAAAGTTATCTAGGCCTTTACCGTTCCTAAGTGATGTATGCACATTAGCTAATTAATTAATCTTGCTGAGTAGCATATTAATTTCTTTTAATTTCCTATCCCTGCTTGAGAGGTAACATTTCCCTGAAACTAGTGTGGTGGTATAGGAAAGGATTTGCAGACTTAGACTTTCACAGTCAGCTTGGGGGGTTGGTTCTGAGTTATGCAGCGCAGCAAAGTACACACATGAGCACACGGACACACACAGGCTCTTGCCTTCACAAGACAGATGTGCACTGTTTCTGTCAACAAAACAATTATTGTGGTCCAAAAGGGCCTTTTAATGTAAGTAGGTGGCCTAGGAGCTTACTTCCTATTTTCAAAGATGTTTAAAGCCATATGCAAAACAGGGTTGAGGTGCCTCAGAGGAATTTCGATACCTAAACCCAACGTGGCATCCCGGTCCCTCTGCTTAGCCCCTGCTGCTGGATCCACCGACCCCTGTTTGCAGTTGGTAGAATCAAGGCTCTGTTTCTTGGCATGTACAGAGGTATTTTGGTCCCCTCTGATGACCAGCCCTGCTGTGAAGCTAGAAGCAAGGCTCTCCTCTGGCCAGGGCCTCCCAAAAATTCAGTCCAACAGACTACCTGAGGACACCTCCACCCATGGCCGGACTTGCCTACCTCTGCCTCCATTTTTCCTTCCAAAGCTCATTCTCGTGGAGGGACTCCAAACCATCAGTCTAGATGTCTTCTGGAGCTGTGTCCTGTGCACATTCCTGGGAGGTGGGGAAGGACAACCCAGCATTTGAACCCTAAAGGTGATGGTCAAGCTGGATGGTTCCCTCTGGACTGGGGAAACAATAGGACCTGTATCACATTTGTAATAAAGTGACAGCTACCATCCAGCTTGATTTATCGGTTCATTCATCATAAATCCCAGCCTCCAATGTGCCACTCAGAATTCAAGAACATGCTCAGAACTGTTTTCACCCCAAAAGAGCCCATTTCTGAGCAGTTACAGGGCTATGGTAAGCCTTACCTCTCCTTGAATCTGTACCTAATGCAGAGGCTTTTATACCAGTCTCACACCTTTGTGCATGGGACAGGGACATGCATCCAAATATAATTATTCCAAAGGATCACATCAGTGTAATCATATGTACTTCTGGAAATAGGCTGGGAAAAGGCCATGACACAGACTCCAGACAGGCTGGGAGCCATTATCTCACCTAAGGTCTAGATGTTACCAACCAGACATTGCTGTCCCCATGAACTTGGGTGTTTTTCCTTAGCACTGATTTGGGGCCACCCCAAGGCCTTTGACATCAAGCAGCACCTAAGTGATGCATAATCTTCACAGCACCCTGTGTCCTCACAGGGGTGACCATGGATGTGCCCCAAATCGATCCTCACCTAGTGCTTTCATTCCCCTCTGGTGTGTGGTGTGACAGGTTTTCTTCATGGGCAAGGCACGATCATGGGGCAGGTTATCCACCTCATCACCACCCTCTTCCCAGGATGTTGCTCTCCCAGGATAGCAGTAATCATTCTCTGCAGGTGAGTGTTGGCCACAGCCATTTTGATTTTTGCATGATTTTTGCATGAAATGTTCTACCTTGGTGCTGTTCTGTCTCTTTCTCCCCAGGCAGCCCATGCTTCCCAAGACCTAATTATGCCCTTTTGTCCTTCTCACTTGTACCGTGCTAGAAGTGGTGACAGGGATGACATTCCTTCCCTGAGCTTCTCAGGAACTTCTTTTTTTTCTCCTTTTCTTCCTTTTTTTTTAAGATTTCTCTGCAGTTCCGATCAGCTGTTTACATTTAAAGGTTGTCAAACTCATTTAAGTTATCAAGAACTTTCCCCTCTCTGAGCAGGCTGGAAGAGGGCAATGATCCCTCTCATCTTCATTGTGATGCTTTTTAATTGTCCTCAGCTTAAAAATGCTGAAAAAAAGATGAAGAAAACAAACAAACAAAAGTGTAGGCATTTTTCCAAATAAGTGCCACAAATGCAGAGCTTTCTTGCTTCTGTGCTGGGCTTGATTCTGGGTTGATGGCATTCTTGCAAGGGTGGATGAGACTCCTCTCTTCTACATCTCTGATATGGGCTGAGACAGTATTTGCGTTATGCTGGAGTCAGTGAAATGGTGTACTCATCTTATACAAAGTAACAGATTTTTTTTTTTTTTTTTTCAGTTTCCCAGGAAAAAGAAGTAGTTCAGGGCATCCAAAATGTTCCATTTTATTTTTGACATTTGGGTGCATGGAGTAGGGTCTTGTTTAATGGGACTGAAGTAAGTTTGGAAAACAGATTCCATTTTGAACTGAAAAATTGCATCATGTCACACTGAAAACACATACCTGAAAAGCACTATATTGGTTGAGAGCACAGAAAATGTGTGCAAGGATAAGAAAGGGATCTTTAACCCATATATTCTCATGAAGTTCCTTCAACATTTGCAAAACATTTTAGTTGAGCAGATTTTTCTTTTTATGGGAAAGGTATAAAAAAATCCATTGCCTTAGAAATATCATCTAAGTGTGCTGTTAGCCCTCCCGCTCCCATGGCAGCAGAGGCAGGACATGAATGGGTGCTGCTCGACCTCAGATCCTGGTGCTGTGTCACAACACTGTGGAGACTGACCACATTTTCACACTGTATCTCCAAATCAAGCAAGTCCTCGGTGGTATCAGACACAAGACATCTCTGCAACTGCCTCACTCCAGGGGTGCTGGCCTTGCAGTTAATGTGAAATTTAGGGAGCAACTCTTTTTTTCACTATTTTTTTCCCCATTTTCCCCACCACAATTTGCTTTTCTGATATAGAAGAACTTCCCCCCAAAATGGAGTATACCTGTTTGATATCTGGATGGTGTGGGCATTCAGGGAGAGGTGGAAAACTGGGCTAGTGTAAACCTGAAAAAATCAGAATTTTGTTCAAAATACTTTTTCTAATTCCATTTTCCCTTTTCCAGACAGTTTTGTTAGTGGATGATAGAGAGACATGTGTGCATTACAATATAAAAGCAGCATCTTCCCTACTGAAGGTGCGCGCGCACACACACACTCACAAAACTCTGGGCTTATGTACAGCAGGGAAGGGGGGAACACAAAGCAAACCCAAACAATTTTTATTTTTTTTTTGCATCAAACTGTCTGGGTTGTCAGTTAGGGAAATTAGCCCATCTATCACGTCTCTAATTTCCCATCACTTTGCCTGAAACCTGTGGGCTTTTAAAGAAACTTCTTCATTTTTCCCTCATTATTGTGTTTCTCTTTTACTTCCTCCAGTTCTTAAGTAGGAAAGTCCCAGAGGATTTAAGAGTCTGAAAGAGAAACTTTGGAGCTCTTCTATTTCTTGCATGAACTTATACAGAAGTTACAGGGAACGTGCCTAGGCTACTGTGCGGGGAAATAGGCAGCAAGGGCCGACCCGTGTGTTTGGGAGGGCAAGGGCTGAGGGTACGTGCCCAGCCTGGTGTTGATGCCGGCACAGTATTAGAGGTGTGGGGGAATGTGTTACAGGGTGTTTGTGCAACACCCTGGGTACATGTTTGCTCTGTCTGGAGTATTTGATAGTCTCAGCTCCTATACACATGTTTGTTTGTACCTCTTGGTGTTCACGAGGGGCTGTATTTGTATTGGGTTGTGTGTGTCCATGTGCCCCTGGGTGTATCGTCTGAACTGTCACCATTCACATAACAGATCCCCTCCAAACCACCTGCGGATGCACGATCCCTTACCCTCCTTTTGTATTTGCCTGCACGCCTTCAGTTTCCTTCTTTATTTGATGTTGCGGCTCCCCTGCAAATCCTTTAAGTTTCTAAAATTATGAAAATGGCAGAGTAGAAAAGAAAGCTGGAACAGCTGGGGATGCCTTGGGGACGGCACTTCCTGGCCCCAAAGATTACTGTGCTATCACGTTGCACTTAATTGTTCCAGTGTTTAGCAAATTGCATTAATTAAAGTGGCACATCTGGCCTTTTTATCAGAGTCTGTTCAGTTCTGGTTTTGATCCTGCAGTGACAGGCTCTGACGGTATCAGCACCCCTGGGTAAACACTCATTACACCAGGGGAAGGCTTCCTTTATTCTGCGGGAAGCCTAAAACCAGGTCCGAAGGAAGCACAGAAGCCTCATTGAGAAGCCTCCAGTAAGCCCTGGAAAGGAAAACCCAGTCATTAGTAGAGTTCAATCACCACAGCTCTGTTGATACCAACAGCTATCCTGGCTGGGCTTTCCTTCTTCCCAATTAAATCAGCTTCCACCCGTGTTGTAGGTTTGTGCCCAAGAAGTAACCAAACCAAATGATCAGCCATAGCCGAAGCTCTACTGGGGACTCGCCTTCCTTTTCCCATGCGAGCACCCACAGCCTGTGCTGCAGCCTCCCTCGTTGTATAGAGTAGCTCACAAGCAAATACATTGCTTAATTTTATCTATCATCTAACTCTCCCAGCTTCCTAGAGTCAAGGAAGGGAGCTGAAACTCCTATAAAGGCACTCTAGGATAGATACTTTTTTCAGCTCTGAAACTAACCACCGGTTTTAGGGAAAAAAACCCCCAAACTTTCAGCACAGGGACTTGGTCCCTGCACTCCCAAATCACTGCATAGTCACTCCATTGTTTCATCCCAGGTATTTTTAAGAATGCATCACCTTAGTAGCACAGGTAAAGGATACTTCGCGCCCTATATCAGGAGCTATTCTTAAAATAATGGGCCATGAATGGACCCAGATTACCTAATGGAGCCAATTATCTTAGCAGGTAATGGCATTTAGGCAGCTTTTCTATAACCAGAAACTTCATCGGCTTTTTACTTTAGTGGCATTTATATCCCAGTTCATTGGGCATGGCATTAAAGACCTCGTCAGTTAGAGAGGTTCAGCTTAGCAAAAGTAGGGAGAGAGAGAGAGGAGAAAGAGAAATTAAATAGCAGGACTTAACTCAACACACAAAGTCAAAACTGACTTGTGTTTGACTTTTAGACAAATAAGGGACTTAAGGATTGGACAAATGTACATACAAACTCACATAATACAAACAAGCATGTCTGGGTGACAATTAGATTCAAATTTTTAACTGCCTAGTTAGAGTTGAGTGTATTTAGGGGCCTTTCAGAGGACAGCTTCTGAAAGCCTGCAATTTGTGTGCTAATAAAGTCAGCCCCTCTCGGAGGTCTGCAGCATGGCCTTCTGCTTGGCTTAGCCCCCTGCATCCCCCAGCTCCACTCTAATAGGAGAGAAATGACCATAAGTGCTATTTGTGATGGCGTGGAAATTGTAGATAATGACCCGGTGCCTAGGACAATTACTCCACCCACCTAATCCCACACTACCAAGGCAGTTCTTTTGGGATGGCTGCCTGTGTGCCCCATGGGTTTGTTTTTTTTTGGGGGGGGGTAAGGTGCGAGGGGCTGCAAGCAGCCAGGTTGGTCTCTGTTTTGCCCAACACATTGGGGAGCCAAAGCACTGAACCATGGCAGATGCATGAACTGTTGGCATGGGCACTAGTTTAGGAATGCATCACCTTAATAGTGCAGGTAGGCGATGCTTTGCACCCCACATCAGAAGCTATTCTTAAAAAATTGGTCTGTAAATGGAGCCAAAAATACCTACTGGAGACAGTCTGAGCTGTGCCACTCCTCACTCACAGTTTCTTTGCTGAGATCCTGAAATGTCAGCCTGAGCCTAGCTCCTCTGGGAGCCCTTGATTTGAGCCCAACTTGTAGAATCTGAATGCTCACTGGCACCTCAGCAGCCCTGCCAAAGCGGTGTGAAGTGAGCTGAGGGGCCCCAAAGTTATGGCTGCAGAGAAGTTTGTGACCTCAGTAAATTAACCCTGCATTTAGCATTGCCCTTCAAAAAACTTGGTCCCAGGTCAGAGCAGATTCAGCCACCAACCTCAGCAAAGGGCAGCAGGAGAGGCAGGCACTCAGCATGGCCCTCATCCCCGCCGCACACAAGTTTGTCTCAGCATCCCGGCTCTCAACACACCCTGTGCGTGTGAGCAATTTATTTTCCAAACACCTGGGGACGGATGCTCAGCTCATGCAGAGTGACAGGTCGTCGCTGCCTTCGGCAGAGCTAGCCCCTGATTCACTCCACTGCCAGTAAGCCCTTAGCTAAATAACGAAGAGACGAGGGAGGAGGGAAGGGTAAACTTAAACACAGGAGCCTAAGAAAGAGTCCACTTGTAAATTCAGCCGCAGCCAAGCTCCCATTAGAGGCACAGGCACGGAGATACAGTTGCACAAGGCTATAGCAGATTTGCAGTTGTATGGGGTAAGTGTTTGCTTCCCTCTCTGTATAATTACTGTTACTGATATCATTACGGTGCTCCACTTGGCACATCCGTTCACTTGGCAGCTCTGGCTGAGGCATCAGGCTTTCCAGTCTTTAGAAAGCTTTGCAACACTTCTCCTCGAGCACACGCTCTGCAGCTAAACGAGTAATTATCTGGGAGCTTTAATCAACCTTCATTCCAGCTGAATTTGCCACTAAATTTGTAGCAAATTCTGAAGACCCTCTGAAGCATGAATGCATGCTGGCATTTTGTGCAGGGAAGGCCTTCAATTGCCTTGTTGATCTGAAGAGAACCTTTCTGTCTCCTACAACTGCTCTTGCCTTGCAGTATTTAAATGAATGGGTGCTTGGGAGCACGGTGCAGGAGTCCCAGCAGAGCTGTGTCAGGCAACAGCTCAACATCTGTCCTAGTGTGGGACATTTTACTTATGTTCCTCTTGGTAAAAGAAAAGAATCTGCAATCAGGAGGTGGTAAAAAAAGGTGTTTCCTAACAAAAACAGCCAAGGAGTTTGACTCCTATCTGCAGTCATAGTAAAAAATGCACAGTTGCAGAAGAACTTTGAAACATGCCACAATTTGCAAGCCTGTGTGGTGATAACCTCCCTTCATGGCATGGCAAGCTTGCCTAGTGCCCTTACAGATGACTTCCATTTTCTGCTTTCATCAGCCTGCGCTGCCCTGCTGTTCAGAAACATATAACACCCTTGACTACTGTCGCAGTGTGCTGGAGGGCAGTTTGTTACCCGAAGACAGGAAGATTCACCATGAGGACCCTGGGCTCATGCATCCACAGTGAGGGCAGAGAGAGCCCAGAGCCCTGCAGCTGACGTGGCTGCACCTCAGGCAGCTGCTGGTCCAGGAGGAGGAGGTGGGCTGAGGACAGGTTTGGTGATCTCCCTGCCTCTGTCATCCATCTGTACAACATTCTTCCAAAACAGAAGTTGTAGAACTAAACACTTATGCTGTCTCACTGAGCATGTAGAGACATTTTCTGATGCAACATCAGGAGCAGGAGGTTTGCTCACATAAGTAGTTCTTTCTGAAAATCCTGGTTTACATTCCTCATTGTCTTAATTTCATTTTCGTTTCTCTCGTTAGCATGAATTCATTTGCTAGCTGGACCAACACAGGTAGGTGAGCACCTCCTATCACCATACTGCGCTCTCCATGCCCCACACTTCCAGAGAGAAAGGAGGGAGCGGCAGAAACTGGGTCCGTTTTGTCCAGCCCCAAGTCCAAACCATGCATTTCCAAACCAGAGTTTCTCCTACACAATTGCCTGATTTCCAAGACATAATTGGGGCTGATGCTCTGTAGATAGATGGACTCACAGGCTGGATTCACCAGTCCACATTCAGCTGACTGCAGACCACACATCCAGAAGGTTATTTCACCTGATATGACCCTGGTAGAACAAGGGTCATAAAATATCGAGTTACTTCAACTTTTACCTAATAATATGTAGCTGATTATAATTTCATTTCCAGAATTATGCAGATTTTGTTTGCAAGCAACAGAATCCATTGGTTCACTTGATGACTTGTTCTAATGGCTAGTTTTTCCCATCCTTAAAAATTTATGCCTTTTTTCTCATTTGAATAGCTCTAATTTTAATTAGAAGGCATTGGCTTTTGTTACTAAATTAAACAATCTTCTGGTATTAAGTGTCTTGTCTTTCATCTGGTATATATTGCACTGCACTTCCTTTGCTAAACTAAACATAAAGATTTTTAAATCTCTCACAATAAAGAATCTGAGGTATTCAATAATTTTTGTATCCACTGTCAATACATAGATCAATAGACCTCCAATAGAAAGAGCAGCACATGGAGTGACAGAGGCACAGCTAGATCAGTAAATGGAGAGACATGGATGCAAAAGTAAAGAGACAAACAAAGGCAGAGGTAGATAAATCGACAGATCAACAAAATCCCCCCCTCTCCAGGTTGTAATGAGTCCTGCACATTAGTGAACAGTTTTTCTTACCTGAAAACTGTGAGCCGGTTTACATAATCCGCCACTCTGTTGGTGAAGCCATTTGCCTCCTTAATTTCACCTGGAAATCATGTCCACTCACTGATTACATGGGAAGCAGCCTCTCTTTTCACTCCCCACATCCCTGGCACCATTACTACTATATTTAGCAGTCACTTCTTCCCATCATTTGCCAAGAGCGCTCTATATCCAACACATTCAACTTTGCAACACAAACTTGCCAACTGGCAGGAACAAAAGCAACTTTTTTTTTTTTTTTTCTGTCCTTAGTCGACTCTGGCCCCCGGCCAGTCAGTGTCTTCATTTATTGTAATGAATTTGTGTCATTAATATGTTGGATATGCACAGCAATTGCAAAGTAGTACATTAGTACAAAAGCTATTGCTCTGGATGCCAGCGTTTTATTGCCACAGCTGATTTACAGGCTGATAAGCAACTTTGCAGTTGTCCTTGAGGATGGGAAAAGGACAGGTAGCGTGGCAGAAGCAAGGCAGGCACGGCATTGTGGCGGCCGAGGGAAAGTGTGAGGTTTCCCAGGCCTCGCACAGCTGGGGGTGGACTTGACGATTTCATCTTTTCTCTTTAAAATGTCTTCGCCTTAGTGTGAGCGCTCAGCGATCCCAGAGAAACACTACAGACAAAGCCTGTGTGAAAATCTCAGGCACTTGGAAAGGAGATTAAATGCCGTTACAATACTGTAGGTTTGGGAGCTTCTATGTGACTAGCTCATAATAGAGCCATGTCATCACTTTATTGCAAAGATACGATAAAGACAGGCATTATATGGTGTTAACATTTAACAGCCATAACTTAACTTTCAAAAGACTTTACAGGCCAAGTCACAGTGAATTGTTTCTTTCTGTGCATTTAATCCTTGGCTCACATGCTATAGAGCAAGGGTATTTGCAGAAAAGATAGAGTGCTAAGCAGACAGACCGACAGACCTGTCTGTCTGTCAGCTCTGGAGGGTAATCCCCTGAAATGCAACCTTAAAAAAAGTATTTAAAAGGAAAGCATGAAACAGGACCAGCACAGACAACATATTTGTCAAAAAGAAAGGCCATGCATCCCCCTTCTGGGCCTGATCCTGTGCCCAAAGGATTTACTTGTGAGTCCCTGTACATGATGATCCTGGCAGCTTTGGTGGGGCAGGATCAGGTGTGAAGGGTGAGCCACAAAAACACTTAGGCAAGGTCAGAGCATCAGTTCAGATCCACCTTATGCACCAACATACCGTGCCTGTGGGCAGGGAGGAATCCGGCCAAGATGCTCCATATCCCAGCAATCCCCACCAGCGTAACACCCTGCTTGGGCTCCAGAGCTCGGCACAGCACAGAGACACCCAGGTCAAGAGTCTGAATTTGGAGATTGAACTGTTGGTCAGATGCTTTCCCAGGAAATAATTTCCCTGTGGTGCTCCCTGCTACAAGGTATAACCAAAAGAACTGTGCGACAACATCAGAGGGCCCCCTTATAGGAGTAACTTGAGCACCCAGCATTATAAAAGAGGGATGACTCAGGAGATGACCGCTTTGGAAAGGGTGCTGGATACTCTTGCTTTGGGCCACGAATCAAAATTTCACTCCTGGGGAGGAAGGAGGAGAATTCCCTGTGGATGGAGCAGGGGAGGAAGGATGTTACTGCTGTAACCACCCGGTCCTGCCTCTCCTTCCTCTGGAGCAGCTGCTGCAGGGCACGGCTGGGATGAGCTATTGATCCAGGGGAGCCCCGTGCTTTCCCATCTGGCCACCTGGAAGGTGGGAGGGACGGTCCCCCCATATTTCACAAGCCCTGAGAAAATGGAGCGGGCAGTCCAGGGACCTCCAAACTGTCACTCCCCATCTTAATTAGGATTGTCAGCTTGCCTTGCATTTTAGGCAATTAATTATGCTGCTTCATAGCTACATTTCTAGTTGACACCAGTGCCTGCTGACGGGATGGGGTATCGATTTCGCCAGCTCCCCGCCTGCCTTTCTATTTGTTTGTGCTTGAAGTCAAGACTCACACAACAGGAAGCATTCGGTGAGCGCTCAGGAAAATAATCAACAGCATTATCTGAGAGCTATATCAAATAGATTTGGTCCAGAAATGGACTCAGCTGCTGAAAACCTATTAGCAGCATCTCAGATTTCCTGTGTACCAGCAGGTTAGGGGGCAAGCACTTTAACATTGCCCACAGCTTGTGGTTAATTACTGTTTGTAGAGTTACCCTCCGCAGTTATGCTTGACAAAATGCTCATAAAGACAAAAATGAAATGCTTGGTGATTTTGGATGGATGCCACCTGGTCCCCCTACCCTTCCTCCTGCACTGGGTGCCAAAAAAGCTGCAAAGACAAAGCGGAGTTGGTGTGGGGTAGAGTTTTTGTGCTTAGCGCGAGCCGCGGTGCCTTGGAGCAGCCATGCTAATGGGGGGACTCCGATCCCACGGTGCAGTGGAGCCGTTCCAAGCTGTGACCCGATAACGTGCCATAACTCGACATGGCTATTGCACGTGTCCTTGTTTGCTCTCCGGGATAGCCGCTGGCATTGCCAGTGACACAGCACACCTGGATTTACCTGCTGAAAGAAATTCAGAGCTCATGCAGCAAGAAACAGGTCTTTTCTAGCCCTGAATATTTTCCCCTCTTAAGGGCTGCAGTGCAAGATCCTCCTTGGACTGGTCTATACTGGCAGCAAGCATGCACCAACGTATGAAACGAGCAGAGGTGTGAGCTAGTGGGGACTGGAGGTGTGAGATGGGCTGTGGAGGCAACTGGGGGCTCTTCAGCCTGCAAGGGACGTGACTGGAGGGGGACTATGAGCAGTGCATGAAGTTCAATAGCTGTTTGCTGCCTCCTCTGATAAAATCTGTGGGGAACATCCAATAACTTCACCCAGTGCAAAAGAAGAGGAAAAAAACAACAGGGAAGAAGGAAGGTGGTAGGAAAAGCAAGAGGAAGACACAGGCTGGTGGCAGGTATCTGTTGCCTTACTGTGTTTGTATTAATTCCCGTTTCTTCTGGGACACTGCAGGAGCAGTGAGGTTTTAGGAGGCCCTGAGGGTGGGCGGCATGATTTTGGTGAAGGTGGCCAGACTAATTTCTGTGTATCCATCCCCGAGACCCCGCTCAGGACTGCAGTGTTGGGACCCCAGGTTCACAGTCATGACTGGGAAAGTCTAAAAAGCTCCAGTAGAGTAATGTGTAAGGAAAAGCTGGAAAAGGCTGTAAAGGGGCTAGCCAGCCCCAGTATCTGGCCCCAGCCCACCTCTGCAGCCCCAGCTAATGGGACAGGTAATGGGTTGAGGGCCATGACCTGGGCTGGGCATCCGCTGCCGACCTCTCCCAGGGGTTGTGACCTGAAGGTTGAGAGCGACTAATGTGGAGATTTATGCCTTGTTAATAACAGAATCAAGCAATCAGTGTAATGAAATCCATGCTCTGCATTAATGAGCAGCCAAGGCAGCGGGGTCCGAGCCTTGCCTTCTCCCAGGGTGGGCAAAAGGGATGATTTCTGGCTGAATTCAGTCACTCCCTGAGAAAATGGGGCTGTGACTAGGCAGGACCTCGGGCCCAGCTGAGTTTCGGTTTTGCTACTGGACCAGCCCCAACTTGGTGGCTATGAACGGGCATATGGCAGTACAGGAATGGTGATGTGTTTGTCCTCCAAGGGGTTTGTGTCCCTTGGATGCTGAGTATTGCCTCGTGGCATGAAGGACCCAAACATTTTTTCCTCTTGAGTACAAGTTTCAGGTTTAAATCACTGCTAGGTCCAGCCTGGATATTTTGGATTATTTCTCGCCCATAAATTCCTGGCTTCTTTTCATCAGAGATCAAGAATAAGAAGGCATGAAGAGCGTGGAGGTACGCCTATAACTTCCCTGGCCCTCCAAACTGTTATTTCCGTATATATTCAGAAAGGTCTTTGCATGATAAGACATGTAGGAGAAAGATGCTAAAGTGACTCAAATTTTTCCTTGTCACTGTCACATGCAACAAATTTTGAATTCTGACACTGTGATTCAGACACAGCTAAAATTAGACCATGGCTCTGCAAGTTACTTGCTTTTTGCTTCAGAAGGATGGTATGACTTATGCAAAGATGTCATGCTATAGCCTACTATAGCCCAGATATGCAGCTCCAACAGCTATCTAAAATCAGCTGTGCAGGGCCATCTCTTACTGGAATATGGCCTTACTATAATAGTATCCCCTTACTAAGGATGCCAGCTCCATTCCTTGTTGTCCAGCAGGACTCTGGGCCTGGAAAGTGGAATTTAAAATGTGAGAATGAGTGCACATATTTGGAAAAAGTAAAATCTAAAATGTATTTATTTATTTATTCATTTATTTAAAAAGAGTGTCTATTTTAAATTGTTAGGGAAACTACAGAACAGAATCAGCTAAACTGCCAGGCATTGCTAACACTCTATCACCAATTATTTAAAAACATCTTCCAGAAAAAAAACCAACCTCAAAACCCCAAACATTGGTTATGCTTTAACTTTTTGGGGGAAAGCAATTTTGGGCAGCAGCGGGGCCAGAACTGCTGCTCCCTGGAGCCTCGTTGGCACCCGCCCTGCCCTCTTGGTTCAACTGCCAGCCCGCACAGGGCACTGCCAGTCACTTTGTCAAATTGCTTTTATCCAGTTAGCTGTCACGGGGCGGGAGGAAACTGGAGGAAAACTGTGCTGTGAGCTTTGTGTCCAAAGCTCTGCGCTGGAGCGGCAAGGAGGGAAACTCCTGGGTGGGAATTTGTTTGTTGCAGGGTTTTCCCCAACAGAAATAGGAGGTGGAGGATGAGCATTCATATGGTGATGGGTGGCTGCCAGCCTGTCTGTCATAGAGGAATGAAGATCTCCAAACAGGCCTGCAGTAACCTATCTGTAAAACATCAGCGGTTAACTCGTGCCAGGGGACCCGACTGAGGTTAATCTGTTGCCATTAAGGATTTATTAAGTCAAAGCATGGCATGCCTGGGGAGGTGTGCCTGCGCACATCCAGCGGCTCCGGGAAAAGGAGCACGCTCCGAAACCTGCACACCCCATCGCTTGCACACCCCTCACTGCTGAAACAGGAAACATCCCATCAGCGTTTCAGTATTTATTTCTCTTTAACCTCCCACCCCTGCTAACCGCCCCTGCGCTGGAGGTGCAATTAAGCCGGGTTCCCATAGGAGCTGGGGGAGAGGGGAATGAGAGGGGCACTGGAAGCAGAAAGCTTCACCCCTTGTGTCATTAGTATAAATTGCATTTGTGCAAGTTGTATTTTACGGCAGGCGTGTCAATTAGTGTGTGAAATTTAATAACCCAATTGAGCTTCCCTCGCTCAAAGTTAAATTGAAATCTGTTGCCTGTTTGGGAGAGGGAAGGGGGATGTCACGGGTGGGAGGCTGAGCGGGTGGGCAGGGTAGGGGCGGTTTTCATGTTGATTAAAAAAAAGGGAAGGGTTTTGTCATCCTTGGCCAGGCAATAAACACCAGCTTTGCTTGGAGACAGCAGCTGATTTGACTTTTTAAATTTTTTTTTTAAAGGTGGTGACTGTTTTGTAAGAGAATGCTTGGGAGGGAGAAAGGGAATATTATTTATTTGATTACATTTGGTTATGTTTCTAGTGGGGGGTAAACTTCACCAGTAATGACTGCAGCACTGAATGTAGCTGTGGAGCAATCCCAACTCCAAACACCTGGAGCCTGCAGCCTCACCATGAGGAGGAGGAGGAGGAGGCAGCAACACACCTCACCAGCACCCTGTCTGATGGCAAGGTGAAGGGTGTGATGGGTGCCTGCTGAAAGCCCACCACACCACAAGCACCAAAGCTGAAACACACCCAGTTTAGGCCAGTAGGACCAATACTGAGAGCACAAAGTGATCAGACTCTGCCTGCAAGATGGGCTATAAAACCTCCTAAACAGGGAGCTCAAACAGATATGTGATTGGTTCATTTAACTTGCCTCAGGCTTTAGGATGGATGTTGGTATCAGCTGGCCCTACCCTGCATGTGCTGTTTGTCTCCACCACTGCGATAGAAAGATATTCAATAAAAACATGAAAATCAGTTCTTTCACCTAATGGCAAGGCTCCAGGAGCTGAAGACTGGAGGCAAACAGCAAAATTATGAGACTTGTGAGAGCTCATCTCAGACTTTTATCCTTACTCTTGTAATACTTGCTGGTTTTTTCCAAAAATCCCCAGTCCCAGAATCACAGCATTGATCCCCTCTTGCCATCAAGGGATGGCCCAAGAATCACAGTTCTCAATTTTCCATCCCTGGAGACTGGAAGGAGAAGATCTAAAACACGAGACAAACATAGAGTCTTAGAAACCAGGAGACAAATAACAATAATTCAGGGTGCATTACATTAAAGGCAGCAAACCTTCCAGGTCTGTATTTAATCACTTGCTCTTTTTGAGTCTTGTCTGCCTGGCTGGGGTTGTCCATACCCATGTGGAAATGGCAATGCCCTTCATGCCAAATATATAATTTCTCCTCACAGCCAAATCCCATTGTTCTAAGCTGCAGTTTACCCAAATACTCTGTCTTTTGGTGAGGTGGTGCATGCTGCCTCCTGCCTTCCCAAGATCTTGGAGGTGCCCAGAAAACCTTTACAGAAATGTGGTTAGGAATACAATTCCCGAAGGAATGCTACAACCACCATCAGTCACACTTGGCCTTAGTCTGCTGGAAACAGGGAAATTGTGCATCTGTGCTTAGGTTGCAGCGGGTAAATGCCTGGTGCAGACTGCTAAGCACATTGTCACCTGTGTTTTAGCTCATGGGTGTTCAGCTGTGCGTGCAAATCAGAGCAGGTCTAAGAGGAGATGCAAGAGCCTGGGGGGACAAAGGGTTAGAGAGGGCAAAGAGACAGACAGTGGCCCTGGGTGCTGGATCACATGCAATCAGGCGAGCGCTACCTGGTCTTTGCTTGTTCTCTCGAGAGAATTCCCAAATCTGAGCAGTCTGAGCCTTATTTGAGGCAGTACAAGGCACGCTGAAGCTACTGAGTTATTCACAAAGCACAAAGCTTGTGTCCAAGCCAGCAAGTTTGATAAAATGTGTTGTAGTTTCTCAGAGCCCCTTTGTTATCAGCCTGGGCTGCGGAGGAGCACTGCATGCCGGGACATGATGATGCAAACCTCCAAACTGTACCCAAGAGTGCTAACAAAGCCCTGCCAGGACAGCTTGTTCACTCCTCCCCTCCAGTGAGCATGTTGCTGGTGGTCGTATCTCTAGCAAAGCATAAATCACGGCAGCCAAGCGTGTTGCAGAGGTTTTCTGAGCTTTCCACTAGAAGTACCACATGAACAGGCAGCCCATCTCCAGGACAGCAAACCTGTAAGCATCCTGGCCATCACGCAGGAGAAGGTGCAGGAGGACAAGTTGCAGTGAGGCCATGGGGAAGGGGAAACTTGATCACCAGTTGGCAATATAGCATTTGGGGCTGTAGACCTTCAGGGTGCCCAGCACTGAGCTTGAAGTGTGGGAGACTCATGACTCCTGGTGATGCCCATGGGCGAACAGAAACCTGGAAGGGCAAATCCAGAGATGGTGCCAAACCGCAAACTGATTCCTTCCAAACTGGACTGTGAGAGGTGTCCTCCCTTACCCTGGCCTGCCATTTTTGTGCCCACAGGGATATTTGGCCACAGTTTGGCTGCTGAAGGATGATGGAAAACTTAAGCACTAGGGTGTCAAGTTTGGAAATGCATCAAGACCTGAACTGGTCACAGTCTTTTCACGAGCCTCCAGGGTTTCAAGAGGAGTCTTTTTGATGATCAGAACTGCCTGGATATACGATAACAGACTGTTTTTCTGATCTACTGTTACACAGAGCTGTAATCTCCCCCCCACACCTTCCTTTTGCTGCCTCTCGGGGAGCAGTGCCTGCCAGGGGACTTCCCCTGAGAAGGCCACCTGAACAAGACACCACTATCCTTCCCAAAGCATTTACTCTATCATACAACTGTAAGATTTTGGGTCATGAAGCAGATCGTCCAGATTTAGCAGTTCTATGCCATGATCACACCACACAGACTAACACCCAAGTTCAGGACGGTGATGGCCAAGTCATACCAACTGTTATTCAGAGCTGCCAGCTTCCAGTACCTTGAATGGAAAGAAGAGATGGCAGTTCAGACCACTTGCTGCTGAGGTCTGTTTTAGATGTTCCCTGTTTATGTAGGGAGAGAGAGACTGGATCTTCTGGGCAAGAAACTGTCTGAATCATACACTGCCGTCCTGACCAATGGGCTATGACAGGTCCTAACAGGAGTTTAGGCTTCTAGAGATGCTTTGTGCATCGTTTTATTGATATCAGTCTCTTTATCCAGCTCAAGTATAGCAGTTCTACAGCTCTGGTGCTAAAGATAGCAGCTTCATTTTGTATAGCTCACACCTTTCGCCCGTTCCCAGCCCACCACGTTACTCCTACCCAACAGTAACATGTGGGTTGCTGCACTTCTCCTCTCCATGTCCCAGAGGACAAAATCTAGCTGTGAAATGGTCCCACTCCCGTGTCCCATGCCCAGACTGTTTTTCTGAGATCTCTTCCCTCCTCACAGGCAGATAGTCTTCAGCCAGGCTCTGCTTCAAACCTCTCCTGGGCTGCTGGTCTCGAAGCTCTCTAAAGAAAGAGACCCATTATCCAGGAGACATATGTCTAGGACTGCTTGGTTTTCCTGGAGGAAAGCAACACAAAGAATAGTTTTGTGGTAGCATCTTTTCATCAAGCCCTGCTGAAAATACAGGCAGTGAGCTGGAAGCAGCAAAGAAATGTTTATGAAATTGCTTTCATGGACACTGCACATGTGGTTATATGTTTGTAAATCAGATCATGCCATTTCCTGAAATGTATGTGCAATGTTCTGGATATTTAATGAAATAAAGATTTAATTAGCTTTAGCTTTTTAATGCTTTGGAAAACAGCATCACCTTGGTTTGATGGGAACTCTAAATAAGATTGAGTTACCATGCTGAGCAACCCACTGCAAAGATACAATCTAAGGAGGGAACCTGACCCTGCCAGGATTTCCTCTGTAGTGTGTTTGCATTGTATCAGCATCTAATCTGGAGCACATATCTACATTTCTCTGTGTCCCATTCAGACTGAAAAAAAGCAAGCTGAGTAGCTTCATTGAATGTTAAAAAAAAAAGAAGAAATTTGCTACAGGAAGGAAATTTTAAGGTTATAATCCATTTGGTCCACAGTGCATTTTTAAAGCATCTGAAATGTTAGAGGTCTCCCATGTCCTCCAAAAACCTTAAGAAGAAAGATAAAATGCTGCATACAAAGGCCTTTAGGAAGGTTTGCAATGGGAAAAAGGATTGAACATAAGATTTGGGATGCCAATGACCTGCACACATTTTTCAGTGAACAGCAAAATGCCATGAAAAAATTCTGTCCCCTTCATGTAATCAGCCACTAACAATGCCTGAGGTATCCCAAGACATCAAATTCACCCTGGGTCTTCTTAACTACCCAATTACTTATCCCTGGTTCTTCTGACCAACAAGACTTGATTTTCAGAGGAAGGGGATGAAATATTCTAACAGGATTCTAACTGTCAAGGCTGGTGAGAATTTCATGGGAGATGCAGAAGAGATGCCCATTATCTGAGGTCACGTCCCCAGCTGGGTGTCGAAGGCATGGCTATAAACAATACAAATGTGTTTTAAGACATCCCAAATCAGCAAAAGTGTTAAGCAGCACAGCCATTAGAGCAAATAACTCATTGCATTGTCCACTTCCTAAACATGGGCTAAAAATGGCCTCCTACCCCTCCAGCAAATAAAAGCTAAAATTAAACAGCTGAAAACAGGAATTTGAAACATAATGAAAGACAATTTTGTATTTGTGGGAACAGGGAGGGAAGGTCTTTAAGCCCTTCACTGGAAAACCCTAGGCTTGACCCTACTCCAAGCTACTGCAAGGCAGACTCTGTGATCCAAACAGGCATGAGGACCTGGGGGACTTAAAGCACTGCTAGCTGGGCAGGTCTCATCTCCATTTAGGAGTCACAATTTTCCTTTTAGAGAGCCTTCAGGCCCCTGACTGGAGAAATATCATCTAGCACTGTGGGAACAGAGCAGTCTACTGCTAGAGAAATATGTTGACAAAAAATATTACTTTCAAAAGAAATATTAGATTCTTTTTCAAGAGAGAAGGAAACGTGAATATTTTTCAGGGACGAAGGAAAAAAAAAAGATCTTCATTTCATAATATTTGAAAATAACTCCCAGGAGTCAAGGAAAATGACAATAAAAATGAGAAAAGTTGAAAATGGAAAGAAGTGGAGAAGGCTGCATGAGCCTCTCAGGGCCTGGGTGTAAGGGAGGGAGAGGCCGGTGTGCAGCTTTGCAAGAGACACTGCAATAACTTGTTGGAAAATGAGGGGACTCATTGAATTTGTAGGGTGTTACATTGAGGGTTCTCCAGTTTGGAGAAGCACTGAACTTCCCCTGAACCCCTGCCCCAAGGTGAAACCACCTCTCTCGCACCCACAAAGCACAGGGTCCTGAGAAACACCATCTCCTTCTCCCCTTCTCCTCTCCATCCCTCTTAATATAACTGTTCTCAAGTCACTTGATGTGCCGTTTATGACAGAAATAACCTGTCTTGGCACTGACACTTGAATTTCACTTAAGGTTCATCGCATTATTAATGACAAGATCAATATTACCGAAGCCTCAATAAGAGCTCTTACCATTCATCCTCCTCCCACCCCTCCCTTTCCCGGGCACCACGCTTTTTAATACTCCATCTCTTTTCAAGGGTATTTGCCTCACACTGGAAGGAGAATCGCCCACTGCCGGGGATGGTTCATTCAATCCCCGACAGCTGCCCTGACATATTTCTCCCGATCCTTGAAACCTGAGTGATAAGGCTCAGGAGTGGAATAACCCACAGACTCCGTCTAATCACAGCGACTGCTGTGGCCTTGCTGAACTCTCCCGCTACAATTAGGTAATCACGCTGGCAGACAAGCCTGATTCATATCGTTTTACCATCAGTAAAGTGATATCTATCACCCCTACGACAGACCCGTTATTGCCGCAAACCACTTCAACCTACCCAGTTAAAAAGCCCTTGTAAAAGCAAAAAAGGGACTTGGACATATTTTATGGCAAATTAACTTTTAACATATTCTTTCCCTCCTTATATTAAGATCACATTCACAGCTGAACACTTGCAGTAATATCTGTGCTCCTCAGCTGCAAGGGTGGTACTGGGCAAGGGCTGGCAGCACTGCCGCAGCCTCGGAAGGGATTTAGGATAAAGTGGAGAGGTGAATTGCTCTCTCCTTTTGCTCACCTCTCTTTGTTGACTCTGGAGGAAGCCCAGACTAGATGACATTAGTTACGTGGGATGAACCCTACCCCAAGGACAAGTCTCTGCCCCAAGGAGGGCAAAGGCACCCAAACTCAAACTGAAGCTCTCTCTGGCCCATTGATACTGAACTCCTTCAGCTCTCTTCCTACTGGACCCCTAATCCAAGTCAATGAACACAAAAAGGAAATCTCATTGATTCAAAAGAGCTTCAGATCAGGCCTACAGAGCACACTGGAAATAAAACCACTTTCCCCCAGCCCTACCCAGTGCAGCCTCTCAGCCAGCCCAGGGGAGGATGAGGGATTCATCGTGACCTCCACCCTGCAGTAAGTTCTCATCTGCTGTCCGTCCAACAGGTCTTGAAGTCCTATCCTCTAATTTTGGTTTAATTGCTATTCTGGAAATGTGGTCTGGTCCTGCAGACGTTTGGTCAGCTGCTCAGCTGAAAGCACAGAGTTTTTCAGTGGATTCCATAGACCTCAGTACTGAGCCTCAGCCAGGACTCCTCTTATTTGAAGGCAGACAAGGCTCCACTTTGGCACTGCGTTTCAGTTACTTTTCCCTGAAGGAAATGTCTCACAAATGCCGGGCAATGGGAAACTGCATCTTTGTCATCCAGGGCCATGCATACTTTTATTAAATTTTCTTTCAGCTCTGATTTTTTCTATTAATCCATATATTCTAGACCTGTACCTTAATAAAGCCAAAACCTGCAGTAACAAAGTGCAGCCAAGCCCTTCCAGAAAGATACCTTCACTATAGAACATGAACTTCCCATTATAGAGGCTGCATATGTGCACTGATAGATCCCCAAACTGGCATTTCAATTTATTTCCCACTGGAGGACTCATTCATTACGGAGAAATAAGACTATTAAATGCATGATAAAGCATATGCATCAATAGATGAGGCTGGTGGTTACTTTACCTATCTAAAGAATAGCTGGTAAATAAATCTGTTTGTGATCACATAGGTGGTCACATAGGACCTTTTAAAATGAATAAGGAAGCAGTAATTATTAAGTAGCAGATTAAAAAGAATTGCTTGCCAGCATTACCACCATGTGCGTGCACAAACACACACATTTTGCTGTTGCAGCTGTGACTGCAGGGCAAAGGCGGGTCAGATGCACAGATTGCAAGCAAACTGCCTACAGACCTGCTCAGGGTCCCAATGGCCTCTTTCAGATGTGTGCAGGTATGTGCGTGCTTATTTGTATATATGGGAGCAAGTTCTTATCTCCAGCAGCAGGGAAAGATGCCCAGAGGAGACAGTGCAAGATGTTTTTAACAAGAATATAAGTATCCATACTCTTTTTTTTTTTTTTTTTTCTTTTAACTGATTTTCCACCCAACCAGCCTCTGGGGAGAAGTAGGACGATGGTGCTCTGTAAAGGTGTACCTTTCTTTTACATATATCTTTTTTTTTTTTCCCCCGCTGCCTGCAATGGATGAAGAAAAAGCAACAAAAAGAAAGCCTGAGCACATCCATGGTAGAGGAAGGATCCCTAAATCGTGGTCTCTCTCACTCGGCCAATGACACTCTGGCCTCTCTCCTCACCTTCTGCAGCCATTTCGTCTTCACCGAGCTGTCTTGCAGGATCTCCCTCCCAGCCTTCGGCCTCCGAGTCCCACTGCTTATTATTGCTTCACCTTCTCACTTTGGGAAGGTGCTTGAGGTCACTTATGCTAACCTTGGCTCACCATTATGCCCCCCATCCTGGACCCTGGTGCGCAATCATTTCTGCCTTGCCAGGAGTCTCCTGGCTGCAGGTTTCACCCTTCATCCACACTCACCCAAAGATACAACAACGTGGAATAAAACTAGTAGCTGTGGTTGTGGTTGGGTGCTGAGTGGGGACACACAAGAATGGAGCAGCTGGATGGGAGCATCAAACAGTGTCCTCAGCCCCTGGTACTAAAGGTTGCCTACCTTCCTGTCAATTTTGGCAAGATTTAGCATCAAGGAAAATTGTCGCACACCTGATAAAAAGCTACTCCTCCCATTTGTTCTTTTGAATCATCTTTAAAGTTTGAGGAAATGAAACAAAAGCCTAAACACAACCCCAAATTCTGGAGATAAAGAGCTTCCTGAGATCTTCATGAAAGTCATGGAGATTTCATATGAAACCTCTCCCACTGGAATAGCTAAAAAGTTATTTTCCACATTTGATGACATTTCCTTTTGCTGATCAGATCTAATTTTTACCTTGCTGGACAGTCCAGTTATTAGTGCTCATCACTGAGTAACAGTGGAGTACTTGGGACAACCTGTCACCCCTGCGGTGCTCAGCAGTCCAGTAGTCTGCTTCAACAGGGACAGAGGAAAGACGGTGTTGGCAGGAACAGACAAGACAATGAGGGAGGAAGAGGAAGAGGAAGAGGAAGAGGAAGGAAAAAATGGACCTTTCCAAAATCAAGAGATATGAGGCCATAAAGAGTCTGAAATGGGACATAAGAAGCAGCAGTGGCCAGAGTCAACTTTCTTTGAAACTGTTGTACAAATCAAACCAGACTGGTCCTCTCTGTGCCCATTTTTAGTACATTGAACAGTCCTACAACTGCTGCAACAATCCCATAAAAAATCATGGCCAGAATTTATTTTCTCCTTTGTTTTGGGCGGTTTTTTTGGTTTTGTTTTTTTTTTTAATAAAAAAATAATGCTCAAAAGAACCCAAAACAAACAAACAAACAAAAACCCAAACAAAAAAAAGCAGCTCAATTCCCCTTTGGTCATGTTCTTAGACCTCCAAGAAACCAATGTCAAGCTAAATAGATGTGACATAGCTCAGCAGATTTTCCTGAGCTCTAATTGAATTATAAGCCATGACTTTATGGCTGCATGTTCCAAAGCCTGCATATTCCCTGCCCAGCAGAGAGTGATTTACCCGGGCAGTAGGGCAGAGTGAGCTCATGGCAGGGTCGGTGGGCAGGGTGGGCTACGGACCTTCCAGGGACCGTTCCAGGTTATGGTGGTCAAGTGGCATCTCAGATGTGCAGGTTGGTGCTGCTGAGCATCTGAGGACAGATTTGCAGAGCCGTAACCAAATGCCCTCACGCGCTGATTTAAGTGAAACAGAGGGGGGAACTAGTGACACACAAATGGCCATTTCGGTCTCCATCCTAAGATAAATCAGTTATCTGTTTTTCCTCACTGTGCAGGCAATGGCAGTTTATGAAGCAGCTGTCTGAAAGGAAATTTACTGGACAATTAAAAGTGCTGACTTTCAAGCAGTGCTCTCGAGGTGGAGTCTAAAATTATTGGGTGTGAAATGCAAATAGATTTAACAGTTTTACTGCTATTTATATGACGTTCACCCATTCCCAGCTATTTTTCCTCCCCTTTTTTGCTCTGATTTTAAACGGTCCCAACTTTCACAGGTTTTAACAATCTCAGACACATGCAGTAAAACCTGAAGCACACTCCAAGGCTGAACAAACCCAGATCAGTGGTGTGTGCAGTGAGGGAGGGTGGCTGAAAGTAAATTCTATCCCAAACCCCTAACAAAATATTAATTTAGAAATAAGCCGGTAATTACATTCAGCTTTGGGTCTGCCCCACAATCCTCTGAGGCGGTTCTTATTCAATAAGCTTTTGGCCAGTACCCAGCAAACCTCCTACTTGAATAATCACAAATTGGCCAAAGTAGTTGCTCTCCAGCTCTAAGAAAACCTTCCCTGAGGAGGGATGTGGGAAACCCACAGCGTGGCGGTGGGTCAGTCTGCGGAGAAATCTTGTTCACATGGGCGTTCTCATGGAGCACCCATTTCCCCAGATGCTCCCCTGAGGTTCAGCATGATCTATCAGAGGTAAGATGGAGTTTTTATGAGGTTTTATCCCCTGCCTGCTACATTACATTAATGACCAAAACAGTCATTGGCTTAATTAAAGATTAACTGTTAAGATCAGTAAAGCAAGATTGTCTCAGGCTGGCCAGGCAAGGCCCTGGAAGAAGTGTGAAGGGATGAAAAACAGTGGGAGAAGCAAAGTGAAGCAACTCCTCCTGAACGTCCAGCACTGCAGAATTAGGAGTTTCATGCCTTTTGACTCATCTGACTTCTTAGTTTAATTGAGTGCAAGTATCTATTATTCCTGCCTACCTCCTCCTGGATCTCACTTCATAAAATGTGCCACTGAAATGCTTGCTATGGCAAGAGATTTTCTGTGCTACTTGTAATGGACCTCTTGTACCCATAATATCTGGTGCTGCAAGATTTACCACTGCTGGGAGATATATTTGCTTCTCAGACATTTTAGGCAGTTGTGTGAGGTCCATTGTACCAAAACAACTCATCTCAAACTAGTTTGGAGCCAGCTCTACACATTTGCTGTTTATCTTACTGTTTCTGTGCTTGTGACCTTCATTAGCTTTCGTGAAGGGGATCAACAACCCCCCCTACCAGACTCTTCCACCCCTATCTTGTCTGTGAAATAATATTAATTACTGCATAAAAATTACCACAGCTGAATTCACATATTATGTTTGTAGGTGAAGTATCTGTTGTTAGCAGGTTCAGACAGGCACTTATATCCATACATCCACCTGTCCATCTGTTATGTCATCACCGTGACCTCAGTTTTGCACAATTAGCTCTAATAAATAGATGTACCTACACCACACTCCATACAAAACTCAGCCATTTGCCTCCCTATCCTATTGAGAACTCCAGTCACTTTGCTGGATTTCTTTCTCATCTCTCTCTTTGGATGCAGTCCTGGTGAGAGGGATTTGGCAAACAAGTGTTTAAGTAAAACCATAAATGTGATTTGTCTTGATTTAGTCTCACCAAGGGGCTCACCACCATCCCTCCTCTGCCCTAGATGTCCCCCAGCTATGATGAGGACATGAAATATTCTTCCAGGTATCGCAGATACAATATACCTGAACCAAAAGCAAGAGACAAGAAATAAACCATATCTGTCTCTCTGCAATTGCTCTATCATGTTACCATATAACCGTGTCAAGGTGCCTGCAGGCAGTCATGCTCTGGCCCTCGTATTGTCTGAGGATCAACACCTACTTGCCGTGGTTAAGGTGGGGATCAGCCACCCCCTCCCAGTCTGGGACTGGGGTCAAGCAGAGAGCTGAGGGACTGGTACGACTTTCAGTAGGTCTCTCTCCTCCTCCTCCAATCCGACACACAGTGAATCTGAACGAAAACCCTCTGCTTGCAGCTGCAATTGTAGAGACCTATGCAGGTTTTCCTCCATTTCTCCTTCTACAGAAATTAAATCTGATATGGAGAAAGCAGAGCAGTGTCTTGAATGTGAATGCTTTTCCCTCCACTCTCCCATTCCAGAGTTCGTGTTTCTGTAACTCACCCATCAAGACAACCCCCCTCAAGATCCTTCCCTGCAATCCAATAAATAATAATAATAACCATTCTACCAACTCATATTTCTGCAAGCTGGCACTGATTTATTTTTTTGGCACTTGCATCTGAAATAACTGAAAATATTCATTGGGATAATGAAAAATCTCACTCTTAATTCTGAAGAGAAGTTTGCCAACCTGGCAGGTCTTTAATAATGATTTTCTGATGAACATACACTCACTGGGTCTTCACTTGGCAGCTAAATTTTTATTAAATCCCTCTATATCTGTATATCATATATGCAAATGTAAATATAATCAGCTGGGGGTGAACAGCATGAGTTTGGACACTCACTCAAATTGCTTTGACTTAGAAGAAATTGTGCTCCTAATACAAATAAATAGGACAGTTCAGTGAAGACTGTGCCCATGCCAAGGGGATTTTGCTCCTGGTGCAGAGCAGAGCAGGAGTGCTCACAAGCACTTTTATCGTACTTTTGTCTGGGGTTTCCTGGCTGGAAATGTCTGTGCTTGCACCCCTTAGCCTGCAGGCAATGAGTCTGACTCCTCCAAGAAGCATCACAACTACTACTCCACCTTGGTATGGATGGGGTGTAACCTATGTGCATTCATGTTACACGGCTTTTTTGCACAGGAGCTGTCAGCCTTAAAGCCTGTGCACTGAAGGGCTGGTGTTCCCAGCCAGCGAGAGAAGGCATGTCCAGGAAAATCTGGCTGGAGGCAGTGACCTCTCCAGCCAGAATTAAGGATTAAATTAAATGCTTCCTGCATGCACTGGAATACCTGGACATACTGGTATCTCCTCCCACGTGTCAGCCACTGTTGGGTGCAGTTCCCGAAACTCGGGGCTTCCTCAGGCTGGTGTTAGTCCTGCAGCCCCCAGACTGGCCGCAGAACTCCCAGGGCAGGAGTGGGCACAGTTCTGCTTTACAGATTTGCAGCCCCAGGAGCCAAGTGCCTGAATCTCATGCTCCATAGGTAGGACTCTGTACATCTTTCATCAAGTGATGATGTGAAGGATGCTTTAAGGGTGGGTCCAGCTGAACTGGGATTTGGTGAACATTATGTCAACAGGGACTAAGCAGAGCAGTGTTAAGAGCAATGCTCTTGTTTTCAAGTGCACTTTTAGCTGCTACTTGTGTAGGATCAATGGGGGCTATTTGCCATTATGCAGAAATGTGATAACCCCCAATCTTTTGTGGTATGTCCCGAACAGGGCTGCAGTTTCCAGATGTCTAAATAAGTGGGGTGGAGGCAGGGGTGGAACCTGAAGAATGGTTGAAATTACAGTATGGTCAACATAAAAAAATTACCAAGTCTGGAGTTCCTCCTGTACACCATGGTACCTCTGGATGCATTCCCATAGGCTCTTGTGGTGGAACAAAGCTAGTGCATATGAAAAGAGAGCTGAGCTCCTGATAAATGCACATATACATAAACATATGTATATAAATATATCTATATCTGTATATTATTATTTTGCTATGAAACAGTGGTCTTCAATTCTTTGTCTGTGTTCCCTAGCCTCCTGTCCAGGAAGACTAGATTGTAATATATCCCATATCAGCTTCTTGGGGGGGGCAGTGGGTAGGGTGGGGGGTGGTCTTTATCGTTTCATGTTTTGCATTTCCCAGGAAGAACCATTTGAAAAATAAAATCATGTTTGGACTGCATGCAGTTTTCTATTAACCAGAACAAATTAATACAAACTTCAGGTCATGGTCCAAATAGTGAAAAAAGTAAAAGAAAGGAAGACCAGAGCAGAGCTAAAGGGTTGCCTAGGGCATGTGATCTAATAGCTGCTGAAATGTCAAAACTGTGAGTCTTTACCATGGGGTGGGGACAGACACACTTTAGGATGGGCTTGTAAACTCAGAGGGGATTTTTAGATGGGATTTCATGGCAAATGGAAGATATGGATGGACCAACAGACAGGAAATAATTTAACCAAGAAAATACAAATGGAGTTTTGGGGAAGAAATTGGGGACATGGGGTCAGGAGAGAAAGGAAATCATGCACAAGGTTGTGTGTGATCTTTCTGGATCAGCATTTAATAGGAAGAAGACCAGGCATTACCTGCTCTCCCGTCCGAGGTACAGGCCAGCCATACTTCAACAGAGAAAACACACAGAAAAATAGACATCTCTGACCTATTTCTTTAGTAAGTTGAGATCAAGTTCAAGCAAGAGCTACACAAGCTTCATTAAGGAAAGTGACTTAAATGTGGTCAGCCCTGAGCCGACCTTCTTATCAAATGTGACCATTGGACCAAATGAAGTCTGACCACCACATCTGGAATGAAACAGCTGGCAACCAAGCAGAAGTGGAATGGGTGGCAGGATGGATAAAACCTCTTCCATATGGCTATTTCATTTCAACAGTGTCAAAAGATTTTGTTTCAAATGTCATGTTGATTCATTTCTTTTTGACTTTTGTATTAACACACTAATTGTATTATATATAAATGTTGACATTCTATTAATATATTAATACATTAATATTGTGGTATAATGTAACAGTCAATATAAAATGAATGGAAATGACAGTGCACATACTAGATGTGTGAGCCCTATCAAAAATGAAACTTCTCATGGCCCCAAACATTTTCAGAATTTCCTTGCACCTTCTATTTCATCTGTTCCTCCCATACTGGATCAGCCCAAACTGTCTCAGAGAGAGCTGCAAGGAAGAAAAAGCTTGTAGGTTGGCTTATAGCAATTGCACAGCCTGTACGGGTTCCCACACGTCCTCCCATATCCCAGGGCAGAAGACCTTTGGACAGAAGACCTGTCCCCTCAGTCTCATTTTAAATGTGTGGCCCTTTTTCACATCCTCCTTCTCTCATTTTCAGCTCCAGGTTCATGGGGTCCCTTCCTCCATGATTCCTCCAGCCCATGTTGCCCCACACGGCACTCTTAGTGTAAATGTCCACATTCATTCCTCTGTTGATGACACTAAGAGGAACAGGAGACAGTGCAACAGTTCTGGTACTGATATGAGAAACAGAAAAGTTTTAACCTTAAACAAAATTCAATGAATCTGCAAAAAGGGTTGATTTTTCACTGAACTACTTCTGGCAACAGCTACTGCCTTCGCACATGATTTATGACAGAACTTTGCTGTAGTTAAGTTCCCACTAACACTCATTTTTTGCAAGCATCTGAGCTGATTTGAAAGAGGGTCCCTTCCATCACATGGAAAATATGGTCATATTTTTCCTTAATTTTTAAAAAGAACTAAAAAGGAAAAAAAGGATGTTTGGGCCTCTTGGTTTTTGGAAAACAAAAACTTTTTTTTTTTTCAGTTGAATTCTTAAAATCTATTGCCAAAACCCCAAAGCTTTTGGATTTTTGTCCAAAAAATAATACAATTGGGTTTTGAGGTATTCTTTTGGCAAGAAAGCAACATTTTGAGGCGAGCAGATGCTTTCTGTAGGAAATTGTCATCTTGTCAAAAGCACAATCTTCCTCCTTAAAGGATGTTTATGCCAGAAAGTATTTGATCAACTCTGTTAGCATCCCTTATCCTCTTCCAGGGATAGCGACATGGTGACTGCTTTTTAACAAGATGAGCCTTCCAAGAATAGTTACTGAGGAATCATGAATTTCTGATCATATCAGGGCTTGGTACATAGGATTACAAAAGGAGCCAGTCTTATATTCCAAATCATAGGATCCACCTATAGCATGGCGTGCAATTGCTGTTAATAAAGTGACTCCATACTTAAATGCAATTCCTCTGTTGTATAAATACATATTTCCTCGGCGGGACATTGTGGTTACTTTAAGAAGCTGGAAGACATCAGAGCATCACGTTCCAAGCTTGGCATTGAACAAGAAGCCACCAGAATTAAATCAAAGTGCTTCTTTCTGGCAGGCAAAGCAAGTGTAATGAAAATTCCAGCCTTGATCCTCTGCCAGTGGTAGGCAGCAAATTGAGTGCATGCCTACCACTCCCAAACTGAAGTCCCTCAGTCTTGCCCGGGATGCCAACTACCAGAAGTACAAAAGATGAAAACAGTCTGCCAGACACAGCAAACCAAAGCGCTCTCTTCATTAAGAGGAGCTTATTACTTTCTTCTAGCTCCACCCATGAGCAAATCCATCCTGCTCGATCTTGTTGGGACTAATGAAGGGAGGTTGACGGCTCATGGTAAACTTGGTATTCCAGGAAAGCTTTTGAGATGTCTCCTCCAGCCAGCAGTACCTCCCCTGATTTCCCCCCCGAAAGATGCACATTCTTTCCAACTGCGAGGTACAAGATCTCTACAGTTATAAAGGCAATATCTGGTGAGGCTGGCTGGAGAACCAAGGAGAAACGTCACCGGGAGGAGAGGAGACCAAGTCTGGAGAGGAGGCAGGTTCACAAGGCTGGCTTGCTTTCTCTCAGTCTCAAATATCTGAGTAATATCAATCATTAAGGGGAAGTGAAGCTGCCTTTCTTCAAAGCAAAAATAATGGTGGTATGTGGCATACACACTGCAGCTGGTGCTCTGGGACTGCGTCAGACTGTCTGCCACACCGACCCGGGCAGCTCCTCCTCAGCTGGTGATGGAGGGAGCCATGGTCCAATCACTCCAGACAGTGAGGAGCCTCAAATGTGCACCCAACCCCCTAAACCAGAGGCATCACAGCCGTGACAAAAATTAAATAGGGAATTTGTGTCTGAGAGCAATATTCAGATCACCTGCCTTTTGATGCTGGCACACTGAGATTTCCCATCTCACTGATGAGTCCCCTCCACCCCAGGCCTCCTTTTATCCTCCATCTACATGAAAAACATATCCACACACACCTACATTGAACAGCGCTTGTCCCACCACTCACTCCCACGTTGGTGACCTGAGCCCTGACCCTAGCCAAGCCATCTGATGGGAGAGGGGCAAAGACAAAATCTTTAGTTAATCCTACTTTGCCTTCATACACCTTGTGCCTCCAGAGCAACTCTGGTGAGGCTACAGAATTGCTCCAATTTAATAGAACTGAGACTAAAAAGCAAGCTTTTCTTGCTGGCCTGATGTAGATGCAGTTAAAAGCTTGGGAATATCGCTACAGTACTGGATTCAGGGGGGAAGGGGAGGGGTTTTGAAATGGCTCAGCCCTATTTTCTTAGGGACCACAGTGAGAACAAGATTAGATCAACAGTGAGTGCTTTTGAAGGTGCCATCCTGCACTGAACAAGAAAGCGAGGCTTTGAAAATACTGAACAAAAAAAGGGGCCTCTGAGAGTTTTATTTGGAAGTTGTAAGAACAGCGTAACCCGATTAGTGAACACCCCCTTTAGAAAACACCAGCAGCTGTCTTTATCTATACATTTATTTCAAGAAACATGGCTATTTAATAATTAATGTCTATAAGTGCCTAGCTATGAAAATGCAAAATGAAATATTAAATAGACTCGGTACCAAATGGGAGGACTTCCAAAAGGGAACGAATGAGAGCCATGTCTTTCACTATTCCCAGGGAACAGCCCCAAGGATCTAGAGCAGAATGAATCCAGGTGGATGACTATGAAGTGCTTAGTAGTGAAGAGAAGGTGGGTCACCGATATTATTGTCAGAAGCCCTGGCCCCTCGCAAAGTGGGACATGCAGGAGACAAATCACTCCCAGCAGTGGCTGCCTTGCTCCCTGCTCCAAATTTAGCCCAAATTTTGACCAGGCACATGCAGAGCACCTTCTGGGCCACAAATTGGTGAAGTTTGCGTCTGAATATGAATAACAAAGAGTGCAGCTCATGGAGATAACAGCACAGAGTGAGATTCATGTTTAATCTCCTTCCCCATCCTTTCATGAGATCCTGATCCACTTCTGATAGAGAGGACGCTTTGGAGTGACCTGAGAGTAATCAGCCTTAAGTCAGAGCAAGCCATTTCTAGTATCACTGCTGGCAAGAGCTAAGGTTATTAATTGTCTCAAGACTAAGAAAACCTGGGTAGGATGTTGATACAGATATCAGGAGTATTTAGTGTAATAAACAACTTGGAAGTAAAGTTAAACCTCACACTCCAGAGCTCAAACAAATCGCTATTAGAAACCAAGCTGAAATTACTGTGGGTTACAGATAACCACGTTTCTGCTTTCGCTGGGAATTTTGCACCTTTGTCTGGCAGAAGCAGCAGTTTTGGGAAGCCTAATTTTTTCAGGTTTTCCTGGACATTTCTCCTTAGAGATTTGAAGGGGGAGGGGGTTTACCTGTGTTTCTAGTTTTCCAGGATTCCTGACTGGAGCATATGTGTAGCATTTCCAGCCAGGCTGATGACTAGCAAGGCATGTGCAAACCCAACAAATAGCATGTTTGTGGTAGATCCAACATTTCTGGTAAGTGCTGGCCTTACCACAAGCATATCACAGTGGTGCTGGCTGCACGTCAGCCTCCAGAAAGGCTGGACAGGAGCCCCACAACTCACATCTGTCTAGGAAACCAACAAATGTGCAGCAGCACTGGGTACTGGCAGTCAGACATAAGATGCTGGGTTTGACAGCTCTGTTCCCATGCCTAAATTCTTCTCTGCACCCTCGCAAAGCACTGCTTGATGGTACACGAGTACAGCAGTGAGCCTGCCCCACCATATGGACTTTGGTTTCCACCTATACATAGCTACCTCCACGGTGAGACTGTCCTGCCATCCTCTGCCTCTAAGAATAGGCACTGCCAGCAAATAACCCCAGCAGATAGGTGCTACAGTGCTGTGTGCGCAGAGATAGAAGCAAACGCAGACATACAGAGCATGAGGAGAAGCCTGCAAAACAGAAGGATGTGGCTCTTACATGGGACGTACTGCAGCCATTTCCAGCAGGCAGCAGGAGCTGATCAAAACATGGGATTTTCAGGGAAAAGTAAAGACATTGCATTGACCATGAGCAGAAGAAGGAATCAGCATCGGGCCCAGGGCAGCTCTCCCTCACTTGGGTTTTATAGTCCAATTCCACACATCAAAAAGTGCTTCCTTGAAAGTAAGAAAAGACTCCAGAATCCCATTTTGTAACATGGGGCAAAATATTCAGCTGGCTGAAATCTCTGTGAGCCCAACCCAGCAAATTTACAGCTAGCTCAGATATGTCTTGTTCAGCCTGAAAATGAGAACCTCCTTCATATGTTTGCCCTCCAACTCCTCACAAAGAAGGAAAGCATGAATACTCTGAATCATCCCCAGCCAACTGTATATTCATTATTTTCTGTATTTATTTCCAACTCCAGGATTAAGAAAATTACTCCAGCACTATAACATCCATACAATTAAATGTATCGTTTTCCCATCAACTGCCTGGCTGTGCCAAGCGGGGCAGCTCGAATCCCATCGCCATATGGAATGCATCTCTGCCTGCACAAGACTCAAACGTGACAATTAGAAATGGGCTGGGTTTTCCCCCTGCCCCCATAAGCAAAAAAGCACTCTCGAAGCATTTAGTGGGGCTGAGAGGACTTCATTGTATTAGCAGAGCAAAGGGTATTTATCAGCCCTTTCAGCTGGGGCTAAGCCATGAGCTTTAACTGATAGCCTTCATGGGAGGTGATGTGGAGGGACTCAAGTGGAGGCTGTCGCCCAAGTCTTCCTGTCCTGAGCAGGACCAACGGCCCTGTGAGCTCCAGAGTAGCTCCTAGGACCCTGCTTAGGGATCTTCCCCACCCTCAGTATCTCCCATCCAGCCACATCCTGGCAGAAAATGTAACACAGATCCAAAATTTGAGAAATTATGGAGTAGTCAGTCCCCATGGCCATTTGGCTGCGGCTTTCCTAGCCACCTATCAGACATGAGGTGAATCCTGATTCTTTTAAACCCACGTGAGAGCTCCAGTTCAAAGCTATCTACAGACAATTCCCCAGAAGCCATTTGAAGGTACCAGCCTTTGCTCCCTATCCCCTTTGCTACAACAGAAAGCATTCTCCAGTAAAACAGCACAATGAAGGTTTAGCTGTAAAGCGAGTGCTTGGCACAGTGCAAAGAGCACAAAGAGACTACTCTTTTCCCATAGTTACTGCAGACCCTGCTCGTCTCATGCCCATCTTTCAGCAAATGATCTCTGGAGAAAAGGGGACTCCGCTCTGCAGGGCGGACCACGCTGCCAAGGCTGAGCAACAGCAGTTGCTTTTACAGACATGGACATGACAGAGGAATTAACCTGAGCTGCTCTGCACTTGCTGAACCAGATTTGACCTTCTCATTTGCAGCCTCCTGAGATGACCTTGATCTTATTCATGTTCCCACTGCTCCTGAGGTTGGGTTACACCCTTGGTTCTGGACTCTGGTTTAAGTCTCCCATGAATAACAGTGTCAGATCTTCACACAGCTATCTCAGGAATGTGGCCAGGCTCATCTCCATGCTTACTCAAGGTGACATTGATTCATTCTCCCTCTCACTGGCCAGATTACATTATGAGAATGTGCTTCATAATATCCTTGCTCATCCACCACCACCACCCAGCTCCCATCCCTGACCTCCACCTTTGTCAGCCCTCCACTCTGGGATTTAGGGTTTTCTCATCAACAGAACATGCAACCAGAGACGCTCAGGGTTTGGGAACACGCTGAGAGATTACATTTAGAGAAGCATCAGAGGTCAGGTTTTTAACTGAGGCCCTATCCCTACACTCCAATCATTTCATGTTCACACACCAATGCAGAAACCAGGCATACCTGCAGGGAAGGCAAAAGAGCTGGAGATGGGAGAACCATTCCCAGATTCAGAGCCCAAGTTCCATCCAAAGGGAGGAATTGTGTCTTAAATGATTTGCAAGAAATTGCTTTCCTATCCAAACACCTCATATGAGACTGCAGCCTACTGCCCGTTCATGGCCTGGACCCACACCACCTCGTGAGTATCTGTGCTCAAGGCAACGCTGAAAAAGAGACATCTCTTCTTAACCACAGAGGTGATCTATTTATAATATGTGGCTGAAAGGTGTTTAGGCAAAGGGCTAGGGTTTGTGAAACACAGCCAGGTCTTTGTTTTTTCCAGGCTTCTGGGGAGAGCTTAAATAAAGGATTCAGCTTTGGAAAAAGAAAAAAAGCAAGGAAAAAAGAGACAGATAGCCATCTGGAGTGCTGAACAAGGCCCTCTCCTCGGGCTGACCTAGTTACAGTGTTTGGGGAGAGCATTGCAATCCTGTTCAACAGGAGGAACAAGCAGCTGAAGGCTGAATTCAGCCTGAGAGTAAACAAACACAGCTCTCACCAGGTGAACTCTGCACATTTCCACCAGGTCTCCACCTGATCACGATCACCAAGAGCTGCAAACGTCCCATCCAGCACGAAAGTGGCAGCCCGGAGCAAGCGCTCCCGCCCACGTGATGCCCGGACACAGCATCCCTACGGCTGATTTATGTGCCCACGGCTGACGGAGGGCAGCTCTCGGACACAGCATCCCCACGGCTGATTGATGTGCCCACGGCTGACGGAGGGCAGCTCTCCCCAGCCCAGCCCTGTGGCTCCTTGTGGGGTTCCTGTGCACAAACAATAGGGAGGACAAACAAACGGGCAGTGCCTCTGCCAAAGGAAACAGCAGCCGCAGCAGCCCTACCTCCTCCCTGCTCCATGTGTGGCCCCGGAGACGTGAGTCTTGTGGCAGCGACGTGCCATGCCACAGCCCATGTTCAAGTCAAAGACGCCAGGGCAGAGCCATGCCTGGCTCCCTCCTGAGTGCCCAGCTTTTGCTGTGGGTGTTCCTCACCGTGGGGCAGAGGAGGTTTTGCAAGAAACTCACGGGTCGAAGGGAGGGCAAGACCAGCCACACAAAGCTCCTGCCATTGCACGATCGCTTGCTGGGCGCAAGGGCTGCCAGGATCTGCAAAAGGCTCTTCAAACCCAGGAGCGTGTTGGTTTGACTCTTTGGTGCAGTAAGGTTCATGCTTGGTGATATTTCTTGGGGTTTTTGCCCAGGCACTGAATGGAGGAAGCAGAGCAGGTAAAGCCTGTGTCTGCAGATGTGGGGGCATGAATCTGAGATCTGAGCTCACGCCAAAAGCCACCTTCTTACAGCTTGTGTAGAGGAATCTAAGGTAGAAGGACACAAACACTACTGTCATTATATGGCACTGGTCAGGGAAATCAACCATCTTCAACTTGGCTCAGAGAAGCAATTCTGGCTCTCAGCAAAAATTCTTTTAGCATGGAACAGGGAAAACACCAAAAAACCCTGGAAGTTAACTGAAACTCTAGTTCACTGCCTGTATTCTCCCAAATGCTGACAAAGTGGCTCACCTTCAAGTGAAATAATTGCTGAAATATTGGCATGTTTCCTGAAAATCAAACCTATTTTTCAAGTTTAAAAACTAGGAACTAAAAGTGGTGGCCTCAGGACTTTCTTTGCAGGTTGAAGTCCATCCACAGGCTGCCCTGGGAGAGCTGGGGCAAAGTGCAGGTTTGATTAGACATTGCCAAACAAAACTGCTGCGATTTTTTTATACTTAACTTTATCTCTTTCAACTTGCTACTAATAACCTTTTACCAAAACAAATTTCAAGTTAAAATCATGTTATTTACAGCAAAAGATATCAGCCTGAATGTTTCCTGATATCTGGCTTTTGTTCACTGAAGATCACACCTTGCTTCTAAAAGGCAACATTTCTTAAAGCAAGTTGCTCAAGGTATTTTGGCCCGAAGCCTTCCAGTTGTGAACAGGAGGGTAACACAGGCAACACAGAAGTGAGATAAACAAAAAGGGTGTTTTGGAAACATGTGGATTTAAATCAGTGTTTTGGCCATCACGTTGGTTCAGAGATGAGTTGTGCAGTCCTTGCCCAAGGCAGAACAAACCAGAGAAAATTATCTCTGATAAAAAGGGGTCAGAGGCATGAATTTCTGAACTGAAAAAATAAAGTCAAAGAGAAGAAGTCAGGGTGAAACTGCTGGACCCTCAGGAAGGGGTCAAAGAGGAGAATGCTAGTTAGTCACAGACAAAACAAGCACCAACATCTCTATCAGTAAGGCCTTGGAGAGATGCCGTGTACTGTAAACGCCACCTCCCAGGTCAGTGTCCTTCAATTCATGACCAGGACAATTTGTACTGTTAATTTTGCTGCAAGGGATGTGCACTCTGGACTGACAAGAAACCCAGTATTTGCTGTAACAGCCTCCCCTTCCTGATAAGAGCTGCCCTTGGGACAGTCGCATCAGTCTCCTAAACAACCAGATGTCCTGTTAGTCCTCAGCAGCACCCCAATAACCGATTTATTTTCTATTAGGTCTTAAGACAGTTCACAATATGCCAGTAGACTGCAGCACATTGTGCCAGAACAGAAATGTATTTCTATTAATATTGTCATCCCCTCCTCCCCCAAAAAACCTGCTCAATTTTCATTCGTTAAAAGCACAGAAAAGCCTGGCCTAATAAAAGTAAAGGTTGAGGAGCAAAGGCAAGACTTCTCTTCCGATCTGAACACTGAAATATCTCACACCCCTTCAGGGATCCTGGCACTCTCCAAACCTCATCTAGATCTGGTGCTATTTGGGGCTTGCTCTGCAGTGGGTCCTCAGAATACTGCAATTTTAAGCAAAGAAAGAAAAAAAAAAAAACAAAAAAAAAGCACAGTTCCTCATTGCCCCAAAACAAAAACAAATTCTTTCTGTTTTAACAAAAGCTCATCAGTGTAGATGAAAAATGTAAGTTTGGGAAGAAAATATGCGGCCTGCTGATAAGAAGATTTGTTTGGGTTTTTTTATTAAAACAAACCAACAAGGCTGGATTGAAACTTTCCTGCCCTCTCTGCGTTTTCCTTTGCTGCTCAACTTAAGATTGCATCCACACAGTTTGGACCTCTCAGTTTGAAAAGCCACAGACAGCTTGTTAAATGTAGCTTAGAGCTGTGCCCGAGCTCCTCTTCCCTCACTATTCTTGTCCCAGGTTTATGTGGAGAACCAGTGGTACCCTATGGACCTTAAATATTCCTGCTGGGCTGATGATGCTGCCTTGAGAGAGGTCTCGTGCTGGGCAAGCTCATGCATTTGTCACCCCCATCGTGCTCCAGCAGCACCCAGCCGCAGTCTCCCTTCTCCCTCCTGCAACCCCAGCGCTGGACCCAGACGACCGCTCGCTCTGCCAATCAGCCGATGTCCATGGCTGCGGGCTGGGCAGAGCCCATTTGGCCATTTGCTTCCAAGAGGACCATTGAAGACAACCCCCCCCAACTACAGCTGGGGGCTGTTATTGACTTTGGTCTGCACCCCCTATGGGGTCTGAGGTAGGGGTGCTCGCATCCATCACAACCCCAAGCACATAAAGACAAGAACAAGACAAGGGAGAGAACATGCCCAAGACTTTCTGCCGACATCCAGCCCCTTTCTTCTACTGCCTGTGAGCGTGGTGTCCACCACCCAAACCCACCTGGGAACCCACGGCAGCCCCAGGGTGCTGAGAGCAAATGCCACCCACGAGGCCGCTGTACCAGCGGTACAGCCATACTTTTCTTTGAGGGTCACTGAGAAAGGAAGGTCCTTTTTTGTTGGTGATGAAGGGGCAGTTTGTCCTTGCTTAGCACAGAACGTGCCTCCTGCTGCCCCGTGTCACGTGTGCGAGCAGAGGTGGCACAGTCTGCCCGAAGCCTGATAAAGGCACACTGTGCAGTCCAAACAAAGATAACTCCGGGGGCATCAGGTCAGAAAAAGCTGGGTTTTTCCTTCAGGGTGAGCCCCTGTAAAAGAAGAGTCAGACTTGTTTCAGGCCAAGTGGGAACTTGTAAAAAGAGCCTTTCTCCATGCCCACTGGGATGCTAAAAGCTTATAGCAGCTTTCCCCAAAACAAAAAGCAGCAATGAGTGAAAGCGCATAGAATTGAGTGTTCCAGGCGGCAGAGCACCCACTGGTAGGAAGTGAATCAGTGCTGATCAAAGGGAAAGGGTAAGCCTTGGATGATGCATAAGCCAGTCCCGCTGTTCCTCCCCAGCAGCCAGAACAGGTTGCACCAGGAGTCAGCTGGGAACCTTCTACTGGAGTTGTTTTTTTCTGATAGAAAATAACATTTCTACAAAGCTAAACTATGTCGTGGGAAATGCTCTTTTTTTTTTTCACAAGCAAATTGAATTTTTCGTCCAGCAAATCAAAATGAAACATTTCCTTTTGGACTAGTTTAAGCCAAAAAGGAATGTTTCATTTTGTTGGAATTACCTGAAACGTTCTATTTTAAAATGGGCCTCTAAAAAATCCAGCTCTGTTTCTCTGTTAGCATATTACTTAATGGAAAATTCCTTCTCCCACATGCTGCTCTTTTCCACCTAGGATGGATCCCCCTGAAAAACTGTTTCTCCCATCAAATCTCCCTCCCACCAGCACCAGTGCCATGCACTTGGGGAGCTGTTTCACCCCACCAGACCCCCAGCACAGCAGATTTCTGAATAAACATCCCCACAACTCAGCACAGCAAAACAGAAAATGTGACCCCCGCTTACAAGTATCTTCCATCCCCCAAAGCTATCTTTTCAGCTATATCTAATGTTCCTTTAAAAAGTCTTTTGGCTCCATTAATAATCTAAACAGATACCGGGGGTCTAATTAGCAGGCTAATTGGAGAGCACAGTTAGGCATGTACTCAGGCAAGAATCACAGCGAATATTTTGTCAGTGGGAATGAGCAAAGAAGAAATGCTCGTTTGCACCAAAGGCTTTGTTTTATCACTGATTTATAGGCAAGGTCTCAGCCACACAAATAGAGCCGTGGCGTAAAGCAGTATTTGACCATAATGAGAAATAGCCAGGCTGAGGAATACCTAACCCCTCAGCTTCACCAACACGGATTTTATATATGCATACATTAATTTCACATCCCATACGCTATTTAAAACAACTTTCCAAACAGCTTTCCAATTTGTATGACATTGGGAGGGGGGTTAATTTTATAAGAGTTTCCAGAAGTTTCAATTATGTCATGTATGTGTCACACAAATGTATAGCGCAGGAAATAGCTGAATTTCAACACCTAAAATTAAAATTTTTCCAGGGTAGCATTCCCCCTAGCAGCCTGAAGGAAAACATCCTCTTGTTTCACTCCTAGAGGTTAGCATTAGGTGAGAAATCCTACCAGAGACTGCAAGGTCCTTATAGCATAGATCTCCTACGGCGTTAAGGGTTCTCTTTGCCACTATAAACTCATGCCCACACACACATGCACCCCATCTCTGCAAGTAAATAATTCTAATTAAACAGCAGTTTCTCTGCCAGGAAGTTTGAAATTATTACTCTTCTGCAAATGTGTTTGGGGCTTTACTAATACCTAAGTCTGCTCAAAAATTGGAATTTCCATTTCACTGCCTGTTTTGGTCAGTTCAGCCTCAAATTGCACCCATGCCTCCTGCCTTGTGTCCTCTTTGAGCCAGGTGTCCTGCCCAGGCCATGCTCCAGCCGCTCTCACAGCAGCAAAGCCGAGGCAAGTCCTCAGGGACATAGTTCAGGTCAGGGGGAGGCTCTCAGGCAGTAAACATGAATTACTCTTGAACTGAAATTTTTCCATTCCATTTGAGGAATGAAATGTTTCACTAAACCCCGAGTGAAAGACGCTGTTATGTTTTTCCTGATGGGAATTTGTTTTTTAATCAAAGTTCTGATTTTGTGGGAAGCATGTTTTTTCTACTGAAACCCCTTTAGCAGGAAAATCCTTGGCAAGCTTCACTGCTGGTTATTATATCAAGGCCACGTTTGACTGATTTTAAAAGATGCCACAGCCTTGAGAATGCCACATGGCATTCACAGCACCACGTGTGCTCCAGCACTGTGGAAAGGCTGACAAGCGCGTGTGAGCCTGGTGCGAAAATCCATTGCTTTATTAAATGTAAGTGCTCTGCCAGACCATGTTCACTCCTGCTCAGAGATATGTATGACTGGCAGTGGACATGCTCAGGGGCTTAAAGGATAATAGATGTAAGTAGCGCAACACATCTTCATTGTGCAGTCGAGCATATGCCAGCAAAAAAAAATAAAATCTCTCTCTCTTACAAACAAAAGGCGTATTTTTTGCACAAAAAGAGTCTCTGTGTTGCAGACAGTCCAGGTGGTCGTAGGTTCACAGCTCCCCTGGATAATTTTTGCCTTTGGAGCTGGGCAGTGTCAGTCTTCACTGAGATGCAGAAACACCTACATGTTTTGACAGCCCCTTCTGCTGCTCATCTGAATTTTGTATCGTGGGCTTCAGGCGCTGCCAGCGCACACGTCCAGGTAAGATTTCTGCTGATTCCTCTCATTTACAAATACAGCAAAGATGGCTGTGTGCAGAGCATTTTAACTTGTCTGCCTCTAGTCCCTGGTCTCAGGAAGCTAAGAACTGCCCAGCTGTAAATACTGTTATGACTTGTGATGTTTTCCAGCCTTTTCTATATAAATCCCATCCTTTTTTTTTTTTTTTTTTTTTCAGAAGTCATTCCTCACTGCCCTAGGAGACATTTTCCTCTCCCACATTAGGAGATGGGGCAAGTTTTCTTTTGCAAAGCAGGAGCCCTTTCCAGCACATCCCAGCTTTGCAAGAAAGCCCTGCATTTTGCCCGAGCTCTCAGCAGGGATAGTCCTTTGGTGGCTTCAGTCCCTCTTCTCACACAACCCATTTGTTCCTTAGTGTCTGGTGGTGCTGCAGATTTTCAGTGTCTGTTCTGGATGATATTAACTGGGCAGGACATCATGAAAAGAGACGGATGCTTTGGTTTAAAAGAAAAGAAAAAAGAAAAATCAGTGCCTAAGATTTGGCTTTGCCCTGTAACATTCCCAGTCCATGCAGGGGGTTCACTCTGGGGCTTCTGGGCCAAAGGATCAAAACAGACCAAGAAGGAATATAACCTAGGAACCTACTACCTACTAAATACTCTAGAAATGATGACACATTGAAGCATTCCTCCCAGCTGCAAAGCTCAACTCCTTTATTTTTGAATGTATCAACTCCTCTGCTCAGTCCTGCAGTCACTTCACAGGCAATTTAGCCATGCTTTTCCTTCCGATGCAGAGCCCCAAGAGCAATTAAATACTAACCGGGGTTGACAGATGATAGTAACATGCAACCCAGCCATGGAAACAGCAACGTGCGCAGATGCAGAGGTGCAGAGGAGAGAGCTCTGCATCTGCGGACTTCAGAGAGCTGATGAGCTGAAGGAGGGGCTGGAGCAGGGCTCTGCTTTAAGGCTGTATCTGGGCACTGATGAACACTCAGACCTGCTGATCCTCCTCTGAAGAGAGCCAGTCCCTAATTCCTCAGGCAGGGAAACTCACCTGCACAGGGGACCAGCTCAGCCCACCCTTGAGCTCTGGCCCTGCGAGCAGGGCAGGCTGAGCCAAAAAGTCACTTGGCTCCATCCTGGCCACGCAGGTTTGGTGGCCGTTCCCGCGGGCAGCACAGGCACAGACGGTTCGTTAACTCACCCAGACACGCTGCTGCCCCGGTTCACCGTAAGCACCAGGCACTGATCTCTCCACCAAAGCAAAGCTAGCAAAATCAAGGGCTTTGTCTCATATCAGATCATAGGTTTTAATTAAAAATGCCCAATCCCTGTATCTAATGAACAGTCTCTGAATTCTTTCTTGCATCATTTTGAGTTTGAGATTAATCTGAATGCATGGTTTACACTACAGCTTCTAGCAAGAGCAAGCTTGATTGGTGTAACCATTACTTTTCCTTTCCTACCCCCAAGGCTTTCACATGCCAGGAGTTTGGTTTGGAGCAAATCCCCAGTGTAAAGAAGGCCCCAAGTTTATCTGTAACTCCTGCAATTGACTCTATGGTGGTCCCTATTTTTTTCTCATTTCCTGTATATATTAAATATGCAGCAGCCCTTGGGATTATGTAAATAAGGCCCAAGCAGCAGAACTGCAATGTCAATAACATTTGGCACAAACACGTCACCCACTTCTCAGCCATCCAATGACCTTGTGATGCTGTTAACTACCATGTAGCCCTTCACTTCGCCCCAAGATGTTCATCATTTGGGGCTGGGGAGGGACAAGGTGAACCAGGAGGCAGCAGTTCTGCACCAGTTGGAAGGGTGCAGAGCTGGCAGGGGAGGTTTGCACAGACGCCTGGGCAGCAAAACCCTCCAGGGAGCAAGTCCTTCAAAGGGCTTGGAGAAATGCCCTTGTGCTCACGAGCCAGACCTGGTGTGACTTCTGTCGTGGGTTTACACCAGCTCTAATTTACTCTGAGCTGGAGGTTGCACTGGGCCACCAAGTTGCCACCAAGTGGAGGTTGCCAGACCCCAGCAGAGAGCAGGGATTCGGGGAGGTGCCAAGAGGCTTGCAAAGAGGCTTTTAAAAACACCAAAGCTTCTGAGGTCTCAGCTGCCTTCCTTGTGCAGGCACTTCTGGAAGTCCCCCTTAATGTTTAATTAGCGTGTGAGCTACATGCTGGTGCTCAGCAGGCGGGAAACCTTCCTCTGGTGTCTTGTGAGATCCCCAGGTAAAACTTCAGCCAGCACAAAAAGTCATTCCCCTCAGTCAACACAATTGCATGCCATCTGTATTTAGGATTGTAGTATTCTGGGTGTCAACTCTGACCACATAAAGAGAAAGGAAACCAGGAGCATCAAGGCAGCTTGGTGCATCTGGGCTCTGCACGCCTCCAGCACTGCAGCTCCAACAGATTCCCAAACAGACCCCGGGTTGGCAAAGTTCAGCCCCCGACCTCCCCGTTGAACAGGTCCAGTGTCCAGCAGGACACCTGATGTCCCAGCAGGACTGCAATGAGCCCTGAAGGTGCAGGCACGAAACACCATCACATGGGATGAACATTGTAATTTCCCAGCACGCAGGTTACATTTACAAACAGCTGATTTGCGATGGAAAAGTGAGAAATGAAGCCACCAAAACTGCTGCCTCCTCTGCCAGCAGCAAATCTCCATTGCTGGTAGATGACAGGGGCCAGCGGTTCCCTCCTGCACGGTGGCTGGGGTGATCCCCATGCAGCCAAGGGTGGGATGCACACGCGCTGTTATTCTCAGTAATAAGATGCCTGTCAACATATAAACCAATTAGGTGCAGCTTTTGTGTTCATAATAAGGCTGGGCAAAATGCTTTCTATGAGCAAGTGCTTTCAAGTGAAAAATAGCTTCTGAAAGAATCTGACAGTTTGCACATGAGGTTTCAGTTTGCTCAGGGTTTGGGTTTTTTTTTTTAATTCAAGTAATGAAAATTCTCACATTGTTTCAAACCAAGAAACTGTGTCTCGGTTTTCAACAATCCTTCCCTCACACACGTACACACACACACTCAGTTGCTTTTAGCTTTTCTTCCCTTTCCTTCTTTTTTTTTTTAATCACAGGAGAAAGGAAAAAAGGGAAGAAAAGAAAAACCATGTTTGAGAGGAACACACTGGAAACAATTATTTCCTTCATTTTAATCATATGAACTTATTTCAAACCATGTTTGTGTGTTTTTCCATGTACTACCGAGCAAGATTCACATTTTGGGGTGGGAAGTATTTTTCATTCTAGTTTCAGTTTTCAAACTACCAGTTAACCACTGGCATCACAGACTAGCCTTTACCTTAAAGATAAACCCTGAATTCTGGCTTAAATCAGGGATGAGGAAGGTTAGGCACCCTTGTACTCTGCCTGTGACTACAGATGCCCCCAAAACTGGTTTTGTCCCAGGTGGAAAAGCTGAAGAACAGCAAATTAGTCCCATACATAATAAAACTTTTCAGAGGACAACATGAACAACTCCCATTTAGTCTAAATGGAGGCATCAACCCAGTTTTGCATTAGGGATTCAAGCACGGCGTGCTATAGTGAGGCTGTGTGATTTATATTAACAAAAACCCAAAGATGCTCCCTGAAATAAGAACCCAGTAGTCCTGGCTCAGCTCCCCTCTCCAGGTACAAAAAGGTCCCAGAGAGCGACTTTAGCCTCATTACAGCTGTGCAGCTGCAAAACCTAATTGTTTTTTGTTACAAATAACAGGAGAATGACAAATATTAAGAGTCATTATCATCTCCCTCTAGTGGTTATGCAGCTCTCTGGACCCTAGACACGGGATCTGTGCTGCAAAAAGTCAGTGGTGCTTTTGGGGAAGAATTGCGGATGGAAAGGAGGAGACACAGAGGAAGCGGAGTTTGCAACAAGATGCTTGTACAGAGCCCTGTTTGCACAGCTTGGAGATTAAATACTCACAGCATTTCAATTTGGCTGGCTAAGCACTGAAACTCTCCTCCTCCCTGAGATGCTGCAGGTGGCCCTAAACCATCATGCAGCATCTTGAAATAACTACAGAGCATAATTCGTTGAAAGCAGAGTATATCTGAGCCATCTGCACTGTGTTACAAAGAAGTCAGCAACATTGCTCGTGCTGTAACCACAGCATCAGCACTGCCCTGGGCTTTTCCAGGCTGGCTGGATACCTATGGCGGTTTGTGCAATGCAGGACTAGCAGGAAAGGGAGACAGGGATGGGGTGAAAGATCACCTTGAGAAAAATCTGTGCTTTTTACCAGCTGGCCAGGGACCGCAGGAGAGCTATTTCGTTATCAAAGGCAAAATCACACACCCTGGCACCTGCGATCCCCTTTCAACAGATTCATAAGCTGCAGAGACACATTTAGTATGGAAGGCTGTTTTGGTTTAGAGATGGACCAGTTTAAGGAGGGAACTGGCAGCAACGCCTTGCACCAGGATCCGGCCTCACATGCTCCCTGCAGCCTGCAGAGCGACGCCGGGCACCCGGCAGTCTCTGCGTGTTTTTTCTCGTGGGCCCACCTGTTACAGCTGAAGGGGTTTTGTTCCACCTTCCAGAAAGAAAAACTGGGGGGAGGGAGATATGAAACCTACCCCAATGTTTAAAGGAAAGGAAAGCCCTCCCGTCACAAGAAATAGCAAGCCTTGCAACATGTGCAAAAGCGATTTCCAGAAACAAGTGGAATCCAGTTCCCTTTTTATACAACGACAGCGAGGAGATACAATAGCAGCACTACAGGAAAGCAAGAGGAGACAGAGGACTCGGGACTCACATTTGATGCTTGGAGCCAGCTAAGTCTTTGGGTGGAAGGGACTCATAGCCCTGCAGCTGGTTCTGCAAAGCAGCCCAGTATCTGCAGCCTTTGCATCCCATAGCAGGAGGAACCTGACAAGCATCATTCAGGCTGCAAATTCAGAGCATCACTCTATGCAAGGCCAGCAAGGCACAATCGGACATAACAATTCGTGCTCAGGTTCATCTCAGCAAGACTGTTTAGATTTGCATGAAGAAAGAGCAAGCAGAGGAGAAGGGCCAAGGGGCTGAGAATGATACGTACCTATGTATGTGAACAAATAAATTTCAATTGGAAAAAAAAAAAGGTTCAGTAAAGGTCTGTACAGCATGAATGATCTGGGGAATTCCCAAGGGCTGCTTTGAAATCCAAAGTGGTGTATTTTGAAATGGACACAGACCTTGGCGGGAAGTGGGGGAGCAGACAGTAATGGTTTAATAGACTGTGGAATGGCTATAAAAAAAAAGGGGGGGTGGGGGAAGAAAAAGCAGATGGCAGCCCCTTGGCAGGAGCCATAAAATTTCATGGTGTATTTTCTATCCATGGCTTCACTGTAATTCAAGCCTTGGGGGCCAACTTTCTCTGGCAGTGGTTACTGAGGGGCCTTGGAGGGCAGCAGTAACAAAGGGTGGACACTTCTTGGGCCCACTGACCAAATGCTCCCTCTTGGGCTGGAACAGGAAATAAAAAGCAAATAATTTCAGAGGAACACCTAGGAGACTTCCCAAATACAACCCCAAAGCAGCAGGTCAGAGCCCCAGAAATGAAATGAGGAAAACCCCAAAAGGTCCTAGGAAATAGTAATGGCAAAGGAAGCTCTTTGCATTTGCAGACAGAAAACAAATGTCAAAGGAGATCTACTGTCCCTCGACACAGCCCTCATCTTGCATGAAAAAATACTTTAATTTCCAAAGCTGTGTCCTGCCTGGGCCACTAGGCACTTGGGAAAGACACACAGTCAGGCCAGGACTGTATCTGTCTTACAGGCAAACCTCTTAAACCTCCACCTTTTGCTAGTAAGCGTGCTTAAACACTGCCCTGTGATCCAGGTGCCTGTCTCTAAATTTCTTCTAAAGAAGGTCCAACTCAAGACTACATCTAGATTTGACGTTGGCTTATTACCTTGTAAGATTTGAACCAAGATCCCAGATATGAATGCAAATAAAACAGACTATAAAGATTAACATGTACTTTTTTTGGTTCCATCTCCGGTTATTAGCAGCATCCTGCACTTCAGTGACAGAGTTTGGTCCAATTCTAGTGGTGTTTCAAATTTGCAGTTTGTCTGTTACCAAAGTCTACCCTTGGTGCCATCGTTTTTTTGTTTGACACCATGTAATATAGCACTATGTAAATGGAGCACCCAGCAAATGTCAGCACAGTTAACCTGGCCCTGCATCACTCGTTCGTCATCTCTTGCAGGTACAGGAGAACATCACCAAACCCAGAAATGCAAGACACTTCCTTCCGCTATTTCATCCTCTCCTTCTACCCAGCGCAGAGTAATTTGGAATGTGTATACCACACAAGATTAAATGTTAATCTGTCTATGATATATAAATAAAGCAGAGCAATTACTATGCTGGAAGAAAAAAGAGGAGAAATTGTTTAATTTGATCTATCTTGCAAACATATTTTGACACTGTAGTTCAAAGATTAAGCATTCCAGACCCATTAGAGATAAAAAGCAATAATTAGAAATGAATGCAATGAAAACTCCATTTTTCTTCCACCTGTTTCCCACTGGAACAATTGCTGTGTAGAGCATAAGGAGAGAAAGGAAGGAAAAAAATAAGCCTTATGAAGCTGTGTGCTTCAGTTCCATTTATACTAATTATTCCAAGATTTGTCTCTAATAGGTTTGCAAAACTGTTTGTTTCCAAATGATATCAAAACAACTTGGAAGATGAGAAATATTTTCTCAAGTATTAATGAATTTTTTAAAAAAAGCTTCATTTGAAAAACTCACCACTACGAATGGTACTCAGTCAGAAGCACTTCCAGCATCTTCACACAGACACTTAGACTCTTTGGTGAAATGTGTATATATGGGGTTTAATTCTTTTTTTTGGTAAATAATGTAAAGCATATAATTAATGATAATCAGACTCAGGGGCTGCAAGTGGCCAGTGTTACACAAACCTGGGGTAACGAAAAGGAGTTAAGATCCCTGGCGGCAGAGTCAGCCAGACGTATGCTCTGCACTGGGCATAAACGCATCCTAAGCACACACATAAATATCTGCAGAATCCAAGCCTACTCAAGACAGACCTAAAGAGTCAGTGTATTACAGGTATTATACAGGGATGTATGTAACAGTGGAGGGAAGATGCGAAGGGTACTGAAGGTAAGAGCACAGAAATGCACCGGCATGTATGCGCGTGTGTTTGAGTTCCACTTTCTCCTGCAAAAGAGCTGGCCGGCACTGTGCTTTATCTGGGAGCGGTAGGCATGCCTCATTGCCCCCCCGGTGTCAGGGCTGCCTGCTACCAACACAATATACTGCTGCAAGACCTTCCACATGGGAACGGAATCTTGATATTGCTCCTCATGCCTTTTGTTGGGGTGGGAATAAAAATAATGGAAACCCAGTGATTTTGGTGATAACACGGCTGGGAGGGGGGAGAGAGACCGTGAGCCCTCTGCCTGCGCGAGGAATTAAAGCAGCTGGAGATGCGGCGAGTAAAGGAAACTTGTGCTCTCCTTTAGGAGTCCAACTTTTCAAAGCACTCAGAGCCTCAAATTAGGCAGCAGAAAAAAAAAGGCTTTTCTTATCATTTTGCTGGTGGCACAGGATCAAACAGCCCATTTTCTCGCTGGGGTGCAGAGCAGGAGGAAGGGGGAGAAGCGAAAGGGGTGTTCCCCCTCCCTGTGCATCCCTGAGATCCCTTTGTTGCTAAAGAACCAAAACCCAGAGATTCCATGGCTCAGCAAACTACTTATTTCAGCTATTTCTTTAGAAAGATCTCAAAGGTGCACATCATTTGCAGGGCACCAAAGGTCTGTTTTTGCCATTTCCGAGCTATCAGGGTCTGCAAGAACGGGACAAGTGGGATTGCTACTGCTGGGAGCCAGCACCATCCCACCCGACCATGGTTTTGGAGTAGTTTCTGCCTGTGCGTACAAGCCAGCGGCACCGTTTCCTACTAACAAGCAATTCCTCAGGAAGGTTAAAGAAAAGTCAAGGTTTTCATTAAGGGCTCGGGCCACTTAATTGGTCTATTCTGACAAATGCAGTAATATTTGTGGAAAGGCCAGGCAGATAAAAGAAAAAGTAAACAAGGTCAGCAGTGTCCGTGTGAAACAAACCCATGAACAGGCGGCTGGAAAACTGTTGCTGCCACTGCCAGAAAGGGGATGTTTCACCTCATCCCGCTTGATGTAGTTTGCACTTGAGGGTAAGTCGCTGCTTGCTGTTATTCAAGGATTTGCCTTAGGGATGAGCAGACTCGTGTTGAATTAATGCAAGCCCTCCGGACACCCGGGGGCATAGCCTGGATGGGTGCTACCGGACCGTGTGTTGCAAATGGACCCCCAGCGCTCCTTGACCGGGCAAGACGAGGCTGGTCTGTGTGGCCCTGTTTGGATGGGCAGGAGTGGAAATGAGCTAAGAGAAAGTATGTTTCCTCTAAATTTGGATTTGATAAAATAAAATAATAAAAAGCATTGAGAGTATTTCCAGGAAAAGAAAGAAAGCAAAGCCCACAAATTTACTTTTTCCACAGTTTTGTGCCCCCCCTTTCATTTATTTCCTACTTTACCTTCAATAAGAAAGGAAATTTTCCACCTAAAGGTGTAAAAACTGTGGCTATGATTACACATTTTCAGTAAAATATGAGGAAGTACAAAATCTGGCAACAGACCAGACAGCATCATCTTGTCTCCATCCTCAGCGATCTTTGCCCTGTTGTCACCAGCATTTTAGGGCTATCTCAGCTCTTTCTGGGAGAACCCCTCCCTGATAACACCCCAAAAGAGCCCTGCAGTCCACAGGACGCTCCTCTGACACAGGGCACCCGGGAAGATGAAAGGTGAAATGCTCAAAACAGACCAAAGGAAGCATTTCTAATGTGAGTAATTATCCTGTGGCGCTTCCTGCCATGCGATACAAGAGAAGCAAATAATGCAGAATAATTCCTCAAAGACTCAGTTACTGAGTTGAATAACAGCATCAGCTGCAGTTTCGCTGCCTAGGTCTAGTATTATGAAGGCTCCTGGTCCTTGTGCTTCAAACTAATCCCCTGCTGGGATTAGAAAAGCAAACAATATCTCAGTATCAGTGACACTCACAACTTCAGGTAATAAGGAGGGCTCAAGCATTGCTTCTGGAGGCAGGCTGGTGAAGGAGATAAAGCATTAGTTTTGCTTGCATCTTTTCCTGTGGACTGGTTTCATTTGCCCATACCGTTTTCCCTACAGTGTAGAGGAAGCCTTTCTCTAATGAGGATGCCTCTCCTTTGCTTAAAGCCAACTGCTTAAAAAATACAAAGCACCTTAAAAGCGTAAGGAGCTTGCATTTTTCTGAACAAGCCAACACCTCTGGCTGCAGGGAGAGTCTAATTCATGCTTGCCATCTGCCAGCACCTCCCAGGCACGTTCAGGTATCTTCACATCGCAGCTTTTTGGGTGCTGAACAGCTCTGTCCCAGCCCACTGCACAGAGCACATTTTTCAAGAGCCAGCCATCCCCGTTCACAAGGACGATGCACAATTACACCCTGCCCCGAGCTCGGAGGAGCCGCAGCTTTTACGCTCAGGTTGGCACATACGCTCCTCCCTGGAGCAGGTGCCGGGGCTGCTGGTTTGCAGTATCATTAAGGAGCAGCTATTTCATGTCCTTACATAGTAACCTCGATGCTCCTACATGAGTAAACTACGAAGTTACACATTAGGTCGTAACATTTCAGGACCTATTAGGAACAAAAGTGCCTTTGTGAACATGCGGGTTACTGAATAACCTCCTCCATCCCCATAAAAAGCAGCAAGCAGGATCGAGCTTTTTTTCTTCTTTTTAAACAAGATCTGGTTTATATGCAAGTCAGGATCTTGAGGCTCCTTTTTGTGTCTCCACAGCTTGCTTGCCTTGCTCTCAGCCTATCAGCCATCTTCAGAGCACAGTTTCAGTACAACTGAGTCCTGAAACAGCTTTTGGTCCCAGGACAAAGGGGTCTGAGATCTTGCTGTGTAGGGCAGGAGCAATAGTACCCCTGAAACACTCAAGCCCACCCATCTTTGGGTGCATTACACCTGCTCCATGCTGCCCCAGGGGGCTACCGGGAAAACAAGTCAGGGGTTTTTATGCAAAAACAGCAGAGCCACCCTGTGGGGAGGGAGGAAGGGAGGGAGGAAGAAAATACAACCCATGTGTACGTGTAGTTATGCTGCAGCTCCTCTACGGGCATGAGATAGCCTAGTTAACAACCTCGAGGTCAAAACTTGACCTTCTTCCAGTCCACAGCAGTTGGACGGATTCAACGATATGGGCGATATCAGGGCACTGTGCAGTTGTTGACTGGGCAGCAAGGTAGGAGGGTGTACATAACCTCTTAGCCCTTTCCTGCCCTCCACCAGCCACTGAGTACATCACTGTTTAGGGGCTTGACGTGACTATTTGTCACAGCAACATTTCTCAATCACCTGCGAACCCACTGGAGAGGAGCCAAAACTGCTATAAGTACCAGACTCTGGACCCTGCCCAGCAGGCCTTCACTGAGCACATCTGAACGCTTGAAGGCTGCTTGTTTTCCTGCTGCTTTCCCATCTGCCGTCTCCTCTGGGCTACCTCCTATCCAGTTTTCTCCATCTCTGCAATAGCCATATTTTTTTATGGATTAGCCATAACAGAGACATTGGTGCTCACTGAACGCTGAAGCCCTCCGCCCTGTTATTGACTGTTGCTCCAGTTGTGAATTTTCTATAGCACTTTCTAATGCAGACCCAGCCTGTGCCTTAAAACTGAGTGTGATGGGGAGCCCTGGAACTGGCAGGAGCTACCTGAGTTCGAGTTATGTCCCCCTGGAATAGCTGATCGTGGATACTGAAATGACACACAGCTCCCTGCTCTTCTGCTGAACTGAACTGTTATCACTTTGTACCAACAAGCCCTTCTTTCACACAGAGCCAGCTGGGTCCCCTCTCCCTTCTGCTGAGCTCTCCTGCTTTCCTCCTGGAAAGCTCCCCTGCACAGAGCCCTGGGAACTCAAAAGCAACAGCTCCATGCTTTTTCACCTTCGTTTCCTCTTCTGAGCCAAAAAGAGCAATTCTCTCATAACCAGACTTCCCAGACCTTGCACTTGAAGGAACATTAATGTTTCTGTAACTCTAATTATGTTACTCCCATTTAAACCGACTGGCATTTCCCACCGTCTGCAACAGGGACTGCGCTAGTTAATGCCGGGCTGCTCAGGCTGCAAGAGCCAGAGGCGCTTCTGCCATCAAAGACTCACCCAAAATCACAGCAGAGGCAGGAGCAAAGTCAGCCCAAGAGCTCACATGTCACGATTCCCAAACTAGCACCCTAACCGCTGGATAATGCACATAAAAGCACATCTATAAATAAACTTGGGCCTTATATAAACCCAATTAGAATACACTGGCAAATTATTCAAGGAGGCTGGCAGACACATACTTTACTTCAGGTGTCAGCCACAGGAGAGTATTGTGGGTTTTGCATTACAGGGAATGTATTGTGACTTTGAGTTATATTGCACTTAGCCTGTAAGTGAAACAATAACAGCTTGGTCTATGGAGATAACACCCCAGATCAGCTCCCTACAATAAATTAGTGAAACATTCCACTCCCCAGTGCTGCAGTCTCACACCTCTAAATATCAACACAAACTCCAAGGGTTTGATGGAAAAAATGGTGTTAAGTCTCATGGCGTTTGAGGAATTTCCCAATATGCACTAAATTAACTTTCTGGCTGCACTAAACAGAGTGGTAGAAAACAGCCCCATCTAAGACAGATGCAAGGCGAGAGATCCAAGCAGCTGTTTTGCACATGAAATCAGATTGAGATTAACATTTACCCTTGGAGTTCTGACTGGGGGTAAAATATAGCTTCAGGGACCCCTCTGTTTGAAAATACCTTGAGTTTCTTCAGTAGACTAGCATGAATTGGGAATTGGAGATCTCCAGGCCATGAAAAGTCAAAGAATAAAACTCTCCCTCCAAAAGCAAAACCATTGACTTACATTCATCCCTTTTGTTTCCTCTAGCTTGGCATTTTAAGGATTTGGCCGAAATCATGAAAGTCTAGTTCATCAGATTCAACTGGAGAAAACCGCTCATTGCTGCACTTCAGTGTTGCAAGAGGACCCAGGCAGGCACAAAACATGATTAAGGCTAGAAGTGAAGTTTTGTACAAGGAAGTGATGTCTCTCAGTGGGGTAAACAGGTGGAAGAAAACAGGAGGGTTTTCCTGGATACAACCTAGTGAAGACTTGTGCACCAGAGAGATCAACCGTGGGTTTTTTCCCATTTGTTGCTATTTACATAAATTCAAAATCCTGAAGGAGGGAAGGAACAGTCCAGGTGTTGACCAGCCTGAATAAAATTGATCAGGATCCCCTGGATGCTGGCCTCTCTTTTACCCCTTCCCCAGTTAAACGCAAGCCTGAGCACTCCAGCAGACAGCCCGTGCATCCCCCACGGCCCAGCAGCACATCCCAGAGGATTCAGCTCATTTAGGCCACTCGGCAGATAACACGAGTTTGTTTTCGGAAAGGCAAAGCAATCTGTCCATAAGGATTTCTCACGCTTCATATGCCAGCCCTGGCCAGGGAAATACAACATTAACTACATCAAAAGAAATTGTTGAATGAATAAATTATAAAAGCATTCAGGGTACCTATCTGGGGTATTATTTTACACACTGGTGCCGAGTAGGTTAAAGGAGCATGTTTTGCTGTTATTGCATTCCCAGCTCTGTTTGCAAGGGCTCGGCATCGCTGTGAAAGTGAGACTATGGACACGAGCTCCCTGCTGGCACGGCAGGACCAGATGCAGATTTTGCTAATGTCACCTTACCTCTAAGCTTTACCTTTCAGAGAAAGGCAGCACAAATGCTGATCTGATGCAGCACAAGAGGAAGAAGACCCCTCCAGACAAAGCTAAACACAACCCCATCGAAACTAGTCCTCAAATTGCAATTGCACAGACCCACACTGCCGGCTAAGCCCTGTCGTCCTGCTCCCTGCAGACACCTAGCACAATATTAACATCTTGGTTAGCCAGCATCCATCGCCCAGAGACACACAGCTTTTTACATAGACAAAGCTGTTTGAGCATTTACGTACCATTTCACAATGAAGGATTTCAAAAAGCTTTGCAAATCTTGTACAATTAAGCCTCACAACCCTTGTGTGGATGGGCTGAGTATTATTCATCACAGTTTCTCAGCCGTGGAAATAGAAGCAGAGAGTCATTAAGTGATTTATCTACTATCACACAGAAATTGTACAAGAGAATTAGGATTATCACCCAGATCTCTGGATTACGAGCCTTTTTATATGCAATTTATTCCTGATCAAAACCACACAGTCCACTTCAGGGCTTTGCTCATGGGAAGATTTCTAACCATGCAGAGTTTATACAGTTGCTTTTTTTCTAACGGGGAAGAAAGAAGAAAAAAAAAAGGAAAGAAAAAAGGAGCTAACTACTATTTCAACCAGCAAGCATACGGAAAGTTTGCGCCTTTGTGCTAAGAACAGTCATCAAGGGACTTCCAAATCAAAGTTTCCTAAATAGTACAGGGAGGAGCACCCAAAAGTTTTGGTGCTAATCCCAGAATTACCTCCTTTGCAGACACCCAAGCTCCATTCACCAAGCAGCAGGGTGAAAGCCCGACTCCATAAAAGTTATGGGATTGCTGCCATTGCCATTGGTGGGGCCAGGGTCTCACTCAAGGTGGTTAGTGGGTGAATGCTGTTGCCTTTGGCATGATAGACCTCCCTGGGTCATTGTAAATTATTATAAAATGGTATTAATTTTGGCCTTTTACCCAAAGAAATAAAAGCCTGTTCGGGACTAAAGCCTACCCACACGTAGACAGGCTACAAGCTTCAACCAGGGGAGGAAAAAAAGGCAGCTCAGAGCCAGAGGCAAAAATGGGGATCTGCTGCTGCCTCGCATCAAATTCAGACTTCTCATCACAAAAGATTTTAATTTGGCCCCTGCTGTACAACCACAGTCCCTGCTCGGCCGATCTCCCCAGGCAAGGTAGTAAATTACGTGTCCCCGCATCTGGCCCCTCTGGTCTCCTGTCCATATGTTAACTCTCAGTGCTGGTTAACAGGGCTTGGTGAACCCAAGCTCTTGCCCTGAATGTCCCCCAGCTCCCCCCAGCCAGCTCTGTGGGTGATTTCAAGGTATATCATCACAGCCACCTCCCAGAGGTGTTATTTGCCATCTGGAGCTGGGCAAGCATTTCAAATGAACGCATTATCCATCAAAAAAAGCACACTTTTCTGCAAACTCAAATTGTTTAAATTTGAAATATATCTTGGTTAAAAACAAAATATTCCATAAAATAAAAATATTGGTGTTTTCAAAGCAAAATACTTCAGTTTTCCTTTGAAACAATGTCCTTATTTTTAAAGTGAGAACAAGCTTCATTTATAGAAAGAATTTGAAAGAATTAAAAACTTAAAGCCAACAGAATATTTTCTGACTGACTCAGGACCAGATGGTCAAATGGAAAAACAAAAAACCCAAATCAAACCCATTGCCTTCATTTCCCTCTTTCCATGCCCAAAAAAATTTAAGATTGATCTGATCCAGCTCCAGCAAGTCCCACTAAAACCAAAACCCAGTGAGATCAGGGGCCACAGAGAGTGGTGCAATGCATACAAGGTTGTGCAAATATCCAGTTTCCATCAGGAACCCCCAGGAACAGGCTCCCCAGTCCCCCCTCACTGACGGAGCTTTGGATCAGATGTGGCATGTACAAGGGGACTCAGTCAAGATCCCCTAAAATCCTGTTTCTTCCTCCATGGTGCCCCATGGCTACTACATGAATAGGAGAGATACAATTGCTCCCATTTCCTTCTCTCCGGCACTACATGGTCCAAACCGCATTTGGCCCTGAATTTCTGGGGAACCCAGGATTTTACTCTGAGCTAATTCACTCTTGCTGCAGTGAACACAGCCACTGTACAAGAGGGTGATATTTATTCTAAAAGCCTTTCTGGACCATTAGCCCTGACGTTGACCACCCTCCCTGCTTTTCCACCTCCAAAAACAAGCTTTGTAAGGACCTGCAGATGTGCTAACAGCTGGGCTTCCCTGAAAGCCACTGTGGATCCTGCAAAAGCCCAGCGTGTTGAACCAGCACCCTGGGCGAACCTTTCCTAGAACTCAGCAGATCGCTGCAGAAAGGGTGCTCAAGGGTGGGGAATGTAAGTGTATTACAATTACAGTTTGAGACTTCTTTTTTTTTTTTTTTTTATGTGTCTACAAAATGAAATCATTTTGACTCCAGGCTGTTTATAGCTGTCACATCTGAAATGGATTTTGCCACTTTGGTGTCAGAAGGCTAGGTCTACAAAAAGAGACATAACATAAAAATCCCTAATGATAAGGAGGCAAATCGTTTGTAAATTGAGCCATAGTGTCTTTGGTTGTGTGACATTAATTTAATTCTCTTACTGCCATGCTTAGGCAGAAACACTCCCTACCTAGCTAGTGATCATAGGAAAAAAGGTAATAAGCATATAACAAGGATCCCCAGAAACAAATAATGTTGGGCTTTTGAAGGGACTGTGTTTTGGAGTATTTGCATTTCAATGGAATGGAAAGCATAGTTTCTCAACTGTGCCTTGCCAAACTCTCTGGAACACCCTTTCTTTCTGTTTGATTAATCATTTCATGCTTAGAGTCTTTTAAAATACTGCTACTTCTAGCAAGCAGATAAATGCGCATCTCTTCAGATAAATGATGAACGTTAAAGCTCTGCTCTGCTTTGCTCTTTTCCTTTTCTAGCTACTTCAATTCTTAAATCAGCAAATACACAACACAGATTTTCTGGCCGTGTAAGAAGAGCTAGTGGATTTGAAAGACTAAAGCAATGCTACAGGTTCCTCTGCCCCAACTAGGGCTGAGAAATTACAAAAGCCAATCTAATAAAAAGGTGAACTTTTCCAAGTGTGGAGCATGATTAAAAATCAGCCAATTAAAATTCTGATTCAATATAAAACCTGAATGTTTCCAAATGTATAAAACAGTTGACACCAGCATGACATCTGCCCTTTCCCTGCAGCTCTCCATATGGAAAAGAGATCTACCTGCCGTCTGTGCTGCTCTGTAGCAAGGGAGTTTGGATTGAGCTAAACTAGATTTGCCAGCAAAGTCTTTGCCCCTAGCACAGGTCCTAAATGCAGACCTGTTTTCCTTCTCCACAACTCCTAAAGCTGCTTTATAACACATAAAAATGCTCTACCGGCTCAAACTGTCTTGCCCTGGATGGTTACCTGTCTCTGACAGTGGCAGCAGGAGATGCTATTTAGAGAGAGCATGTGAACCTGGCCACTTTCTGCAGTTCCTTCCCTTTGTACCCATCAAGTATCCACAGCTGCTGAAAGTAGGATACTAGAGTCACATCCCTGCCCAGTCATTTTAGTGTCTATTTATTAAGCTGCTGTGCATGATTTTTTTAAAATTCTCCTTTGAACTCGCTGACTCGCCACCTTCATCATTTTGCAAACCTCTCCCATACCGCATCTCAGCTTTCTCATCTCCAAACTGAAGAGTCGTGGCCACAGAAAGCAGCTTGTCCATACCCATTTTAGTGCAATACCTTCTCCAGCTATACCATGGTCTTCACAGGATTAATTTTACTTCATTACAGGACTAGATATAATAAATGAGGTCAGAGTGCAATTTGGGCAAGTCTGCTGTAAAGAGGACCGAGCACCACAAGAGCTACGCTGGTACACCTTCAGTGCAGAGAGCAAGGAGCTCAAGGAGACCAACTCAGGTCCCACATGCAATAAAGTCTCCTTAAGCCAACACTGCTCTTGCACATGAAGAAGCCCCTTTTCTCCGCAACATGAAGTCCTCCAGACATGGGACAATCCTCCTGCTACCATATTCTTTCTAATCCCAGAGGCAGTTTGGCTCCACTCATCAATCCCAGCCTTATGCTGCATTGCCCACCGTAAGTGCTGGAGCATCCAGTTCCTCTGCCCACAAAGAGAGGAAAGGTGCAGTGGCACAAACAACAGGCAGCTTTCAAGCTGACTGACATTTTTTTGAACCTCAACAGAAGCTGAAACTTGGTTCAAATTTCATTTTAAGTGATCACTCCTCATTCCTAGGGCTCACATACATCAATGTCATAGGCAGCGGATAATATATTATATATGTATTCCATGAGTGACTACACACTCAAGAAGTATGAAATACTTTTTGTGCTCTACTTATGTATATACAAAACTACTAATCAGCAAAAGGGTAGGTTTCACAGAAGAAAAACCCAAAGCTTTACTAAATGTCAAGTGCAAAAGTAGTCTTGAAAACAAAGAGGAGAAAAAAAAATCAGTTTAAGAAGATGTTGTGGTTTAACCCCAGCCAACAATTAAGCCTCACACAGCCGCTCGCTCACTCCCCCCCCCGCCAGTGGGATGGGGAAGAGAATTAGAAGGGTAAAACTGAGAAAACTCGTGGATTGAGATACAGACAGTTTAATAGGTAAAGCAAAAGCCACGCATGCAAGCAAAGCAAAACAAGGAATTCATTCAGTGCTTCCCATGGGCAGGCAGGTGTTCAGCCACCTCCAGGAAAGCAGGGCTCCATCACATGGGAAGACAAAACACCATCACTCCGAACGTCCTCCCTTTCCTTCTTCTTCCCCAGCTTTGTATGCTGAGCATGATGTCATATGGTCTGGAATATCCCTTGGGTCAGTTGGGGTCAGCTGTCCCGGCTGTGTCCCCACCTAATTCCTTGTGCCCCGCCAACCTGCTTGCTGGTGGGGTGAGAAGCAGAAAAGGCCTTGGCTCTGGGTAAGCACTGCTCAGCAGTGACCAAAATATCGCTGTGTTATCAACACTGTTTCCAGCAAAAATCCAAAACACAGCCCCATACCAGCTACTGTGAAGAAATTAACTCTATCCCAGCCAAAAACGGCACAGAGGACAAAGGGAATAAATACACCAAACTGCAAACCAAAACTAATGTTTTGGCTTAGGATCGGGGGGTGAACACAGCCTGTATTTCTGGAGAGCTGAACCCTTCATTCCTGCTATGTACTGTTTTAATGACCTCCACACTTTGTGAAAAAGGCTATTCTCACACTTCTGTTAACCAGATTAACTCATGAGTCTGCAAAAATATTCATTTGTAAATCCCACAGGAACTGCTGACATTTCTCAAGAAACCCCCTGGGATTTCAAATTCTCATCAGTTTGGACAGCAGCATGTGAGCAGTGCCATCCCTGCCCACAAGTTACCAGGGAGCTCTGCAGAGGAAAAATTTCTGTAGGAGGAAGAGGTCTTTTAACAGAAACACCATGAAGCAAACTGCTACTCCCTCCCATTTCCTTCTTCAGCAGGCTCCCTGCAGGTCTTCACCATGCTGGGTGAGTGAGACAAGAGGAGCACATGCATCACTCTTCCATGTAATACCACCCGACATTGTCCAGGATCCTCCTACCCTTACATTAGGGGATTCTAGGTCTGTCCTGGCTGAGCAGAATTTCCTGGAGCTCTTGTACCTCCAAGCATAAGGTGCATTTCTTTGACTTTCCTTAGTACAACTGAAGATAGCAATTGTTTCAAAGTCTCAAAGTCTCACACTTCAAGAGGAACAAGAGAACACACACATGGCAGACATTAGTCCTATGGCCTAAACAGTGCCCAGAAGGTGCTCAGACACAGGTATGGTTTGGCACCAAGAACTTTCCTGCGATAGGACCTTGCTGCCTGGAGGATGAGGAGAAAGACATGAATGTATTCTCCATCCTGGCCCTCTTCTGTAGCTCATCCCATGGGAACATATTTATCTCTGTCCTCCTTGGAGAAAGGAACAGGAGAAACAGGTCCAGCTTGATGCTTTTTTGTCTTGGACATCCAAAGAGTTGGTACACCAAAGGCAGCACATGTCTCCTTTGTTTTTAATGAGACCATTGACTCAGCTCCCAAAAGATATCTAAGAATTTTGCTTTGTTTTTAAAATACATAACTCGAGCCAGAACTGTTTCTCCATTCACTTTTGCTGCTTTGATCTCGGCTGAAACGTATTACAATAACATTGAACAGAGAGCACTGAGTAAAGCCCAACCCAAAGGAAAGCAGTATCTCTTTACAAGTGTGCATTGACCATCCCGTTTCAAAGACATCAGATTACTTGTGCAAGGATCGGTGCTGGAAGCCATGATCCTCACCTGCACACTAGCTGTCAGCTGCAAGGCTGTTAGATAACTGGAGCTGAAACTCTGAATAAAGCAGACCTAGCCTTGCAGAACATCCAAGACTTTTATGCCTAAAGAACTCCTGTAATAATCACAACTGCATTGCAGCCCGGTATTATTTTCATAATAAGCCTGGTTTATAGTATTTTACATCCAGGTAAGATCTAAAGGGCTGTTTCTCACAGAGTAGCTATATCCCACTTTCAGGGAAACCTCTTCTGTTTAACATCCACGCTGCAGGTTAATAAATGCCATAGTGTCATTTCCTCCACTTGCTGGTTTTAGCAAATGTCAAAGGGCAACAACATCACAGTAGAAACCAAGTGTAGAAAAGGGAAACAGCAGGCACCAATAATCTCAGGAAGGTTTTATCTTCTTTATCTTATCCACATTCTTCTAGGTTTACTTCATATTCACGTTTATTTTGAAGAAAAGCTCTGATTTATTATCATGTTGTACTGAATACCAGCAAGTTGCTGGTGGAAACAACTAGATCTAGATGTCCCTCATTTCTGAAACCCTAGACCATCAGATAGCCTCCCCCTTTTCTAGACTTGTACAATACATGGAGCAGAAAAGTGAGTCCAGTTCAAAGTTTGTTGGGGAGATTCACAGATCCGTCTGGTGTTTCTTTTAAAAAAGCAAAACAAACAAACAAAAAAACCCCTACCACCACCAACAAAAAGCCCCTTAAACTACTACTTCAGTAGTATTAAAAAAAGACAGACTGAAACTCTCTATTAATGATAATTCTCAAGTTACCATGAGATTTATATTGGGAACACTTGAACCATGCTTCCTCCCCTGTCCTGCATTTCAGTCAAAATATTATTAGTATTATTATTATTAAAAAACCCTGAAAACAAAAAAGGCTTTAAGGAGCCATTGTGTCCAAGCCAATGCACTGTGTTTACCAGGAATAATAATTGTATCAAACAAATGAGCAGTGTGATCATGTTTATGGAGTGAAAAGGTGAATGAGCAGAGATGTTATCAAAATTATACTTTTGCCTGATGTATTTTAGGATTTTTAGATCTTAGGATTTTTTAGTATTTGAGTGACAGATCATTGCCTAAAACCAGGCCAGTTCTCCCTGCCGCAGTAGGAGTGAACAGGCAGGGTATCAGCCCACACCTCTCACCATAGCTGACCCCACACATCCATGCACCCACCACAAAGGCCTCCATCCTTTTGTAGGAAGATTCTGCATTTCTGGAAGTGTTGCTACACAAGAAAGACTCTTTTATTCACAAGTTGGAAGCAAAAAATCCAAACGGGGAATTTGAATCACTCAGCTGCACTCCCTGTTCCCCCAGTGAAGCCCCACACTGGAGGCACCTCTATCGAGGATTAAAGCCCACATACCTACAGGATCAGCTGAAAGTTTTTAACTCGGATTTCAGCCAGGAGGTGGGCAGTGGTAGCTAACCAGTCAGGAGAGAAGGGAAAGAGATAAGGCTCCACAGTGACATATTGGCCCTGAAGCAGGAGGAAAAGCAAGGACATCCCATGAGTCCAACCATGCACTTTCTTGATCATCCACCCCAGCTACAGGAAAGCAGCACCAAGACAAATGGGTGCAACATGATCTTCCCCAGGGAATAGTTTTCTGCCAACTTTCCGTCTTGTATCCGTTCTCGCAGGCTGCGGATGGGCTGCCGTTCAGAGGAGAGGCCAGTGATGGATGCTGCCCTGACCTAAGAGCAGCGAGGCCTCCAGGCCTTGACCCATGCAGGTTCCAATTAGCCAAAATTAGTCAGCTGTGGCCAGGATTTGTCTTCCTTTAAACACCTAACTGTGTGAAAGCAACAGTCCCTTTCTCCAAGTTGCCCACTCAACCTTTTGTGGCCTTACACCCTTCCCCAGGGAGCCTCCTTCAGTTTTGTTTCTCCCCTTCATGAGCCATGCCAATCATTAAAGAGTCTTAGCAGCCCCATTATCATCCTGGGCAATTCTTAACTCATTAGGCTTTAAAGTTGTTGGACTGCAGAAAAAAACCCAAACCAAGCAAATGCTTAAGCACGATAAAAGGATGTTAATGTTTTACCCCATCGACAATGACCGAATCTGTAGGACAATTATTATGGATATTTCCATGGGTTTAGTGTTACTTTTTCCTGACATGAGGTCCTTTGCGTGGCATCTAATTAAAAATGGAGGAGTTTAATCTGCAGCCAACCTCAGAGCTTGATTTGAATTCTCTCACTGTGAACTTTCAAACATGGAAGCACGCCTGTTTGCACCGATGGGATCCAATATCCTGCCTTCGCAATGGAGTTTTTACCTTTTGGCAGGCTGCATGCCTGTGATTGTGCCAGAATGCAGCATTAATAATTCACTACCTGATCTGATCTTTCAGCGTGAAACACAAGTAAAGATGACATTAAGTGCTTCTTGGATTCCCCTCCTCTGCCATTCTCCTGTTGTGTCCTCAGATTGTGCTTAATCTAATGGGAATTTAGTACTAAATTAACACAAAAAGTCATGTCTTAGGAGGTCAAAACCACATCTACTGCTGAAGAGTGAAAGCAGGCTTTCCTGCTGAGTTTACCTTTAAAACCAACATTTTTATTTTTGTTTGAATCTCTGTATCAGAAAGACATGAAATGTGTTTAGATTAGGATGCAAGAGAGGATAGCAGAAATTTTAGACTCCCATTGAACAGCGTATTAACACTTTTCCCCTGGTTGTGTGAAAAGGCAGATTACCTGCAGAGATGAGAGGACATTCCCCTTCACAAGGGGAAGAAAACCATTTTCTAGCAAGATTTGCAAGTTTTTCCTCTGCATTGGAACAGTAGGAAAACCTTGTCTAGGAGAAAACTGTACCAAAACATTTTTATATGGTTGAAAATTGTCTAAGCCATTTCACTAGTGTCCAGTAACACTCGGCCCCAGACACAGTTGCACTAGCTGAAGCAAGGAGTTGTGGCCCAGGTACTCCTGAAAGCTTTCTGCAGTGACAAAGCTGCTGTTACCTGAATCCTCAGTGCCCCAAGCAACATAAAGGCTTTGGCAAGCTACAAACATTGCATCCCAGGTCTTCCCCTTCTCAGACTGGATTTTGGTTTAAGTGAAAAAAAACCCCCACACCACGCAAAACCTGGAAAGTTGAGGAAGATAACCTCAATTTTGACAAAACAGTTTCTTTCAGAGTGTGTTGTGGAATGTGCAGTTTTCATGTAGTCCTATGTGCTTTCTATTTGATGCCTTAATTATTGCATCCCAAAAGCTATTACAAGGAAGGGAAAATGCTTTCTGTTCCAAAATAGACTGTGTTGCTATTTTGCACTCATCTACTGTTCTGGTACTGTTATCACATTAACGCTTAGAGATCCCAAATAAGGTCAATGCCTTTGTCTGTCAGCCTTTGTACAGTCAAGAGACAGTCCTTGCCCCAAAGACCTTGAAATATAAATAGATAAGACAGACAAAGGGAGAAAGAAAGGGAACATTTCTGCCATTGTCACAGATAGGAAACGGGAAGATAAAATGGTTTGCTGGAGGTCAGTGACACAGAACTTGGAAAAGAACACTCTCAAGTCTCTCTCAAGTGTCTTTAACCATGAAGCTGTCCAAAAGCAGCCTGTATTTCCTCCAGCGTTTCATTCAGATCCCTGCAGAGATGCCCAGAAAAGGGAGCTATAAGGAATAGTTGCAGACTTTCAGAGATGCCTAGTATTCAAGAGGAACTTCTGAAAGGGGACATGGCTGAAGCACTAGAAGTTTGACAAAAGCTAAGTCCAAAAGCAGACACCAAAAATCCCAAGTCCGGACTCAACCGCTAAGAACACACAAATCTCCAAGGAAAGCAGGCAGGGCTGGCCCAGCCCCAGAGCTGCTCCTCAGTGTCCATGTCAGCAGAGAAAAATGGGATGCCATGGTCAAGAATTCACCCTCCAAGCAATAAAGGCAAGAAAAATCAGGTAGCACCTGGGGGCAGGAGGGGAGGATGTAATGGGCTAAATTGATCTGCTTTTGGTGTGTCAATGACAGCACAAGAATATGGAGAAGATGCCTAGTTTAGTTCCACATGCCCCAGAAAGACTGATATATTAAAAAGACAGCAGGACCTGTCTTGGGCAGAATCAAAAGAACTGAAGGACTAAGTTCACCGCTGCCCTTTTCACTTTTATGGAAAGTCGGACCTGGGGGGAAAAGCAGACCTTAGAGCATAAGCCATTCTGCTGAAGAATTTGCACTTCAGCCCCATTTAGTGGCTAGAGTAGGGCCTGTCATCTAAGATTTCCCATCCTTTATTCATTTTTCTCCTTGTGTCATGAAAGATGTCAGAGAAAGAGCTCTCCCTTACAAGCTTTATGTCCCAGCGTATCTGGGGGCAGCTGGCTCTGTGATTAACTGTGTGCTGTGTGGTGGCTCTTATCCCTGACCACGACATGCCAAGCAGGTAACGTTAGAAGTCTTATGTTGAAACAGAGTTTAAGAGTCTGTTTAGTTAACCCAGGTTAAGTTCTGCAGTTTCTCTCCGCTTTCTCTGCCTTCCCCCAAGCATAACTGGTCACAGGAATTTGCATTTTTTTGGTTTTTTTGAAGCCTTTGTCTTCACAAAGTTGCTGGTGTTAGACCACAGCAGGGACATCTACTGTAACATATAAACTAAGCAGCAGCACAGAAAAACTAAGTTGCATCTCTATCACCAACAGCTTTCAACTTGGGATTTGTGCTCAGCGTTGTTGCAAGACTATCTGCTCTGACCCAGGTGAAGAGGCTTCATTTTGGATTTAGACTGCAAGTGAGCATCCTGGTCCACACAGCCACAAGAAGAGCTGGCCCCAGCTCAGCTCTGGGTTGCTCCCTGGTCCATAACAAGCAGTGCTGGGATTTGTCACAGCCTGGATGAGTGTAAGAGCAAAGTCGTGTTTGCATCAGGCTGTGCCTGCTAGACCACTGGGCCCAGCTGGAGGACAGAGGAGGGCTTTTGCAACATCAGCCTGGGACAGGATTAATCCCCAGCTGTCACTAACTCCTTCATAAACAAGAGGGAAGAATAAAATCAGTTATGACCACCCTGTAAAGCAGGCATAAGGCCTTCAGCAGAAAACAATTCCCACCTGCAATATGGGGGACAGGCACTAGCACAGCAATACCCCAACCTATAATGGGGTCTTCAATTGCTACTATAGCCCAAGAAATCAGAAAAGCTCATATTTTACCCAAACCACTGTCCTTTTCCAGTCCTACAGCCTGTGATCCATCTTGGCTTTGTCATCTAAGTTTCCCTTTGGAAACCAACACCCCTCTTCCCCCTGTTTCCTTGAACACAGACCTTCCTGTTAAGGACCAAGTGCAGACCGTTGCTATAGCTACTGTGGCCATCCAGAGCCTTTACCAATGTTTAAAGAAAGCTTGAATTACTGATGGATGGGATGCTCTGCCTCACAGTTGTCTTTGCTGCCAGTTGCTCCATGGGTGTAACTCCACCAGTTTATGCAGCCCCGGTGGGTTTGTGCTCGGTTCTTCCAGGGACATTGCAGAGCTGTGGCGATCCTCTGCTTTCTAGAGGGAAGGATCCTTCCCAACATGCATGGGACCAGACCCAACTGAGACCGAGAAATAAGAGCTTTAAGAGAAACAAGCACATAGCCAAGATCAGGAACACAGCCTGCCTAAACAAGATTGATGGTATGTTGCATACCATCAATTTGTCCATTCTTAACCCAACTCTTGGAATACTTTGTTGTCTTTTTTCCCTTCCTCACATCTATTAATCTCTCCTCCACACTTCCCACAGACAGTAATGCCTTCCAATTCCCTCCTCTCATTTTTCTCCCCAAACACACACAGCCTGCTGAGCAGGGTGGAGAGCAGAGGCCCCTACTAATTGGAATGGTCATGGAGATAGTTCGTCTCGCAAGAGCAACACCCGCAGGGCAGCGGGGATGCCCCGGCGCCCCATCCTGCCTGCAGACCCCCACCTGTCCTTTGTCACAGCTGGGCTGGCCAGACCTGGAATCTAATCCCAGGAGGGCTGGGGAGGGAGGTTATTTTATCTTCAGAGAAAGGCAAACAGGATGGGCACTCATCGATCTTGAGAAAGAAACATTAGCCAAGTCAAACACATGCCGGGGTCTGAAGCAACAGGATGTCCATGATGTAATGCCTGGATTCACCTTGGCATCTCCTTTTAAGGACACACTTGGAGACAAAATGAAGAGATGTGAGCACAGGACAAAGAAAATTTGCAGACAGCATTGACTAAACCTGTTCTAAATCAGTGCTGGCTCCCCACAACAGAAAGCGAACTCAGGCTTACTACTGGCAACCGTCACACACAGCACCATGAACCTGCCACCATCTATCCTGTATGAACACCCAATCTGGGTCCCCACCCATCACGAGTATTGTCTTCTACTGCCTTGAGCAATCCAGACATCTACCAGAACGCCTTTGCAGGGCCTGCTGCAAAAAGGTTTTCGTCTTATTTATTCTGTGGTAGTGGCCCTGGTGAGATGGAGATCTGACTGGGAGAAGAGCCCACACATCTCCAGCTGCAGCCAGCCATGGCTCAGCGTGAGCTGAGAAGAAGGCACCTTGGCAGGACATAGGAACAGTGGGACACTGACTTCCCCCCACATCACACATGATTTTGTGCTAGAACGGATGCAAGGACTCCTGCAGAGAAGCTCCTGCTGGCAAACTTACCTTTATCCAAGGCTACAAGACTGTATTTTTAGTTATTGGCTCAGACCCTCTCACTTCTGGCCAAAGAGCATGTAGGAGGCAAACCAGAAAAGCAGTTGTAACCACCCTCATGCTGTCCCTTTCTGGAGCCAGCTGACAGTCATCCCAGATCACCCAGTTCAGTCAGAGCAGCAGTAGGATGACATTAGGACAGCGAGAAACAAACAGCTCCAAGCTCAGCCAAAAGGCCATCTATCAGGAGCTGAGAAGTTTGCCATTAAAAATGTTCTTTAGATAGGTACAGCACAAAATAAGCTTTGAGCTCTGGTCTTGGCCTCCAGAACCTGTACCTCACAACACATGGTGCCTGGAAGACTTGAGCTAATGAAATTGCCGTGACTGCAAGCACCAGCATGCAGAGGTCTGGTTTGTGAACACTCATGGACAGCCCAGTGGTCTCCATTAGGATTACACTGGTCTGAATCGATTTCTGTCACCAATGAAGGTTTAGACCATCTCTACACCTTCACAAAACCAGTTTCCTGGCAAAACAGAAGCCAAAAGACCCATCACTTGACTACAAAACCTAGCTGCCAAGGGGCAAACAAGGAAAGCCCCAATGGGCGCAGTTGAAGGCAAGGCTCTGAAGTCTAGGTCATGCCAGCCCTCTGGCAGGAGCTCCAGCATTCTGAAATCTCCAGTGCTTCCCAGGTCTAACTGGCACAGATAGTACCAGGAGGAACCATCGTCCTTCCCCTGCAGCCAGTTTCCCTCACCAGAAAAATGGGAAGAACAAGAAATGTAATTAAAAAGCATTGGGGAGAACTTAATGGATAGTCTACAAAATGGGTGGTGGCTCTGAGCTAAAAGTCAAAGTTCTGTTTGATCTACTCATTTACCAGAGCTAGTTCAGAGAGCTAAGTACTGGCATGGACCTCAAAAGTTTATTTCCTTGCCAGTGTTCCCAGGCTTGTATTACCTTCTTTAACAATAACACTATAAAATTAGACCTTCGTTAATGCTGAATTGCACAGTAATTCACAAAAGAGAACAAACAGACCTAATCAGACCATCCAGGCATTGATTAAAATGAACACCCCTGAGAATGCTGTAATAAAGATTCAACACTTCCAGTGCTTACCATTAGAGACCTGTCTTTTTTGTAATGATTTGCTTCATTAAGCCAGCCACCGCAGACCTGCCATCCCTAGTCAGATGCTTTCCGACACTCGAAACAGTTGCAAGTGGGAGGCAACACACATCCCACAGAGGTTTCCCTTTACCCAGCCTACCTCCTGTTCCTGGTTAAGAACTTTAATTACTTTTAATGCCAAAACACAATGGTTTTCAGCTGATAGGAGATCTGCACATTTCCAATGGGAAATGAGAGTTTGTTTTAGAGGGCTTTTGCTGGAAGAATGCATTCAGTAAGTGGGGGGTCTTCCCATTCCCCACCCGTCCTGAAGAAGCGGTTCATATTTCCTTTGGAAGTTTTCATTCTTTCGGTGAAATATAGTTTGGTTTTAAGCTGGAAGTTATAGTTGTTTTGGCTGAGATGGCATGTTGTTACCTCTTGGGCTTTAACACTTTAATTTTACTCTTTTGAAAAAATATTAGAAAAACTTACCTAAATGGGAGCCTTTATCAGAGAAGGCCATTAAAAGTTTTGGAGAAACTTCTAATTAAGAATTGCTCTTAAATAACATTGTAGTCCTGCTCACATTTAACTTCTCCCTGTTTATTTTATTTACGTTCTGCACCATGGTCCCTAGCAGGAAATTTGAGTCAATCCCAACCTCAGAGATATTAACAGCCTTTCTTGAACACGCTACCAGAGATTTGTGATTGTCAGCTTTGTCTTAGCAAATATTTGAGTGACAAACCTTTTAAATGGAAGAGTTTTCAAAAATCTCTGTTCAGGTTCAGCGCCTTGTAAATTTGCACATCAAAACCAATTCTGACAATTGTTCAAGTTAGTACTGAAAGTGGAAATTGTATCTAAGCACCTATTGAGAAATCTTTTCTTTCTTTCTTTTTAAATAATAAGGAAAAATAGGTTCATGGGAGTATTTCTGATTTTTTTTTCTTTTTAATTTAAAATAGGCCCAATTTGGAGGTCTACAGAAAGTAAACAATTGACACAATTTCCCACCACAGAGACACCTCATAGTGATTTTCCATTTCTGACCAGCTCCAGAAGTCATTCAAACCTAGCAGTAAAAAGAAAAGTTGTTTTAAATAAGCACCCTTGCCTACCTCTGCGTCTCAGAGCATCTGAAGACCATTGCTTCCCGGGCTGAGTGAGCAATCACATGAGTCTGGCTTGGCTTAGCACAGTAGGGAGGGAAAAAAGTCTTTCCTTTGGTACTTTTGTTTTCTCATAGCCTAAAAAAAAAAAAAAAAAAAGAAAAAGTCCCCAAATCAACCTATTGATCCAACAGCAGCCAACCTGACACTTTATTCACATGCCACAGTGGAGCCAGCCCAAGTGTAGCACCAGAGAGAAAGAGCCAGCAGTAATTCCTCGTGTTTATTTTCTCTTGGTGTGCGAAATCGGTGCCAGGCAGCACTGCTCACCCCTCAGGCGCAGAGCAGGGCCCTCGTCAGCCGGTCTTGGGGCAGAGGGGAAGGCTCCGAGGTTTGATGTTCAGGAGGTCTCAAGATTTCCCTAGCGTGGAAAAGCCCAGTTTTGACTCCCAGCTGAAAGAAACCCCATCACTGTGCCTAGCAAATCCAGTGCTTCTGACCTCTTTCTGACCTCCATGGCTCTAGAGGGAAGCGTGATATCAAATGCAATGGAGATTTCTTTCACAATGGCCTATTTCCATCCAAAACCAGACTCATCGTTAGAAGGCCTGGCATATCATCAGGTCCTGTGGGGACTACAAAGACTGCTATTCAGGTACAGCTCTGAACGGCATCTCAGTTTTGGAGGTCTGCAAAGCCTTTAGTGAGGCTCAGCATGCTGCCCTCTTCCTCTTCCCCCTTGACAGCTCCACAGAAGGCACCTAAGGGGCCTGAGCAGCAGAGAAGGTCCGTTGACTACCACCCACCTCCCAGTAGTGCAAAATACTTCTTCTGCACTAGTGAACACAGACAGGTCAGACCACACACCACCAGCCCGTGAGAACAGCACGCATTCACACAAGCACGCCGAGATCCTGTGCCCCCTTGTTCCTCCCCCAGGCTATCACCCACTGACCGCTCTGCAGAGAGAGAAGGCAAATAACATGCAATGGCCATTAAAATTTATTTTAAGTCACCAATGTTTCCTCAAAATGCTGGATCCCTCAGCCTCAGAAAGAGATGAGCTTTGGTGCAAATCTGGGTCTCCCCCCAGAAAACACCCCCACCCTAACCTCCTCCAGCACCATCCCTCCCAGGGGCCATTGGACCGTCCTTCTGCAGGGCCAGGACTCCTCTTCCCCCAGGCACTTCTGCAAGGTCTGGTTGCTCAGAGCTCCTTACTTCATTCTTACCTCCACAGCTGCCATGAGGTGCTGGTTCTCCCTCTTATAAGGGCCCAGAAGACACTTGCCTAGGACTCAAATGGAAGGTGGGCTGCTGAAAGGGTTTGGAGCCTCCCAAAGTCAGCTCCAGGACACAGTGCTGCTTGATTTTCAGAGAAGGTCCACTGCCCATGCACTCCAGAGTAGGAGGTGCGGGGTGGAAGTGGGTAAGGGCAAAAAACCCTTGAAGCAGCTGGGCATCTCAGCAGAGGATCAACAAGCTGGTCTGTGTGAGGGCTGCAAAAATCAAACCCAGCCCCTCTGGCAGGTGGGTTTTAGGGAATGCAATCACTGGTGGAAATGGGAACACCTGCTAAGAAGAGCTAGGTTCTGCTCTTGGGATGGTCCACAAATCCCCAAGCGCTGTGAAATTTGCTGACTGCAACACTCCAGCCTTTACCAGTGTCACGCCCACAGTCATACTCACATGGCCCCCTGCCATCCTGCAGTGCAACGGTAGCTCCTTAGGGACCTGCATTTCTTCTTCTCTTGCACAGCAGAGGCACCAGGCAGGAGCCCTGCAGAAGGTGACAGTGTGCCCATTTCTTTATTTCACCCATTGTTTTCACTTTTTAAATTTTTTTTTTCTCTTTGCAAATTGATTTCCAGCTTGTTATAGATGTAAGGGGGGAACTAAGGCCAGGGTTGGTCAAAAAACCAAAACCTTTTTTTATTTTTTGAATCTCCATTGAATATCCATTTTCAAAACCAATCATCACTCTCTCAAACAAGCAGCGCTTTGCAATCTTTTCACTCTGCTATGTTTCTATGATTTTTTACTAACTGCATTTATTTTTCTGTTCACCTGTTTCAGGATTCTTTATCTGAGCTCCTGGCAGGGGCAGAGTTGATCTTACACACACAAACCCCAGCCCAGTCAGGCTCCTATGGATAAGCAGAAACCTGGACTTCAAGAGAGAGCTGCAAATACTTCCCTAAGCAGTTAAACTCCCCTGCTCCAAGCCAGAGAAAACCTGTCAGATTTATCTTGTTGTTCTATTCTGGCCGGAAGAAATCCTATAAGGAGTTGGGGCAGTGGGAGGATGCAGGGAAGGGTGTTTTCATCCAGCCCAGGCTGCTCGGGAAGAGGTTCGTGATCTTCTGGGGTGCCCAGGGTTGCCTGTGGAGCACCAGCCCTCAAGTGCTGCTGGTGCTCTAACCCAGAGCACTGGGGTATTTGAAATTTCAATTATTTATGTGTTCATGCTGTGGGTTAATGCTGACTGACACTAAAACACTGCCTAGATTTAACTTCATAAAATTTTTATCCCCACTATGAACTGCAAGTCTTTCTCCAATTTCATTTAAAGGAAACAGAGTATTGAAAAGCCTACTGAGGAATTCATGAGCAACTAGCTACAACCTCACTTTTCCTCCTAGCCAAATCCTGCGACTTCATTACCATGGCAACATATCATAATTTTAATTCCCTTCCTGATTGCCAGTGCACAGAGACCAATACATCTGCTTGCTTTCCTAGGAGCCTGCCATGCACTTTGTGGTGGGTGTAAGGTGCATGTCACTTGCTGTTTGAGGCTTGTGAGGGATCTAGAAAAAGATGCTGTGTCCTTTTTTGGGGTGAAACACCCAGAAAAGGTCAAGAAAATTCAGCAAACCCAATCCAGGCAGTGCTTCCAGTGCTCTGAGCTTTGGGCATCTCAAACGTGCAGGCATAGCCCAGTGCAGTGGGAAGAACAAGTTTCGTGTCCTTTGTGGGGTTTTATGTACTGTAGCAAGAAGGAAGGGCAGCTTCCACCACTATAATGAGAACTGGAAAAGGGATGAGAGGTGTTTATGAAGACACGGGGTCTCCAGTGATCATGAGTCCATGCTTCGAGGTTTCTCTTGTTTTAGCAATTATCACACTCAAAGACATTTACAGGATTATAATCTCTATTTACCTTACTGCAGCAGATTGCAGGTGTTGGAGATGCCTTTCTCAATTCATTCACTGTACCTGCACAAATACAGCCTAGTTGCTGAGAAGAAACAAAGCTCGCTTCACTGAACCTTGGGGCTGGACTCTGTGCTGGAACCTGAAAAGGGACCTCGGCCTGCCAGCCACACCCTCAGACTGGCGATTATCTTAATTATTTATCTAATTCACATAAAATCAGTTGTTTGAGGTGGAAAAGCCTTGTTCAGACGCAGAGCCCATCAAGGAGCCCTTGGGGCAGGGTGGGTCACAGGCATTTGGTGCTGCTCTGCATATAGAGGACATCAGCCGGTGAGCGTTACAAGAGGTTCAGACGAATTGAGCTAGGGATGAAGACAGTTGCTCCACTGCTTGCTTGAGCATGGGACCATTAATCAACAGAGGTGATATGCTGCAGCACACGGTGCCCTTTTCGCCCCCGACTTGTTCTGGGCTGAGCTCTACAGCGTTGCCCTCTCGGTACACTCCAGCGAGGATGGAGGGAGCGGGTGTCTCTGCAATAGGCATTTCTGTGGGAATTAGACCTCCTGTTAGCTGAAAATTCTGGGGTTTTTTCCCCTCAAAACCCCCACACTTGATAAAGTCTCCTGGAAATTCCCAGCATCGACAAAGCAGCTCTGTGGATCAATAACTCACCCGTGACAAAATGGCCAGCAGCAGACACCCACCTACAGGTGAGCCTTTGGTCTCTGTAGTGTCCATCACTCAGAGGTGCCGATAGAAAGGACCTTCTGGAGTTCGGACCTGCCCTCTAAACTCGCTTAAACTGCATTATACATATATATATTTATTATGCGTGTATATATATAATATTTATTATATATATGTATTTATGATGCCCAATTTTGTTGCAGACATCTGGAGAGTCACAACTCATTTAAGCACCAAAAAGGCATAGGAGATTCACCTTTCTTTAAGGGCAGGAATGAATACTGCATTGAAAAGAGCAGATTGAAATCTTAGTGGTCTCTGTGTAGCTACAAGCCAGCCTTTTCCTCCACCTCTAAAGATTCAGCCCTTCCTCTTGCTGAAGGGTTAAAAATTCTGAACAGAAACCACAGTGTTTTCCTTCTTTTTCTGAGCCTTTTTATTTAGTTACCCTTTCATTATTGTTTTCCTTCATCTAAAATAAAAGTAATCTAAGTAATTATAATCATAAAATGGATGTGAGCAAAATGGGTACTGCGGGGTTTATAAAATACAAATTTCCCTTTTCTGGGAAATATGGTCTCTCCTGCACTTAAACCTTTCAAGCTCTGCCCAGGCTCCTAAGGTGGCATGAACCCCACAAGGCTTGTAAGGCCTCGAAGAGGAAATCACTTAAATATCCAGCCCTCCTCAGCAGATGCAGGATTGCTAACCGAGTGCTTCAACAAGTGTGTGCTTCAGCGCTGCCTCGAATGGGGATGCTGTCCTGCATTGAAGTGGGAAAGGATCGTTGTCAAGCATAAATTAATAAATGTCTAATAGATGAGTTTGGTAACACTGGGAGTGCATAGAAATGTCTTCAGTAGGGGCGAATCGTACAGCTCATCTGAACTTGCTCAAACCTCACTGTTTGCCACCAGGCTGAGTATCAGACCTGGATTAAGTAACCTACACCCAAGCAGGAATCAGCTCCTCAGCCAGCAAAGGACCCCATTTGGTTTGGGTTTTTTTCTTTCTTTCTTTTTTTTTTTTAAACTGTTTTCTGAAAATGACCCAAGAAAAACCTTCCTTGATGTTCGCTAAGCAGTTATTGGCAAAATATCACTGATGTGAAAACAAGGAATCTTTCTTAAAGGTTTAATATATCCAAATTGCTCCAGCCTGGTCAAGTCCTCTCTTCTTTTTTGCTATTCCTTTATTTATTTTTTAACTGATAACTGCTCTCTGCATTTAAGTCAGGCAGAAAGGGGGAATTACACTTTGATTTAGGAAAGGAAAACACCAGCTATTAGCCTGAGATACCACGTAACCTCCATTAGAAATTAACTTCTATTTCCAAATTACTAGAAAATCCTCAGAGAATGGCAGGTCTGAACGTTGGTTCCTCTAGCTTAAGGGGAGCTCCTCGCTCCCCTCTGCAGTGGCAGGTAAGCAGCTCACAGCCTGGCTTTACGCTGAAAAACTACACTTCTTTCATGGTGTGTTTGCCACCTTAGCACTGGGGTATGAACTGTATGGGAGGTGACAGTGTTTGCAAATGAGGTATACCAGATCCTTTACAGCGTCTGAAATGGACTGCAGCACATCCCAAATAATTAACTTAATGGTTATTCAGGTGTACGGACCAAAACTTTCTCTACAGATCCTTCCAGAGCTGTTATTTTGCCCAGAACAATCAATCAAGGTTTTTTGAGAAGACTTTGCTTCACAGCTCCTTCTTAGACACTAGTATCCTCAATGGCAAGAAATAAATTCTCATTACTTTAAATAAACCCAGCTCATTTCAAAAAGTCTCACAGCTTTTGAACTGAAGAATTTCTAACCATAAAAACCTACATCTCTGTTGTCTGGCGTAGCCTCACTGTGCAACTGTCAGCATTTCCCCAGGCATGTGCAAAACCACAGAGACATCACGTTGTGTGTGATGGACACCCAGTGCGTGCATGTACACACACACACACAAGCCTACGGAAGGACTTCTGTGCAAATCTCTCTGCAGCAGCTGTGGCTGAATCTGGTGCCTGATTTGGAGGCACCCATGCAGCTGAAACATCACCAAGGCTTGGGGAATCTTCTTCTCTCCGTTGTCTTGCATTCACAGCAGCTTTGATTTAGCTGCAGAAAGGTAGGCTAATAAGAAGGGCAAGGGCTCAGTATCAGTCATGGGAAGGGTGGTCAAACCCATAGGGCACCTTGTCTTCAGCAAAATAGGGATGGCTGTGCTGATCCTCCATAGCCTGACTGTGTGATTTGGGCACATTGCTGAGGATGGGGAACTTCCTGAGCATCCTCACTGATGCTCAGGAGATGAAGATGCATCTGAGCTGTCACTGCAGTATCCCTGCAGTCAGAGCAGAGAAACAGCCACTGCCAGAAGATAGTACAGTTCACACCAAAGTAGATTACCAAGGTAGAAACATTTTCCTACTCCCTTATATACAGAAAGCTGTGATTTAGGGTCTACATTGACACAAGACCTGGACCTGAAGCAGCAGGTGAGATGAGTCCCACCGTAGTCTTACTCTATCTGAGCTCATCTGCTGAGCAAACCCTGCAGGCTCTCCACCAGGAGTGCCTCTATCCTGGCTCTCTAGGTGAGGTCTGATGCAGGACAAATGGCTTCATGGCAGGTGACAGCAGGACCCTTTCAGGAAAGTATTGAACCCTGTGGCAGTGCTAGGAAGAAGGTAAGACATGGAGATGTGCCTGAGCTGACCACAGGATACCTGACCTCCACAGCAGGTTGATGGGTCTTTGCTAAAGGGATCAGTGATCTGATTTTCTCCTTAGGTTTTCTTCCCAGGTTGACCCAATTCCATAGCCAAGTGCAGGACTGACTCCTGCACACGCGCTTGTTTAGACCTTGATGAAACTCTGGGAAGGCAGATGTACCGACAGCAGCCCCATGCAATAACATACATTTTTACGCTAAGTACATTTTTTTTAATGTGCTGATTTTTTGGCAATATGTCAGCAAAGTTAATCAGACCTTTCATTCCTCTAACCAGCTTTAAAGGATTTGTAATATTATACTCAGTTATTGGAGAGCAGAAGGAAATTGTTTGTCTGATTATGAATCTGTTATTTATTGTGCATTAAGAGCACAATCACCTAACGCAGTCAGCAGCAGGATATTTTATCCCAGCTTTAGGTAGTGGGGGTGGAAATCCACTGTCCCATCCTACCAAATGACATAAACTTACTCTGATCTCAGAAGCCACCTCCCGAATACTAAGGAGCTGGGACATAATGGCTTTTAAAGAATATAGTTTCCAATTAGGTCATTGGTTTCAAACACAGGGTGTACTAAATTAGTAACATTTGGTGGTAAATTTCTTTGAAGTTCTCATTAATCTTGGTCTTGGATTTGAACTTTTCTTGGCCATGTTCCTTATAGAATTTGGATCCCAGTTATGTCAAAACAACTGATTAGCCCCACAGTTTGAAGGCAGGGGGGATTAGGTAGAGCGGGTGTTAGATTTCATGAAAGGCCTATTTACCTAGTCGTTTAGCATGACCAAATGGGAGGGCAGCCAACAGGGGCGACGTGTTGGAAAAATTCCAGCGTTCCTGGCTCATTAGAGATCTCCACAGCAAATGGTAGTGTTGCATTTGTGATAACGGCCACTGTTCAGATTCAGCTGCCTACAGGGTCTGGACAAGGGCTGAGGACTTTCCTTGACCTGTGGTGGCTCTTCTGCATAATCAGACTGCCCACCTCTTCAGCTCCCATGAAGTTAGTGGAAAGGAGGAAGTACTTTCAAGGAACATTTTCAGGTGGTGTCCCTTCTTCATGAATGACCTAAAGCAAACTTGCCCAAAAAATCAATTGAATTCTTTCCATCTATTCTGACACATTCAAAACCAGGCTTCTGAATAGCTCAGAATGACCAAAACCAAGAACTGTTAAGAAACTCAATAGGATGCTCTCATATAGCCTCTATCTACAGAAGCAATAAGTTTAATTCTTGAATTAATGAACCATAGACCAGAAGAGAAAGTACACAGTGAGTCATGGCAGCAGTGAACCTTGGGAAGTTCTCAATAGGACATGCTACAGTGAATCAAACCTGCAGTACACTCGTGTCCATGGTGCACATCTCCTTCCTGAGGTTCCAATTAGTCAAAGAACAAAGAAATACACCGGGAGGCCTTTCCTGAAGATCACAGGACAGCATCAGAGACCTAACAAGCAGAAGACTCAAAAGTTTCATGAAGAAAAGTGCTCTGTCTTACTGCAGCATGAAGCGACGGAGAGCAAATTGAGAGACAGGCTACTGTCAGTCCCCAGGGGACATCTGATCTTGAGCCAAGAGAGAGTGCCAGCCCTGGAGGGTGCAAGGCCAGCGTTATTTACAGGTCAGGTGGATGCACACAGGCTTGGCACAGTTTCAAGCCCCTTGTCATCTCTTGCAGTTACCGCTTACTTCCATGGTACCGGCATGGGCAGGAACAGCATTTTCGGGTGGTAAAGCTGTGTGAGACACGAGCCAGCCTTCACAGGGCTCGAGTGCTCTCAGCAACGCCCTGTGAACCACGCTGCTCCTGCCTGTGCTGCAAAACAGTCCTGGTAGTGGAACTGACTGCATTGGTTTGCAGCTGAAATGTGTTAGGAAACTGCAACTGCTGCAGCAGTGGCAGCGTTTTATAAGGAGCTCTGAAGACACCAGTAGAGTGCTCAGCCACAATAACATGGTGTAAAAATAAGTTAAACTCATCTTTTCCTTGAAAGGAAAAAAATTAATCTTGGGACTATGCTTTAATTTGAGGAAATGATTGGTTCAGCTCTTATTTTATATGAAACTCTTGCTTCTATCTCTAGACAATCTATCTAAAACACTGCATCAGTGATCAGAAACTCCTCTCTTACCCTAAAATGGAGTGAATGTCTGGGTACAGACCTTGTTCTCACCAGCCCTAATAAACACGTGCAACCTTCAGCATGGATTCAGCTTCACTGGCTTTAGCAGGGACTCTTAACATTAATAACATTTGTACATATGCAGAGGTGTTTGTAGGATCATGGCCACACAATTAATATAGAACTAACTTTAATAAGCCTAATTAGGGTCATTCCCCAATAGTGTGAAAAGTAGCACTGATACTTATTGGCTGGGGAGGGAGAAATCACAAGTCTGATCAACCACGTGTTCCTTTCCCACAAGTTGGTGACCTCAGGGTAGGACTTCAGAAATCTCTCCTATAAAACTGGAGCTACAGAAAATCAAGTTGGCTGCATTTAGATGGAGCCATGGAAAATACTGGGGGTTTTTTCAGCAAAACATTTTGGCTCAGAACCATTTCTTCCACAGTTAGGAGCTCAGTAATGTCCCTCATATAATGATGTCAAAGCATGGAAAAAACCAAGAGGAGGAGAAAGAGTGTGTAAATGCCCTTTGAGAAGGACTATATTCTAAAGAAGGGGAGCTTTTTATGGTGTTTAAGAAAAGTCACACAGCCAAAAAAGAGAAGTCTGTTGTGGTGTTTGTTGTCTTGCCTTCTTCAGGAAGGCAAGAACGTGGACTTAGCTGCAGCTGAAGGACAGGTGACACAAACCCAGTTCATTTACCTGCTGTCTTTGGGGCCTTGTTTTGCTACCTTTTATGATGTTCTTCTCAACACAGCAGACTCATTTCCTCCACTTGTCCTCATCTCTCTAGCTTATAGGACCTGTCCCCAAAACAAACCAACGAAGCCAAATCCACAAGATGCTGTGGTCTTTCCAGCGCTGCCCACCTAAACCCCATCACCTGGGTCCTTCCCATGTGGCCAGATCTTCAGCAAGTCCAAAGACCTTGAGCTGTCCCTGAGCTTTCAAAGGAGGGGCTAGCAGCGATCTGAGAGCTGGGTGGTATCTCTGTGCCTCAGGGGAAGAAGAGGTATCCTTTCCTGGGGTGGACCGTGACCCAGCCCAACCCACGGACACTGCCAGTGCTTCCAGCAAGAGCACGGGTGGAGAGAGCAGGCAGCAGACGTGTGTGCTCCATGAGAGAGGGAAGGTGGGAGTTTTCCAGGGTAAAGCATTTCCTCTGCTTCACGTCCGATTAAAAATCATTCAGTGGCCTACAACAGCTTCTCATCTGGCATATCGTGAAACCACTATTTCAGCACAATTTACAGCCTTTTGGGGAAGGGAGCACTTGGTTATTTAGTAACTTCCCTGCTCGCCCTTAGGAAGGTCAGATCCTTTTGTTCCCTGCCAGAACAGTGAAAGCCGTAAACTACAGGAAGGAGACCGTGTTGGGAGCTTGTACTTACAGTGCGGTGCACCTGGATAACCCTGCAAACAGCCATACAATGCAGGGAGGTCACATATGGAGAAGCAGAATATTATGGGATTGATGCATCAGAGCATGGTACGCAGCAGCAGTGCTGGAGGGCAGCTTATGAGCTGAGTTACTACAACAGAAAGTACGTGGATTAGATGCATTTTACTGAGATTTGGATGAAAACTGGTGCTTAAAACCAAGCATTCTGTGGACACCAGGAGGGGCTGATCCCCATTAATTTCCCCTTACTAGCCTTTTTTCAGTTAGGAGACGGAAAATAGCAAAACAAGCTTCAGATTTTCTTCCCTGCAGCTGCTGGCACTTTTAAAGCACGGTGTGGTACCCAGCTTTGCTCCCAGGCTGTGCTCTCAGCAGCTGCCTCAGCTTGCGGGGTATTGCAATGCATGCATGGGCTTATAGCATGGTAAAAAAACCCAAGGCCAAGGCAGAAATGAGACTAAGTTGCCAAGGAGCTCCCCCCCAAGAGAATATTTGTTAATGAATTTTAAAATAATAAGGATTTTTAAGGAAAAAATTGTTAGCAACGTTACTTCTATGCTGCCTTGTGTCCAAAGTTTTGTGGATATTTAATTGTTGTTATTTTCAGACACCTTAAGCAGGCTCGCATGACAGAGATACTACAGCCTCCATCTGGGGGGAGAAGCCAGCTGAACACACAGCTACTTGTTGTACTGAATTTTCCCATGAGCCTCACTGAATTTCCAACCAGGGGCTTGGGGAATAAAGGTTAAAAAATCCGCCGTGCTCAGAAAATTCACAAGCAAGAGAAGGAATCATCTTCCATTGTTGCTACACATTTGTTAACATTTCATTTCACAAGAAATCAATACAGCCCAAACTGTTTCTGCCAAAAACACAAAACAACAATAGTCCAGGGGCTGCAGCCTACCCGGAGATTATTTTTATCACCCCACCGAGGTATAAAACAAACACTTTTCCTCTGCCTCCCTATTTATTCTGAACAATATTTGTCCAAGAAGAGCTGAAACTTATCTCCAGGAAGTTTGCAGAGGAAAGATAGTGGACGAACAGAGAATCAAGAAAAGCATTTTGAATAGTTCAGGCAAAGATGGCAAAGCAGTAGTTCCCAACATCTTCTTCATCTCAGCTTGCTTGCTCAGCCTGACAATCAACATCTTATTATGCAGTCCTAACATTTCTCTGCAATTTAAACAAGGCATCGGTAATGGTGTGTGATCTTCAAGGTCACTTTCTGGAGAGCTGTCTTTAGCCCAGTGGTCGCTAGTTATTTAGGAATAAAAATGACAATTTCACTGAAGCAAATTACATCCTGGAAGTATAATACACTTCAGCAAGTGCAATGGAAATGATCAGATGGGAGATCCAGCATGGAATACATTAACTTTCATGTGTCTAAAGTAGGTTTCTGGAATCCAGAAACATTTCAGGGTAGCCCTGAAAGAAACAGTGCCGCCCCCCTTCATTTATCTCCAGGTACATGGATTTATAATTACAGTCCATTTAAAAAAGCAATCTCTTGCTATTGTATCTGGATATATCAGCCTATTTAGAGTGTATTTCCTTGGAGGTTCTCTACCTTGCAAAAAAGAATTCATCTCTCCCACAGACAGGGAAATATTACATTCTGCACATAAAAAGCTCCTTTAACCTATCATGCAATTTCCATTATTTCTTTTCCCATGCTTTTATCTGTAGAGAATCTTTTTCTTCCTCCATTCAGAAACTAGCTCCCATCTGCTTTAGCCAGTAATTGCCTGGGGCATCACAGTAATTCCTGTGATGATTAACCGATGTCATCAAGGCCAGGCTGTGACATCACAGAATTAGCAGGTTCCTTTTGGGAGCAGATGGGTTTATTTATTCAGATTTAACCAATGTTGGCAAATGCCATTGTCATGTGTATTTGCCAAACCCTCAGGAAGGATTTTCTCACCTCATAGTGGGATAAAAGACAAACTGAGATTGGGGAAAAGGGAGAACATTTGGCAAATCATATTCAAGTCAACTTGAAGTGAATGCTTGGAGAAGATGATGATCTTTTACATATGGTGAAAAGAAGGCCTGATGGATGGGTGGTGATGTAGATCCATGGGTTCAGTGGAACATGGCACCAAGGTGGTGACAAGACTGTGGATGGAAGAGGAACATATTTAAATTTACCTGCAGTGGGCCAGTAATTTTCAATGGGCAGCTTTTGATGCCTTTCCCCATTTCATAATGACTCCATACAGAATGACTTATAAAATTATCATATTCTTAATTCTTATCAAAGTTCATATTCTACCAGCTCTGCTTTGCAGATAAGTCTAATGTATCCTAAGCCAGGACCGTGTCACTGACTTCAACGGAGGAGGCAGAACCAGCCCTGGACAGGGTGTGCTCCTGGGTGCTGGGAGAGCTGCATCCAGGCTCCCAGGGAGGCTCATGCTGGCTGCAGAGAAACCCGTTCACAAGTGTCTCTGAGCAGCATTCAGATTCTTGGGGCTTGCATTTATTAACACACCAATTTTTGGTTAAGATGAAGGGCCAGGGGGAGATCTGTCAAACAAGCTTGTAAATAAGATTTTTTTTTTTCCCTAGTAGAATGATGGCTTTTGTATGTTAAGTGTATTCCTCCTAGCTACAGTGCACATGCAAAAAATTTTTGAGCAGTGTAATACCACATGCATGCAGGTTGCTAACTTGCAAAAGAACCGCTCCCACCCCCAAAAAAAAAGCCTAACATCAAGGACAGACCCCTAAACCTGAGCTAGTTATTGTTAACAGTCTCCTCAGTCTTGCAGAGCCATGTACTTCACTCAGGTCTTCTTAGAGTTGAACAAAGTGGAACCCCTTGTCCTCTTAGCGTCCATCAGAGGTGTGCACCTCCATGGGAACACAGTGGCTAACTTCAAAGAAGCAAAAGGATTTTAGCTGTGTTCTTTTGGAGACAGTGGTCAGGACCACAATGTCAACTGGACTGGACTGTCCTTCAGGCATTTATTTCTGAAGTGAGGCCCAAAAGGACATAAGAACCCCATTGTAAGACCTCCCTGGCTTTCAGCAGTAGGAAACCTCTGAGGTTTCCCAGTTATTTCCAAAAAAAAGTATCTGTCATTTTTCCAGAAAAGATACCATCACTGTTGGAAACATCGCAGCTGCTCCCTCCAAGAACATGTGTTGGCACTTTAACAAGCCACACCAAAACTTTACCAGTTACATCTAAAACAACCTCAAGAATGGCAAAAGCGGTATGGAGGGAAGAAGCTAGGCCTTAAAGATGATGTCCTGGTCTACCCTATCCCAGTGATGGTGATCACTGCCTGGCAGCTGGCAGAGCTGTGCATTGAGAACTCCAGGAGTAGCTGCTCACACACCACAGGATGCCCCAGTGTTATTTTGGGGCTGAGCCATGCTCTGTCGTATCACAATATCACATATCACGAGTGCTGTGTGCAGGGCCACGTCTCCCTCTGCTGACACCGTTATACACATGGGCTTGTGAGCCTGCTCATGTCACTGAGCTAGTTTTTTAGATGAAGCAATAATCTGCATTGTGAGATGCTGGGAACTTGGCTTCAGCCTCCAAGGAGCAAGGGTTTGAAGGTGATCCACAGGCTGCCTGTGCTCAGGTTGCAGGTTGCATTGCTCTACCTCATGCAAGATCACCTCGCCAGTAAAGTCCTGTACTTTGCATTTCATTGAGGAGCCATCTCACAGCGCTAGCACACATTACGTAACATGATGCATTTACTGGAAAAATCTTGAAACTTTCACGAAACTCCAAGCACTGAAAAATAATTGCCAAGACCATGTGTTTGCAACTTGATATCTCTGCTGTGCTGCTTTGTAGAGTGGCTACAAAATTCAAGATAAGTCTTCAAGTCCGCCAACATTTTTTGATCAGAGGCACTACATCAGAGCATCCTGTCTGGTAGGAAAAGCCAGAATAATGCCACCTGTAAATTAATTTTGAGATTAAGTCACTGTATTTATCACACTCTGGCCTCTCATTGACGTGACACTCATAGAGAATGGTGAAGCCACTGTCTCGACACACCAGCATTGCTGGAGACCGAACAGATCAAGAAGAGGCATCCTTGTTCAGGCAGACCTCAGGAGGAGCAGAGGAGAAATGCTCTGCCTCATAAACAAAGGCAGGAGCCCAGGGCTCTGTCTGCAAAGGTGGGCTTGCTGGTGCTGCGGTGTCCTGGCACTGCCTGCCAAATCCAGCCCTGGTCGCTCCCAGATTCACGCCTGGCCCTTGCACCCACCTGCATGGCACCTTTGCTCTGCATCCACAGCCTTGGCCTCCCACCTCCTGAAGCAACTTCAGATCTGCAGGGTTATCCGCTCGCACGTCCAGCAAGCAGGAATGCAATGCTTCACATCAAAATATCTCATTTTCCCCTAGGACTTTTCCAGAGCAATTACCAGAGGTCTGAATAAGCCCGGCTCCCATCAGCGGTGGGGCCACCCATGCCCTCTTAGCTGGGCAGAGGACCACTGAGGCACCTAAGGGACATGTGGGAGAAGTACAGCAAACACCAAGGGCAATAGCCACTGTGACCAAGAGACAAAGGGGCTCATAGGGTGTGCTACATGTCTGGCCACACTCTGCCAGGCTAAAAGCCACTGAAATCTAATATGTCAAGTGTTTCCTATTGACTGGCCTTAAACCTTGAGACGCAACTGACCAGCAGGAAACACATGGTTCAGGCATGTCACAATGATTTAGACTGTCTTAAAATGTTCCTAAATCTTCATGTATTGCCCAGTTTTATGGTGTCAACTGTCCCAGCACTTCGAAAGATTCAAACATCCCAAGGCTGGGAACAGGACCAATTTGCAGAGAGCTCACAGACACGAGATTAAAACCTAAAACATTAAGAGCCTTCTGGGGTTTGGGTTTCCCCCCACTTCCCCTCTCGCTGGAATCAGGAAGCGCAAAGAAGCAACTGTGAAAATAAAACTTAGTTTCTTTTCAGAAAGTTACTTGAACTTTCTGAACCTTATGTTTCATTCCCATTTAGGGCAAAGCTCCAAGGCAGTTATTCCTGTACTTAAACCAGGTTCAGTCATCCCTAGTAATTAAGGGCACTAGATCAAAAATTAAATTTATTGTACCAGTAACACAACCACAATGGATCTTCATAAAATTTAACCACACGGAGAAGTGGGTTGCCTGAGATCTGCCATTCAAGCAGGCTTTATTGCATTTATATATAGAATCATGAAAAATAAATTAAGAATGGGGATGACCCTTTGTCTACCTAGAGGCCCAGGAAAGATGTTTGCCTCTGATACAGTTTGAAAATTAGCATTTTATAGGGCCTGGGATGCTGCCTGACACACAAAATACTTTAAAATTCTGTAAATAATGTAAGTAAATTAACAAGAGATAGTGACTGCAATGAATAAAATATAAGTTAAGTACCTTTCCGTTTCCTCTGAAGCCTAGAGGAAAAAAGTGACTGGATTCAGCTCTTTGGGGAAAAAAAATGCAGCTACTTGTAGTGTTGGTAGGAGAATACACAGATAATTTAAAGAAACACTGAAAAGTCAGTCTGAAGCATCTTCAGTTTAACTATGAGAAAACCCAGGCTTTTGTGGCAAAGACAAGACCCTTGGGTTGAGATTTAGCCTTGTCTGGGGCAGTCCAACACCCATCAAGTGCTCAAGAAGATCATCAGGGATGAGTCTTCCCCCCTTCCTCCCTACCCCTGCTCCCCCATCACCACCCCACCAGGGTCCTTAGAGGAGGTTGCTCCTGGGCAGGCTAAGCACAGCTCAGGGGGCTTCCTCCTTCCAGCAAGGGCTGCTGAGCCCCCCACAAAGTCTTCTGCTCTCTCCAAAGCAAGTCAGAGCTCAGAGAGCCAGGGAAGAACAGGGAAGTCCAAGTTCAGTGCTTCTTGCTCTGCTTTAAGGGATGTGACTGTAGCAGACATGCTTCAAGCTAAAGAGCATGACCATCACCAGCCCCAGACCACTTCCCACGTTAGCACAGGACTCTCGCTGCTTCATTAAGTCCACCTGAGAGCCCGGGCATACCTGAGCAGTCCTTGCATGGCTCTGTCAGCCTGATAGCATGTGGTTGTCATGGGACAGAGGTGAGCTTGGACCTCTCTTAGCACTGACTGATGTATAGATGGGGTTGCCCACTTGCTTGCACAGCCCCCTACATCCTTTTAAATAGAGAAACAGCCATGAGGATTTGATATGACTTTGGACAAGAAAATTAGTTGCTCATCTGTGTAACAAAGCACACGTCCCAAAGGAGAGTTATGAGGTCAATTGCATTACAGTTGGTGAGGCATTTGGTTGACACAACCTCTATTTTTACATTTACAGTTTGGATCTGGTCTTGAAGCCCTAACCTAACATCCCTGGCTAAGGCAGAGCGGGAATCTTGCAGCAGCATGCCGGCTCAGAGGCGCGAGCCTTATCAGATGGGCTGGAAATATGACAGCAAGAGCCTCTCCCAGGATGTTTTGGCTTGTGATCCGAGATGAACACCTGGAAGCCAAGAGGAGCCTGGAACAGATTAAATGAATTGGCCAGACTTTCTCATCTTGTTAACATGCTGCAGGCTTCGTTTGTGTTTTGGGCAGGATTCAGAGTGGTTCTTTATTTGATTCAAACCAGATAGCCCATCGCAAATCCAAAACTCCTGCTCATATCAGCATCACCCAGATACTGTCCCTGCAGAACAAAGTCTTTGTGACGAGAGCATCTCTGACAAAATCAAACAGCAAACACACAGACTAGGGGTTTGGTGCAGATAAAAACTAGCAGAATATTCCACTTTCTCTCTTCTTTTCCACCTTCCATCCTCTATTCTCACTCCTCTACTTCTAGTTTCCCTGCCCCAGATCACAGGAAGATTCAAACCATGGCAGCTTCCAAACCCTGCATCAGGAAGGTCAGCCGCAACCTCTGCAAGGACAAACACTAACAACATCTCCTTGGAGAGCTTTAACCACAGCCACAACATGTGCCATGGCCAGCATGCGGCTGGTACATTGTGTCCTGCTACCCCAGACAACAGTTTCTTTTAATTTTCCTCCCGAACAGCAACTTTCTTATCTCATATTTATGGAAGTGACTCAGAGGTCCTGCAGAGATCATGTTTCTTTAGCCATCTCATGCCTTTAGTAGATGTGCGGCAAGGACAAGCACGTCCAGATGACACCAGCAAGGATGCACACACACTGCCATAGCACTCTCCTCTGACCCACCATCCCTGTTTCACCCAGCACTCACAAAAGCTTTCTCTCAGGGAACACGATGTCCCGTAAGATATAAATTAATTTAAATTACTTGGGTGGCAATATTCAACCAAGAAAAGCATAACGTGGGCAAGGACCCAAGATAGCAACACCACAGGCATGAGACAAGGTCTCTCCCTATGCTGCTCCTAGACCAAGTCGTTTCATGACCAGTGAAGTCCCAGTATGACTATTTGCATTTGCAGGTAGCAAATAAGAGCCAAATACTTCAAAAGAAAGGCAGCTTCTTCTCTTGCCCTTACTCCTGCTAAGGACCCAACATCTCATCCATCATTTCCACATGATTCATGCTGACAGTATGAAAACATGCTCCATGAAGGCATTAAACTGCTAACATGAATTACCAAATCAAGAAAATTGAAGGATTTTATCAAGTACCATTACTGCCAGATCTGCCTGTGTGTAAGGCATTTCAGCAAAGACATAAATTGTTAGTTAAATGATATGGAGTGGGTCATATGGCCCTGCTGCTAGAAGAGAGCTTGGCTCACAGGTGGGCGAAATGGTCCTGACCTGTGCTTCCAGGGAAGCACCATTAGTGCCCTCTCAAGTCTCTGCACAGCCAGCCTGAAGCAGGAAAAAATTGGGTTCTACCCCAAACTCTGTCATTTATTCATTTTATGATCTTCTGCAAGGTACAGCCCCATTTTTGCCTCAGTTTCCCTAATTTAAAGTGGAAGTGATCCCAGCCAACTTCTGAAAACTGCTTTAATATTCATGGGAAAAAAACCCGACCAACAAAAAAACCACCACCAAAAAGAAGCAAAGGTCTTACAGACTCATCAGTATGAGGAACCAACAATTATTTTTTCCTTTGCAACAGCAGAAGTCTACAGTAAAGGCATTATATGGCTACAGGCACTCATAGCTGGTAATGGCAACAACACAAGTGTAGTTCCTTGTTTGATAATTTTGGTCAAAGTAGCCCCTGCTCAGGGGCTTTTGTCTCAGAGGATACCAGGATTTAAAGTTCATTGTTTTACAAGCAGGCAGAATGGGTTTGTTGTTAAAACCATTTTCCATCGAGAACTACCAAAATAATTTGCCTTCTCTACCCCCCTTCTTATTCCCCTGCCCTTACATACCAATGCTATTGATTTAGATCTAGCTTTGTTTAAATGCCATTGAAAGCCAGCGAGAAAATTTTGTCTGTCAGAATTCCCCCACCGATCAATTTTTTTTTGAAAGAAAAGTCCGATTTTCTTTCAGATCAGGGCAGCTGGCTCCCAGCCCCCAGCTCGCTGTGCCAGGAAACCTGTGGGTGCTCCTGGGCTCGCAGCTTCATTTCAGCTCCTTTTTTCAGGAGGGGACGCATACCCAGAAAACCCCCTGCCTTGCTCACAGGGCTTTTCGGGAAGACAGACAGTCCCAGAGAATCTCAGACACTATAGCATGTAGGGGTGGGTTGGTGGGCCAGTGCTTTAGGGGAAATTGCAATTAAATCCTAACCAAACCTGGCTATCCTGGGCTCAGGGCTGGCCTGGATACTGGCTGGACAGCCCAGGGTTTTCTGCTTGCATGCACATTGGTGCTCTAAGGGAAGCAGAGCTGAAGGGGGCTGCTCAGCAAAGTGTTCAGTAATTTGCTATTCTTGCGGCACAATCAGCCTGATTTACACCGGGAGCCGCTCCTGGAGGAGACCTTGACTTCAGACACATCTGTGAAGCGCCCGACGCTGCACAAGGGACTGCAGGAACTGTGCTGCGAGACCCAAAGTACAAGATGGCGCATAGGAGAGAATTAATCAGTCTGCTCTGAAGAAGATATTCTCCTTGCTAGGGAAGGAAACAGCTTTGCCTGCATGATGAAAAATTTAAGAACCCCTGGCCTGGCAGTTTCCTCCTGGGGAGAGTTAAAGTAGCAGCCAGAAGAGAGAGGCAGACCTTTCCCTTTACATATAAACTGCAGATACGCTGCACCATCTCAGTGAGTTTCCTAAACAAATGGCCCTCCTTGCTCTCCTCAAATCCGGGGGGATGTTCATCCCTTCTTCTCTCCAGAAGAGAAACAACTAAAAGAGGAAGAAACCTTGCCTTTTTAGTTAATATTTTGCCGAGACTGAAGTCTCAGAGCTGCACCACCCCAGCCTGAGCCAATCCCAGCATCTCCCTTTTGCAGTGTGAACATTTGCTACACTGATTTTGCAGGGAAGAGGCTAAATTTGGGCATTTACTAGCCCTGGCATCCTTCCCGGCAATCCAGCCGACTCCCTAAGAAGACTGTGTAGTTACAGAAAAGAGAAGCAGCTCCTTTTCTTTGGGATTTCACCACTTTGCCAGGTTCGAGGGGCCGGGAGCATCGCCCTTCTCGCAGCTCAGTCCCCCCAGGGGTAAAAGAGGGACGATAGAGACATTATCCGGGTATGGGCACTCGCGGCTGGTGATGGGAACCACACAAGCAGTGCAGACAGTGGCTGTATTCTCCTGTCCTGCCTGTCCCTCCTCGGCGGGAGATCCAGCTGTTTTCTCTGCAACCTCAGGACACGGACAACGTCAGGGAGGGAACTCTGCTCGAGGGTCTCCAGGGAGCTCCGGCACTGGCTCTGCTCCATTAACCACCACTGCTAAAATCCCGAGCGAACTCAACAGGGGTTTCAGCAAGCAGAAAGCGGGGCGGGCAGCAGCTCCCATGGAACAAGCGGGGCTTTATAAAAACATCTGCACCTCCGCTCCCATCACCCATTAGGGCAAACAAAAACAAAGGCACAAGCTTTCCATTTTCTTCTTTTATTACCCACCTTAAAAAATAAAACACTGGTCAGCCACAGGATTCCTATTTTTATGGAGACCATCCTGCCATGCTATTGCTCCACAAGGACATTATTAATGCCATTTACAGCTCAGCTAATAACTGAGCCTCGGCCGCTCTGTAGGCGAGAACTATGGAGGAGTCATTACAAAGGTGATCCCAGCAAAACCTAATTCTGCCTGGCTGCACGCTGGCAAGGCCAAAGCAGCAATCGTTCTGCATCCTGGCTGTAAAATCAAATTAAATTAAAGATCCCATTTCACCAAGGGCCTAATACTAATTTGTGTAACATTTCCATTAAACAATGCTGCCTACAGAAAACATACACTAAAGCACTTTGACGATTTAACAGGGAACATTCCAATAGGAAACATTATTAGATTTTCCTATTAAGCTGCTCAGGGCACACACTTGCTTAATAGTTGTTAATTACATTAGTAAGGCTGCAAATTCAGTCCTGGTGGAATCTAAGTGACTTTTGCAAAATTGACTCAGTCCTGGAATTTCTGTAGGGACAAAAGGTAAAAAAAAACCAACAACACATAGATAGAAAATTGGAACAAAGCCACCATGTCACCACTTTTTCAGCAGTGGCTTTAAAACACTTTAATGTACTGGTGCATTTTGCTTTCACATTTCCAGAGTGGAATTTTCACTAATTTCCCAGCTTGGCAAAATAATTGGAGACAGCTCATGATATTTGATTAATGGATTTTTTTTTTTGTCAGTGGAAAGAATGGTTGAAACAGTAAAAAGGCTGAGTATTTCAGTTCGGTGTTTTTGTGAAGCCACTAAAAGTATTTTGTATTTCTTTAGCACGTGCTTGTGTCCTATTATGTTCAATCGGGATTTAAATACACGCTTTGAGTTAACAAGGCATATAATGATTAGCCTAAATCAAGATCTAATTACAGAAGATTGTTGACAAATGATTTCAGACAACATGTAAATGCAAGCCAAACAGTATTTCACTTACACCCAGCAGAATTACTCCTTTTGAGATAATTAGCTTTGGCCTAGATGTATCATACCTAACGTTTGGGTCTATGCTTCCACAGACAGCTAACCTCAGCCACATTTTGGAAGCATCCCCAGTTTTCCGTTGACTGCCGAGGGAGCCTAAGCATGGATTTAGGACTCCACAGCTGTATAAAATTGCTTCTGGCTCAGTCCTTGGTATTTTGGAGGTACAATTCCTCTTCGGTCGTGCTGTCCACCCTTACACTCTAGCTCTTTTTCACTAGTAAAAGGCAAGAGCCTTTGAAAGCTCTGTGACAGCCTAAAAAAGGATTCCCATTTGCAGGGCTGGGAATAGTAAGACATTTGCTAAGGCCAATGGCAGATCTGGGGTTGAAACGTTCTCCCTGGGACCCCAGCCTTGCCTCGGTGTGTGCACACGGACACCCAAACCCCTCGGGGTTTGCATCTGATCCCGGCTCAGGGACTTGTCCAGAAACCGCAGCACACAGCCCAGGCAGATGAGACCCGTGAAGGTTTTCTGACACGGTGTCTCTTGCTACGTGCAAGCACAGGAAGGGGACTTATATATACAATGCAATATCCTAAATCTTAATTAGTCATAGTGTACCTTAAATTCAATAATGGGCTGATGACTCAGGGCCTTGGAAAAACCTTTCTGTTCATTTAAACATTTCAGTACTGGAAATACTAAATACAGGAAGCATTTTGAATGTACCCAAAACCTTATCCTAATCCCTTCCCTTACTCTGAGCCTATATGATTTCTAACAGATGTGTTGCATTAATAATTAAGATAAATTTAAAGGAAGATTAGGCCTGAATGGAAGTTTCTGGAGAAGTGGGAGGTTATGGAGTTCAGCGCAGTGCCATAGGAAGGTAAAGGACCCACCTGAGCTGTATTTGTTACTTCTGTGCTGGAGGAACACCATCTCTATTCCCCCCCAGGCTTCACTGCTGTCTCTCCTGGCTGCTGGGTTATAACCTTGGTGGAGTTTTATCAGCCTCAAGAGCTGATCATCATCAGCCCTGAGGTTCCTATTAATTTTCACTTCTGCAGCGCTTAGGAGCTGAAGCATGGCTCTTGCAGAGGACTCTCCAGTGCTGGGTCCTGCCGGATTGCTGTTTCCCATCAAGGTGACACAGCGTGTGACAGTTTTCCTCCAAAAACAGTGGCCATGTTGTGGGTGAGCATCCTGTAAGAGCATTCACGTTCCCTCATAGACTGGTGAATCTCCACAGCTCCTTACATCGAATTAAGCCTGACGTGGGTACACCTCTTGGCCTGACTCACCCCCACGCGCAGTGTAGATAGAACACCTGGAGCTGCCCTGCTCTGCCTCTCATCAGTTTGGCAAAACGAAGACCTGCATTTTCCCTAGATGTCCATCTCCAAGACTCAAAACTTCCAGAGCCACCTGTCTCAGCAGCCAGGAGAGACCAGCTCTCCCAAGAGTCTCCAGTCCCGCTCCGCTCATGGGCTCTAACCCAGGTCTTCCAAGGTATGAAGGTGTCTCATTTTGACCTCTTCCAACAAGAGCAGGGATAAACACCTGAGGAGGACTTTGATGCCTAGGTACTGCTCTCCATGTGCCCTGCCACTTCGCTGCAGAATGACCCCATGTCTAGCGAGGAAGGACTTCTAGTGCTGAGTACCAAAGGGGCTGCGGAGGGGAGACCATCTGGGCTGCAGAAGCTGGGTGAAGGTGGAAAACCATGGAGGAGAAAGGGAAGGTATTTCAACATGACAGTAGTGGGTAGACCCTGGGTTTGAGGGAACTTTGAATAATTCTCTGCTCAGCCCCTTGGAGCTTGTCCTGACCCTTCACCGCCAGCAGGTCGGCTCCATTTCCACCCACTCGGGGCAGGTATGTGTCTGCACCTTTTGGAGCAGACCGGAGAGGAACGGCCATTTCCCCACAATACACCAAGGAGGTGGAAACAAGAAACTGCTCATCTCGACATAAGATTTCTGACAGCTTTGAAGCAGACATACATGAACTGAAAGCCACCCATTAGCAACCCGTCTCCCAGCAATCGTTCATGTTCTGTCATTTTGGCTGAAGTGTCACTTAGACTAATTGGCCTTTTTCAAACGCCAAATACTACTTATGAACCCTCCCTTAAAACTACATGCAGCCAGTGACATCTCCAGTGTGAAGTCTTTCGGGCTCAAAACATCTAATTAAGTAGATGATAACATCAACCCAACTTCTGCTCCACTCCAGGAGCTGTCAACACACAGAACTACTGTTTTCTGCAGTTTTTATCATGAAATCCATTATATTTGGCATTTCTCTTAAGTCCCTAGCACAAGGACACACACTATTATATATGCAACTCAACTCTCTAATTTAACTCCATTTCTAGCATTAAAGCCTGCAAGAAAAAAAAAAAAAAGGACTCTAGAAATCATGACCCACGTGTAATCAAGGCCTCAGAAGTAGAGGCTAATCCAAAGCAAAACAGACACACACCCTGCCATCATGCCTTCATTTCAAACAGCAAAGATAGACTCAGAATCACTTAAGATATTACTCAGCTCAAATGATGTGTCAGGAACAAGGCTCTGGCTCCAGCTAAACCACTGAAAGCAGCACTAAACCCCCAAAAGCACAGCGGGACCTCATACCATCTCACACATCCTGCTGTGTGCTGGGGCAGCCCAAGAGTCCAAGCTTGGCTGGACAAGACAACCTCATTTCTTCACAAAACCAAAGCATTCCTCCAAAGAGGCTGAATGAGTGTAATTATGCCAGGTGTTTTATCCATTGCCCCCAAAAAACAAGCATTATGCAGGAAACACAGCCTTGGGCAAGCTGCCATGCCAGCAAGTCAAAGGAGTGGAAAGGAGAGATAACCAGATAGGAGAAAAGGGGCTGAGCCCAGTGAATGCTGCCTTTCTGGCAACTTTTCCCAAGTAGCCTTCTGTGATGGGAAAGAAATCTTGGTTTTGAGTAGCTGATGGCACTAGGGATGGCAGAGGGCAGATGCAGGAAGGAAAAGCACTTTGAAGTGCAGCTAAGCAGCAAAGTGTTCTGCTCAGCCCAGGGGAAGCCCCAAGCCAGCACAGTCAGTGGGCAGCTGTGGGAGCCAGGGAAGGGAAATTCTAGCCTGAAAGGGGATATTTTGTTTGGGACAGCAGATTTGTTTCCCCCCACCCACCCCAGCTGCAACCCAGACACTATTTTTCACATTGCAAGATGTGTTCAGTTCTGCTCACAGCATGCAGAGAATAGGGATGTTGGACTGACAGCTATGGGCCGCCTACAATGGGCAATTCCATAATTTTAAGGGCACTGAAGGTAAAGCTGACTCTACTTTTAGGAATAAGGGGCTAAAACTGAAAAAACTGCTTTTTCACCTCAAGGAAGACCTTTGCATCTATTCATACCTGTGCTCTAGACAGGAGAATCTATTTCTCCAAACCAAAAACTATCCTCCTGTAGATCAGGCAGATTCAGAGCCCACATCTGGTCATCTTATGGGCTGCTTTCCTCTCATTCACTGCCAAAGCCCCACTAACATCAGTCAGTTCCATCTGAAACTGCTTTATCACTATGAAAACACACCTTGACTTTCCTTTTTGTTAAAACCCTTCCGAAATCTGCTACACCGCTGGCTCCTTCCTGGGAATAGCCCTGATCGACATTTGTTTGGGTGTTTATGCTGTTCACTTGCCAAGAAACAACTCTGGCACCTTTCTGCCATTCAGCACCCCATAAAAACATTGAAGTATATCATAACTTTCAGGAACAATCTTTAGACAGAAGCTGTTGCTAATCCACGTGCAGCACACACCTAACCCACTGAATTTTGTCAGTGGTTCTAGGATTTCAAGGAGATGATCCTTAGGAGGTTGATGACCTGCCTGTCATTCCCTCTGCTTTCAGGCAGGGCAGGTACTGGTGAACAGCAAGCCCAGATGCTTGCCCTACCAGCACACAACTCCCATTAGCATTGCCATCCACATGCTTATATTCATCCAAGAGCTGAACTCCACTGACCTCACTTGGCTGATCTCACTTGGCTGATGAGATCACAGCCCAGAAAGGTATGGCTGCAGGCCAGTGAGAAAACAGATGTCTGCTATAGACACCACTCATTGATACTTTATTCCATTTATTATTTATTTAATACACACTCCAGGTCGATTAAGGTTCTGTTATTGTGAACTCCGTACTAACATTTTTATAAACAAGGTCTGTCTAAGAATAACTGGAGAGACTCCCTTGCCAGGGGACATGATAACTGCCAGTAGTTGTTGCAAGAGGAAGATTGTCTCAATGATGCTTCTTTTTTTTTTCCTCCTGGTTTGTTCTGTGCTTAGAAAGTTTCTTATCCTCTGATAAGAAACACTTTGAAAGTTTTTTGGACCAGCAGCTCAGGGCCTTCTCCAGCCCGATGGCATCGTCCCCGAGGCAGAGCTTACCAGGAGTTCAACATGAGTCCAGTCTTCAGGATGAAGAGAAGTTGACAGATAGATTAAGTGCCTGAGTACTAGCTTTACTGGCACAGTGCATGGTTACTCCACACACAGACAGCCATGGGACACTTTGGATATTTTGCAGCAGAAACCCACTGTTTCTAACCCAGCCTTGCCACCTTTGTGCTGAAGATTTCACAAACAAGTTTTCTTCAATTACAGTTGAGGGAGATAGGAGGAAACAATCAAGAAAAGATAAGAAAAAAATGATTCTACCCTTTATCATCACAAAAGCACCTAACAGGACAGTGCAAAGATTGATCATGTGAATATAAAAGCAATTGGGGGCAGAAAGAGAAGGAAAAAAGTCACCCCACCAGGGCAGGGAAGATTTCTGCCATTGTTAGGAGCCTTCTCCATGGGGAAAAGTGGGGCTGGAGACTAAATTCTCCTTTAAGAGAGAGAGAAAGAGAGATGTTACATTGGCTGTGGTCTTCTGATGAAGAGAGAAAGGATTACTCATGTACATGCAACCAGAGCAGCTCTCAAGTTACTGCTGGTTTTGCTGCTGATGGGCATTTTATTCTCCCTGTGCTCCAGGGCAGTACAGGAACATATCCAGCCCCAACATAATTTGCAGCAACTTCCCAACAATCCTCAGTGGAAACCAAAAAATCAGTACAGGTGTGCCCCACATCCCTTTCCTGCATTGCACTGCATGGGTGAGGGTGAGGGAGAAGCCTGTGCAAACGCTTCCAAGGAGGTATTATCAAATGACATTTTCCTTTTTCCAGTGATAATTGATGATCAGGCCATTAGAACAGAGATTAATGTCACGGGGTCACAGAAGATAGTCTAGAGGGGACCTTGAGGTCATCTAAATCCATCCAACCACCCTACAAAGGGCTCATTTCTGACAGATATTTGACCCCCTCGAAATAAGATGGAAGCTTCTGACCAATATTTTAAGCAAAAATTTTCTTTGGCTGACTATAAAATACTTAATTCATTTCTCTCATATATAAAAAGTCTCTAAAGGCAATTTTTTCAGGTATTTTCAAAACAGAATTAAACTCTTTTTACTGTGCTGATCAAAAGAGGTACTTCTGAGCTTTAGGTTGTTTCTAGCAAAATAATTCATCTTGGGACAACAAGAACTCCAGGGGGGTATTCTTTTCTTGTTTTTAAGCTTTATGCTCTGCCAAGAAATTCAAGTTATTTTCATTTAAAAAATTGTTTAGAATTGCCAGCAAAAAGAAATAATTCCTATTTGCACAGATGCGAGGACCATTCGTCTAGAACCAAGGACACAAGTTGGCTAATACTGTGGCACCAGTGAAACAGTAAGGACACTTGAAGGATTTGCTCGGAAGAGTTTTGGTGCAATAAACTCTTTTGCACACTTTCCCCTCACCTTGTTTCTGCCTCAGTTCCTGCCTGCGTCGAACCAGAAGGCAGGTATGCCTGTTGGCAGGGAGGGAAAATCTGGGTGATAGACCTTCATTAAGTACTTCGCTGAACTTGACTGAAAGGTGCCAACTAAGCGTGCAGCTCTGGGATGACTGATGTGAAAGCGTAATGCAGTGTTTCCCTCCCATAATTACAATTTCATCATGTAATAATAATAGGTAGTGATTGATTGTGACCCTTCACCGCTGCAGGATGTTGGTCGTTAGGAGGAACTGATTGATCACTGGAGCTGCCATTTGGCCATGCAGAGCCCTTCCACTGCCTTTTAGAAGGGGAATGAAAGTCTCTTTAAATAAATAAAACTTTAAAAGATCCCAGATCACTATCAGGAGACTCTTAGCCCCTTCCTACCCTCATTGTGTCAGTCAGCAGAGCAGGAGGTTGCTAGAGAGCTGCTTCAGAAGGCATCATCTGGGTGCTGTAAGCCCACAGAGATCCTTCCTTGCCATAGTCACGCACCAGGTGGGGAGACACTGAGGTAAAGGGCAGCAGGGACCATCCCCTCGAGCACCAGAGGGACTGTGTCAGTTGGTGGCTCCGGCACGGGGAGAGAGTTTCTGCTCTCTGATCCCTCAGGAGAGCAGAGGTCCAGTCCTCAGATGGGATTTGTATCTGCTTTAATGCTGTAAACAAGAACTGTGGGCTGAGGGCCAGGAATCCACCTTTGATTGCAAGCTCTGCCACAGGCTTCCTGCATGTCCTTGGTTAAGTCGCTTCACCTTTTGCACTTGTAGTGCAGGGATGAAGTTTCTTGTGTCCGAATGGCAGAATCTTCAGGGACAAGGCTTGTTCGTTACACGGGGATGCTGCCCTTCCATCCCAGTATGGCCAAAGACCTCTTGGGACCTTCTATAACAGTCACAAGGATCTTGTGCTCTAGGCTGCATCTCCTTCCATCCTGTTGAGAAACTTAGCAGCTTCCCAGGTGACTTTAGGCACCGCTTGATGACAGTACATTAATAAACACAGAGATCTGCTGTCTGACAGGGATACAGTGCCTGCACTGTGCTAGCATCTGCCAGAAGTGTTGTCAAGCAACTAACTGCCTGTAATTGAGCTCTCAGAAGTATCTGCCCTGAGGTGAGCCACAGAGAAATTTTACAAATGAAGATAATAGATGTTTATGTCACACACACACACACTGAGAAGCAGCAAGCTACGATCACTTACTTGATAAAACCACCTTCAGCAGTGGCTGCAACAGCTTTGTCCACAGCTGAATTAGGGTCTCTCTGGCAGCATTCTGTGCCTCGGCAAGCAGAGTGAGGCTGCTTATTGCCCTGCATTGAGCCATGCCTGGAGCTGGTCATAGTAACCCATATAGCACCCCCTTTGCCCCCAAAATATTCATACATTTCTGCAGATTTCCAGACAGGGTTCATTATCCACAGGCATTCACCAGAACATCTGGAGAAACAGGGCCAGCCACATTGCTAACATTAATCAATTCAGCTCCCTTGAAGTCAACACAGCTATGCCAACTTGCCCTTGCCAAGAATTAGTCAATCTTTTCTAACCTATAAGCTTTCCTGAACTTACTGTTTATTCCCAGGACACATCATTATTTACACTTTTAAACAGGAGAATGAAGGTGGGGAACAGCAAGAGAGATACACATGCATCCAGCCGTAGTATCCAAGTGCTGCACCAGAATTAACACCACCATCAGGGTAAGCTAAGGCAGAACCAGGAGCTCTGCTTTCAGGATGGAAACAAAACAGAGGCATGCAGACATGGTAAGCAACTTGCCAAAACCACCCCATCCAAACAATCCAGGAACACAAACCAAGCCTCCCAAAATGCAGGATTTTGTTTCTGCTTTTTAGATGACCTCCTAACAGGGTTGTGGACCTGTGAAGAACCAGAGAAACTGCCCAAGCACCTGGGGTTTAAATGTTTGGGGTAACATTTTCAGAAATGATTGGTCCAGAAGCCCAGATCCTTGTTAGGCATCTAACTGCCAGCAGTGCCAGTGCAAGCAAATTGTTTTTATATTTTGAAGCTAGAGGCCATAGGAACCTAGTTCTCATCAGCTTTCTGTAGGAAAATGAATGCCAAGAGCCCAAGTTGCTTTTGAAAATGGGATTGTACAGAATTGGAAAAGCATCTCATTATAAATCTTTTAGAGTGCCTGCAAAATGCCAAGAAACACCCAGAAGATCAAAGTCTTCCACCATTATTCTTCCTTGAGAAGGGCAGAAAGTGAAGTTGAATCCCTGAAATAGCCAGAACTTCTGAATGTGACCTTCTGCAATGACATCCTGGCTTGGTCTTCTGTGCAGACCCAAACAGGGACTGCTGGCTTCATCTTTAGAGAGCTACAGGTGAGCACAAGGGTTAATCCCTTTCACTGGTGACTACAAATGGCAACACAGACACTCAACAAATGCTTCATATACTCCCTTTCCACAGGTAGTCCAGTCTTCATACCCCCAGTCCCAGCACATTGACCTCCTTAGGCCAAGGGGTCCTGTGCAAGACCCCTCACCCTGCATCCCCCATACTGTACCATTGGAATTGCATCCCTCTGATTCTCTGGAGACTGTTATTCACTGTTGATACATAAATACTGTGTATTTTCCAGCATAATACTTGAACAACTGAGTTGCCAAGCATGTTCTCAAACAAAGGAGTATAAAAGCAAATATACACAGAGGAAGTGTAATGAGATCCCTGTATTGTTACCCCTCCAGGGATGAATAATGACAGCCCAACAAATGGCATATGAATTTCCTGAGGACTGACAGCCAGCTGGATTTCTTGTACAACTGTATCACTTCATGCATCTGTGGCCATGTCAAGGTAGATGGAATAAGAGTCAATCTCCACCAGTAGCACAGGGCTACTCAGGATGGAGTGGGAGGGAAGTACCAGACTGCCCAGGCACTTGCTGCTGTCTTTTGAAGACTTGCACTTCGCCTAAAAGCTCTGTAGAAGCAGATCCCACTGGATGCCATAAACCCTGTGGATCCACTGAAGTCCCTTGGACAACCTCAGCTGCAGTGTGCTAGGTGAGGTTGTTTTACACTGAATTGAGGATCTGGCCCTCCACGCTGGAATTTAAGGCAAAGACCTGAAAAAAATTAATACACTATTATTCTATGACGATCCTGAATTGTCCAGGTCTCAGAATCACCTCAGCAGCCCACAGCCCATACTGCAGATGGAGATGCAACACACCTACAGCTGCACATGACTGTGCCCCCAGCTTTTGGGTAGGTATCTGCTAAATTTGACACCGCACTTCAGCAGGGCTGTCCTCCCCATGCTTTCTTGGTGCTGTGGGCCCTGGGAGATCTGGGCTTTGGAGTTTCCCCCTAGCAGACCTGTGTTAGTACTTGGCTTGAAGTTTACTTTTTCCATCATTCTTGTGATTAAAGAAAGCCAAGTACAGTCTGACACATCTGCTGTCGATTCTGTTTTAGTCCATCGCTGAACAGCAGTTAGCATGGGTTTGGATACCAGTACAGCCCAGTGGCCCCAGCACATCTCCATATCTGCTTGATAGACCTTTATCTGCAAGTCTGCTCAGATATAAGCTGGGACATTGGGCTTTCTCCTCCCCTCCTGCTGCAGAGGCACATCCAGCTGTTTAGGTCCTTGCTCTGATCCCCACTGCCCCATCTGGCTGCCTTATGCTGGGTCAGAATTAGCAAAAGTGTTAGTGCCACTCCATTTTCCAAAAAGTTGTTTTCTTAGTTTTTAACTACATGGAAGTTTCTGCAGAGCAGTTTTCCACAGGCGAAGTGGATTTTCCATGGGAAATAATGAAAATCTGAGGAGGAGAAGTGAGTCAAAAAACTCCTTTGTGTTTTAGGGGAGTTTTCCTTGTTGGGCTTTTTGGTTTTAAAGTTTTGCTTTGGCTTAGGAGGAGGGAAGAGTAAGACGGAGTAGAGCAGCTCTGCATCTTCTACAGCAAGTTGTAAACAACATGGTCTCTCCTGTGCCCACTGAGATGTGGGATCCTGGATCTAGAGCAGGTTGGCCAGAACCTTTCACAGTCCTCAGCAGTGACATGTCATGCAGCAACCAGAGTCCTCCAACTTTATGGGCTGCAAGCACATGAATGTGATTCACCAGCTCACTTTCCCCCTGTTCTTCCCTGAGCTCAATTTTGGGAATTCAGCACTGGAGCCTGGCTGGTCATTCAAGAGGACACAGATGAGAGAGGAAGACTATGATAAATCCAAGCCAGCTGTATCTCTATTCCCCATGAAAGCTGTTGGTGAAGCACTAGGGAAACACTGAGCTGTAGGTGACTTCTCATCCCAAACTAACCAGCAGTACAATTTCAGTCCTGATGAGAGTTTAAAGAGCTGCGGCTAGTCAGCCTTATCCAACTTAAATTATGCATCTATTGTCTCAGTGGGCATGACCCACTGGGTTTCAGAAATACTTTACATATCAAGTACCTCTAAGCAACCACAGCCCATGCAAAGGGCACAGAAAGACAATATTTGAGGTATCCCTATACAGGGTTACCTTACCCACTTTCCATATCACCCTTCAGCAATCTGTTTACTGCCTGCAGCTTCCTCCCAGGCTCACCCTTTGAAGGTGGTGAAATTCTGCCAGCTGAGCTCTGCCTGCCTGGCATTTCTGGCTGTGTGCTCCCTCCTGCTTTCCCCAAGGGAAAAGCAGCTCTAGCTGTCTGTCCGGGTCATCTGCCAACCAGGTTACCTTGCAGCAACCCAGGCTGGCTGAAAACGGCGTTCCTCCCACGGGAGATGCAGTAGGATAGCTCTCGGTGACTGTGGATAGTAGGCTCTGCTTCTGCAGTGGTTGAAAACAAAGGAATTTTTTGGAGGTTCAGGCCAATATATGTAGAAGCACCCAATACTTAAATGCCTTTCTAAATTACCTGAGTTACTTTGATCTGCAGCCGGGACTGGAAGTTTCATAAGAACAGGTATTTGCTAATCTCTTTAGGTTATGTTCAAGGTCTGCCTTGACCACAGAAGGGAATCTGATGCACTGCTAGAGAAAACCCAGGTAGAGCATGGACCTCTAAATTACAGATTCACCCATATTCACCTATGAGCAGCCAAAAAGAAAGGTTCATCTCCAGTTCTTTGCTCTTGGAGCTACCTGGGCTCAGAGATGGGATACTGGATGCAAACTACATGTCTGATCCAGTCCTGTATGGGAACATCCTCAGAGCTTGCTCCAGGGACTTGGAAACAAGCCGAATTTCGGGTAACAAACCATTAATGAAAAACAAGATGTGAACCAAAGCAGTAAAGCAGGAAGACTGACACTTCCAATAACCAGGACGCACATGCCTGGAACAGAGCCGCAGATGATAGGTAGAGGAACCAAATTTAAAACTTCTGCAACAGCTTCTATCTATGAGAAAAGCCAGGGATGCTGTGAAAAACAGAAAAGCCAGCAATGCTCTGTGAAAAGCACTTGACAAAATTCCCTGGGAACTGCAGGAAAAAGCCTCTTTTTTTGTTAGAATAAAAGGCCAAACCAGAACCTGTACATCCAACTTGGTACTAGTAAAAAGAATAAGGGAGGCCTCAGAGAGCAAGGACGAGCTGAGGGCCTGGGGAAGACCTGGGGTAGAGCCTACCAGGGTTCCTGGGGAGGGAGGCTACAGTCATGCCATGAAACCCAAGCTAGACTCCCTGCCCCCTTTCAAGGGTGATGGAGAATTATCTAGGGATGCTGTTCTTATTAAAAAAGAAAAAAAAATTTCTTTGCTTCAATGCCAAAAAGTTATATAAAAATAATTCATGGCCAGATTAATGCAAGAGAGAAAGTCATTAGAAATCAAAAATGAGATAATTCTGCTGTAGACATGAGTGATGGTAAGAAATAAATTATATTTGGCTGACATTACTTAATTAGTTGGAAACATGGTGCTTTCTTAAATTTTCTTTGGTGAAGCTTTTAAGCTTTTGACACATAAATTCCCAGCTAAATAACCTAGATGTCAAAGCAGCCAGTTGCATCTTCTCTGCCAAGCCATTTTTTGAGCATATTATTTTAAAACTTGATTCCTTTGTTCAGAATTTTGGTTGCTACCAGGGCACAGCATGTAATTTCTGGCAAGAGCCCAATATCCAGACAGGACTTTGTTCCTGAGGACAGCTGGTACCAATGTCCTCCCTACCAGCTCCTGGTGGGATAGGGAAAAGATCAAGCCAAGACAAATGGTGATGCCTTCATCGCTGTAAGCAGCTTGAATAACCAGTAACACTTAGCACTGCTGCAGTGCTTCTCATCAAGCATCTCAGAGGAGTTAATGAGCATGAATTAAGCCTCCCAATTATAGCTGGCTATATAAATAGCTGCGGACAATATTCCTGGAGGATGCTTTTCAGTTTTTAACCAAATTGTTACAGTGATGGTGGCTGATTCTTCCAATCATGTTTGTAAGCCCCTTCTCAGGGTGAGGAGGAAATTGAGGCAGAAGTTAAGATCTAAAAATCCTGCAGGACTGAATCATGGTCTGCTGGAAAATAAGGGAAAGCAGCAGTAAACAGAGCAAACAGCTTAGGGAGAAGAGTTTAGAAACAGCAAGATCAACCAACCTACCCTGTCTCTGGTACCAGTTGCTCCCTCCCCGTGAATTAGGGTATAGGACCCTGCAATGATCTGGAATAGGTGTTTTAATGAAATTAATTATAATCTGCATATGGGGGAAATCCTGACTGACAGAAAGATCTGAGGACTCATGACGGCCATGAGGTTTTATCCAAGCTGAAGCTACCAACACTAACATTTGACACAGGAATTCCTCTCTCTAATAAAGAGGCCATTAAACAAGGTGCTGAACACTTACCTTGCATAGAAATGTTTGAATGATTTATAACTAATTAGTCAGTATTATTACCTTTTTAAATATATGCATTAAGAAAAGAGTTAACACCATGGTTCTTAACCACAGAGAGAAATTGGAGGATAATAAACTTTAGCTTTAAATAAAGCTATTAACAGACAGATCTAGTGGCTAAGTAAGATTTTTGAAAGAGAGAAAAAATAACAAAAACTCAGAAAGGGAAGCAAAGCAATTCCTATTGCAATATCCTGGTGGTTAGGGAACTGGGACTGCCAGCAGCACAAATTCTCAGCCATCTGTATACCAGTCCTAAGGAAAAAAAAGCACTCAATAATGACTTCTTCCTGAAACCAGGCCCCAGTACAAACTCTCAAGCTTCAAGGTTGTTTCAAATGCATTGTTTTGGTCCAAAGCCCAATAAACATGGAACTACCTACAAAACCCACCAACTTTTTCAATGGCTTTCTTAGCACGGACTCAACTCCAAGCTTTAACAGCACTTTTTTGCCTTTGCAGATCCTGCCCAGATGTTTCCCTAGTGCTTACAAGCTACCCCAGCTCTTTCCTTCCTCATTTTAACCTTCCCTCACCTTCCTCATTTTAACCTTCCCTCACCTTCCTCAAAGAGGTCTCCACACCCTCCAGGTGCCACATGTAGGTGCTCACAGCAGCGGCCCTTTCCCTTTCAGGTAAATTCCTCCCTGCTCTGTGCTTTCTCATCCCTAGCACCTTTGCAACGTGACACCCATCTGGGAGGTTATCTCAGTGCCAGACCCCAAGCACCTTCACGAGAAACGCCACATTCACTTGCACAACCTGGAGACCTGGTTGATTTTTAGATGAAAGCCATAGCTCATCACCTTTCTTCCACCAACGTAGAGAAAAATTGAATCCACCTTAGTTATCACCATCATTAGCAACAACCTTTCATTGGCTGCCTCTGCCTCACCTACCTCTTCATCAAACCATTCTCCTTCAAGAGCTTCCTCCTTTAGCAGAAGTCCCCAAAGCTACTAGAAGACCCTTCAGGCCATCTCCTTCAGGGCAAACACTTCTCTGTATTCAGGATGCGATCCCACAAACAACACAGACACTCTTATCTTTTAGACGGTCTTGTCAAAAGAGCATCTCAGAATGGGGCCCAGTCCAAACTGAGCAGGGAAACACTCCCCAATATCCACAAGCCCAGGTGCAACTGGGAATAGCCTACAGGGAGATGCAGAGGACAGTACAGATGCTGAACGCCATTTCACAGGGACATAACTTACCTCCCCTCCACTGTGCAGCACCAGTCGCCCTGTGAAGAAGCACCCACATCCCAGAACTGAGTAGCTCTTATAAAATACAAGAATGAGGGACAGCACTCTATGAGCTGTTGCAAAACCAGGTTGAGCTCAGACCTAGGATTGACATCTCCTAGGGAATTAGCAGAGGAGCACCTGGTTTTGAATGCAATCAAGGTGAGGTGAGAATGAGGTAACTAGTTGCTCAACTCCATCAAGCTGAGGTCAGCTCGCAGCACATCCAGCTGTGCCGCTCAAATGGTACATGGGAATTTTAAAATAAAATCTACATATATATTTTCAAAATGAGGTACCTACAGAGGTTAGGCATTGCCAGAGTTTGGGAGTAGCTAATTACAATCCTGATGAGCTGGAGGTTTCCAGGCTGAACTCTTGCTAAATCGCCATATTAAATCTTGTGCTTACTTTTGACTCCTTTTCTAGAAGGTCTCTGAAAAATGGGCAATCTGAAAGACTCCCATCAATTACTCTGCACCGGATGCAAGACTTGCTAAGAAAAATTAAATTGTTTTAATTCAGTTTAGTTAAGTGGCAATTGCTACATTACATAAATCTGTAATGTTCTTTAAGCACTGCTTTGTATAGCACTGGCCTGGGACTCTTCTGAATTTAATGATAATGAATTTTTATATCTTAAAGTGTTGAGTGTGTAGGGAGCAATAGCAACCACTGGCCCCAGAGGTATGGATCAGCATCACTACTGTAAGTGCAATGCTTTTGAAAAGAAACTTGGCACTGGAAAGGTTCCCCACCACCCGCTATAAAGGACTGAATTTGTCCTCCAGCATCCCTGATGCAGGAGGATGATTTCACCAACCACCAAGACCATCCAGTTTTTGCAGCAGGGCTGAGGGCAATCCCTCAGGTCTCCTTCCCTGAAATGGTGTTTGATGAAGGTGCTTTCGACAGGACAGATCAGCCCACACAGAACCCGACTGAGCAAAACACGCACACGTTCACCGCCCAGCGAAGCCTCCGGCTCCCAAACACAGCGCTGTGCTGGGTGGGAGTTCACCTACGTGATTAAATCCTGCTGGCCTCAGCACACGCTTCTGGGCTTTGCTGTGGGGCCAGCACAGTTGCTGGACATTAATGGGGTGGACATGCAAGTGTCGGGGGTCAGCACCACCAAACCCACGGGGGGAGGCCGCCTCTACCTCTGCAGTGTTGAATGAATACAACTGTGTCCATTGCTTGGTAAAATATAGCTTTTATTCGTTCATACAAATAGTATGAATTACCAGAATTTCATTTCCCTAGAAACATCTTTCTCTGTGTAAAATTAATTTGTGTTGTACATACCACAAAATAATCGATTTACATTTTTTTTTTGGATTTTCTTTTTTGTGCGTTTTTTTGTTTTTTCTTTCCATTTTTTTCTTTTTCTTACAAATTGGCTACTCTATAGTACCATGTTACAGACAACACGTCACTAATATCTGTACTGCACTTCTGAATACAGGACTGAATGAAACTCAGCCATAAATTAATGTTACTATGTGGAAAAAAAAAAAAAAAAAGAACTTCTAATCACACCTCCAAGCTTAACTTCAAAAAAAGTTGTTGGTTTTTTTTTTAAAATTATGACAATAGCACTGATTCCGGTATTAGCAACCAGATGTACACCACGGGAAGTTCACCTTCATTGTCTTATTTGCTAGGTAAGGCCTTTACGTTAAAAGTCTAGTGCAGACTTCATTACGAAGGATATTGAGCCAGGGCTAACAATTTGCTTAAGGTTAGAAGAGTTATTATTCACTCTCTGTATTTCTACTTTCCAACAAGATTGCTTCATGAGAGCGTTTTTCAGCAGGGCTTGATTATACAAATTAAGCCCACACTCTGCTGTAGAGCTGAGGAAGGCATTGGGATATTAAAAAGTTGTTTCCAAGAAAGGAAGAAGGAAGACGTAGGGGATGCGAAATCTTCCAGCATTCAAAAGCAGGCACGCACACGTGCTCCGGAGGGAACCGCGCGGAAAGGCAGCCACGCCAACGCGGCAGATCCCGCAGGCTCTTGCCACGCAGCGGAAGGGCTCAGCCAGCAAAACCGCTTGGGGAAGCGGCGCGGTGGCGGCTGGGAGCTTACCCAAAGGCCAAGTGGAGAGGATGAGCGTCTTTCCACACATTGCATAAGCCAACTAGTAGGACGACTGAGGTTTTGAGAACCAAACCCCACGCTTTTCCACCAGGAAGTATTTTTCTTCTCCTCCCCACCCCTCACCCCCCGCAGCCCCTTCCCCTCAGTCACCCAACAGCAGCAGGGTTTGTGATAAAGCAGACACGCTCGTGCATTCATCGCCTGTCCTGGGAGCAGGGAACAGAGCCAGGGACCTGGCTGGAGCTAAAACCAAAGCCCCCAAACATGCATAGATCCAACCACCACTCAAGGTTTGCAGCTGTGTTTTACCGGACGGGCGTCGTGTGTGTGCTCTGTCAACCTGAGCAGCTCAGCAGGTCCCATGCTCACGCCTGTGACCTCTGGAAGTGGGATTCCATCAGGCCAAAGCATCGCTTTGTTGCTAGAAATGGCCCAGGGCAAAAAGGAGAGGATTTGCCCAACTTTCCTGTTTGTAGGATGATGTGCTTGGAGGCAAACCCCAAGGAGGGATTTACATCCTGCCCACAGCAGGTTTGCTAGGCAGCTCAGTCCTGACATTATGCTTAGCATCTACCTCTGCTCGAGGACACCCCAGTGCACTGCACCCCATGTAAGAACCCACACACGCCTCACCAGCACTGAGGGAGGTGCAAGTCCCTAAATCCCTTTGGAGATGTGACACCGCTGAGCCAAGCCAAGAGCCCTTAGGTTCAAACAAAGCACTGAAGGGCAGCACTTTACCTGCAAATCCCTCCAGCAGCCCCAGAGGTGGGTATCCACCTGAGCAGGACTAAATCAAGACCCAGGGAGAGCGCAGTCCAGGCTCCAAAGAGCCTTTTCATCACCCAACAGCTGCAGCAGAGAGCTGTAAGGAGCAGGCAAGAGCAAGGAGGCTGCAAAGTAAAAGAAACATCTGGGAAATGCCACTGAAAACACCCCACCGCAGCTGGGCATGGCTCAGCAATGTGGTACTCAAAGGTGGTTTGCTATGGGTGACTGGGGAGGTGTGCAGGGCGTGAATTTATATAGGCAATGCATATGAAACTAGAGCATTAACACAACTCACGTATGCTCTGCCCATTGGCGCATTTGCTGTTTCGAGTTTTACTTACACCGCCTGCTTTATGCAAGTGCCTACATGGTAATGTCATGAGATTTATCCAGCAAGCTCCACGCTCAGTGCGGTACATCCTTTCAGCGCTGCAGGTGAGGTGCATGGGTTTTTGTTGCCCAAAGACAACATAGCCCTGCTTCTGTTAAAAATTCAAGGAGCAAATCACTTCTGCTGCCACCTTGCTCTGAAAACATTCCAGTTGAGCTAGCAGAACCCCTGACAGCAACGATAAGGCATTGGCACACACGGTGCTTATCAAAACGTCCTGAGCACACAAAATGTGCCTAGAGCTCGCAGGAGAGCCCTGCCAACCTGTCCTAATGCCCCAAAGCATTTGGTTCCACCTGAGGGGAAGGATCTCCAGGTTATTGTACCTGGGTTGATGGTTAAGTGCTCAGAGCCTCCTGTCCTGCCTGGCTACCACCCCTGCGCTTGCCCGGGGCATCGGGGTGTGTGTGTGGGGTGTACCGGGCTACACCTGGGCTGACAGCAACACCCCAACCCAAGTACAGCCCAGACTCCCCCCTGCTTTTCTACAGATTCATCCTTATTGGCAAAGCAGCACTTCTTCCTGGCTCTAGGCAAACGCTGCTCCTTGGGAGAGACCGTGGATAGGGTGTTGGACCAAAACGTAACGGGAATCAAGGGGGCCAAGGTTGATGTTCCCCAGCCTCAGGTACTGGGAGCTGCTCCAGCGGCTGCAGGGCTGGAGATGGTAGTGCTGCCTGCGCCGTGTCCTGGGACACCCTCCATGCTGGGGATGGCACCAAGCAGAGACCTGGGGTTTTCCCGTGGCACCGCAACTCTGCTGGTGTCTTTGGTGGGTGGATGCTGCTCCCCGCACTGCCGGCGCAGCGGCACAAGAACTCCTGGAGCAACGCTTCTTGCAAGTCATTCAGACCAGTGCCAAGCATGTCACATACAGATACATGTATTTTTACATTTGTCCTGCAGTAAAGATTTAAAATGCATAGAGGGATCGTGGGAAAGAGTCTCCTTGACAAAAGGCAAGAAAGATAAGTATACTGAGGAGACAGCTCTGCCCATGCAACAGGCTCTGCGGCTTCTCCGCTGGAAAACGAGCATGTTACCCTCCTGGCAGAGTCCTGGGCTGCAGAGCAGGAGCTGTATGGCTTGGGGTTCCCTGCGCTTGACAGCCACCAGTAAAACGCAGAGGTATGTGGGTTGTAGGGAGATGACCAGCCTCCCTCCCCACCCGCCCCAGAGAAACCTCCCCTGGGGCTGCGGGACTAACTGTAAAGCTGTGGGACAAGGGAGCACAACACCGGAGCAGAGACTGGGACACTGGAATAGGGAAAGCAAGTGTTTATAAAGGCCAGATACCCGTAACAAAAATAAATTTGTGCTTTCCCTCCCTCCCCGCCCCTCCCCTGCCACCCTCGCTTTTTTTGATTTTTTTAAATACAAATTTTGTTCAGGAAAAATGGAAGCACCGTCTGTTACAAACCAAACCAAAAAGAGGAGAAAACAGAAGGGGGGGGGGGGGGCGGAAAGGAGAGACATATTAGAATTAAACACCGTGGAATGTTAAACAGGTTACGGGCTACCATTCTAGCCAGTGCGGTTAGGCAGCTTAGTGAATTAATTGCTTAGGAATTAAAAATAAATTATTATAAAATAGATTTCTGTACATTTTACATACATATATATCTCTTTATATACGCAAACCGTGCTGGGCAAGAAATTACAGGAGACTTTCCCACGCCAGCCTCAGTCCCAGCCGAAGTCCTGCCCCGTCATCTGGTAGAACTTCATGTTGAAGGGCCGGTAGAAGTCCCGCAGTCTCTGCACCACCTCCTGGTCTATGTCGGGGTGGGTCCTGCCTTTCGTCTTCCCCAGGCAGTGGGGTTTGCTGCTGCCTTCCGCCTTCTTCAGGCAGGGGAACCCCTTGGTTTTGTTGAAGTAGAAGTGTTTGTCGGTGATGATCCTCTTGAGGCCCAGAAAGTCCTGGACCCTGCCCAGCTCCCCCGCGGGGTCGCTGATCAGCCTCTCCCCGCTGACAAAGAGGATCTGCCCGATGGGGAAGTAGAGGAGCCAGTTCTCCAGGTGCTTGGCATAGATGCCAATCTGGATGGCACTCCACGAGGTGTCGATCAGGCCCGTAGTCCTGTTTTTGAAGGTCAGGCTCTCAAAGGTGGGGATATCGGGCTTCTTGGACAGCGTCTGGGTGTAGTCCGAGATGGCTCTGGTCACGGGGTCCCGCACCACCACAATGAGCTTTGTGCCCTTGGACATGGAGGAGATGCGGGCTGGGGCCTCCTTGGTGACGAAGTAGCTGGGGGTCTTCTCCATGGTGATCTGCCCCTCCAGGGTCCTGGGCATGAGGTCCCTGCAGCAAAACACACAGACATGGGTCAGAATGACAGGTAACAGGACCAAAAATATGCATATGCATACATATATAAATATATGTTCACACATAGATACACAAGAATTCTTCTCCCTAAAATGCCTACACAGGCCATTTAGCGTGTACAGATAAATCCATCTTCCATTGATTTAGGGATTAGGGGGGGATTATTATTAAAGGCCACTGTATTAGAAATCCAGCTGAGTAATCTCCCAGTTATCCATGAGTGGATTAGCTGGGCTATGCTTTGCACCTGGAGTGCGGCTACATGTACCACACGGGCTCCAGACCGGTCAGGATGAGTCCTGAGCTGCACCAGGTGGCTTTCCTGGCTCAGGTCAACACCAGAGAGCCCTCAGCTCCAACCCAGGGCTCATTTTCCCCATAGTAACAAGAAGAACAGTGTAACAGAAAAGCAGGACCTCACAGGAAAACGTCCACCTTGCTTTCCGTTCGCATCCCAAACACAACACTTTTCACAATTCAAGCAAGAGGGTGCAATTTGTCCCTGGCTTGTCAGCAACAGGACCTCATCCAACCATAGGGGTCCTCTGGCACCCAGCTTCACCCACTGCTTTACTATTCCTTATCACTGTGCAGACTTGTTCCCCAATACACACTAGAAGGAACATCAAGAGCTGCTGGTGGCATCTTCAGCACATCCCAGTCCAGCACCCAACAAGGACAACCTCTCCCCTCCACTGCCATACAGGCTACAGCAGGTCCAGGACACAGGATATGACCACGGAGAACACAACCTCAGCTCATGGGTAGGATGTACCCTCACAAAATACCCTCAAAACCTAAAGCCTTCAGCAATTTCACTTTATTCCCTGGCTATTTCTAACTAACCATGTGGAGAAAAACTAGAGAGCTTGCAGAAATGATGGAAGCGGCATGAACCAGGAAGAGTAATTTTTTCCTATCATTCATTAGGCAAGCCTAAATATCTTAGACCATTTGCCAATTCTTTCCCTTTATAACCCAATGGGACTCATTTGCTCTGGGTTGCAAGACAGTTAAAAAAAAGGCAAGAGGGGAGTCAGCCACAAAATTAAAGCTATAAAACTTGATTAAGTTTTCAAAGCATTCACCCAGGACAGAGAAATAACCAGCCAGTGTGTGATCTGCAAGCCTCAAACAGCGTTTCCCTCAGACGTACGACACTGCACACAGAGGCTATTTGTTCCCTGACGGCCATCTCCTCCCTTACCGCTTTTATGCTTCTACAGCAATGAAGACCATGGGCTCTTGCAATTAAAAAAGCAACTGATAATTTGTGCTAAAGCCAATGGTTGCCCTGATTAAGAAGCCAAGGGAAAAAAAATGACCCATCTGTTCTGAGGCCAAATAATAGGAAAACCAGGAATGAGAGGTCTGATTGAATCAAAAATCATAACATGCCTATGAAAGTTGGTCAGTAGCTATTTATGCAACTGCTATTTAGCTCACACTGTAACTGGTATTTTGCTTCATCAGCTTCTGCAATTAACTTTATGCAATGTGTTTACTGGCAAGGGGCACCCAATGACTACACCTCTGCACTGCACGTGAGGTGTGCTCAGGGGCTCCCCAAAAAGCCCCTTCTCCATAGACCCATGGTGGGAGACGGTGCCCATACCAGATCTGCACGGGTCACTGGGAGAAGTGGTGATGGACAAGCTGGACTGTGGAAGAAGGAGCTATCAGCTTGTGGAAACCCCCAGCCATGCCCAAGGGTGGTGGCAACCCCCAGGGCTACAATTTCAAGGCCAAGAAAGTGGAGTTTCACATGCAGATAAAAATCACACTGGTCCACCAGACACCTGGGAAGCGAGAACTTCTGAAAGTCAGGAGCCAGCCTGTGCCAAAAACACCAGTAACCAAAATAAAACTCTGACTAATCCTTCACCTTTCTGGCCAACTCCACAAACCCATAACACCATCGCAGAACACAGCCAGTCAGTAATGCTCAGACAGCAACTCTTAAATCTGTCGTGGGCTGATGTGGATTTCGACAGTCTACTCATTAAGTGGTGTCTCTTTTTACGGCCACATTAAATCCAAGTTCTACATCCTGCGCTGGCCACCAACCGCTTTCCAGCTTGATTTAAGAGGCTGGTTTCAACCCATGAAGTCCTTAATGGGCTGGGACCTGCCTAGAGAGGAGACTGCTTCCCAAGACATGCTCAGGACAGCCGTGCTGCACTGAAGCCCTTTGGCTTCAGGTCAGGTCTGTCAGATTGCTTGCTCTATGGGGCCCTGCACCTCGAGACCAACTTCTCCTCCAGGACTACTACAGTCAGTATTTATCAGTCTCCTGGGAATGATGCAAGGGTTAGTTTTTCCCCCTTGCACAAGAGAGGCATTGGGTAGGGCTGGGCCATGAAACAGGAGGAAATTGCTGGGGGTGGAGGTGCTGAGTCAGTTGATCTGGTTGGGAAACACAGGCTTTTAATTAGCATTTCAACAAAGAGGAGTACTCTGCAGAAGTGGAAGACAGCAAGGAGCACCTCTTCGAGTAAGAGGCATCCACAGGCCCAGTGTCAGTCCTTTTCCAGACCAGTCAGCACTTGAACCCACACTCTTGATTTGTGGCTGAGGACTTCCAATATGTCTTGTTTCCGATAGAGCCGAGAGCACTCAGTTCTGTGCAGGTCTAGACCCCCCAAAATTGTTATTTTTGGAGAGAACCTGAATCCTTGGCATTTGCAGAACATCTCGCTGGTGACCCACCACAACAAGAGAAGCAAGACGAGACACACTATTGACACTGCTACTGGTGTCTGGCTTGGTCAGCACAGGCTAAGATGAGCGAGATAGAAACAGAGCCTTCAACCCAAGAACGAGAACTGAATCCACCAAAACCAGCCTTCAGCCCTAGCTCCAGCACTCCCTTCCTTTGTTGTACCCAGACGGGTGCCAGGCATAGCCCAAAACTAAGATCCTCGAAACCGTCCCAGACGCTGCCTTGTTTGAAAAGTGGCTGCATAAAAGCTAGACAGCAGCAAGTGAAGCCAAATATTGTGGCCCATGGATGTGGTTTGAACCTCTGACAGCATCACGTCCAGGAAAGCAAAGTTTTATTGTATAGGTCTGTCTGTTGTGATGAGCCTTCTCATGCTTTCCATCATCTCCTATAGAGGCATCAATCATCATGCTGGCAGCCAGAGACAACACAGCTTCAGGGACAGGAGGAGCTGGTAAGTTGGCTGGTCTGAACTCATACAAGTGGAAAAGTCACCAAGAAGCATTTATTCCCATTCAGAGCACAACTGGAGAAGGGCAACTTGGCCCACATACAGCAATGCGGCTCCAACACAACACGCTGGACATACATGTTGATGGAAGTAGGACCAAACTTCAGCTCTGAAGACATCTGCTCCTGGGGCTCCAAGACAGCAAGGGCTGCACTAAACAACAGCCATTGTAGAAGGAGGGAAAAGAGGAGCTGTAATGGTCACAAGACTTGTAGCCACCACACCCTGGCAGGATGCAACCCCTTTGGGCAAAAAATAATAGCAGAAACCCACATTCAACTCAATGGTGCATGCACAGTTCAGCCCTGTGGCAGTTCATGACAGCTGTGGAGTCCTCTCTTTCTGTGGAAGGTTCACAGGCACGTTAGAGACCTGGGCAGCTTCTGCCAGCACTGTTTGGTGCAAGATAAGAATGGCAGAGGTGCAGCTACCACCGCTGCCCATACAGGAGAGGAAAGGGAGATGATAAAGGGAGTCAGGCTGTGGGAAACGGGGAGCTCAACTGAGCCCTTGGACAAGAGCTGCTGCACCAGTCGGGACAGGGCTGGATGGAGACACCGCCGAGGGCTGTAGCGGATACTGTAGTGGAAAGTAAAGATAGTATGAAAAGCCTGGCAAGCAGTCCCTCCTGCCTTGTTATCCTCCTGCCTTCTGGCAACCTGGAGTTCAAAGACCTCTGGAGCCAGCATCTGCATCCAAATCATCCCATTTCATAGTGCCTATGAACTGTCTAATCCCTTCAAACCCATGAATACTTCTGGCCTTGAGAACATCCCACAGCAGAGAGTCCCAGCACTGAAGCACTGCTTTTACCTGTTATTTGAACCCTCTCCCTACATCCCTGCTCGGGAAGGGATGAGGCACCTGCTTTCTAAAAGCCAGGAAAAGGAAAGCCAGGACGAGGAGCACCAGCAGACTCCCGGCATCCCTTATTCCCCACCAAGCCCAGCCAGCAAAGCGCTGGCAGGGCTCAGCACTGCTCTGCTGACTTCGGCAATGCTGTCGGCAGCATCGGGGGTCCCAGCAAGAGGAGGGAGTTGCTGCGTGAGCACAGCTATGAATTTTCCACGGGCAGAGAGCAGAGCCCCTAACCCTGAGCTATTAACATGTCAAGAGGGACAGAGGAAAAGCTTTTCCTTTAATGAATATTTCCTCAGTGAAGCCTGCACCCTTCGTAGGCGAAGTGATAGGCTTAGTCTAAAGATGGATTGGCCTACTTTACCTATTAACCACTTAGACTAATGTAATAAAGGCTCTCTTTATTCAAACAGCCCTAATCCCCAGCCCGATGCAGCTCTGAAGCCTAGAATAAGAAGGGATGCTAAAACGAACCCAGCCAGGCTGCTGCTTGGAGAGGCACTGGTGCAAGATTTTGTATTTTTTTTAAAGTGCAAACTTCTCCAATGTGAAAACTGGACCCAGAGCGAGATAAATTTACAAAGTGGGGATGACAGGTGGCCGCACGGTAATCCAATCCTGAAGCCTAATGCCCTTTGTGGCAGCTTTTGTCTGCGCAGAGGGGCTCTGGGCTAATCTGCTGCCACTTCTCAAGGAGGAACGGCGAGGGGCCGCAGGCTGGGGGGGTCCAGGGGACCTCTGCAACCTGTTGCTGCATTATTTGCCCCAGGTAGGACAGACCAGCGCGCAGGGCAGAGCCCAGCAGTCATTACTGATTTTATCCCCGGGGACGTCTGTCGGTCCCCCCCACGCACCTCCTGCCATTCGCAAACACCCGCTGGGATAAACCCCTCTGGGGTCTGCCACAGCCCGGAGGTCTGTGGAGATGACCACCCCTGGCCGTCTGCCCATGTGGAGGTCACCGTCAGGCTGCCCAGCAGAGACCCGGCACACTCAGGTGCTCCTGCTGCCAAACAGGAGTCCTGGAGCTGAGTGGGTGATGAGTGTTCCCTCCTGGGGAGGGTTTCGTGCCAGATACATTCCTACCCCACAGCCAGAGTCACCCAGCATCGCTTTTGGAGATGTTCCCCCCACCTCCAGCGTGCTCAAGAGCTGAAGTCCCACTGGTAAGTTTTAAAATCGGGGTGCCCCATGCTGCAGCGATGGCACCCTCCAGTCTCGAACCCCTCCACCTCCAGACCACCCCCTGCTCAATCCTCTGAGCTGTCTCAGTTTCCCTCTGCAAGGATGACAAAACTCTCCTAGAGGAGATGGACAGCTGTGTATAGGGTATTGTAAAAGCAAGAGAAGCGTTGTTATGGTCAGGATAAAACACTGTAGCATCCGGATGCAGCTATGAGATGCAGACTGGGGAGCGCTCACAGCAGTCCCCGCAGCAGATCCGCCAGCAGATACAGCAAGAACCTCCTTTGGTGCAGAATTTCTAGACTTACCCCCACAGCAGTTCCCTAGAAGCAAGGAAAATGGGGGAAAGGGGAGAAAAAGCAAGTCAAACTATTTTGGACATCAGCCACATTCACACTGAGTTCAGGCCTGTAATCCAGAACCATTTCCTTTTCAGCCTGGTGGTGCAGACGCAGAGCATCCAGCCTATTTCTGGCCAGTTTCTACCCAAATTCCCAACTGGTGTTTCAAGACAAAAAAAAAAAGCGATTTCTTCCCAGAAATCCAAATCTTGGCAGCCTGACTGTTTCTGGGGAAAGTGCCCCCAAATCCTCCCAAAAGGCTGTCTAAGAAACCACACAGATTAGATTGAAAGCTTATGGTGAGAAGGTGAATAGAAATGCAAAAGGTAGACACAAAACCTCTTCTTCCATTCTGGGAGGAGACACATTTCTAGCCTCCAGAGTCATGACAGGGAGTTTGAAAACCCGAGGTGACAAGCCCAAGCAGCAAGACCCAGAACATGGTACAATTTGGTGCACGTGATGCATTTGTTGTGACTTTTGCTGTGTTTCTAATTTGCAGGTTGGAAAGCAAACAAGCCTGCTGATACCAGCTCCGAAAAGCTTTAAAGGAAACAAGTGCAGAAAATGAGGCAGACTGAAGCCTCATCCCCTCCCACAATGATGCTCTCCAGCCCGCTGCATCCTTTCCTGTCCTATTCCTGTCCCCAGGGGCAGTTTGGTCTCCTGTCCCCATTCCAGCACGGTCCCGCTCAGCTTTGCTCCACTCAGGATCCCACCAAAGCCAAAGGGCTTGTTTCAAACTACAGTCCATCCATCCGCTGCCTTAAATCAAACACACTTTTGAGGAGGGCTATACTGCCGTTCCTGCCCTGCACAGCCAATTCTCTTTCTAAATCCCCCTGCTTCTCTGCCTCTTCCTCTCGTCCCCTGTCCCAATAAATAAATTTAGGCTACCTTGCTAAATCTAGTATCTTGAAAAAAAGCTGTAGACACCCAGAAAAGGATGGGGGTGGCATCTCCATTGCTGGCAGCTTTGCCTTCCAGCCCACCTGCTCTACCAAGGTGATACCCAGTTGTTCCCAGTCTCCGAGGCAGCAGGTTGCTGTCAGAAAGCAGAAAAATGTACAGTGGTGAGCAGAGCAGCCAAGGGCTGGATTAAAACCACACACTTGTAGCCTCATACAGGCACCTGACAGTGAGGAAGAGCTCTGCAATGCTCTGGGAAGCAAAAACCGAGAGCATCACCAGCTCAGCTCTGAATACCACCACACTGGACCCTTCCTGACCCTACCTGGCCCTCCTCACTGCAGGGCTGATCACAAAATCATCAAATCCCAGAAATACTCCTTAAAAGCAAGAACCTGACAAGCCTGGGGAAAGACTGTTAAAGTAATAAAGCATTTAGTTACATCACAGAGCCTGCCACCAGCATCAAGGTCAACCGGCTTCAAAATTACCCACTTGGCTTTGACTCCCCTTTCTGGTGGCAGCAGCTCCAGATGGGGGAAGGAGAAAGATGGAGGGGGAGGAAGAAACAGAGAGAGAAGCATCAATAGCAAATTCCTCTTTGGGGGTGGGAACACTTGCTGGTTTATTATTTGATACATCACATTTTTCTTACCAAAATTTTCCCTGGCTCAGGCTGCCGTTGCACCAAGGACCTGTACAGTAGCACACAGCCTCTCCTCTTTTTATGACCAGCGGTGAGGGCAACATGTGCGCCTTTGTCTTGAGCAGGAGCCTGTTGTTTGGGTTGGCAAATTATACAACAATAAAAGGGAACGGCTGGGAACCAGCCTCGGCCTTTTTGAAACGGGTGTAACCCTATCCAGCTCCGTCAAACACTCGCCACGACATTTACACAAACCAGATGATGGGAATTAATGAACTTTGGGGGTGAGGAAGGGGTAGGTAAAGGAGGAGGGAAAGGGGGAAAAAGTATGTGGGTTTGAAATTAATGTTTTTCTCACTCTCCTTGCTCCCTGCCCCCAAATCTGCCAGGTGCCCTTCACCTGCTGGGGAGTTTGGGGATTAAAGGAGGGAGAGGAGGGTAACGGCGTGCGAAGGCTCCCCATCATGAAGCTGCTCCGGGGCTTCAATGGAGCCAAAGAGCCGGTGGCCATGGGTGGCATCACCACATAACCCACAGGAACAGGCTCTGGCCCAGCTGCGGAGTCTGATCTAAGTTCTTTTGATGCAGATAAAAAAAACCCATCAAAGGCTGGGGGAGTGGGGAGACGTGGGGCATTGGCAGATGGTCCTTTCGCCCCCACTCCACGCAGGCAGAGCCGGGTCGCGCCAAACAGCTCCGGCAAATCAAAGCAAGCCGTGCCTCGAGGAGGGGACAACGTGCTGCTGCAATCACGAGGGGCTGGGGCTTTTTTTTTTTTTTTTTTGGTTTGGGTTTTTTATGAAAGACTTTATCCACCTCCCCGAAAGTCACCGCACTGAAATCAGATCTAGGAGCCACCACAGAGGTTTGACCCTCCCCATGCTGCAGTCGAGGGACACAGGGCACTTTGCCTGGCTGCAGCCAAGAGCAGACGGTTTGCAGCAGCATCTGAGCACCTGACCTGGAGAAAGAAGGGCCTGATCCATGCACAGAACCTGGAGGATTTGTGCCTCTGGGAACAGCAATGGGTGTGATGAGCTGAACCAGCCTCTGCTGCAAAGGTCACTTCCCACCCTGTGCCAGCCAAAACCCACTTCCCTCCCAAATGCCTCCTCCACCTCATGGGTTTAAGTGGCTTAATTAGAAGCACAGACTCATAACCAAGATAATGACATGTTATCCCTCACAGGGTTGCTGCCTTGTATAACAAGTGCCATATATGGTGCACTGTATAGCTGCAGCCTATAAGGGAGGAATAAGTTACAGCAGCAGAAACACTCCAAGGGAGTCTAATAAAGAGGCCAAAGAGCCACAAACCCCCCTTTGAGACCAATGGGTGACGCAGCCATCACTCCTGGGACATGCCCGTCCTTGGCAATGGATGCGAAGGCATGAAGTTGGTCTTGGAGGCAGCTGGCTGGAGCAATCCCCCTTCTCACCCCAGAGTGGATGGTCCATGCTGGCAGACTTTGGGAGGAAGGGCTCAAGGGAATGGGACCAGCCTGAAAGCTTGCGAGAAATGTATCCTGCTTGCAGATGCTCACATGGATGTGCCCGCAGGGTACAGCCCTCTCCTTCAGGCCAAAGCCCCTGAAGCCCAGGCATCTCCAACCCTGGCCATAGGAGGACTAGGGCAGAGCAAGAACAGGGCAAGCAGTACCACCTGTCCCCCACTGCTCTCCAGCCTCCATCCAAATTCAGCTCAGGCGCTTTTCTGGGCCTGATGCAGTTTGTCCACCTAATAACCTTCAACTGATCTCTCTTCCAACCCCTTGTCCAGGTTCCTCCTGAACCCACGCAGACCCTCCACATGCACAGCCTGCTCTAGGTCCTCGCTTTACCTGTTGCGCGCCTGCTCCTGCCCTCGTGCCATAGCCCCAGTCCTTGCACCGTCACACCAGTCCATCCCTCCCTCTATCTCCAGTCTAGCTCTGACTTTGTAGAGTACCGTATGTTTCCCCCAAGACATCTCTTTGCCAGGCTGAGGTCTCCCAGCCTACTTGGTCATTCCTCAAACAGAAATTCCTCCAGCCCTAAAGGAACAAACCCAAAGTGTTGCCACTGTCACCAGGTGGATTCATGCACCAACTGAACACAGGCTGCAAGGACGTGAGGCTTTCTTTGGACTAGAAAGGGCCAAATTTTCGATTATTTCCTCCTCTCTTCCCCCAACAACAGCCCAAGATGTTACAACCGCTCAGCAAGAACCTTCCCTCCTCCTTTGCTGGAGACAGGCAAGATATTCATCAACTTCACCAGTTCATTATATAGGCCCTCCTCTTTATGTAAACACCGAAGCCTCTTTCTGTCCCCCATCGTACTTAAAAGCTCTGAACTTCCACTAAATAATTATCTTCACTGGGGGGAGAGGGGCAGCACTTTACATATCAAAGGGCTGCTTTGGAGGGATTTACAATAATTTAAGATGAAGTGGTAAATATTCTATTCACTCCAGTTCATCTCCAGTAATAATTATAATCCTATTAGCAAGGTCCCAAGAAAGTGACTGCATTATCATCTAGCGAGCATCTATGTGGATTTCTTGGAGGGGTGGGATGGGGGAGGCCATAGGCAAGTAAAGAAGCAAAAACAACAAAAGAGGCAATTGCCAGCACCTCCCCTCCCCCAGAAGGATTTGGTCTCCATTGTCCCGATGCTTCAATAGTGCTTTGCTCTGAAAATAAGAGCTTTTGAGTGCAGTAAGGGGGTGGGGCTGAAATGAGCATCTTATTCCTCTCGGTCACCCCCTGGTTCCCTTTCATTGCTGTGGGTCCCCCCGGTGCTGCTCCGGCCAACAAAGAGCACACGTTGCTGTTCCTGGCGGGCGTGGGGGGCCAGGAGCAGCGCCGCGATTAAAAGCTAATTGCTGTTTATGGGTGAGTTCTTTAGAATATCGCCCAGCATCACTGGACTTCACTGCCCACTGGTCAAGTCATGTGAGATTACTCTAATCTGTCTCTATTTCCCCCCAAAAAGGAAAAAAAGACTGGTTTTGTTTAAAATCAAAACAGGGAGGGGGCAGTTCTGTGAAACTCATGATTTAAGGGGGGAGAAAAAACCCTAAACCCAGCAGGACACCTGACTGAGCTAACTGGCAAACTGGGACTAAAGACTTCTTTCCAGCAGATCGCAGGGCCAACTGTCTCTGCCAAACTGTGTATTTTATTCCTGCACCACTTTGCCTCTTACTACACCCCGCTGGAGTGTTTAACTGGAGCGTATCCCCGCAGGAGTGCCCCAGTTGCACCAGTGTAATCTCCTTCCCTTTCTTTCGGCACCTGAAGGCCACCAGTATAACTCCTCACCACCTCCACCAGAAGCAGGTAGCTCAGCTCTGCTCACCCTGGCATGGATGTAAGTCAGCGGCTACTCCAGAGTTGGCACTGATGCAGGTCTGGAACAAGCTAAGATTACTTTCACAGTGTCCAAGAGTTTATTGAAAAGCAGTAGAAACATTTTTCTGTATAAATTAAACAGACAACAGCCTGAAAGGAAGGAAAGAGGAAGAATTTTAGGGATCTGCAGAGATTTCAGTGCTCACAACTCACTCCTGGGGAAAAATAAATTCTCCCGACTGCCTCTGCCTCTTACTCTATCACAACCAGAAGGATCAGCCATTTCTCTTCCCTCAAAAATTTATAGCCTTGAGTTAACATTATGTGTACTAAGCTCCTGCTATGCAAAGATTTGGTAGATTCACTTACAGATTCATTGCAAGACGAAGCTCTGCTCTCAGAGCCTCTTGCAGAGACTGCTAGTTTAACACTTGTACCAGAGATGTTAATTCTTGAACTCAGCTTTACTTGGGAAGCACTGATCCTGCCCTTCGTGGGAAGCTGAAACTAGTATCTGCTGAGCTTGGACTGGCTCAGCACCTGTGAACACAGAAGCAATGTCCCCATCCAGAAAAAAAGGCAAAGAGAGAGAGTGTCAAGGTCTGGAGTTATGAGCTTATCCGTAGAAAGAAAGAAAAAAGACCAAACCCAAAATGCAGCTCTTGCAAGGCTTTTGCTACCTCAGAGTAGGCTTAAGCAAAGGAAGCCTGGCTTGGAAGAGACTTAAAAGCCGATAAAGAAATCATAACTGCCGAGACATCCAAAACACATCCATGGTACCCAGGTGACAGAAGTGTCTCCTGCAGCAGAGGACGTGGGGCCAACACGGCTATCACTTGGCTTCAGCCAACCCCAGGGACCCAGATCACAGGGGTTTGGCTTCAGGTCCAACAGGAGAACCACCAGGTTGTTCCCCACAGCTCCCATCACAAAACCCACCACTTGCCGTCAGCTCTCTCGCCACGCAACAGCGGCTCAGCCACGTCCAAGTGGCACCAGTGCCCGCCGCTCACACCACAGCCTCTTCCCTCTCAACCCTTCCCTGCCATCAAGGCTCAGCCACAACCATGAACACGGCAGGAGGATCAGCCAGTGCCGGCAGTGTTCGGCCATCAGCAACGCACCCACCAGCCCAGCCCAGAGTCCGTAGCCCCAGACTGCTCCAACACCCACCAATTTGCTCTCTTAATTTGCAGCAATGGCACTCATCCTCTCAAAGATGTTACGAGCCCACAGGCACTGCTACTCACTGGTCTTGTAGACATCTCTCCTCCTCATAGGTCTTGGGAAAATGCTTCCTTGCAGCAAAGGGAACAATCTCTATCAGGTTAAACCCCATGGACATGGGGATTCGGGGGAGGCAGAAGCGGGTGTTGAGGTGCAGAGAGCTGGCACTGCAGACTGCGTACAGCTTGTCGGCTTTCAGCTGGTGTCCCAGAAGCACATGTTTCAAGAATTACATGCCCAAACCAAGCAGCACCTTGACTCATCAAAGAGCCAAACCGCCCATCGCTGCACATGGAGCAGAGCACCCTCCTGGCTCCCCCAAAGGGATGCACCGTGGGGCTGGACCCCGCACCTGGCACAGGACACCCCTCTACCCATGACCTGTCACACCGGAGCACCCCGGGGCTCCTGCCCCCGGCTAGGACACCAGGAGGTATTCCTAACCCAGGTAGCCCGTGGGAGGTTATCCCATCAGCCTCAGCCCTACAGTACCTGCTCTTCAGGGCCCTTCTTCAGGGACCCATTATGCCATATGCTGGTGGTGGGGAGCCCAGCGAGCAGACTACGTCTTGGTTTGGACCCAAAGGACACGTCTAATGCAGGGGGAGATGGTCACTTCATGTACCCCCTAGTCACCTGTATGCCAGCTGTGCACTGCTGCAGTATTTCTGTAGCCATGCTGCAACAGGAAGAAGTTTCCCAGAAAAGGCTTTGGTTCAAGAGAAGCAACCCCTGGTTGGGTCCATTCTAGGGTGGGGGGTCCATAGGGTCTATATGGATATGGATTTTTATGGCACATATAAATTGACTTGCTGGTTAAGTAAGCACACAGTGACCACTGCAGCAGCCTCTCTCTAACCACCAAAAGCAGCTGGATGCAGGTGGCCAATCCTGGTACACCAAGGCTGAATGTGCAGAAACACCTAAAAAATTTCTGCCCAGGACAGGACTACAAGGAGATGAACTTCATCACCCCTTCCCACACTGTCCTGCTCCCCTGGGGCACTGCCAAGCCACTGCATTTCACCTGCTCCAGTTTTGCTAGAAGGGGGGAAAAAACCCCAACCCAATCCACAAACCAAAGAGCCAACCCCAAACTAAATGTTGCACAAGTCAACAGCCACTGAACAAAACCGAACCAGCAGGATACGGGCAGGACCACGTTCCCCTATTGCCACATTCATAAATCACAGCCCCGCTGAGAGGTCTTTTGTGTTTTCCCCCAACACAGAAATTAATGCCCTAATCTGTGTGTCTGCACAGGCAGGTAACAAGTCACGCTGATAATGCCACCCTTTGTTAAACACCCGTGCAAGCAGCCCAGCGTTTGCACAGGGAGGTCTTTGCTTGCCACCTTGACACACATTTCTCCTAATCAAGCCCAGCCTTCCTGTGCTGGGGCTTTACAGCTGTGATTAGAGGAAAAAGCCTCCCGATAAGCCCCGGAGCCCCTTTCTGCCCTGAGTGACGCCCCAGCTTGCAGCCCTTGGTTCATAACCGATACTGGGGGAGCACACCAGCAATTCATCTGCCCTCAGGGTAAGATGTGCCAAAGCGGGGCTTAAGCCACTGTGCTGGGTTAAGAGCCCCAAAAGGGACTGGTGTGACAGCCCTGCTCCCGCTCCTCTTCCTCACCACGAGCATAGCAAAGCAGAGAGGGGAGCAGGGAAACTGCTTTATTCCCCAGCAGTGCTTTCCTCCTGGCACTGAGGGCTCTTGGAGCATCTTCCACATGATGGCTGAGCCAGAGCCCGCTAGCTCCTCCACAGCACGTGGGAGGGGAGCTTGAAACAAGCCTTGAGACAGATATATATCTACAGGTCTTCAAAAAAGCCATGTGGGATCTCTAGGATTCCACCTTCTGCACCTAAGGGGATCCTGTGAGCATCCAGTACCACCTGAACAGCAGAGGCCTTTGAAACTACAGCTCAGAAAGCAGCCAGCTTTCCATTTTCACTATGGGAAAAGAAAGTTACAATTTTCTTCTGCCCTTTTTGATAATGCACGTATGTTCCTAACACAGGCCAAGTGATGCCAGCAAGCTGCTGCCAAACCCCAGCTGCATGACTCCACCTGCCTCTTCAGCAACACCCAAACCAGCCACGTAACTGTGCAGCACCAAGGTTCCTCCTTGACTGTCTTAAAGATAAGCCAATGTCTCCTCTGACCATCAGAGGACGGGTCATGTTCCTGGTGGCCAGTAATGGCAGTAAAGAACAAACTCATCAGAGGATGAGCTATGTGGGAAGGAGCCCAACCAAGTAAGCATGTCCTGTACTCACCAGCTGGCTGCTTATTACCCTGAGCATCCCATTGAGTGGGTCAAGAATTTAACATTGGTTTAGACTTTATTCCAAGCTGAGCCACTCAGTTGATTGGGCAATCCCAAGCACAAATACAGGCTGGGCAGAGAATGGATTGAGAGCAGCCCTGAGGAGAAGGACCTAGGGGTGTTGGTTGATGAGAAGCTCCACATGACCCGCTAGTGTGTGCTCACAGCCCAGAAAGCCAACCGTATCCTGGGCTGCATCAAAAGAAGCGTGACCAGCAGGTCGAGGGAGGGGATTCTCCCCCTCTACTCTGCTCTCATGAGACCCCACCTGCAGTACTGCGTTCAGCTCTGGGCCCCCAACATAAGAAGGACATGGACCTGTTGGAGTGAGTCCAGAGAAGTGCCATGAAGATGATCAGGGGCCTGGAGCACCTCTCCTATGAAGACAGGCTGAGAGAGTTGGGGTTCTTCAGCCTGGAGAAGAGAAAGCTCTGGGAAAAACCCTATAGCAGCCTTCCAGTACCTAAAGGGGGCCTACAAGAAAGCTGAGAGGAACTTTTTACAAGGGCGTGTAGTGACAGGACAAGGGGTAATGGCTTTAAACTGAAAGAGGGTAGATTTAGATTAGATGTAAGGAAGAAGTTCTTCACTGTGAGGGTGGTGAGGCACTAGAACAGGTTGCCCAGACATATTGTGGTTGTCCCATCCCTGGCAGTGTCCAAGGCCAGGTTGGATGGGGCTTTGAGCAACCTGCTCTAGTGGAAGGTGTCCCTGCCCATGGCAGGGGCATTGGAAGTAGATGATCTCTAAGGTTCCTTCGAACCCAAACCATTCTATGATTCTATTAATTAATTTATGAAAGTCTTCTGCCTCCTTCCCAGCAAGGGAAGGGTGGCACCAACCATGACCCGAACCATCAGCAATCTGGACACTGGCCCAGTCAGCATGTCTCCCATTGGGATGAGCTATATTTGCCACCCGCTGGAACAAAAGGCCTGACAAATTAATACACGGGTGATCCTCTCAGTACTGATCCCTAAATGCATTTTAACACAAATGGGATTGTCACCTCAACTCATTTGTTAATGGATTAGTGATTTAGACTCATAAAGGAGTAGCACTGGAAATTAAGATTGCTCCACAGTAAACAGACCAGGGCTGTGAGTAAGAAGCATTTGTCCAGAATGGGATTTTTTTTCCCCAACATCTCCAATCAGGCCAGTATGAACCTCCTGAGTCTCTCCCTATCCTTTTTACCCCCTACACCAAACATCAAAGACAGAAAATAAAATAACTTCCAGGACAAAGAAGCAGCATGCCCATTGAGGCAACTGAGCTACAGGTTCATGGTGCTACCACATCCCAATGCGGGTCCCCAGCGATGCTGCAGGACTCGGGGTAGTGCAGAAGGAACCAAACCAGCCTTGGGAAGGAGTGAAACTCCCAGCAAAGGAGGGAGACAGGCACCAATTAGGGAAACATGAAGGAGCAGGTCTGTCTGCAGACTCCCCTCCTGCCCCAGTCATTACATGGGATCATGATGTAGTCATAAACAGTCAACAAAATACAGTCAAGAGCTCTTTAAAGAGCAGGCTCAGCTGGTGGAGATGCTCTGCTGCAAGTACAACAGATGCAAAGCACTGCTTCTAATTAAAAAGGTATTCATGTAATTAGAGACTTCACATTGCCATACCAATGATTTGATCTAGTCCAGCACACTCACTCAAGCTGTATTTAAGAGGGCTCTCCATGCTTGCTTTCCACTTCTGACTACTTGGGTTATCTTTCTTTGTAACCCTGCCCACCTCTTAACACCCCACAGGCTGCGATGGCAGGTCCACGGCTACTGTGGCAAACAGAAAGGACCTTATGGAGCAAAACCACGCATGTCAAAATTCAGCATCGACCTTCAGCATCCCACCCTGCTTCCATTGAGAGCCGATTTCCTTCCAGAGACGGTGATAGGGCTGAATTATCCCGTAGTCCTTCAAGCCCTACTACATAAAGACCACAGTGGGCCGGTCTGCTAAGGCCTTGGAGCACAACCCAAGTGAAATGACTTTTCCCTGAACACTGAGGACTCTGAATGAGAGCTATTGTTATTCAGATGAAACCAAGTGTCAGATTAACAAATCAATGGGCATAAGAGATATAAAATGGGTTACCATTGAAGCCTTTCAAATACCCAAACATATGGATGAACCAATCGTGAATTGTAATTGACTCACTCGCACCTTTGATCTCTACACTCTTGGGTTCCCAAAGAGACAGCCCAGCCCCCTCCGACCCGGACTGAACTGATTCAGGACTCCATTGTGAGCCCTCACAAAGTCTTTTCTCTCTGCCTCCATCTCCTGGATGTAGATACAGCCTGGCACTTGGAAACTGAGACAAGTCAGCTCTGCCTCAGAGAGCCAGGGAGCTGGAGCTGGACAACCTGCATTACCCAAACGCAACCTCTTGCATGGAGCCCATCAACCCTGGGCACCTCTTCCCACCAGCCCCCATCCCTGGTGGTGACCCTCGTTCAACTGGATGTGCAGAAGGAGATGGCCAGGGGAGCAGCAGAAGAGGCCCCAGAGCAAGCACGGGCAGCGCGGATGCTCACTCCCCCGCTACTCCCAGAGTCGGTCCTGGGGTGTGTTCAGTTTTCCAAGGATTTCACCGTGCACAGCCAAGGATCAGACTTTGCTGATGGGTTTGTGGCATGCACGTGCCCCAACTGCAAAACCCAGACTGATCTGGAAGTGCTGAAAGCTGCTCTGCTCTTCTCCAACTACCTCAACAGCACATATCACCTATGCTTGATCAAGAAACACAATTTTAAATTTTCCTGGGGTGTTTCTGCAGCTACATTAAAAGTAACCTGGAGTTTAAACTAAACATTGTGCGTAAATTTTTACTTTTGGGGTTGGAGTGAGTTTTGACCAGTTTTAGATAGATGCAAGAGAAAAAAACCATAGAGCATCAGTTTTGACACCACACAAATCTCAGATCCACAGGAGTCGCAAGGCAAGAATTTGTTCAGGTTGTCTCAAGCCTCATTACAAACTTTAAGTTGCTGTAGCTCTTCTAGGAAACCCAGCCCAGCTTATTCTTCCACCTCCATGCTGCAAACCCCACACAAACGTTCTTTCTGCAGAGGTTTTAACCCCACACTGAAGTTTCCCCACCATCATGTGGGATGCTCCACTCTTGCTATACTGAGCCTCAAAGCAACAGGAGTCTTGAAAATGCCTGCTGCCAAAGGCAAACCCCAGTAGCTATTCCCAGCACTAAGCTATTCCCAGCATCAGGCACCGATATAGAGTGAAGCGATCCCCACCGGGAGGGCAGAGACTTTGCATGTGTACTTTCCTCCAGCCCCAGTAAGAGGACTGGGTTTGATGGGGGAACTGGGTGAGCCAGGGAATCCCCTAGAGCAGGCGTTGCTCTGCCCCCATCATTTTTGGGCTCAGACCCAGTTGTGCAGCTGCATAACCCAACTGGTAAGCCTTGCTGGGATGGCTGAGCATGTGACAACTGCAGGGCTCACCCGCAGAGGAACCGAGGAAGGAGAAGACCGTGGGGAGGAAGGCAGGCGAGAGGAAACTCCCGGGCTCTTAATCTGCTTTAGGACCACATGAGCTTGCTGTTTATATATAGCTTAATTAATTATTACACTGCATTTAGCAGTGTGACCTTGAAATCGTCTCTGGGGGGAGCCAGCAGCCGCGGTGCAGCCAGGGCAGCCAGCCAAGGCGCCGGTGTGTGCCGAGACACTCGCGCGGGGCAGGCTGCTCCTCCCGCGCGTCCGGCTGTCCGGGCAGCGCCAGCCTGTAATTACGAGGCTTCGGAACAGACAGCGGCTCCCAGTCCCTCTCGGCTTGCAGCAAACCCAGGTTGAAACCCTAACCGGCTATTCCACTTCTGCTCTGGCAAGGCTGATATCTTCTCCCAAGGCTTCGTTCGCTGCTCAACACCCCCTATTAGCTATTCCCTCTGCTTTTCAAAAATGCCATGCAGACAGCCCAAGGCTCATTAGCTACCAGACCAGCTCGAGAGGGAAATTAAAAAAAAAAAAAAACCAAAACCAAAAACCTACAAGCTTTGTCTTAAGTTGCAACAAGTTCAGCACACAGTGCTGGGGAAGAGGGAAGGAGACGGACTTGCTAAGCCCTTCCTCGAGAAGGGGCAATGCTCAGCCTGTTTGGCTCTTAGGCAGCTCACTTTGCTCAGTCCAGCTGCAGTGAAGCCAGGGCAGATGTTCAGGGATGTCTACGGGCACCCACCAAGCCCACAGCCCTGCTGCTCCCAGGTGAGACCTTCGGGAACTTCCCCCATCTCAACCCACTTGCGGAAGATGGAGACAGATCCGGCTGCGTTCCAGCACAATTCCTTAAACGCGGCACCGGAGGCGGGTGCAGGGGGTTCGGAGCAGAGAGGCACGGCATCTCGGCATTGCCTTCACCCCAACGCGCAGCGACACAGGGCACAGCAAAGCCATGGGGTCCCTCTACAATTCACATTTAGCAGCTGCATTCTCAGCCCTGCATATAAACCAGCTGAGGACCACGTACAGCCACTGCCGGGACCAAAGGGCTGAGACACACCTGCTGTTTACTCCAGCACCTCCTGCTTTCATTCCAAGTCTAATACACCTGTAAAAAAAAACAAACCGAAGGCATGCCAAAGCAGCAGGCCTTGCCAGTTCTTAAACAAATATTTAATAGCTCAATGAAGCAGCAAAGCACTTTGTTAATAAAACGCCGGGGTTTCGTCCTCCCCCTAGTGACGGGAAGATCTCTGCACCGAGCCACAGCATCGCCCAGGCTCAGCCACCCGCTGCAGCCCCACAGACCCAGCTCCAAATCAAAAATACTAATGCAATTTAACCCCAGTGCAATGCCAGTGCATTCTGCTTCTCCCGCATTTAATCACTCTTTCACCAAATCAGCAGTTTTCTAAAGATTTCCTACCCATCCACGTGCTGTTCGCCTGTACTTTGTAGACTTTCAAGCTTTAAGACAAGTTTGCATTCAATACTCGAGACAGGCTGCAAGCTGGGGGCTTTAATATAGAGATTGTCTAGCTGCTTTATCAAAGTTAATCATTGTAGTGGATTTTGGCTTCTGTGGAGACATTTTCTGCACCCACAGGCACATGGACAGATGCCAAGGACCTGATCCTGGAGCCCTCCCCAGGCAGGGCTTTGGACTGCATTAAACACAGCCAAGTTTGGGGACCTAGTCCAGTCTTGGCCACCAGCATGCTGCTGAAGACTCATCTCCTCATCAGAGCCAACCTCCCACATGAAAAGTGCATTGTTTAAAGAGAATCAGTGTTTCTACTCCAGCTGCGCTCGGTATTGCCGGACTGTGGTTGTGGCAACTAAGGATTTGGCCTTGCATTCACTTTCAGCAAGGGATGTATAAAATATATACATCCACCTATAATATTACACATCGGCATATAAAATGAAAGCCCATGCACAATTCTCACTTTCTTCTGGAAGAGCTGCCTGCTGGGCTGCCAGGAACGCACACCGGAGGGGAAAGGCCGTGCCAATTCAAGAAAGAGGTTACAACTGCTCGGTTTTATTATAAACTAACCACTTTGGTGGATTTGCAGGAGTCCCCAGCAGTACTAGCTGAGATGACTGGCCAGATTACAGCTCTGGTCTTACGAATTTTAGCAGCACAAGATTTACAAGAAGGCAAGGAGAAGGGAGTTCGACCCCCTCCAGCAAAGGTTAGCAGAGCCAAGCTCCTTGGGTGATGCTGTACAAAGCCACGTCGAGAGCAGGGTTAGCCTCATGTGGCCCTGCATCCGAGACTGGCTGCAAATTAAATTCTGGGTCAGATCCTCTGCTGCCATAAAGTGCCACAACTCCCTTGAAGCCAGCACTAAGTCACAGCATCCCTCAGTAGAGATGTTCTTTCTCTGTCCCTTTTCTGTAGGGAGGGGAGGAAACAAAACTGATTTTGAAGCAGGCTAGTTCCAGGGTATTTCTGAGGAGGTTAACGCAGATGTAAAGCATTTAGCAGAACACGGCATTATTTTTCTCTAAATAAAGCTCTCTCTTCCCTGCTGCTCACCACGTGGCAGGGCGCTGCCATGCTCACATATTTTAACAGAAGAAATTTAAAAAATTGAATAATTCATTTACTAGAAGTCAGAGTGAGGTCTTCTGCCGGCAGCACTTCTACACTTATTTTCCTCTAACATTCCCACCAGCATCATCTAAACCCCCAACCACCCAAGTTTCTGGTCCTCTCTGAATGACTCCTGAGACAGGACCACACGTGGTTGCAGAGACGGGACACAAGGTGTTGCAGGTCAGCAGCCAAACAAGCCAGCTCACAGCTTCCCATGCACCCCTCCTCACCCCGCAATGGCCCTCGCCCCCTCCCAGTATGAGGGCACCACATGCAAAATCACCATCACCGAGTCCATTTTCCTCCTCCATCTACAGAGCTATTACAATAGGAAAATCACCACGGGGAATGCTTGAAGCCAACGTGGTACCAGGAGAGGTTACCTCCTTCCCATCACTTTTATGGACAAACTAAGGTCTACTGCACATCATGTCTGAGCAGTCCCTGCCATCCCCAGGCAGAAAGATGCGGTCCTGACCTTGGCTTCCTCCTCTCATCTGACCCACAGCACGATGCAATGCCCTTCCCAACTTGCCTCTGGGCTCCTTGCAACCACCTCCAGTCCAGGAGCAACTCTGTAATGGCAAAGCTATGCCACCAGTAACACCCCCCCCCCCCCGAATTAACCCCCCTTCCCTCTGACCCTGCTGATAATCAATACGTTTCATCATGGGAGCCCTTGTTTCTATTAAGAAAGTCAAGATAAGGTCCATTTACTCAGTTGCCTTCCAGCTGCTGCTGGTGACGGCTGCTGGGCTGAGCTCCTTTAAAAAGCACATGGTGTTTCTCTCGAGCTAATTAAGAAACACACAGCAAGCTGCTGAAAGACCTGAAATTGCAATGGCGTGGGCAAGCCCCGGTACAGTCATCAGCAGCAAGTCAGGACCCAGCGCAGCACTTAGTCATTTCACAAACCAAGGAAGAAGCCTCTCCTCCAGCCCCTCCTCGCACACCACATGGTGACAACAGGTAGCAGCCGATAGCCCCTGACCTCCTAATTACACCACTGAAATAACGTGCCCTGCTATTTATTGTTCTTTGAGCCCATATGTTAACTGTCCTGCACGGCCCTGGCTGATTCATTATCCCCTGAACCCATTGATCAGCCATGGTCATACCACCAGAAGACATGAACACTCATGCTGAACGATCACTAAATTAGACTTCTTCCTACTTGGGATGGATTAATAGCACTGAATCCAGGCTCAAGCAGACAGAGCAGTTTAGCAAGCGAGGTCTGATGGTAAGACAAGTCCATGATCAGGCCAGGTTGGAAATACAGCTCAAAAGAATGGTGGTTCGGGTAGAGTTTTTATAGCCACGGCATCCAGGGCTTGCTGGATGCTTTTAAAAACAAAGCCTTCACTGGAAGCGCCTTGAGGTATCCAAAGCTTGGTGTGTGTTACAGACATCTGCCATAGCCCACTTGAAAAGAAAAAAAAATAATAAATCCCAAACCCAGAGTCAAGCCCGTGGGTTTTCATTCCCATCATTTTCATGCCAAGAAGAAGCACAACGTTCCCCGGCACGCCGCGCGGTGCTGCGCTAACGCGATTAGCCAGGCAGATCCACCATCCACATAAGTCACCCCCAATGCATGGTCAACTTCGAAAAGTTCAGCAGCTCAACAGGTGAGGCCATGAAACTCGATCACGGCAGACAATGTCGTCCCCCCCCCAGCGTCGTGCTGGGAAGAACTTGTCACGTGCGTCATATCGGGCAACATGCTTGAAACGGAGCAGCGCACTGAAACCCCAGCAACACGAATAATCTTTGCCATCTGTTTGAACAACTCAACCCTCCTCAGATCTAAAGGAATGATCCCATGCAAACACAAGGGCCTCGCTGACTGATTATAACAGCCCAGCCCTTCTTTTTTGGGGCCATTTTCTTCCAAACTTTGCACAGCGGCTAAGGCAATGTCATGGGGAGCTGCTGCAACGGCCAAGGGGGCACTGAACACTGTGCAAGTGTCAAGGGGACCGTTAAAAGTCCCCACTCACTTAAGTGCAACACAATGCAAGGTCAGTAGTTGATTTTTAATTTTTTTTTTACATCAAGGAAACAAAATCTCAACGGGAAAGCTGCTTGGCAAAGCCATCCCAGAGAATGCAACTGTCCTTTAGGATACGCTCATTCCAACCCAACGCAGCTCACGGGAATGCGCTGGAGGAACCGGTCTTTGCTCAGATACGGTCATTTGCACTCTAAGTCTGGTTGGGAGAATCAAGACCGTTCCCAAACTTCCTGGGGCCAATGAACCTTGCGACACCCGGCGGAAACAACACGTCGAGTTTTGCAAGCACCTGGTTGTGTCCGTGCCGACACCTCCGTGCTGCCGGATCCGTGTCCCACCAGGGAGACTGTGAAGCTCAGTGGCAATTACATGGCAGGCGTTAAACCCTCGCTACCACTGTAAAGTCGGGATTTAGAGAAAAACGGGCAAATGCAGGGGCAAAATCCTGTCTTGCTCAAGATCTGCCCTTGGTTCAGCAAGGCTTTCACCCCTGAACTTTTAACCACCATCACCTTGTCGTTCCCCTGCTCCCAGCCTGGCCCATTGCAAGCATCAGCACTGCACCGCTTGCACCGCCCCACGCTGCTTGGGGCAAAAAAAAGAGGCTCCTGGGGAAAAATAAAAAAATGAGGAAGTTTCTCATGGTTCAGGAATTGCTGTGAAGCAACACGTTGCACATTAAGGTCCCCAGTGCTTATTTAGGTGATTGGGGAGTTTAAGAAATGCGTGTCTGAAGCTGTTTATTGTACACCACCGCGCCGTGGGGCCTGATCCTGCTGACCCAAACCACCCAGTCTCAGCATGGAGAATGAATTAAGGCAGCTTGGAAATAGCAGGAAGATGGGAGCCCCAGCATTTTAAGAATTCCCCCACCCAAAAAAAGGCAAAAGAAAAAGAGGTCTCCCATCTGTGCGGCTAGAGGCAGAGGAGCTCAGGCTAGCACTGCTATCGAGGTTACAGCCAGCGTAGCCATGGCATGGGGTTTCATAGCAGACGGCTTCAGACTTGAAATATAAATCAATGATGTTGAGTGGGGCTGGGAACGCTCAGCCCATGGCAGGAGGGACTGGGTACTACAGCCCACTGGGCCTAAAACGATTTAAAAAAAAAAAAAAAAAAAGAACACCCCCCCACACACACACATATAACACTAGTGACATGATCTTTTTTTCTTACCTTATATTAATTATAGGACAACTGGCTTTCAAGCCTCTAGTATATTTAAAAATGGATCATTGTTGCATGAAATAAGAAAGGAAATAAAAAAAATTCAACAACTGATTTTCTAGGCTTGCAAGAAACACTTTCCCCCCCCCAACCCATATAGTAAACCCCTAAGAAAACAACAACTTCCCAACGGGCTGCCAGGCAGGCTGTTTGTCCGGGCAGCCGGACACATGCGCGCACAGGCTACAGAGCTGAGCTTCTTACTGCTGCAAAGAGGAAACTTCTTTATTATCCAAAAATTCCAGGCGCTACTTAAAATTAGTTTGCAATAGTGGCTGGATCCCGTTTCTCCTCTGTCATGGTACATATTTTCACTTGAAGCAGTTAACATGCTGTATTCATTACCGGGGGGAACACCCCGCAATGTGCGTACAGAAGTTATTTCCATTAGATTTCTAGCTATCTCACTATTGAAAAATCAATTTAATTTTTCCCTCTTTTCCCTCTGCTTTTTAGGAACTGTGATCAGCACCACTTGATGCTATTTTGCCTTTCACACAAAGGGAAAAAAACCAAACAGATTTCATTTCACTTGACAGAAAATGGAGCAAGAAAAAAAGTTTGCATTCCCTCCTTCAAAAGTTATTTTCTATAGATGAAAACTTTAGACAGAGATAAGTAGTTAACAAATATGATGAAATGCAAATAGCCCAAAACATAAGCCTTCATCAAGCTAAATAAGCAAATTTGTGATGCCTTGTGCCTCTCAGAAATCTGAAAAAAAAAACGTTACATTAGAACACTTCATTATATGGCAGGAACAACTTAAACAAACAAACAAAACCTCCTAACAGATATGACCAAATTTAGCCGGAAACCAGTCGAATAAAATATACTTTCACTGAGACGTGGGTAAAAAATTGCATCTCCATCTTTTCGAAGCCAGGCAATTGCATTTAAACTGCAAGGACCGGGCGCTGAGAACACAAGTAACTCCCCCCGTTCCAAAGTTCAGTCAATTTGTGCAAAATCCTCTGAAAACAGACAAGGCTTGCCCAGCTCACTGCGCTATGGCTGGCACAGCAGATATTTTATAGCATTTTTAATCTGATTTTATTGGGCCATTAAAAAGAAAATACAAACACATCTCCTTATTGACATTAAGATAATAAATAAAAGTCTCATTAGAGCTTGGAGAAATAAGCACACCCTTGAGGAGTGTGGAGAAGCCAAGATTCGCTGAAGTCAGTGGGAGTTTTGAGCTATATAGTCTCTGATTTCTAGCGCTGAAGTTTATAGGAACAAACTTCTGCCATCTAATTCAAACTGAAGTTAGAAATAACGCACAATTACCAAACAACTTGTCTGCTGATTTGAGCAAATACGTCCTCCCCCCATATATTTTGCATTATTTAGTCCTCCCCCCCCCCCCCCCCCCCCCCGCAATCAATCCAGGTCCCGGTCCCGCAGACAGACAAACATGCTCCGATCCTCAGGGTGAATCGTACCCGAGTGATTTCAAGACCTTCAGCATCACGTACCGCTCTCTGCTTGGGAGCATCAGCACTCAGACCTGAAGATTTGTCGGATTTCAGTTAAAACACCCCTTTTGCAAAGACACTATCTAATAACATAGCAGTGTGTTTGCAGGGATAGGGCCCACGCTACTTAAAATTAAGCAGCTGATAAGGTGAAACTTTAAGAAGTTACATGCAACTTTGATGCCAGCTTCTCCAAATTTCAAGTAGCCTTTAAAATACTGACTTTCGCCCACTGCATCTGGGATAACAGATTAACATAATCATAAGCATTATTCTCTCCTTCTCCCCTTCCACCTCTTACTTGTAAAAGATTAATCAACCATTTTATGGTCTAATTTAGGTGCCTAATTAAAAACAGAGTTCAACACGTACACACCATTTTGCTAATAAATCCTGACAGGTCTTCTGTTATATGCAAGTTCTCCTTTCAAAACGCGAGTTTAATATTTTTTTTAAAACCAACTGAATTTATAAAGATTTCATCTTGGTTGCTACGGGACGACGCTCTGCATCCTCCACCAAAATTCTAGAATTTCATAAAACGAAAGTGCTTTCAAAAACGACTTCCTCCTCGCCAGATCTTATCCTGCATTCATTTCACTAACTGCTGAGGGATGGCAACATTAAAAAAAGAGACATAAACCTAATTGGAATTGCAGGGTGGGAGTTTCAAGACTACAAAGCGGTTAAAATTCAGAACTTCACAGCTCCCATCTAGCTTCAAAGTTTCCAGCTCTGCTCGTTTAGTATTCCTGTAAACACTCAGCAGAAAGACATAGTCGAAATATTCTTGATAAAGGAACTTCACTCGTAAAAGGATGAGGAGAAACGTAAATGCGGTTCAACCCCGTGCCCGGCGTCCCACCAGAGCTGAGGGGCACCCATCGCCTCCCGCGCACAGACATCCCATCCCATCACGCGTGGGGCTGCTCCTCGCAAAATTCCTTCTCCACCCACCCTTGCAGGATGCAACCCCGTAATTTATAATTTATCCCCAGCCAAAAAAGTTTCATCCCGTCCCCAGAGCACACGTTACACCGTCGCACATCGCACCGCTATCTCATCCCCGGCGCTAAGCTGGAAATTGCAAGCCTGAGCAATTTATCAGCTATAAAGCTGATTATAGTGGTAGGAGAAAGTTTAACGGGGAAAGAGCCCTGCGAAGCGATCGAGGAAGTTTCATCTCGAACGCGGAGCTGCCGTCGCGCTCCCAGAAGGGGTCAACCCCCCCAAAAAACCTGCCTTTGCCGGGGGCAGGACCCTGCCCAGCCTTGTCCCCCGACCCGAAGGGGATTTCGGACGTGCCAGCCCTCCCTCAGCAACACCCCAACCCGAAGGGGAAAAAACCATACGCTCCAGCAAAAGCCCTGGGAGCCCAACGAAATAAGAGTGTTACAAAAAAAAAAATAAATTATTAAATTAATATTTAACCTTTATTTCAAGATGAAATACGCTGCGGCTAGCACAAAGCCTGCAAACCCCCCGCCGCCGCTTGGGCTAACGGGGAAAGCAAGTTCCGCGCCGGGGCTGGGGTTTTTGGGTGGGGTTTTTTTTCGGGCTTGCTTTTTCGAGGGCGGGGGTGCTTGTATTTAGCGGAACATTGACATTTCGCCCCGGGCGCTCCCCCCGACCTGCTCCGGAGCCCGAGCCGGGCGCCCCCCGCGCAACCCCCGCACCGCGCACCGCCCCGCCGGGGCGCAACGGGGGACACCCCCCTCTCCCAGCTCCCGCCACCCCCCCACCCCCCCTTTCCTCCTCCTCCTCCTCCCCGGGAGCCCCGCGGTGCAGGCGGAGAGGCGGCTACCTGTACCAGGCGAGTCCCCGCTCGTAGTTGCGGTCGAAGAAGTGGGGCTCGGCGCCGACGGCGCGGACGTCGGGGTGCACCCGCAGGAACTCCAGCAGCGCCCGCGTCCCCCCCTTCTTCACGCCGATGATGATGGCCTGCGGCAGCCGCTTGGTGCCGGAGCCGTTGAAGAAGGCGGAGATGGGGCTGACGGCGTCGGGCGCTGCCCGTTGCTCCTCCAGGCTGCTCTCCTCGGCCGGCTCCCCCGGAACCGGCGGTAGCAGCTGGGGAAGCGGCGGGGCGGCGCGGGGCGGCGCGGGAGAACCGCGGGTCGCCAGCCCGGCGCAGGAGCCGGCGCAGGAGTAAAACATATAGAGCCAGAGGAAGAGCATGATGAAGAGCAGCAGGAGCCTCCGCCTCAGCGGCGGCAGCGCGACGGGGACATCGAGGCAGCGGTTCAAGCGCTGCCCCATGTGCCCGCGGGCGCGCCGGGATGCATGGCTGGAGTCGGGCCGGCTCGGTTCGGCTCTGCCCGGCGCCGCATGGGCACCCCCGAAGCCTCAGCACGGCCCCATAACGCCGCGCTACGCCGCCCTGCCCTCCCCGCTGCCCGCCCGCCCCAGCGCCGCTCTCCCGCCGCCGGCAGCGCAGGCAAAAGCAGCGGCGGAGGCGGAGCGGCGGGGCCGGCCCGACGGGCAGCGCCCCCAACCTATCGCGACGGCGCTGCGCCGCATAATGAGCCGGGGCGGAGGAGCCAATCGGGAAAGCGGTCGGCTGGCGGGGGCGGGGCGGGGGAAGGGAGGAGAAGCGCTCATTGGCTGGCGAGGCGGCAGCGGGCGCGGGAAGGGGGGCGTGCCCATTTACCACAGCCTCGGGGCTCGCACCGTCGGGGCCGCGGCTTCGTCGTCCTCCCTCGCCCCCAGCGCTGCCCGCGGGCCCGTACGGGCCCCGTAGGGGCCCGTACGGGCCCGCGGGCAGCGCTGGGGGCGAGGGAGGACGACGGGAACGCTGCGATGGTGCTAAAGCACGGATTTGGAGATGAACAGCCCCCCCCCCCCGCCCCGTTTCTCCACTGTCACCCTTTCCCCTCACCTCAGGCATAAGCAGTGCCCTCAGCTTGGGTGAGCGTTAATCCAACACGGGCTAAAACACCATCACGGAAGGGTCCTCGGCCAGCTCAGAAGTCCTTTGAGATGTTCTTGCTACTCACCTTCTTGGCTCATCGGTGGCTGCGTCTTGGGGGTGGGTGACGGGATCCCCGTAAGTGATGGGGAAAGTACCTGGGGATGAAAGGTCTGGAGGCGAGGCGGTGGTGCTGAGGCTTTTATCAGCCGCTGTCCCCTGCCCAGCACCTCTATCCAATGCGACGGTGGAGCATTATCAAGCTCCAATACGTTATCTTAAGCAGACTTCGCTCAGGTGTACGTTCCGCCTCACCAAAGTGGGTCTCCAGCATCATCTAGTGCTGTAAAACCACAAAGGAAGGGACATCTGTGAGCATTTCAATTTGCAGACCATGGTTGGGCTCTCAGACTCTCTGGCTAATGTTTGCTAACGGGCACTTCTCTCCCCACCCTGGGTGAGCCAGGCCCTGGATTCACACAGGGAGCACTCTGGCTCCTGTGGCCTTCGGCTGAGGCACCCCATGCATTGTCCATTCCCCACGGTTTCCACTCGAGAATGTTCATCAGACTCGGCTTTATCGCTAAACAAGATTTAATGATGAAATAGTAAGTTTAATTGCTAGACTAAAGACAGGGGTTCAGAGGTCTAGCTGCTGTACAGACACAAAAGAGAACCATAAGACAAGATAATGCAATTCTGGATTATACCTTCAATCCACCTTTCCCCCAGTTCCTTTCGTGTCTCAGCTAGATTAGGATGACGACAACCCAACTGTCCCACCTGGCAGGCATGTCCCCAAGACTTTACAGCTGCACACCCCGGTGCGATGGCTGTGTCCCTCCTCTGGAGGCTGCAGGACAGAAAGAGAAGTAAGAAAGTCCACATACTCCTGCCTTGTCCCTGGCCAGGCTGGGATTTCCCACCCCGCCCCCGTTCCCTCCACGGCTGCAGGGACTTGCCAGCTGGGGTTTGGGCACTGGGACACCACTGTATTGGGGGCATCTCGGTCATTTCCTCCTCCTCCTCCTCAAAGTATTTGGATTTACCTATTCTTTTGATGTGTGTTGGCTTTTTGATGAGCCACACCTTTCATAGCGCTGCATTTTCTGAAATCCCTGCCTGTACAAATACCTGGTGAGATATGTCACAGGCCACATATTGGGAGTAACATGTAGAGACCAAGCACAACACAACAGCCTGTGAAAGCTGAATTAAGAGTGTTTGGCCAAGGAGACCCTTCCCACCACATCATCAGCTCTGGGACCCTCCTTTCCAGGACCGGATCATGCCAGTGTTTTCCAAGGAACGGTGGGGATTTTGCACACTCTGTGGAAGCACCTTAGTCAGCATTCATCCAGCAAACATGTAACTTAGCAGCTGCGATGCATACGTGCAGCATTTCTACCATGTTTTTGTCAGAAGATGCATAAATTTTTGTACTGAATTAGCCTGCTTTCAGACCACTGTTGCTTTAAGTGCAGAGCCAGGTTTTGCTGGAAACTCTGCCTTTTGTTTTAAACTTCTGCTCCTGAACAAAAGGCAAATCTTTTCCCCACCAAGGGCCTTGATTTTCTTGTGTGTCAGAAGCGACAGCATGATGCTGACTTCTTCATATATCAGCTTTACATCAATTCATGAAAAGTGTCGCGCCAAAGTGACTTGTTCCGATCACACTGGCTGTGGTGTGAGCATCTTGTAAAATCACAAACTACAAACTAGAGTTTACAAACTAATTAAACCAGGCAGATTGAAGAGGGAAAATAAGACCCTGAGAGGTGTATGACTTCTCCAAAAGCTGCTCAGTGGGTTAAGACAGAGCTAAGAATAGTGCTTGGGCCACCCAAACCCCCATCAGTGCCACTGGTCCCCATCCTTCCTGGGACCAGATACTTGCAAAGCAGATTTTGGAATGACACAAAGAGATCTTTTGTGCTTCAGCTATGGAATCAAACAGCGAACAATTCCAAAGCATTTCTCTGCTGTGAGATAAAATAGATGGCACTGCTGGGCTCTCTGTGGTATGAAGGGCGATACCAACCAAGCAGAAACGCAGTTGCAGGAGGAATTGCTTTCTAGTTTCTCTCTGTGTACTGGTAAAGCTCTGCCAGCTGGCCCAGACTGGTAATTGTGAAGAGAATTAGAGAGGACACTTCTAGGCAATGCATGAATCACAGTTGTGGGCAGCAATTGTTCCACAGGTGACACAGGCTGGCTCTCCTGGGCCCGGATTTACTCATCTCTTTACTCAGTGTTTTGTACAATTCAAAACAGTAAACCTGCTGCTTGTGCGCAGAGGTTGCTCCATTGCAAGTTCCTACACCCACGAGGTAAGAGGAAAACCATTCAGATGGAATAATTCTCCTTGTTCCTTACATCCACCAGCACCAGCCAGGATAACATCAACAAAATGTCACAGAAAGTTTGGTTTAAGCCCTTAATATATGTCAGCTGTAGCTTGTAAAAGTTGGATTGGCTTTTTAACAAAAATAGCCCTAATATAGGTTTTATTGTAATTTTATCTTCAACAGTTGGACGTCAGGAGTTTTTTCACTAGGAATGCCAAACAGGTAAGTGAACAGAAACAGCATCCGAGCAAAGGTGGGTCAGGAGGATGGCTGAGATCGCTTCGTCTGAGCTCTCCCTGGAGCAGAGGGTACAAGGGGGGCAGGTTTTGGCAAGTGGCTTGGGAACCAGTTATGGCTCCATCCTCCAGACTGCCCCACCTGCCTCCAGCTGGAGCCTGCACGTCTGCTCGGCAGGGCACAGGTCTCCTCCGTACCTGCTGCCACCTCAAGAGCAGGGCTCCGGCAAGGCTCGCACTCTTGCTCTTGGCTCTTGTAATTTGTTTAATGTCCCACATGCAGCAGTTTTTGCAGGAGCACGTGTGTTGTGCCCCACTGATGAGGGCAACAGAGCAACAGGGGCTAGACTGTGAAGAAATCGGGGTTGGAAAGAAATGGGCACAAACAGAAATGCAAGACTGTGTTTGCTACATGCTGTTGCTGCAGAGCCCTTGAATCATAATAGTAGCTGTCGTGCTAGCTGGTTAATCAATAAACTAATTGAGCTGCATCAGTACGGTCTCTGGATCCCTTTTCTTGATGATTGATTCATTACACAGACAGCACTGGGGAGGTGCAGCTCCTGACAAGGGGTCATGGTGGCACTTAGTGGAGCACCGCTGAGATAAGCCTGGAGGGTGCCCAGCTCTGCAAAACACACTTGTTAAAACAGGGCAGAAAGCAGAGAGCCCAGCACACCTTCAAGCCGAGATGATCAAAGTCCCCAGTGAGGACAGAGGAAGGGTCAGGTCTGCGGGCTCACCTTGCCAGCATCCCCCCTGGCTGACTCTTGCCAGGCCATGTGCCCTGCAGCTGCAGTCATGTGCTTTCCAGCATCTTCTTGGAGTCTGACACAAGGCAGCATCTCCCAGTGCTGATCCTATCCTGTTGGCCTGATGCTGAGTTTCACCTTGTTGCCTCATCTCTTCCCAACGAGAAAATCTGTACAGCCTTTTAGCAACCGTTATTTTCCTGCCACTGAACAGGCCAGTTCTGAAATGCTCAGCATCTTCTTTCTTTCTTCTGAAGTACAAAGACTTGTATGTCAGTGAGAGGGCACACACAGCTTTGGACACGGCCAGTCCTGCTGGAGCGAGAGATAGGAGCAGGTACCCAAAATCAAACTAGAGTGCTCTCGGTCCCAATCCAGACAGGATGGTGTTTTCCATGACATGGTCATAGTTCTGTTTGGAGAAAATTCACCATTTCATGATGTTAATCAAGTGCATGTTCACGGGAAAATAAGACATTCTGGAGCGTGTAACCCTGGAGTGCTGCGGTATACAGTGACCTGGCCAGAGAGGAGGTGACCAGCCAATACCACCTCCTTTTTGGGAACATACAGCACCTAGCACACTGAGAAGTAGGGCTTTGATATAGGGCTTCCGCATGCTATCGTGTGTCCTCTGCCACGTGTATATACCTATAATGGTTTTTTTTGTTCTCATTGGTCTTTTGCAGTACTCTGAGATGTTCCCCAGTCATGGGTCCATGTGCCCAGCCCTTGCCCTCTTGCAGGGTCCCAGGATGAGAGATCCCGCATATCTTCATTCTACTTCTTCCACCCTAAGAAGTCCTCGGTGCTGTCCCCTCTCTTCCTCTCTGTCATGTGTGTCCTTTGGAGTGGACCCTGTGGGCTGGTGGACTGTAGCTATTTCGGAGCAGAAGGGAGCTGAGGATTGCCGATGTATAAATCTCGTGCGTCTGTCAGCAGCCTCCTCTCCTTTTGTACTGCAGCAGCTCCATCACTGCACACATCTGCTGGACTCATATTAATGTCACGATAGTGAGGTAAGAGCTGGGGAAAAGGGCCCAGAGCATTTGGGATTTTATCCTGAAAAATGCATGCGCTAATATTAACCCGCGGAGGCAGAGCTTGCAGCGAGTGTTACGTGGGTGAGGATTGCTGGACCGGCAGCCAGTGACCATCCCAGCTGCAAAGAGCCAAATGGCGAGGCTGGGCTACCCTGGGGGTGAAAGGCAGTGGGGTGACTGCAGGTGGCATCACTGGGACTCAAAACAGGTCAGCCACTGGCAAGGAAAGCGCCCAGGGCTTTATTCAATGTCTCTGCACATAAGCCCAAGTGCCACGTACTGCTCTGGAGCCCTCAGATGTGGTTCTGTAACCACACCAGTGCTCAGGGACATCCCAGGGACATCGCTGCCTCTTGCAGCATTTTGCTGCTGAGTCCTGGGCGTGCTCCCACCGGGGCAGCGGGCAGCACCGCTGTACAGATGTAAGAAGAGATCTTGTTTCTCTCAACCTGAAACCATTTCCTTTCCCCCACTGCCCTCCCTCCCCTCGCCCCCTAATTCGTCCCTGGGGTTTTAATATCTATTTCTCCAAGTGCCACGGGCCAAATTTACTGCTCGCATAACTCCACCGACTTCAATGGAGAAGAGCGTTTAGGGTGCTCCAAGGAGGCGTAAGTAGGAGTGATGTGATGGAATTGAGTAAAGGAAAATATAGTCTGACTGTCAAGAAGAGTTTCCTACCAGCGAAATCTATAGACTGTGGAAGTTTCCCATGGGAACAAGCAGAAACCAAGTTGCTGAAGTCATTTTAAAACAGCACAAGAGAATAGGAAATCAGCCCAGTGACTGGCCAAAAGGAAAGGCGAGATGACATAATGTTACTTCTCCTTCTCTAATTTCTGTGGCTGCATTGCTTTGTCCATCGAATTATTTTCATGTAACTGGATTTCTCCTTGTTTTTTGAGCGATGAGACGGCCCTTGCTGCTTCTGGAGATGTTTCAATTCCTCTGCTAAATTCTGTCCTGGATTAAAGCAATACCCACTGCAGCCCCTGTTAGTCCTCCTGTTACTCCTGCTGCTTGCAAACCTCTTCTGGGGTCTTTTCAAGCTTCTTCCCTGACTCACCTGAGTCTTTGGCTCCAGTTCTTTACTTATGTAGCTGTACAAAATGAGTCAGTCTAATTTGAGAATAGTGGCGAGGCTCATCCGGGCCAACACAGAGGCATGCCGGGCTACAGAAGCTATCAGACACGGATCTGTAAGTTTCTGGCAAGCAGGAGAGAGACCAGGGATGAAAATCTTCCTGTCTTCAGGGATCGTTCAGGTAGATTCCTGGTAGATCATCTGCTGGAAAATCATAAAGGCAATTAGCACATGGTGAAACACTGCTTTCCCTGCTGACTTTTGGTTCTGATAACACCTGCCTGCCTATTTTGGGCTCGGTGTATAAAACCGGGTCTGCACATGCAGTGGGCATGCCCAGCTACCACCCGGTGGCTTTTGCAATCTCTTGCCCACAGAACTTCCTAATGTATTTATGAATGACTTAACATTCGCTCACTGTCTCAACATTAGCAACTTAAAGCTCTACTGCTAGCAACCTCCTACCTCGCTCAGTTCCCAGATAATTACAGATTAGAACCGGCTAATTTTTATTTTTGTAAAGCTGTCAGAGATCTATGTTTGTTATTATTGTCTCCTAGGTTGCCAGTTGCATAAATACATATGTAAAACCTCCTTTGATCTCTAAGTATAATGACACAGATTTATCAAATGTTTGCCTTTTTCTGTCTCTTTGAAAAGGCTGATTTATGGAGTGCAGCCCCTACCTCCCTTCCTCTCTTGAAATATGAAGTGTTTGTGAGCAGCCAAGGTAATATTTAATATCCTGCCAAGAATCCTTTGCACTTCCTAACAAATGAACTACAACCTAACCAAATGGTTCACATCTGTTTAGCCTCTTCTCCTTTTTAACTAAACAAATTAGCATTAGAATACCTGGGAGGCACACAAAGTCCCTTTCTAGATGACAGAACACAGACAATTATTAGCAAGGGGAGTAACTGTACTGAAAGGAGCAGGCATGGACCTAGCAGATGTTTTCACATCTCCTGTAGTGTCCATGAATGACCCGCACCACAGAGGACATGCTGCCACGGCCTTTTGAAGTGGGCGAGGAGTCCATTCACAGTCCCCTTCTGAATGAAATTAAAGGCAGCGGCCTCAGCTAGTTAAATGTTTCATTTAAACCGCTTCCAGCAAAGATAAGTTTTGCTGGGTGTTCTTTTTCCTCCCATAAATGGCTAAAATAAAGAGCACTGCCCCACTCCTCCCCATCCATATGCCAAGCTCGGCGATAGTGTCCTGCTCAGGAGGCAACAGGCAGTTCTGCTTTTATTTCTGTTTTCACCAGTGGCTTCTCGTCACAAGAGCATCAAACCACCCAGCCTCATTGCCCCTTCTCTCTGTGAAAAAAGGTATAATGGGTTATTTGGGTTTTAGGAGAATCGCAAGGCGCAAATGAACATCTGCAAAGTATATTTCGGTTTATTACAGGCTTCTACAGTCTACACGTAGGCAATTACAAACTCACAGCCCTCCAACCACGTGGGGCCTTTCAAGCACCCCTGTTCCCGCTGGAGTCTCAAACACCTTTTAATCAGAGGCTCAGGAGCAGGTTTTGGGGCTGAGGTAGGATGGGATGGGGTGAGATGGGCTCTCTGCTGAGCGCTCATTTAATTGGATTCATCGCTGGAGGAGGGAGCCAAATGAAACACACGTTTTATTAGGGCTAACACTTAGCTTTTGTTGTAAATGTTTTGAAAAAGAAAACACTCTAAAGCCTCACAGAGATACTGCTATTAATATATCATCCGAATAACAAGTGATTAAAACCAACAACAGCTACTATGAAAATGTGGCTTTGTAGCACTGGACCGCATGGGACGCAGCAGGGAAAATCATTATGAACACACCAGCGGGGTGCAATTATAAATAAAAACAGCTCTGTAAAGGCTACAAAACCAGCAATAATCAGTCCAGTCTGCGGTTTAGTCAGGGCTAAAGACATTTACGGAAGGTGCTATTTATTACCGGAGTCAGGGACACCACTGGATTAAGGGGTGCAACTTCAGGATAAGTCAACAGAGGGAGTTCCCTGCCATCGCGGCCAAGTGAGCCACAGCCTGCACATCCCTGCGAGCAGCCCGGATCGCTGCATGTCTGTCTGTCCATCCGTCCGTCCAGCGCGGCCTTCCTGCAGCCCCCACTATGAGCAAAGCCAACGAAGGGCCGGCGGTGCTGCAGCAGCGTGCAGAGTCAGGCGGTGTCTTTGGCACGGGGCACGGCTCTAAGGACAGATCCCAGCAGGGCTGAGCCCTGCAGGTACTTCGTACTGTTGTGCTCCTTCCAGCGCGGTGGCTCCTCATCTCACCCATGGGCAGCTTGCGAACATCCCCGCGGAGCGGTCCTCGCAGGAAGCCCAGCAAAGCTGCTCCCAAGCGGGAGGGTGGGATGCAGCACAAATGCTGTTGCAGATGCTGGGTGACGCCTGGGGACCAGACCTGCCAGGCAGCAGAGCGGCAGCGCAGAGGACAGACCCCTTCCCATCCCCAAAAGGAAGCATTTGTCATCTAACGGCAAGTCCTGGAGGCAATGCCCGGGCTGGCCGAGGTCCCCGGGGCTCCCACGGGGTGGGGACAGACCTGCACCCCCCCCATGCAGTGCTGTGAGTGAGAGCACGGGGGAGAGCCGCTGCGGGAACATCTGCCTGCAGATGCTTCTGCTATGCTCTTCTCACTGCTCATTTTTTGAAGTGAGGAGGGTTAATCAGCCTCACTCCTGATGTATCGCCAGCTCCTGCCAGTCCTTGTTCCCACTGAAAGCCAAGTGCACGTAACAAGCAAACAGTGGCCCTAGGCAGCAGGCCAGGGGCATCAGACGGGAGAAGAGATCTAAATAATGTTCCTCTCTCTGCTGCTGGATGATACGTGGCCCCAGGCATCCCGCTTCCCCTTGGCGTGCCTCAGTTTCCCTTCTGCGCTGGCTGGCATAGGTTTGGTGCAGGGATGGCCAAGGGCCAGCGTGTCGGTCAGCCAGCCCTTCGGCTGCCCTGCAGTGCGAGTATCTGTACTAACCTCCAAGTTCAGCTGATAAACTCAGGCTGTTCCTTTCCCCGGTTTGGATGCCGTCCAGCAGCTCCCCTGGAAGCATGGCGGAAATGCCTTAATCACCTCGTTTGTGTCTCTGTTTCAAGTTTAATTTGATACAGTGCCTCCTCTCCCCAGCCAAAAAAAAGGATCCTAAACATCTCCCAGCCTTTCTCAGCAGCACAAATCTTGATCTTTCTCATTGCTTAGAAAACAAAAGATGAGTCCCCGTGCCAGCCACTTCTTTGTGAACGGGCTTCGACTGCCACATACCAGTCTGCATCTGGGCAGCCAGTTCCCGTGCACTGGGACGAGAGGGTCGGCGGTGGAGCCCGTCCTGCCTGGCTGGAAGCTCTGTCCTCCCCTGGCACCATGGTCTGGTCTCTACCCCACGCCACCACACTCGCAGGGATGCGTTTTTCCCTCTTCTCCCTTCTTGCTTTTCAGAGGAGGAAGATGGGCAAGATGACCCTACTGATCACAACTAGGGACAGTTTGGTCAATCTGGGAGATTGGAGCCCTTCTGTTTCTGATTGCTTGGGGCAATTCCCCGAAGTCTGTGTTTCTGTTTAAGAAAAGACAGTTCGGCTACAGCTGCAGTTTAGATGGGTATTTTATAGTACATATTTAATGAAAAAATGTATCAAAGGAAGCTTTAGTTACAATAGAAAGCGTGAAGAAGGGGAGCAGGGCACAGAAAGCACCCTGCCATGCATCTTGGACCAAAAAACCAGGGGAAAAAACCCTCAACCACACACACTTCTGAGACACGTGAAAACCTCCCTTCAGGTATCACCCTCTGCCTTGCTCCATGGGCAGGACTGATGCAGGGGTCCCAGAAAAATGGTAATACAGGTATGAACTTAAGACAACTTTCCCAGTTCTAGGGGAAGCCTCCTTTCCGGGCACCTCTTTTTAGTCCTTGTGCTCCCCTAATGCACAAGGACCATGGCAGCAGCTCCCCACGAGCTGCCCAGTATGGTCTGTGCCTACCATGCTCAGAGCATCACTTCGGACAAGGCAGCAGCAATGCTTCAACAAGCATTCAGGAGCGGTAACCTTTTAGGGACTCAGGGAAACACATGGTACCTTCCCAGAATGGATAAATGCACCAACCTGAACCCGCACGAGCCCGCTAACAAATTGTCAGTTCTCGCTCCAAGGCCTGGAGGTGCCAGAACTGGTTAGGAGCGGTAGGAAAAACCTCTCCACATTGTGGGAAAACAGCTCGTTTTGCCAACCTTGTTCTGTGAAACAGTTGAACTGTGCCTTTTTGAAACACTGGAAACTAAACCCCAGCCTGAGGCGCTGACCCAGGCTGGAAAATCTTCAGTGCAAACAGTTAAAGTCTGGAAGCAGAAAAGCAGAGGTGACGGAAAGTGTACAAGGCAGAGCTGATGAGAGATGTTCCTGCCAGGTCTTTTAAACACATGTGCTTCTGATGGCAGTCTAAATGGCTTTGGGACACTGCACACATGCTGTGCTCGAAAGACCTCCTTTTCTTTGGGTCAGGGAGAATTTGACCATTCTGGGCCTGACAACAAACAGCCTTTCGGAGGGGCAGGCATCCTTGCGACATGGCAATCCAGACCAACACAAGCTCTAACAGAGCACAGTAACTGTCTCACATTCAACAAACACTGCAAGCTCAGTTGACAGAAGGGTTTGGAAGGCAGCTCCAAAGCTTGCTAAATTTTGTGTTGAAGCCCTGAAAATCTGTAGTACATTTATTTCAGAGGGAACTAAAAAACATTGATGGAACCACCCAGTAAGTCACAGTCTGAGGGACTGTCATGGAGATGAGTCCTCAGCAATGACACTTCTGACCTCACAGCTCAGCTGTCATCTTTGACTGCAAATTACCAACACGCTGTTTGGGAGATGATCAACATTGGAACCAGACTCAGACTTGGCTTTAGCAGATCCAAGTGCGGGACACAGACCTATGGGGTTCAAGCCCTGACCTGCATGACTGACCTTCTCCATGACTGGAAAAAGAAATAGCAGCACCAAGAGGCAAGCAACTGACCCACGGCCACGTTGCCAGCATGAGTGGCATCCTGCATCCCATGAGCCCTCGCCAGGGCCGGCTCTTTGCCTGGTTGAGAAATACCATGACTACAAATGCCATTGGGGACAGCCTGCAATGGAGCTTCTAGTATTACCACTTCCAGCAGAGCTGCTTGGTAGGAAAACAGTGCTGATATTTCTGTTTTAAAAGCAAAGGGTTCTGTAGACAGCCTGTATTTCCAAGGGAAGGGGAATATCTAATCACCTCTGGAGAGCGACCAGGACAACATGCTTTCTATCTGTAATGATAATGATTTCTAATAGTATCACTCTGTTTCCATTCCTACTCTCGTGGGATCGTCAGAACTGAAAAGGACGTGTGTGTTTTGTGTACGCCTTGAAATGCCGTGGCCTGGCTGAGTGGGAAACGCTGCTGGAGCCAGGAGAGTGTGAATGTGTTACTCTGCTGGGGCAGATTATATCGGAGATTGATACAGGAAGTGAGAAAAAAAAAAACCCCAGTGGGGGAAATGAGAAGGGAAAGAGCTGTGTGCGCAGGGATTGGGTTTCCTCATTCATGCTGGAACAAAGCGCAGAGCCCCACCAACTGCCTGGCTTGCTGGGATGCCTGCCATGCTGAAGTACCGCAAGCGGGTTCACGCAGGACCTGGGGGCTCCTTGCAAAAGCAAGAGCTCAGGGCAATTTGCAGTCGCATAGCTCACCTCCTCACGCTGTCCTGCAAGGCAAGTGTTGTGCCGAGATTAAGTAATTTGCTGAAGGTCAGAGCAAAGAAGAGATGTGGGGGGAAATCCAGTGTCAGCTCTCTGCAAATGCTCCTCAAACCATTAGCCAGTGCTCTCTTTACAGGGCCGTACAGAATAACAGGTACGGGACTGACAAAAACATGAGCTGTTTACTTGTCCAACAAGGCAAAATATCATCATCATCCCTATTTTACAGATGGAGTGCATTTCTTCAGCAGAGATCTGGAAAGAATGAAGATCCCCTGAGCCTTAGGGCTACTGTTTTATCCACAAAACCACACAAAAGGTTTCAAATCCAAATAGACTAAAACCAGCTTCATGCCCTTGAGTCACTGGCTCAGATTCCTCTGTGAGCTTCAGCACAGGCTTCTGGTGGTGCAAAGTTGCCCACTGCAACAGCAACATTTAGATGGGATCATATCAGCTACCAGCAGACCCAGGGGTTGGAAGGACATGGCACATTGCTGCTATTTTTTCCACTACCACACATATAGCAGGTATTCTCCAGGAGGGCCATTTCATGGGGAGATCCTGAGTAACCAGGATAACAGGATGACAAACAACCTATATTCAAGTTCTACAAATGGGACAAGGAAAAAAACATTGCAATTCTATGTAGGAACTGCTGTTTCAGATTCAAGGAGCCGTGCAAAGCTTGATACATGCACAGCCCAGGATGGAGATGCAGGAAGCCCAAGTTTAACTCTTGGCACTGCCCCAGCTGTGGAAAGTGATCACAGCAAGACACTCTGATGCACCTCACCTGCCTCTTTCCCTGCAGAATTTGGGCAGCAATACCAGCAGTGCTGGGGTGGGGATGGCTGACATTAATCCTCCAGGTAGGGTCACAAGGACCACAAAGACCCTTGGATGAGGGCAGACAGTTCAGTATTTTTTTCATTTCCATAGTGGTACCAGCAATGTTGAAAAGGACACCTGAGAGCACCTACTGTGCTATCCGTCCGCAACCAAGATTTCAGTTTGGCAATGTTTTTACTTTCAAAGCACATGCAACAGCAAAAATTCCTAAAGGCAGTAAAATGACAGTAGATGGCTTCATCCATACCTGATGCATGGCCATTTTGTAGCAAAGCAGAGAACACCTTCTAGGTGAAAAAAGTTTTTTTTGTTTGTTTTTTAAAAAGGTATTTCTTACCTTTAAATCCCAGATCCACTCATTCTAAAACCTTTCTTTCTTTCCAGGCCAGACCGACTGGGTGTGGAGATGTTGGCGCAACTTGGTGACCTGCATTTTGCAGACACTCAGTGAAGATTATAAAGCTCCTGTCTAGCCCTAAAACCTGTGAATATTACACATTTTGGCCCAAGAAAATAAGATGACTGCTCTTCAAAATGGAACCACAGGCATGTCCTTGGGACCTTTAATCAAAATGGAGTTTGTCAGGACAGCACCCGGTACTTGCAGGCCATCCTGAAGCCTGGCTCTATAATGACTTAGGAGAAAACCACAACCCTCCTGCTCCAGCACCACTTTCTGCCTCTGGGAGCAAAATCTGTGGGTTTTGTGAGCCATCTGCTCTGTTCAGGCTCCTCTCCCAGCTAAAGGTTGACCAAATTCTTTGGTTTTGCACAAACCCTTTCCGCTCACATGCAACTTAGTTTCAGTGTGCTTTTTGCACAATAAACCAGTATTTCACAAGCTGTCCTTGCTCTTTCAGTGATCAAGAATATTTTTGCTGCGAGAAATGCCACAAAGCTACCAAATACCCCTGCAATTAACTGAACTGCACCTGAGTTTCAATCATAAGTGAGATGTTTAAAACAGATTTTGAGCATACATCTCTTTTTTTGTACAGTACGCGCTTTATTGCAGAGAAGACTGGATGCATTTTTAAAACAAATTCAGGAGTTGCACAGTTTCCAGACATTTCTACGACATGTTGCCCACAGTAACTCGAGTACAATGGAGTCTGTCAGACAAACAGTAAGGGGGAACTCAATCTTGTCATCTGCAATCACTTGAGAGAGTCAGAAAATCTTGCAACCGATTATTTAAGAGCCATGTAAAACAGGTGGCTCTGCTCCTGCGAGCACCTCCACCAGCAGAACAGAGGTTAACCGTGTCACTCCTGATTTACACCAGTGTAACTGAGACCAGAAGTCAGGCTTGTATCATGAAAGCAGCCAGTGAAGATTTTATGTCAGCGTGATACGCACGTGGTGGCAGATTTGTGACGTTTGCTGAAGGGCTTTATTCGGGGTCAGATTAGAGGCAGTGTCTCCCATTTCAGGTATTACTGTATCTTTGGATTGATGCACAACCGTGCTGCCCAGTCCCTCTCCACGTGGGAAAGAAATCTTGGCGTGAAAACACATCAAGTCATAACAGGCACTAACTACCACAATAAACTGTAACACAGTCTTTGTCTACTCTGGATGCTGCTGTGTCTGGAAGCATCCCAGCGGGTCACAGCCAGCCCCAGGTAGGCTGAGGGTTAGCCACAGCCCCGTAGTGGGATCGCAAGCACATTAGAGTGTGGCTAGAAATGTTCTTTAGCATATCAGTTAACAAAGATAATGCATTTTCCTGGTGAGACCATCCATAATAATTGCTTTTGAAAGATACTGGCTGCATCAGCAATTTGAACATTATAATATTAGATAAAAATCCCCAACGTTTTTTTCTGTAAAATGTGTTTCCTTACCGATTACATACCCCAAAAGCGAAGCCTTCTCTCTGAGCCACCACAGTGTGATATTAAATAGAGTTCAAACTGTTGATGCAAGTCCAGAGCTCGTCCGAGGACACTGAGACTGAATAGGCTGGCACAAGACACGTTAGCATAGAAAAGCCTTAAAACTACTAGACTCTGAGAACTGGTTTTCACCTCCTACACCTTTTCAAAGCATCACTGACATAAACATTAATGGCAATTTTTACCAGTCGAAGGTCTGACACACAGGGCTCAAACTCTAATGACATAAAACCACACGGGAGTCAGAAATTCCCCATGATGGATGTACAGCAGAATGGTCCAGGATGTGTTCAAGGTATACGCTACAGAATAGCGGTTCATCTGGAGGTTGTTTAAATGCTGATGTGCAGTGTGCTGAAAGACAGCTTTCTTACTCCTTTAGCATTGTGCCAGCTGTATGAAAACTAAAAATCTACCGGGGTGAATGGGAACCTTGGGAAAAGTAGCTGATTGAAAAAAGCCTCAGAAACTGAAGGCTTCCATGTAATATCAGAGCAGGGATGGCACGGATTGAGACAAGAAGGGTGCACCCAACCCACCATGTGCCTCAAAGCTTAATTTGGAAAGGATGCTTGGGAAGAAGGGGTGATAAATCATTCATCTGTCGCTTCCTGACGGCTTTGCCAAGGCTGCCAGTGCTGGCGGTTACTAAGTGTGCGCATGTGACTTGCTAACTAAAAACCTATCCACGAGATGAGAGACCACAACTCACGGAGGCTTTGGAAGGTCATCCCAAGGTGATGTGCTTCTGACATAGGCTAAACTGTAATCCATGACGAGTGAACGGGCCTAACGCCCGTGAATGCTTTAAGCTCTCGTGTCTATTCCCTTTCAGAAGAAAACAAAATTATCGCATGAAGTGGTCGCTAGGCACAAATGATTCTTCTTCAGACAGATCCCCACAGGTTTCCCCCTTGTAATTACTAAAATATACTACCTGATGTGTCACGAGGATGACAAGTAATTGACATTTAAGGCAATCTAATTTCCATAGCCCTCCCATGACTTTCACTGAGCGGATCGCCTTTGTCTTCCTTCTCTAGGAACGATTTCTTGCACGTGAACATGACAAGCAGCAGCATTGGCAAATGCCACAGACTGCAGAAGAAGAGCTTCCTGGAGCTGCTGCGGTCTGCATCCCTGTAGAACCGAAAGCCGAGGTAGGAGATGTAGAGGTTGATAGGGAGCGAAATGATGGGGAAAGTCCACGTGGTGATGTCGAGAACAGGAGCCACCGTTGAGAGTCCAATTAAGGCCAAGCAGTGACGCAGAGCTACCCGCCTGCACAGCCCCGGGTGGGTGACGGACATCATACAGTATCCTCCTCGGGAGTAATCTTCCCGCAGACCCCAGCTCAGGGCGTTGAAGTGAGGGAACTGCCAGGAATAGAGGATTCCTCCTAAGAGTAACGCACCTGCAGTAGGAGAGAGAGAAGGAAACATGCATTAGAGGACCACTGCAAGAAGTGCTACACAAAGACCTCAGCAGATTCGGGCTGTATTTGCAAAAGAGCAGCGCTATGAACCTGTTACACCACTCTATGCAGAAGACAAGGCACGCTCTGTAAGACATAGGCAAGCTCTGTTTTTAACAGCATTTACATAGGGTTGTGCACAGTCATTCTTTGTTTTTGGAGCACTTAATTTGAAAAGCATTTCAACAAGTCACTTCTTCCTAATGAACCATTGCTAATTGGTTTCTGCACCAATTCAGTCTCTACCTGAGGGAGGATTGATGGAAATGAAGAAAAGCTGGGCAAGAGACTGTTTTCCTGGGAGCCTCTAACTTCCACTCCTGGGTTCCTAAGTTGGTGCATCCAGAGCAGAGTGTCACATTGACCAGAAACAGGGAGCTCGGCTCAATGACAGCAGAAAAGGAGGATAAGCTGCTTCTTCCTGAGAACTGGGAAAGTACCAGCACTTTGGTAGCCTGAGGCATGGCTGAGCTTTCTGTTTGCCCATTGTGTGAAGGGAGGGAATTGCTCACGGTGCGGGAGCACCTCAATCACAGACCTCTCAATCACAGACCTCGGGCAGGCGGCAGAACCAGCAGAAGCTGCTAATGAGGTGACAGAAGATGGAGAACATTTTACTTCTTCAAACCAATTGCAGGAATTTCTAAGTAGTTTGACCAAGTAACTCTATTCACACCAATTACCTACTTTTACATTTAAAAAGGAGCTATGGAGGCACCACAATTTTCCACAGCTATCCTTGGGACATGGTACAGGGCTTATCGAGGCAGAAGCAGCTTATATGCTGATTTTGGTGAGGTTCAAGGAGGCCCTCAGAGTAAACTTCCTTCACTAATTTTGTCTGAAGACACAAAAAATCCCCCAAGGCTGTTGCACATTATGAGCATTCCTGGATTTTCCTTTTGTTTCCCCAGCTCCCAAACACTCTGCTCCAGCATTAACACTTTCTTTGCATCTCCCTGCCACCATGAGCTCATTCTCTAGAGAAACTACTTCTCCGTTGGAGCCACGTGTCTATCATTTTCTTAATGACTTCATAGAAACAGAAACAGCAACACTTATCTGCACACAGGTTAATGTATTTAAATTCTTCCCCAAACGTTCACTTCTCCCCCAGCAACTGCTTGGGCTCTAACAAAGACCAAGTCACTGTCTTCTTTGAACTGCTTCATGGTTCATGTCTTCTCTCCACCTGTTCTGGCTCTATGCTCCTTGGGGCTGTGCATGTCTAGTTCTTGTCTTAAACAACACACCATACACTGGTGTTATCATGCAAATAATAACAATCTAAGTTTGCAAAAGAGCCCTTCTTTTGCCCTACCTTATCAGCTAGTGAAGGAACAGCCCATTAGACTTAATGTGGGTTTCCAGTTGCTTGTAAGATCTAGTAGTGGTATGAAAGACCTGTCTCAGCGCTTTTTAAAATGAGTAACAAATACTCCATCAGGTGAGTATATGCCTCTGAAAGTTGATTACATGAAGCATGGAGAGAGATGCTCATATATTGGGCATGCAGCTTTCAGAACAACATTGCCTGCTACAACTTACAGGTGATTTCCTGGACTATGGCCCCAAACGCTTGCAAATCCTGCCATTCGATCCTACTGAAGTCGACTTTCAGGGTGTGGATGCTTAGCACCTTCTCTAAATTGGAACCTTTTAAGACAGTTGAAAGTGGTGCACCCCAAAATTACCATTAATTTCAGGAAATCATGGCAACAAAAGTAATTTTGGCCCTAACAAAATAGGATTTGATTCAGTTCTGAAACCTAAGGGAGTAGCTCTACTGAAATAAACTGAAATAAAACTTAATCAAAGAGTATTCCCTACACCAGGAGAAACAATGGGGAAAATGTTCTTGTAATATGTCATTCTTTAGCTTTTTCCTATTCTTGTAAAACGTATTACCAGAGGCAAGATCCTGAATGTGATAAACCTAAGATAGGAATATTTTTCAAGTTTCATATCTAAAGTGCTTTAGAGACATTAGTTTGTCATTTTTCATAACTTAGGGAAAGGTAAGCTACAATTATCCATCAGCTGAGGAAACCTAAGTAGATGGAACCGGGGCCAGGATCCAGAGGCAGAGGCTGTCCCTGCTTCCCACGGCTACAGACCAGCCGGCTTCTCATCTGGCATGTGCTGCGTCCCTGTGTTTCGGCTGTAACGCAGGCTTTGCTTATTCAATTGTTCAAACGTTGTGTGCAGCCAAGCTCAAAACACACCCTAAACCTCAAACACACAAACCCCTTTAACAGTTCTCTAACTATAACACCATTAAAAAAAAAAGTCATCTGGAGAAACTTTTAAACACAAACAGACCAACTAAACTACTTGAGGCTGGATTCCCATTTATAAAGCTCTGGTTTTTACATGCAAGCCTTTGGAATTTAATTACTTTGATTACATTACAACCATTGAGATAATTGATATTTTACAGAGAAGCTGAACAGTAAAACAATTTAATAGCCCATTATGAGGAATTTAACTGACCCGATCTTTTTGTTAGTTTCCCATGTGCCTTGGACATCCTGTAATTTCCTCTGCCCAGGCTGAGATTGTCAGGTTGTCAGAGATTTTTAAGTGTCACGTAAGACTGATGACTTGCAAAGCACAGCACATGGTACAGTACAATTCAGCATCAAATGAGCCCACAGTAGGAATCCTGTCAAGCCCAGAGCAGACACTGTAATACTCATTAATTACTAGATGAATGTTAACTATGTCATAATTAGGTCAGCAGTGTTTTTAAGCAATATTACAGCGAGACTAACTCTGGAGACTAACCTGCTTCAAAATAGTGCAGTCTACTCTGCTGCTTCTGTGCAGTTCCCAACAGTTTGGGAACTCAGTTTAATCAATGCAAATCTCCTTTTTCTCTATGGAGTTTATAATTAAGTGAAGACCAGACGAGGTCATTCACAACCGTAACACGTGGACCTGGCACAGAGTTCGCAAAATCAAAGCTGACCGTCGGAGCAGAGCCATCGCACTTGCTTTGGCAGTAGGAGACAGCCAGCATCCCAGGACACCGCAGCCCTTGGGCTCCTTGGCACATGGAAAACCTGAGCGCAGGCAGACTGATAGAAATTCACATTAGATCTCTCCGCTTTTCCGCAAGTGTTTATGAATTGCAAGACCACAAGTACCTGGCTCGTGGATATCCCAAATTCTTTGGCCTTTTGGCCAAATTTTTAATAGCTGCAAATTTAGCTCGTTCATGACCACTTCCAACCTCTTAACTTCTCCAAGTGTGAGAACCTGGGACAGCTGTGAGCAGACACTTATAAATCCTGATACCTCGTCAGGCAAGTCCTGGTTGATTTTGGAAAAAAAAAAAAGAAGTCTTTTTAGGCAAACAGGACCCAGGTCTCCAGTATTCTTTCACTCTCGTGTGCAAATAGGTATAAAATGTTTCCTGGTTGGGTTCCTATTGTTTAATCACTTTGTACTAGATTAAATCATCTCAAAAGTTACAGGATTGCAGAGAACCAGGTAGGTCCTATAGCATCCACAGAGTTAAAGATAAATAACAGGTTTTACGGTTCATCATGAATTTTAAGGTTAAGCTATTATTTCTTTCCTTAAATTCTTTTAGAAGTATTTAAATAGTAATATATCTTCTTTTTAATAAACAAGAACAAGCTGAGATTTTTATTTTAATATCTAAGATAAAGCCAAAATGTCAACTGGCATTGAAGAAAGTAGAAAATGGTTCTTTCTTTCTGTAAATATATTTTTATCTAGTGAAATACTGAAGCTTTATAAATTGCATTTTTCCTAAAACAAACAAGACACTGAATTCCACAGTCATTGAGTAACTGCTTGGCAAGAAGTTTCAAGGTTCAATAAATTTGGGTAAGACTTGGAAATAATTGTGTGATGAGACTTCCAAAAGCAACTAGTGATTCTGGGCTTGCAAACCACAGTAGCTGACAGTCTAATTTTCAGAACTACAAGAGCAAGAAGCATCCCCCTCTGAAGTTATGCGCTTCACAGTGTCAAGAAGGCCATGTGGTACCTCTAAACTTTGATTAAAATCTCACGTTATATTCCTTTTAAAGCAATTTATGATGACCTCATTTGCTGGATGGTCCAAATCTCAGGTGAGGGAGCAATGCCAGCGCCTGAGCCTGTTGAGTCCTTGGTCTCTCTGCTAAAAAGAGCATCTAAGAGTAGGAAACTGGAAGATGGTCTTGAGGGTGTAAGTCCTTGCAGGGTGTGAACTCTGACCACTGGTTAACACATGGAAAGAAGAGCAGAGCAATCAGGTAGCAACAGCTTCTTGTCCTTTCCATCCTGGGCTCGTGCCAAGATCAGCGACCCAGGGACGAAAAGCTCCAGAACCTAGTGCGAGTCCCCCAAACTTCGCATGTCTGTAAAGGATACAGAGCCTGTTCAAGTCTGTACATCACCTGCTCAAGAAAGAGTGGACACATTCAGCTGCTGAGCTATCAGTGCCAACAGAAATCATGCCTGTAACATCCTTCTGAGCAAACCAATTCATTCACGTAAAGCAACCTGAGGACTGCAAAGCTATTTTCTCATCCACTAAAGGGCAGAAGTAATGTTTGGATCCTGCTTGACTGTCCCATGCTGTGGATGCCACTCTCTTAAGCAGCGATTTGAAATATGCCTCTTTCATGCTGGCAATACCTTTCATCATCAAAGAACTTTATACATTGTACAGTTGGCACATGGAGCAGTAGCGGTGATTTCCCCCGCAGCTGAATTATTTCAGCTGTCTGCCTTAAACAAGACACAATAGTTTGGGATGATCCAACTAAAAACCTCTGAAAAATTTCTGAAGGCAAGTTCTTCCAGGGCAGAGAAGGACTTAAGCTACAAGAAGGCACAGGCTGGAGCACAGCGTGTTGGTGGGAGCACCAGCCCCTGGAGCAGAGCCAGCTGGAGTCCAACCAGCCCAGGCAGGCAGATGAACACAGGCTTGTCTGCACAAGTCGAGGCAAACATCTCCAAGGTTATCTACAGAGACTGCTGCATTGACATGGTGTTCCTGAAAACACACCGGAGATGAACAACTTATTATTTCTTCTTATCGTTCTCATTGTTCTTTAGACAACATGCAGTGCCTTCCCTCTACACAGTGTTCTACAAACCTCTGGTATCACTTTACAAGCTCTAGACAGGACAAACACCTATTTACTTAATCAATAAAACAAAGAAAATAAGGAAGGGGGAGCTGATCTGTAGCATCAATTCAAGAACGGACTCTCTCCTTCTGTCTTTGCTTTGGTGCTGCATATGTATGACTGGGAGGTGGCCAACCAGGCATTAAAATAAACATGGAATGGTTAAAATATCAGCTCCAAAACAGATGTTGAAATCTTACTGCATTTCCCAAACCTGGTGTTTACTGCCTTGGCAACCTAAGAATGCTGTTTTGCTTAAAGCACAATTTTAGTAATTCTTCTGCCTTGAATAATGTGAAGGAATTTTAAAATTATTTCCAGACCTTGGTAGCTCCCTGACTTATTAGAGGAAAGCACCGGCCTTTTGTCTCTAGGAAACTGGTATGAGTTTGGCTGCTGTCAGGAGGGGAAGGCTTTGGTAGTCTAAGCTCAGCCTTTTAATGGATTGTAGTCAGGAAACAACCACACACCGTTTTACTTGATAGCACACAAATGGCTCTCCTACCTTAAAAGATGTTGAACAAATTACTCCTCTTTAATCCAGACAAGGTAGATTAGAGCTCAGAGACTTGACTTGGTCCAGCTGTAGCCACCTGCTTGTAAGCAACCGTGCTGCCTCAGACCGTGTTTTTCACTTTTTCTACAGGAAATTTAACATAACCAGTCCAAAACTCTTCACTGTGGCCCTGCAGGATTTTTACAGGATGTTACACTCGCAGGAAACATACTGGATAAATCGCCAAACCTTTTATTTTCTTTCTTTTCTGCTCATTACCAACAAGCTTAACACGGTAGTCTTCCTTAGAGATTTCTAACTATGCAGCAGTTATGGGGGTAAAGAAAGATTTTGAAGTCTTGTCAAAGCCTTGTTGCTCATTGCAGATTCAGTGTAATATTAAACACCCAAAGGATTATTTGGGGGAGTTGGTACAAATATTCAGAGCGGTCTGGAGAACCATGTCCATAACACAGCTGTAGTGTCCTGCTACGTAAGGATTGGTTTATTAAGCTGGCAGTGGCATTTTCTGTTTGTGAAGGAGAGTTGGAAGATGCAGTAATTACCGCCTTTCCTTCAGCTTATTTCAATGATGGAAAATGACTGTTAGGGTAAATCAATTGGCCTCCAATTATAAGCGGTCAAGATACTGCCCTGATACAATCACTCCTGAGGAAATGTTACCTACTATTTAATTTTTATCGTTGTCTTTGGGAGTAGAAAAGGGATTAGCTCTACAAAACTTACATCTTAATTTGTGATTATGAAGCCTTCTCAAACACAAAGACATTTGGGAACTATCTAGTCACAAACCTTAACCAAACTGATGCAATTCCCCCCTATTTTACCACTGTGGCATTTCCTATACTAGCACCACAGCAAGACAACAACCGGCACTTCTGCTTCCACTGGAAAACAAAAGCAGATGCTACTGCTTGTGTCAGATGCTGCGTGAGCGGCTAAGCAGCCTTGAGAAGGAAAAAAGGAAAAGTATCGCTTCTAAAGCTTTGCACAAGGTCTCTGGGCTGCAAACAATGGTCCCGGCTGTCAGTGCGGGCATGCACAGCCCCGTGCGCAGCCCTAATTGTGCGCCCTCAAGGTTACATGGTCATGTAAACGAAGGGTGAGGAGGAAAACACTGGAAAACTCAAAAGCTTCATGGTCATGGGTTTCAATAGCTGTTTCTTTTGAAGGACGGCACAAAAGGCTTGTGGAACAGGAGCGTCTCGGGGCTGCGATAGACTTCTCTGCTGCAGCACATAAAGGGAAGGGGATGTTGGCCGTGTCTACAGCTTGTCTGCAAAACAAAAGGATGATCCTCGGTGTCCACCACGAATGGGAAATGAAGTTGGCAGTGGGGTTCTTCACCTCGAGGAGTGCTCCTGGCCACTGCCCTTAACAGGAAGAAACCAGATGTCCTCAGGTACGCTCGCCATGTGGAGAAAAGCTGTGCGCATATGGATACAGACAGGCGTGCGCACTTTTTGTATGACACACAACAGGTTACTACAGCTGAAAGCCTCACAGGGAAACACTTTTCATTATACAGGCAAGGTTGAGAAAAACAACAAGGTCATACATAATTCGTCTTCACTAACCCCAGCAACAGATGCCATAAAAAAAGCGAGCCTGTTGGGTAAGATGAAAATACGGTCTTTGCACAGACCATTTGTTATGTGCAAATATGTTTAGGAAGTATTTGCCAAAGGACCAGACTCAGCAGAGGATTGCAAACCTGCACAGCCACGCCGGGCTCCTCATCAACCGCCTCTTCCAGGCTCCCTCTGGGGCTCCCATGTAACCTGAGGGTGGGAGTCCCTCCTGCAGACCCCCCTGCCGTGCTCCTCCCGCGAGTGTTGTGTCACACACCCAGGGTACGGGGGCTGCTGCACAGCCCCATCTCCTCCCCGTGCCACAACAGCCACGCGTGGGGCAGAGAACCGGGTAAGGGCATGTCACCTGTGAATTCGTGGGGTCGGTCCCCCAGACGCCCCAACGGTGGAACTGCCATTTCTTTTGTCTCTTGTGAAGATGGAAAGGGGGGAAAAAAATAGCCCACTGGCTTTTGTCCTAAATTCAGACCAGCTGCTTACTAGTACTGTCCCTCTGCCTTGGTTTTTACCCCACAAAGCACACTCCTGGGCCCCCAGCTTCCAATTCTCAGATGTCAGTGACATGAATATCTCTGCTTCCTCTGGAACAGACCACAAATTCTGTCATCTTTCATCTAAGAAGTGAAACCCCCAAAACCTGAGTTTACTAGAGGTAGTTTACGGCTGGAGCCTCCTCTGGTCCTGCGGCAGGACGGCGGAGCTGCCCTGCTCCGGTGGGGGGGGGGTTGGCTGGCTCCCAGACCTCCTCGCACATCAAGGGGCTTTGAAAGCTCAAAGTGCTTAACTGGAAGGGACACAAAGATCTCCAAGCTTATTCTGCATGCAATTAAGCTGTTGCTTTGCTCTCCCTCCTCCTGGCAGACAAGTGCTACACCGGGGAAGGTATGAGAGACTCCAGCCATTGACAGGTTGGGCACAGCCCCCCCTTCTCCCCTATTCTCTTTTTTGTTACTGAAACCATCCATCTGCCAAATGTCACTAGCTGATAAGAACTGCCCGTTTTTAAATCCCCATTTGTAAATAGATGTTGGCTGACATAATTAATGTCTACCATACAACACAATTTGAATTACAAAGTAAAGGCAATTTAAAAATCAGCCTCCACATGATTACAATTGATACTCAGTCTATAAATTCCACAGCCCCAGGAATTATTTAAATTTCTGAAAATGAATGAAAATCAGTACAAGATGTCTTTCAGGAAAGCGAGACCAGAAGTGGAGCATCTGAGATAAACTAAATAGTCTCTTGAGATAAACATTCTTTGGTGCAGTAATACCTATGGCTCCAGGCCACCACGGGTCTGTGATGTCTGCTATGCTGTCAGGGCTGTTATCTGCTATGCCACTGCCACCTACTCAGAATAAATCCCCTTAACTGATAAGCACATTATGTTGAGGACCCCTGCTTGTCACTTCCATCTAACTGGGTGGTTTATATGAACACCGTGGCACTGAATTGCTCTGCTCTAAGACACCGATACAGCTCGCAGGCTGCGATGGGGGCCTTCAGTGCATTAGCACAGAAAGGTTGGCGGAAGAAGTGCAAAATGCGTAAGGCAAAACATGGGCTATGGCACTTGGAAATGTTTACTCCAGATTCAGTTTTTCTGCTAACTAGAAATAACAAGTTTAAATAGACAACAAACATTTCTAACAAGCAAGCTGCAGCATTAGTCTGAGGAGAAAGACCAGCAAAACAAGAGTAATTTAAAGCACATATACGTTGTGCCTCTCACGTGCCAAAATAAACAGTTCTGTTACTTCCTAAAGATGTCTGTACGCAGGCTCAACAGCAGCGTGGCACAGCCAGGAGCTCTCCTGCATGTGGATCCCGCGCAGGAGGTGGATCCAGCACAGAACAGGACACGCTGCCAAGCTTTGCCTCTTTTTCCTGTCTTTATGCTATCACTTAAGGCTTTAAGTGAATTTCATTATTTTCCTGCTAGTCCTTCCTTTGTAAAATCAGGAGAAATAATTTGAGGGTGTCTAGATTTACTAGAAAAACAAATCTCTTTAGAAATGAATAATACCACAACGGAGCAATGAAATCTGCTTTCAAGGAAGCAAATGTGTTACTGCAAATCACTGGCTGGCAGTTAAGTTGTGCATAAATACACCAGATACGTGGTAGCGATATCCACGTGATAAATTACGTTTATCACGCACCTTTGACCATCTCACCTGCACTCGGCTCCCCCAATGAGGAAATGTTAACATTCCCCATCTTTCATCAATTTCAAACAGCTGCCATTAAAAAAAACACAAAACCCCCCAAACCCACAACAAAGAATTCCACATCTTCCCAGAGATAACCTTATCTTTCACTTTTGAAATGTGAGGTTTTCCCTAAATTACGTTGGCACAAAATCCAGGGTTGGGGGCAGGATTTTCAATCAGGCTTAAGAGCATACAATTAAAGTTACCTATCAGGGGCAGAAATGGAAGCAAGCATCACTGGGAATCACCGTAAGATCTGCAAAAGATGTATCCTGTAAGAAATAGCAGCAAGTGTTGACATCACTGGAAATATAAAGGTCCCAGATTTTTATCTGCAAATATGTGATATTTGTTTCTTGTGCGAGAAACTGTCAAGGTATTAATCTTTGAAATAAGAAAGTTATAAACAAAATGAGGACAAATTATAACAAGGCTGCTCCAACCTAAGACTCTTTGTTATTATCTCTGGAAACTAGGAATCATCTCCAACTCTCTCAAATGACCAAGAGCATCTCGCAGCAATATCTATGAACCACGCCAGTGATGTTATTGAACTCCTGACGTTTCAGAAGAGTGCAGACGTGGCTGTCCTCGGGTACCATACAGTTTGGTGTAACGTTTTGTTGCCCCCCCCCAAATGGTAATGAAAGGTCTACACTTAAATATTGTTTTCCCTACAGCCAGCAACATGTACAACAATGTGGCTGCTGTGAGAAGATTACAAGGAGAGAAAAAATCCACAGGAAAATGTAAACTCAAAAAACCACCAGTTAAGTGGTGAGAACCTTCCTTCTCATTAGTTTTCTAACTCCTTTCCTTCACATTCCTCTTTGTTATTGAGTGGAATGATCTTTTTTTTAAACGAGGTGCAAATGCATTTTCACACCTCTACCTAAAACTAGGTTAAGTCTCCAAGCTAATTACACATTATTAATGAGTTCAACAACTGTGGGTAGGCTGGTTAGAGAAGGGATGCAGGTCTGCACGTCGTGTATGTATGCACGTGGATGCACCCTTGTCCTCCACATGGGTCTGATGCTGCTAGGTGCTGAACTCTCTTCTTGTTCGCAATGGTAGAATGTTTAACACTGGAAATGATAGTCTACAATGCAATCCTTTTCTTCTGTTTCTCTCTTTTCTTTTTAAAGGTGTTTGTGGGGTTTGGTTTTTTTTTTTAATACTGAAATGCACTAAATATTACATTCAAGTCACCATTTTCAGGACTCCCCAGGTGTGCTTCATTACAAAGACCAATATCAGCTCAGTAACATCTCTTCAAGGGCTAAACCAGCTGCCTGGCCTCACTGACACAGCCTGGGAGGTGACTGCAGAAGGTTTTAGCTACCCAGAACAAACAATACATTGGGTTACACACCAGCGCAGATCATAATGTTCTGGCAAAGTCTGCTCGGGTGGTTTAAAGTTATCAGCTTCCACTGATGGCATCATTGCCAGAAATTATCCCCTCCACAGCAGAGGTGGCAGAGGGACACGTAACCACATCTCAGCTGCAAATTAGAGAGGAAGAGCTTGCTTGGGACAAAGACAGTGGTCTCTGCTGCCTGCCCTGCCTGCCACACAGGGACAGCTTCGCTCTTTGCGAAATAGGTCTTGAAGAGCAAGTTGTAATTTGACGAATTAAAGATAATGATAATCAGTGCCAGTTTACTTTAATGTGCTGGGCTTTAGCTGCAGCAGTTTAGCTGCCATTTTAAAACCAGAGGTGAAAATTTGAACTGTGACAGCCTCTACAGCAAGGGCTTTTGGTGAGATGGGGCTCTTCGTGCCAGCTCTTCCAGGCTGGACTTCGCAGGTGAAACATGGGCACATGAGAATCATCTTTTAGCATCAACTCTGCAAAGAGGTGCCAAAACCAATGCAGAAATCCCTAAACAACGTAAGATCCAAGATCTAGGCAACTGCAGCCAGAATGATACAGTCCTTAAAAATATCTATTTTGTGTTTTTATTTCATTCTCTTCTCTTTAGAAATACAGAGCTTCTAATGATGTCTGTTATGCACTCCTTAATATGAGACACTATACATATACATACGTATCATTTATAGGTCTAAATATAAAAAAGACTTTCAGAGAAGTAAATGTTTGTATAGAAGTAGTACACACGTTTAAAAAAACACCCACAAAACCTTTCATCCTAACTCTCGATTAGATCTGTATCACAACATGTGTACACAAAGCCAATTCAGACTGACTTTTATAGGAAGTGCATAGCATAAATGAAGAACGGCGTGCACACAGAAATGAAGGCGTGTGTAGCATAAGTGAAGACTGGATTTTGCACAGATTCTGATAATTTCTGGTTAAAAGCCTTGTTGTTGGAAGTATTATTCAAGCCTTAAATATGGCATACTGTGGGACAAGTGTGCGCTAAAACAATTCTTAACAGACCTGTTAATTGAACTTCATTAGTTTCTTCAGAATATAAGTATGTGGAGCTACTTTGATTCTTAAGTTTCTAGCTGGCAGGAAAAACAAGCCCTAATTGTGTCAGAGTTTAGCTGCTGAAGAGATCAGTGTTTTATGAGGGGTGTAAAAATGGTTCATAGCTACTAAAATAGAAATCTTCGTTTGCTTTTCAAGGAGGGGGGGAAGGAACATTTAAAACTTAGAGTTTAGAAATGGGCAATTAAGAAATACAGCAATAAATTAATCTTCCTAGGATATTTTCTGGCTTGTGGAAAGACAGTAATAAACACATCTGGGAGTTTTCCAGCTGAAAGCTCCTGACTTGTAAGTTGGATCTTACTGGGTATGGTTTTAATCCTGAAATTACGTAATATTTTCTTCCATGTGAACCCCAAAGACACTATTTTCCTCCCAGACTATTTTTTTTAAGATGGCCTAAACACATATTCAATAGGACACGGTCTTTTATCAGCTCATGTTTGTCCCTGAAATGCCCCCGTAAGGAGAATGATACCATCATGTCTACTCATTCAGTCCTTATGGTACCACACTGTAACAGACTTTGGCACTGCAAACAGCAGAATATATCTGCTTTTGAAGCAGTACCGGGTCAACAAGCATAAAGAAGGAGGTTTACTGCCTTTTGAGTAGGTCTTTTTAGTTATCCCGAAGGCAACGCTGACAACCGCTTGCCCAGATGCAAGGGTTTTATACTCACCAGCATCGAGACTACCAGTAGCTGCAGTCCAGCCCATGACGGGGGGAATGGCACCAACGACAGCTCCCACCCACGTGTTGGCAATGCTCATTCTCTTCATGGGCGTGTAACAACACGTGTACAAGAAAATGTTGAAGGCTCCCAGGGCCCCGGTGAGAGGGTTTACTCCCAGCGTCAGCAGTGTGATTCCTGGGACTCCGCAAGAAGCAGCAAAACAGACGGCGAGCAGGGGGCTGTGGGGAGAGAGCAGGAGGTGCACACTGAGCCAGGGTCTGTCTTAAAGAATGACTACTGCCCTGCTCCTTTTGCCTCCTCCCAAAAGTTAATATTGGATTTTTGTTATTTTTTTTTACTGGCCCAGTCCAAATTTTCCCATTGGAACCCCCATCCTAAGAAAAACCTTTCTGAAAAGTTAAGACAATCTTGCTACAGATTGACCACGATAGGTGATTCTTATTCTTGTGATCATTGTGTTCACCAAATAAATTCAACCTCTGCAGGTAAACAGCCTTTATGGAGAACTGGTGCTTCCAGCAGATCTTTCTCTTTCATTTTAATCTTAGTAAATTTTGACCTCTGGAAAAAGCACTCAGGCTTTAGAGTAAATGAGAATGGTTGTAGCTTATCAGATTTTTAACCGGTTGCAATTATCCAAGAGATCCTTTGACTGAAATGCAACAGGGTTAGACCCAGAATTAGGAAGCATTTACGAGGAAAAGAGTACATTCAATAATTCTGAAATTACGTTAACAGGTATAAAGTATTTTTTGGCTTTACTGAAACACCAAAGCAATTCTGGCAACAGAATCAAAATTAATAATTATTATATTCTATGTATGACTGAAATTAACCAAAAATATTTTAGGTTTGGCCAAAAGCAGCAAACAACAAAGATGCAAATTATTTCTGTTGATTTCTACTGCACATCAGCTAAGAGCTCAGGGAAGGTTGGAAATTCCTGTTAAAATCTTTAAGAAAGTGGCTGAAGCTATGTAAACTTCTGCTAATAAGTTCCACAATAAACATCTAAATATGACGAACAAGGATTTTTTGTTTGGCTTCCAAAATCACACTTCACAGGCAGCACTGTGATGCAACCCTGAGGAAGCTTTATTTGTGATGTCTTGCACCAGATCACCATGTTTGCTGCTGCTGGAGATCTCTTCACACGTGCTTGTTTGAGGGGGTTTGGTATAATCGGAAGGAGAGAACTAAATGCCACTAAGAAGTAATGTGGTGTGGGAAACCTCTGGAAGGGAGGAAAATGCCATTAACTGTGTTGCATTTAATAACCCATGTGGCTAAATACACACTTCTAGTCATCCATATAAGAGCAGAAAGTATGCGTGCTTGCAACAAATGTCTCTGCATGAAGTTTAGCTTTACACGTTTTGTCTAATTGAAAACTATGCAGCCTTTGTATTCTATGATCATTCTGCCCTCTAGCCAAATCCTTAACCTAAAATACGTGTTGCAAGCACTACTCCAACCCTCGTAAGAAAAATTTGCTGGTGGGGATGAATTTTATGGGAGTTTTATCAGCAAAAAAAATCCTACCATTCAAATTTTGATTTTTAAGAACTTTTTTGGACCAATATGATATGAAGGTCCTAAATAACTAGAAGAACTAAAATGAGCAAATCTCACACTAAAGAACTGCCTTCAATTTAAATTAAATTGACTAAGTCATTTTATCCATCTTTTCAAAACCATCAACAGATTTTAGGTTATGGAGCGTGCACAGAGCACACTGATGCTCCAGCATTACCAGTCTTGATGTTAGTAATATATCAGGAATAGAGGCAGGGTACATCATTGCCATCCTTTGACAATGAGATGTATAAAATTTGAGACTGTTTTCAGGAGCTGTGCTGTGAAAGGAGCCATACGGTGCTGTGCCCTCTGGTTTTGCAGCTAGCAGCGCTCTTTTGCAGAAAGGCAGCAAAAACACAATCTGTACCGTAAACTGTCTCAACACCAACTACAAATGCCGCACTCTGTAGACGTTGCCCCTCTATAGTGAAAGCCTGACTGGGTTTAGTTAAACAAATCTATCTTGACTGATTACTGAATAAAATACAGTCAGACGGTAAACACCAGATTTACACAATACACACTCTCGAGGCGACAAAAGACCAGTGTGACCCTACGAGGCCGGGCTACCCATGTTTGCTCCCGCAGGGCTCACAGACATAAATGAGGACACAGTTTGACCTAATGCAACGAGCACTTTTCTCACTAATCAAGAGTGAAGACTTATCTACACGTCTCCAATTCAAACGAACACTACACACCATGAGCTGGTCACGGAGCGGCAGACACCAGCCCTTCATGCCTCTTATGGGAGGCTGGGAGTGCAAAGCCCTCCTCCGTGGTTGAACCCAGCATCACGTCTCTCTCACATCGCTTCCCCGCAGCAGCGATAGCCCTGCAGCGCCAGCCCTGACACCAGCTGTGTGCCGCCTTCACGTCCAACTGATGGATCGGAAAAGTACCTTTAAAAAATGAGGCTTTATCCAAAGGGAAGGGCGAAGTTATGCAGCTGAGACCTTCAAAAAAAGTTGTTCTGTTCCTGCTGGATGAAAACACATTTTTGTTTCTCAGTTTCTTCTTTTTTGCCTCTTTAAAAGGAAGTTCCTGGGGGCAGTTTGATTAGTGTCTGTAATAGTCCTAACTAGCTCAGGGGAAGGCATCAAGTCAATGCAGGCTGTTCTTCATAAGCAGTTGAACTATATCACTTTTAGACATCCTGAAAGTACCACATTTTCTACTTCTCTCCAGCGTTTCTTTAACAATCAAGGAACTGTAAAATTCTTCTAGAAGAGTAATTGTCCGACTTACAAACGTCTGCCCCTAAAACTCCAACTGAGATCAGAAACTCAAACTGTGATCTGATGATTCAGCTTTGTTATTTCTGCCCCTTAAAATACTATTTGGCTTTACAAAGACACTGCAGTCAGAAATTAGGACTTTGTTTTCTTGGTGAGACATGAGGCAGAGGAGAATTCAACTCACTCTCACGTAAATATGTCATGTTTATAAGGTCTAGGAGAAGTATAAGCAACTCCTCATTGGGAAAGAGAGAATATTTGAGGAAAATGTAGAGATTTAAGTCAGTGGTGCAGTTCTTTCTGCTTCAGCGACTCCCAGGATTTTAAGAAGAGAAGACTGACCCTAGGCTTAAATCACAGCAGTTTAAGGGGTATTCTGATTTCTACTAGTTTATGGTCTTCTAGGGACCATTATGCATCTCCATGCTCACATTAGGTCTGTCAAAACTCAGGCATGTGGTGTGAGGCTCATTGATTTGATACAGGTAGCCGGGCAAAGGAGCGTGCATCTCATCGAGGGTGCACAGGAGAACAGGATCTCATTCTGGAGCAGGAGAAAGGCTGTGATGCTGAGTTGTCACAGGATTTGCCCCATCACCTAATGTCCACGCAGTTCCTCCCGCTACAGCCTCCTGCCATCACACAGTCCGGCGTTCATCACAGGAGCATCAGTCTTGGGTAACCCAACGCCAGGTAATTCTCACATCGTGGTCAAAAGTGGCTGCGGGGTCTCTGCTGGTTTCCTTCACCCTTAAACCATCGCATGCAGTAAGTGCAGGCTGATGACAGATGCTGGTACATAAGCCACGTTTCACTTGGGCGTTCACTTATGCTAAGGGAATTGCTCTCATGGGAAAAAAAGGCAATCTTCCATTGGAAAACTGGCCAAGGAGCTAGCTCAGAAAGCAAACATATTGAGTAAGAAACTAGGTTTTATGATGGATTCTTGGGAGGAGTTGGTTTCAGTTATTTGGCTGATTAAAATCAGACTTTGGAAAAATATTTTAAGTGCCAAATGAGTTCTCTTCAAATTTCAACTCTAAAATACCCAGTATGTCACCATATAGGACACCTCCTAAAGGAAACAAAAAACTGGTAGTTCTGCCTCGCTCCTCTTCTCTCCTTTACTGAGAATGCATACGCAGAAGTCTGCCTAATAATACTGCTAAAAGACATTCACATTCAACTAAAAGCTTTTGAGAGAACTTCAGCTTGAATAGAGATCCAAAGAAAATGTGTTGACACTTCTCTCCCATAGAGTTCACCCAAGGAGGACGCTCCCCGGTCACACTCCACTGAGAGCATCCAAGAGGAAGAGGAGGAGCAGGAGGAGGAATAGAGACCCAGGTTTCTACTCTTTCAACTCAAAGCTTTTGCTGACACGGAGGAGTCTGGAGAGATGCTGTCGGTCAGGCTGAGAAGGATCACTCAAGGACAGCCCGGAGCTGCTGGGGGGGAATGGGGAACAGGCAGAAGGAATCTCACATGGGTGATATTCTGGTATCACCCGCACACATGACCATGAGGCATCCATGTGGACCCTCGCTCGTTATACTGTTGATGGAGACTTTGGACAACACAGCAGCCTATTTTAATTCATGTGCAATAGCATAATCTCCGAATCTAGTTGCCACTTACAGATGACCTGGTTATACGTATATAATGATCTTACACACTTGTGCGTGAAATATATTTAATAGGCTCCAGAGTCATGGATAATAGTACTTATTGACTCACAGCATTACTTGGAAAAATTGAGAGGGGAAAACAAATTAAAGCATTTGCCCATCTATAAAATTAATGTACTATTTTACCTATTTCACAGCAGCATTAGCAAACTTAATGTGTATAAAGATCAATAGCATCACTACTACACATGCTTTTCTATGCTGTCTTTGGCTCTGGCAAAAGATTTTGTGAATACGACTGTCAAAGTACAGTTTGAACTACAATTTTTAAAAAGGTATTGAAAAGGGGGAAAAAAACTTTGTTTGGAAAAAACAATCAAGAAGGTAGACAAAATTCCCTCTTAAAACCTATCAAAATTAGAAATATGGAAAATTCCTGTATCAGCATCTAATGCTTCGACCTATGTCTGTGAATATATTGACACTCATACAAATACAGACACAAAGCCCATAGGAATCCTGAATAGGCGCATTCATGCAATCAGCAGTTGTAGGCAATTCATGTTCAGATGTTATGTAAATACATAAGAAACTTAATTTGTGACCTTGTGTTAATGGGAAATCGGGCACGCAAAACATATTTACATAAAAGCGTAAGCCTGAATGTAAGTGTCCATTTAAGACTGCCTGCATATTTTTCAGGTGAAGCATGAGTGCTTAGATTTGAAAATTAGATTCAAAGCCTAATACAAAAGGTAATAGAACAAAATCTGTCTTCTCCCTGTCTGTCAAAAACCTTTTATAGAAACATCACCCACTTCTAAAAGGGCAAACTAAAAAACCAACCAAAACAACAATGCCCTTTTGTTTTGCTGCAGCATGCACAGAATACCTTAATGGATTGAAACGTTTAAATTCCTGGTTGATTATTTTGCATTAGATCTTATTATTATTGACAACTGTCCCTCGAGCCACAAGGCCAGAGGTCCGTTCTGCCAAACGCAATGTGATGATCTAAAACAAGCAAGACAGGGATGATGAAGAATAAAGCGCGGTGGGCAATCGCTGTGCTGAAGGGCAGGCAGCTGCACGGAGGCAGGGCACAGCCCCGCTGCTCGGCTCCGGAGCTCCTCCAGCCAGGCTGCACCTCCCTAAGACGTCCTCTACATCCAGGCATGGGCTGCGGGGGGAGAAGGAAGGTGGGAAGAGAAGGAACTTATTTAGAGTCATTTCTACATTCAGATGAAGCCAAGATATGCATCCTTGCTTTCCTCTGCATGGGATTTTAGTAAGGGCAAATATTCTGCACAGACTATACCCTTTAATTAAACTGCAATTTTATTTATTTTTTTATGAGATAAAAGCTGGTTTTGTCTTTTGGCGAGTTTTCTGTTTCATTCAAGACCCAGGTTCAGCAAGACCACCGACACTTCCTCCCCTCGCTCGTTTGCTGCTGCTGCCCACAGAAACAGTCCTAAATTATCCCTGACTTCAGCATCTTCCACGGTGGCAGGTAAACAGTGCCGAGACAATAAAGGTGAGATTGACGGCTCAGATTAATCGCAGTATTGCTACTCTGGGTGCAAATTCCATCTGCATATAGAGTCAAACCCAATTTGTCGTAGTAAGAAGAGGAACAGCCTGAACCAGCCTCGTGCACAGACAGGCTGAAAATAGCGGGAGCTCGGAAGAAGGTACTTGGCAGACAAAGAATACAAGTGTGATTCTCATCTCTGCAATTTCATTTCACCATCACAGGCTGAGATATGAGTCTAGTGCATGAACACTGTTCCAAAGCCATAATTAAAATCAGATTTCAGGAGTAAGCATCATAAGTTGCTTATTATTTCTGGAATCTGTAGGTACTAAAAATGTCCCCAGACTACTTGCCAGTACAAGGCTGCTGGAGGAAGCCCCCTCCTCTTCCTAATTTTTTCCAGGTCAGCAGTAAGTTTTTAAGGCTTCTGAAGCCACTTACAAACTCAGACAAAAGCATCAGCCTGAAGTTTTCAGATTTTTCCAACAACAACGAGAGGTTACACAAACTGAAGTGCAAGTCACATCCCTTTGAAGGGTTCTACGGCTGCAAAAGCCCATGGTCATTTCAAGAGGAGAGGATGTCTGGGGGGATCCCCAGCACAAATGCACCTAATTCTCCCCAGCTGCTGATTTACAGTTTTGCTCATCTCCTGGCATCTTCTCGATTCCGGTGGCCAGGCAACATGAAGAGTTGCCAAAAACCAGTCCCAGGGTAGGAGCTGAGCTTGTGATCACCATGACTGTCATATGGTACTGAGCTATGGCTTGGTCACCTCCCTCAGCCAGAGGAGTATCAGCCAAGGGATTTTTTTAAACTTTTATTTATTTTTTTTAAGAACAGCACCCAAGAACTGCTGAACCCTCCTCAGCAGCTTTTAGAGATCCACCAAGAAAATTAGGGAAGGCCATCAACCCCAAGAGTTATACGAGGCAATCCCATCCCACTTGGAAGAGACACAAGGAGCTGAGGATGTTACGCACTGCAGCAACATATGGCTATAGAGAAGCCTTTCTGCTCCTATGACTTAGGTAATGGGGAAGAAAGCCCATCTCCTTCAAGCACACATCTGGATTGCATTTGTGTAATTTCCAGCTCTGCTTCCCCAGATGGACAGATGCCTGAAACCAGCAGTGGGGTCGTCTGCTGGCGCAAGTGCCGTAGAGTCAGCTGACTGCGAAAAATGAGCCAGAAGGCTGTAAAAGGCACATTTTGCCCTGAATAGCAACGGTAGCTTCCCTGAAATTATTTTTGATGGGAGGTTAAAAAAACCACTCATGCAGCTTCTAAGCTCAAAGTAAGGCACACAGCATTCAAAACCAATCAGTAATCATGGCAGACAACTGAATGATGGCAATCTACCAACAGTAAAATTAAATTTTAACTTTCCACACAAATCCTTTCAGGCTGCATATTTATATATTTAGTAATAAAAACCATATTCATGACCATTGTCAGCTGTAAAAGTTCTATAGTAATAACAACAACACTAATGGAAACTGAAACTGGAAAAACATTGCCTGGATCAGTAGCTTCATTGCTGATGACTTTTCTAAAATGATTCTAATTTTTTTTGCAAAAAAAACCTCCAGAAGAGTCCTACAGACAGACTGGGGATGTGCCTGATAGAAAAAACATCCACGCTCAGATTTGAGATTTTAAATCAAAGCGGTTACATGATGATGCATCATGACCCCTAACTGGTATAGGTTTGAGGCAGCAAATCTTTTTTTTTTTAAGGACTCAAAGCATGACTGACAAAATATTTTTATATTCAACTACAATTTTCAATTACAGATTAGATTAGTGTCAAGGAGAGATATTTCATTCCAATTAAAAGGGAAAAATAGCTTTAGTGTTGGCAGAATGGACATACTGCTAGACCCCTTTATTTCTTTCATGTAGATCAGATTCAGCATCAGTCAGAAGCTTTAGTAGACACAAGCAATCCACGCTCTCACTTTTGATACCATCTTCCACAGGTACATTGTGACTGAACATTATGAAAAACCCAGGAACCTGCTGATTGAGGCTTAATCTTGCAAAGTACCAGAATTATATTAAACTGAACAATATCCATCAATGAGCTAAAATGATACTATTTTAAGGGAAAAAATGTAGAGAAAGATCTTAATAGATATTCATTTATTCTCTCTCAATCATGCAAGAAAGTTCATGACTCATGACAAGGAATGAAGGATGATGCATTTTAAAACTAAAACGTGAAACTAAATTACACTTTTAATTGGGAATTCAGTTTTTCCCCATCAACTCCAAATATCAGAATACATGCTTGTCTATCATTTACCACTGAATACTGACAAGACATCCTTTAGGAGGTGCAAACAAACGGGAGAGCTCTGTCAAGTCTTTTTTTTTTTTTTTTTCTTAACGAATTATTTAACTTTGTCTTCACAGGTTAAGAAGTAGTAGCTATGTTCTTTCAGCATCTGGTATCTCATCCCCAAAAATGAGTTGCTGTGGCAGATCAGGCTCTACATGCACTGCAAGTACTGAATTTTGTATCAAATCCCCTTTAACTGGGTATAACACTACCACAATTTTTAAGATTTCCAGAAGGCGCTTGTTGCAATTCTGCCTGCTTATGTTTTTGTAACTGGCTTTTTGTGATTTGGTTACTGGCAATAAATATGACAAAGATGTTGATAATCTCAGATTGGACAGTACTTTTCCCCAAATGTAAAAAAAATAGTGTGGAAAATAGTAGAACAGTTCTAAAGCCAACTTGTAACACAAAGTCTGAGCTGAGGAGGAACTCTGTGTTAAGAGGAGGTATGAAACTTGTAGGTGTTCCCAAAAAGCCTAATGAGCTGGGTTAATCGGTAGCATTTAAACACACTTAAATCAGGAGTTCAACACCATAGCATTGTGTCTCCAGATGAAGAATTTGCAGACCTGAACCTCAAATAAACCTCTTTAAAATGCAAATCTCTGAGAAAGGAATTGCCGCTAATACCTTTCCTTTGTCCACAGGGCTCAGCCAGGCATCAGCACCAACCTGGATGTGGTTTTGAATGACATCCGGACCATCAGCAGGGAAACGGGACTGAATTCAATGAGTGATGTCTAAATCTCCCAAGGAATGTCATCCAGTGAGAGCTGGGCATATATGGAGCTCAGTGATGGATAAACACGTATAGCTGGCTGGGTCTTGTCATGGAGTTGCCTTCTTGAGTTTTGGCACTAAATTGCCAAGCCAGGTCTGGCTTTGCTATCTAATATACTTGTTCAGAAGCGTACTTAGTGTAAATAAATACAGACTAGGATAAAATATCCCATGTCTGCGTCAATTCATTTCTCTCCCAATGAAGAAACAACCCATGCATGAAGCCCAAGCTGCCCTGTCACGGCTGTGTATCGCTATTGTATAAAAGCATAATCAACACTGTATTTTAACCAAATTGGAGGCAATTAGTTCCCCTCACTCCTCAAGAATCCAAGCTGCAGATGTGCTGTCTCCCCTGCCAGAGTGAGGGACTTTAAAACTATCATAAACAAACACAGCTAATTTAAAAGAATCATTTCATCTTGAAAGGGACACATCTCTCTTTTTTATTCTTGTGTATATCAAAATTGGCTCCATCGATTTTGCTGAAAGTTTCCATAAAGACACATCGTGTGTGCTAACACGAGGCAAGAGGAATTTCAACTCAGTCGAAAAAAGAGAAATCAGGAGTCCCACCCTCAGCATGGAGCTGTCTCCTAAACATATCCTGCTCTCATTTTTACCAGTCTAACTCCATGCAAATGAAGCCAGGATCTGGTCTTTCATTGTTCACGGGTTCAAGAGTCTGCCTGGAGGACTGAGACCAAAGCAACCACAGGTTTGGGATGAGATAGCTCAGCAAACCCTGGGGAGACTTGCAGTTCATGAATACCACGTTCAGACAGAAATAAAACTTTTTATGTTGCCCTTTGTTATTAAGCAGAAGCTCCAGTTGAGCCTCGTCACCTCACTTGAAATAAAAAATTAAAAATTAAAAGGACCCATACTCATAAAATGTTTATGTTCTTATTACACTTGCTATACACACCAGAATGCTAATCATAACAACCCTAAGCAACCCTGCAGAGCATTAGCATGCTCCTTGTTATATGGCTTTGTTAGGTAGGAGTGAAAGGGTGAATAATAATATTCACAGCTTCCCTGCAGTCACGAAAATGTAAATATTTTTTTAAAGTGCTTACAAGACAAACCTACAGTAAATTTGAAAAATGTCCCCCATAATATTTAAACTAAATCCTCCTCTTTAACCTAACAAACCTAACCTTACAACATGGCAGTTAAGTGATCCATTCATTTTATTTCAAAATCTCAGTTCTCTCTTTGTTTAAGAACCAGAGACTAGCTGACAAACAGGATGGATAATATGGTCTCTCCAGAAACATTTTTATGTGATTTAGAGTGATTAAATCTAACATGTGGTTCTGCTGAGCCTTCAGACAACATTTGGAAAGCAGTGGGTAAAGAAGTCTTGGGCCAGTTCTCAAGCTCATTAAGATAGAGAAAACTGAAGCTCTAGAGTATTTATCAACCTGCTCTTCAAAAACAAGAGAACAGACAGTCCAGCCATTCTTGGTACAGGATCACTGACTCTAAATATGTTCCCAGTAGCAATGAAAATGAAGGGAATAAGTTATTCACTACAGCCACAGACAGCAGGACAAGAAGCAAAGGTCTACAGTGGAAGGAGGATCTGGCTTTAGACACCATTAAGTGGAAGAGCAATGGAGCAGATGAGCCTGTCAAACTGCAATTTAAGTCAGATGCTTCCTGCCTATCTGCAGATTCCTCTGCAACATCGCAAGCATGCATTTGATATTCTTATCATTTTAACACTCTATAGCATGCTCTTAAGTAGCTGCTATGTTTCACCTGAGAGATGAAGACAATGAGGATGGCTGTATTTGGGATTTCTGTATTATTATTTTGGTAGTTTATCTACAGTTAGCATCTGGAGTTATATTTTACAAATGTTTGGTGGAGAAAAAAAAACCAACCCCTTCATATACCATCAAATTGCATGAGTACAACTTTATTATTGTCACGCATGGGCAGCAATATGAGTCACTGTGGCACACACTCCTTTACAGCATGATTTATAACATAATATTCCTTGTGATTCTACATCCCTAGCAAAAAAAAATTAAATAAAACATATCAAAGAGGTTCTCCACATATCTCAACCTCAGGAATGCAGCTTTTCTAGTCATAAAGACTGGAGAGCAAGCATCTGTGTTAGCACAGCTAATTAAAGTGTAAGAAAAACCTCTTTTATATCTGACTTGTGAAGTTGATAACATGTAAGTTATAACTTGTATAAGACATGATAAACTCTGTCCTTCACAGAAAGAAATGCACTTCTAACATGACTTACTGTAAACAGATCTCAGGGTATAGCAGCTTCTAATCAGAGGCAGCTCTGTAATGGACTTGTTGAGCGGTGACATTTCCTACAACACTTGGCACACATTGAATAATGATGCTGTTGTGGTTAAACCAGATAAGGTTCAATACTAATACAGGGAACAAAGTGTGGGGATTTTGACTGCATTAAGCCAAAATTTACAAACATGAACCTGAAACGTTTGACAGACATGGGAAGAAGAGCCATCGGGAGAACACTGCGTTAAGTTGGGGAAAGGATCTTGGGCTTCGAGCTTTAATTTTGCTTGTTTGTGCAGTGTAAGGGAGAAAACTCACTTTAACATCACCTTTGAAGAAAATGACTCATCACTAGTCAGTTGAAAAAGAAAAGAGTCAATGGTTACAACTAATGTCCAAGAGGCCCCTTCATATCGGACACAAAGATGGAAGGATTAGTGTACAATAGCTTGGTTCCCTCCAGCTCATGGGGCTCTACCCCCCGGCGAGGAGCTGACATGAGAGGATAAGACAACTCCATTAGGAGCCCATATCACTTCTCCGCAGCGTTCCCCACAAGCAGATGGAGCAGCTATTTAGCCAAATGCACCGTGACTCCTGCTTTATACATGAGCATCTGGGATGTTTCCTAACGTGGGGCGATGTACAATGTACTCCGATTTATCAACTGTCCCACATGCAATTAAAGATTCGGATAAATAATTTGGCGGTAAAGGCCCCTCGGCTGAACTGAAAAGCAGTAAAGCGTGAGGGGTCAAGTGTTTCCGCAGGATTTATATTTACCAAACAGAGCTGCCTGCAAAGGAATGTCTCCATTGAGCTGCGGCAGAATTAGGTCCGGGCAGGAGGAGTACGCTGAAGGCGCTAGCTGGATAGCTAGCAATTCCTTCGTTTCAACTGAAACGAATTTGAATGTAATGTTAGAGTTATTAAAACAACCCTCTTTATTGCTCTAAGAAACAAAATATATATGTAGTTAGAGCTATATAATTTCCTGCTAATACACATTTTGATCTAAGGATAATGTGCAGTATCACCATTTTTCTGTGCATTCTACAAAAGGACTCTAATACCTTAGGACCATTTAATCAACATCCTATGCAGGCAGTGAATAGATAATTGAAATATAAGTACTGTCATCCATATCCCCTTTGGGAAAGTGACACAGTAAGCATTATATCATTCCATTAGTCCATCCTTTGATGTGGGTTTTATTCTCATTAAACTATGTTTTAGCCTTAAGGTTTCTCCCACCACCACCTCTCCATGATGTGGTCATGCCAGAAAAAAAAAATAAAAAAAAAATCCTGCTGTTCAAAAGGCAAGAACTACATTTTTACAAGCAATTGTACATGTCAAAAATATAAAGCTGCCTTTTTAATTTCTTGTTTACCAAATACAGTCAATGACAGCTTCTGGAAAACACAGGGTGGGGAAAAAAAAGGAAACCAGGGGGGTGGTGGTGGGGAAGGAATGCATTTACTTGTTTTCAAATAATAAAGCCTGAATACAAGCAGGATAAAAAATGCTTGAAAAGGCTGCCGTGGTGGTGTCTGCTTTGAATTGTGCCCTGTTTAAACAAGAGGAAAGCCTCCCACTGAAAAAAGAAACATTTTTATCATTCAAAAAGATCTCAGGGCAGTCCCTTTAAAATGAGGTATTTTCTAAACAAAATATTGGAATGTTTCCCTGCAGGGAATGAGCATCTGATCTCTTAAAAATGATTATTCTTGAAGAACTGTAGATTTATGGAGTTTTTGTTTTATTTGTTTTAACTTAAGTAGAATGAAACCTGTCTGAAATGACCACCCAAGGGAGCAGACCAGCCAGCTAAGTAGAGGCTGATCTTTAAATGGGAACTGAAGTTGTACTGAAACCCTTGGGGAGGTTTTAAACTGCTGGCTTAAAACAGGGCTGGCTAAATGCTTAATGCAGGTTTCAGCATAAGCCGAGGACATGGATTTCCTCTCACTTACATCAGTGTAGCTCCACTAACATCAGTAGAAACATTCCTGATTTACATTAGTGTTAGCAAGCAAGGAATCAAGCTAATTACACTGAGTTATCAACAGTGATTACAGGAGGATTTTTTTTTTTTTTAAATGCACACACATTTTTTTAGCATGGACTGGTTTTGTTACACTTCCAACAGTAGGTCTGCTACAGGCAACTCAGTGGAAAACTCAGCTTTACATAGAACTAGTCTTGAGTCACAATGTGTTTTTGAATAAATAGGGAAAGTTTGACATGTTGCAATTTTCTGTCAGTTTATGAATGTCCAATGTATATATTTGCAATTATAACTACAATTCATAAATATAAGCGATCAGTGAGAAACATTATTACCTTAGGAGCTCTTTTGGGTCTGATTCTTCAAGAGATTGGCTTATCGCTTAAACTGACCAAAGTCAACACTCCACTTAGAAATGTCAACAAGTAGGAAAAGCTTTACTGTCTCCATTAATTGCCATAACCATCAACCATGGCCATAAGAAGTGGGAAGCTCGCATACAGAACACAGCTCCTTGTGCATTGCTAAGTGAGGAGGTTAATGGGATTCTAGGAAAAAATATTCACCAAACAACATGAAGATTTACTTCTTTTGAAGCATCCAAGGCATTATCTGTGTTGCGTCTTCTTCTGCTAAGTTAATAGACCTGAACCTCTTAAATGCGCAAGGAAAAGCAAGCTTGAGAGTGCAAATATTCTGCATAAGGAGAATATAATTAAATTCCCTAACATATTATTTTTATATTGAAGGTTTTTGAGACAAGACTGGATAAAACCCCGGAGCAAGCAGGTCTAACCTCAGCGCTCGCCCTGCTGTGTGCGTACAAGATTGGTCTACAGCTCTCCTGAGGTCCCCTCCAGCCTCAACCATCCTCTGATGCTGCCTGTACAAGCTTCATGGCCTGGGCGACATGAAACCTGGAGGTAAAGCGAGGGAGAAATCCCAGCCCCGCTCCCAGACAGATGCTGCAGCCACTGCTAAGACCAAAGCCAAAGGACATGGTACATAAAAGAGTTGCAAGTTGCAAAATACTGCGGGAGCAGAACTGAAAGGTGTCTACGTGGTCGTGAATTAGTTATTTAGAACACGCTGTTTGATGACTTTTTTTTTTTTAAGATGAAAAACTATTCCTATACAACTATTAAGTTTTTTATGAGTGCTTAGCACAGCAGATCCAGCAGTACTGTAAGTTCGTAAAAACAGCCACTTTTTAACAAGAGTGCGTGCAGTTCTGTGTAGAAGGGCAATCAAAACTGTCACTTTGTACAATATAATGGAACAGGACACTTGTCATACTCAAGGCTAAGCTCACTCAGCTACTGCAGCTAATACTAGAGATTTATTTAAATTAATCTGCAGGAAAATTAAATCCATTACCTTAAAAAGCAAGGGAATAAATCATACCCAACAGGAAACCAGGAAAAGCTGCTGCCATTTCAGTCAAATCTAAGGTTGTGTGAGCACGTGAAATTTTTCCTTGTCAATGACATAAAAACAATTCATAGCAGAAAAAATAATATCAGCTGTTGTTATAATGCAAAACGCAAATACTCTCAATGACTTTAACACTGCAGCTGAAGTATGAAGAACATCTCAAGCTGTTTGTATTTCCAAACAAGACTTGAGAGGTCAGAGGAGGGAGGAGGACATGTGGGCAGGCTGGAATGATGGATGGCGTTTAGTGGCATGCTGCGTTTGGGTCTACTCTTGTTATTTTTGCAACAGGATGTCTCTGATTACTCTCTGAATAGAGAATAAGGATGGTTACGTCTCATTGCTCAAAGGGAACATTTTTTTCAGAGCCTTACAAATTAAATAGGACATCGTAAAGCAAGCAGTCAATGAACTATCAAGCGCTGTTTGTCACAAATCTAGCAACAGTGTTGGAAGATTCCCTGGGGGCATCAGCGGTGGGTTTGGGGCTGGCAAATAAGGTATATGTACTCTTGTCCCTACGCACAGCAGACCCCAGCTCTGCAGAGTCCTTCTCTGTCATTGCCTGTACGGTTTGGTCCAGGCCAAAGGATATAAAATGTATGCAGCAGGGGCACACTGAGCCTCTAAATAACTATTTCAGCCATAAAGTTGATGCAATATGGAAAGGACTTCATGAATGATGGAGGACAATTGCTTTTCCAAATCCCAACCTTCCAGAGATCTTTGCAGAACTGGCTCCTGGCTCACACAGCGCTGCCTGGCGCAATGGTCAGGCCAAAGCTGCCTAACTTAAACACTTCTTGAGTGTCACCAGTAAGGTGATGAGACTCTGTCCCCAGCCAGACCTCAGAGGCCATGATGACGTTCACACTCCACAGTGCAGCCCTGGCCACAGAGCATTTCTTTGAGAGCTACTGAGGTTCCTCACTGATGTCAAAGCAAACTGCAAGTCCTCAGCAAGTTGCAGAAAAGGCTGAGACGTGGGGACTTGGGAACCACATGAATGTGCATGCAGAGAAATAAGCACACACAAGTGTTCCCAAGATGGGGGGGGGGGGGGGGGGTGTTTTCTCAAAGGGAAAGCTTCAGGCAAAAAGGAAAGGGAGAAATGTTGGAAGCAAGGTCAGTTAGAACTGACAGCTGAACTTAAACCTGAATAAACTTGGGGCTGAAGCTGCAAATGGAGGCCATAAAGTGAAACACACGGGAATAATTTCTCTACAACAGCGTAACATTTCCTAATGAGCCAGCTCCATGAATTAGCTTATCTAAAATAGAGACACCAGCTCATCCAGGGACTGGATGACTCAGTAACACCAAGGACCTCTCACTGGGGGTTACCAGCTTGATTCTGGCACAAGCTCAAAGCATCCAAGAACTGTCTTCATGATGTCACAACCTCTATAAAAAATGTCACTGGTCTCAGTGCAGTTTCTCAGTGGGCAGAAGTTCACATCAAAGCCACCACTGAACGACTTTCCAAGGAGGTGCAGTGAGCCAACATGACAGAGAGTTAACAACCTTCTCGCTCTTCAAAAGGGATCTCAAGCTCAGGACTGGACCATAGAAAAACTGCTACCCATTTGTCGTGGTTTAACCCCAGCCAGCAACTAAGCACCACGCAGCCGCTCACTCACTCCCCCCCCACCCAGTGGGATGGGGGAGAAAATCGGGAAAAGAAACAAAACTCGTGGGTTGAGACAAGAACAGTTCAACAGAATATCAAAAGAAGAAACCAACAATGACAATGATAACACCAATAAAGTGACAGCAGCAATGACAAAAGGATTGGAATGTACAAATGATGAACAGTGCAATTGCTCACCATCTGCCGATCGACGCCCAGTTAATCCCCGAGCAGCGATCCCCTCGCCCCCACTCCCCCCAGTTTATATACTGGTATGGAATACCCCGTCGGCCAGTTTGGGTCAGGTGCCCTGGCTGTGTCCTGTGCCAACCTCTTGTGCCCCTCCAGCTTTCTCGCTGGCTGGGCATGAGAAGCTGAAAAATCCTTGACTTTAGTCTAAACACTACTTAGCAACAACTGAAAACATCAGCGTTATCAACATTCTTCACATACTGAACTCAAAACATAGCACCGTACCAGCTACTAGGAAGACAATTAATTCTATCCCAGCTGAAACCAGGACACCATACTGACCAGTTCTGTAACAAGGACTATGCAAAATAAAAAAAAAGGAAGGAAAGAAAGAAAAAAAGAAGGGAAATCACAATGTATTTACAAACAGTGCAAATGAAGACGGATCATAAAATCCCCGTTTGCACTGGATATCACAGATGTTGTAACACAGCACAATTAAGAAAGCAGCAAACATTTCATGATATGAAGCAGCCAAAGAGAAGAATATGTCAAAACTCAAATGTCAGACAAATTTTGGGCAAGAACTCTGTACATACGCCAAGCTTTCTGGATTCCTTCCCAGAGCCAAGACACCAGTCTCTTACATACAATTTATCCATCTCTGTCTCGTCTGTTTTTGACTAGTTTTAGCATAACCATTTAAGGGTTTTATTTAATCAGCCAGGAAGGAAAGAGTTCAAGGAACACCAGGGAATATGTGGCAAAATATAACAAGATTAGATCACTTGCGCTGGATTATACTCCTCTGGCACACCACAGAAGAAATAACCCCAGTCAAGGTCTGCACGTTCAATGGTCTACAGGGAACGAGACTGGCATTATTCAAGGTAAGTGACACTTTAAAGAACTTTAAATTAGCTGTTGACAGTCAGGTAGGATAGGTTGATGAGTGATTACATGAAGTCCCCAACATTACCATTTTGTGGTGAAAGCACATATGAAGGGGGGGGAAAGTAAGAAAATCCATTAAATATGGTTTTGCCAATCTGTGGTGCATTCAGATGACAATGAAGTTTGTGTAAGTACGCTGGAAACTTATAAAACAAATTGCTTTCTCTGAATCAAAAGTTGACAGAAAGTTTCCTAGCTATATTTCTGACTCCAGAAACACTGCAAGCCATGCTAGTAGACTATGATTAAAAAAAAAAATATCAATCTGCCCATCACTGTTCTTCCTAACAAGTGTTCCTTCTTCCAGGGCTAAAGGACCACCTGCAAGTGGAGCAGAAGTGCAGCTCCCCTGAACTGCATCATTAAGGCTGACTTGCTGTATGTACAACAGATGCCCTCACTGCAGTGGTCCCTAAAATATGTTTTTAAATAAAATTAACTCAACTCAGGAATCTGTAATTAGCACCATCTTTGAGAACAAATCGGAACAAGTTTATTGAAGCACTCTAACTATTTACAATGAGAGTGAATTTACCCCCGAGGTTCACTTTACTATTTTGTCTCAATTTTCTTGTAATTTCATCCATCACATTTTTTTCAGTCCTCCAAAGGTGATGGATAAAACACAGAAATAAATAGGACCAACTGTTCGCAGAAGCCTAAGGGAAAACATAATTTTGTTATAAATAATCCTTGGCACAAATCATGGAAATGCAATACTAAAATTGTTTGTTGAATCATTTATGAATTGGGCCTTCAGCTTTAGTTTGCAAATAAGTTAGAGTTTTTTGTTGATGTTCTTTTTCACTTTGCTTTTTTAGCTGGAAAACAGCCTTTGAGAAACTGAACTGATATATAATCCAGAAAACAGAGTGAATGAAGGATTTTTTTTTTTTTTTTTAAGGGCATCCCTATGCTAATGCAGGGTACTTTTTTTGTGGGGGGGAATTTACTTATGGATGATGATAAACTAAATGATGACAAATTTTTACTTTATTTTCATAAGAAGCCACCATTGCGAGTTTTCACCCCAGCTTTATGCTAAACATGTAGAAAAGGCAAAGACAACATGGTGCCTTACAAAACCACTAAAAAAATGAGTTGCAGATACCTCTGCTGGGAGATTCAAAAGAATGTTTGTGATCCAAGAGATAAATGTGACTACTAAAACCAATATACACTTTTGTGTTTGTTCTTAGATGTGAAATTTTGAAGATTTGTTGTTACAAACTAATGCAAAAGTTCAGTGGGACATAAGTCCTTGCTACCACACCGTGCATGCAGTCGTTACACGTGAAGAAATACACAACAGGAGTGGAATTCTGCTGTCTTGAGAAATTCAGTATTTTAGAGGACAGCTGATTACCCAAACTCCTCACATGAAAGTTATAAATGTGAAAAAATATCGAAGAACAGAGAGACGTATTTTGTTCTTTTTTTTTCCTGAAATTGCTATTTTTCGTCATCTGAAGAGAGAGAGAACCTTGGAGATAGATAAAAGCAATGTGAAGACTCATTTCTCATTAACCAGAGCAGGTGTGCATAGCCTTACCTGATCTGTCCTCGCACCAGTGGTCTGTTTTTTGTCCTGTTCATATTTGAGTCAAATGGAACCTCAAAGAACTGTAATAAAAAAAAAAAAAAAAAGGAAGAATCAAAATGAAAGGATGCCGGAAAGCATGCCATGCGTGGAATGTACTGTCTGCATCTGCAGGTGCTTTAATCTCTATTTTTGAAGGTTCAGAAATACAACGAAAATGGCAAACGTCTTTTACGGAGCTTTGATAGTCTGCGTTAATGCTTTTGGCACCCCCTTAGAAAGAAAATCACCTGGAGGACAAAAATAGTTTGCACAAGTCCCCAAAAGTTAATCATTTGAAGTACAGTTTGATTCCAAGTTCTGTTCTCGACCAGTTTGACACAGCTTTTATATGTACACAATTATGTATACACATACATACAGCCCTGCCCCCAGTTTTCTATTAATACAAACAGCCCTTGCAAATGTTGTGCTTTTGGTATTTAAAAGACAAACACTAAATTTTTTTCAAGATCATCTAACTTCTGAGAACCTATAACCCACTCCAAAATCAATCAACTCTTGTAAAATGCTACTGAAACTGCACCGAGCATCTAGTTCTAGCAGCAGGGAATGAACACACCATATGGTGTTATTTAATGTCACAACCCAATTTGACTTTAAACATCGCCTATGGGAAAATTTAGGCGGCACTATCTTCACGCTAGGAATTCCTGCAGGCTTTTGTACGATTTGTTTTATAAAGAATGTTACTGGAAAAGCTCAATGCACTTTGCCATACAGCAAACTGTAAAGCCATTTAGTTTTACGTGCGTAAAATAATAACAAAAATAATAAGCATGTATTTACTTATAGAAAGAATACTTTCTACTGACGTTATGTCTGAGGTTTTGGGGTAGGATCCCAATTATGGTGAATATGTAGGAAAAGCACCATAACAAATCATAATTTCAAACAATCAGGCTGACAGTAAGCTCAGTATAGTCAAACTACAGACAGATTTAAGGTGACTATATGATAAACGACTACACGATAAAATCTATGTTATTCCAGCAAACTAATGTATCTTTTTACACAACAAAAGACAAAATTAACAAACATCTTCATTCTGACAGTGCTGCCTTACTGGTCTTGCTAGGGCTGCATTCCCAGGGCAATGCCAGCGAACTGGCACACTGGGAGCAGCAGGGACCCCATGGGAGCCCTACTGCTGCACATTAGGGGAAAGATGCTTCATTTACAGGCACACAGAGATCACAGGAACCACCTTTCCCATCTATTACTTTGAAGTAATGACTGTATAACAATTTGGGAACCTCTGCTGTTGCTCCTACGTATTGCAAGCGCTGCAGGGATCGGATACCCATGGATCATCCTGCCTAACACTGCCCACGATATTCTCCATTTGTGGTGACATTTTTAACCTCAGGTTGAATCATCTTCCTGATGGATTTAACCATTCCCAGGAATAAGGCTATAAGAAAGTCCTGCCTGCATACGAGCGAGAGTGAGCGCGTGCATGTGCTTAAGCCCACGTGCTAAAGCTATCCTGCTTAAACAAAACCTGCTAACAGTATGTTCTAAAGCCAAGAAATTTGGCAGTGCACATCATCTTCATGTTCAGTCATGCTTGTGAGACTGTCCAAACCTGGGAAAGAAGACGACTCAGGCGGGTGGCAGGAGAGAGAGGGCAGAGGGTCAAGGAAGCAGCAGCAGAGCCGGCAAGGGGGGCTCTGGCTGGGGGACCCCAAACCTGCACTGCTTCCCTGCCAGCCAGCAGCTCTGAAACCCCCTGCAAGAGTGGCTGCCTCATCCCCCTCCAGTGGCTGGCCAAAACAAATGAATGGCTAATTACTGTTGTTAACTGGGGTGAAGCCTGTGCTGCATATTGAAGTCCTCAGTTTGCCCACGATGGATCCAAAACCCACCACAGTTCCGCAGGTGAGGAATCTTGCATTTGTCGATTTGCATTAAAGGCTACGGATTAAATGCTTAAAAGTTAAGAAATATAAAAGCACGGGACTTGAAATCATCAACGCAGCTTTTAATTACTAGTTCACGACCAATTCACTAAAACTTCTCGTCTCCATCTGTGTGGTGGAGCTGGCCAGGACTATGCAGCCGTAGATGGAGATGATGGTTTGCTTGCCGTAAGCCTCCATCCGGAGCAACTGGATGGAGCATCTGACCTGCTTCCAATTCCTACCAACTCTCGAAGCCTTCCAATTTTATTATCGATATTCCTGAAGCAAACTGAGGCTGCTCAGCCAAGAGTCACTCATGCAAAAGAAGAAGGGACTTCAGGAAGAAAAAGGGTTAGTTTATACATCTTTCACTTTCCCAGAGCTTTTTAGATAGGCAGCTAATAGGTTATTTCTCCTCCTCTGTTTGTTATGCCTGATCTGCAGCGGCAATGGCGCTCCCAGCTACAATCAAAGCCGGTAAAGACCCTGGTTTGGAAGAAGGGCACAGAGGAGTCCGTGGGGCAGCTACAAGCCCCAACGACGGAGCCCCGGCAGCTCACTTCGGAGGGACAGGTCGGATCTTCATGGCTACAGCGCTGCCCTTGAAGTGTTGGACGTTTCACAAAGAACCTCTATAGGAAATGGTAACGACTACCTTCAGAGAAGGGAAAGCACCCCGTTTGGATCCGAAACCAGTGATTGCTCCTGACAGCTCAGCATTTTGCTAATGGTTTGTTTCACTGTTACATTTCAGAGACAATTATGTTAGATGAAGAAAAAATGTCATTTGACATCAGACTGGTAGAGCAACACAAGGGAAAAATTCTATAGAGCTAAAGTCTTTTCTCCTGAAAATATTTTGGGCTATACTCAGTTTTGCTTTTTTTTTTAAAGACAGAATTTTTATTTATATTTGCAAAGTCTGACTGCTTTGAGCTTACTTCTAGTTTAAACTTGTGCACGTGAGGAGATTTGGGCTCATTTGAGAGTATTTAAGCTTACGGTTAAGTGTATTCCGTGTGTGATGGATAAAATCAAAGTAATGCACAAGTTTTAAACTCATTGTGTCTCAAACATAAAATGACTGAAATGAAGAAGAGTTGGACGCTCAACACTTGCAAGAATTTAAATTTACACAGTTGAGTTAGTATAACCTGGCAATACCATAATCAGCGTATGAAATATTTCCATATATTTAATATAGTAGTTAACCCCTGAACAGAATATAAATTTTGAACAAGAAATTCCTCTGCTCACTTAAGTAGTCAAAAATGTCCATCTCTGTTGTATACAGACACGGTTGCTCCCAAAATTAAGATTACTGCATGACTTAAGTCTGAATTTTTTCGCTTTTTTAAATCTGACAATCTGAATAATCTGTTACTGTCAGCTGTATGCACGAAACTACATATCCAACTGAACTACAGTTAAGAAAAATCCTTTTATGCCCTAGATTCTTTCACTGAGCTAGTTGCTATTACATGTCAGCAAGATGCCATTTATCAAACTTTTCCCATTTTCTTCCCAGATGTTCAGCAAAACTCTCTCTCCACTTGAAATTATTTTCCCCTGATATTCTAGAAAAAATGAAAAAAACGTGCATCTCAAATATCATTCCATAGGAATGAAAGAGTGAACTCAAACATATTATCTCATGTCAGGCCAACACAGTACTGCCTGTTTTAGCAAACAGTAAATTCAGTAAGATGAATACTGGATAAATAAATATTTTAGAAGCACTCAAGAGGCTTTTTCCTTGGGAAGTCTGAATGCATCAGTTCAGCTGGACAAGGCAGAATATTATCTGCCCCAGGTATTTGGGAATGTAGCCATCAAAAGGACAGACAGAGGATTAAATCTACAGCATCTAAAAATCCCTGAGTGACAAAACTTGGCAAAAGCTTTCAAGACCCTAACCTAAATTTTAATCAGTATGCATGAACATTTAAAACATGATGATGGAAAAAAATAAATCTGGCCAGATAGTACTTTGTGGTTTATTTCTCTGGCAGGCTCATCAGACTCTTTGTGTAGATCTCATCTAGTTAATATACAGTAATTATATCTTAAACATTTAACAATTCTTAGATTAGCTGTCACATTACTGCTTATAGCTGTTTACAGTCTTTTTTTATTTTCCTTCAGCTTCTTCTTATTGGTTTCTGCTTTGTTCCTAAGTGAAATGTTAAAGAACATTTAATTTCTTCAAGCTACCTCCTGGAAACAGCAATGAATGAAGAGGGTAGCTAATCATTCAGACCTCCTGGGGGATACATAGATTAATAATTTTATTTGGACTAAGCCAAAATTCCCATAGCATCACCTTGCAGATACAGACGGCATTACGCTACGCTGGCACTTTGATGACTAACATGCCTTTACAGGACGCCCTCTCACTCTTTCCATATCATCAGTTAAACACCGACACCACCTATTAAGTTTTCAAAGACAGTGGCCTGACTATTTGCAGTTAATTAAGCCAGCGGAGCGAACGGAAAGCCCTGAGCACGTGCTGCGTTTGCCATCCATGGTCATTCCTGAGGGAGAGATTTTAACTACTGAATTATGACGGTTCAATACCTTTACTCCTGTTCACACGAAAACACAAATAGAGTGCATTAAGAGGAACAATATGTCGTATAGTTTATCAACCAGATCACCCGTACTTAGGCTAGTAAATGTCTCTCATACACCGCTTCGGATTTAGAGTGTATCAAGCACCAGCCTGGCCCCCATCCAGGGTCAGCTCTAATCTGTGACACATGGTGGAAACAGCAGCAGCTGAAACAGGCAACCAGTCTTCCCTGTATTGACATAACATTTTACTCTAATGCTAAACACATATTTACATCAGAACCGATAATCCCGTGAGTCTAAAGACGGAGCGGAACCCTGCTATCAAAAGACAATTTAATTCAAGGCAACTCAGAGGTCTTCCCATTGCAAAACCATCCCTGCATCTGAGCAGGCTTCCATGTGCTCCTTGCCAGCAGAATTGCCCTCTGGATGTATGTATTTCTCTCTGAAGCCTCTCTGAAGAACAGTTCAGGTGAATCTACGGCACTAATGAGTGAATGAGATGAGTCACCTCCTCCTGCACTGAAGTGCTGCTGGTCTCCAAAGTCCTCCGTGCCTTGCACTGCATTGGGGAGGTGGAGACGAACTACGGCGATGGGTGTGGGTAGTGGCTGAAGCCTCCCCTCAGCTAAAATCTCTTGCTACAGACCTAAGCAAAAGTTTTTAACACAATGCAAATAACGACCAGTACAACTGGACTCCCCATTTGAGCACTTCACTGTATGTCTACAGCCAAGGGTGAAACTGGGCTGTAGAGAGCAAGTCTTCCAAATGTTGGTCTTGTTGAAATAGATGCTTCTGAGGTTCTCTGATTTCCCCTGAGCTACAGTAAGCTCTGATCCACTTTGGTTTTCTTTGGTGTTGCCAAAGAGCAAGCAGTTAACCAGAAACATCACTGAAACACACGTTGCAAACAAAAAAGGTATGTGAATCGGGGAGGAGCGGGTGGACCAAAACCAGGTGGAGAGCACAGTGGCAGAGTGGAGTCCAGATACCTGGACAATCACCTGAGGTTTCCTGGGAAGGTGACATCCAGAAAGCCATTCCTTGCAGCTGGCCACGCTGCCTCCAAATTCATCAGGTTTTAGCACTAGCCTTTCATGTGAAGTCTCCCGATTTTCCCATGCAGTCAAAGGGAAGTTGCTATAAGCAGCACTGGGAACCCATCAGACCACGAAGAGTCGAGTTCCTTCCTTTGTGAGTGCTCTTCCCCTGTGTATTACCGAATTATTTCTACTCCTTGTGTTTTCAGCGATTTATCTTACACTGTGATAAAGTAATATATAATTACATAAAAGGAGAAGAAAAACATAACATATAATTTATGGTAAATAAGATCAAAGTCCAGATTATTATTATAGGTTTTCTTCTGGTTTCCTTTCAATCACTTTTATATGAAAACAACAAAGAATAATTAAAGTATATTACAAAGGTCTTTTTATTCAATTGTACACAGATGTGACTAAAAAAAAAAAGTGAAGGGAAGGATTTTCAAAAGCACTCATGTACTGATCTAACACTATTCTCACTGAAGTCAATGGCAGTTTGACTTCAATGAGAGCAGAGACAGACCAACACTGAGTGATTCTGAAAATCCCACCCTAATTGTACAAACAAGGGAAGGCTTTAGAGATTGCTGGCTTGGAGATTGTATATTTGAGAATCATAAAGGGCACACAGCACCTGTTTGTCTTCAAGATATGAAAATAAAGCAAGGCAAATATTTTAAGGATTAGAAATGGCTTTTTTTTTTTTTTTTTAAAGGCAGTATCTGAAAACCCTCTGGCTCTGCAGTTCCCAGTCTAGCTATAGATCTGCTTTAATATTTTCCATTTCAAAGAGGATTCTAATTAAAAAAGAGATTGATGCAAGCCTGAACAATGTTACTTACAGATAGAGAAGGGCAGCTAAACCCCAAACTGTCATGTTCCAGTGAACTCAAGAAAGGTCTGCTAGGTAAAGCATCTGCCACAGTTAATTTATTTATTTTTTTAAAAAGCTTCCACAAAAGACACATTCTTCTTATTAGCCAGTGTTTAGAAGCCCGTTGCTGCATACAGGGAAGAGAACAGGAGGTAATTGCAAAGAAAATGTTGATACTTGTCTCTTCAGAAACATATTTTCAGGATGCAGAATGCAAAGACTCACAGAGTTCAATTAGCACTGATTTGTCCCTTCAGATTAACAACTGGCCGTGTGGGCTCTGCTTTTAAGTGCTCAAGAGGTGACATGTTATTTCCTTGACCACTTACAAACATGTGACTTTCTAGAGACTCCCAGAGACATCCACTGTCCCCCAAGCTGAGAATTTTTAGGTTTTACGTTGCACTTAGTATTTAAGTGCACTTAACCGGCAGCAGTGCCCAGAGCCACTGGCACACCTGGCTGTATTTGTTTTCAGCTCATCCAAATCCTTTTAGTGGGTCTGACCAACAAAACAAGTGGTCATTAAACTCTTGCAGCTTAGTAGCCTCTTCATCAGCATTTTGGCCAAACAATATCCTTCGGTGATATCAGAAATACCACTACAAGGAGCCTGAAAAGCTCACAACCATGTTAACACTCAGGAGTGTCAAAGTAACATGGTCTTAATATGCTGCTTCTCTGTCCGCAGGTCCCATCACAACGATGAGGGGTTTGGACGGAGGTGAGGATGATGGACGCATCCTTAAACACGACGCCTGTAACTGCTGAAGCCCATCTGGACGAACCGCTGTCACTGCAGGTGTGGATGCGCTCGTGGCATTCACCTGGGTAAAAGCAGCATGAGTGGAAGGAAAGACCCTGGGTATATGCATGCGTGTGTCCGAGCATGCTGCAGTACGCAAGGAATTAATGAAGCAGAAGACGACAATTAAGGACTACATGCAGTCTTCAGTTGTATGAATAACTCTGAATGAAATAATGGGGCATTTGCACCAAATTACTGTACCTACTTTACCCCTACATCCATTTTTCTTGTCTTTGAATCAAATTCGCTAGCATCAATGCATGAAAAAAAAAAAAAAAAAAAGAAGCTCGTTTCATCTAATTTTTTTTCAATGCACCTGATGTCCAAGACTTGAAATGGGAGAAAATACATGAATCTCCTGTTTTGGTAAACAGGAAACAGGTTGGGTAACCACCGATGAGCCCTGCTCTTCCCACTAAAATCATATTTTGCTAAGAAGATATTGTAACAAAAATGAAATAATAATAAAAATAAAACCAGGCCCTTATTTTATAAGCTGTTTAATCTTGCAAACTGCTGACACTGTGAGCCTCCTAAATAGCATACTCCCGATGCCTGAAGGAGGTCAGCCACAGCTTCAGGGGAAATGCAAGCTGGATACCGCAGACAGGCTTTCACCCTATGTGATCCACCTTGGAGAAACAGCTTTCACAGGAAGAAATACTGGTTCCTGGCCAGCTGCCAAAGACTTCAGCTAATATTAAATATTTACCACCACCAAGTCCTTTTTATTTAGCACACAATTAATGCATCCACAAAGCAAGCTCCTTACTCCAGCCCCACTTCCAGGATGGCACTTGCCCATCAATGTATTTGGGCTCCTTGAACCAAAGGGAGCAATTTCCAAAGCGCAGGACATACTGCACTGAATGCCTTCCCATCATTTTCTTTTGGACAAGGACTTTGCTACCATTGTGTTCTTCCTTTTAATCTTAAAATGAAAATTGCTAAAAAGTATGTTTCAGGTTTGAGCCCCCAGTTAGAAAAACACCTCGTGCTTTTCCCTTGTGCTGACCCAACCAATTGCACCCACAGAAGGACCTGATCTGGCAAAAAAAAAAAAAAAAAAAAAAATCACTGATTTTCCTCTGGATCTTTTCATTTTTTGATCTGTGTCACTGGATCAGGTCACCCAGGACATGAAAACAGGAGAGGGAAAGGGTGAAGCTGTGACTCAGCTCCCACTGCTGAGCTAGTGCATCACGCACCCCAAGAAAGAAGCAGCAACACAACGTGGTGTCTCCCATTTAGGGGTTAAACTGTTAACCTCTATCCAGGCTCACGGAGAAAAGGCAATGAAGCAACATTCATCTCTATGCATCGTGTTGCCCTGGTATAACAAGGGAAAACTTAACCAACTCACGCACTTTTCAACACTAGACTGTGATCACCCCAAATCCACCACCTACCCATGCAGGATGTTCGCAAGTTTTTAATGATGAATTATAAGTAGAAGTCAGATGCAGAGGTACATACTTTCTGCTCTTCAGGAACTATTTTATTTCTACATATTTTAGGAACAATTATTAGAGTTGAAGAAAAATACCACCTTTATGCCTACCAAAATACACTGTGAATCACTTTGCAAAGCCATTTTCTTGAAGAGATTCCTTTGCATTAAATCATATTTGTCATCATGCCAGCATGCCATGAGTGCAACATATAATTTAAAAAACAAACAAAACTTCAAATAACAATCTCTTTGCTTAAGATAGGAATTGCACAAGGTCAGTATCTGGTTTAAGTTACTGTATGTCCTAAAATACACAAGGCCAGGTCCTCTGGACACAGTGCAGCTGCTTTGAGCAATACTGCAGATAAAATCCGATACTGAAGATGGCTTAGACAAATTCCTGTGGTGGAATAAAGTTGTTACTCAGGAACTCTTGGGGAAGTATTTCTGCTGCCCAATGCAAGTGCTTAAGTCAAGCAGGAGATCCACAGTCAACCGGGAGACACGCATCTCCTCCAGATGGCAAGTGAGAGCAAACAGAGGCAGGAGCGTGTCTAATTGAAATGCAAAACCTTTCTTTCTTTCTAGTAACTACAGAGGGATCCTGAGCTCCTGGCTTTAGCCAGGGCAGTTGTAAAAGGGGCAGGTAACAAGACAGCCCTCTAGACTATCAGTATCAGCTGCTTTTCAGTCCCCTGTGACTACTAGAGAGAGGTATAAAATAAAGCAGCCTCGCCGCTGCTCTATTCTTGCCCAGGAGATTAGAGCAAGGAAGTGGAAAGGTGAGATTTAAATCACTTCCACACGTCTCCTGGCTCCAACCCATGTGTCCAGGATCCAGGTCATTTTAATCAGCTTTTTATAATTTGTCACTCAAATGATAAGAATACTAATCCATTGCAGTGTGCTTCCTGCCAGGCACCCGAATATTAATCCATAAACTGTTCTCTTATATCACACGTAGATATGTTCACTTTAACTGCTTATGGCTGACATGTCCTGTTAGCTATGCTTTTTTTCTTGCAATGCTTTTTTTCTTACAAGACAGACAAAGTAGCACCGTACATAAAGCAGCAGGCTTGCCTGCTTTTGGCTATGGAAAGGTTATTTATGTAGTTGCATACACATAAATTACTTATTCAAAACATCTTTTAGTTTTGGAAATAAATTAACTTTTTTACTTGAAGTTACTGGCACCTGTGAAAAATAATTTGCTTTGGTACATCTGTATTTGGCAGAAGAAAAATCTACAGCTCCTTCTGGCCAAAATATTTAAAAACAAAACAAGAACCAAAAAAACCCACAAGGAATTAAATCTGGGAACACTGTAATATAGCCAATAAAAAAAGCCTAAATGTGAACAAGGGTGTAAAGCATTTACTGACAGGCCTCAAACAGTACGATAACATTGCCCAACTGTCGCAAAACTGATCTGCTGGATTTACCCGCAGCTCAAACCTCTTAATATTAATAAAATCATTCCTCCAGAGTTATTCCTTTAAAGTATTTAAAGAGTCAGTATCAGGAAGAGTTTCAAGTCACATTTTTACATACGGCACATTTAGGGCATCTACCAGGTCTATAGGAGAGAGTTTACAAGTATCCCCTTTACAATAAAATTTAAAAACAACTTCTTCCTGTTGTTCAGATGTCTGGAAAGAGAGCGAGAAATCTCTGCAGGGGATTTCATGATTTACACTTCACTGGCAAGAGAACAGCCTCATCGCTTCACTCCACCATGTGCTCTCAGTGCCAAAAGGAGTCTAGTTTTTAATATTCTGAAGAGCTTTAAATGTTAAGAGATAGTATCAAAGGCACCTTGATGAGTGCAATATTGTAACTTCATTTGTATGACAACAGTTTTGTTGGTTTGGGTTTTTTTAAAATCTTGGCAATAGAGCAAATTAAGAGAAATCACTCTCCTTTCTCCTGTCTGTACAGAACTTAACAGAAAGCTATCAATATACTAATAATATTTTTTTCTTATTAATTTCAAAGACCACAAAGGAAAGACACATCTCTGCTGAGGAATGTAATAGATACAAAATCTCCCAAAAGTCTACAGTTAAGACAAAATTGCAGTTCTGTGAACAGTGGGTTTCAGCCAAGGGTCCTCAGACTGCACAGAAGACGTTTGTTAAAGAGGATCAAGAAAAGCAAGCTGCGCATGTGATGTGGCAGGCCACATATGTGACATTTTCAAGGCATTCTCTTCTCCTAAAGCTACTGCAGCTCTGCTGATCAAAAGACATGGAAGAGATGCTCACAAAACTGTATGAAGTTTCTGGTCAAGCCTAAGGATTTTACACATAGTAAGTTAGTTTTGGTAAGGGATCCCTTTTCATAAAAACATGATTTTATGTAGAATGTGTAGATCTGCCAAATAAAGTAACGAGGTACAATATAATAACAGATATCCAAGGTATATTTAACCACTTAGCACCAGCTTTACAGGTGAAATCCAGTAACCACCTACTTTCCTCTTTTTTAAAAGCATAATGCACAAACTGCCACCATTAACTGAGGATGGCCATCATTATGATTATGCTCTTCTGCTAGGGGCTGGGTGACAAACCTATACACCGAAAAGTCAAGTTACAAAGACATCTCAAAGCAATAATTAGGTGTCACCTTTCCTTCCCCTTTGTTAAGAATGAAAGTGAAGCAAGAGTCTCACAATGACCCATTAGAAAGCACAAACACCCAAACCTGTTGCAGGGGCATCACATCATCCATCTTTCTAAAGCTGTCAAGAAATGTTTGTCATTCCAATTCTGCTTGCATCTCCCAAATGCTAAGATAACACGCCCATCAATCTCGGCTAGAGTTAAAAGAGGAGTTGAAAAATAAATAGTTCTGAGTCATGTTACTAAAAGGGATTCCACACACTATTAATTTTAGCTTGGAAACCAATTAAGACACCAAATCAGCATTACCTCCCCCCCTTTATAAGGTATAATGACCTATTTGCTTGCATAAATTTATTTATTTTGTGACAGTGATCCTTTCAAATGCTTTAGAAGCTCAAACAACAATAATTTGAGTCCCGGCTTCTGGCAAGAAGAAAATTTTTGCCAAAAGGAGATCGAAGATATGGACAAGACAGCATGATTCTCTCTATTTTAGAAGGCCATTCTTAAAATAAAAGAACAATAATAAGAAACATAATGACATATAAGCAAAACTTGTCCTGCATGAGCATCAATATGCTGGAATAAATTGGTGCTTTCAACTCAAAACCTGGGGCAGCCTTCAACCCAACGGCAGCTTCTTGCTCATGAGTGCCACCAGCTACGGCAGCACTTCTCTACGTCAAAGTGGTAACTGACTGATGCCAACGTGCAAAATTGCACAACCCTTCTATAAAAAGGTTATTCAAGCATGAACTCGTTGCCCACCCAAAGGGCTCAATGCTCCCGCCCAATTCCTAGCGCTCATGCAAAGGATATTACCTCTACCTAGCAGTGAACTTGCAGGAGCTTTTTAATATTGACATGGAAATGCCACTCTTGTCAGATTTGTCTTCCAGGTGCCTCAAATGTCACCTTTGTTTGCTAAGTGCTAGTCCAATATGAAGTTTTCTCAGTATCTATGGGAAAAAAAAATCAACCCTGTACCTCAGTGGCCTGATTTCCCCTGGGTGCCAGTATCCATCTGAGAGCATTTTTGGGGGACTATTTCAAACTCCTTTCTGTCTGTGCCGCCACAGGGATCTGGAAGCTTTGACTACATAGGTCTCACTAAAGCTGGAGAGTTGGGACTAGTGTTGTATTCAACCACAAGGAAAAAAGAAAAAATCACCTGGATTCAATAGGAGAGTTGACTGAGGGTCTTCGTGCAAGGGGTTAAAGCCAGACTCTGCACCATGGGAGTTTTTGACATTGTGTTCACTTTCTGTGGAACTAAACCCAGAATCATGAAAAGTCTTTCTGAGATAATGGAAGTGCATTACAGTATCTAGTCTTGGACCAAAAACTTTATTTAGGAAAGTAGGAATATATATGTAAGAAGACAAAAGATCAGAAAGTCCAGCATCAAGGTACCACTGAACAAAGCAGGCCTTCATTGCTGGCAAGTATAGGATAAAACAAGCAATTTAATTTGCTTGTCCCAGGGCCCAGATCAGTATATTATGCCACCCACCCCATCTACGTGTCATCTATGGACAGGCATAAAAAATTAAAAAATAAAAAGCTATCAGGTCCTCTCAAGAAAGGATTGTAAAAATCAAATCAGTCATTCTCATGGAAACTCTTGAAATAAAAAAAAAATCATTACAAATTGAAACTAAAATGAACATTGTTGTATTTCTATGACCAAACAACAACAAAAAAACCAATCTGTTGAAACATCTACTTTTGGGCCAGATTTCAAATTCTTCCATGACGAAAGTATATGTATATACCTGAGAAACAATAACTTTGCAATTCCAAAAACAAGCTTGCAACAAAAAGTTCTTATTCCAAAACAAAGGTACCCATAAAAGACATCTTGAGAAAAAAAATTCTGCTTTAAAATTCCCATCCTACTAAAATTCAAATGAATTTCCATAAGTAGGCAAGTCCTTAAATGTATACCTCCATTTAATTATGCTGCAGTTCCTCTGTAGACAAGTCCCAAGATGCTTTTACATGATAATCATTAAATATGAAGTGGTGAAATGAATTGCAACATTTAGTAATGCTTCTTATGAACTAAGATTTATAGAGGAAGCATGAAACAAAACTAAAAAAGCACATGGTTACTGTGTCTGCATGTTGTACTGAAAAAAAAAAGACAGATATGAAAATAGCCATTGAAAATAATGAATAGCTGGGCACAGGCATCTTACCAAAACTTGTGCTGCAGAAGGCAATGATCAGCCCCCCGACTTATTTAATCCACTTAATAGAAGTATTAAAATTAGAAAGAAATCTAATTACATTTTACAAGTCATTTAAACACTGAACACATCATGAAAATAATTGACAGAATTGTGCTATTTAGTAAATACAATTTTCTGCTTAGCTCTACACTTTAGCACTTGTTTAAACTGAGTGGTGAAAAGTTGAGGTACAACTCTCAGTTTCACCATAAAAAAATTTCCAGTTCTGAAAAACAATCACCTGTTCATGGCTGCAGAAATGATATAAATGCAAAATATCTCAAATTGAGGTCCCAGAAAAAGAAAAAAAAAGAAGGAGAAAAAAAAAAGAAGAAAATAACTGCAATCAGGCAAAAGAAACTCTGAACGCAAGTGCCTTGTTCCAGCGAAACGCAGCTGGGCATCCAACTCCTTTACACACCTTGGCAATTTCTCTCTAAACATACACTCATACAAATAAAGGTTTAAAATATCTTTTCTACACTAAAACGTACATAAAGCAGGTTTGGAAGATTGCTCATAGGGTTTATAAGCACTTCAATTACACACAAGCATATGCATTCACTATATAAATATTTATAGTTTGGCAGTTCACTCTCCCAATCTGCATGGGTTTTCTGTTGGGTTTCACCAGCAATATTTCCTCTGAATTTCCACATTTCCAGATGCTTTGCTCATACAGCCTTGATGGAGAACAGTTGTGCCTATTAGCAGACAAGCTGCTGACAACTAAGCCGAGCTTCTAAAAGCTGGCAGAGGGATAATCTGGCACTGAGATCTGATAAGCTTAAAGAGAAGAGGCATGGTGGCCTGCAAACACTGAGAAGTCAGAGGAAAAGCTAGTCAAGCCCTGAGCCTTTCCTTAGGATGCTTCGCATCTCATTCCAGAGTACTTCAGTCAAATCAAGGAAAAATCTCATCTTAGCCAACCATCCTGTTGCCCAGCACCACTCAAGTTCTTAACAGACATAGCCTTCTACTAAAAAAAGGAGAGAAAATGTTGCTCCATCAAGTTAGAGCCTCTTAAATAAATTATATTTACAAATATATTTAATAGAGATATATTTTAAAAGGTTTGTTTCTCCTGCTTAATTGTTTAAAAAAGGATGAAGACAAAAAAACTCTGTTATTTTATTTTGCCTTTCCTTCCCACAAATAAGCAGCAGAGTATAATCTTCATTTTACAAAAGAGATAATTTTGCAGGCGGAAAAAAGGCAAATGCATCTGGAGTGCAGGAGATGTTTACTGCAAGTATTCACGCCTTCTCTGAAACTCTCTGAACATTGAACACCAGCATTCCCGCTATCACCAAGCAGCGGTACCAAAGGTCATCAGCAGAACAAGTCAAACCAAGGATGAACCAGCAAGGTTAGCAACGCGTCTCCATCTCAATGCCTCGGTTTTCAATCTCCTTTCTCGCATGGTTTTGCACGCCGCGCACAGCACAGGGCGAATGATTTGCAGAAATGTCCCACCCAGGGCTTGCCTTCACATCCAGGGAAAAAAAGTAATCCCACTGCGCACCCCCAGTTTCTGTTTTCTTGATCTCATGGTCATCTGTTTCTAAGGTAACACCAGAGATTATAGGGGCCTTCAGTTTTATCTCAATATATACTTGCTGGGGCAGGTCAGCGCAACTGGCCCAGGCGCACCGGTAGCTCGTCCCGGTCTGACCCCAGGAAGGACAAGTTCAGGCAACACTGTGCTTAATCTATCCCAGCGGTAATGTCATCGCGACTTCCCAAACGATGAGCCGTACCAGCGCTTCCCAGTGCTGTGCCAGACCAGACAGTGGTTTTATTCAGACGCTGATTTTTCTTTAGACAGCACTGGAATCTTTCCAGGGTAGATAAAATCTGAATTTTTCCATGCAAAGAACTAAAATACTCATCAAAAGTATAAGACCTCATTTATATTCTTACACTCCTCCTCAGGCATTCAGTTTTGGCCACTGTTGAGAGAATTTCTTTGTTTTGACCCCAAATGACTTTCCCAATGCATCTTACAGGTGAAGGGGATTCCCTCCCTCTCCTGCTGCTGCCCTCCCACCCATTCCTTAATTAACAATGCTAACAGAAACCATATTACAGATTAAAACTGGACTGTGATGCATGAAAAATAAGTATAGGGATAGGTTTGGGAAAACAGACTGCTGGCAATTGTTTTGGTGTTTATTTAGAATCTTTAAATTGTTTTAAAATAGATAGCAAGGAAGACTATTGCAATTTAACAATAAAGAGGAGAAAAGTGCAAGGAAACGCATTCCTCACTTCTGAACGCATGCCAGGGACCAGGGATCTCTTTAGGAAAGCAACTAATTAAAAAAAATCTTCTATAAAGTAACATGGTAAATGGCAATGCTGTTTAACCAGAATTATCCAAGTTCAAAGAACCAACAGAGCCAGGACCATCACCCGTGTTTTGACTGCAAGCACAAAGGGGTTGCCGCTCTCCCAGACATCAAGGCCTTAACAGCCAAGCTGCCTCCACAGTCAGGTTCATCCAAATACCTTTTCCATGAACTAATCAAATAGGCATTTATCAGCTGAAAGAGGAATACGCAAACCTAAGGGGTTTTATGTAGGAGTTTTTTCCCTTCATAAAGAGTCCCAAAACTTTTAGTCCAGAAGGTCTTAGATTATCGTGCTATAGCCAGACTAGTACAAAGCATCCTTGATGTCTAGACCAAATGAAAAGATTAGCAGGTCTGCTCCAGTGCTGATTACACCAGGCTCATACTATTTTTCCAGCGGATGCTTTCATAATTAAATATCAAGTAACAGGAGGCACTTTAACATTTATGTCACCCTCACCTATGAAAATAATAAAAAGTTTTTTTGCATTAAGAACTATAAAGTATAAAAGTCATTCTATGGCTGTAACAGCAACCTGTCAGGCTGTAAAGAGAAATCTAGATTTTACTGAAGAGGGTCCCTTGGGAACACCGTATATCGGCAAAGCAGAACAGCAATCACATTATGCCTGTAAGTAATATGGACAAAGTGGAATGAGTAATAAAAGCCAACAAAAAACACCTTTCACTCTGATTAGCGATCACAGACTAATAGGCTTCAATTGCAATTTAAAATTAGGTGGCACCATCAGTCACTCGAGTCTCTCCAAGTAGCAGCCGCTGTGCCTGCTAAGGAGGCATCAGGGCTACCTTCAGAGATGGATTTCTACTCTGAGCTTTGCCAGGGTCCAAGGTTCCTCAAATGTATTGGTTGCATTGATCGGGAAGAAGTGCAAACCCCATAACATGACCCTGAGCACAATAAGAAAGGGCCTCAAGGGCAGGTTCTCCAAGCTCTCAATTTTTTTTTATAAATTTAACAGAGTTGGTCCAGACAGGTCTATCAACTCTTTGGGATGAAAAAAGGTGACAGATTTTAGCTGGTTTAAATAGCTGTTATTCTGCATTATGCAAATATTTCACATTTTAAATTCAGACAGGGCCATTCATAGGAAAAAAAACAAAACAGAAGAATTTCAAAGGGAATGAGTATTTATTAAAGAAATAAACAGACAACTAATGGATCTATTAAACAATATTCACACTTTCTTGGTAATTTCATCAAGATACAAGCCAACAGGCCAGGCTTTTATGGGGTTTTTTTTGTTCGTTTTAAACAGCTGGGCATCAACCTTGAGCAAGTTACTGAACCCTCCTGCTAAACAAAGTCACCCCCCTTGCTAAATGAAGCAATTTGGATGGGGCTGTGCTGCCTCTGATACACAGGCAACCATGTCATATGAAAGGGATTACCGTTTCATAAATTGCTAAAAAGTTTACGATAGCTGGAAACCTTCACCTAATTTCCAGCTTAAATTTACGCATAGCTAATTTATGCCCATTTGTTCTTTTGCCAACACTGCTCTACAGCCTAAGCAGGTCCTTTCCCTCCCTGGTACTTAGCCCTTGATATATTTATAGAGCAATCATACCCACACCAGCTTTTGTCCTGCCAGGCCACACAAGCCAAGCTCTTTCAGCCACCTCTTGTAAGCCTGGATCCTCGTTCCCTCCCACATCCCAGCAAGTCCTTTTCAGCACCTGTTCCCATTTGAATTAATTTTTCTTGCATATGGGAGACCAGAACGGTGCACAGTTTTCCAGATGACTATCTGCTAACAGCATTAATAGTTCTCTACTTCCATGGAAATGCCTTGCTTCAGAGAGTCAAGATTGCATTTGCCTTTCATGCTCTAAGAAAAGTAGATTTCTTTTTCTTTCTTTTTCATTTCTTTCTGCCTGAGAAGCCTTCAGGCTTGATCCAAGAGTAGATAATACTCTGAACTAGAAAGCAAAAAACCTGGCTCTTCACCTAGGTCAGGTATTAATAGCCCACAGAGTGATCCTGAAGAAGTCACTTCATGTTCCTTTTTTTCATTCCCACACTTGCCTATTTAAATCCAGAACTCATTGAGGACAAGAATCGCCTCTTAATGTAAATTAACGCAGTGCCTCACAAGGATCCTGCCCGTGGCTGGATAAATCTTCATGCCTCCCAGGTTGGAAAGTTTCCCAAAACAGTCTAACTCTCAATTATTTTACCAGTTTGTCAGTGTTTGGAAGGATATATATATAAATGCACACACACAAGCATGTGTAAGATGGGGTGGTATTAGTAAATAAAAGGACAGCTGCTAATGGCATACTGAATCATGGCAAAATCTGAAGGCATTTCCAGGAACTTGCAAGTTTTCTATTATTTTTGTGAATGTTCCCATAAACATCCATTACTGAGCAATCTTTGGGGAGACTGCAGCGGGTGTGAAATTTACTGAAAATGAGAAGAAAAGCTGGATTCAGGGAGACATAAATTCACTGGGCAATTTGCAATGTCTGCTGTAAAACCAGCACGGATGGGGACAGTGCTGGTTAGAATTACTCCAGGCTCTCAGCATGCTGCCCCCATCATAAAATGAAACTGTGAACAGAAGATGAATCTTCTTGGATATTTTTCAGAAGTTTTTATATATTATACAAATTGATATTCAGTCAATCTTCACAAGGAAATATGTAAAACATGAAAAAAACCCTCAGCACTAGAAAAAAACCTCTTATCTAAGGGTATACACAGCAGAGGAAACCAATCCTTCTAGACTTGTCACCGGGCAGGTGAGATCTAAGCATTATTACTAAGATACCATCACGCTTATCACAGACAAACTCTATACTACCAGCCAATATCCAGACAGGAATTTAACATCTCCTAGGAGAGTGCATCACTACCACTGCTCCTACAGATTTCCATTTATGTACACACACACAAACCACCCCCAGAATTCAGACAACTGCAACCCAAAACTGCAACCCACCAAATGCAGCTGCTAATATTTCTAATTAAAAATATAATAGTGTAAGATGTGTAATTATATAAAATAGAATCACTTCTGAATGTATAAAGTTCAAGGTGCAATTTTTTTTTTTTCAGTCATTTAAAAAAATATGCTGGGTGGCAACACCCAGCAAGGAGCTGTGGCATTATCCAAGTTTTTGCTGGCACTTGCACCACCACCTGAGGATGAGCCCTCCTGTGGAGCTGAGCTTGGGAAAACCCTCCCCATTCACAGAGCTAGGCATGAGGACTTCTAAATGGCACATTAAAAAACAGAACATGTGCTAAAATATCTTTTATTATTGGAACAAAAATATATCCTGTGTGATACTCATGCAATGCTAAACTGCTTCAGCTGTAACAGCAGGTTCAATGAAATACTCAGGTTGGAGGCACTGGAGGAGCCGACAAATTAATAGGTGGGACTAGGGAAAGGCATCGGCAGCTCTGCACGGGCTCCGGCAGCCCAATGCCAGGTACTTTCTGTACTCAGGCTGACCCATGCACACGCAAGGTGCCTTTCTAGTAGCAAAGTAAAACTTCTCAGGCTAGCAGTAATGCTGAGAAAGAAGCTCAAAAAGAAATTTCAATGCGGAAAGTTTTACTCGAGCTAAGGAAATGGCCTATTCTGGTCTTTCTCACTTACCACTACCACAAAACCCACATTTCACAGTCATGCTGTTACACTGCCCCAAGACGGTGCCTTTGTGAAAGCCCTATTTTATTTTAAAACACACTTTGGATTCAAATTGTCTGCCTCAACAAACACATTTGCCTGAATTAGCGCTAAAAAAAGTTATCCAGCTACCCACCACTTGTCTTTATGGCTCATCTCGTCCCGAGTATTTGTAAGCAAACCAGCCACACTCATTCACAGCTATTAATTTAAATGCCTGTAGGACAGAACAGCCTGGCAAGAAAACAACGCTGAGTGTCTGCTGTGGAAATAACTGCAGTAAAGTCAGCAGACATGCCGATAGGTATCGCCGATGGGACAACCCAAGTACGGCAACCAAAAGCTTAGCCGACCTATTTATGGTGAAAGGTTAAGAATTAATTATGCTGGGGATGATAGTTCAGTGGTTTGAGCATCAGCTCCGAAATAACTGGACTTGTTGGGAAGTCAGTGGTTGAATTCCACTGGGGCCAGTTTAAGCCGTTCATCCCAGTGAGGTAGACAAGCTGGGCTCCAGGAGGGTTACTGCCTGCGGGTCCCCTGGGAAACTATTTAAAACGCTAAATCTTGTGTCTGAGTGTTATGGGATCATGCAACGATTTCCCCTAAATACACACTATATTGTGCAGCACATAAGCCCCCCGTCCCTCGGGCCTGAAGTGACAGAAATTGGTGCGTGAGGATGCACAACGACTTGCACCCTGTTAATTCACATGACCCCACTATGCTGCTCCCCTTCCTACAGGTAAAACGCATGAATATTATTGGTGTTTTGGACAATACATACATTTTAATGGCAAAACACAGTGGGTAACTTCTTCTGCCTATTCTTTATACCATTTGAAAACAAAAGGATTTTTCTAAACTGGGTCTTCCTGTCCGATACGTGACTGTCACTTATGTTAGCTGTTACGCAGAATTTAATCCTTTTTTCTCAAAGCATATAGCAACATAACAACCATTCCACTGTGAATATTAGCAATGCTTTAAGGAAATAATTTTTATTCCTCATTATATGGAAGATTACCCAAGAGGTTGTTATTATTATTATTAACAGCAATTAGCATCAGACAGCAATTTATAATTTCCAAACCCAGATACAAACATTAGCAAAATATTTGCCAATAGAAAGCCATGTGTTATTCCCATTGCGTGGGAAACAAATTATAGAATTCAAGTGATTTGTGTCTTTACAACTGAATTGGGAAGCTTATACAAGAGTTATCATGCAAATAGTACATCGGGGATAGTTTCAGTAGACTACAAATTATTCTGAGACTCTGACTCACTCTCAAACAAAATATTCTTAGTCTGAACTCTTACAGGCAGTCTTTACTTTAAAGCAAGAAAAGCTTAAGAAACCACTCAGAAGAAAACACTAATAAAATTTTATAAAGAAAAATCACTTGTAAAACTATCATTATTAAGAATTATATTTGGACTCTGGGCTGAGAACTCAGCTGATGTAAGTCTATCCTAATGCCATTTAATTGAGTTATATAGATGTAAACCGCAAAAGAATCCACTCCCGAGCCTACCAGGAAAACAATCTCTGCTCACATTCTCTGCAAATGTTGGTCACTATAAATACATAATAAACATGTAAGGATGAGCCACACACGCAGAGATTTGGATAGATATTATGTACTCATAAACAACTTTAAAATGCATATATGATGCTCAGAGCAAAGGATGTATCTTTATATTGTGGGAAATGAAACTTGCCTGTGTGAGTTGCATTTCTAACCTTCCCATGTGGCCAAGACTAGCAGACAGGAGAGGAGAGTTCAGGCTTTGGGAACCCTTTAGAGGCAGAAGAAAACAGTGATCCCCCAAACCTCTGTGAGAAGCTAGGCTGGGACAGAAGGTACACCCCAAAACACCACAGCATTGGCCTGTGTGGGCTCATCCTCTTTGCTAGAAAGTTTGGGTTCTTCAGCATCGCCAGCACCAGACCCACGGAGGAGCCACTCGTGGGCTACAGATGAGCCCCGTGCTCCTGGACTGATGCAGTACAGCAGCACCCGCTTCATCTAGCACGTTCTCCTGTGCTGCTTCTCTTATGCCAGAAAGCAATAGGTTACTGGGGAGGTGGGGGAGAAGGGGTTATATTAACATTAATCTATCATAATACTTTGAATAAGTGACAGCTTAAACAATACTTTTCAGACAGAAGCAAAACATCTGACATTTTGTCTCCTTGAATCACTAGCAAAAAGCTGAATTTCGGAGTACAGAAGAGTTACAAACCTAACAATTGAAGAATAATAAGGAAAAAGCGTGTACCAAGGGATTTCTCAGCAGAAGAATGATATACTAGACAAAAATAAAAGGATATACCATATGTTGAGTAATAAAATTGGCAAACCTAGTAAGGTTCAAATACTGCTATTATACACATCTGGGCAAAACAGGGGGGGGGAAAAAAAATCATTAAGCAATCTGAGAACCCCCAAACAAAGAAACTGTAAAATTCTGAACTGTAAAGCAAAGGAAACACACTTAATCCCCCAGGAGTTTAAGTATGTATTTCAACTGGGTTATACCATCCCTCATAAGGACATGGAAGCACACAAAAACCTAGAGACACAATATAGCCACTGTGAGCCTGCCGGCAGAAAGCCAACTGGCTTCAGTACCCAACAGCCCTGGCACCTGTTGGGTTTATCATCAGCAAATGCATTACCTCCTTGGGGCACACAGGGAAGAAAAATACTCTACAAAGTGCCCATTTTCCAGCAAGAGTGCACGACTGTGTACCGCGAGTATTTTAAATTGGGACTTCCAGCTGCAAAACAAGCCCCCCTCAATGCTAAAGTAGTCGAGACTTTTGTGCGTTTCAAAGGAATGTGCAGAAATACATAACCAAGCAGCAAATAATATAATCCTGCCCTCATGAAACTCCGTTTCATCTATAACCGCAGATGTAACCTCTTCCCTGGGCTCCCCTGAGGCTAATTTATTTATGAATGTTCCTATTAAAAATAGGACTACTCGCATAGCAGCTTACTTTCCAGGGTGACTAGAGGAGGCAGGATAAATGCAGTTTAATGAATAAATGTCTTGTGACATGACATCTCTTTCTATGGGTACATGTAGTCTGGGTTCACCCTGCCAGACTGAAAACACTGCGCTCTCCTCCGTGCTCTTGGGCTGCCCTGATAACAGGCCCCTGCACACCCGTGCAGCATGCCACATAGGTTGGGTATTTTGGGGTGGATTTTTTTTGTTTTGCTTTTTTCAAATGCAACTAAAAATCCTGTGGCTATATCACAAGTTTAGAAGGAAACTGCATGCTGGTAGCCAGCTATTACTGCCTTGGTTTACAACATAAAAATAATATATATCCCTAATACTAGCTTAACACAAATCGCCTTTATTTATTTATTCCTTTTTTTTTTGACAGAGTGGTTCATAAGGTCGTCTCATAACTTTTAGCAACATGGAAAGGTTTGTTATTGCCATCACTTGCTATTAAAAGGGAGGAGGAGATGGCTGTGCCCTAACAGGGTAGCAAACGGCACATAAATGGGACCAAGATGTGGGGGAAGCGGTGGGGGAACACTTAGAGCTTACTTGAAATTGTGCTTTGAGAAAAGGAGGTTTGGAGGGATCGGTGGGAGATGGGGGAAAAGAGAGGGAGTGTGGCTTCCAACGGGACTGGGAAAACTTTCCGGAACATAAGGGATGGCATGCGATAAATGAAAAAAAAAAAAAAAAAAAGGCAAAATGTGAGAGCACGATGTAAAGGGCTCGAAGGCGGCTTTGAACAATAGCAGGGTGCAAGGGGAGGAGACGAAACAGAGATGCCTTTGAATACCGAAGGCACAGAAGGGAAAAATCTCTGCCATGCTTTTCATCCCTACGAACAGTGACTTCTGTTCAGGGCTTCTGGAAAAGCACGTGGTGGATTTGGAAAAGTCTCTAGCCATGGAGAAAGACCATGATGGAAGATCTTCATTTAGGGGATGACCTGGCAAGATCCTGACAGCTTTCAGCAGCTGTACTCAGAGCCCCAACCGCCCGCCTGCCGCTCCGCCGACGGCTGCGATCGCCCTCGCTCCCCTGCCTGTCATTCTCAGCCCATATCAAATGAAAGAGAGATGGGGCAACCTTGGCAGCCTGTGTGATAGACGGGCAGGAGTGGGACCACAGGAGGAGCTGCTGAAAGGTCTGAAATTGCTGATGTGTCCCACAGCATGAAGGACACTTGCCATGCATAATGGATAGGATGCTGAGTATTTTCCCAGTATCCCAGTTGGCCTGTGTACCACTTGCTGCCTGCTTCTCAAAAAAGGAAAAAAAAAAAAGAAAAAAAAAATCCCTGTGAAATTCTGTGACGTGGTATCAGAACAGCTTCTGTGTTTTGAAGGGGTCATTTGTGTGTTGCCACCTTCCAAAACGATGCAAAAATAACCGTGGAGGGCAGAGGAAGGCTGTTGAATTTGCAGTGGTACCTGCCCAAAGCAGGGGGATGCGGCCAGTCCTGCTCCCACCCAGACGGGTCAGGTCCTGGGGCCAAAGGCCGAGCTTTTTAGTGCTTGAAAATAAAGCAGATGTACTTTTCATTTAATACCATGTATAAGAATTAAAATACAAAGACTACCTAAAACAACCAACAGAATTACCAGCAGCAGGAAACAGTTTACTGCTTGAAAACCAATATCCAAACCAACTTCAAAAATCCATGAGTTTTCAGAAACACTGGGCATTACCTGAGCTACGGACTTCACCGCTCGTTCAGGATCTTAGCAACACCAGTACAGCAATACAAAGCTTTTCTGGTACTCATAGTGGATTGGAAAAGAAATCAAACAAAACCCCAAACAAAACTGAATTCCGCTTTTCAAGGGGGGAGCTTGCATTTACACTTCACTACCTAACAGCCTCAAGTGAGCCGCAGCAGCCCTTTCCCTTCCATTCCCAAATGAAAACGAATCAAGATCTGAAAAATTCAGGCACTGGTTTTCAGATCCAAGATTCCAGATATTTGATTCAAACAATATTTCAAATTCTACTTGCAATTGGCAAAGCTGCTTTCACACATGCATACCTCGTAGCCTGATTATATACTGTTGTATATCTGGTTATATACTCTTGTATGATGAAGGCAGTAAAAAGCAACAGGGTAAAGGTTCAGTAGGATTTCAGAAAGTCTAGTTGTACACCACGGTAGTTTGCACAAGGAGCAGAAACTGCGAAAAATTGATTTTCTTCAGTTTCCACAAGTGTGGAAACCAGGATTTTTTAAACCAAATTAAGCCCCCAAATGTAATTAAATCCATAAAAGCTATGAGGAAATTGAGTCCGTACCACATACTAACGCTTAAATTTATAAGTGGTGGAAAAAAAATCCACAGGAAAAAACACATTAAATTCCTTATATTAGTGTAACAAAATAAGGAAGGGAATTCTTTAATAAGTTATGCTTTTTATGTCATCCAATTACCAAAACCAATATTTAGGACTCCAGCTTTTCAAATCCAAACCAATTAAAAAAGTCTGCAAGAGCAAGGTTTTGGTTGGATCAGGGTCACATTGTGGAAGGAAGGAGAGTTGCTTGTGGAACAGCAGGAGAATAGAACAGATTTTGAGAGTGTTAAAGTAATAAAAATAAATGAGGATTCTGTGCACTACCACTCACAAGTTTGAAAATTTAACTAAAAAGAATAGTAAAAGAGCATCAGACAAATATATGAGATTCTGGATTCTAATAACAATGTTTCTTAATGATGCAGAAGAGAAAAACTGACTGAATTCACAATTACTGTTTATGAAAGCTTGTTCCTTTATGAAAACATGTAATATGATGTTGAATTTTTTTTCCTTATTACAGACAAAAGATTTCCTATATTCTGAAATGAAGTATTACACAGTCTCACATGCACTTGTGTGCATGCAAAGTGATCTCAGTTTAAGTATAATGTATTTTTGTGTTCAACCATTTATGATTATATTTAAACATATTTGTAAAGAAAGCCTCATCAATTATTCAGCCAAAACAAAAATTTCTTTTGCACTTATTTTCCTAAAATGCTTCACCTAAGATGTTCAAATTTGCATAATTTTATTGATCTCATGAGCTTTTTCAAGAGATGACACTTCATTCCCAGAGGTAATCTCAAAGTTGAACATCAAAGTTTATATTACTTTTATTTATATTTTTTCCATTTTCTTTTTTTCTCTCATTTTGAAAAACTGTAGAAAATGCAAAGAGTACATGATCTCAACATGAATCTTCAGAGGATTGCTAAAATATTTGATGATTGTGTCCAGAAGCTAAGTAATGTAAAGGATTCCACTGCTGTAAATATTTCTAGCATATTACCTGCAGAAACTATATAAAGAGAAAAGCACTATTATTTGATTCAAACGTTGACGATTACTTAATACAAAGCTCTGTAGGTATATATCATTACAGACAATAATAAAATACAACTATTATTGTGCTCATCAGATTCCAAATTTTCAACTGCAATGAAGAAAGCCTCATAAATTTCCAGTATCACATGCGATACACTAAAAAATCTCATCTATAAGGACAATTTCCTAGCAATTTTTTTTTATTCCATGGAGTTTTTTAAGGATACTGCAGCCAGCTTTCTCCTACATGCCCTTTGCAAAAGAGCAAGGCACAGGAAACAAAGATTTTAGGATAAAGGGGGAGCATGATCTCTAAACCGAATCCCCCCGGCATTCCCCCAAACAAGAAGCATGTGAAAACTGAAAGAGAATCTGGTCAGTCGAGAAACTGTAGTTGCAGAGCGCGTTGCAAGAGCACATAAGAACAAACAAACGGTTATCTGATGGCTTCAGGAAAAGGAAAGTGTAGGAGGAGGAAATAATATTAGTTACCCTGCAAGTACCATTCGCAATTGGAGTAGGAGCGACTGTGAAAGGAAATATTGCAGCTCCACTGGCCCCCAAAGGATTATAAATCTTTTGGCCCTTGGGAAGCAGGTAAAAAAAGTATTTCAATCATTAAATAATAAAGAACAGTGCTGAAACCTTCCTGGTGATAGCATGTGCGATCAGGTGTTGGCCAGACAGACGGAAAGTGATTTACAGCAATAGCTTTGGTGGGTAAGGAGATTTCTCTTTGTAAATACAAAAAGATGGATCTAATTTAGTAGTATTAAAAATCAACATGTAGATTTGGATAAATTCTCTAATCTTGCAATGAATTTTATCATTTCAGAGTTCTTGGCCAACTCTTTGTGGTTTCTTAAATAGTTTTATGAGGCAAGGGAAAAGGAATGAAATTTTTCATTTGTAGGAACTATAATAATTTTAAATCTTGGTTTCAAACTAAAAAGCAATTAGGTTAAACATGGAACACCCCAAAGAAAAAACTGATCGTTGCAATAAATAATATCTGAAAACCACAGCAGCTTCAACATTAAGAAGCTCTTTCTTTTAGTCAACTGGGAAACAGCTACAGACTGCCAATGGAATGATGTAGAACAAAAAGATATCAATAATATATGATCTTTTTTTAATAAAAGAATTCAAAGCTAACAGGAGTCAATTAAAATATCACTTCAAAAGTAAATTAAAAGATCACTATGGACTCCTTTTGGATTAGGATTTATGCCCTACACTATTACAAAAGCCCCTCCACATCTGCCCACACAAAGCACCTTCCCAGTATAATTCCCTGCATATAATTGTTACAGTGAAATAAAAATATACAGATATAATAAATTATTTATAACATAGCAGAACATGTGAAACGTTAAGTGGCAGATGTTAACAGGAACAGTAGATTTTCACATATTTTTGAGAAAAGCTGCAAGTTGCTGACAGAGAAGATATAGAACAAAATTATCCTGTTAGCTAATTGAATTCCCAGAGCTCTTTCTGAACAGAAAGCATTTGGTTTAGTTAAAGAATCTTTAGTTAAAGTAATTTTTCATACATGCATTTACCTTAAAGCACTGATAATGAATTATAATTTTGATCAATTTATTTACAATTCTAATTAAATTACAATGTAATATAGGATTTTGGATATTGATTTAACTCATCTAAAGCTACACGACAGACAATTCAACTGCAGGCAACAAGAACTCTAGCCTTGATCTCAAGAGGCTTTGTACATTGTAAGGACCCAAGTCTTAAAATTAAACTTTGCTCCCAGTTTTTAATCACTGTGTAGAAGAGACAGCTATAGTAATTTTTCCCCCAGTAAAATCATTTTGCTTGTAATCTGATAATTTTTCTGGGTTGAACTGTATTGATTTTTTTGAGATTTGTTAACACAAGTCCAAATTACAAATTTTAAAAATATCCCAGATGTAGGCAAACACGTCTGCGCACCCTCACATCCATGCTTTCTTCCTGGAATTTCTTAAGCCACGCCTCAATAGAAAAGGGAGAAATAGAAAAACAGATGAAGGGAAAAGCATTGCTGAAGTTAGGCCACTGGCTTTTTTGCTCTAAGATACAGAAACTAAAATTTTAAAGTTTTATGTTAGTGAAAACTAATTGAAATAATTTCATACTAGCCAGACTAGGAAGGTAGCTTAAGCCATTTTTCTTATTATCTAGTCACTTATACAAGTTTTGGGTATCAAACCTGAGAAAATAACTTTGGGCTTTCTAGGTGTTCATAAAATGTCAGAATAAACTACGGCTAGTAAAACCTTACTTGGAAAAAATGGTCACTGTGTTCAGAACATGAAAAACCACGATGCCTCATTACCTAGACATCATCGGTACAACTGTTCCTGCAGTTGTGCTCTGCACCCTTCAGTCTGTTTATCACTATGGTCATTTGTGTCTATTGAATTAAATCAGACAATGATGTAAATGATAGACTGCTGTCGCCATCCCCCCATACACCTTCTTCTGTATGTGACAGCCACTGTGACATTTATTAGAGATTTTTTTTTTCCCCAATAAGCATTTGCTAAAGGAAATCTCATATATAAGACACATATATGTGTCTGAGTAACACACATATCTAACTTCTAGATAAAACACACCAAAAATGGATGGAATCTAACAGTGGCTTAAATACATTAAATACATGGAGGCTCGATCCTGCAAGCACTCACGTATGAGCTAGCAGAGTTGTTTTCTGTAGGCAACAGGATTACTCTCCACCATCAGCTGGCTGACAAGTACTCAGCATTTAAAAGACACAGTCTTGAAACACTATGCATTGAACAAAAAAAAAAATCCCATTTTTATATGTATGAAATTGCTGCGTTTCCATAAGCTCTCCTGTTAGATTTACTTCACTTTATTTAAAGCTTACTTGCAAAATGTTAATGTAGCTTCTCTCCGTATCAATTAGCACTATTACAGAGAGGGTGACCTCTCACCTTTGCAGGCAATGATTAAGGGCCAGAAATTTTATTGATTTTTCTGTTAGCTTGATTTCCTTCAGCCATCTCACCGTCTAGAATTCTGCTACTCACCCTGCCTGCTGCCGAAGGAACTCACTTCGTCCAGGAATTCTAACTGTTTATACAATGCAAAGCTGTGCTGCCATCAATTACTCACAGAAATTCAGAATTTAATTTATTCTACTGATCTAGCAACAATTTATTAAAAAAAAATGGGCACGATCGCTGCCAGCAGCACACAGATGTGCAGGTCTAGGTTCTGCTGCTACAATCTCACTACCAAAGGCAGGACCTTTACTGCCCTCCCCAATAAAATTACACCCACATTTTGGAAAGGATTTTGAAGCTAAGTAGTAAATGTAAAAGCTTACCGTTAAAGCAGACATAAATAGCAGGATTAAGTCATACTAATGCAGTGCTCAAAACACAGTAGGCATTTAATAATCAATAGCTTATGCCCCATCTCCAAATATCTGGAGTCCAAACACTGGATAACACCGATTTTTTTTCTATTATCTCCCATTCCCAATAGAGATTAATTCTTCTACTAGTCATGTAGTGGATTTAACTGAAAATATGGTGGTTTCACCTCTCCATAGGCAATTGCAGCAAGGGCTGAAAGAGAGAAGGAGCTTACACATCCATCACCAGGTTCCCAAAAATCTGAAGTCAAATCAGCAAAAATGGACAAAGAAACTTCAAAAGTAACCACTGCATTTTTGCCTAACAAGGTCACCAGAGTGGGAAGACTACTAGCAACTGAAGTTACTGAACTAAAATAGATCAACGCCAACAATTAGAGTTACTATAGATTTTTTTTTTAACCAATCCTGTTTTATCTTTCCCAAAGAAAAGCAAGAGAAAGCCAAGAAAGAAAAGCAAAGAAAGCAAGAGAGAGAAAAATACGAAAAGTTGTGTCAGATTAATAAAAGTTTTAATCAAAATGGCAAAAATTGACAATAGAGGGAAAGTTTTGCCTTAAACTAATCCACATTTATTTAAAAAAATATTTAAAACATTGTGCATTACAAAACGCAGTTACTGAACCTCCACTCAAAAGGACATACTTCTCTTCTGTCAAGCTTCTTTTTTCCTACTGAATCTAGACCCTAAGCCAAATGTTTTTCTGAAAGTTACCTCTAGCTTGCCTACATAAATACATTAGTATCTGAAAAGACCCCTAATGTTCTTATGAGGGCAAAGATGCTCAGTAAACACCAGCTTGGTTTTTATTTATATGAATGTTTTAAATAGCTTTTAAAACATTCTAGGAGAGATGTTTTTTATTTATAGCTTAGATTTTTGTGTGTCACATTTTTAAACAAAGAGGAGAGGGGGGAGAAGCTCCACAGAGTGCATTAGACATCAGGCAGACATCAGAAAGGTGTATAATTTCAGAAATGGAGAGACTAAATTATAAAAACAACATCATATTTGCGTATGTTACTGACTTCTCTCCCTACTATTAAAACTGAAATTCTGTGTTGCAGTGGAGGTTTTTCAGAGCAACACACAACACCGCTGAGAAATCCTCCCGAAACCTTCGCAGCATCTCGGCAGCTCTGAGAATAAGGAATTAGAAAATGTGACATTTGACAGGCAGTGGATAACAAGGTGCAAAAACTGCAAAGTTCCTGTAGGTAGAAAGAAAGCAAAGCAATGTAGTGGAAGAAAAAATTCCTGACAGCTCTGACACATGGGACCTATTTTTCTCCTCGATGCACATGTAGTTCTCCTACGAGTATAATGAGAGTTGTGCGCATATGGTGAGGAGGAAAGGTTGCTCTGTAGAGCAAACTGCCCAGCCGTCCCCCTTTAAAAATATTACGTCAAAGAAAGTATAAAGATTTTTTTGGTAACTTTTTGGGGCAACTAACCTGTTTGGCAATGGCTTTAGGTCACTTCAAAGTAGAAGTAGGAAAAGGCGAATGTTTATAATGTCTCAGCTAATGTCTCATGCCTGAAATCAATCACCTGTCTACTCAGAAGATAACTCCTCCAATTCCAGTCCCCAAAGTAACAGCTACATCAATCCAATAGAAAGCAAGGATAAGAGGATTGATTGCAAAACCTGAGATTTCAGTGATTAAAAAATATTGTTGAATAGCTGAATTACTCAAATGCCTCCACTTAATGTCATCAATGTGTTACTCCGGGAATGGAGATGATGAAAAAATCTTTGTTACTCCAGACCAATAACAGGAGCTTCCAGGGAGAATAACTGAAGCACAACAGTAGATTAGCTGTGATTAAAATACTCGTACCTAAAATTGCACAGAGGTTCAAGCACGGACGTGCATTACTCTAGCCATGAAGAACACATTTTGGCTGACAAACCAGGGGACTGCCACTGTAGCTCTGTGATTCAAATTTCTCTTTTATCCAGGTAGCAGTTATAGGGTTAAACTTCCAAATTATCAGATGCTCATTGCTGGTGAGCATGCTTCTCTGGACTTCAGACACTCCTTTTCCTCTTGAATGACAAAAAAACCCTCTTCTCCTCGCTTGTGCAGATCAGAGCAGGTCCCTCAGGTACACAGTTTATACCCCAGGAATGCAAAACAACTTCACCCACCGAATTGTCACCGAGAACATACTTTCCACTGCTGAAGTTGCAGGCTATTATTTTCAGTGCTGCTTTTCAGAGCGTTAAATTTGTTGGTTTTTTTAAACCCACCCCTAGGTATAGCACTAACTTGTTCCACAAAACCGAGCCTGATCTCCGCCTTGGTGCAGCAGCGTCCCTCTTCTGGAGGTGAAAACATCTGGGGCACACACAAAGCAACATCAGGCTCCCCGCAGAGCCCTGCTGCACTCAAACTGTGTCTGAGAGAGGAATTGGCTTTTTTCGTTGCTAGAGAGCCACAAAACACTTCTTCGACACCGCTCCCCTCTCAGAAAACTTCAGCTCACTCCTTCCTGCACACACACGATACCTCCGGGATGGGGCAGGACAAAGGAGATGCTCTCCAAGCCACCCAAAGCCCAGTAGGATTTTCATCCCAAATTTTCACTGAACCACAGACTGAGTATTAAAAAGGCTCCTGACTGGTGGAGGTACCGAAGATGGACATCCAACATTAAGCCAGCAAGCTAAAATCTCAGCTCAGAAGCAGTTCTGCTTAACTGATCTCGACACGCCTGCTTGATCAAGGGGAAAAACAAGACCTGCGGTTGTTTACCATAGGAGGACTGCTTAAAGGAGAAGGACACCTTGTGTTAAAATCTTAATTCTTATAAACCTTTAGCGTGAGACTGCAGAGAAGGCTATACCTCCCAGCGAATGGCTACAGAAGAAAAAAGTCTGTTCTCCAAATATATGTTTATATGGAATATAGCAGAGGTTGATTAAATGTCATTTCTGTTTATTTTAAAGATGTCAAAACCTGAAGTCTTCATACAGCATTCTAAGTTATAGGATACATCTTCTACATCAATTAAAAATGTAACAATGCCATACTTTTTAAAGAAGTAACTTATATTCACACATTTTTTAAGTTAATTCTTAGAAACATTTGTCAGCTCAAATGAAATTTCATCCTTAATAAACAATCCTTCCCGAATAAGGGAAAAAAAAATCACTAGGGGAAAAAAAACCCCACTCTATGATGAGAAACACAGATAATTGCCACCTTGCCAAGAATGTGTGAGCTTACTTTATAAACTTCTTTAAAATTTGAAGCAAATTCATTCTTAAAGTAATTATTAAAATGCAATCTAAATAAATATTACCTTCAGCATTCCCTACACACCCTCTCTGCAAAGTTTTCCAGTAAACAGCTTGATTTTCTCAGTAGAAATTACACCAAAGCAGACAAATACATTTCACTGTCTGCAGGCCAGAGACTTTAGGCCAAGGTGTGAAAGCCAAGTGAAAAGAAAGGGAAGAAGCAAAAATATAGCAATAGCTACTTAAAACTGCAGTTTTCTAAAGGATTTGTTTCAAAATCATCCTTGGCCATTCCGGATTTTGGTGCTGAACCACGTTCATGAAGCTTCAAGGTTGTTTTGAGAAGTTTGAAATAAAGCTATTAATATTCTCACTTTGTAAAATAGGTGGGTAGAGCTCATGTTGTCACAGCACGTGAGAAGTCAGGACCGGCTCCAAACCTACCCCAGCAGAGCAGGGGCCAAGCAGGAGGCTGGGGGTGGGTCCGCGTGCTGATGGACCTCAACTCCTGCCCACCACTGCCCTTGCAAACATGGCTCTGCAGGCGGAGTAAGTCAAGTCCCATCACCTGAAATATTTTCTAAATGTGATTTATCTTCCCAGTCCAGACCAGTGCTTAGAAGAGCCGATATGAAGGAAAACTGCCTGCAGCATTCTGGTCCTGCAGCGGGGACGGTGAACATGTGTTCACCCAAAGCCCTCAACTGGAAACCCAGCCTCATATAGCACACGTACGGACTTCTAACGATACATACACAGGTATTTACACAGGCACACCCCATACCAAACTTAAAATCCCCTTTAAACCATTTTCAGAATTCCTCCTCTCCTCATCTGTGATTAAACGACTGAATTCCTCAATGTTTGTAAATTAAAACTTACAAGGATTTAATAACCTGAACTGATATGAGAAAAGAGCTTAATAGGGACATAAACAAGGTGGTCTTATCGTACACCACGGCTGTTGTAAAGAAATGTGACTAAGTACCTAGCTCTCATCTAAAATTCAGTACTATTCCAGCGAGCATCCAGCACAAGCAAAACCATAGCAGCCTACATAATAAATATTTAGGTACATCTTTTATGCATTACAATACTATCCCTCAGGTAAGAAAATGAACTTTATAAATGAGTCAGAGCACGGATGAAGAAACTTCTTCTTCTGGAGTTGATAATTAATGTTGTTAATTTGAAGCCATGGACTTCATTCTGTATGTAGCTACTTGTTATTTAAGGTTTTGCTGTTAATCTGTCCCTCCCAGCAGACTCAAAAACACATACTAAGATTGTACGAATTAACCACCCAAAAAGAGTCAGTGCAGGAATCCTGTCTAAATAGCTGGCTCTTATGAAAAGTAGACTAATACGTAATATCCTGTATAACAGTCAAAACTGTTATATTACTGGAAAATGAGAAAATGCTACCGTATGTGAAGATGAGCACTTCTATAAATTAAAAATAAAAAAATAGAGTCCTGCAAGCAATATATGCCAGGGCGGTCTAAATATAACTTTGCAAGCGCCACGCAGGAACACTGTTAATTTGAATTAGAAGTTGACACCAACCAACAGCAAAGATGATTACCCAGAGAAGCGTGCCTCGCTCACGTTTCATCCCTCCTCCGCCGCCTGCGCTCAGCGCTCCCCCAGGTACGGCGGAGCTGGGCTGCAGTCACGCGCTCCGCCTGCGCCTGCCCCGCCGGGAGGTGGAGGACAAGCATCGCCCCCTGCAAGTCAACAGGCTTTGGGGTTATAACCCAGCCAGGTCGTGATTTTCATCCTCTGGTGCTCACTCGGAGATTTAAATCAACGAGGCGATTTCAGAGCGCACAGGGAAACGCTGGTTTGCACACATGCCCTTCGGTGTCGGCGAGGATCGCACGCTGCGGCTTCTTCCCGCGCGGGCACTGCTGGGCTCGCAGCGGTGCCAGCCGCAGGTACCGAGGTGAGCAGTAACGGCAAGAGACAGAAAAGTTCATCTGTTAAGTGCAGCTCTGCAATAGCTTTCACAATAGTAGCCTTAACAAGTCACACGAAAAAAGCACTTTTAAAATTAATTTACTAATAAAAAGAAATCTAATACTAAAAAAAAATAATATTCAGATGAATTTTCTGAATACGTATTGTGTCCTATGTGCTGAGTTCTTCTGCTGAGGTAACACCTCCTACTTCTCTTCACTGGAACAATAAAGTCACGATACCTGTTCCAGCATCTGGAGGGTTTCCAGCAGCGCAGGATGATGTTTAAGCAGTGAAAGCAGGCTTTCCCTGAAACAGCAACTGCTAATTTCAAACAAGCAATCTTGGAATGTACCTTTAGTTGTAAAAGATGTACTGGGCGGGGGGGGAAGACATGAAATATTCAGCAGACCATTTCTGGCAGTGTATGTAGGGGGTGTTTGAGTTTTTTTTTAATGCAAACATGGATCCCATTGCCATAAACACTGACTTCTCCCATTTTGGATTTTGGATCCAGGACAGTTCTCTGGGTTCGAAACAAGCACTAGCCCAGATCCAGCTTTTGCAACCGCAACGCGCACACCCCCCCAGCTCCAAAGGCACAAAAGCCCATTGCATGGACAAAACCGCTCCAGCTCAAGCCCCTCAACGCAGGGTGCGTATGCACTTCTGCAAACATTTGCTAGACCTATGCTATAGGGAATACAAGAAAAAAAAAAACAACCCAAACAGCATCTTACAACATTTATTTAACCAAGATTTCCAAACTATTCAAGAAATCATTTCTCACTCCACCACTCCCCACAACCTAGATTGTGATCCTAAGTTATTTTGACAGAATCCTTTTAAAGTTCTCCATAGCAGAAAAGAGGGGAAGCCAGTCAGCTTCACATCCAGAAACTGCAAAATCTGGGCTATGGGCTTTTTGTCTTTGCGGTTTGCTGCTATAATTTAAAAACCACACACAGCGCTGGAGTCTTAGACCACTATTAGAAACGCGACTTTGGAATAAATTAAGAACACTCGTGGGAAGGGGAACCGAACTTTCATGTGGCTTCCTGGAGGCTGTTTTGGCACTGGAGAAAAATCAGACGCTACACAGTAGTGGATTGGTAATAAAGTAACCCATAGCAGGACTTACAGCCACTGTCAGGCACTCGGTGACGTGGACAGAAAACATATGTAGCATGAAATCATGGTCCTGTGTCATTCCGGAGCGCAATGTAAATTTTTTTAGTGTGGGCATAAATACACGCACAAACATACAGACGTAGATGTCCACATTACTGGGAATGAAAATTCTAAGAGCTTTAGAGCGAGTCTTTCATTTGAATCTTTCTTACTATTATTTACTGCACTAAAGAAAACTGTTTGTTTTACAGGACCCCATATTTGTTAAAATAAATGTATCATTATTCAGATAATAAATGCAGAGCATATGCATAAAGCAAACTGTAAATTTGTAAGATAAAGCAGAACTGTTCAGGTTTTCAAAATGAGAAAGTGCTTGGTGTTTACTAGGAATAAAAATACATGCACCACAAAATACTTTTTTTGTAATTAAAATGTCTATTTCTGGCAATTACCATGCAGTTTTCTCAAGTTTTCCACATTCTTGGACAGACAATGATTTAATTCATGTTTTAATTATGTTACAGAGAGATTATTATTCCGTAACAGATAAATAGCATTAAGTCAGTTAGAAGTTATTTCAGGCATTACAAAGTTACTGAGACTCCCTGCTAATAGGGTTCCTTTCTTTTCCAACATTTCTCTGTCCCCTACTAATGTAAGAAAGACCTACACAATCAAATGGAAAATGCAGCTACATGCTTCTCAACGGGAAACCGAAATTGGCTACGCACCAAGCACATCATTATTCAGAGATTTAAAAAAAAAAAAAAGGAAAAAGAAATCAAATTAAGTTGACTGTCTCCTAGTACTTTTGATTACTCCAATTATAAAAAAAAAGACATTCCCATGTTAGCAGCGGTGCCAATCAGTGGAAAAATTAAATATGCTTTCACTACGAGATGTCTCCTTCTGAGGTTCACTGCCCTCTTGTTTTCTAGTAGTACATAACAATATTCATATTTAGCTCTGTAGGATAAATCCTACTCCTGTTAAAGACAGCGTAAAATCTACCATTGATTTCTGTCCAAGCAGACTTTGGCTAAAGAAAGTACAAATACAATGAACTAACACACTGGCCCATACAAGAGAATGGAGAATAGTACTGCACAAGGCATAAATAAACTTCAAACACCAATAAATCAATCACTTCCTCAGAACTGTTACATGATATAATCAAATATATAGTTTAACTTTTTTATTAAAATCTTATTTTGCTAATCAAAGCTGGTTTTTTTTTTCTCCCTCTCCAAATCACTTCAAAGAACATCTGAAAGCTCAGACATGCTACTATTCAAAATATCTAAAAGTCAACACTAGATTTACCTAACATTGTTCCTAAAATATTATTATATTTGTTGGCAGAAAGCTGTTCAAGGCATGGAGGCAATTAGTTCAGATAGCACGCTTCAGAAAAGGACGAAGTATCCCCCGAGATTACTAGGAAAAAATGCGAACACTAAGGGCATGTTGTTCAATGTGATATACCCCCCCAACAACCAAACACAGATGTACGATTAAAAGGCCAATTAAAGGAACATTAACCTTTAACCAAAAATATAACAGTAGTTTAAATTAGTCAAGAAAGTCAGAGCAGAATGTTATTTCAAACTCCTTTTCCTATGCAGACTTCTTTAAAGTGTTATCCATTCATTTTTGTTTTATGAGGGCAACACTACCCATAAAACTAACATTTTTGAGGTTAACACATGGCTAACTTGGAGAAACAATGTTTTCACAAGAATGTAAAAAAAAAAAAAAAAAAAAAGCCAGACTACACCACATATCTGCAATATACATTCTATGTTTTTTTGAAAGTTAAGGTGGCAATGCAAGTTTAAACCAGGATTCACTTTTGTTTGGAGTAGATTCATCAGTAAAGTATGCATGTGTTTATGTAGCATAGTTTGCCACACATTTCTAACACTCAATCCTGTAATATTAAATTCTGATTTCAAAAAAGAACCATAAATGCCCAAATACAGGGGCTATACTGAACTTTAATGGTTAAACAGAAGGCATTCAACAATTTACTGCATTAGGCGATCGAAAGGCATATTGGCATAAAGTAAACTTTAGAGTAACATCTAAAATGGAGATGGAATAGTCAAATACACTCAAGTTAGGCTGCTTAAAATAAAAAACCAAAGTGGTAAGAGGTGTACAAAACACAGGGAACAGGACCCCCCCACACACCCCAGCAATGAATCAACAGAAGTGCCTCTTATTAACTGCAGCACCCCGTTACAGGCATTTTTCTAATTGACACTGAATTAGCATTTACTATCCCAGCGAGGGCTCTACGTGGCAAACCCTTGAATGGAGGCTGCTTGACGGCTTGGCTCCTGCTCGAGGTGTAACGAACGAGATTTAGCGAGCGGAGGGAGCGGCGGTGTCCCGGCCCGCCGAGCACCAGGCTCCCAGCCCGCGCGCTCACGGTGAGCTATGCGCGCAGCCCCTGCCCTCCACCCCGTCCCCGCACCTCTAAAACAATGTATTAATTATGCATTCACCGGGAGTTTGGAGACTGTGCTTAATATGATTAGTGCTGCTGTCTACCCAACTTAAGTGCTGACGTGTATTTTAGAAGCTGAAAGTAGAGCGGATGTCTTCTGCTACCCAGAACATTAGAGTTGAAGTCTTCTCAGAGGGCAGAGAATAAAGATGAAACCTTTTCACAAGTGGCATAAAAGAAATGCCAATACTCTTGCACGTACTCCCTACTAGCACAGCTCTGCCTTGTTTTCTGGTGGGTTTTTTGTTGGGTTGGGGGCGGTGGGGGGGGAGATTGGGGTTTTTTTGCTTTACTATTACCAGCAACAACAACAACCATTTTCCTGTAAATTTTTTAATCAAAAATATTTTATAGTTATGGGTCTCTTAGACTCTGCCTACTTCCTCAGTGTGCCATCTAATATATTTTCTCTAGCTTCCTGAGTTAGTTCTCTTAAAAATAGTTTAATAACAGTAGTCGACATTTGGGTTTTATACTGTATTAGCAGATGAAAGAATACGTGATTAAATTAATGACTTGAGGATATTTACTTTAAGTAAAAGGTTAAAAAAATGTACAAAATCTGCCTTGAAAATTATTTTGACAGTATTTTGTTATTTAATGGTATACTTACTACCACAGCTGTTTTCAGTATCTGTCAAAGGAACTTTTTATTTGCGTGCATTTTCTTGCAATCAATTGCTGAAGAGACTAAAGATGCAGCTATATGTTAATTAAGGTTAGCTTTCAAGAAAATAAATCCTACAAATGTCTCAGGAGTAAATTTATCATCTGATTTTTGAAGCTGTGATCTGCAGAAACATAGGTCACTAGCACAGCCAATGAAATTAAATTTCAAAGGGAAAACTTGGCGTTCTGAATTGTTTTAATACAATGAAAGAAAAAGACAGCTTAAAAAGTTAGTTTTATTAATTGTAGACAGGATCCTTGAACAGATCCTTAGCCGGCACGCTCTGGACAATACTATCTTACAAGATAAATCTGCGGCGCTGAGCCCCGCGCTGACAAGATACACCGTGCATACGTTGATTATGGCTTTGGGAGGACCACCCAGAAAGACAACCCCATGAAATAACTCTCCTCCAGCAGCATCAGCTAACAGGGCACATACATGCTGAACAAAGTGTCTGAAAAATTAAATACTTGCCAACAATTTAAACTAGAAAGGCACACACTACAAGATTACAAACCAAACCCACTTACTGCTCAGTAGATGGTACCAGTGCTGTTGGATGCTCACGCTACTCCAGTCCACCAGCAAATCTGTTTCTGTCCTAGTTCAAGTGGTCTTTGGTAAAACTAATATTCCAGAACAAGAAAGGAACTTGCCGTTTATATGCATGAAAACATTTTCATGTGTTGGATAGCAGTGAAGTTGCTTTCTAGTTGCTACGTATTTCCAAATACTTTTGCATCAGTCACTGCAGGAAAACCCTGTACAGTGAGCATTTCCATCTCTCCATTATATTTATGCTTTGTTTTCACTGCATCTGTTTTAAAATATCACAGAAGACTCCGTGTTGAAAGCTATCAACCAGACGAACACCCTGTTCTCTCCAAGTTCAAGCCTTGGTTACGTTTCTAACGTAGGCTGATGCTGAAGTTTCTTTAACGGCTCTTCAATCCCATAAACATGCTATTCTACGTCTGTGCTCTCTGGAGCATCACACACAACCCTGCAATCTCCCAAACTGACCCATATATAAAAGCAGAAAAGTCAAAACAGGCCATCATGCGCTTACACTACCTGCAGCTGTTCCTTTGGAGCAGAAAGATTAAGATTTCAGCAACTGGGTCTTTTCTACATCCCACTGCTGGGTCCTACAGGACGCTGATCCACAAAAGCACTGACCACGGCTGGTTGGATAGCACAAAAGAAGTAGCCGTGGACCCATATGGTTCAACTTAACATTAACTGATTAAAGGTATTTTGACTAGTTCTACAGTTAAATTACATGCACCTGTTACACACATTAGCAGCACCTACATCCTACTGCAAACACAAGGACCCTGGCCTGTGGATGTAAAACTCTGGAAGATTACATTTCACATGTTTAGCACTGGAACAGAGTAGATTTATTTATCAATTTCACAGTTTCCTTGAAATAAACCATTTACATTAAAATAATTCCACCTAATATGCCATAAAAATAACATTTAAATACTCTAATTTATACCTTTTTCTATAGATTGTACTATTAATTTTATGATCTGTGCAAAAAAAATTTATCAGCATCCAGTTTGTATTATGTATTTTTGGGTTTTCCAGGGCCAAACCATACGAATCATGACAGAAAATGCTCCTGCCCTTCTAATAGCTTTAAGTTCCATAATTAACCATAACAAATAACGCCAGTCTATCTAACATGTATAAACTTTTTCGACATATTAATTATTTTTGCTCTGATAGCTGGTCACCAGCATGCATGCTTTTTTTCTGCCTAGAAAAGGGCTGGTCCTTTTGTTCACACACTAGCCTGACACTAATTCAGCTTCAGTTTCAGGCCCATTTTTGGAAAACAGAGAGATAAAAGGGTATTGTGAACACAAACACGGTAAACAATGTATTGGGGGCACATCAGTACAGAAGACAGGTAGCTATGATGCACTTCTAAAATTTGCTTTGCCTTTAGGTTACTACAGAATAGCAGACACAATTTCCTGGGCGACTGAAAACATTTTATTGGAGCAAGTGATAGAGCTTGGGGGGAAGAAAAAAAAAAGGGACAAATTTCTGAGCATACCAGTGATCCTCCAGATCTGAAACAGATGCAGCTGCTCAGCTGAGTTGGGGCAGGGGAGGAGGCACTTTCTCTTTTGAGCCTAATGAGAAAAGTCAGCTCGCTGGCAAGAAAGATGGGGCAAGCACAGTACTACGCAGGAAGGCAGCTAAAGCATACATGCATTTCCTCCACCCAAATAATAAACATCCCGGAATGGGCACTAATGACAAAGAAAAAGACTGCAGTGACTGGGGAGAAAGTCTGATTTCAGAAGCAGAAGCCATCCTTCTAGCCAGACAGACTGAGCAAACTTTGGATCCCTTAGACGATGGGTTAACTTTGAAATCACACTGAAGCCTTCAGAGCCTCCCTCTGTCCACACTGCAGTTGAAGTCTTTTGAGTTCATGACAGCGGTTTAAAAAAAGAAAAAATCAGTATTCCCATGTGTCAAAACCAACGCTGCAGTAATTTGAGCAGCAAAAAGCATAGGGCACTCTCGTTAGGGTAAGGCTGCTCAAAGTCATCTGTGTCTTCTGCAGCAGACTTGGGCTCACACCTCCCTGTTGGCTCTGCTTAAGCTCAGCACAAACTGCACGTGCTTAACCTGTGTAAATAAGACCTTTTATTGACGTCCCTACATCGAGAACGTAGGGTATCTAAGCGTGTAACTCATATCTAACTTTAAAACATATGTCTCCTAATGCAAAAGCTAGAGGTTTGCACAACCTTCCTAAATGCCTTTGCAATACATAAGAAATTCAGGGCCCTCCAAATGGGGTTCCCTACCTGTTTAGCTGGGACTTGCGTGAGCAAACCAACAGGAAGGGCTGAAAACAGGGGTCTTGGGGAGATCATCTTTCTGTCATGGACTGAAGGGTCTCACTGGATTACAAGCAGAACCTGCATCAGGCTGACGGGCACTGTCAGCAATCCTATCCCTGGGTGACACATCTATGGCAGCCCTTTCAAAAGATGTTACTTCTTTTTCTTAGCATGAGCAGGAGGCAGTGGTGGTTGCAGTGACCCTCCCTTTGTAACAACAGCTCAACACTTCAAAACAGGGTAATTCCACCTCAGAAAGAGATAGTTGATGTACTTCACAACAATAAGACCTCAAGAACTTATTTCACCCAAGAACAGGATGTGCTTAGATGGACAGACCACTTGGCTTTCCTATCGAGCTGTTCAGACCTTTAAGGGTGGAAGCTGATAGTGAAGAATTGCAGAAGTACCTTAAAATACCAGGTGAGCAGATATCAAATGAGAAGAGGCCAGTATGTATGGATAAATGTAAACGTTATGTTACCCATGGAAAAGACACCAATCAGCTCTGAGCTATTTTCCCTTAGAAGGAACACCACAGAGCAGGGATAGGTCTATGAAAGAGTCAGTAACTATTCAGAAATTATTTTAAAAAAGAAAAGAAAAACAAAAGCTAGAAGCACTGTACCAGAGACAGTTGATTGCTCTGATTGATTACTGTCCCAAGAGGTCTCGTTTAATTTTAATTATGTTAAGGACTTGATTAATCAAATTTGCTGTTCTCAGTTCAACTCACTAACAGAGTGTGCGTATGTGTGTACACATGCTCGTGCCTGTTGAGGGAGGGATGCTGCCCTGCACATACATTGCCACTGTATAAATCCCTTCTGTGCCCTTCTGCATCCCTGTCTATACCCTCAGGGGATGCAGTTGGGGTCCCGCTTTCTCAAAGAGAAGCTTGCAAACCTAGCAAAGACAATCACAGGTACAGAACAGCTTCCATGTAAGAGAACCAAGACAGAGCAGCTTTCTTCAGCCTGGAAAAGGGCACGTGAGGGAGAATATGAGAGTTGTCTATAAAATCATAAATGGCATGGAAAACCATCAGGAAGATGGGTGGTCATTGCCTCTCCCAGTGCTGAAAAGGGAAATTGGACAAATTCATGGAAGAAAGTTTTCACAGATACAAAGACACCATCACTGTTTCAAGGAGTCCCTGACGCAAAACTTGCTGGAGAGTCTTCTGGAGACTTATCCCTTCGTGCCTGTGCTCATCTTAACCTTAAGGATCTACTACCATTTACTTCTGTTACTGATTTTCACCTACCGAAGCAAAATACCCTTTTCCATCTCCACTCCAAACAAGTGTGGCAGAGAGTGCTCAAGGGACAATGAAAAGAAGTAAACTCAACGGTGCGAAAATGGGGAAGAGCCGGGGGCACTGACCACCCTTCTCCAGGAGTGCCTACCATCCCTGCAGGCACCCAGGGAGCTGGTGAGTGCTGCCCAGTCATGCTCCACGGAGGACGAGAAGAAGGTCTCGGCTCCTGGGACATCCTGTGTCGAGCAGCCCCTTCCCAGCACTGCTGATAGCACCAGGGCCAGTAAGAGATTCATGAAGAGGTCCCGCGACCCGATGGGTCTGAGACAGGAAGGGCATCAATGAATCCTGCCAAAGAGAGAATCCTTGTGTCAGACAGCCCTTTGGCCTGACCCAGGATGGTCTTTCTTAGGTAGGAAACTAAGAAAATAAAGCTTGCTTATGATTTGAAACAAGTGGGGAAGGCTTTTTCAGTTGCTTATAGAAGTACTGTTTATGCTCAGAGCTGAGCAAGCACTGAAAATTTGTGCTTTCCCATATTTTTTCTTAGGGGACGTTGAGCATACCAGCCCCACCGCTCCCCACATCCCACCTGCGATGATGACAGATCCTCGGCTTCAGTGATGCTCTGCGGACCCTGCAGTTAATACTAGTGACATCTCTGAGCCATAAAAAATAGACTTATGGACATCTACTGGAGCACTCTGCATCCTACCATCACAACCCCTTTTGAACAACTCAGAAGCCTGGGACCTGTGTGCCTGCCCTCAAATGTAGAAATGTATTCATAAATAAGTCAGAACCCATCATAATTAAGCTACTTTCAGTACTCAAGATCATAATCAAAATCAAAGAGATGATTTACTCTGAAGATTTCAAGTGACATCTGCTGAAATAAAAATATAGTTTGGAAAAAGATTGTAAAAAGATGACTACGTTATTACCAATAACTTTTACATCTGCCATTAATTTTCACTTGGTTTTATCTGCTCTCCTAGTCTGCATCCAATTTCACATTGACTTGTGTTTTATTACAATCCCAGTGCGGATCCCATCAACCGAAAAGACTAATAATTGCCTATGAAATGCCTACGAAATGCAGCAAATATCAAGGATATTGTTTCCCTTTACTTCTCAAACCATAGGGTCTTTAAGCAACTGGCAAAAAGAAGTATCGATAGCCTTTAAACAGTCTCTTTCCAGAATGCAAGAGGCAACAAATATATATGTATAAACCAGAATTTTCCCCTAAAACCTGGAAAGGGTTAATTAAGTTACACTTCTTGAACCAGTTAGTGAATGACGTTGAAATGGCACAGAAACATTTTCTGGCACAGCGTACCCTAGACAAACTTCCCCCAGTGACCATAATTTAAGGCTACTTTTTAAAGAGCCTTTTAAAGCTCAGCGCTACAGAGGACTGCTGAGGCCTGTAATAGTATCTCTCTTGCCTTAGTCCCCTGAAAATACACCGAACTCAAAAGTATACATTTAACACCCAAGGGTCCTACCTGTCTTTAAGGAATTTTTATAAAGTAGATGGCTACCTCAGGCTATTTAAGTACTTTGTAGTAAGACATCAATGGCATGTATAAAGATATTCCTTTGATCATTACACCACTGGAAAAAAATAAGAAAACAACCCCTAAATCTTCACCGTATAAATTTACACTTGGAACTCAGCGACGTAAGAATCATCATACTACAAAACCACAAATAGCATTCAATTTAGTCTCTGTGTTCTCACTCATGTGATAGCCTTTGATATTCCCAAGGATGAAAAATTAATACATTTTACTACAAAGATGATTTGTGAACACAGCCCTTTTTAATTCTGGTTTCCTATTGAAGAACAAGAAATCAAAAGCTAAAGGGGGAAATCAATAGCTAGGCCAATTATTAACCAAAACTCACGATAAATGAATGAAATTGAGATTTTCTCTTTTGTTATTTCTAGTAACACATTTCAAAACTTTTTTTCTATTCTGTTTTTCAGTTCAGAATTCAAATTATGATTAATATGAGGCAGAATTTAAACTGTTTTCATTTACATTGCCTGCATTGAAGATAGAGTACCATCTTCCTTTAGTTGTATAATGAAAAGACTCAACAAAAAAAAAAGTTACAGAAGTTTTATTTTAAGGGCTGCTCTTGAAGAGCAAGAGGATGTGAACATCTGTGAAAAACAAGTGCAGAAAGAAGACTAAGATATGTAGATAAATCATTAGTTATATTAAGATATGAAACAGGCACCCAAAGAATGGCATAAAATGTAAATGAACTTTGGGATCTGGTCTCTTAATTTGACAGCTGTTTGACAACTGCAAAATGGAAAACTGACCTCAGACAACTGTGTATAAATGAGACTATTAAGCAGAAGAATTTCACATGGAATGATACAATATACACTGCAGTAACTCCTCACATGGGAATAGATAAATGCAGACTGGAATTTTTATTGTCTTTGAAGGTGGTGATGTTAAAAAGACTTGAATTTCACAAAGAGGAGCTGTACGCTACATTATCACAATTAATGCCACTTTCTGAAATACAACGACTGTCGCCTACAGAAGTACACTCACACATAACTCACAGGCATTTTAAAAAAACATACCCAATGAAGCAGCTCTGGAGACACAGACGAAAACCTCTTCTGCATTGGGGCTGTAAATCTGAAGCCAGCAAAAGTATACAGTGACTAGGTCATGGGATAACTTATTCGAGGGGTTTCTTTGGAAGTTATGGGTAGTCACAATTACGCCTGGAAATATATATCACCAACGCAGCACCAGAACAGACACTGATTCGTGGAGAGAGCGGCTTAAGGAAATATTCTGCAGTTTTGGCCCCTATGGAGAGACCTTGGAAAGAGTGGCGAGGCAGCAAGGGGGAAACTTCTACCGTGACTGCCTGAAGCACAGTTTAAATCTGATACTCTCATCAGTAACAGAGAATTAAATAGAAAACGGGGAGAAAGCCTACTTTTAGATGTAACCAACCATTTCTACTCATAGTTCTGCTCCAGATCCCACTGAAAAGGGCAGATCTTCCAAGAGCATCCCCAAGCACTACTTCTTCACATTCTCCAGCAATGCAAACAGCCATTTGTGATAAATACGTTTCATTCCAAAGCAGTTAAGCACTTGGCTGTGTCTTTTATTTCTCTCTTTGGGACAAATACTTAAAATCAGCCTTCCCTGCCTTTGTTTTTAACCACAAAAAAAACCCACAGAGGTTGCACAACCTGCAACAGAAGAGACAAAAAAACACCCAAGCACCTGCAGTGAAATCCAGACTTAAAAAGGAAGGTTACAGCTCTCCAAGCACAAAAGGTTAGCAGTAACAGCAGCAGAAGCAAAGCAACTTTTGGGGGTCAAGTGAAACCAAAGGGTGGATTTTTGAATAGAAAAGCAATTGCTGTGCAGCTTCTTTAATATTCAGTAGCAGCTTGGGGGTGGTGGTGGTGGTGGTTGTTGGTTTGGGGGTTGGGTTTTTTTTTTAATCTCGTGTTCAGTTTTATGTCTCAATGTCATTCAACTTGTTAGTAACTAAAATGAAACTGAAAAATAAACAAAGCAAATCCCAAAGACGTAAAAGAAGACAGGAGCACCATCACCACAAGCTTTATCATCCAAACCTCTTGTAGCAAGGAGTCCCACTGTAACTGTACACTGCATGAAGAACAGGCTCCTTTTGTTCATTTTAAACTTGCTTTTTGCTAAAAGCTCTCATTCTTGTTTTTAAGAGACAGTAAATAACCATTTCCTAATCATCTTCTCCCTGCCAGTTGTGCTTTTACAGACCTTCATCACACTCTGCCTCACTGTCACCTACTTAATGCTATTCGGAAACTAATTATGGCATTGTATTAATAACAATGATTTATTCTTCCACAATCCTGGCATAAAAATGGCTCTTAGAGTCCAAGATGATTAGTCTCTAAATATGACCAGAGCTATGGAACCACATCTGCATGATGACTTGAAGAAAGTTTGTGCTTTACAGGTTATCCATTTTCTCTGATTCCAGCAGTACTTCTAATAAAATACTTTAACTCTCCCTACAAAACCTGCCCCGTTCATAAGCCTCTGCATCACCTCTTGGCCCCACTTCAAAAGAAACTTTAGAAACATCCAGATCAGGAGGGAGTTAAAGTCGACCGTCATCGTCCAGAGGAGGCACAAATGATTTCCACTAGGAGTGGTCCTCGCTCTGAGGACTTTAATCAAGGGCGAAGAATGTGAACCTAACACAGACAGCAGTTCAACGTTTCCCCATTACAGCTGAAACTCTGCCAGGCGATACTCTGTACTGGTCCCTTCCAGACACTGCTCTGCTACTTACCCACAAACCAATGGGAACTTTCCTTGGAGTGAGAAAAACTGAACTGAGCAGGGACAGCCTGGATGAACCAGAGGCTGTCCCTGCCCTGCGCACTCCCGCTGTCAGGAAGCTGCTGGAAGTGATGGTAAAAAAGCTTTTGGAATTGAGGTGTAACCAGCACAGGCAGCAAGTTGAACACAGCAGAGTCCTCCACTTCACTGCAACCTTGTTTTCTATTTCCAATTCAGTTCCTTTGCTAAGACCATTTCAGATAAGCATTTTTATAAAGGATGCCCTTCAAAGATAATATTTTGCTTTTATTGCCCTTTAACAAACACAAGGCATTCTAAGTCTTAACGCACCTTGTAAAAGATTATTATTTTTAAAAGTATCTAATTTCAGAACAGAAAAATTAGTTTGAAGCTGAACTATTCAGCCTGCTTTCAAATGCCATCACCTTTATGATGCTCTCTGAAGTTAAAACGGATTGTCGTGTCTCTGTTAGGAGCATCAACATAAATCTCAACTGTAATAAGAAAAAGTTTTAAAAGGAGGAATATAGGGACAGATTTTAATCTTCTAGAAGTCTGTTTTGCTTCAAAAATTTACATAATCTACACAGATCCAGAGTGAGTTAGCCTTTAGTGACCTAAGAATACCAAACCTCAGAGATTTGCAAACATATTCGGTTTAAAGTAAAGCTTATATTATTAAGCTGCTGCAGCTCTTACATTTCCATCCACGTGTCCCATTTTATTTGTCCTAGTTTAATGATACTTCCAACATGCCTTGTGCTTTTTAATCTGGATGATGTACCTAATGATTTTGGTATTGAAAACTAACCTCCTCCTTCAGTTTCCATACAGATCTCATAAAAAACAGAAGAAATGGATTACTGCCCAGAACTGTGGTTTACTCGTTCATTAAACAGCTTACGCTTAGAATCCTCTTAAAAAGTCACTTAGTGGTAAATGGCTATTCGACACTACAAATAAATTTTTTTTTAAAAGAATTTACTACAGCTTTCTATTCGTGCCAGTGTTATAATCCCACTGGGGATACTGCTGAATTTTTGGTGCAATTTGGACAGCCGTTTCCCACCAGAATCCAAGGAATCGTGGAGAAATATACATATATTCTACACCTTCCCAAGGAATGTGTCAGATGCCCATCTACTTAAAGCATGACAAGTTTTAAACCAAAAATCCAACCTTCAGCTACCGTGGGTAGAAGAGATCTTTTTAGGACAACTGACAAATGCCCCAAGAGCTGGCAACATCAATATTGTACATGCCGAGTGTGCTCATCCTACCATAAATTAGGTGGATCACGTATTGGAAACCTCTTGCATAGCATAGGCATGCTTCCAAGAATCAAGCAACATACCTTGCTAGTGCCTAGAGCAACATCCAACCAGTCCGTGAGCAGGAATATAGGGAAAAATCAAAAAGCATTTTATGAGTAAGAATTTTAATCAGCATAAATCAATTCTCAATGACTTTCTTGTTTCTTCTAGGATGTGACGTGTGTTGATTTTTAGTAAACTCCAGGCTGACGCTAGTAAGTAGCCTTACCAACAAACACATGCTTTGACAAATCTTAATACTTCCTCCAGCACTTCCAAGGTTCAGTTAAGTCACGTCCAGAAAGAAGATGGATGGTGCTTGAGTTTTTACATGCTTAATGCAGTTTGTTTCCATTCAAGACTACATCTCTCATGACAATAACCACCTCCTTTGATTTCTACAGACCAATCAACTCACTTTTCAATCTTCCCTCTATGCTCCCCTGAAACACTAAAGTATGTGACTCAGAGAAGTGTTTTGGTTTTTAAAGGCAAACCCTCCTACTTTCACACTCTAGCTTCCCAGACTGCAAACTCTGCAGGACACACCCCATTACCTTCTGACCATTACCTTCTTAGCCTGGAAAATCACCGGACTCTCAAGACACTATTGCAACAGAGATACTAAATAATAAAATTCTGTGCTACCACCACAGATATGAAGGGAAGGATCCTCTGTAACTCCTATCTGCTGGGATCCGCAGACTCTACTTCAAAGACCTGTTATGGTACCTTCAAAAATTTAATGTTTAAATACCATAGCATTGACACAGGAGCAGATGAATGCTATTACATATGACAGGAGTTTTCAAAACTGGAACCAAACCCACCTATTGGTGCATCACTTCTGTCAGAGACCGCTTTATCACGCTCTCAGTGACCTGCTACCCTGACAATCCTAGAAGTGCTTTTCCAACAAACTACTTATGGAGTTTGAAGGAAAAATCAAAAGAATTAGGTCACTGTGATATCTGTGTCAAACTACCAGGACAGTTAAATTCTATATAAAGATAACAAAAAAGGATCAATGTGACCAAGGAAAGAAGAGTTGAAATAATTAAGCACTTGATACTTCACTGTCATCAGACTTTCTAGTATTAGTTATTGCATGGGCTACAGAGAAATTCACCCAAACATGCATCTGTTTACAGCAGACCCCTATGGAAACCTGAAATAGTTACTCTGAGCTTCCTCACATGAGAAGTCCCTAGAAAATAAGAGTTTCACTGTTAATAAAATAGTGCATATCTTCAACCTCACAGCTGCAGCAGTCCTAGCAACCACACAAGAAAGATCCTTTCCACTTTCAGTGGGGAACATCCATAGCAATTGCTCCTTCCCTCCTGCCTAGGAAGAGGTGTGCCAAGACCCTCGTCATCCCTTTCCTCAAAACCCAGAGGTAGCTCTTCTTCCTTCTCCCTCCTCAGCTACAACAGAGAAAGAGATTATTCCCTTGGGACACCTGCTTGCTCAAACCCTACTACTGAGGTCCAGCAGATCAGGTCAGCAGAATCAAATTTGCACTAGGCTTTACTGTAAAATCTTGCAGCTTTGGAAAAAATAAGTCAAAAGCCACATAAGGTAAATTAACACCTTGCAGCCCATACAAACAAGAACATTACGAGTGCTTGCTCCAGCCCTACTTGCCTTTGCCAATGCTAGGTGCAAAGCATGATCAGTGCTCTGATAATTAGGTCCACTCTTCGTGGCCACAGCTGTTGATAACGTATGACATATAATGTATAACAAAGCACATAACAAAGACAAAGCAGAGTAAAACTTTATATTAAACGGCGACAGTCATGCAAAATGAAAGAAAGAGGACTTTTACTCCATTTTACTGCACATAAATCCTAACCAAAATTATGAAGACAAAGTAGAATCTGAATTCATGGCATTAACTTAGTATTTTTTAACAATGGAAATTTGAAGAGAAAACTCTAAAATAATTCAAAAGGAAAGGGATTGTTAGAATGCTCTGGGTTTGTGTTTCAATGAGCTATTCTGTAAAGAAATGGTATTAGTAGGCTGTTTCAGGGAACCAGAAAATTATTTTCCTTAACCCTTGTGAGTCATACTTCACCGCACACTCATTATTTCTTGTACAGCACAGTACACAATGTACTAGATTGCCTTTTTTGAAACTGTCAGGAGTCTAACTCAAGGTAATAAACAGGATTAATATAACACCGTTCAAATTACAAAAAGAAAATGACATTTCACTAATTATCTAATAAGGTTAAAATATAATACTTACATTGCTGAAGAAATTTTCAGTTATTTGGAAAACGTCAAAACATGTATTTAAAGACTGACACACAAAAAAAATCAACTAGTTATTTTTGCTTTTCCTTTTCTAAGCTTAGAAAGGTAATACCCCTATGGATCAAAAGGCCAGATAAATCTTATTAAGTACTAGGTTTTCCCTTTTGTCTAGTGCTCTCTCCACATTCCATCATTTCAGTCCTTTGAAATGCCTTTGTTCTGCCTGTGATCAGGGTTTCCAGGGGAAATCTGGCATTGGATCTAAAGGGAACCCCACACCACTGAAGCATTCCTGACAATTAATCATTTGATAAATTATTTCTTTCTTTCCCCCCTACCTCACTTGCCCCCAGTATTTCCAGAGAACCTTTTAGTGTGGTGCTAATGAGACAAAACTTCCTGTAGCATCAAAATGCATCGTCTTGAGGATTCATGTATGCACAGAAGTTAAGCAATTTCTGCCATTACCACCCAACAGTTCCTGTCAGACTGATATTTCAGAATAACAACAGGAATTTTCTCTGTATTCACTCTCAGACCATATCTATCACCAAAGCCTATGCAGATGAAAGGACAGTTTCAGCTGGGGAGAAAGAAAACACAGGACCACAGAGCTGTTTCCTTTGCACTGTCCCAGCAGCGCAGAGGAGGCTGCAGTCCCCACTGTCACATCTTCTCCATAAAATCCCCTTTACCATCCTACCCACTTTCTGGTGTTCATTTAGGACATAAGCTGCTCATCAACAAATGCAACCAGGAAGAGAAAGTGTGCACCCAATACGTACACTGATTGCCCTATTAACTAAATAACAAACAATGGGACGTACTTATTTTGTGCATCTACAGAAAAAAATTCTTTATCAAATCGGGAAGCATGATGATTCACAAAGAAGGGGCACAACATTAAATATAACTTTTTATCCACTCTTTACAGTTTTTTTGTTGGATTTTAATATACACAAAATGTAACATAAGAGAAAGAATCAAATAAAAACATTTTGATTTAAACTCCTCTAAAATCTGAAGCTTTATGCTAAAGATGAATGCCACTGAAGGAGGCAAAGTAGTAAAAAAGGATGCAGTTTCATTCATTTCCATTGTCTTTGTTGAACATCATACTTTGGTGACTAGGGTCTAAGCGTGCCTCCCTCCGGGGCTATGGGAAGATATCCACTTTCTTTCGAAGACTCGTCATGTACCATACTCACACAATATGCATATGAGGAAAGAGAATTTCTTCCAACAATGGTATGCATTAATTTATAATATTTTTCCAAGATCCTTTATCAAGTTTCAGTTGTAGGTCAAATAATTTATGCTTTGCAAAGATAATCTCTGCATTTAAAATTTATCGGTCCTTCAGAGGTTGGTTCTCATTAGTGCTCATCATTTTCACTGCTCGTGAAATACATCTTCACAAGCTGAGCCTTTCCTACTCGATATCAAGGATTCCTACATGCTAACTTGATCTAACTGTTGCAATTATGAATCATCTGACGGAGCCGTAAGTTATGATCTTCAATGACCACTAATGAAGGTTGCCTAGCAGTTAAAGTATCAAAGCAGCATATATCAGCACACTTTAGAGCACAAGATAGACTTCCAGTGTTGCACTTCTCTTATATTTATTATATACTGTAAATTACATCACAGGCTGCCTCCAACACTGACAGTCCTGTACTCCAGAGTTAAACACCAGGTTTTAATAACCACTCCTGACAATCTTTTGATCGCTGGGGGGGGCAGATGAAAGGCGAGGCCGCCTGCTGCAGGCAATCCGCTCAGTCAAAACAAAGGGGACTTCAGAGAGAGACAGAGATGCATCAGGTGTTAATCTCAAATGAACAACCAGGAGTGCGGGCTGATTGACTCGCTCTCCATTTCCAGCCGAAAAAGGGCAAGCGCCTGCCAGTGGGCTCATTCAGGATGCACGCAAGAAGGGAAAGGTGCTATTAGCTAGGCATGAAATATTTTAATTTGGAAACCCAAAACCTTGGAAAGTCATTTTAGGTTCTTTCTAAATCACTTTAATCATTCAACTATCTGATTTTTCAAATACTTCATATGGAGCAAATCTTGTTGGCATTTAAAACAAGTTCTCTCATTCAACCATGGCAGTGTAGTAATCTGCTAGGGGAGGAAGCAAAATAAGTATTTTTTTTCAGAGCTTTCGAAAAGTGGACAAGACAGAACTTCAAGATTACTTGGGAAAAACTTCCTGCATTGAGTGCAGGTGGGCTGGATGATCTGACAGAGGTCATCTCCTCCAACTTGGGTCTGAATGAGAGCATATTAATAACATTAGCATCAGAATAAAAAGTTCCCACTACATGCCTTCAGACATTCAATAAAACATGTATTTGGTAGGGGAAGTTTAGCCATGATGAGATAACATCAAAAACCCACTTGGTTTGGGGGAATATAAAAAAGAACTATTGCTGTTCTCTCTTTTGTGCTGAATTTCTTCACTGGGAAATAGAGAGAAAGGGGTCTGAATCCTGCTATTTTTCTTTTCCACTTCTTCAACAATTCAAGCATCTATCACTTACCACCACTTTCTGCACATTAGTCTAGCCTTTGCTTTATTTTTTTCTATTGTTTCAATCCTTATAAGAGATTTTTCTATAGATTTGCTGAGAAAACACAGCAGCGCTCTCTGAAAGGAACTCAACTACTAACGTCTCATCACTCTACATTATTTTTCACAGCCACAGAAAGTAAACAGTTTACTTGGGGTCTAACAGTCCAATGCGAACCATTTTTACTTCTATGATCAAAACCCCTGCATTAAACATCTCTCAGATGGGGAAACTGAGAAACAAGGAGTACTGCAGGGCCTCTGATCAAACTAAAACCAGAATATTTATAAAACCTGCGGAAACAAAAGAAGATACAAGTGAGAAAACTCCATGCTCACCAGATCGGTGGGACCCAACCACATAGAACCTGGGAGGTTTGTTTCTCACTCACAAAAGCTGTTTGATGGGGCAGGGGGCAACAGGGGAAAGAAGCGTTACTACTTAAAAACTATTTCAGATGCTGCATCTCATCCATATAAAATCATCATCATTACTGCTTGACAACCCTGAAACAAAATGTAGAGTTGATAAGACAACGACTGCTCCACCAAGTAAGCTGGTGGCACATCTCCCAACTGCCCTCCTCCTCCCAACAATGCAGGTGTTCACAATAACTAATTCCTCATGGGTTTTTTCCCTCCTTGAAAAATGAATTACAGTTTTTACTGGCCCAGCAAAGCTAAAACAGTTACAGCCAATATATCTTGAGAAAGGAACAAGGTGTTGGACTTCTGACAATCAGTACCACACATTCTTTCATAACATTTACTTCAAAACTCAAAAACCCCTCAAAATTACTTTTTCCTACTCCTTTCATCCTGTTACATGACCTTGAACATCAGGTAGTTCAGAAAAGTACAAATACACAACAAAGATCAACTTGTTATGATTGAGCACAGGAATACAAGCACATCAGCATGACTCCAACTGATGACATTGTTGCTTGGCCATTACGGTATGAACTGTTTATCTGAATTGGATCTATTTGCCCATTTTATTCCCTGGAGTCCAAGTATTGCTGATTAACCCATATTTCCAAAAACAACTGTAAAAACATTGACTTCAGACCACCAGTACAGTGAACGACAGCTTTATCTACAGGCAACTGAGGCATGATGAAGATTTCAAAATGTTACTGTATTTGTAAGCTGCGGTTGACCTTTCTCTGGAAGATGGGGGAATATTTGCTTATCCAAGTAGGCTTATTACCTTTCTAGCATTTTTTAAGTTGTTTTGTGAGGACTGGTCAATCAAGTCATTACAGCACAGCAAAATATCGTAAAAGGTAAAGACTACATCTATCCTTCTGGCAGCATAGAGGAAGTAAGTGGATTAAAAACTGTAGGAGAGGCTGCTCTATTTTGACTTTATTTAGCCTGGTGCCCATCACTGCAGTTTCCAAATGACCATCACAGTTTGTCTTAATGCAAAAGATCACACACAGGGTTAACGGGCTGGCAACTGAACTCAGATCCCAAATTTCACTCCATTATTTTAACACCAAGCCCATCCTTCCCATTACAGCTACACTTCTAAGGGAACATCACTGTCAAGAGAGAATAACATTAAGAGCAAAATGCAGCCATCAGATCAGACCCTGAAGGGACAGGGACGTTAACTGGTCTTACATTTGTTCTCTCATTCTGGTAAACATATTTACTATATTACTTATTTTCAGCTCTCTAACTTCAGCTAAGATAGTCAGTCCATTCTGCCTCCTTTTCAAGGTATCATCAGTCAAATCCAACCACATCATTGTACCTCTCAGTTCCTAAATTCAAACCATTTTAAACATCCTGCTTTCATCTTTATAGCTCTCTCCCACTTTTTAACCATGCTGCACTTACAGAAGAATGTACTTGACATATAAAATGTGCATGTGATTCCTTTAACATTTTAATGCCGTGTATTGTGTTGTAAACATCTCTTCATGTTTTATCTCCTTCTCCATAAATCAGAGGCTAGTATCTTAGAAGTCTCAAAAATGACATGTTTTCTCCATAATATAAATGTAAGACTCTACTCCTTGAAACTTGAGTCAGCTTTCAAAAATCATCAAAAAACAGAGCTATGAAAAAGCAAGAGATTATCAACTAACTTAATATCATTTTCTCCCATACCATTTCTAGGACAGCATGAGTATAGAATGGGTAAAAAAAAGTTACAGAATTGGTCTTCACCAATCAGAAAACCAATGTTTTGGTTATCCTTTTTGTCACTTGTAAGGAACAACACTAAGGTAAAATACCTTCTTGAGTATCCATACCAATACACAACACTGAAGGACTCAGGAAAGCAGACAGTATAAAAAAGTGATATGCTAGGAATAATTACTTGTTTATTCAAGATTAACATGCAGTGTTTACAAGATGAAACCGCAGAACATATTTCCATTTCCATAACTGCAATTAATAAAACCAGTCTCTTACAATGAGATTTTCCAGTGGTTTTGGCTAGCTTAGTAATGTGACAGTAAAAATGAGTCTCAGTCTATTCCTTGGTATACACATTAAGTGATTTATTTTTTTTTTTAATTAAAAACCACTGTAAAATATTTATTATTTTGAAAAGATAGAACACCAATAAAGAACACCTGTCCAAAATAATTTTAAGTTACTTCAGTGATGGGAAAAAAAAAAGTGCCATTAGAAAAAGAGAAAAAAGAGGAAAGCAGTTTTAGCAGGTGGGACTGAGAAGTGGTGACATGTTGTAGTACAATACTGAAGGGCTGAAGGATATAACGCAGTGTTGCATGATGTGGAAGAGAACCAGGGACTGCTGGATTAGCATGCCACTAAAATGCTAGATTAGGTGCGAAGTACAGATCTGAAGTATTGTGATACGAAGGAGTGAGGAGGAGGCAGAACTGCTGGTAGAGGACCAGAGAAATAAACCACTATCTTTTCTTTGGCACCTTCCAGCAGGAGTTTACTCCCTTATAGCCCACAGACCCAACACATTCTACAGGAAAACCCAGGGACCCTATGGTATTTATCCAGATCCTCAGAATTCATAACATTTTCCACCAGCCTGAGAGATTCTGTTTCTATCAAACTACTGTCTAACATAAATTATTCCAAGATGCTTCTCTTGACATTTTCTACACAAACGTTTCCACAATGACCTTGCTGTAGAACAGGCACCAGGTTTCGCCCTAATGCAAGCCCATGCTCAAGCACTTTTCATCTCTGTACTTTCAAACACAACATTTATTTTTTTTTTGCGAAATGACAGTGAAAAAGTCATCAGCTTCTTAAAAATAATTATGTGATTTCACAGAATTGTCATAAAAATACATTATTTCAACTTGCATCGGAAAGTACAGCTAGAATTTAGAATTTATGGGTTGTGAAACTTGTTTGTAAACACATGCCTTTGGTTGATAAATAACCAGATTGTACTTCCATAAACAGTGGAAAAATACAATGTTGCCAACTCTCATCTTTTTCTTATTATTGGTTTCTTGTTAAGGACAGTGAAAGTGGGGCAAGAACCTCCACTCTGGCAAATTTTTGTAACTTTCTAGCTCTTGCAGTTAGGAAAAAAATGTTGAAAGTATGACGTACAGCCATCTGAAATCAAGAGAGCAAGGGATAATTAAAAAATTATTTTAGACCAACTTCATAAAGAAACAAAACATGACTTCTTGGTCTCTGTGCGATACTTAGCATAGACCTGGCTCCCTCCCCAGTAGTTAATTCAACTTAAATTCAATGGGGGTAAACTGGCCTCAGCTCCTACTAGATTGCTAAAATACAGTGGTCAAGAGAAGGAAAAAAAAACCCAAACCACAGAATTTGAACAGTTACAAGTTTGTATCAATACTTCCACAAATATTACATAATCTCTATTACATTTTCACAGGACCAGACTCCTCACATCCTGTCCTAAATCACGGGGAGGAATCTTATGCAAGTGACACTTTACCTTCCCACGACATATTTGAGGACTGTAAATTGTGAACACAGATTTATCAGGGAAATGAGGAGTGGGAAAGACGAGTTGCCCTTAAAGATGTACAGATTTATAGCAATATGGGAAGCGGAAAGACGGTTATCATATAAAAAGGTCCTTAAGGGATAGCAAGGAGCGACAAGGGAAGCATGAGTCATGAGCTGCCAGAGAAGAGGATGCATATGGGGAGCAATGGACAGAGCAAAGTAGCAATAAAGGAAGTTCCAAGTCAAATGTGCTCCTTCCCAAAGGTCGAGATGGATACCCAAGCTTACAGTATTTATTGAAAATTAAATTCACAGCCAATTCAGACACTGCACCAACAGCAACACCAGGAAAGGGACACTTGTTGACTGAAAGGATCCATTGATAAACAAGGTCATAGACCACAGCTCTGCTCTTTTGCTTTGTTACCAACTCCGCTTCTTTATTTTCCTTAATAAGAGTGGTTGCCTTGAAGGTCTGTCTACATAGGCAAGTGGCTCAACACAAGCAAGTGTGCAAACTTAAAGCATTCAGCTGAGATTGTGAAAGACAGTTTTATACTTTGTGAGGCTTGAGTAACCTTTTCCTTTTCCATCCCAGCAGCCTCAAAAGTGTCAAACTCCAAATTATGGCACAGGATTCCTGGTACTCCCAAGTATCTCAAGATTTCAAAAACCCAAGATTTTTAAAAGTGGCTACTTTTGAGAAAAAATACAACACTGAGCAATACATGGAAACTGAAGACAAAGAAAACCAGTTATTTGTGCATGAATATCATCTCTAGGAAGATCTATCAAAATCTCGAGAAAGACAAGTTGCACAAGAGTCTCTAAACAAGCAATAATTAATCCTCCTCTTAGTCCAGTAGTATCCACGTCAAAGGTGAAAGTAAATATGACAGAAAATATTTCAAAGGACTGATAAATCACAAAATGAATTTTTAATATTAAAAAACTGTAGTAAAGGAAAAAAGGGAGGAAAACAGTGTACCTCTCAAATCATATCAAAACCAAGAAAGCTTCACCTTAGTTATGACAGCTTTTCTACCCAGACTTTATGTGAAAAACATGTTCATGATAACCAAATGCATACTTCAGAAAACAGTGTGACTTAAAATTATTTTTCAAGGCTACCTAAGTGTTTCCAAGTTAGGTAAGCTACCTCCATTTTTCCAAGCAACTAAAAATCATGCAGCATCCTTCCTATTTTGCAGAGAAAACAGACACAACGTTAGCTGCCTACCCCAACTTTAAGCTCAGTGAAAACAAACAGTAAAACCTGTATTTACTTCAGTCTGAGCAAGAAGTACGTTTATGGGTGCAATCTCAAAAAGCGCATCGGGTGCCTACAACTGAGGTGTTGCAAGGTGTAAACATCAAAGAGCCCAACTCAGTCAAGGTGACTTCAGGATGTAGACCACAGGAAACCTCCATGCCCTGTTCCATTAGCAGGGTCCCAGGACTCACCCTCCCCCATCTCCCAAGCGACTGCTGAAACCATAAAGTGCTATCAAAGGTGGCACTGCTACTGCCACTTCTTTTTCCAGGCCATATTTACAGCTGAAAGTGACTGTGGCTACTACTCTTTGTAACTCCATTCAACACCACAAGTGTTGTTACCTGTTCACTAGTTAGGCTCTCCTTTGGGACTTAGGAAGAGCCTACCAGCAACTTTGCTTCACAGCTGGATTGCAGGAGAGCCGAGAGATCAGCATCAGGCTCCACAGGCATGTTCACACATGCAAGGAAGCTCAAGTTCGGGCTCCTGGAAGATCTCCAGCACGAAACAGCTACCACACGACAGAGATTTTCAGTACATTTTGTAGATGCACAGGAGATACCCTGATTCCAGCCTGAGCAGAAACACACAAACCCCACTGAAGCCCCACTACAGACATTTACAAAGGTGCTCTGAGCCATTCTTTAGACAGATCTGACAAGGTCATACAGTAACACAACCAAAGAACCAGGCCCATAAGGCTGGAGGCCTGATGGCTATTCTGATATTCCAGTTACACAGTTCTTCCCATGTCATCTTCAGTGACCCAGGCTTAGTATTATCAGGATAAACATTATTATTGGGAGGCTTAAAACCTCATCAACTCCATTCTGAATAAACACATAGAGCCTAGCAACTATACTTTAATTCTTAGACATACATTCCTTTTGCAGTGTCAGTTTTAGTGGCCCAGAGCTCGCATGGCAGCTGAAGGCACAGCACTCCCAGCCGTCCATTTACCATCCCTGGCAGCGTTTCAGAAGCCAGGACGACACCAGTTTGCGGTACAGATGAAGAGATGGACTGACCTGATTGATGGAGTTGGCAGCACAGGACGCCAGTCCAGTTCCAAGGGAGGCGAGTAGGAAACAAGTCAGGTCAAAAGGGACCGGGGCCATGGCAAAGCCAGCTGACGCGGTGCTTACAACCAGAGCTGCAACACAAGCGAGAGCACAGTTCAAAGCATCAACAAGAAACCATCTCCTCTGTACACACCACAGAGCTAAGGTTTTTAAAACCTGTAAGGACCCTTGTGCAGATTAACTTTTTGCTATTTTTATGCATGAAAGGAGCTCCAGGAACTGCGTACAATTAATACTAACACCCTACATAAAAAAAAGTCAAAAAGGAGAAGGAGAACTGTCAGGGATGAAATGAGAAACCCAGAAGCGTCAGCACATTACTAGAAGAGGCGAGAGTAAAACTTATGCCTCTGTATTCCCTATTTTATGGATTTGCTACAGGATCAAACTGCCTCACACAACATGTACAGGAGACACGTTCGTTCCAGTAACTCACGTGCCATTGCAAAGTCTAACATGGAAGAAAAACAGTAAGAAAAATCCTGAACTGAGAGATATGCATGATATCAAATTATAGCAGGAACTTAAGCAGTGCAGATAGTCAAAAAGAGACTCAGGACACGTAGGCTACAGCTGGTGAAGCTAGTAATTTCACTGTACAAGTATCTGCCCACACTGTTCCCATCTGACATTCCCACTTCAGGCAGAAGTTACAATCACATCATCACATGGACCCAGCAACTCTCAAAGGCCTCAAAATTTGAGTGGATTAATAAAAATCCATTTCAGTTTTGTCATCCCAAATTATAACTTTAGTACAGTACTGCAAATCACATCCTTAAAATGAAAGTTACCTAAGTCTCAATCCTAATATTGTAATTACCCAAATAATAGGTCTTACAAACGTCACTTGTGGCAAGAAATAGTATGACATGAAAAATTTTATACAAGTCAGCACACTTACTGAATATCTTGCTCATGACCTTGAACCTTACAATCTGAAATTAATAGTTATTAAACAGAAAGTATTTAAATTATATTCTGCATGTAAGTACATGTTCCAGACTTCAGCTAGCTCAAATCAAAGCATCAAAATGTTCTTATCTTCCTGATTCCTACAAAGTCTCCTGTTCATCTGAAGTGAAATGACGAATAAATAACCTTTGCTGACTGAAAATACTGCGATTATCTACTAAGCAGCGTTACTTGAGATGAAAAACTAAATGTCATGGCAGAGACCTGCTAGCAAGGATGCACATGCAAAGTAGTAATTTTAAGATCTGTGCCTGCGTAAGAACCTTAGGATTTAATCCTAAAAAGACACTGAAGAAAACTTGCTCCTCATCAAAACTTTTCTCTAAGTATTAAAATCCATTGGCAGCTGAATATTATTATAATAATATACATAATATTGTTATAAACATTAATTATTTAGCCTTGTTATGGATTCACAGGGTGTTGTACAGATGGCTGTCGCACAGGCTGGCTGTGAGAGTGCTGCATCAGGGTCTCTGCCCAATACCCAGGTAAGTCCCGGGGCTTTGATTCCCCAAGACAGCACCTGGCTCTCACTGCAGCCCCTTCAGCTACTTCTAAAATACGATGAATCGACAACAGAGCCTTACCCCTCTGAGAAGCGGCGAAACAGCCACAGATTCTGTAATCCCACTGGACAGACTAATGGACATGCAGGTACTGATTACTTCTGAAAGACTGGACCCCATTTATTAAATAAATACAATAGCATCTCGGTTTCAAAACTCTTGTATTCTACTTAGCAGAGCGCACAAGAAAATATGAAATGCATTCGTTTACAACTGATAGTTAAAAAATACACTGAAAAGATGACAGCGAAACAGCAGCGTTTGCATTTCTAAGAGTGATTGCATTCATTTTTTTTGCATAATAAATCACATGTTCACTCTAGACAAGAATTTAATTAAAACTTATCTTAGAAAGCACTTTACACCAATTTATTATGGGAAAACACCAACTCATTTACTGAAGAAGAAAGGTGGAGCAGATTGGCAAACAGTCAGTGTAACATTACGATTACACTGACCTTAAAGAAATTCTAATACTGTACAGCTACAGCACTAATTAAAGTCCCCATTGATTTCTCCAGATTAATTTCAGCCAGTCATTTCAGTGTGACTTATCAGGATCTCATTAAAAAAGGTGTAGTGCATCCTCTCACTTATCCCACTGAAACAGTTATTTTTGGGCAGTTCTCTGAACACAAGGCATTCCCTGCTTGTCTCATCACCCAGCAATTCAAATGCAACACGTTAAGAGTAAATAAGAAAATGTTCCCTTTGGATTGGGAAGTTTATTTTCTTTTACTGTGGAAGCAATAATTTACTCTTCTACTTTCCTCATGGAGGAAAAGTATATTTAATTGAGATCACATCAAGGGAATGAGGTCATTGACTCTGTTTGTTTTTTAATCCCTGTTAGTTTAGTGCTTTAGGGGCCAAATTAACTTCACTTTATTGCATAATAGATGGAATTGATCCTTTCAAGATTTGTTGATGAGAGTTGGCATTATATATGCTCTTCAAAAAGAAGCCAGGATTTAAACTTATGATCTCAGCCTAAATCTAATTTTCAGTCTTTTAAACATCTTCAGCTTTAACAAAAATTAACAGGGGACATTTGTCTCCCATTTCACTATAAATGAAAAGAAAATGCTAATGGATTGGTGACAAAAAGAGTGAATTATAATGTTTCTAGCATAAAAACACATTCCAAAAGTCTACAGTGTATTCTTTACATTCCTCTTCAGCTTCATTGTAACGTGATCTGCCTTTATAAATCCCTGTATTTGTATTTATAGCATGTGAATCACTATGCCATATTTTGTTTACCTCCTGTTAAAAAATAGCCAAGCCAAAATAAAAGTGTAGACAGCCAAAGCAAACCAATTCAGCTTTAGATTTCCTTTCTACTCCTGTACTGATGATGTATCTGTACATATGGAAGAACAAAAGCAAATACATGCCTACTTTAATTTAAGAAACAATTTCACTGTTTTACTACAAATGTTTATATATTCTTTAAAGGAGACTAGCTTTCCAAAAGCTGATGGAGTTTTCCTTCCATAGTTTCACACTTTGGTTTCTGGAAAGCTAAAGGTAGCATCAGTATTAGTGCTATACAACTGAACGATGTTTCTTTCATAAATTTAGATTTGTTTGGGTATAGGCATATCTAAGTTTTGTTGTAAATGATAACCTGCACACTAAAGAAGGCCAAGCTCCTGAAGGAAACTTAAATGTGGGACAATACTTTGAAACAAGTCTTTGCATCATATCACATAAAATTCAAGTGCAATATTACAAACAGAGCAGATAATCTCTTTTTACCATCCAACAACTTTTAAAATGCTTTGCAAAAAATAAACTGTAATGATAGTTTATTTTTATTTCATTACTTTTCCTTGTAGCATGGAAAGCAAATTGCCAGAAAGCTACCACTATTAAGCTTTGTTTCTTTGATAGGATAATAGTTACTGTTTTAATAATCACAAAATGAGAACCACTTTGACAGGCATATGAAACATATTTAGAACTGAGAATAAGTGTAGACCAGTAATAATCTAAACAATATATATACCGATAAACCTTTGTCAAAGTTTCTGGCTATATTAAAGCTACCATTTAAAGAATAAACGCCATAATAAATGCTATTATTCCAGAACAAAGTGGAAATGTACTGAAGTCCACCAAAGCAAATAGATTTTTTTACTAGACCGGCTCTTACCAGATTTTTAGCCTACAAACACAACATAGGCACCTTATTTAGTCATTGTTGCTCCATTACACAGAGGTTTGGTAACACTCAAGAGTTGTTATGCAAAGATGGTTATTCATCATCTTCATTTTACAAATACACAACAGGCATAGAGATGAAGCAGCATGTTCATGATCACATCATAAGTCAGTAGCAAATGTCTCAGGCTTCTGATTTCCAGTTCAACACCTTTGTGCTAGAGGATCACTAATGCACAGACAAAAATTCATATGTAAGCAATACGTCCAATAAGTTCCAGCTGTTTTCTAGTAAACAAGACAGGATTATTTTCTTAAAAGGGGACATATGAAAAAACATGTTAGTTTAGTCTCCGAAACTGAAAATGCTCATAAATTATCGTATTTATCCACTTTGCAAATCTTAAATGTAGGCCACTAAGTCCGTGACTTAGAAACCATGCACAATTTTGTAGCTGGTAGTCTTTACTCCTAGGTTTTTGTCTAACATTGTCTAGCAACAACACAGAGTAATTCAGATTGGAAGGGATCTCAAGCGATCATAAAGTCCAACCTCCTGCTCAAAGCAGGGTCAACACTGAATTCAGGCCAGGTGCCTTAGGGCTTTGTCATCTCCAAGGATGGAAATTTAACATCATCTCTGGGCAACCTGCTCCAGAGTTTGACTGTCCTCGTGGCGAAACATTTTCTTCCTTATGTCAAGCCAGAACCTCCCATTTCAATTTATGAAACATGTCTTCTCTGTGCAAAGACTGACATATTTTAGAAAAAGATTTGAAAACTAAAGATAAAGATGCTTTCAAGTCCGTCTTTAGAAGAATTTTGGCACCCAATTGAGAACGTTCACATCCTCCTTCCTGTGGAAGGAGCTACTAATGATCAGATGGCATTAAAATGTTATGTAAATCTTTACCTTAAAAACAAACATAAAACAAATTTATGTGCTTCCTCAGAGAATTGATTATATCAGTCTTGTGACTCTGTCCATAAATGCACATTACACTCTGATGAGGAAAAAGTACAATAGGTTTGATTCTGATCTGACCATGGTAAACCCCGGAATGACTCTATTAAAGATGACTAATTATTCCAGATTTACAGACACGTAAACACCTCAGGCTGGCCTATTTTATCTCTAAGGTATAGACCACGACAAAAGCAGAGGTCATTTACTCTCAACTCTTCTTACATAATGTTAATAGGATGCTGGGTTGAACTCTTTGAGAGCCAGATATAAGCAAACACCACCTCACATCCGCAATGAAAGAAAGACAGCAAAACATAAGGTTACTTTGAGAAAGTTTCCAGATTTCTTAGTGTTTGGAGAAACAGTAACATACTTAAAGTGAAGCAAAGGAGGGTCTCTGTTAGACACACAGAGCCACTTTTCAGCAGTAAGAGCAGTAACACACTGCTGCACACTGCTCAGGGAAGCTGTATATTCCCTGGTTGGTTTTAAGAATGGACAAAGCAATGCCAAGTCAGGAATGATATACCTAAAGGTGATCCTGCCTTGAGGGAAAATAGATTAGATGACTTCCTGATGTGTCCCTTTTTGATCCCCATGATTCTGCATGGATACTGCACACACTGAACCAAAGCAAGATGCCAAGTGCAGAAGCCGCTCTGGTGAGATCTGAAACAAGTCTTCAGTAATCAGAACAGAAAAGCAGTGTTCATCATGCTTTAATGGATTGACTATTAAAATGTACTTTGAAGAAAATTATACCAAAACTCTAAAACACCTTTTAAGAATTGGAAGGTAAAAGTGCTTTGCAATGAGATGCCATAAAAGAATATAAAGTCTTTGGGAGAGAGACTGGGACTTTGCATTTGATCTCTGGGTAAACAACCACCATTAATACCCAACTGTGAATAAAAAATAATGTTTAGACAAATTAATATGCTTGTGAACACAAATAAAAATATTAACTGTAGTATATTAAAACACAGGACAAAGGAAAGGTAGATAAATGTTTGAGACATATGGGCTTTAGTATGACTTTCTGAAGAACATCCATGTTACAGTAGCCTGGAGTCAGGACTCAACTCTTCCAGGCACAGTAGAGACAGAGATATGCTAAAGACACAGCCCCTTCCTCAACAGGCTTGCCAGTTAGATTAAAAATTCTACAGCTGTTTAGAAATTAGCAGTTTGCATCTGACCCATGTTGATACATTCAATTCTCAGACAGGTGCTACACATCCACCTGGTTGTCCTCACCAAAAGACCAACATGCAAGACATCCTTTCTACAGAAGCAACGACAAAATGTTCCCAAACTATAGAGAAATATCTAATGAGAACACTCAGCATTTTTCATATTGTGCCTTCATCACACTTCCCCCAAATTAAAAATTGAAGTTTAATTTTCCTGTGTTTTTGCATATAGCTCATCTTAGTTTTCATCTGTGACCACTGGAGAAAACATCGCTTAAATATAAACTTGAAGTTAAATTTAAGAAGATGAGACAACCTGAAATTCTTAATGTGTTTGCATTCTAAATTAGAATTTCCTCCTATTACCATACCTTCACATCTCTCTTTCCTATTTTCAGCTACACATGAACTTTAGCCTAAAGTTGAAAACAATGACATTTATAATTCTGAAAATTTAATCAGAGAGATGCATTAGCTTTCCATGTGCCTGCGTGCTACAATACAGCTGTTCAGACAGCAGCCAACAGAGAACACCACAGAGAAGGGAAAGGATGGAAGCTGAACACAAAAAGGTAGATTATGCGACAAGTAATTAGAAGTTCCCTAATTGTTTTCTATGGCAAAAGAATATAAACAAAAATCTTTTCCTGTTGGTAAGGCAGAGCTTCTAATGGCCGTGTCACAAGAGCTGCAGTTTACATGAAGCAGGAGGGTATGGTAATAGCTAAACTCATTTCCTTTCAAAGGTGAATTACAGTTCAGAATACAAACAAACATTCTCTTTACTTCAGCAGCGGGAAAAGAAAAGGGCATAAGGAAGTCCCATTTTTAGCATAATGCAGAGTTTGTTTTTTTGTTATTTCATACTCTAAAAAGTATAAATAAAGAGTCTGCCAAAAAAACCACACAGGATATGAGATCTATCGGAACTTCATGGGTGAAAGGAATTGAGTTGTGTGTCATTTGTAACTTAAAAACTGACCTCAGAGAATTTATTTTTCTTTAAAAAAGAAAAAAAATAATCAAAGAACTGCACCACCATATTCTTTACAGAATATATAATTTGTCTAAATGATTACACAAGTTGGAAAGAAAGCTAATTTTGTTTCGTTGCTCCGCACACTACACCCAGTACTTTTCCTGCTCGTCTCCTACGCTATCCTAGGACCAATAAAGACCAACAAGAGAACTCCCTTCCTACAAACGCCCTTAGTCCAACTTCTTTTACATTTTCTACTTCCAAAAAAATCTCCCCACCCCAGATCATTTTCCCCATCAAATACATAAAGATCACAACAAGAAGAGAGGTTAAGGTTTTTTCTATATCTCTATATACCTTCTCAACAGGTACAAAGTTTTACTACGCTTACCTTGGATCAAGAACAGCACATCTCAAAACGGAGACTCATACAAAACAACAGTCCTGAAGGGAATGAAATTCTGTAACCTTTGCCTTCTACAGGTTTCAGGTAACACCCTATTTTAAAACCAGAGTGGTACTTGCTTGCCTGTCAATATTGCCTTTTGCGTTTAAAAAAGAGCCTACTAGAAACTGTTGAAATGTTTCACAGCAACACTGAGGCCACATAAAAAGTATCACATAAAATTATTTTCTCCAGAAAAAGACACTCTTGCATCTTGCTGCAGTTTTTGAAACTCCCATTTTGAGGAGCACCAGTGATATGCAGATGTGGTACTAACACTGAGCTTACCCATAAGGAATATCAGCAAACATATGAACGTACATTTCAAGTGCTTAAAACAACAGTTCCTTTTCTCCCTTTCTGGTCACATAATCATGCCACTTTACCTTTTCATTTCTGGATCTATTCAGATTTTTAAAATTTAATTCTACTCCAATAACTAGCACAGCTTTCAAGTTCACATAAAAGAGCCACTTAAATAAAATCACCTCACTGAAAATATGCCAGAAGATCTAATTGTTTATATAGCACTTATAAGTTATCCATGGTGAGCCCAACAGGAACAAAATATTACTAAAACTGAACAGCATGGGGGAGAGAAAGGCAAGACCTGTATTATGCAGAAAGAAAGAAGAGGCAATAGTTGAGGTTGTATGTGCCGCAAAGCTGTTGCAAATCTTAAGCACAATAATCCTGGTAACTGCTGAATGCGCTAGTAAGAGCTTTATATACCTACATTTGAAATTACCAAGGCTAATACATAAAAGTGACATAGTAAAGTATCAAAATCTGTGCTTTTCTTCCCTCAACTCTACTAACCCAACTCTTTACCAGCACAAAATAAATGCCTTGAGGGTTTTTAAAAATAATGAGGGAGAACATTTGGACACACAGACAAGATCAGTTTTGCCAAGTCCAAAACATGAGATGTCTCATCAACACTGAGAACTATAAGGCTTTTTATTAGAGAAAAATTTAAATGACCATTGTACACTGTACGTGGTCAGCACAATTTTTGCATGGAGAAACAAACAACGAAAACATGTATATTGCAAGACAAAAAGTTTCAAAAAGTAAACCAAGTTCAGGATTTTTATTATAACAAATTGTTATGGCAAAGAACAACAGTTTTATTATCAAGAATTTATTTCACCCACTGGAGAGAGCACCACAGTAGGGACTTAGGAAATTGTACTTCTGTTCTTGGCCCCAGTACAAACAAGATGTAAGGCTTTGGTCAGATCATGAGTTTCCTTAGACATAAAAGTATATATAGCACTACCTATTGGCAAAGAAATAATTTATAGTTGTTAAGTAATACTATTAGAACAAGGGAAAATGTAGTTAGGCTACAAGGCAATTGCTTAACAAACTGCTGGTTTGAAGATACAATACTATGATTGACTAGAAAAGTAAATTATACCTTATTTTAGAAAATGTAATTGGTCACACTCAAACATTTTCCTTTGTAAGATAGGAAATCATTCCAATTATCTTTTGTTGGTACTTCTAATACTAATTTCATAATAAGCAGTACTAAAGTGAAAGGTAAGTAAGAAAGACAGAACATTGGTAAACTTAAGCAAGACAACTTTAAATACTTAATACAATGCTAGTAAATTCACTTCCTAACCCAGTTTTACATTATTTTTTTTGTACTAACGTTTGCTTGCTTATGATTCCCAAGAGCGAGCTGACAGTACGATGCAAGCTCCTCCTCACTGTTTTTAAACAAATTTAATAGGAAAACTATTAAATGCTTCCATAAAACAATTTTTTTGCCTGCACACGTTCAATGGAATTGACCCATGTACCTCCTGTCAGTAAGGTGGGAATTATCGCACAAAAACCTACACAGCACCAGTAACATGCTAAAGAACTCCGATATCAAATAGGATGCATGGAAGTAAAAAAAATGACCAGTAGTACCTGTAAGTTTAATTTTGGACAAGCGTGCCAAAATTCCTGGCAAATCATCCAGTCGTAGCTTCATTTCTTTCCATTGTCTGTCTTCTTTGGATTCTGCTCTTACTCGAGTGACTGAATCTTCAGTTTCTGCAGCTGACTTCATTTCTCTCAACTCATTTCTGTTTGATGTCTTAGACAAAGGTTGATGAACAGGTGAAATTGGTCTAATCTTGTGTATAACCTTTTTTTCTTGATCCAATCGCTGAAGGTCACAGAAAGGAGATGCAACTGAATCTGACTTAGGTTTGGCTCGTTGGCTGAGGTCTTTGTTGTATTGCGTTACATACTAAACAGATTGAAAAATGTTAAGACAAATAGTTAAGAAGATATTTCTGTCCATTTCAGGTTATTAACAACATCAATATTATTGCTATATTATTCTTATTGTTAGGAGCATTGCTTCCTATGATGACACAACTGATTAAGCCTGAATTTCAAACACTTATTTCACATCCAAAAAAGTTTCTGAAGTTGGACAAGGTATTAAAAAAAACAGCTTTTCAACTCACAACTGCATCAATGTTTACTTCAGCTTGAAGAATTGCTTCTGGATAAAACTACTTCCTCCTGCACAGTTTCAACAGCAAACTCTACTTTATTCATATTCAAAACCACTAGATGATATAGTTTAATTTACTACTGATCAATTCGCCTTTAAACAGAGGCACACACATGCCCATAACAACTCCAGTCTCCAAATATAAGCACTAAACTTTTTGCACCTTTAAGATATGAAAAAAAATCAGAAAAATGCCAGAAAATACAATCTACCTCCTATGATATAAAATCATCTCCCACGTTAGGCTACTACTATTTATGCCAAACTTTATACTAATTAACTAGACAGCAATTTTCAGCAGGAGTTCAAATGAACACATATTGAACAGAAAGTTAGGAGACAGTTGTTTCCCCTCTTTTAGAACTCTTACAGAATAAAACACAGAATAAGAAAAAGAGCATTTAGCTTCTCTAGTCTTTCTATTTTCTTTCCCAAAATATTCTATACAGGCATAAAAAGGCTGAGCTTTCAACTAAATGTGATTAAAAGTACACATTAATAATTATAATGAAGAAGAGGGATACGAAACTCTGAATAAGTGATGTGAACACAGATCAAATCAAAAGGAAAAAAAAAGAATTTGAGAAGTGCTGGTGATCCCCAGAAGCATGGAAGAGACCCCCATCTCTTGCTTCATACAGGACTGAAGCTCAAAAAATACCAACAGATGTACATGCTCCTTGCGGTCAAAGCAGTCATTAGCTGCAAGACTTAGTCTTATCCATATTTCACAGATACAGCTCCAAAGTACAATGAACAGGACACAACTTGGGGAAGAGCAAAAAATGCCTTTTACTACCATCCTTTTACATGTAATACAACCATTCAGAGAAGAAGATACAATTTCAAGGGTTTGAATTATAATTACAGCGCTCTTAATACCTAAAACTAACAGCACACTATAAAATGTAACCCATGAAGTTAACGAGCTCAGGTGTTTTGATTCAAATTAACTGATTAACTCTTCAGTCAGAACACACTACCTCCACAAGCAAGCTCCATCTACCACTTGTATGACTGCTAGCCAAGATCTGACTTTCTTATTAGCATTTTTATATATAAATAACTTTAGAAATCATTTCATGTTTCTCAACAGGAGATAACCGTCCTTCTTCAAAGGCACAGAAAGCCCCCTGTCAAGCAGAGGACACACAGCAGCACAAAGCGTTGTCTTTGCTACATCAGGTTTCCTCCAACCTCAGATGTCTTAGATGCCAAGCGCTTAACCCTGGTGCAGTGCAGGAACGGAGACGCTTGGAATTGCCTGAGCTTGGCTGATAAGAAAAATACTATTTTTATCAACTAATCTCCATTTTGACTCATCACATGAGACAAAATTAATTAAAGAATGAGAAACATGCAATAAATACGCTCCCTGACTTACCATTCGTTTGAGAAAGTTGAAGTACTGAAATGTAATCAATCTGTTATTGGCTACACGGCATAGATGCACAAACTGGCATGGTACCTGCCGTATTCCAGTGTTCTTCAGATGCCAGACAAATAATCCTATTTAAAAAAAAAGGGGGGGAGAACATTAGATTCCAGTTCCTTCTCTGCCACTGAGTTTGCTTCTAATTCAGAGTACAGTATCTACTATCAGTTGTGACACAAGATATCCCAAAAAATAGGAGCCAGGGCTGCTCAGGTGGGGAGAAACATGTTTGCAGGCTCCAGGAGAGAGAACTGAAAGCGTAGGCTTGCCCAAACGGTTGGGGGGTTTTCTTCCAAATCTCTCAGCTCCCCAGAGATACATTTTTAGTTTATTGTTCCATTACTATCTCTACATGCTATCGACAAAATTATCTTGGCAAAACGGCACAAGCAGCGCTGGAAGGAAGCAGCTGCCTCTGGGCAGCACCAAGTCAAACGCGCCAAGAGGACACCCCTGTGTGACACGACACCTACATCCCTACACAGGGGAATATAGAGAGGCTCTCTACGTCGCTATATAGAGCAGCCCCAGGGACTACCCACAGCCCCGGGGTCAGCCCGGCCCTGCCCGCCCCCCCCCGCCGGACTCGCCCAGCGCCGGACGCGGTCCCCCTCCACCCCCAGACCCCGTCGGGGCCTCGCTGCCCCGTGGAGCGGCGGTACCTGCCAGCGCCCGGGGCGGGCTGCAGCGGCGGGCGGCGCTCATAGCCGCAACGCTGCTCCCGCCGCCCTCTCCCCTCACCGCCTGGGCGCCGCCATCTTGCCCGGCATGACCTCTAAACGCCTTCCGGGTCGGCGCTTCCGGCGGGGCTGTCGGGCGGGGATTCGTGTCACCGGGTGAGGCGGGAGCGGCCCGGCCCGGCCCGTTCCGTTCCGCCGGGAGGGGAAGCCGGGCCCAGGCCCGGGCCCGGGCTGTCCCGTATGCACAGGCCGCAGCCCGGGGGGATCGGGCCCAGGCAGGCTGCGGGGAGACGCCTGTGGCCCCGCCGTTCCCGGGCCGGCGGAGCGGGTGCCCTGCAGGGGCCGAGCCCGCCGCCTCCTGCTCCCCGTGGTTTTGCAACGCGGGGGGAGAAGCTCTTCACGGCCCCGGGCGGCTGGATTGTGCGTGGAGAGGCGAGCCGGCGGGGGATGTGGTTGAGCGTTGGTCCTGCGAAGCTTCCCGCCGAGCGTCACCTGTAAACCGATAAACAGCTCCCGAGGGGGAGAACCGCTCGGTGGGTTTCGGGTTGTGGGGTATGATGATAGCAGACTGAGGCATTCAGGTGGGAGTTGGGGCCGATCTGGAGACTTCATACACCTTTCCCGTGAAGAAGCGGCCCAGAGCCCTGCCTGGGGCATCCTCACAGCTGCTCTGTTTCTGGCACCGGTTGCAATTCCCTCATCTGCATCCCTGGGCTCATTTTCAGTTAACAGTTGCAGACTTGACATCGTGTCCGTGACAGAGAGGGTGCCGTGGAACTCGTGGGGAGATCGCGTAATACTTGTAAAACAACCGAGAGGTCTAATAAAAAAAAATAAATTTTTGAGGATATGGAGTCTCATTCCCAAAAGGACCTAAGCGTTAAAGAGCCAAAGTCTTGGTAAAAAAATTAAATAGAATCTGTATTTAGTTCCTAAAGTAATTTTTGAAAATGAAAGTTTGATTTCTATACGCCTTGGGTGAAGTTAGGCGTTGCAGGAGGTCAGGTTGAAGATCTGATCCAGCCATCATCACATCCTCCCCTCGTACAAGTTCTGAGGGTGACTGGATCCTTTGCTAAGCTGACTCAACTTGCTGACCTGAAGGGAAAAAAATTGCTTATTTTGCTGGTTTAACTGTTTGAACTCACCCTGTGCAAGGTCTGATACATTGAAAGCTGGTGCAAGGCACAGAGGAAGGGGCCTTGGTCTGGAGTCTGAACAGAAAGGGAAGGGAATGGTTAGGACTGCTCTAGCTGTAAAGCGTAATTGCACCCCCAGGCATCTTTAAAATGTTTTCTCTTAAGAGTTTAAGTTCAGGAGATGTAGGCCATAAGTCACTTAAATGCTTTTGAAAATCATTCTCAATATTTTAACATGGAAATCTTCCTCAGAACCATCTTCCTCCCAGGCTTTCATTTCTTTATAGTGCTTAAATTCATGCAAAAGTCATCTTAAATCATTATTAGGAAGATAAAATGAAAACACTCACTCTAATTCACCAAGAATATCCTACTTCGAAGCATTTATTTCCACTCTCCTTCTATTTGGGGAGCTGGGGAGAAATTAGGACTTCACATTTCTTACAGTTAATATCCTGTTTTACTCCGAGTTCTCATCACTGAGCATATATCATTTCGCAGTTCCTGTTTGCATCTCTAGTTCTTGTAACTTCCACAGATCAGGCCTCAAATTTACACCTGCAAAAATAAAATAAACATGTAGCAAACACACACAATGGTTACATAGAGGGCTGGAATGGTTGGTTGGTTTTAGGGCAGTTTGGGTCAGAGAGGAAAAGGTTGAGGTAGCCGAGTGTTCTGTGTCAGGGCTGAGATTTAAGGTTTAATGATTTTCATTGCCTTTCACTTGGGCAATAAATTGCACCCCTGGAGAGAGGAGGTAAAACACTACTTTTCTAATTAAGGAGAATGTTATCCACTGGCCTCAATCAGAGCAAACCTCCTTGTGAAACAATAATGATGATTTAGGGCACACAGAATGTCATGTACCCGATTGGCTTTAACCACTAAAGCTACTCCTAGAAAGAAAAAAAAGAAATCTTAGAATTTTTAGTGGACACAGGTATCCAAATGTCAGAGTTGTATGTCAGCCTAAAATGGCTCCACAGGCTTTGGAGCTTGTTACTGAAGGTTCAGGTCTGCAAAGTGCTGATTCTGCAGAAGCTGGCTTCACAAAATACTGAAGGATCCAGAGATCATCTGGGCAAGGGATTACAGCAAAGGGGTTACAGCCCTTCCAGGGAGTTCTCAGCACCTTCCCCGCTCAGCTCCCGCGATTTAGTTCATGAAAGCCCAGGTACCAATGTTACAGGATCATGTGGAGGATTGCAGGAGAAGACTCATCTCTTGTCATGGGGCTCCAAGGTCAAGCAGTGTTGTGGGGCAGAGTGATTCCTGAAGCATCTCTAACTTTTTGCTAATTGCTAAGATGGGCAGTTGCTCAGTATCTATTGCTACTTCCCCGCAGTTATAAAGTAAACACTGCACCTACAGGTCCATTTTCAGGGTGATGCAAGGGGCATTTAACCACAAGACTCCCATTAATGTTAATTATAGAGCACATATTAACAGCATTATACGATCCTTTTTCCTATTAGCACTATCATAAATCTGATTGGTGGGGCTTAATTAGATCTCAGAAGCAGAATGCGATAGTTTGATACACGAAAGGGCAAATTTGTGGAGACAGCAAACTATTATTACACTTTAATCTCAAAATCTCTCCTTCTTTTACTCATAACACCAACAAGGCTTCTTGTAAGATTGATTTGTTGTCAGAAAATGATTTAAAGACTGACTGTAAAAATATTATATTTTCCTTGCTTCATAGAATGTGGCATTGATGTTAGAGCTCCACAGAGACTTGATGTACTTTCAGATAGGGAACTCTAAAAGCCAAGTGCAAAATAAATAAGATGGCATCCTGCTGTTATTGTGGTAACCTTTACAGATCATTTCAGAACTGTGACTGTTGTGTAGTTTAGTAATACGCCATGGGGGAAGCTGGAGCTTTGTGCAATTCTACCCCGGTCAGCTGAAGCCCAACTGTATTTGCTTTTTGGGGGCCCAGTATGTAACAGAAGAAATTATATCAAAAGTGAAGGACACTAGGACATATCAGAAACACAGAAATAACAGATAAGAAGAACTAAGAAAGTATTAAAGGCCAAGCCAGACTGTAATGATAGAAAGTTGATTGACTGCTTAAGGCATCTAGACTGAGAAAAAGGTCTCTGCTCAACTGGATGTAACCCAGTTACATCCCTGGTGAGATCTCCTTGAGTCAAGGCTTGTCCCAGCTTCAATGGCTGAGAAACTCCCGGTGATCCTGATGACTAGTTAAGTAGTTCCTTGAGTCACTTGTAATGGCATGGGTTTGGGGGTTTCTGTGATTTTCTGCAAATCAGCATTTGTGATGCACAAGCTTTGTATCAATGCAAAGTTGGAGCATAGATGTATTTTGGTCTTAAAGAAACCCCACAACCAGGAGCAAAATGTACTGGTACCAACTGAGAGCCTGAAACATGCCAATTTCATGCTAGTAAAGAGTTGCCCTCAGCAAATAATTCCCAAGTGGAAAGTAGCAGGTTAAAAAACAAACAAACAAAACAAAACACATCAAAACCCCCAATTCGTTCCCACCATCCCGATTCCAGTGTTTTGGAGTAGTTAAAGTTTCCAAGACCAAGTGAAGTAGGAGTCCTGGTAGCTCAGGGCTCAGTAGCTTTTCTGAAGTGGTGTGCCAGACTGATTTCTTTCCCAAAGTAGAGTTCAAATATACCATAGGAAATCAGCAGAAGCTAGAAACTGCTGCCTCTTCCCAGCCGTCAAAGGTGGTCTTGTGCTGACCCTGTGGTATGCCATTTTTTGGCAAGCCCTGTGTTGCTCGCTCACCACCTGCAATGGACTACAAGCCATAATAGCTTGCTTCAAGAAGAAACTTCCAGTCTTTCCTTAGGTAGAGCATTGCCGAGCGTCTGGTGTAAATTCAGCTGTGATCAGATTTGGAGTTGACGTCAAATCTGGTGCAAACATGTAGGCAATGGGAAGCAAACACCAAGATGACTGGGGATGAACCCTACCGAGGGCAGTGTGGGAGGAATCGCCCCTACTAAATGGCAAGACCTGCCTTAAGGCAGCAGCAACCAGCCACCCAGAATCACAAAGGAACTACACAACCCATTGCAATCCCCCATCACATCAGCCTTCCCTTTTTAACTCACCCTGACATTGCTGTTTCTGACAGGTAGTGATACCTATTATCCCTTAAAGTTCTCAGCCAGAGTCAACAATAGCTATTTCCAGCAGCCCTTTGCCCTGAAAACAACATTTTGAAGAAAAGGACCTGTGTCCTGTGCTCTTTCAGCTGAGAATTGCTGCCTGAATATCTCCAGAGCCTCTTTCTATTTTTTTTTTTCATACCTCCTTTCAGAGGTCTTTCTTTTCCTGGAAAATCTATGTGAAATTCCCAAGCTGCCTAGGACTCAAAAGATCTAATAAAAATAAGATTTATTAAGGGCAGAGGCAGGAAATCAGATTAAAACTGAAGAAACAGCTTGCATAACTGATCTCCTATACTCAGCAACTGCTCAGGAAGTGCTCGGTACACACACATTAACTGTTTTGTGGAAGTGCTTTTCAGCCTGATAGCCAGAAAAGGCAGGCAGCAGTCTGCAGAGTGTGTCTTTTCTGCAGATATGGCCATTAGTTGCACAAAGCCCACCAATGCTCATGCTCGCAGCTTCTCAGCGCCAGATGCAAAGTTGTGTTTTGCTAACCCACTATTAACTCATTTTGCCTACCTCTCGGGAGAGGGAGACCTCCCCCAGCACCGGCAGAGGCTCCCCAGGCAACACTGCTCAGAGGGGCTTGAGGCACCAAGACTCTCCAAGCTCCACAGCCCAGTATGCCCCACCACAGCCAGTATCTCTCTGCTTTTGCCCACCACCAGCTCTCAGTGGGAGTGATATGTGTGTTCTATGAGACCTATAGGATGGCTCTTTTTGCCTCTCCTCCCTCTGCCCCATCACTCTTCTTTGCTCACCTTAAGGCCATGATTTGCTATCCCTATCAGCCCCTCACCCTATCCACCTCCCTGCTTTGGTTAGGTTGACACCCCACCCTGCAGCACCCATGTTGGCAGGACTACTGTTCTGACTCATTTTTCTCCCTCGGCGGCATTTTTGCCCAGGTAGGCAGCGCTCAGCCCCAGCAGTTCTCGCATTGAGAGATATGACAGGCAAGGCAGCACCCATCTGCTCAGTCCCTGTCTGCCATCCCTCTGTGGGGGCTGACTGAGCGTGATGAAGCCCCCTGTGCCAAGCTCCAGGAAACAGCTTCTGCTTCCTCCTCATTTCAAACGATGCCCAAACAGTCCTAATTCAGTCGCTGTGGGCTCGAGCTCCTGGAAGCAATTCTCACTCTGTACTGTCCTCATTTGGATGCCTTTGCCTCCGTTCCTTGAATGTAGATTTTGGACTGAGCAGCTCCACCAGCCCCCATTGACCTTCACCAGGCATCTCCCTGCTTCTCCCTTGCTGAGTCCAAGCACGACACTGCTCTTTCACTTCTGCTTCCACTGACATAGCTTCTGCACTTTACTTATGGTTTCTTATGGTTTCTTTCATAGAAGACCTCTCACAAATCTTCATAGCTTCTGGGTATTTTTCCTACTCTTTCTCCAAAATGAAATGAAGAGAGAGCAAATAGATTTTGTCCCCTGTATCTCAGTGCAGACCCTATCCCCTACAGCTCCTTGGATGCAGTTTTTCTCCACGTTTGTTGCCATCCCAACCAGGTGTGCAGGGATGTTGTGGACTTAGAGGGTTAGGAATGGAGATGGCCACCGCAAGAGGAGCACAGTTTTGAGAAATGATCCACAACCTGACAATGTCTGTGAGCCCTGTCCCTACACCCACTGGAGCCTGCATGGCCTGCTCCTCCTCCTTACCCAGTGGTGGAAGACCATGGCTGTCCTAAGACACCTTTGCCAGTGCTCTAAGCCTTCCCTCCAGTGTAGGTCCTGAAGGCATCTGCCCCAGGTCAGGAAAGGACAGTTTGTACTGTCTGAATTACTGCCCAACCCAGCATGTGAGAAAGCAGCACAACCATGCCCAGATATTTACAGATTATTCTTTATAATTATATGTCCTTTGCAGATTCTGGTCTTTTAGATAATTCAGCTGAACTTCAGAGAACCAGTTGTATTTCTGCACATCTATACACTTCATCTTGAAACTTAAGCCCTGAACCAGCTCTTACTGAAATCAATCAATAAATTCTTTCATTGACTTAAACAGAAGTTGAATCAGATCCACTACTAACACTCACACATCCCTAATTAACCGTCAGCTGCATCATTGAGGTGAGGGAAGATAGTTCCTCAACCATCTCAGTGAAAACTGTGACTGAAGCCCCACTGGCAACCTTGTGCTTGCTCACACTTGGGTTTGTGCAAGACGTGTCCTCTCCTGTGGTGGCTGTAGCTCTAGTGCCTGTAACATCAGCACAGCTTGCTCAGCACCTCATGTTACTTGTCTCACAGCCTTAACAGCTTTCCAGCAAATTTCCTGTTCCATGTTACTTTCTCCTGCCCTGTACTATTTCAAGCTTTTATGTAAGAAGCATCACAAGCCCCATAACACTCAGTTGTTTGGACAGTTGTTCTGCAGCAGAATTTCTGGATTCAGCAAAAAAATGCCTTCTGCTGTCATAGCAGCACCAAACACGTAAGTGCAAATGACTGACTTGCAAGGGTAATGACACTCCTGAGCTTTGCAATTATGTGCGGTGATGCTATTATATAATTGATCTAGGGATTTCATAAATTATTCTTTTTATAGTTCTGAGCAGTTCTGAGAACACCCAAAGTCAGATTAGGGAGAGCCTTAATGCCCACTTTCCGTGCTGAAAGGACATTGTTTTATTTTGTGACCTGGGAGGTGTGGGAGCAACCTTGCTCTTATGGAAAGCCCAGCTGCCTGATGACCGTGCTGGCTGACTGGCAGGATTCCTATCTGCTCCTCTGCCTACCTCATCCTCACCTCAAAAAAGTAGGAGTGCAGTGATAGGAGATTCTGGTATAAATAATGTAGCCCTTGGCAACTTCTGAACAGCGTGAGACTGAACGGCTCACGGAAGGAGAGGACGGTGGCACTGGTGAGACAGGGTGTGCTGTGGGCAAGGGTTGCTCAGGCTTTATCCCCACCACGTCGCCCATGCGCTTACTGCCTTGAGCTGCAGTACGTGGCAGGCGGCCAAGCTAGTCCTACCACCCGGGGCTGCCATCTCCTCACATCGCACCTGTTAAGTGAAATTTGGTCTTGTTATGACTTGGATTGATACCTAAGGAAAACCCGTAGCGCTACAAGAAGCGGTGCTGGTGACTCAGACGCTGGCACTTTTCCTTCTGAGTCAGTGCCGAGCCTGTGCCCAAGCATGGTACGGGGGCACGGCGTGGCGGGAGGCTTTGCCTTTCAGGTGTGGAACATAATTGAGGTTGTAACCACTCATCATCTTATTCCCCTTACGCCTTCCCATCCTTGCTGGTTAGTTGCTGCCTGGTTGAGCTCTGGATCCCCTGGGAAGCAGCACTTCCTCGCAGTAATTTCTTCACACCTACCTCACCAGTGAGCACAGGCTGCCCTGGCTGGGAGAAGGGAGGGCTGTCTGGTTTCCCTCCTTCTCCTGGGTGTTAATCTAGATGAGTCCCTCGTGGGAGAAGAGTGAGAAACTCCAGTGTTACCCCTCACTGTGAAGGGAGGAACGGTTTATATTTTTCTAATTTGTGTGTTAATCAATTTAGTTTCTGAGGAAAAAAAGTCACGTAAGAGAAACACACCAGAGTTGGCAACAGGAGGTGCAGGAGAGACCCCTCAACCCTACCGCTTTTAGCAGTAATCTATGTCCTTCCCCAGCGTCTTGCAGCCTGGGATGCTAGGTAGCCAAAATAAATGAATGCCTTGCTTGTGTTTCCAGTCGATCTTTACGTCACAAAATACATCCAAAACACAGCAAGCCTCTTTTTTAGAGAAATACCATATGTGTCCTGCTGACTGCAAACTCCACAAGCTGTTTGTGGCCTGCAGGCTGCAGGTCCAAGGCTCTAAGCAAGCTGATACCAGGAGAAGGCTGTCATGGTCAGGACAATTCATCTGCCTGTAGACTGTTCCCACCAGGCTCTCAGGAAAGGAAGAGCGCATGGTCGGGATGACACGTGGGGAGAGGCTGCAGGGGTGCAGGTTGAGCAGCCCTGCTCCAGGGAGCGGAGTGATGCTGGACACCTTCACCATTGGCTTTGAGCCTCCATGGAAGAGTGTCTCATGGAGATGTTGGCAGACTGTGCAGAAAGGAGGCTTATATGCCAGACAAGTTATGTTATTCAAAGGCTGCCTGTTTGGGTTCCTGGCTGCTGCAGAGGGTCCTCATCCCTCCAAAATGAGTGTTGCAGTGCTATTGATTTCAACTGGGGCAACATTTAGCCCATGGTGTACATCATCCTGAGAGACAAACCAGGTCCAATGCAACCTCCTCAATTTAAACAAAGGATACTGAGGATGTCTTGATTATAGAAAAGCAGAATACATATTCTCCTTATTTATGGACATTTAGGGCAGTCAGAGTTATAAATCATGCAGCCAAGCAGTCATTTTTTGATGCTTTCACATCCCAGACCAGCTAACCATGTTCATGTTAGCCTCAGCAGCTGACAACCATAGCAAAGAACTTGCAGAAAGGATAACATTTATGAACATATCAAAATGATTCATAATGGGCTATTAAAAATAGCAAGAGATGAAAGAAGCAGCCTACAGATAAGCCATTTTGAGATCCTCAGTAATTCAGAACACTGTTTTTAAAAGTCAAGTTTTAGCTATCACAGATCTGTCCTTGCTGCTCTGCAGATAACAAGGTAGGCTGTTCTGATCGGGGTGAGAGCTCTCTTCCACCTAGGGCTCTTTATTTCACTCTGGCAGCTATCACATAGATATTGAAAAAAGCTCTATGTAGCTCACACCCACCTTCCATCTCCTGTACACTGCCGAAGCAACAAGCCTGAGCACACATCAAATTCAGCCTTATTTTCCGTGGGCTGGCTCCGCTCAGTACTACCATATTCTAAGGGTTAATTCTGGCAAACAAGGGTAGCTGGTCAAGTAAAGCGTGTGCACCCCCCGGGCAGTTTTCATAGTCTGTCAGGCACTTGTTAACACACTAACCCATTCATTTTTTGATGAATTTGTGGCATGTTGGACATGAGCCAGAGGCTGAGCTGGGAACAATATTTATTTATATCTACACACAATAATTCATGTCTGCCCAAATCATGCACTTTCCCTAATCCACAGTATTTCAAAACATTTGCAGTTCTCTCAGCCGATTAGCATTGGCTTTGCTTGGCCCGACCTAGTGGAAAGAAACGTAAGACAGTGAATGCAGCTGAATGCTTTGATTCACTGATAGAGGCTGACGTTTCTTCCCTGGCTGTTCTATCAGTCCATAATTTAAAGACTCTTCTGAGGTGTAAAGAGCTGTGCCGTGACAAGCAATATGGGATGTGCAGTCCTTGTTCTGTGAAAGGGCTCTTACCAAATACCCATCTGAACAAGGGGACAGTAGTTTCGTGTGCCACTGAAATAAAGTAAGATCCTGCAAAAGTTGCTTCTTGAGAGCTATTTTCTCAAAGTTAATCACTATCCACAATCTGGAAGGAGGGAATTGATGGAGCCTACATCATCAGCTTGATGGATCACGAAGTTTTCATAGTAATGGTTTCCAGCCACTGTGCTAAGCTACATGAAACATAAAACACAGTGTTTGGGTTGAGGAGAACTGCACAGCAGTAGAGGAAGCTACCGAAGATAGCTCAGAAATACCCTCTATACCTTTTAAATGTAAGAGGAAAAAAGAAGAAAGAAAAATAGGAAAGAAAAAAAAGATTCAGAGGCTTGTTGGATAGGTTTGCAAAGTATTTGGAGAAACATGGAGCTTGGATGCAAACAAGTTTAGTGTCCATTAAAGCTAGGATGAGACAAACCTGCTGAAACCAGAACTGAATTTGGGTATGACCACAATATGTTGTTGTACCTGGGTGGTGTGGAGAGATTGGTGATTATGTAATAAGAAAAACAACCTCTGAAATAGCACATGCCTCTCAGAGGTCTCGGAAGATAAGTGTCATCGGCCCTGTCATGCAGAGAGGGAAACGAAGCTCAGGTTCACCCAAAATACCATGAAAAAACCTCTGTGCTCTGTCCGTTAGACCATTTCCCCATATGTATAACTACCCTGGGTTTAAGAACTAATAATCACAGGGTTGCCCTATCTGGACCTCTGAGAAAGAGACAGGGAGGGGATGGGCACGCTTCACAGAGTGCCATCACCCAGGTAAGAGCTGGAGTAACAAAGAGGAAGGTTTTTATAAAGGAAAAACTATTTTCCACTTGTCTGTAGCTAATACGGAGACTGAGTAAAATCAGCCTGGCCAGTATCACTTATTAACCAGTCCTACATTGGTTTGTCAAGGCACTGTTTGTTTTCAAAACAGGCCAACATGACTTATTTATATGTGGTGGTAGGCCAGGTCTTTTGGGCCATATATTCACCTTCAGGAGACCTTTGTAATTTTCCATGCAGCCCAAGCAGTTTGTCTTTGGTATTTTCAAACCAATTCTTTCTTACTTCTGCAAAAATGAGTGAAGTTTAAGCCTGTTTTTGTTACATGGGGAAATTTGAAGGAGTTGCATCATTAACAGCAACTTTATCTGACCTGAATTTGGCTACTGCATAGTTTAAATCCCTTAGGGGACCTTCATTACTACAGCATTAAGGAAGCTTTCTGAGTTTTTAAAATTCTCGTAAATGTTCTTTTCAGAACTACACTATAAATTCAGCTTTTTATCATAAACTTTCCCTTCCTAAATAAAAAAACCCTCTCAACTTATTTCACTCTATTTCATGACAGTGTTTTAAAATACAATTTAATACGCATGAAATGCACTGCAAATCCAAGTTTGTGTCTATGGGCTGTATCTGGGAGGGAATGTTCTGATTTTGGCCAGGGCTTTTTTTATTCTCACTACATATTACTTGAATTAAGCTCACTATGTATGCTAGCCAAGATCGAGATCACGTGGCCCTAGGTGCTATATAAATACAGCATAAGATGCAGCCCAGGCCATAGATAAGTAAAATCAAGCAGATAAAACCAAGGGAAGAGGGAAGCGCTGTTATCACCACTTTACAGATGGGGAGCAAGGACACGAAGAAAGGAGTATTCACACTAATTAACTTCAGGCACCAAACATAGGAGCCTGAGCTGGGAGGACAGATTTTCTCCATCGTTAGTGGGGTTGTCTCCAGGGGCTGTTCACATCGGTCAGAGGAGGAACACATGTCACAGAGGTGGGGAGCCTGAAGGAGGGGATGTGGGAGAGGAGACCCCAGCGAGGGTCTGACCCTGCACCTTGCATGGGTCAGGCAGGCAACCGGTGGCAGTGGTGGCAGAAGGAAGCCCACCACCCCGGCTGTGGTGCTGTGGCAGAACATCTCGCCCTCACAAGCCTCCTGAAACCTCCAAAAGGTTAATCACCATTATGCTGGGCTGCCAGTAATGAACCAGTAATAAATAATAATTTATCTCATTAAGACACTCATGTCAACTATGTGTGTTAGTGTAGAGATGGATGCAGAGTACAAGGGCCAGCATAAGATGTGCTTCACATGCGAACATGCCCATGAGCCCTGGAGAGATGGGGTTTGTTGAGAGAAGGAGTTGTTAATTAGCCAGGCCAACTCAGGAGATGACATTAGTCTGAAACATCTGCATCTCCCAGAAACGAACCCTATTCCAATTAAAGGCAGGCCAGCCCATCGCCTCGATAATGAGGGAACAGTTGCTGTTTCAGGGAGAAAGAGGAGACCCAGGTGGGCCTCTTGAAGGACTTCAAGGAGAAACAAAGTGTAAGAGCAAACGTACCCCTCCACGAAGAAGGGTCTCAGAGGAAAACCCTCCGCAGGGTGCGTCTCTGCTGGAGGGTGCAAACACAGCATCACTGTCCTGTACAAACATGGGTTCAAAGCATGCTCAAAAAAGTACATCAGGTCAGGACAACAAATCAGCTGGGTAGGGAGGAGAAACCTTTCTGATTTGTCCTGTAAAGAATTTAAACACAGCTTTCATTTAATTTCTTCACCTCTGTCCTTTACACACATTTGTAATTGTTTTTCTGTTCTAGGTATTATGAGTAAAAACTAGTCACACAGGCATGCAGAGTTTTGTATGATATTAAATAAGTGTAATAGTAACTGTTTGTTTACCTATGCAACAGCCTCAAAGGACACCTCTGTTCATGTTTTCTACTCTGCAAAGTCCACGGGTGTAAATACGTCCATTTACGGCGTCTCTTTGTGGCCCATCATGCCACTGAACTGGGCACCCATCCTTGCCGAAACCAGGCTCTGTGGCCAGCGGTCCATCCTCCCTTCTCCTGCCAGGCACTGCCGTGGATGTTGTGTGACACACGGGTGTCCGTGTGTGACATTCACAACCTCTCCATCAGCACAGGTGTCTGCTACCGGCTCCGGGAGGGCACGGAGCAGATAACACTTCTTGACTTAACCACCTGGGGCTCTGGTTTGGAGACTCTCACCCCGGCTGCCACTCAGCTCTCATGGTTTGTTCAGTGGCTCCCAGGCTTTTTCTCTATTAAAGAGATGACCCGAGCCATCTGCCGAGAGCAGAGCCGGGCTGCGGTGGTCCTGGTGACACGGCTGCTCTCTGAGCTGGGGCTGAGCATGGGAGGGAGGATCGTGATGTGCCACAGCTTGCCAGGCTCCCGCAACACGAAATCCTAATTATTTGTCCGTACAGTACCTCTTTCCCTTATTTTTCTTGTTAACGACTGATTTTTAAAAAGGGAGTTCAGCAGCTCAGCCATTTCGGAGTCACCATTAATTTAATCTTCCTCCTTATTTATTGATGGAGCTACTTTCTCTCTTGCCTTTTGTGTCCCCATGATATATTTCTAAAAGCCTTCCCGAAGCCTCCGGGAGCAGTCACTCATTCGGCTGCCCTTGCCGTCTCCCTGAAAGCCTCCCCTCCTCGGCAAGACGTGCGTGTGTTTCTCCGTCCGCTCCTCCTTCCTGCCAGAAAACTTTGTGCTCTTTCCAGCTTTCCCGCCATCTCCCTTTTCTGCCTTGTTTGCTGCTCCTTGGTCATCGGGTTTTCCTCTTTCCATGTAAAAACATCCTTAAGGATGGGAGCAGACTGGCACAAAGCGGTGTAGCCCCTTCCCCTTGCAGGGGTTCAGGCTGCCTGACAGGAGCTCTGCGTCTGTCCTACTTTCTCCTGGACCATCGCTCACCCTTTCATTTGAAAAGATTGCCCTTCCTAGCACACTGTGTTCACCAGACTCCCCAAACTATCTTGTCTGAAATCTAATTCTCCTACGCCTGTATTACAGTATTGTAACAGTTGCAGTCATTTAGTATTAATTAGCATGACTGTAATTTAGTTCAGTCCTTATGGACTTAGTGGTGGCCCAGTTCTGATACGGATGGCACAGGCACAGCAAGAGACGGTCCCTGTCCCAAAGCACTTGCACACTACAGATGAGCCAAAAGGGAAATAACTTTTTCCCATTATACCAAGGGAAGTAAAGCAAGAAGAGATTTGCGGGGGAGTTCAAAATCACCTCTAATGGCTGAGCTCCCACGCAGAGTCTAGTTCACAGCATTGCTTTTGTTAATCCTCCCTAGGTGAGTTGTCCTGGGTCACAGAGAGCCTGGCAGAGCCCTCCTGCCTACACACGGGTACGGCACATCAAGAGCCGCCTCCGTGCCACCTCTGCCAGCCCCGGCTCTCGCGGCAGATCTGGCCCTTTGTTTCTGCTTTGTGAATTTCGGAAATGCCAGGAAGGCTTCAGTTGCTTAAGTTTTAGATTTCTCTTTTGGATCCACTCCCCACGCTGCTGAGTTACTTTGTCTCTTCCTAATCAAATTGCCTTTCAGTGCGATGACCTTCAATTAGGCCAAGGTGTCCCGTGGCTTGCTCAGAAATCCCAGTAGCAAACTGACAGTTGCTGAACTCCTCTTTGCTGCGAGAAGATAAGCTGTAAGCCAGAGCTGGAGAATATTAATACCTGTTCCAGAAGGAACAGAAGGTTGTTTCTTAGCTGAGTAAAAATGGGTTCAAACATGTGGGTGGGTGACCAGATGGGCTGGGTGTGTTAGGAGCATACACTTGCTATAGAAACTTAAATATTTTCTTTAGGTAGCAGCAACTATTCATTTAAAAAAATAATGCCATCAGGTTTTTGAATATAAACAGGAACAAAGAATGGTAAATAATGGTTCAGTACCTCCCAGCTGTAGGGAAGTGCCTCGACAGTGCTCGCAGTCTGAGACGGCATGTCCCTGGGTAAATGCCTACAGCCCGGAGCCAGGACTGAGACAGTATGTTGTTGGTGACATTTGGTTTCTTCCACGTGTTTGTGAAAGAATTTTCTTTATGGTGTTGTTTCTATGGGGAGACAGACAAGGGGTCCAGCCTGCTGGCTGGAGAACTTCCCTGCTGTACAGCCGAGAAGGACTGGTCCCTGCTTGCCCCACTCTAGAGTGGGCTGGGACAAGGACAGCTTCCACTTCCATACAAGACATTAGGAAAGCTTCCATTTCATCCCAATATGGAAGAAATATAAATTCAGAAGCCTCAGGAAGTGCTGGGAAAGACAACTGCCGCTAGCTGGCATCTCCAGGCACTTGCAGCCCCTCGACGTGGCAAGGGGAGTATGTGGTTCTCTGATCTCCTCGTGTACAAGGAGGATTCCTTTCCCCTTGGGTGAATATGAGCAACTAATAGGGGTACAAAATGCCAGTGAATTTGGGGTGGGTCTGATCTCGTGTAACTTAGAAGACCCTTTTGCTGAGGTCAGTAGAGCTTCAGTGGGGAAAAGACACTAGCGTCAAGCCCATAATAGTCATTTGCACAGAGATGAGAAGGTATATGAAAGACTGCCCTGCAAACTTGTCCTGTAGTGCCTTATGGTTGGTGCATCCATTTATACCTGCAAACGGAAGATAAAGTAAAACAGCACCATCTCTCAGTGGTAACCTAATGTGCTCTCTCTGCAGTAGAGTCAGTGACACGAAGAAAATTCAGGAAAACTAGATGGAGCCATTTATTGATGGTTTATTGCATCGTCGAGGCTGGGCTGGAGCTATAAAAACAGGGGACTTCAGAGTTCATGGTGATGCACCTCAGGAAGCGTGTGATATTCGGCCTAGCTGAGCTGCTTTGATGTCCTTTTGTTGCTCAACTTGCAGATCAAGCTGTGGGTTTGGAAGCCTGACTTTAGATACTCATTTTTAAAAAGACTGGCCTGAATTTCTACCAGAGGCAGAGAAGAAAGAAATTATCTGCCCTGGAAAATAGCCATTCAGAAACAATTTCCCCTAAAATTCTCACTACGGGTGATGAAAATCCACAGCAAAGGGGAAAAAAAGAAACAAGATGAATTAATGCTCTTTTAAAAAACTTTTTACAACTGATTTCTAATGAGGCATGGCCAATATTGTTGACACGCAATTGGATCAGCTTCAACTCCTGGGATGACTGTTTGATGAATGGACAAATTCCAGGGCTGGAGACAAACGCTGCCTTCCTCTCCCACAACTCAGCACTTCTCCCACAGACTACTTAAACCTCCACCAGAAATGACTCGACTCTGTATTAGTAGTTTAATTAAAAGTTTCCATACACAGGTTGCCTTGCTCTCACCGGCCTCTGAATGGGGAAATTAAATGCGTAGCAACAGTGAGAGACTTTGAGCTGGTTTTATGGGTAGAGCTGCTAACCCACTCCACTGGCGTTTACAACACACTGACTGTGCCATAACTGGTCTGGAAGACTGAGGCCAACGAAGCGGCTGTGCCTACATAAAGCAGCTCTCTATAAGCCCAGCTACAATTATATATATTTATTTTTATCCTAAGATGTTGCAACAAATGTAGAAACAAAAGTGGCATTACTGGCAGGAGCTGCTCTTTTTATTAAAAAAGTCTTCTGTGGTTGCAGATCAGACTTGGGGGGAAAACTCTGAAGGTTTGACACATTCACATGCCCGTTTGCAAGGGGGACCTCAACTTCTTTCTAGCATCAGAACCTGGTGCTCCACGTGCCCATACGGCTATGGGCAGGCACAGCTCTGGCTCTTAGGACTTGAAGTGCAGCTCTTGGCTGGAGGGAACCAAAGCCTGAGTTTAGAGCTTGCTTTTCTGAGCCAATCCACCAAAAATATGTGGCTGTGCAATGCTCTGTTCAGCTCCCTCTAGGGAAAAAATAAAGGCTAGTTTTAGGCACTGTAACAAAAGCAAATGAAATGCAAATCTAGCTTCAAAAGAGTGTGGGAAACAGAGAGTTGGTTTACCAACATCTCAAGGGTTTAAACTGCTCATGAGGGATGTGGGCAGCCCCAGCTCAGGTCTCCTGTGTGCCAGAGGGACCTGCACCGCCTAACTCCCCTCCTAGGGCAGTGCCTACCTAGCAGGCTGCGGGGTCAGTCGCATCCTTTTGGCCCTTGTCTCAGCGACTAGATAAATACTTTGCAATAAGTGGAACTGGTCCCACTGATGGGATGGATGCAGCTTGCCTGAGCATGCATTAATGGTCTTCTTGTTGGAGCCCTTTTATGGGAGAAGAGTGTTCGAATCATAATCAGGCAGTCGTGGGAACTGAACTAGATCTCCCACGTTCCTGATCTGCTGCAGGGAAATGGGAGATTCCCTGTCCTCCACATAGGCTTTAGGGCACATGATATTCGTTTTCTAAGCAGAAATGTTTGAATTCTGGGAATACAGTTGAAGCCACACAGCTTTTGTAAGTTTGGGGGTGGGTTTTTTTTCCAGAATTACCAGTGAACTAAGAAAAGATCAGTTGTGTCCAGTATTTCCCATCTGTGTGGGCAGAGGGGGAGAGGAGGGTCATGATGTGGGGCTGAGGACAGGCAGCCGCAGTGATATGCAGCCGAGCTGCACAGTCAGCGGTTTGTGACCCGAGGCTGGACCAGGGAGCTGAGCTGATCCCCAGGTGACTGTGCAGGGCTGCTCAGCACTGCGGGGACAACTGAACCTGCCTGCTCAAGTGAGTGGGAGACCGTCTCCTGGGTGAGGAGCTCACTCTTACCTCACCTCTCCTTACCTCCCTGCTATGGTAATGCTTTCCCCTTCCTTTCCATTCCCTGCCCCAAAGCACAGCGCTTTCCACTTATGCAGCTGAAAACTGTACCAGGACCCTGTCACTGGCAGCAGTGAGGAAAACCCTTGAATTAAAAAGCTCTTGCCTCCCTGTAGCAAGCTCAGAGAGCTCAGGCAAGCACCGTTCTTGCAGGTGCTCTCAGGTCTCCTGCCGCAGCCCGGGGATGACGGGTGACCCGCGGAGGGAGAGGTGGCCAAGCTGGAGCTGGTCATGCCCGCAGTAAGGAGGGCTCCTCTGCTGCTCTTGGCAGTTTCTCTGCTCCAGGCCTGTCTTTGCATGTTGGGACTTTTTAGAGGCATAATTTTCTACGTGAGCAGCTGAAATTTTTGTATTTTGCTCAAGAACAGTATGCCAGCATTCCCCAAGGGGCAGGGATCCACCTTACTAGGATCTTCTGCTGCAGCGGGAACTGTAGAAATACAGTGCCATCAAAAGCAGGAGGGGACAGTCCTGACTCCACGGTAAGCCAAGGAGATGCTGGAAGGAAACTGGGGCTTTGCCTTGCCTTGCCTTCCCCTGTGAACACTGGGAACAAACAGAATGTTCAGAGTTTTAAATAACAGCAGCTTTGTCCTCATCCCAAATCAAGTGAAGCCAACACAAAGACAGATACTCAGATAAGACCCCCCAGGCTCTCCTAGGTACCATTTTGGGTACTGGCTCAGGCTGAGAGTGGCCACCAAGTGCTGCCTGTTGGTGGCCAGTCTCTCTTCAAAGACATCTGTGCCCACAGTGGCTGTGTCCTGGTACAAGGTGATACCCTGGCAGAGACGGGGCTCAGTGGGATCATTGGTGCTGAGTGTAGAGGAAAATCAGGCTGCTTGTTTCAGCCCATAAGTGGAGATTTAAGATTCTCATAGGCAGCCCTTTTTGAAACTCTTGGCTATAGTCTATAGTGCTATCAACCATGCACCTTTTATGAGCGTTTTATTAATTTCAAAAAGTCATCTAGGTGGAAAAAAATTATATATATATAAACATGATATAAGGAGTGAACACATTACAAATGGGAGCTGGGTCGAAATAAAACCTACTGCAGTGCTTAAAGACTATTCTAAATAGATTCACACAAAGCTTTGCTATTTCATAAAACATTAAAGGATTTAAATGACTTTAAATACATCTGTAGAAATACAGGCCATATTTTATTAAAGGTGTCAGGTCTGTCTAATCTCTCCTGTGTAAGATGTTCATTTTGCAGTAGCAAAGGCACAGAGATCATTAAGTCCATCTCCAGTGCTAGCGAAGACAGCCTTTCCCAGCTACCAAACTCTCTCCTCATTAATATTTTAACATTTGAGGTAATGCTGAGAAACTGTCCTTTGTCACAGACACCGGAGAGATTAGTAGTAAATCTTTTCAAAGAGAACTACTGCATCCTTAGTATCCACGGATTAGAATTTAAAATTGAACTAGTTCCAGTGCAAACTGCAGAGCAAAAATAGTAATGCAGCGGGACACAGCCACCAAATGTGTTCTCATTGCCAGTGAGACTTGGGAAAAGGGGGGTTGCTAGCCTATAAATGTAGATTTGGGGTTTCTTGCCACTCTGAAGCCTTCAGTGCCAGACAGGATGCTGGGCTAGACAGATCCCGGTCTGACCCAACATAGTAACATTTGCACTTTTGGAAAAGAGCAAGGTAAAGCCCTGACGGCAGGCAGGCTACAGAGGAGCCCTAAGGACAGATTGGGAACAGTCGCCTTCTGTTAGGGATAAATCTGACCTGGTGCCCACAAAAAATAAACAGCAAAACCTTCAGCTTTAAAGACAGATGCAGAAGCAGAAGGGAGTTGTAGTGTAGAGTGAGAGTGTCAAAACATGGAGGGTATTTCAGAGGTAAAATGTTAAAATCAGCACGGCAGGCCCTGGGAGCCACAGAGGAACAGTCTCTCAGCATCAGTGGGATGCGATGGGGCATCAGCAACAGCACAAGGGCCTGGGATGGGAGCGGGAGGGAAGGCAGACAAGGTCCTTGTTCAAGTGCAGCTCCCAGAAGGCTTGGGAGAGATTTGCACCCAGTCATCCCTGTACCTGTCTTGCAGGGACCGACGACGATGTGCCACCACGGAGCTGTGGCTGCGGGAGCATCAGGGCACTGCAGGGTGCTGCTGTTGCTCGCCTGTGGGCACCAGCTCCTCCCAACAGCAGGGCTGGGTCCTCTTTACCCTGTAATGCACCCTCTGGTTTATATTCTGAAGGAGTTTAAGGCAATTTGTGGGAAAGGCACTGGAGGAATTAACTACTTGATTAAAGCAACAGCAGACCTCAAAGGCGGCAGCTCAGAGGGAAAACTAAAAATCAATTACAAGGGTCCATAAGGGACCAAACCAACACCCTGCTGCCAGGATAACGCGATATTGGATCTCATGTCTGGCACTGCTGCATAAGCAGGAAGGATGATTTGGGGGTGAGGAAATGAGAAATGGTGAATCAAATCGAATCGAATCGAATATTTAGTTAGAAGGTACCTACAATGATTATTAGTCCAACTGCCTGACTACTTCAGGACTGACCAAAAGTTAAAGCATATTATTAAGGACATTGTTCAAATGCCTTTTAAACACTGATGGGCTTGGGGAATTGATCACCTTTCTAGGAAGCCTATTCCTTCCAGTGTTTGACCACCCTCTCAGTAAAGAAATGTTTCCTGGTCCTATAAATGATTCTGGTCCTATTTGTGATGGCCACAGGCACCTTATGGCTGATATGGAGCAAATCACTTCCCAGCACCTCAAATTTCCTGATCTCTAACATGGCATTATGAATTCTTCTCCCAAAGTCATGCCTCACACATGTGTAAGGTCTCTGCACAGAAAGTGATACGTAAGAAAACATGGCACCCTTGGGCAAGGTGCTGTACCAATGCATGAGGAGTCTATCCCTGCTTATGTTAAATGGACAAGTTGGATAAAGGAAAATAATGCAATTATTTTACATTTGGGGTCTAGAGAGGAAGGGCTGACTAGCAGAGGGGCTGCCAACGGGCATCAGCGAAATCCAAGCTCACCTTCCCTTCTGTGACCCAGGAGCATGTGCATGCGTTCATGTCCTCACAGATTTATGGGAAGAGAAAGATTAAATTATTTGCCAGAGCCAGCGCACAAATGTAGGTAGGTGTCTTGACTGCAGTGTCAGTGTTTTTACCAGAAGACCATGTGTCATCTTTAAGGTATCATCATTATTGCACTGATGATGAGTGGGTCAAATGAAGATGTCAAAATGGGACAGAAAGAGGTAACCCAGTGAGCGGTGGCAAACCCAGGGAACACTGAAAGTTCACAGAGGATACCAGAGACTGCTACATCAGCATGATGCAGGATCCTCTTGAGAGACGCCAAAGCCATGGGAGGACAGTTAGTGATAAGACAACAGATGTTCTACCACAAGGACAATGGAGGGGAAAAAAAAAGCAATTAACGTGCAAAGATGGCACTCCAGTGCTTGCATGTGTGGCTTCTTAAAAAAAAATCTGGATCTGAAATGTTTTGGCATGCGATCCTGTAATGAATTGCCTCCCCACGAACATTTTATGGCCTAGTTCATTTGCTGTTTGTGAGCTGCAGCTAATGGGCATGCTGTTGCTGTGGGGCTAGGCAAGGTGTGCTACTGCACACGCACAGGAAGAGAAGAAAGCAGAAAAAAACTCAAACCCAAAGCCGACTGAAAAGCATTTGAGTGAAGCAAAATACATAAACAGGAAAGGTGAACAGGGAAGCTCGCAGACTGCAAATGAATAAGCCGTAGGAGGTACGCAGAAAAGAGGCGCAGAAATGCAACCTACCAACAACACTGAATAGTAACAGCCTTTTGGAAAGCATTCCAAAGAGGTCCTGCACTGGCTCTGTACGAGTGAATGACCCATGGAGGGAGATGGATGCCATTCAGCAGGGCATAGGACTGCTGCTGTGGGACATAGAGGAGAAAGTTATATGGCCTTATTTTCCTAGCCTAGTGGGTCAGCCTGTCAGATGAATCATCTTATACTGCCCTGAAGTGAATAGTATTGGCATTTGGCCACCAATTCAGTAGCAGCCTTGAACTCTGCTTTCTCTTCCACTTCAGGTGAAGCAGATTTATTCTCAACTTGCCACAGATTTGCAATTCAGTATTTATTTGTAGGATGCCTCGTTCCTCGGGCAGCGATGCTGGGAGCGCCAGAGGTTTGTTTTGGATCCCACGTTGATTGCAAAGGAAGGGTTGGTTGTGTCAGATTCTTTCTGGTCACATTTGCTATGTGGTATACACAAGAAGTGTCTGTTAGGAGTCAATGAAAATACCACTGAGGTTGCATTAACATAACTAATAGCTGTGTTAATAAATGCCATATAATAAAATAAGAAGGAACATTTTCAGCCAGGTCTGAAGCTATGTCAAAAATGCATTTGATTAATGAAATCCATTTCTGACTGAATGGGACTTTTATAATCAACTGACAATCCATCTGTGTCCTATTCTTGCTGGGCAAGTATTTGAAGCTCAGCTTTTTAGGATATATTTCACAAGACCTGCTATCTGGTTGGCTTTTTTCATAGATTGTTTGGCAGGAGATGCTGCAGGTCACTTGGAGTCTTTTGTCCCCTTTGGAGATTGGAACAATGAACTGAAGTCACCCAGCAGCTGATGCAAGGTGTGCACACAGAGGCTCGCTCCACCCGTGCTAGTAAATCATTCCAGCAGCAGAAGAAATGCACGCTATGCCAGAGTAAGTAGATGAGATACCTTTTTCTTTTCATTATGAAGAAATAGTATTTCCAGAACCACCCACATAGTGCATTTGTTGCTGCCATTTACCCAGCCTGACACCTTTTGCTGGAAACACAGGAAACTCTGGAGCAACTCCTCTGTATAGCACCACTGGGCCCCTCGCGTCTCGCCGAGGAACCCATTGCAGTTCCCCTAACAGGGACAAGCAGGTTAACTAGAGACACGCTGATCATCCCTACCACTGGGTTTTGTAGTCTTCCCTAACAAAAGAGCCTAAAAGCACACTTGGCATCATCCACACCCCCTTTTTTTTCTGTTTTTATATGAGAATGTCAGATGCATAAATGTGTCCCAAAGCTAACTTTCATCTACGTAGACTGACTGCTTCCCTGCCTGTGCCTTTTAAATGATCAGGCTAGTTATCATGTTGTGGCGTATTTCCAATCTGACAGCTATGATTTCATCCACCAGCCTGAAAGACTGATAATTTCTTTAGCATCAAATTATACTTACTGGAATTGCCAAGGTGAGATGGGGGTGCAACTAACAGCAAATGGACAGAAGGTCTTGGATTTAGAAAAAAACCAACTTGTTAAACAATTCTGACAGAGGTAATCCATTGAAAGTAAGTTTATGTGCCCCTTACCAGGTTCCAGTTTGAATGATATCAATACATATTTGGGATTCTGTAGTGGTCTGTTTTCAAAAGGTTAACTTGAATTACATAACCTGTCCAGTGATATAAGAATCATCCAAACAGTATTGTCCTGCAGGCAACAGACGGTGTCTAAGAATCATCCAAACTGTATTGTCCTGAAGTCAACGGACAGTGTGTGGAGGAACTTAGTCAGTGCTCGTGTTAAATTTCCATGTGTTGGCCAGATGCTTTTATTGGAGCACCAGCGAATCGGTGCTGCTGTGATCTGCTAATTGTTTTGACACCATGGGAGTTGCAAAGCGCTGGTGAACACTTGGCTCGACTGAAATGTGTGTTTTACTTAAATGACCCCAGGGATGATCAGAGTCAATTTTCCTGCTTATGTCTGCTGCCCTGGCGCTTGAGGTGGTTCTGGTCAGTGCTATAGAAAACAAGCGAGTATTTAGTTAGTTCTTTCTGCATAATGCACAAAGAATAGGAGTGCCTGTTCAAAGCCAGAGGCTCCAGCTCAAGGAGCCACTTAAACATATGCCCTAATCAGGACAGCACTTGAGTGTATACATGCTTATCTGTAAGCACATGCTTGAGTTTCAGTAGTCTGCATGGGGTTCACACCCAGGTTTAAGCATCAGCACATCCTGAAGTGCTTTTCCAAGACGTTTTCCAGAACCACGACCTAAGTGAGAAAAATGAGTGTGTCACATTTGACCACATTTGAATATATTGCTACTGCTTTTGCAACGGTGAGGAAATCCTGACAAACTTCGTTTCCCTTCAGGTCTGATAAAATATTTTCCACTTATCCCCCTGCTCTCTCCTCAGATACCCGAGGAAGCAGAGGCCTTTTGCTGTAGAAGACGACCTCCGTTCTCTGCTCATTCAGGTGTGGGTTGAAGGACAGAAGAATGTTGGCTCTTGGAAAGAATTTGTTTCAGACTCATCCATTAAAATCAGGGTGTTGATTCTTCCACAGTTGACTTGTAATGGCTCCCAGGAGTTTCTCTCCCAGAAGTGAGGTCAAACATATTGACTTTTCTTTCTTTCCTCGCAGCTTTTCAACACTGGACAAATTGTTTTGATAATCAAACTTTCACAACTCCAAGTCACAGTGATCGTAAGGAAGGATGCTGTCTCTAGGAGCAAGTATCCCCTCTTGATGAACTTGCAGCCTGTTGGGAAGTAAGTATCCTTCATGAGCAGAAAAGTTGTTAATTAGGGATATTTTCAGTTTAAAGACAAAAGTGGTGAATTCATGAAATTACCGTACCTAATGTGCTACCCTGTTTTGACTCTTGCTGGGCTACTTGTTGCGGTAGTCAGAGTCATCTGTTTCTTACACTGGCTAAGGATGGCATGGTGGAATTAGCACATGGAGAAGTCTTCCACAAGATCAAGGGAATGAACTGCCCAGGATTAAAACCAAGGGTGGAGTGAATTAACATCAGCCAGAGATACTACAGTAAAGACTAGGGAAAACAAGGATTTAGAAGGGATATTGCTTCATACAGTGGCAACATATATGTCAACAAATTACAGAAGTGATTAGGAAGATCTTCCCTTCCATTGCAGCTGTGAAACACCTGGATGCAGCCATCTCGGGCAGAATCCATGCTTGCATTTTCATAGCCCAGGGCTATTTTACACTAAAGATGAAGTGCAAGAAATTCCCTTTCTGCTCTGGCCTTTATTACTCTACCTTGGCAGAGCAAGGTTGGGGTCAGCCCAGCATAGGCAAGTGCTCACATACCATGGGTTTGCACTGAGAGTCTACAGAAACCATGCGCACTGGGAAACCGGTCCTCCCACCCTGCCATGTAAGATCAGTGTAGCTCTTTGCAGTCTTGTTTCCAGTCTACAAGCCTTGGGGGTTTTCTGCATCTGTGTTATCAAATGAAGGTCCCGTCCACAACCCAGACCTTCCCTGTGTCCTTGCATCCCTCTGTGGTGCTGCCTGAAGCCCTGGATATCCCTGGGAGGTCTCAGCTGGGATGGGATGCAGAGTAGGTCCTTCAGCTGCTCTTGGCCGTACGTACCCTGCTTTCAAGTGCTGACATATAAACACCTTCCTACCCCTGCCAGGCAGTTCAGCAGCTGCAGGCAGGACTCACCATGTATTAGGAGCACAGCCACCTTTGGAAGGGCTGTCCCATTTGCTGAATCCCAGCCCAGTCGCCTTCACTTCTCTCTCCTAACAGGCAGCGCATGAGCACAAGACCTCGCTATGTCCCTTCGCTGGGATGGCTAATTCTCACCCCTTCTTTCATGACAGCCACACTTTAGCTGCCCTCCAGCCAAAGCTGTGTGTCAGAGTCCCCCAGCCAGGAAATCCCCACTTCTCTCTCCAGGAGGGCTACCCCCTCCTGCAGAGACTTAACCTTTTATAACCCCATCTGTCATGTTAATTAGGCCTCTCAAGGGAGGGTTGCCTGACCACTATGATTCGTTTCAACCTCTCCATCCTGGCAGCGGTGGAAAGTCTACTCAATCACAGTTAACCAAATGCATTTATAGATGCTCTCCTCAGACGGCCTGAAAGCTGAAGCTAAACAAATGCAGACTAAAAACAAGATGCTTTTTTTTTTTTTATTTCTAGCAGTGACCATAATTAATCATTGGAAAAATGTGCAAAAGTTATGGTAGATTTTTCCATGACTGGAAGTTTTGAGGTGAGGATGGGATGGTTTTCCATGCTGTGGTTCAAATAGGAATGAGTCCAGAGAAGTCCTATAGCCAAGGAGTATGAGACCGGATGATCATAATGATTCTGTAATGTTTATGAGACCACATCAGTACTGACTTGAGGATGTACCAAAGTCATCCCGGGTTGGAATCCAGAAGACGGGCTCTGAAGTTGTGAGATGTAGCTGCAAGAGGGTCCCAGAGGCAGGGACTCCAGGGTGGGTGTAGCAGAAGAACACCTCCTCTTCAGCACTTGGACCTTCATAAATCGATGAGGGTATCTCCAGACCCTTGGGACTAGACAGATTCCTGGACATCCCACATGCCAGCAGCAGTGATGCTAATTAGAGATTTTAAATATGTTAACAAGCCTATTGTTCTCACACCTATTTGTCATTAGTATTTACTGATTTACTTCAGCTCTTTCTTTTCAGAAGGTTAAAGAGGCAAAGCATTTTCTCCCAGACCCAAGCGGACCTCCTATCTCCATCTTGCTCTCCCTCACACATACACACAGTGTTTGGGCTTCTAGTCCCTAATTTCATCAGGAACTAGTGAAAGCCTGATGTTATTGCCTGAGACTAGGAAGAATTGAAACATACAGCTGCAGGAGGTGATGACTCAGTGGCTGGTTTACCAGTAGTTTCAGTAAACATGTGTTTACAGACACCCCTTTCAACCCCACTGGCTGCTGTGGGTTTTCTTGGCATGATGGAAGGTGACAGTAAATGAAAGAGTCTCAGTTGCACAGGAAGAGATCCAAGATCTCTTCTGATGCAGGGAGAGATTAAAAGAAAGTACCCACATTGTCCGAGTAGGGTATCCTTTATGGGGAGAGCAAACTGCTATAAATGAATGAGGACACCTTGTTCTGAATGAATCACACCTCTGTTTTCACTCTGCTGCCTCTCTGCTCCAGCAGCCCCATGGAAACATTTTTCCTTAAAGACCTCTTGACATTGTCACTAGCTCTGCAGGTTGCTCGTGTTTTGTACACAGGAAAAGTCACTTTTGGAGGAGCAGTTAGGTGAAAGAAGATAGACTTTTCTACACCGAGGAATAACTTCTCATAAATCTGCCAGAGCACATTCATTTGTCTTGCAAGCTTGCCTCGAGCCCCCAGTATCTCTGCTCATCAAGGTCACATCTGTTTAAACGTGCACAGGGAGGCTGAGCCAGCCACTGGGGAAACATTGATTTGTGATCCTGTATTGCAACAGCCTGAGCAATTAATATGATCAAAACATCCCATTCCACATCATTATTATAGACATAATATTTATTTTCATTACTTAGGACTTAAAAGATGAAAGGGGCAGCAGTGGCTCCAAGGTACAGCTGCAGGTGGGAGAACCCTCTCTTGTGTCAGCTGCCTACATGCCCCAAGAACAAAAGTTCTGATAGCCTGTGGCAGGGCTGATGGATATTTCAGTGAAGTCTTGAGGTCTCTGTTGTTAGTTTCCAGCTGAAATGTAGATGATGCAGGTCAGGACTTCAGAACTGCTGCTCTTGTACAGACCAAGGAGATAGCAACACAACACCATGAAACCTGAGTGTGGTTGGGATCCTGACTTGATTTTCCCAATATTTTCAAACTGGAGGAGGTGTTACCGCAGCAAAAGATCTGGCTTTGAGATGATAAACAGTCTTCTCAGCCCCTTCACTCTCCTGCAGGACTGGGAGGAAATCCATCCTCTTGGATACCTGCACAGATCAACATCTGTCTTTTCCAGTTGTGCCCAATGAAAAACGCTCTTGGCAAAGTAACTTTAATAAACTTAACCCTTCAGTATTCCTGTTCCAAGTATGATCCTGATCCTGTGAATGGTCCAGCACCTCCTTTCATCCTCAAGGCTTGTCTGGCCAGCTCTTTCTCCGAGCTAAGCAATATGAGTGAAATAGGGAAGCAGACGGAGAGGAAGTGTAGTTAGCATTCATTCATTGCTTATGTACGGGCTGTCAGAACTAATGAAATTTTATGACAGATGGGCAGCGATCAGCTTCTTGGTGTTATTTATCTTTCTCGCTCCTGGCTCTATATCCCGGGTAATTCTTCATTCGTCTTTAAAAATGCCAAGATGACTAAGTGCAGGACCCACCTACCCAGAAAACTAGCAAATTGTGTCAATGCGTAGAGATAATTAATAATCACCTGGCTCGAGTGATGAGTGACTGCCAGGCAAAATATTCTCCCTCTCTCTCATTGATTTCCCCCACCCCACTTCCTCTCTCCCGCTGAGCATCCAAAAACTTCAGGAACATCCATTATTGGGGATTTTCCCCTCCCCCTTCTGCCATCTCTCCTCAAAGTACAACAGATGTTTGCAAAGACATTCCTCGGGCTGAAGGCACTCATGGATGGTGCTGTGGGCACAGGCTGCCTCGCACGGCCCCCGATTTGCATCATTTATCCTGAAAGGTGCCAGCTAGGCTTGACAGATTCATTTGTAAGAGCTTTGTAGTAGATGATGCAAACTGATGCAAAACATATGAGTGAAGCTAGCTTCATTTGCCACCTGTTAATGGTGGGAGACGGCGGAGGGGGGAGGAAATGTAATTCTGTGCTGTTGCAGAAGCTGCCTTATGTGGTGAAACAGTGACGGTTGCTCATGCTTGGGGTGCTCAGTAGGGAATTAACAGAAGGAGAAGGGAGACACCCAAAAATAAACACTTTTGCCTCCAAATGGAAGGATGCACCTTTGTGTTACAGCGATACTCTGCGCGTGCAGGAGAATTAGCTTTGCTCCAGGGTTGACATTGTAAAGGTGAGATCTTCCAGTGCATTCAGCACTCTATCACATTTCCGTACATCAGTCGACAAATACTTACTTTCAGTTGGCAACGTATCAAACTAATGCTGATTATCTGTAAAATTCTTCCTTAAAGTATCATCTTTAGGCTTCAGAGTTGAAACAAATGAGGCATTTGTTGAGGCATTTAACTTTCCCGTGAGCTGTGGGTCGAGGCTCTCTGTAGGCTTGGGTGAGCAGTTCTGCGTTCATTATATCTGCTTCATATCTAGCCAGAAATGCCAGGACTAGAGCCAGATTCTTTATTTTACTCCAAACAGGGATTTCAGCCACTGATTTTGGACCACGTACTCAAAATCAGTCTTATTTAGTCACAAACATTGAAGAAAGAGAAAGTTATGATAAGAAAGCAGAAATGTACTTCTATTTGTAGCTTCTGTATGTGTTTGCGATTGCTCTGGTTCTTCTGTAAAAGGGATTATGATGCTGTGAACATTCACACGGGTGAAAGAAAATAACCCAGTCAGATGCCTCCACTTAACCACCAGACTTTTCAGAGGATTTTGGGAAGGGGAGGAATCTGGGACTTCAGCAACCAAGGCAGCCTGCTTTGAGGTAGCTATGAAAGAATAAAAAACCCAAAACCCCCAAACCCCAAAACACCCTACTAAGGAAAGGTGCTAACTCTACCTCTATAGATCATACAAAGATAGGAAAAGCTATGAGGAAATATGCTCAGTATAATGAGATACTGAAAAAAATAATTCTGCCTCTGCCTTTCATGGGGGGATTCCTGAAAAGCAATCTCTATGCTCCTAATAGACCAGTTAAATAAGAGAGATTAGAATAAAATTTTAAGTGAGAGGGATAAATCTAGATCTGCATGTCGTGTGTCCTCTGAATTGAGGTTGTCTGTGAATCAGCCAAACCAGTTGTACAAAGCGTGCTGTAGGACCACCTCCTTATAGGACGGGACTATAGGTCCCCCCTCCATATGTTTTTCTCTCCTTTTTCAAAACCTCCACTGTCTGCTGGCTTTCCCCATTTTTCCTGCAGTTTTCAGATCAGGGCAATAACCTGCTGACAGGATGCAAATCAAGAATCTTGCTCGAGCAAGCCTTATCTTTAAGGGGCATTTTCAATTAACTTTAACTTAGAAACAAAGTAACAGACTTAATTGCAAATCTGAGCTCCGTTTGAGCTCTCCACCGCTGACATGCAGTTGATGGAGATACGCTGCACTCTCCATGAATAATCAAATGGTTTAATCCCCAAAGTCAAAGACTAACCAGGCTATGGAGTCACAACAGCACCTCTGTAATAGTTTAAATGAGATTTCTTCTCTACCTCTTTAGAGACCATTGCACTTCTTTCCTCTTTCTCACTATTTGTGCTGCCATAGAGGGGGGACTCGGGGCACCCCGGGTTGCCTCCCCACAATGCAATGACTGGGGCACCCCATTACCAGTTCCCCCATCCCGTTATGCCCTGCCAAGCACTGGGCTGTGGTAGAAAGTCACCAGCCCTGGAGTTAGCATGCCCGAGCATCCCCTTTGTTTGAAATTTTGCTTCCTGGGAATTGCAGTGGGAGAGTTGGATGACTGACAGGCTGACGTGTGGGGAAGGAGGGCTGGAGAAGTGAAAATCCCCAGAAAAAGGACACTTTTATCCCTTCTTCCTTTAGATCTGTGGATGATGGATCTCACGGCTGCAATCCCACGATTATTATATTCTCTTAGGAACAAGCTGCTTTTCCAAAGCAGGTCCCGTTGCAGTGAACGCAAGCCAGGAGCAAGGAGAAGCAAGTGCCTGACCTCGCTCCAGTACTGGGTGATCTGGGGGAGCCTCAGTCAGCTGGGCAGTCTGTGATGCAGCTGCAGTAGGAGGGCAATAATTTCCTCTTGAGAGCCAAACACCATTGCTTGTTTGTTGGTGTGCTCGTGGGGTTTGTGCCTTTTCTTCCCTAGCTCAGCCCAGACACAACTTCACTGCTCAGTTGCCTGAGGGATTTATAGCTGGCCAGACGGCTGCAGTCTGCTTCCCCCTCGGCTACAAGGGGTTGTTCTGATACCTCATGAGCTAAAGCAGCACCTCAGAGGGTGAAAATTTCAAAACCCCTTTAGCAGGTTAAAGAAAGCAGGAGTTCCCTTTGGAGCTGTCCTACCTTGAGGCATCACTGCTTTTTCCCTCTGCTCAGTAAAAGAAAATGGAAAATCTGGGAAACCTTTTGAGAATGGGAGATTTCTGCCTTTTCCTTCGGCTAATGGAGTGACACAACCAGAGCTCAGACTTCTTCCCTCCACTGGGACTGAGTTGCTGCCTCCTATTCCAGTATACAGGGGAAGATGCGGTAGTGCTATGGCATTTCCCAGATCCCAGGGACACTGCAGAGGAGAAGGCCGCACTAAGAGTAGCCGAAATCAGGCTCATACTCCTCCATCACCCGAGTGCTCTGCAGGGCAGTGTGGGGAACGTGTAGGACTGGCACAGAGGGCATTCCTCAGGGCTTGGACAGAGGATCCCAAGCTCAGGGCATCCTACAGCTGCCCCAGCCTGAGCAGGTGTTATCCTTTTAGACCGGGATGATGAAATCTCTGAGGGAACTGGTACTGGCTCCCACTTGAGGATCTAATTTAATGAGCAGCCTTCAGTTGGCTATAATGGGTCTGGACTCTATCACAAGCAAGAAATCTGCATCTGGATCAAATACAAGTGTCTTCAGTGCATTTTATTTTGAAGTCTGTTTCAGGGAGAGACAAGTGGATGCAGAGAGCCCGTTTGCCCTATATTTAAGAGCAGTTTGACTGACTCTCTCCAGCATGAACATTCAAGCAAGCCCCTTCATCCCTGTGCAGTCCCAGCCCCATCACACCCCACTGCCTCTGCGTTCATCAGCAGAGCTGAGCTCATCCCTAAGATCACAGGTCCCATAAGAAAACCAGCCAAGAGACCAGAAGTCCATCCTGCTGCCAGCATCCCCTGCCTTTTCCCAGCTCGTCAGCACCCACAGCACCCCCTTTCACCGCCAGGTCCCCTCTCATACCACTGTCATGGATGGAGTTAATCCTGAGAGGGCGCTAGGATGGCCAAGACAGCCCAAAGGATGGGTTCAGGGAGGAAGAACTTTTGTGACTCATCCTAATTGGCCACGTGGACTAAACAGCAGACCCTGGCTGTCTGCACTTACAAGGTTTAATTTTCTAATTGAAATTTCATGGAAAAGCTGCACCTTTCTGATTAGTCGCCCCAGCATGAACACTCTCTCATAACACAGACATCTGCCCTCCGGACTAACCTTTCTAGAAGCTGCATCAACAAAGTAATGCTAATAAAAATATCCATCTGTGCTTAAAGATAAACAAAGCATTAATACACCAAACTGCAGCTTAGATTATATTAGAGTCAGCTTTAATGATATTACACATCTGTTAGGATGTATTTCCCACCCGGGCCATCTCTCTCTTGCTTTTTAAAATATCTTTGCATGAAAAAATGTGAGAGCGTTTCCCTGGGAGCCCTTCGCGTGCGTCACACTTGCAACCAGCCCTGCTCCGAAAGCTCCTTTCCCTGAGACACCCTGCTGGGACAGGGCTTGGGGATTAGGGTCTGTAACCTAAACATTATTGTACTTTAAAGTAAATGTTCCCCAGCTCTCTCTACTTGGGTTTCAGAGCCTCTTCAAAGGGCTGTTTTCTTCACTTCCTTGGCAGCGGGGGAAAAAATATTTCAAACCCCAGAAACCAGACACTTTGCTGAGCGCCTGCAGAAGTGTGTGTGTGCCCAGGTCTGCCCAGGATGCGACATCCTAATCTACCCTGGCACTGCCAGGGCGGGCGCTTGCTGCAAGGCTTTTCAGGCTAGAGACACTCACTCCAGGGTTTTGTTCCTGTGAGATCCCCATGCGTAGTAATTGGGAGATAGGGGAGGGAGACATGCTTCAGATTTGCCTTTATTTTTGTAATAGCCCCCCCGCCAAAAGGAGGAAAACTGAGTTAACATGTTGGCAATCTTATCTTAAGAGAACCGATAAATCCGTCTCTCCCAGCAGTTATTCTAAAAGGGTGGTCTTATCCTGTTATCCATGCACAGCAAAGCTGTCTGGAAGTTGAAGCCTGGAATTCACGGGATTGGGATGTAATTCTGCCTTTTCCCTTTCCTGTGCCTCCTGTCCACATATGTGTAAAATGGAATAGCAGTCATTGCCTGTCCTCCAACTCAAAGGGAAGCTTAGCTGACCAATGATGAATATTTTCATCCTACCAAGCTTTTAGAAGTAGGGTTGAAAAAACAAACCGGACGTATCTCTTATCCTCATTGCTGACCCTTTGGAGAAACAGCTGCTTATTCATCACCAAAAACCAGAGTGCTAATTACAGACAAATTTCAGATAGAGCCAAAAAAGGGGTGAGGTCGCCTAGAGCTGTAACAGGTTGCTCTTTGCCTGTCCTGGCAGAGGACAAGTGTCACTGTACCCAGCAGGGAGGCTGCTCCCGACTGCCTTGGGCATTGCCTCAGCAGGGTGTCCCAGCATCACCAAAAGCTTGGGGGCATTTCTCCTCTACCTCCCGCACTGTGCCACAGTAGCCAGCGATGATGTCTTGCTGCCCAATACCTTTGACTACATCTGCTCCATCACCTGAAAAAGCTTCCTCTTTCAAGCATTGGGGTTATTTGGATTTTCATGAGCTCCACATGCAGCAGCTGAGAGATCCCTGCCTGGACCAGCAAACCACTCACTCTGGACTGGAGAGAGCATGAGCCAGCGTGGAGATGGTTTGGGGCAACTAGGGAGCGGGCTCATGCATGAGCTGAGCTGGCTCAGCAGCCCGGTCTCAGCACCTCGGACCTCCTTCCATGCAACCCAGTCTTGCCACTGCGGCGGCGGGGTTTTGGGACACAGTCTGGATAAGACACAACTGCTTCTCCTTTCTCTCAGCCCACCCTCATTCACCAGCCACACAACAAATGCATCTTAAAATGACCAACAGTGCTCCTCTGGATGGCTTTTTTTTTCCTTCCACCAAAGAATTACTAAATTGCAAAGCTCTGACTCCTAGGAATGAAATATTAGTAAAAAGCAGCATGCTCAGGGCTCCTTTGCTTCCACTGGATGTATGCATTTGTATTACAGGAGCACCTCGACATGCCTGCCCACCGTATTACAGGTTGTATGAACGTGCAGAAGCAGCATATGCTTCCACGAAAAGTCAGAAGCTTGAATGCTCTGGCTCAGAGCTAACAAATATTTAGGTGCCTTTATTTTCACCAACACCCACTTCTGATATGAATCAGCACAACAGAGTCAGTGCTCACCTCAGAAATCTTAAAACTGTAAAACAGGGAAAAGCAGCACAAGAAAAGGGAAATAACCTGAAACAACCAGGAATCACAGCAAATCTGATACTCTTTGGAGATACTCCAGTATCTCACACGTGTTTGCCTGGTTTACCTGCCAGCAAAGGAGTGGTTGCATGAGCTCAATTTGGGACGCTGAGATTTTAGCATTATCTGTTATTGCTCTGTATTAGATGAAGTGCAGATGTTGAGATACCTAAGGAGCTCAATAGGTGCATAGAAAGATGCCTTAAGTGTCTATGTGCTCTCCGGGAGGCAAGAGAAAGTAGGTAGCAAAATCTCCTGTTTCTGCATCATTCCTGTTAACACAATATGTGATGTTACTTTCCCATCTGGAGAGATGCCACTCACGTATTTCATTTTTTAGCGTGAAACGGGGTGTAATGCCACTGTGGCTCAAAGGCTGCCTTTCAGAGGAGTGCTCCGGAGGGGAGAAGGCATCTCACAGAAAGCAGCAGATTGGAAAACCAGAGCATCCTAGCTAAAAAAACCTGAAAACCAGAACACCAGTTTCCATGACAGAAAATTATATTCCTCTCGCGGAGCTTTATCAGTAGAGGAAATAGAGATCCTTTTGCAACATGTGGCTCACTGAAGTTTTTCAAAGAGTATTTACAAAGTCACCAGCAGTGATTTGTGACCAGCTGCTGATGGGAGAGGGCAGCAGAGCCGTGAGAACCTGGTGGGACTGCGATGGCACGATGCTGGGGGTGGTGGGGCCAGAGGAAGCCACCAAAATCCCTCGTGCCACCTCGGCAAGACTCTACTCCATAAGCCCTGTGGGCACCATGGCAGGAAAAGAGTTAAGAGAGAGCTGGAAGGGAAAACATAGCCTAAAAGTAGCTCCTGCATCGTGGTTCTGTAAGGCTCAGCCAGCTAACCCTCGCAGAGGAGAGCAGCCGTACCTCGACCTGTGTCACCCATAGGTCCTTCTGCGGCACAGGGACCAGCTCCCAGCTCTGCAGCTCAGCCTGTCTCCTGATAGATTGTTTAACGGGGCAGATTTTTAAAAGCTAGGTTTCTTCAAAGGATTAATTTGTCTTTTGATGCGGTGAACACTCTGACGAATGCTGCTTTCCCTATCACATTCAAACACACACCATTTTAGAAGTTAATAAACCCATTTGCTGCCAAATAACCGGGTTTTTTTTTCTTTCCAATTTCACTCCATCAGGATGATAAGAGGTTTAATGTCTTCGTGGCTTCTCCTTCTTCTTTCAGTAGCTAAATCAGGTGTAACTATCACTGCAGAGAGCAGCACTTTTTCGCTGTTACACAACCATTATTCCCATTTCCTCAACACCATCTTCTCTCCAGCTCATGCTGACACCAACAAACCCCTTGCTGTTAATATGCATGATTCGAAGGGCGATATTTCTACCTGCCGTGGCCTCTGGTGAGCTGAGAGAACAGTCCAAGCCATGAGAGCTTGTTTATCCCCTTGCAGGGTGCAGTGTCCCCACGGGGAGAGGACCACGTGGGTGGGGAGTGGTCTCCTGCTCCCTGAAACATGGTAAAGCTTTGGAGGAACGCTTTGGCACAAGGAACCTGCTGTCCTCTCCTAGCACTATAAATAAGAGCAAGCCAGGATTTATACCCGTGGGATGTTTCATCTTATTACATACAAGAGGAGAGGTTCTGTTGACGTCTTGGACACTTCTGCACCACTGGCAATGCCAGAGGAGCAGCACCAAGGGGTGCCATTTCCATGCTGGATTTCAGCCTCCAGGAAAGAAAACCACAGAGCTGTTAGAAAACAGCTATGGAAATACCATGGGTGCTATGTGTGCTTGTATTACACCACACTGATGTAAACTCTGTTGTATGAGAAGGCTTGGGTCTGCAAAGCACAATATGAACTATCTGGTTTGGAGTAAGAGGATTTTTTTTTTCTTTTTTTTTCCTTTCTGACTTCAAAGGAAGGAGACACATCTCAGAACAAATTTAAAATTCATACATCAATTTAAGGAAGCAATTTCTTTCACATTTGTGCTAGCAAAATATGCAAGCATCATCTAAGTTAAAGACTAAAGGCTTATTGGGGCCTAAACCACAGATCAGCTAAGTCAACAGAAAATTTTCCATTGATTTCACTGGGCTTTGCATCAGGCTCTAAAAGTAAAAAAAAGTGATTAATAAGATGAGTCCAAGAAAAAAAGATATGGCTGGAGGCAGGAAAAAGACTATGACCAAGGGCTGTAAAACTTGAGAGCCTTCTCACCACAAATGCTCAGTAACCTTAAACCATAACCTGGCATCTGGATACAGCATCTTCCCCTGCTAGCAAAATCTCAGCTTCCCGAGTCTACGATTCCCAGTTTCCCCCTGCCAATTTTGTTCCAGCATGCGCAGCCTTCTCATTTTTCATCCAATGCACGTGATGAATCCAGAAGCAGTAAGCTCTTTTTTCATGGTCTGTTTTTTTTCCAAATTCAGAGCTCTGAAACCATTTCAGTTGTCTGCAGAAAGATCACAGCCAGGCACTTGGAGCAGCAAGGCGGAGTTGCATCGTAATCAAGATCTGTTCTCTTCATCTGAATGCATCAACGCTTACACCGGGAGATTTTGACTGTAAAATATACACTCTTTTTTATCCTTTAACTAATTTTAATCTTTCTTTTTCACTTGTCACTTTGTTGTTCACAAAGCATGCTATTTTTTTGCTGAGGGTTTCAGCAGAATGCATTAAAGTGAAGGGAGATAACAAGACCTAATAACCCTCTTTATCGCAAAATAAATAAGTAAAAGAACAACCCTTCCATTTAGGTGTTGCAGATATAATTGAATGTTCCTTTGAAAACTCTTTGATCAATGTAACTTGTTAAACTTTTGCTTTTGTCTCAAACGTAGCTTCTGGTCTTTTCATGTCAGATGAAAAGCTCAGTTACTCAACTCGGCTTTATCTCAAAATGATTAGTGGGGCTTTCTTGGGGATGGTTTCTCCATGCCTTGTAAGTCTTCGTAACATTAGCTAAACCCTTACCCACCTGAGAGAGGAAGGCTGGCAATGAAAACGGGTGAGAAGTGGCATTCTGGCTGGCTTGCTGGTGCTATCATTTCCACTTTGACCGCAGTAGTAGAATATAACCCACGTTTATTACACAAACATACTTCACTGCATATTGCACACACACAAAAAACGTAAAAGCACACATGCCTCCAGGTCTTGGCAGGTTTACCAGGAAAGAAATATTTATCCTGGCAAAATCAAAGTCTGACAATAAAAAGAATTGCTGTAATATAAAATGAATACATGCTTTGTTATCTGGAGGTAGAGGCATTACCAGGCGAGAACAAATTGTGGGTTCGTCTAGTCCTGCACCCTGCCTTTGACCATAGCAATATACTCCAGAGGAAGGGGTAAGAAACTTAAAGTAGATACCTTAGTGATCTGTTTAAGCTAGTTGGTAAATAAAAACCCCATCAAGTCAGCTTAAGATATTTCAAGGTTGATTTTTAATTACTAAATTAATCAAGAGCTCTCCTAGAGCAATCTGTCCTAGATAAACTCAAAACCAGAGAAACAACAGAAATAATGACTGAACAGAACAAATCCCCTGGTACTCAGGGTTTCAAGCCCAGCCCTACCACACACTGAAGAAAACTGGCCTCTTCCAGCAAGTGTCACTGGAGCCCCTGGGTGCTAATAGGAGCATTTTGGAAATAACCCGCTCATGGCTGAAGTTCATGCCATGCTGCTTTCTGGATTAGAGTTTTCTTTTATTGTAATCAGTGAATAGTTTAATTTTCCTGCTCTATCCTTTATTTTTTCTTTTCTTTACCACTTTTCCTTGTGCTCCTCAACATTCTAAATTAAAAACACATGCCCACTTATTTTAAACCTCTCAATGAAAATCAAAAAAGTTATACTCAATAAAAATCTCCAAAGTTAATTTTAGCACCCTTCAAGAGTCCCATGCATCCTGCACAAATACTAGCATGGCGAGATAAAGCAACTTGCTGAAGTTCACATGCAAGACCCAATTTGGGCGAGGACCCAGCATTCTTACACCTTTCACACAGAAATCTTAACCCAAGATCACAAGCCTCTCTTACAAAAGCTATGATCTCTACTTCGATTTTATTTTTAGAAAGTCGTTAAATGTTCAGGAAGGATCCCTTTTATCCCAGGAGATGGGGATGTGATGCTTTCATGGCTCAGTGCTGGCTTGCCCAGATTAATCTCTCTTTTCATGAGTAGCTCTGCCCAGAAGATGGCAAATTCTTGAGGAATAGAAATTAGCTTTTGTTCTTTTCTGGAGTAAACCCAACACTTTCTGATATGTCTGCAACAGCAAGAAGGTTGCTTGTTCAAATATATAGCTGCATCCAAATCAAACTTGAGGTTTTCAATTTGCAGAGAATGTGAGAGCAACACTCCCACCACATCTCAGGCTCAGGACCCACATCCTACATTAGTTATAGCCCAGCATTTCTGCCCAGGAAGGGCTGAGTTGGACAAACAATTACGCAGATCTGAGCTGCTCATAGTCATCTTTCCAACAAACTTCTAGACAAGGATTTGGTTGAAACATATGTGTTTCACTTTCATAAAACACCTGAGCTGTAACAAATAGGTGTATCTAAGAAAATTTCATTTAATGTTCTGATTTGCTACTTGAGTGGATTATTCTTTCAGATGGCTTAATAAAAATACAGTTTCTTTAACTGTCCTGCTATCTCAGGACATGGTATTCTGGCTTGAAGCCCCTTTGCTTTTTTCTCCATGCCTCTGGATGCTTGCATGCAAATAAAGAGGCCTAATAGGTTATGGGGTTTTCAAAAACTGTATAATAAAAACTGAGATTCAACTCAGTTATGGGGTTTCTCTTTTTTTGTATGTCCTCAAGAGGGGCAAATCAACAGGAATAATTAACAAAAGTGATTAAGTAACTAGTAGAATTACAGTGTATGGTCAGTCTGACAAGTTATATTGTTTGGAATACATTTCTGTGGAGCCAGGTTTCGCTTCATTTGTCTGTCAAGCCAAATTTGGGGTCCTTACTCCAGTTTTTCTCCTAGTTTATGGAGGCAGAGAGGGTTGAGGAGAAACTTGGCAAGGTCCAGGGAACCTGGCTGAGTCCCACTGCATTTCTGTACTTGCTCAAAGCATCACAGAACTATTTTCAAAACGGAGAGTTTCGAAAGCTGGCTGCCAATATTCAAATTTACAAATAGGACTTTTGTTCAACAGTTCATGATTTACATGGGATGGTTCATGTTTTCTAACACGGCCCCAGTCACATGTGGTACATCTGAAAACACAACCAGTTATTTGACAGTTTCCTTTCTGCATTTGTAATGATGCCAACGCTGGCACTAAGTCTTCAGTAGCTTTTCTTTCCAGAAATAATCACACACTTTTGCATAGTGAATGGTATTCCCGAGGCTAGTACAAAAATGAGGACAGGGAATTTCTGTATCTGGAACTGGCTGATGTGGGCTTCAGCCCACTTTTACAGCTTCAATTTGGAATAGGGGTAGTGGTCTTTACCTCTTGATTTTTCTAACATTCAGTTAGTTAATACCTACAGAGTGAGACCCGAGCACGCCACAGAAGTGCAAGCTGTTACAGAGAGGACATTTCTGACCAGCCAATCCCAGAAGCCCATGCACCCACATCTCTTCTGCACATCACTAGTGAGGGGTGATCACACAGATGATTTCCAGCATACACTTACTCAGATGAATGCCTTGGTCAATGTAACATCTGCCTGCTCTGAGGATGTCACCCAGCGGTAGTTTTTGCACCATATCTACCAGTTGTGGAAACAAAACAGTTTTCTTCTTAACTACCATCATACCAGCTTAGCACTGACAATGGTTCATCCTCTGTGGATTTTGTGCATGAAGGCAGCAGAGGGAACAGAAACAGCAAAGCAATCCTACAGGAGCGGCTGCTATTGCTAAGGAAGAAAAGACAAGTTGGGGTGATGAAGAGGAGCACCCAAGATTATTAAATTGCAGTCTTGCTAGTTTGCCTTCTGATTTCATGGCTGCACTTGTCTTTGCAGTGACATTTACTCACCAGGTTTGTAAGGACCATACTGGTGAAGCCAAGAACTTGTCATGGTTTCTACAACATGGCTGACACAAACGGAGGGCCAGACTCTGGAAAGCAGAAACATGGCTGGTTTGTGCGAATCTCAGTTGTTTCTTCTTAAAAGGAGAGCACGGTAAATGCCATTAAGCATGGCCTGCCAGAAAAGCAGATGCCTTCAGGCAGCTGCCAGAGAAGTCCCGAGATGTGAAATCTCATTAGAACAATCTCCAAAACCTCTCTCAGCCCCAACTTGTGTTCCTTGAAGACAAAAAAGCACCGCATGAGTTGAGCCCTCTTCCTAGAAAGGATGCTCAGCCTTTAGGACTTCATCTTGGCCTGCTCAGCTTTTAAAGCAACAGCAAAAATGCTCCTGTCACTGCAGAAGCACACAGAATAACTAAGGTGGCATTAGGGAACGGAGACTGGAACGTGGCTGAGGTCTGGCCGGACTGTCGCTAGCTCACACACCAAATATGTCTTTTTTTTTTGCTGAAGGGAATGAATTACCATAATTCTGCCTCAAAATATCCCAGTCCTTTTGCATCCTCTTCCTGGGTCAGTCTTGCAGAGCATGGAGGAGCGACCTGGTAGGCACAGCACAGTGCTTTGGGGAGAAACATGGAGGGTTTCTGCCATCAGAGAGGAGTTTGCAGAGCAACTTTTCTGCAGCAAGACGACATATCCCAGGAAATTCTACTCAGTTATTGCTGCATAAACATCACATGAATTCAGAGAAAGGGATTTAAAAAACAAACCAAATCATTCCAAACCCTGTTTCAGCAGTTGCTCCTTTGAATAAACAACTGCCACATATATTAGCTGTCCTAACGGCTCTGAAATCTCAGCTTTACACACCTGCCATGGCCTTGATTTAGTACGTAACAAAACTCCAGATGTGACTTCCCAAACTGCCGTGTCGTTCCACAGAGCGATGGGGGATTTCTGCCTGCGTGGCTGCAGAAAACCCAGTGCTCGCCAAGAGCAGCCCCTCTGCTGCTGCTGCAGGGAGGGCTCAGACTTGGATAAAGCAGTGCTACCCGCCTTCCACTCCATGCCATAAAAAAATACAGATGTATAATCCTCTGCTCTGACACTTGTGCAAAGCTCAAGTTAGTGATCAGTCATGCTCCCTAGGTTCCTCCACAGTGGGTGCCTCCAGTACTACTTATGCCAAGGGGAAAACTGGTTTAGACTGACTCCCAAAGCCAGGTCCAGCTGAGAGCAGGACTGTGTCTGGGAGAGCATCACGGCTGTGTTGACCCATGGTCCTGGCTAACCCCAAGGGGTACGTTGCTCTCATTTTGCTGATGGAGGCAGAAATTAAATGACCTGAAAAAGGCCACCAGACAGACCAGGGACCCTGGTCCATGGGACCCAGACTTTTTGAAGAGTGCAAAAGAAATGTCCCAGCTATAGCCCCTGTAAAGAATCTCCTCCATCGCTGTGTTGAAGGTCCTCACGGACCACGTGCTTGGCTGTGTGGCCAACCAGGGCTGTGGGCCCTGGGGACCTGCGAGATGCTATTTGGGATCCATCAGCTGTGAGTGGCTTTGGGAGGGAGGCAAATTCATTTTACCCTGATTATGTTTTTGTCCTTCTTTGACCAGGACTGGACCTTAATGACCCAGGGGCAGGACCACATGTGAATCTGAGGTCTGAAGTGCCCTGCTCTGCATCACCATGGCTCCAGGAGAGTGCCCTGAGAAAGCTCATCCAGAGAGGGATAAGCCTGTGCCTTGAGAGCTGTCAGTCAAAGGCACAAGCTGTCCCAGTGCAGTACTGAGCGAGGAGTATGGATTGCTTAAAATGTCATGGCTGTTTGTTCTTCCTAACAGCAGCCTCATTACCCATGCCAAGAGGTGCTATTAGACACCAGCAGGCCTGTGAGACAACAAATCACTATGCCCAGAGATCCAGGAAGCAGCAGTCAGAAAACGGCAAAGGAGAAATAAAATGCAACCATTTTTGGAGTTAATTGATCACTAGGAAACATTACCGAAAACCTCAGGTAAACACTCCAGCACAAGCAGTATTGTGACCAAGATGATGCTAAAAAAACCCAAACAGTTCAACAGCAAGTTGTTCAGCACAGCAGCAGCACCCCAGGTGAAAGACCGGGACGTTGTATTCGCAGTGTCAGAACAGATTATTAAAATGGTCCGTTGAGCCTTACAGCCTGCCACACACTTCTCTTTCCTTCTTATGAATGTAGAGCTCATGAATAATGCTAACTTGAAGGCATTCCTGAGCTCGGCTTAGCCACTGAACTGCTGCAGACTCCACACGAACGGGGCTCTGAACTGCTGCATCCCACCAAAATGCTTCTGCCTCACCTCGGGGAGATGTCTGGAGATCTCAGACTGTCCCCAGAGGTTTGCATCCTGGTCTCTGTGCCAAGACCATCATGTTTCTACTAATAACTGAAAAGGATAAATAGTGCAATTTTGAGGCTAGTAACTTCTTTACAGACAAGAAAAATTACTGAGAAATGGAAGGGATAGCCAGAGATGGCAAGAACTTCCTGACCTTGTTAAGGCTGATGGGTATTACAGATGTTTACCTGGAAGATGGGTTATTATGGCCCATCTTGTGACACAAAAGAGAGCTGTGAGAATAGGAGATCTGTTTCAGGATATTAAACAAATCCTTACTCGGATAATTGTATTTGAGCTGCTCTGAAATGAAAAACTGGAAGTAAAAATAATTGGGGTCATTTTGCCCAACTTGAAATGTTTTTGTTTAAAAAAAACATAAACAGAAGTAAACTTAATTATTAAAAATCTTTGTGAAATGAAGATTTGGAATATTTCACTTCCAAATGGAACATTTAGGCTTTTCTAAACCCTTTTGTTTTGGCCAGACATATTTGTCACCAAATCTGGCACAAGTGCTCAGATAGATGTTTTTGGCTTAAATCTGCCTTAACTAGCAAATATCAGTTTTAGAATATGACTTGGCCAAAGAGCAGCAAGGTAATACTCCTCAGATGTGAGCAGCTCAGCACCCTGCGAGAACCAGTGCCGCTCCAGGGCCAGGCCCCTCAGGTACATTCATCGCTTTCCACATGAAATCTGTACCACAGGAATGTTTTTTTGTCCAGGCAAGAACCAGTTCAACTACATCTCTGTCAAAACTCTTTCCAAATCAAACTTTGTTCTTCAAGACTTGCAAACTTTCAGCAGCATTTGGTTTTACAGGCTTCTGGGTTTAAGCACGTGCATTTCTTGAACTGCCCAGTTCCATCAAAAACTGACATCTAGAAATAACAGGAAGGCCATTCAAATATTTTTCTAGTTAATCCTAAACACAGATTAATGGTGCAGCAAAAAGGAAGAGATTTTTGCAAGGGGTGCAGATCAATGAGGTTTTATAAGACATAGAGACTATGGGATGTATCATCTGCACGGAACCACTGAGGTCTCAGCTTTCAAGCATCCACCTTGCTGAGATGGCAACTCATCCACAAACAACCAGAGCATCAAGTACTCAAAACCTAACACAAGATATGCTTTGAATCAGACAAGTGGCCTTCCCATCATCCCCTTGCTGCCTGAGCTGCCCGGGTAGCCTTTCTCACAAACTCTCCAAGACGGTGAAAAGAAATTTAAGAAAATGAAAACAGAAAGTTCCAAGGAAAAAACCCTTTCTGACTACTGAAGTAATGATTTGACACTAACCAAATACAAACGCACAGATAGATTAGTATCAGCTAATGGTCTGTTCCAAAGGCTGTTGAAATCAAAGTCAGCCTTCCCTTTGATCTCGGTATTTTCACTAGGTCAAGTTCCAAGTTTACAAATCATATACTATAACAAAAGATGTTTCACAACACACATCCACCCATATGAAAGAAACCTATGTTTGGTAAGACTTTCTTTTTTTTTTTCCATGCTAGTGTTTTAAAGTTTTGTAGTCACTACTGTGCAGGTCTGAGTTAGGGGAATTCACCTGTGGAGAAAGAACATCATCACTGATCGTTCAAGCTGCTCCCCTCACCCAACTGAGCAACCATACATATTATGGCAGGACAGCAGTACATGCTCCCTGGAGCTGACTGTTATATCCACTCCTTTTATAGCTCTTACCAATCAATGAGTTACAGATAACACAATTCTGCAAAGGAAACCCTCTTGGGCAGTGTTTTCTATTACAAACACTTGCTGAGTTGTATTTGCTTACTGAAGATGTCAGATTAGAACCATCTATATTTGCCATCTAATGCCAAGCTATCTGTTTTTCTGTTGTTGATGCATTTTGTTAATAAGAGAATTCACAAGTTTAGCAGTGGTGCAAGGAGCACAACTCAAGCAGGCTGACCAGTTTGCTAAACATGGGAGATGTTCGCATACAAAACCATACAGCCAGCCTCAAATCTCTTGGCTTCAGAGCTCTTCTTATCTCTGCGTTTAATTGACTGGGGTTTTGTAGTCTTTGAGAGTAAATGCTCAGAAACAGTGTCTGTTGCAGGCATACCTGACTGCCAGTGTAAAACATCTGGGTTTATATGCTACAAAAGATTTGAAAGACCTTGAACTGAGAGCTAATACAACTCCATGGCTCCTACACCCGCGAATCTCTCCGCAGTCATCATGGCAGACCAACTCTTCTGGGTGAAGCCTTTGATTTTCCTTTGCCTTTCCCTTGCCAGAGCCTGGGAGAAAGGGATCCTGTGCTGACACCCCATCTGCAGCCCTGACTGCTGTCCCGTCAAGCAAGGAAACCATCAGAGCAGAACATTTGCTAGCTGACACGTGGTTTCTGACCCAACTGGTTTCTGGTGAAATAAGAGAGATTAGTTTAAACTAATACTGAGGTCAGTTTTCAGAAGATAGTGATTTTAACCACTTAGTTGCCTGATGTCCAGGAAGATCTTAAGCCATTTTTTCAAAGAGGGATTTGGGATCCTAAGGCAATTAATTTTTCTTGAAATTATTACCCAAAATCTTGATGTAGATCTAGTAATTGAGAAAAGGCTCTTGCTGACCCCTCTTCCTCCTTCAGACAGGAGGTTCTGGAGCAGTAGCTAATCCACTCCCCAAAACATGGCCTTTACTTCAAAACCAGCATGTTCTGTCATGGTTTGCACAGCTTTTCAATCAGTTCATTCATACTATGCCACTGCAAGCCTACCATACAACACTGGCTTGAGAAGACAAGATGGAGCTGTGGAGAAAGGGCCAGATCCACAACATTACTCAGATTAGCAGAGTCCCAAAAGCCTTGTTCAACTGCTGCCTTGCTTTGGAAATATCACACCTCCTTAGATTGACTTTTCAAGCCTGCCATTCCCTGAACATCAGTGTTCGGCTTCATGCATGACCAGGGATATTTTGCTTTTGCAATTCTGAACTGGGATGGGGCCCTACATCTGCCTGTCTGGGCACTGGTGAAGGACGACGGCACCATGCAGCTAACACCAGCTTCATTCTGCTCCTCTTATTCTTAGTCAGCCCTTTCAGCAACCAGAGTCCTGCCAGACATCATAGCAAAAGCAAAATTTTAAGGAGTGCACTAAAGTGTCATGTGAATATTTTGCAACTTAATAAACAGCTCAACAGCTAAACATCCGAGCAATGGAGGTTGGTGTCACAGTCCTACCGTCTGCCATGGCAGCAGCATATAGGAAATAGGGAAGAAGACAGAAATTACCTCAAATCTCTTCCTCTTTCACCAAAGTTTGAGGCACTCTGAGCACCTACATCTTGTCTCTGGTTAGGAGGAGAGCCATCCAGTTCTGCTGATTAATAAAGTCAGTCTAACTCAGCAGAGACCACAGAAAAACAGCCTCCCAATGCAGTATTTCTGTTGACAGCATAATAAGGCAGATGGACAACACAGTCCAAACTTGCCTTTAAGCTGGTGGCTGTGATATACATCTTTAAAAATCTTTAATTATACTCCCAGCCTAACTAGTTACGACATTCCTTGTTGGCTTCAAAGTCTCCAGTTTGAGTCTAGCTGTAGGTAAAAGGGTTAGGAGGGTGATAGATATCACTGACTGCACCACTGAGGAGCTAACATAGCCAGGATTTCGGTGTCACAGCTCCGAGAGAAGGAAGGGGAGTTACTTATGACCTACAGGCTGCAATGGTAGAAAACATTCAGGTTTTGAATGCACATGTCTCCTCCTGCCTATTTGGAAGAGGATGCTGCAAGATCTTTACTAAGACTGCTGGAAAACAGGAGTTATCTTGTATGAAAAACACAAAGTATTTTTATTCTGAATTTTCCCTTGAACTCTGAACTTTTCTCTGAAAGAAATGCCTGCTATTAAATGAATAGAAAAGAAAAATTGCGAGTCAAACTGAAGTGGATACAATTCTGATGCAATTTCTTGAGGTTTTGGACAAAGGTGAAAAGAAAAATATCTTTTCATGAAATTGGAAGGTGCCAATTTTTAAAGGTTTCTTTAAACAACCATTTAAAGTTACACTTTTCTAGTCTGCAGTATCTAAAAACAAACAAAAAATACAAACACAGAAGATGAAGGTGAGTCCAGCTGAAATGGTTCAAATGCTGGAGACCCATCAGTATAGTTCTTAGGTTTTCAATAAGAATCTGAAAATATCCTATGAAAAATGTTCACTAATGAGAGAACTTTTCTGCTGTTTCCTATTCCCTCAAATATCTTCACAAAACCAGTCCCCCTTTCATGAAAAGATCTATTTCTCAGGCACTGTTTGCAACAAGCATAGAGTAGTTCATACCACCACAAATTCATTACTTGTGAAATCCTGGCTTTATGTTTTGTATTACAATTCACCACTTACACCCCAGGAATCCTCAATCACAGGTAATAGGTATTTAAGCAGTTTCCAGTATGAATGCAGACTAAAACGTGAGAAACATTTTCAATCTGTCAACATTTTCACAATCTACTGCTTTTCTTAATATCACGAACAATAAAAATAGCTGCAGCAGATCAGAAACCTACATTTCCATTTTGTGAAACGATTTGAGCTTTTGCAAATTGTTTTCCCTTGGATGCAAAAAAGAACCCAAAAGGTTCAGAAAGTTTTGGCTAACGTGCGGCTGAGTCTCTTTCACAGCCCTTTTTAGAGAACAACCTCCCTCAAATCCCAGTCCCCCCCTTTGCCTGCTTTGTCATGCAGGCAGCGTCCTGACCCATGGGTTCAGTCTCTATTACACCACAACAAGAGTTTCATTTTCCTTCAGAAGCAAAGCAATTTCAAAGCCTTGAAATGTTTCTAATTACGTCTGTTGTTTATGAGTGTTACACGATCAGTAGAGTATATATAAAGAATATTTGCAGTTTCCAGAAGTTTTTGAACTTCAGCCAGGATTATATCCATAAACTCACACTACAACCTCTTTCTTATCCAGCTACACAGTTTTTCTAAATGTCACCTGGACCTGAGTTTCATCCTTCTGAAGCTGTGAAATAAAGAATTTTTGCATAATACTTTGGTTGTGATTGAAAAAAAAAAGTCTGGTCAAAATATTTCAGCCAGATCTAATTTATTATCCACTGTAAATGCCCGTGGAGTGAACTCATCCTTCTTATTTGCCAAACTACTGACCCAATCACTTTTTGTACTGCTAGATCAATTTTAGTTTAAATTGCTTTTGTCTGCATAAATTACATCCCTTTGCGAACATGAGGGCTTCTGCCTCTATCTACACAGAGCTTGCAGCATTTGAAAAGTTGATCCTTTAGTTTCAGAAATCTCTGAGGAAATAAGGTATTTCAGAGATCCAATTTAAGGTCCCAATCCTTTAAACATTGTCACATCTACTGCATTGGGTGTGTTATTAGTCCCACTGAAATCAACAGAAATATTCACATGAGCAATGTTATAGAGATATGATTAATGTCTGCAGGATCAGGGCACAAATGCATCGTGTCTTTTCTTTGGGTGCAGGAGAAATTAGATGCTGCATTTGTGGTCAGCAAAACTCAAAACATGGCTGCAAATGGAAAACAGGGAGGTTCATACAAGGGATCAAGCTGTGTCCCTTTTGGCAGGTTGTCAAGGAAGAAGCAGCTCTGAGCTTTGAATCAGTCCAAAATTTCAAAGTGAAAATCAGCTGCAATTAACTGCTTCCACAGCTGCTTTCCAAAGTCCCAAATAACGTTAAAATGCATATGTGCCCGATTTAAATCTCGGGGGGTAAATGACACGTAGCAAGGTTGACACATGAGATAGACATAGTGTCGCCTATCATAAGCTCATTAACAAATTAATCAAAGCCCAGATAGATCACTGTGTGCTTGCAGCTAATCACCTTGCCACTCACAGCCCCATGTGATGAAGGACCAAATTTCACTCACAAACCCAAATTCACACCCACTCCCCCCAAATCTGCTCTGATCTTGGATTTCCCTGTAAAGCGTTTGACATCAGAAATAATGAGACACTCTTTCAAGAGTCCTTCCTTTTCATACTCTGAATCTTAATTTGAGCCCCATCACTCATTAAAAAGGACAGTGTCATATCTTCCATCCTCACTAGCTTGGGAGTCATTATGCAGATCCTTAGATCAAAACCTTGAAGAACATAAGGCATGGGATGATCTTGCAGGACCAAGCGATAGACATGGCCTAAAAACCCTGGTCCCAGACACCCTTGAACACTGGACTATTTTAAAGCTGGCTCCACAGCTGTAATTTGCAGCTGCTGTTTAGATACTTTGCAGAAATGAGCTGGCAATCCCATAAGCAACAGCCTTATTGCAGCATATCTGGCCATATATTTTCTTGCTCCAGTGGGAAATGCTGCAGAGAGAGAATCTCATCGCCACTCTGGCTCCTGATTTCGAATAAAACTACAATGTGCAGACAAACAGGGAAATACCAAAGCTGTTCGACCTTTCTCTAGTCAAACCCCAAGGTTTGCCTGTGTTGGATGGCAATTTGGGTGGAAGAGGTTTGTCGAACCAGCTGACCCAATAAGCTACACTTTCATACTAATTAGATTTTCATTATCAGGATGTCAAGAAACAGAGCACATTGCACAATTTATTTGCTGTCTGTGGGACAGCTTTTGCTGGATAAACGATTGCAAGCCAGCTGTGAAGGAGGCCATCCTGCCTTCTGCTGGAGAAGTTACTGCTCCTCCTGAGCCATTCCTGGTTGTTTTGAAAAATTGAGAGTGTTTTCATTTCTCAGGGTTTTCAAAATACAGCCTGTATTTATGAAATATGCAGGGACAATTCTTCCCTGCAAGTGACAACTGAAAATTAAGGCTGACGTTAATCCTGATGCTTTAGGGCTGGTCAGTGGGGGAGGATTCTCCCTTAAACTGGAGATGATTTGTGGGTTTGCTCAGGAACCAAGACAACAAGGCAAAGGCTCAGGAATTTTCCTGAACAACATGTTTACTGCTTCATCTTCTTGTTTGCAGCCCTTAAAACTTAGGTAATCCCCAGGCTCACAACCTTAGCACTGTCTGAAGTAATGCCCCTTTTAATCTTATGTTGGGCCAAATTCTCTCCACGTGGACTTGAATGAAATGTCTCTGGAGGTAATGCTGCTTTTTTCTGATGGATTTGCCCTTGCTCAGTGGCAAGCATGTAAGAGAAGAGGATGCTGTAAGGGCTATCCTTAAGGGCAAAAAGCATATCCTCTCCCAGAGGAGGTGCTCGCCCATGGGTGCATGGCAGCTGTTGGGTATATGCACGCGTTGATAGAGCCATGCTGGAAAGCATACTGGTTTGTCCAAAGGTATGAGCACCTTTGAGATCTGGCCAGAACCCCAGAGGGTCTCACTGTGGCCGAATCAAAGCCTCTTCCATCCACCATGGCCTCACTCCTCTCTGGGTCAAGTTTTGCATCCTCAAGACTCAGCAGGGGCTGTGGGGAACAGGTCTTGGAGAGGCTTATTGCAGCTAAAAATAGTTATTTTGATCTGCATTTTAACTGTCTGTCTTTCCAAAACTGTGAAGTAACAGCTGAAGTTTTCTACCATTACAGCCTGCACACCAGCCCCTATCAGTGCCACGTCAGGCATGGGTTTCCAGGTTATAGGAATTATTTCTAATGAAGTCTGTCCAGCTCAGACCTGGGTCTAAATGCAATTAAGCCACAAGCGCAGGAGCGCTAGGATGAGCCTTTGCTTCGTGACTACATTAAACACTAAATTGAGTATGGAAAGGAAGAAAAGGCATTTGTGTACTGGACACAGCCTCAGCGAGGAGGTACTCAGCTAACAGACTATTGCCAGTGATATGGCAGTGTTGTTTTAATTATCATTCGTCTGGGCAGACAGCTATTGCTGGTGACGCTAGGGCTGACGCTGAGTTCCCTCTCCTAACAGATCCCCTTTCTCTGCACACAAACTCTGCCTTTGCTGGGGAGGAAGCACTGCTGGTTGGGAGCGCCGAGGGGAGGTATTTTGAAATTCTAGGTCAGGCTTAAGCCAAAGTATTTGTTAGTTTTAAGGAGGGCCCCAAGTTCTTCAAACATGACTCTTGCTGCTGCTGACACTACCTATCCCCAAAGGGTTACACTACCCTCAGCTTATTTTTAACTTAGAGAGAGGAGAAAAATGTTCCTTGGCAGCAATTTGCCCAGATTCAGCCTTTGTGCTACATGCCCAGAGCTATCGCCGGTCTCAATTTAGGTCTCCGCAGGTCCTGGGGAAGCCAACCCCATCGTCCGAGCGTGGTACGTAACTCCAGAGCACATTGGAAGCCCAAGCACGGGATGCTCAGATCGTGCCCTGGCAGGACATGAAAGCTAACCTGTCCTGCAATTAGGGGAAAGCAGCTTGTAATGAACTCCCAATTGAGGGCAGCACTGCCCGCACGGATGCCTGCCTCTGCGGGAACAGCCCCGACTGAGCAGGCAGAGCCCGCGCTCAACAGGACAAAACGCTGCAGTGCTATTTTTATGAGATCATAAAATAGTTGCATTCGGTATGTTACGGTATTTTGTAACTACATTTTTATGAACCTAAAATAGCAGCTTGCAGTTACTACTTGGGATAAATTGCTACCATATTTGCCAATCACTTTAATACCCACCGTCAAAACAGCTGCTGCTAAATACAAGTAAATTATATTTTACTCTCCTCTAAGGTTAGTTAGGAGGCCTAAGTCCATCATTTCATCTAGTCTTTGCAAAGCACATCCACTGAGTTGGAAAATGGGAACTTATTTGATGCAAGGGTAGGGAGGGAAGCGATGTTCTGCAATTGATTTCAGCATTTAAACTGATTTTATTAAAGCAACATAGTTATGCTAATCCCCAGCGCTCCAGAATCAAAACTACCATGCAATATGAACTCTGCCTTAAAAAGCACGACATTTTTACCTAAAATAAATTCGAGATTTCTTACTCAAATCCCCCCCCAAAAAAAATCCAAGCTTTTTTCCTAGCCAGGATTTTACATATTGATAACAACTATTGCTGCAGTAATAACAACATGGCTTGAAAGCTTCACATTTTCCTCTGACTCCAGTAGATGGGATTTGACTAAATAGCTGAAAAAATGTACATAATGAATCTATGACCACTTTGATGGTCTTCATTTCTTTTCTAGTGAAACACTACCACCTTAGAAAACAGCAATTATGACTTACTAGAATGACATTGAGTCAAGTCTCTTAATCAGACATTTCCAATCCCTTTTGCATTTCCATAGCATCTTCCATCTCAGTGTCACAGCAAGGGCTTTGCAATGCTACTCTTTTCTTTTTGGCCAGGGCTGTTTCTCGTATTTTCCTTCCTATTTGCTGTTATTTCCATGCTCCCGTGCTAGCGCTGGCAGCGACTTCCCTTTGCACTGACACCGGCGCTGTGGGTGCCCCCAGAGGAACTCGCTGTTTATTTTGGGAGCAGTGTGTGTCGTCCTGGCCTGTGTCCGTCGGAGGCAAGCTGTGCAGGCTGCCTGTGTGCCTCTGGGCTCTCTGCCTTCTATAGGGATTTTTTGCCAGGAAAAGGATGTTATTACCCAGTGGCAGCAAATACCAAGTGGTGGCTCTCAGCCCTCCTTGAGCCTCCAGCTTCATTTGCTCCAAGACAAACTGGGACTGAGAGGGGACCTACATGAATGACCACTTGCCTGACCTTTTTCTTTCAAATTTATGCACAAGTTTCAGTATTTCAAGCCTGTTGACTGCAATTGTAGGTGCTCATGAACATCTCGCAGCTCTGCTGTTCCCCGAGTTCTCATATGTCTCACCTTGCCTATGCCCACACACACCTCAGCCCCGGTCTGTATGGCCAGGAACACCCTTGTCCCCCAGCACTCCCAAAAGCATTGCCCTGTACCCCTGGCATGCAGGATCAGCGTGGAGCTCCCTTCTGCAACAAGCAGCATGTTCAAAAGCAAGAGTAGGAAACCTGACCTTCTCCCACCATGAACCCCTGCACTGAGCAAGACCAAATCCTCACCACGGTCTAAGACAAACTCGTTCGTTTGCAAGGAGCGTCCAGAGATCCAAGCATTAAACACCACAAACACACCTGCTGGAAGGGACACGGGTCCCCTCGCCTTCTTGACTAAGTAGTTATCTACCAGGCAAGATCAAGGGATCCTTTCTCAGAGTTCAGGTGATCTTTAATTGTTTATTTGGTGTTTATTTTCCTGGGCCAGTTGTCAGCACACACGGCCAAGGCTGCTTGGTGGAGCTTTTAAATGAACACAAGCCATTTGTCAGAGAAAAAAAAGCATTTAAACAAAAAACGCCACCAGCTCCTCCAAAAACCCAAGTGCTTGCCTCAAGATTTGACAATCAATTTAAGCCAGTTTAAGTGAGGTGCAGCTTCCTCTCCTCCAGCTACACATCCCTGCCTCCCAGGAGGACCTGTGGTCCCATCCTGCCCTTCATGGCAAGTGAGATGGGGATCTGCCTTGGCTGAGGATGACCCTGGGAAAGGAGAGTTAATTCTCAGCCATACCAGGTCAACTGACAGACGGGCTCAACTGCTCCCCAGACCTCATCCATAGGTCCATTTAAAACCCAGGTAATTCCACCACCATCACTGCTGTCCTTCTGGATTGCCACCAGCACGACCAAGGTCAGAGCCATGCATCCATTGCTGGCAGGGTTTGGAGAAGGTGGCACACCATGTCTCCAAGTTTTAAAAAAATCACACACATTGACACCACTTCATGAGGAGTTGGTGTGGAGCTAACCCTAGGAGGGCTCTGCCTGCCCAGCTTCATCATCCCTGATGAGGAAACCAGGGCTGTCAGGACCATGAAATGGCTAATTCCCCCCCAGGTCATGATTTGCTCTCCATCTGAACCTATAGGTAATGGGTTTTGGTTGAGAAGGACAGTATTAGATTATTATTCTTATTAAGCGTTGGCAGAAGCTTGCAAAAATCTGACCTCATTTCAGTCACTTTGTAAAGGGCAAAGAAACCCCATTACTGGTGAAATGAAGAACTTAAAAAAAAAAACTAAAAAAAATGTTTAAGTTCTCAAATCTCTCAAATTACAGGCCACTCCTGATCTCAGTTACACTGGTATAAATCCAATTCAATCCCACTGATGCAAATTGACTTATGGCTTATTTACTCCAAATAACTGAGATGTCTATTTGACCTGTATGTGAAATGTTTAAAATAAGAAATGACATCTCAATGCAAAACATTTTGGTACGCTACAACTACCTTTCCTTAGTCACTTGAACTTGCAGAGCAGTACTTGGCCTAGGGAGGCGAACATGGAGTCAGATGGGATGGGGTCACAGGAGATCCAGGTTCTGCTCCAGTTTTGGTCACCTCTCTGCTGTCTGAGCTGTATAGCAATGTGGTGCAACAACTCCCACTTCACCTTCCCAATTTTATCCTCCTACTTACACCACAAACTCCGTGGGGCCCTGGTATACAATGGCCTTTGTACCCCTCCTGGTGTGATACTCCACCCTCCAGCAGAGCCAGGGACCCAGAAACTGGGCACAGTCATGGATCTGCCCACTGCGTGCAGCCATCCATGGTCTGAAATTGTTACCAAAATGGTTTTGGCTTGGGCCAAAAATCCCTCAGAGGTAGAGCACAACAGGACCTGTCATCTTGGTCAGGACCTCGAGGCACTGCCCCTGCACAAATGACTGCACCAATGCCCAAAGGATGCGTCAACACCACAGCACCTTCAGCTAGAAATAACATTGATCCCACCTACAAACCACTTAACTCCTAGACAGCCCCATGCTGTACACCCCTTCTGCACAGCAGTACGTTTCTTCCACAAGCAGGACTTCAGAAGCAGGCTGAGAGAAAGAGATCATTTCAGTCACCAAAGGCAGAGGGACTAAGCAACTGTTGGCAGGGTATAGATTAATGTCGCCTCTTCAGAGAGATATCTCTTCAGAGATACTGTCTACAGGGCACCTAGTAGAGCTTCTCCATCTATTGTTTTTTATTTATTAATTCTTTAAAGAATTCACAGGTCTGACAAGCCTTGTGCATTGCACCCCCATTGTTCACACACTGCAGCACGCGTGCGTTTGCATCACACGCTGCTTACACAGGACCCACGCCAGCACAAGAGGTGCTGTTGTATGGACCCACTGCTGCTTCAAACCCATGCCCTTCTCTTGCACTGCAATCCCCCCCATCACACCCCAAAATTTCACCCCTTGGAATAAAACTCAGACCTGCCTGAGGCAAAGCTCCTACCACAGCACCAGGGCTGGGGAACGAAAAAAAGGAGCTCAACCAGAGCAAGCCAGCCCACAGGAGCATCACAGCTCTGCTTCCCCATCATCACAGAAGGAAAAAGCAGCCTCCGGTGAGGACCCAGGGGCTTAGGGAGCAGACTGCCTTTTTAAGGACTTAAAAAGATATTTCGTCACCAGAAAAGCCAATAGCTCCAGTTCTCCACTGGCTTATCACTGATTTCAGCAGAGACCTGCTTTACCTTCTCAGAGGAAACCACACATCAAGGACCAACCCAATGATCCCACAACAGGTTACTGTAGATACCTTCCCCCAGGAGCTATTTCCATGCTTGCCAAGGGCTTTTCCGCTTGCCCCGAGCAAAGCACAAAGGTGACCTTCTATAAAATACTGAGGAATAGCCAGGATGCTTCTCCCTGGATGTTCGGGGACTCCTGCCTTCCCATCCTCCACAATGAGGGGTGTTTGGAGCCATCCCTGGGGATGAACACCTGGGAGATGGGCGTCTTTGAAGGGGAGTGACAAGCGAGTCCCTGCGCAGGACACAGCCGTGATTGGCATTTCCAAAGGTGGAGGAGCGTGCTGTGACTGCTCCCAGCAGCATCTGGCACGGCTGGTGACAAGCTGCTTGTCATGTCACTCGGAGATGAGAGGCTGCCACGTCAAAAGGGACCCTCTGAACACCAACGCCATGACACAAAAGCAGCAGTTCAAAGCCCTCAGCTTCCCACCTAGGGAGACAGCCTAGCTGGTTATGACACTAATTTATTGTCAGATATATATATTTTTTTTGAAATTGCAGTCAAAGGGGTTTGTGTTTGAATCCCTTTAGCTGGATTGATAATGGCATAACATCTTACCTGGGGGGTAATGAAGGATACAAAAAACAAAGAGCAGTTTCTAACGTAAAGTTTGGTCCTTACGACTTATTTACTCTCCTGGCAACCGGCCAGATGAATTCAGGGTGTAATTTCATGGACTTCTGAATTTCATCAAGCTGAGAGGTTGACTGTATAAAACAGTTGACAGGTATCAGTGGAGGGGTGATCCTAGGTCAGCCCTAACCATCAATAGAGACACCCCCTGAGGCTCTTCACAGCACATTCCTCTACCCAAGCCCTGTCTGCAGAGGTTTTTTTTGTTGTCTTTGATGTTTTGCTCTGAAATCACAGCACTGCAGGAACTTTGCTGTGCATGCAGTTACCTACAAGAACTGGAGGAGCTGAAAGACTAGTAAAGAATTACAGTGGTGGTCTTTAGATGTCCCACTGAAACCTGGTAATTTGGTGGCTTGTGAATATAGGTTGGTGGTCTCAGTCCAGTTTTCTACAGAAACACTATCTGCATTGCCCTTTTGGCAGCAGCACTGGGAATCTTAGAGGGAAGTCAAGTAGCACCTAAACTGCTGGTCTCAAATGCATTTCCAAAGACTAGACACCAATAGTCATGCAAAAGATGCATTACCGAGGTGAAGCACTACTGCTGCGTTTGAGAAGCAGCTGGCCCATGCCAAGCTTTGGTGACTCCTTTACTGCCAGCCAAAAGGAGACAAACGGTTGTTTGGCTGGACTGTGTCTGTCTGCAATTTCTAAAGAGTTAATGGAGCTTCTTGGCTGAAATCTCAGGGTGATGTTATTGTTTATCCATATTACGGGCTTGTGTTTAAACATCATAATGATCCTGGTAATATGTTTCCAGCTGCTCACCACCCTGGATAGCCAGTTATTAAAAATAAACTTGCATAAACACAACATTTCTTTTGCACAGCTCATCCATTTTGCCCGCATGCTCGCGCTAAGAGGTCACCGAGCTCTGTTTGTCACATCGTTGTCTGTTCCTATGGGAATGACTTCCCTACCATCAGACAATGATTATGTCCTGGGGCTCTAGCCAGGTGGTAAAGGAGAGGGAGACAGCACAGAAGGAGGTAGTAGACTCAAAAAGATTTTTTGTGTACGTACATTTCTTCTGTATTACTTAGAGAGACATATGAGTATGATTTTTCTCCCCTATACTGAACATTGATCTCCGATTTGATGATGGGTTTCAACAGTTGGGCTGCTGCCTCCTGAACTTCACTAAAAGTTCATTGGTTGAGCGGGGAATGGAGGAAGATTAATTAAAGTGATCTGAATGGTTAGTCTTTCTATTGGAAATGATTGTCTATGGAGTAGCATAGCAATATATCATTAATCTAGAAAGGTCAGTTATGAAGAAATATTGATTTCAGAAGTTTGGTATGATTACATCGCTGTAAAGTGTGACATTAAAATCCCAGCTGTTTGTGTCTCTGGTCTGAGATCAATGGAAAATGCGGGTTTGGATTTGCTTTTCATTTTTTTGTTTCTTTTTTTTTTAAAGACAAAGAAAAAGAAGAAAGTATTTCCAATGGCATTAACTACCCAGAGTAAATTGTTACTTGACTGGGGTTGACAGTTGCTTTCTATTAAAAGGATACTGTCAAAATGCTTAGGCCCAACATTTATAATCAAGCTGAAGGAATTTCCTGATGATTATAAAGAAAATGTTTTGCACCAAGATTCTTCCCTGATGTCCATCAACGTCAGCCAGGCTGTGACCACCAAGGCAAAGCTGCCTACGGCACCTCTGGGGCTGGGACAGCTTAGAAAGGTTTCCAGTGTATTACTTATAAATATTTCAAGGAAACATTCACAGACATTTCTCACTTTTTATAGCCAGTATCGCAGTGTTATAATAGCTTCGAAGCTAAGCACATTTCTAAACAAAGCCCCAGTAAAGGAGCATTATTCATTAACTGTTCAACAGCAATCTTCTGCTGGGAGAAGGATTAGACTCATCATAATTATCTCCTCTCTTCCAAACCAGATGCAAAGCACGCTTCAGCTCACACGCAGGGGAACATGGATTTTTAAACCCCAAACCCCACCTGCAGAAGGGCTCCTCTCCCTGACATTGCACCACGAGAGCGTGCCAGCACCTTAAACACAGGGAGCAGGAGGAAAGCCCAGACCATGTGTCTGAGACTCCCACTCACAAAACAAAACCTGACCCAAGTGCTGCTTGTTGGTCACCAGCTGGCTGGAGATGCTCAGGGGAGCCCACTGCTTTCCCCAGTCTGAATTTTGCCTGGAGTGGGTTTGGGCTGCAAGAGGCAAGTTCCTACCTTACCTGTTTTCTCTCTGTGTATCAGCCATGGATGTTTTCCACGGTACATGGTTTCACAACACTGGGGGCATGAGGGATGCACAGAGCGAGGAATCCCTCTGTGCAGGTTTTTTATTAGTTTAGCTATTGCTGACACTTGAATTTCACCTGGAAAATCCAGAGCGAGGGCTGAACTGGGAAGGCGAAGGTGATGAAACAAGCTCGTGCACCTCTCGTTTGATTCAGCAAAAGAAGAAAGACTGTTTTACAGTGCTGCAACAGTGTGATATCCCATAGAGAAAGGTCAATTCTGAGAAGCATTTTGCAGGGAAGCATTTAAAAAGGAAGCCAAGGTGAAGGGCGAGGCAGAACCAGGGGTGCGTGACCAGGGATGAGAGCTGCCCTCCTTGGAAAGCTGGGGATGGAAACCTGAGTAGGCAAAACCCACCCCTGCTATGGTCCTGCTGAAAACCCTGGAGCTGATATCACAAAGTTACCACTGAGTGTTTAATCGTGGTTGTTTCACAGGGTGAATGCATTTTCTTACTGTTTATTATTCTGCTTTTGCCATGTAACCTGCTTCACTAAAAGCTTTAAGTGAAACAACTGCCATTAAAAAACCATCAAACAGGATTTTATAGTTCTCCCCTTTGCTGTGAGGACCTAACAACTTATAAAAATTTATTTTGCGCTGTGCTCAGTTCCATTAAAAGGCTACTGGGGTTTATTTTTAGGTTTTATCTCAGCACTGAGTTACCTAGCTTGTAACAGTCAAGGTTTTGTTTTGTCACCTCAAGGCCTAATCATAGCGGGATTTGCTGACATTAAGAGTCAGCAAATATATCTACAGGCATCAGCTATGTAGAAATGCTTTCAACTGACACGGGGTATACAAAGGGAAAGAGGATTGCATGCTCTCGTCTGGTGCAAACGCTAGGAAAGGAGTAATTATCTCACATCAACATCCTAATTTCCAGCACTTTGATCAGAACGCTTTGAATTGTAAATATTGCAAAGAAGTGTCATCTATCAGCTTTAATGAAAGGGATCTTTGCCCACCAAATGCCATGTGCTAAACCGGAGAGGTCTGAAGTCATCTCCCGGCTGGCCCCGAGAGGCTTCGGATGTTCCTTCAAAGCGGAGGCTGTTGTCAACAGGAGCCCAGATCACAGGGGTGAGGCACCGGGGATTGCAACTGCTGGGAAGTGCTAACTGCAGCCCAAACCCAGCTCTTCCCAGCGAAGCACATGTTCAACTTTTAAAGATGAAACCAAGGAGGCCAAGGCACCCGCCAGCAGAGCCATCCACGGTTTAGCTTTCTGCAGCAGGTCTGCTGGGATGCAGCTGGGGAACAGCGTGCTGGCAGTGAGATGTGGCATGTCCACAAAACAAAGCAAAGGTGTTTGTAGCATGGGTAGGCATACCCGGCCTGGCTTCAAACTAGCTGGAGAGGTAACAGTAAAAGCAGAGATGGTACTGCAGGGCACAAAATAAGGCTGTGCATCTCCAGTCCCCAAAGGCCTTGTACATGAGGCGATCAAGGGGTAAAATGAAAGATATAAAATCAAATCCCCAGTGCTTTTCAGCATAAATACATATTTTATACAAGTCATCTTCATTTGCACCGCGGGGAGAGAACCAGCTCTGCACGCGTGTTTGTACAGCACCCAGCACAGGGCTACCCACCCTACCACAGTGCTGCTGCCAGCACCACCCAGTGCACATGGCTGCAAAAACCTGTGCAGTGGTGACTAAAAAGTGGAGAGAGTAGAAAAGGACAGAGTTTCTACACTGGCTGGGGCAGCATAAGACTGTAGTGCTCACACATGGGTGATTCAAGGACTCCTTCACTGACTTCGGGGTGTCACAAAAGAGAAGAGATGGACCAGATTCGTGCAGTACCAGAGAAAAGGCTGGGAACAGATGCAAGAGCAGGCTTAGGTCTGGGCAAGTAAGTTTTCTGGGAGAGTGTTTCTGAAGTAGCACCACACACACACATGCCCTATTCCTTCTCCTGAGCAACCATCACCTAACACTGCAGGAGACAGTCTGATCTGACCCAGGATGGCAGCAATCACTTCTCCTGGGATCACAGCCTCAGCCAGCAACGGTGCTCTTATACACAAAACCTCATCAACACCAAGAGCAGAACCATGTCTTCAGTCATGTTTGTCAAAACATGGTACTTTGCAAGTTTTCCTATATTTTTCCGAGTGCACACATGACCAAGATGATATACACCCCTGATACCATGGCAACCTTACTCAGATGTTTACTTGACATATGAATTATGCAAGCAGCTAAGGTTTTAAATCATCTTCTCCTGCATATTTGCCTGTCACTGCAGCATCCCCAGGCCTCCACAGTCACAGTCTAACCCAGGGCTCTGCAGTGGGTATCAGTGGGGACCAGTGATGCTCCTTTTGCTGCAAACAATGAGCATCCACTCTGCAGGAGTGGGAGCCACTCACCACCTCCCCAGGTAGAAAGGCTTGTGCATTGAGAACTGCCTGGTTTCTTTTTCCATGAAGTTGTGTTAATTAAAAAGATTAAAGCCACATGTTAAAACATCAGCTGACAGGTATAGTTCCCATCCCCCCCCTCCCTTGACATGATCACAAAGTGTTAACAGCAGACATCAGTCCTAGAAGACTGTAAAAATTATCATCTCAGAGCTATTAATACAGCATGGTAGTTGGGGGGGGGGGGCTCTTTAAAGAGCATATAACATTAAACCTCTAGCTAGATATTAAGGGGATTTCTTAACCTGTAAAATTATAGTTATGTGCAAAAGAGGGGAGGGAGGGGGGCTTAATTAAAAATCCATACTTAGCTGGCGCAACACTGTACTTAAGGGCTCTAGAAGAAGCCATTTAAACAGGTAAAATACTGCCCCAAATGCAGAGATGTCTCCTGGATAAAGAGGCCCTTTGTATCTTTGATGTCCTGTAAGTGCCATTCTCTTTAATTTTCTCTTTCCTAACAGCCATAAAGGATATTTTAAATGCATGAGGGACACTCAAGCCATAGAGGCTACGGTACAGGTGTCCAGCGCAGTGAAATGTTCCTGGAATGGACTCCGACAAGGGCAGTGGCCATTCAAAAGTCAAAGGAGCCTGTAGAGATCCTAGAGGGGATGAAGTCCTAAATAGCTTTATTTCCTGCTGGCAGTAATGGCACCACCTATGTATGAGACCACAGACAAAGATCCACTTTTCCTAAAGGCTCTGCAAAAGGATGGTCTGTATGAAAATGCAATCCCTGTCCCCAATAGCTTACAGTGTGAAGGTATGTATGCTATAGGGAAGCCCTGCCCATATTGCCATGGCTCTCCAGTGGGAATGCACAGTCTGCTGGCAGAGGAGCTGCACAACCCCAACAGTATCAGATGGGGGGAAAACCATCAGTTTGGTCTGGTTTAGAAGTTACTTTTCTCAACTGTAGTCCCCAGTTGTAACAGCACACTCCCCCTCTACTACAAGCCTCAGCAAATCAGGCAAAAGCAACAAAACCACCAAAGCTAGATTTAAGTGTTGAATTAAGGGTTCGAGCAAATGCAATTTTCTTGCTATTGTAGCAGGTGAGGCATGCACTAATCATGAGTTACCAGCTCAGAGCTGCGCTAGTATCCCTTTCTCCTGTACCAGGAGCCCTGCCAGCACAGCGGTGTTAGGTAGGACATGCATTTTCCTGTGCTCTTTGCTGACATAACAGCATCAGCAATCTAGGCCAGGCTTACATATAAGGTAGAGTGGTAGGTGAATATACTCAAACACAGGAAAACAAGGTGACACCAATGCCTACCCGACTTGCACAGTCCCAACATATGGTAGCAGAAGCTGTAGGACCAAATATAGCTTCTCAGCCAGACTTTGATACAGCAGTTTGTATCAGCAGAAGGTCTCATGCCTCCTACTCTGCTAAAGGTGCAACTGTACATATGACCCAGCTTACAAAGGAATTCCACTCATTCATTTATTCTTTGGAAGTGGATATAACCAGTCCATAAATTATGCGTAGCTTCTAAAACAGTCTGGTTTGAACTGAGAGGGAACACATTCAAATGGAAGCTGATGACTTCTCCAACTTCAAAAGATGAGACTAATTACAAGAAACAATAAACAACATGGTTCACATGAGACTGCTCAGGCCAGTGCAGGATGGGAATCCCCAAATCCAGAAGGGATCCCTGAGACAGAGACTGTCTTCATCTGACTCAGACACCTGGACAAAGCTGGTAAACTTTAGAGTTGAGATTTCTTCTAGTCCAATGAAAATCAAGTTAAGGCCTCATTTACATGGGGCTTCTTCACGTAGACAGAGGTCTTTATTAATATTGTATGTCTGCACAACTCTGGGCCCTAAGAGGGTGGACAAGAGCTGTGCCTAGGAATGGGCTCATCTAGTCTGACCCACAGAAAAGCAACACCAAGAGATCTGTCTAGCAGTCCACAAGAGAAGACATGGGTACAGCTGACAGTAAGAGAGCAGCACTCACTCACACCAGTCTTCAAATATACCTTTGCTTTAGTGCAAGAAAGAGGAGAGTCAGGATGGCCTCTCCATCACCCTGTGCCACGCAGAGTCATTTCTGTGGGTGCAGATAGGCCCGGTCAGAAGACACCCACATTGCCTTGGTAGGGCCGTACAAGTGGTGTTTTGAAAGGTTTCTGCTGAGAGCATTGAACATAGTCCCCATAAACAGAGTTCTCTGTGGGAAGTGCCTGATTTTAGAAAGCAAAAGGCAAGAGCAGGAATTAGGCTTCTGGGGCACAAGGGGAAGGAATCACGAAACCTGGGTCCCATTCCTGCCCTTTTTATTACCTTTCAGAAGGACCTTGAGCAGATGCTTTAACCTCTGTATCCTATAAACTGGGGTAATAATGATGCTGTCGTATCCTGGAGGTGCCCAGAGACTGCAAGGGCGAAAGGCATGGGAGCTGGGGAGAGCTTTTCTCATTACCTCCAGCCTCAACAACATATCATAAAGCAGTCATTTGCGCTCATTCTTCAGAGACTGCCTCTGGCATCATTTTCCTTGCAAGTCATTGCCCCTACCCTTTCTGCACAAAGCCCAACAAGGACTATCAGCGGACACCTTTGCAAGGTGCTCATACACCCTCCTGAAGCTGTCAGCTTTGCAAGGCATAGCCTGGCCATGTAAATAATGAGAGAAACAGCAGGGGAAATGCCACCAGACAAAATACTGCACATGTCAAGGTATTAGAAATCCTAGAGAAAAAAAGTCCTCGTGGTTTAATAGAGAAGGTCAGACAGAAGTTATGTTTGTGTTTTTCAGCATGATTGGATTATAAATACAGTCAGCAGAGGCTTAGGACACGGGGAGCTCTAGATTGTGTTCGGGATGTGTCACTTCTGACACTGGCAGGTGATGCCTTCATAAACCTGGCTTCGCTGCCACAAGCCGCGCTGGCGTGCGGCAGAAGCGCAGTGGGAGCAGGCAGAGGATAAAAGACAGGAGTTTGCAGGGGAGCCAAGGGGCAGACAAAGCAATTACAAAGTTATAGATGTTTGGCTCTATCCTGTGTTTTACTCCAATAGCTAAACAAAGTTAGATTGTTATCACTAAGCTGCACCCATGGCAAAAACGGGGGAAGAGCTGCCAGCTCAAGCAATTTCATGAGGTCATGACGCAGCCAATACATCTTTGATGTGCACAGGATACATCTGCTCTCTACAGCCCACAAACCTGTTTTTTCTGCTCAACAACTCTGGAAAAGATTTTCAAAAGTATTTAGAGAATTTATGGCCACATGCTCCTTCACAATGAGCTCTCTGCCCACATACGCTAGGCAGGTGGTTGTGTTCCGCTGAAGGTACTGGCACCTCGTGGAGTTCGTGCTCATCCCTCAAGAGGATTTATGCTCCTAAAGCTCTTAGGTGCATATAAATCTTCTACAGGGTAAGCCCTGATCTTCTGGTCAGATGCATGTTGAAAAGTTGAGCAGAGTCTCAGAAGTCAGTAGGACTTTATATGACATGAATGGTCTTCCATTAGCTCAAAATTGGTATTAAGGGGGATTAATTTAATCACAATTCAAGCTGTTTACATTTCCTATCAAGCCTGTAATATCGGGGATAGTGTTTAAGTGACTTCTAAGGAATATCTGACCTATTAATAGCAAAAGTACTAACAGCCATATCATAAGTGGTCTGTTTTCTGCTTTCAATTCACCACCCATCACCAGTTACCCTTTTCCTGGGAAGAATACTGCAGTTCTAACAGAAGGAAGATTTACTCAAAGAGGTGGATAGATTAGATGGAGGGACAGGCAGTGGATGTAGATAGATGAAACTGGTTATTAACTTAATGCGTCACTTCTGGAAGACAGAGGTGGCTGGATACTGTCCCCTTGCCTCTTACACATCCTCCAGCTACAGGGATGCTCAAGGCTTGGGAAAATGGAGACCTATTGATGAGACCTGAGCAGCTGGTCACTGCTATCACCATACTGCAGCAGTCCCCAGCCACACAGCTGTGTGACAGTGCAGCTGGTCACCTGTGACCTGGACAGCAAATGGCACTGTCCCCTACCCACCTTACCCTTGCCAGCTACCAAGCAGTGAGGGCTGGAGTGTGTTGTCCTTTTGTAGAGGACATGTGTTACAGAAGTATCCTTACCATATAGAAACCTGATTTTTCTGCTGTTACTCCTGTCTGGCAGTCTTTCCTGTGTTGTAACTAATAATTAGGAACCAGAAGTTTGAGGAGAAATCAGAAAAAGGAAAACTGACAGTGTCCCCAATATGGGAGGAAGTCTCTTGTACTCACACAAGTTGAAGTTCAATTACTTGCTCATTACTGAACAGGAAGACACATCCTTAATCCACTCTATCAGTCCCAGCAAGAAATTAAATTAACACCTAGCCTGTTGTCACAATAAGACTATTCTATTAAGGATGGAGATAAGATATTTTTTTAAACAGTAATATTGAAGATTTCATAGTAGCCCAGCATTTTGATTCACAGTAAATCCTACTTGCAAACCAACAACCTAATCTGAAGCCAGCAGCTCAGAGACTCAAAGAGACCTAACGCCCATAGACATGCAATTGCACACGGAGATAACAGTAAAATCAGTGAAGCCACCATATAGCCAGAGAGCACATTCAGGTGCTGAATGCCTTGTTGTTTGACTTTCACTAATATTGTTTAATTATATTGCTACAAGGCAAGAATTCCCATTTGTCTGCAACTGGGAAAGTGCTTAAGGTGATGATATTGTTCTGCTTGGGTGGCCTGTGCCTGAAGGTAATCTTTCAAAAGCAGCTGCTTTAAGTGTTAGTTAAATGGTACCAAGGGATTCGTTTGACACAGGTGTCATGTTTAATCTTATTCATATATCAATAAAACTGGTACCATATGTGCAGGTTGGTTGGCAGCACTGAACCTCTGAGACAATCAATACTTCCATTAACAGAGTCATCGTCTCTGGTCAAACCCACTGCACACTCCCAACTTCAGGCATTCCCAGCCCACCTACTTCTTACCACTGCTTTCCAGTCCACTCTTCAAACATTTCTTCTCCAGAGAACATACTACAGGCACCTCAGCATCGCAGTTTGGATTTTGTTTGTGCATGCACTTCCCCCAAATACACATTAACATTTAGCAGGGAAGTGATGGTGGTCAAGGTTTAAGTATATGCTGTTTCTACCGTATGTTTACCCAAAGCATTTCAGCAGAGGCTCTCAGAGCACTTTGCAACCTGCTCTGTCATTGCAGTCACAGAAAGGTTAATGGTGGCTGAGAGAGGGAAAGCCATTGCCCTAAGTGTGCCAAGGATGGCCAGAAGACAGCCTGGAAATCCTGATGCTCAGCATATGGCAACACAAGTTAATGGGTGTACAAAAGCCAGTGCGTTTACAGCTCGCTGGCTATTCCACAGCAGCTGCTCAGATACACCCTGTGCTCAGAAATGCGAGGCAGCTTTTGTTAGGTTATGTTTTTCCTCTAACAGCTTTCCCCAGGATAATGCTCTGCTGTTGGCAGTAGGACTTTGGTGTAATTTTTTTTATTTTTTAATATAGCAGTTACAGGTATGTCTAAAACTCATTCTAATACCTGAAGTTTTAAAGTTTGAAAAAAATGGTCCCTTTCTAATTTGTCACACATCAGCCTGGGAAGGGGTCTGGGAGGAGCAGCGACAAGGACAGCCCAGCACAGGGACCACAAATACATCTTTCATTTGGATACCATGGGGACAATAACAAGAGTCCCTTCTTTTCTGACATACTAATTTAAAATTAGGCTTAGCAAGTCTTAAAGAATACGATCCAGTGCATTACTGACTGATTTACCTACCAGTAACAGTCTCTCATGAAGCAGAACAGTGTGGCCTGAATAAGCCAGGACAAAAATAGCAGGAATGCTAATGGCAGCACATTGGCAGAGCCATATGTGAGAAGTTAGCACAAAATCCTTTTTTTTTTTAGCCACGACTGCTTCTCAGTTAGGTGAGCACAGAAATTTACAGCTTAAAAATACACTTTATAACATTATTCTCCTTGGCCCCTGAATTTGTTTCACTTGGAGCACAGGGCACTCCTTCCATGGCTGGGAAGCAACTGGGCAGAAGACGACATGCTGGTGGATGTGTGCTTGGATGGGATTCATCTCTGGACAAGTCACCTGACAAACCCAATCCCTAACTTAGCATGAGAGACAGATTTAACACTCCCAAATGAAATGTTAATGCAGGAACAATCCCCTATAACATCCGCACCATAAATAATTTACTTTCCTTCCAAGCACTGAGGAAGATTAATGGACAGTTTTTTGAAAAAAAAAATCAAGTTAAAACATTTGCAGGCCCCGGTGTCATTGCAATAACAGGCAGCACGTGTAAACACTGCAAGGACTGTATCCATTTAGGAACGGCTGGGAGACCACACAGTGCATGAGAGACACCAATGAGCAGAGCTGCCCTTTCTATTAAGGGGCCACTTTGAGTTTCCATTTGGAGCTGGGAGAGGCAGGGGATTCACTGACCGGGTTTGAGGCACTGGTTATTTGTTATGATGAACTCTCTGAAACGAAGAGATTAAAATAAGTCCAAAGTGTTTCTCTGACAAACGTTAAATGTCACCCCCAAGATTTATAGCACTTCTGTTCTCCCTCCGAAAGCTTTTAGTTCAGTGGCAGAGGTTACCGAGGGCTTGTCCACTGGCTGCCGGCTTTATAGTTTTAGCACTGGCCAGAGAGTAATCCAAAGTTTCAATAATGAGTAATAGCACTTTCAGCTCACCATCATCATTTGTCCTACATCCATTATTGTCCTAAGAGACCAATCTTGCTGATGTAAATGGTGCTGGCAGCTGGTGTGTCAGCATTTCACACCTCCGCAGCTGCTGGGCTGCGCTGGCAGCAGCTCCTCTCCCTGTACAAGGCTCCCCACGCAGCCCACGTACTGCCCTACACGCAGGAACAGAGGCCAGGCAATGTCCTCACTGGCATCACTGGTGGTGTGAAGCTTGGACAGGGTGGCCATGCTTGAGTATGGTGCTCTGCAAAGCTTTATTTTGGGAAAGTTCCTGCTCTGCCCTTGAGACCACTGTGCTGCAGTGCAATGGGAGTGATTGCTCTCTCTTTGTGAGTGTTGCTGCAATACCTCAAAAAAGCATTGCCTCCTCTTTCCTTCCTTTCTGCCCCATCTCACTTGTCCCTCTCCCTGCCCTTCTCTCCTCCTTCCAGGGGACAGAAACAATTAGACCAGCCGGAGCTCATTTGTCAGGAGCACGCACAGGAACCCGGGCATCCATGCTCAGGTCTCTTCCTGGTGCTGGAAAGCACTGGTGGGATGGAGACATGGGCTGAGGGCTTCTGACACGCAGAGCTGACACCCATCACACTGGGATACAGGCCCTGCAGAGCCACAAAGAGCCAGAGGTGTCCTGCAGCCTTGGGGGTGCTCCTCCTTCCCTGTTCCCCCTAAATCCACATGTGCTACAACTCCCACCACCGCCACCAATCACACACAGCCTCCAAGCTCTGCTTTCCAGTGGATTATCTAACTGTACAAAAAAATGTTAGTTTTCTTTCCTTGTTCACTTTTTAAGGAGATTGTGTCTGTTCAAAATAACATCCAACAGCCCATGCTACAAGACCGTTTCAGGCAACACTGCACCCAGCAACACTCCAGCTGCCTGCAGCACACCCTGACAAAGGGACAGCAGGGACAAAAAAAATGGGGTTATGCTACATACAGCAGATATTTCAGAGTGCAAAGGGAGATGCCAGGCTTCCCTAGGCATGGCTGATCTTTGCAGTTACCCAGCTAGCTGGAATTTCGTTCATCCCTCAATTAACATGTCCTCATGTTTGCATCATGAACCACATGAGTTGTCCTCACGTTTGCCTCAGTTTGCATCCATAATGCTGCTTTGAGTATTCTCACATCCCCCTTTTTCCCTTCTCCGCACTTATCCAGGTCAAGGTGATACAGCCCAAACACATATGTTCAGCAGAACCATCAAACAAGAACAACCACCCATCACAGACAGCAAACTGATCAGGCTGATCTACAGGTGCAGACAACTTCAGGTGATGTACCAGCTTTCCAAAAATCATGAGAAAAGTGAATCCCCACAGCATAAATCACCAGCCTCCCGGCTATCACAGGGCTGGCTGGACACTAACAGGTCAGCTCTGTTTCCCAGATGGAGAACTTAATCACCCCACTGCTAGTCTGTGTAATTACAACAGTTATGAATCTTATTCTTTACCAACCTCTTTCAAACCCAGACCCTGGATTTGACTTGCTGACCTCATCAGTACACAGCCCTGCCAGACACTGTGGTAGGTAGATTTTTTTAACCAAGTAATAAATAGGGTGAATGCCTCAAGTGCAACAAAAAAGCTTGACTCCACTAAGTGTGGGTGAAGACCCTCTGCCCAACACTGCTGACCCCAGAGTCAGGCCAAGACAAAACTTGTACTTCTAAGTTAGCACAAATTTGGGAGCAGGTTGTTTATCTTCTTCCAGACAGTGCACTTGAGCATCCCTTTTAACTTTCCTGTCCTACTAGGAGAATTAGGAAAAGCTGAGATGCTCACATGCCCACAGGACCCCAGGAACTGGGGCTTTAAACAAAGCGAGTTGAGAACTTCAGACACCTAAAACCCCACATTATGAAGTCTGCATTGGACCTTACTGACCAGGGAAAGAAAAACCTTTTGACTACTGAACAAAGATATCCTTGCACAAGGTATATCATATCCCATCTGCTTTTTGAGATCCTGAGTTAATGTGGTTAGAAGTCTGGATTTTTCCTCCTTTAAGTGATCTAGGATCACTCAGCTGTTTGAAGGGTCAGAAAGGACTGCATATCTGCATGCGACTATCAGACCCCAAAATGTCTTGAATTAGAAATTAGACCTCAATATTAGTCATTTTGGGTAATGTTGTGTTTGCCTTCATTTGTATTTAAACAACAAGAAAAATTCATTAGGAGGAATAGCAAGAGTTACACATCTTCTGCCACACCAGGACCTTTTCACACAATGTGTTGAAGTCAAAGTCCTTCCCAATATAGGGTTTGTTACATTTTAAGACAACTGAACACAATAGTAATAATCTTCTGGCTCTGAGGCTGCAGACAGCCCAGTCAGTCATACTGGGGAAACCTCCCTTCAGCAAGGGCTCACAGGCTTATGGCTGTGCACTTGTACACATCTACCCACCCACCTTCATAGCACAACCTAAATCCCTTGAGAGCTCTCACCTGGTAAGTTATTCAGGATTTTTCTAGTTTTCTAGAAAAGCTGTCAGTTTATTGTCACTAGAATTGGAGAAAACTTACAAAATCTTGGAAGCATTCACAGAACAGGGAAGGCATTTCCTTCCACCGCTCTGGGGCAATATATCCCATTAGCCTGGGATCACCGATCTCCGCAGCCCTGACTGAATCACTCTGCTCATTACAGCCTCACCCTGCCGCTTCATCCCTGCAAGGCAGCGCTCTCCTGGGCAGATAAGCAGATGGAGAAAAACCAAATACTGTGGAAGGCAGACATGAACACCTCATTCGTGTGAATGATACACACAGAGCAAGCTCAGGTCATGGGCAGCTAATGCTGCATTGCTTTGCTTTCCTCTAATGTTATTGTGTGTTTTTGCTGATGGGGTTAGGTTTGATCAAATTCCTCTCTGCACCATGCACCCCTACTCCCAGGGGTCAGCATTGAGGCATACCTGGACAACCACAACTTGCTAGGCTGAGCCATCCCCTAAGGCTCATCTGGTTCTGTGTGCCACCAAATAGCCCCTAATGTTCCAGCCACATCAGGTGATGCTTGTCTCATGGGTGCAACCCCCCCCAGTGCTGCTTGCCATGGAGGAAGGGGAGAGAGTAAGAATTTGAGTTTTGTGTAACCATCCCAAACCTGGTGCTTCAGGTGGGAACTTACTCAACTAATCAAGAACACCTTGGACAACAACTGAAAGGACAGGGATATCTTTCCATAACCATTTGCTCAAACCATTGCTACAAGGCATTTATAAGTGAGGCAAGAGATACAGCAAAAGATTTATTGTACACTAGAGTTACAAATATGAGTCCAGGCTGAAGCCACAGGGCTTGGAAAGGGAAAGAAAAGAAGCCTCACAAAAAAAGGGTGAGTGATGTAAAGCAGCAAAGTTTATATTTGAAAGGAGGTAGGCTAAATCATTCACTGGCATGGATCAGCACATCTGAAGTATCTGACCACAGCCTAACTATTGAACCAGCCAGTCTTAAACATACTCCTTTCTATGGTATGACCGGGACACATATGCTACGAGAAAAGCCTTTGGAAATTGAGACAAATCCAAGCAGAGTCTGTAAAGCACCTGTAAGATCCTAAAAGATTTACTAGAGAGGGGAGTCCTTCCCCACTCCAGCAGGTTGCAGAACTATCAAGCAGATACCTTGGAGTCAGTTCCCTGCTTTGCTACCAGGTATCTTGTGTGACCATGCTCTGTGCCTCTGGTCCTTCTGTGCAACTCTGTCATCCCCGTGGGTACCCCAGAGGGAAAAAATGCCACAGAAAACAATCAAGTCACTGCAGCTTCAAGCAGACCTTGTCACTAAGCCACAACAGCAACACAGAGCAGTGGCTGGACAGCGGGCTGTATCCCTGGATAAAGCAAATCAAAGCAGCAACTACTATAATATTTCCCAATTACCCATTTCAGTAGAGAAAGTCTTTCTCTTCGCTCATCAGTTGTGTTCATACAGGTATATATGATGCCACTGTATGCAAGACCAAACGCAAAGAGAAGTTCCCATTGAAGTAAATTAAACTTGAGTTAAACCACAAGAGCTGCAGAATGTGCTGGGACTGCAGATTACAAGCCACACTGCATAGCTGACTAGGCTGTTCCCAGTGGATCCCTTATAAATCCACCATCTATCAATTTCTCCTGCTTGAAGAAATCTAATCCCAGGGCTGGAATCAGCAAGTCCTTCCCTCCCTTCCTCCCTAGGCCACCTTTTTCCACTAAGTGAGATAAATTTTTCCCAGCTGTAATATTGCCAAAGACAGTAGGGTTATCATGGGGAAAAGCTTCATCCCAGAAAGCGTTGCAGGTTAGTACATCCGTAAATCAAAGAATAAAAAGATAGACCTTCCCCTTCTATATGATGCATGTTTCCTCATATCTCTTGATGAGATTGGGAGAAAAGGTTAACAGGGAGCAGACAGAGCTAATGATTTAGTGAGGAGAGTCATTAGCTAACTAGCAGTAGAGCTGAGATAGCTCACAGCTACAGCAGTCCACACTTGAGGTATTCACCCGGACTCACCTGAAATCCTTCAGTCTGGAGCGTACCCATGGTCCCCCACCTACAGACACACCAGGGCTTGGCCAAGCAGAGGCTTCTCCACGGAGCCGGTCAGCACACTGCAGGATTTCAGCGCAAAGATGTGGTGCACAGTTGCAAATACCAGGTTGTATGGCACAGTCGTTGGCGTGGCACCAAAGCAGAGTCCAGCATTTGCGAGCGCCAAGGGATAGGTTTTGGTGACTCACAAGACAGTGGTTTTAACCTCAGCCCTGCCTGGGCCACACGCTGCTGCAGCTTGGTGCACCTTCCGTCAGCAGGCACCAGCCTTAACCCTGGTATTATAAACTAGAAAACTGAGTTGATTGTCTCATCCAGGAACGCTTTATCTTGCAGAAAAGCATCTTTTTCACCCAATGTTTTGCCTTTGTAAAGTAAAAAATTCCTTTTATCACCTCATCCTATAGTAAGCAGTAAAGTCCAGTTTCCCTGCTTGCTCAGGTTCTTGTAGCAAGACATCTACCAAGTTTCTCCTCTGGTTTTAGCTTCCCTCTCTCCAAGCACCAGTCACCATCTCAGCTCCTACTGTCCAAAAAGCACATACAGCAGCTTCCTGGGCTGTTTACCCCAGAACCAGCTTTCAAATCCTCCTTCATCCTTGTAGCACCAGCTGTACTTCGCAAGCAGCAGTAGGGCCCAGAGACTGGCCGAGGGCTGCACAGGACACTTTGCAATTTCCTATAGTGATAACTTCAACCTTAGTCATGTCTACTGCAAAGCTTCATCAGCAACTACTGGCTTAAGGCAGACCTTCTTGTGTGCAAGCTCCACACATACATTAGAAAAATTAGCACTTATTAAACACTCCTGTAAAAACATAGGACACTTTCTTTTTAGAGCTAAAATATAGTAACTGCTGAGTAGGAGAAACACACTACTGCTCCCTCTGAGACTTCTAGAGAAGTAGAAGAGACCCACCCCTGCCTGGGGACTTTTCTAGAGGGCTCGTTAAAGGCTGAGGGGTCTCAGCTGGGGGCAGGGAGGCACCCTCAGCTATTAAAGCTGAGTTAGAGGCTCTATGTGCCTTTTAGGAATGCTAGCTTTAGACTTGCTAGGAGCTCTTCTAATTTTTATTTTATTTTCCAGGCTCTGTATCACTTAAGTGCTCATCTAGAGTGTAGTCAAGCCTGTATGAGTTGTAAATGTTACTGCTCTAGAGTTCTTTCTAGAATGAGCTCCTAGTTGTTGCACTTCTGCTGGTATTACTGCTTGTAGGTGTGCACGGTGCTGCAGAAACCTGCCTCGCTGTCCCCGGCTTTCTGGAGATGGGGCAGGTATTTCGGTGGTTTCCCCTGCTGCTCTCTGGTGCTGTGTAACGTTCAGGAGCTGCTCTAAGCATGTATTTGCTATCTTGATGAAGGCTGTTATTTTACAAGGTGAGCTTTCATGCCCTGTATCTGGCTGGCTCCAAATGGCTCTCGGGGGTGCCTGGCTGTAGGCTGGGGGTCTGTCCCCAGAGCTGCTGCTTGCTGTGTCTCCCCTGCTCTCTGCTGCCCAGCAAGCCCACCCCCATTCCCAGAGCTTGTGTTTGCCTGGCAAGCAGAGAGCTGGGCACACAGCGTATACTGCTTCCTGATTTGTTCTGGGAGAAGAAAAATCAGGAAAATTAGACTGAGATGCTCAAATAAGCACTAGTCTAGGAAAATGAGGTTTTGTATCAGAACACAGCTTCTCTTGAGTATTCTCCCAGCTCCATGCTGCCAGCATGTCCTTCCCACTGCTGGGCCCTTTGCCTGCTCCAGTGCTCAGAGCAGGAGAGGAAGGTTAGAAACTCAAATTCTGCAGTTCCCCCTCTGTCGTGCTCCTGTTTCTGCAGAGCATGGCACTCCCTTCCCTGGGGCATCCCTGGCTGCCTCACACCACTGCACCCCTTGCCTTTGCCTGGTGCCGGGGCCAAGGGAGGAGGAAAATGAGCTTGAGGGAGTGGAGGGATCTGGCTGATGGATTGATTTACCTGCCAGCTGCTTTAATAACCCTCAATACATAACAGTCAGAGCTAATGCAAACTTATCAGCAGCACTATTGAAGCAGTGACCAAGCTGATGATAAACTGAAACCAGGTGACGAAAGTGATTGGACTGTGTGAGGTGACTGGGAAAGTGCAAGGGAAGGAAATGGATTTGATGTGACTTGCTCAGTGCAGTCTCTTGAGGATGTGTCCAAGCATGCAGCAAAGTATTGAGCTATGCACCTTTCCTATGGCATGCTCATGACCTTTATTTGCTGGGTGTCAGTAATAAACCCTGGTGACTTTACAGTATAGTTTATCAAAGATTTTAGATTCTGCAGTAATAGGCGCAGTCTGTGTGAACATCCAAAGCCATTTAGCTGGCTTGGCTCCTCCAGATCTCCCTGTAAACCCCTGCCTGCTTTGCTGGGAGAGGAGGGGGCAGAGCAGGAGGCTGAATTGGAGGTGGGCTGGGGCCACTGATGGATGTTTCCTAACAAGCAGCAGCTGATGTACAGTTTGCACTTCTCTTGCCCAGGTGTAGGGTGCATTGCAAGATGTGAGATGGTAAATTCAGAAGAGCCAAAACTTGAACCAACAGCTAAGCTGACCCCTTTAACCAGGACCTCTCCAAGATGAAACTGCAACAAGACAGCATGTCGTGGTTCCCCCATTTCTGGCCTTCCTCCACTGCCGTGGCCTGACATAGCTGTGCCCGAGCCAGGTAATATCACATTTATTTCTTCTACTAGTGGATGTCATAAGGCACTTGATCCAGGATAGGCAGGATAGAACTAACAATAGCGTTAACCTTTTCTCACAGTAAAATAACCTTTTTAAATGTGCATTATTTAAAAGGGTGATATTAAAAGCCTGGCATCCCAGTGGAAGTAAATCTTCCCATAATAACTCTCCCCACTGGACTCGGTTCCAAGGAAATGCTGCATTTTCAGGAAAAGCTTGTCCAAAGGTTATTCTTTCTTTATGTGCCTGCCTAACTTATGGCTTTTGCCCATGTCCCTTCTCCATAAAGATCATGGTGACACACTTTAATGGGGAAGAGATCTGAGTGCTCATTGTCAGAGCTGCTGCTGGGTTTCCTTCAGCCAGCTGTGATGTCCAAGGGCAGTGTCGGGGGTGCAGGGTGGTGTTTTGGGGAGACCTGCATCTGTATGTGTGGAGATGTTTTACTGCTGCATATGCAAAGAGCTAATAGATAAGGTGCCAGTAGGTGGGGCTGAAGAATATATTCTTTAGATCCCAGGTTTTATAGGTGCAGTAAAAGCACAGTGGACAGGCTTTGGCTGTTCTTTATTTATGGTGAGTAATGGTATAACATAACAAAGATGTGTTTAGTTCCTTAACTTTCTGGCATGGTTGATGAGAGGTGCTGAGGTGTATGGGATGCAGGCTGGGCTCCCCGTGCAGTGAAGGGGGGGATTTGGGGTTTGGATGAGGTGCTGGCAGTGGGGGGTGCTGCAGGTTCCCTGGGGGTGATGGCAATGCCTGCTGCTGAATGTGGCTGCACCCAGCTGGGGAAGCAATGGTGGGACTGCAAGAGATAGTCACCTGTTGCTTTGTGTATAAATCCACATTGAGAAAATAGCCCAGCTTCACAGGCAAGTTGCATGCTGCTGCCTTAACCTCGAGCTCTGGATATGCAGTAAACTGCAGGGCTTTGGTTCTCAGCATTAAAAATGGATGCTGATGGAGTATTTACAGCTGATTTCCAGTGCATCCTTCCTGTGGCAAGGGCAGACCCTAGCATGGGGTCCCCCTGTCCTGCTGCTGCCTGGAGTATGTAACTGTCCATTAAGAAGTTTTGAATGAAATGTAATCTTGTTGGCATGTTCTGGCCAAAACCTGGGTAACCATTACCATGTGTTGGAGAGCTACCTTGATCAGTCTTACCCTTGTGTGTGTCTTCCCTGCTGTGGGATGGGTCCTTGTGCCTTCTGTGACAAGCTTTGGCTTGTCTCCTCTGTGGTGGAGGTGGCAGGTTGGATAGTATGGTTTCATGGGACTCTGGACCATGTTCCTCTATTGGACAGAGGCCATGCTTTTTGTATGTGAGATAACAGGATTTAAGGTTGTATGGGTTTAAGAGTATCACCTCAACCAGCGAATGCGGCAGTGTGCCTCTGGGCACAGCTCACTTGCTGCCCTTGAAGAATCCCCACAGCATCCCTACCTGTTATGCATTCCAGAGAAAATAAATTATATTTAAAATGGATCTCATTTGAGATCCAGAGGCACAGGCATCTGCAGCCTGTTAGGACTAAAGGCCTGTTACTCCTCAAACCTCTCATCAGATTCATGTTTCACAAGTAGATTTATAACCTTGCTGGAAAAGCTGACAAGACAAACTCCAGCCTCATTCAGTAATGTCTTACTAAATTGAAGAAGTCATAAACAACTTTAAAAAATGAAAGTTAGGACTAAAGGTTTGAGTGCAAGTGACTAAAAGCTCAGAAGAGCATCACGAGGGAGACAGAGGAGCAGACTTGGGAAGGGATGGAGCTCGGTGCTTCGAAATGATGTAAGACTGAGAAATGGTACTGGAGATTAATTTATTACAAGGATAAAAGCAGATACCCAAAGACTGTGAAATAGGGAGGACTGAGTAAAAAGAAATGAGACTGAAACTAAGGCAGGCAGTAGATCTACCTGCTGTAGGAACCGGGGTAATGATCCAGGCAGGTGTATAGTGGATGGCTGCTTTGTGCGGGAGGGGCAGCTCTGTCACACCCATCTTCAGGACTAAGTGAGGAACTGGAAACAGCAAAACCCAAAGTGAATTCCCCCAGAAAAGGGGGGGAGTACTGCATCTTCTCCACTCCTGGAACATGAAAAGGCTGTAGGCGAGAGCCCTGAGTCAGCCCAAAAACTCCTGAGACCAGCTTTAAAATTAAAATATGTATTTTTAGAAACAATAAGTTTGTGGTTTTTCATTTACTACTTAGTTTCTGAACGTTTAGGATGTGCTTGTTTCCTGTGGGTGCTCTTCTTTCAAACCACAAGGGAGGGGAACATGTAATTCCATTTAAAATAAGATAATGTTCTCGTGCAATTTGGCGAATGCAGCATCTGGAGTTTTAAAAGCAGTAAATAACAGAATATGTTGTAATTAATTTCCAGAACCGGTTGTACCATTTTGATTTCACAGTATGTTGTTCAGGAAACAAAAGACAGAGCAGTTATAGGGAGAAGTTCCCCAAGGAGACACTTTCAACTTGCAAAACCAAACCAGGGCTTAATCTTCTCCAAATATCCAAAAACAACTGTTCGGTATGGTTGTGACATAAGTGAATTGTCACCCATCAGCCTTGATTCCCCTGTGAGGGGTCTTACCGAAAGCCAACCCTATGTACTTTCTCTTGGCTATCATGGATCAAGTGACATGTCAGTCAGTGTGTAGGAACAAATGCAAGCGTCAGGAAATGCACTGTGCTTTTAAGAAATACAAACTTCCAAGCAGTGTAATCCTTAAAACACCAAATCCCAAGCTTTCACCTGACACTTTTTTGCTACGTGGAATGCTGCACTGAGGGATAGTCTTCGGAGAGCTGCTTTAGGCTGATTGTAGCATACGTGGTCCCGCATCGGTGCTGTGCTGGCAGAATTAAATTCAAAGAGGCCTTCTCTTGCTCGGAGGAAACTGTGAGCTTGTGGCAAGCTGCAACAGGAAAAGACAAGCCTGGTGGAAGAGCTTTTAAGAGAAATCAGGCCACTAAAAGTAATGGAAGTTGTGATAATCCCTTTCTTGTGCTGTGGAATCCCCTGAGCTGAGGGTCATGGGAGGTGCACGCAGACCCTGGGCTGCTTGCACCTCACAAAAATGCTTCCAATTCACAAATTTAGAATAGAAATAAAGCTGGGACATTCTTTTCCACTTTTCCAATTTCCTACTTCCCTGCTTGATAGATGTTTGGTCATTGATGCTTTCTGAATGTCACCTTGTGGGGATCAGGGGCAAACCCAAGGATTTTCCTTAGAATTGCCACCCAGTTTTCCTCCGCCTGGGGTCAGGGTCAGGAGGCAGTGGCAGCAGTCTGAAGTCTTTCAGACCTGTGCATTCATTTGGGAGGGGAGCAGGTTTTGAACCTGCCTGCTAGTTGCAGCACAAAAAGACCTGCCTAATTAAGCCTTGAGTAAATATTTCAACAAAGTCCTTCAACAAAGTAGCAATCAGGAACACTCAGAGCAATTTTCTGGTTTCAGAAGAGCTCAGGCCCTTGTTTCAGAGGCAAAAGCTGCTCTGGCTGTGTTGTGCCATGGCAGCAGGTAAGACGGGGCCACCAGACAGCAGCGTACCCTGCTTCTGCCTGCAAGGCAAGGACGTGCATATATGCCAACAAATCTGAATACACTGGCATGCAGTGTAGCAGCTGATTCCTCGTAGTAATGTTCAGTTTCTCCCCAACAGCTTTGAACACTAATTCTACGTTTGCAACAATGGCATAAATGATAAATTTGTGGGCTGTAACTGTTTTCTAAAAAAATGAATGCTTAGTCAGCTGAACTAATTCTTCCATTCAGGTCAAATTCATCAAACCATTTCCTAGCCCATTCCCCTTCACATGGAGAGAAAACAAAATTTAAGGAAGTCAGAATGCTTTATTTCAACTTTTTTGCAGAGTAATTTTTTTCAAACTGACATTTCTGTTTGAAATGTCATCTCCAAATAGCTTTAAGACATGAGACTGAAATGCTGAAGTTCAGGTGAAACCAAGTTTTGTTGTCTACAATGCGAATGGTTTTTTTTCTTCTTGTTCAACCAGTGAACTGAAAAATTAATGAGTCACTAATTAACATAACTCTGGTGTTGACTAATTAGTGTCTAAGAAACTAGATTATGGGGCGCAGTGATGGGAAGGGAAAATCGGACCATCCGTCTCGGCGAGCAGGAAGCGGAGCGGGATGGAGGCACCTGTGGGCTGGCAGGGTGGTGAAGGAGCTAGGAGATTTTTTTTGGAGGGTGCATGGAGATGGATTAGCTGTTGCAGCTGCTTCTGGCCTTGTCCTCTGCCCTTACAGCCATTTGGCTTTCCTGCAATATTGAAGGAGGTGGAGATACCTAAAGGGTAAGGGTGAGATTAGGGATTTGGGCTCTTAAAATGAGCATGGGTGGGATTTTTCTGCAAGCTCATGGCCACAGCGAGAGCAGCACAGTGGGGAATTTCCTATTTGGTTGCAGAAATGCTCGTGGCTCAGGGTCTGGGACACGTGTCACCCTGGAGAGGACATCCCACAGCCCATCCTGGCTAACAGCTGTTTGGTGGCAAAAGGCCCCCCAGATTCGGAGGGAAGGAGGTTTGGGCTGGAGACGTCAGTGCTGGGCTCGGAAGAGGCACTGGGCTGCAAGCATCCCCTTGCAGGAGGGTTGGTGAAACGTCAGCCGTGCTCACCCTGAGCCCCCGGCACGTCCCAGGCTCGTGGGCTGACCCTGCCCGGTCCTTCCTCAGCGCATTTAGTTGCTCATCGCAGCAATAAAACCACACTGAATTCCTCTGCCGCTACCCCAGGAACAGATTTGCCCCCGTCTCCTTGAAGCACGCCGTGTGAGTCCAGGCATGCCTCTGGGCTGCAATTAGGCTCTGTAATCACAGGGGCAGAGACGTCTGCATGGGACCTACCACAGAGGCTGCCTCATCTGGGACGTGGGGGACGGTCCCAGGAGCAATGAATCATTCAGTGCCTGGTGATTATTTTAGCTTCTCCCTGATGTGGCAGCATTCCTCGGGCAAAAAAGGGAATTACCTTCTGAAACCGCCCCTCGTCCATCCTGTGCATGGTGTAATTTGTGCAAGAGGCAAAATGACTTGGCCAAGGCCACAAGGAAAGTCAGTGGCAGAGGTGATGTGAACCCCAGGCTCTCAAATATTTGTGCTGAACGCTCCCTTCCTCCTGGGGAGGGGGAAAACAAAAAAGCTTTGCATTTTTTTGCACAAGAGGGCACTGCCAAATCCCACATCCCATCCCTCCTCCTGCGGGTGCCCTGGTTCTGCTGGCTGTCACCCTCGCAAGCCGGGTCTGCCAGGGTTCACCAGAGTTTGTCCCTTGCAAGCAAAGATACAAACAAGGAATTTTGCAGCTTTTGAATGCAAGTGTCAGGGAGAATTTTGTCAACATTTATTCACTGTTTGGCTTGGGAGTGTTAGTGACAGCGTGGAGCTGCTGATGATTAAAGCAGCAGACAGACGTGCTTAACACCATCAAGATGCACCACGGTTGGTGGGATGAGGGAGTCTCCCTGGCGAAGGGTAATTAGCATGTTCCTCACAAATGAGAGCAGTGCTGTTTCGTTCAGAAGTGCCACCGGGAGGACTGCATTATTTATCATATCAATCTTCCTTCCTATACACATAACTCACCCCTTAAGAGCATGACATCTTATATTAATTGTGGGAATAGCTCGCTGGCAGGATCGCGTGTTTAGCTCGGCGAATTAGTCTGCTGAGGGCAGGGGTTTGGACAGGCCCTGGAGCGGAGCTCCTCACTTGGCTGTGGTGGGGACACGGCGGGGCCTGACGCTCCACGGGCACTGGCAAACCCAGCAGTGGTAGCGCGGTGCTTGTCCTGGTGTTTAATTCTGCCAGCACCCCTCTTGCGTAGCTGCAAGCACTCAGCTGTGTATTCATGATTTGTACTTGTGCACGCAAAAAAAGGGAAAAGAGGAAAGGTTGGGCCTTTGTTTTTGCACCAGCTGAGCCCCCCAGAGCTGCCTTTGCTTCTGGGGAGAAAAAAAAAAAAAACAAAACACCAAAAAAACCCTATGATTTGGCCCATGTAGGTGTGGCAGCTGCCTGGCCAGAGCTGGTAGGATGGAGGGGCCAAGCCCGATCCCATCCCCATCGGCTCTGTGCGCAGTGGGTGGTCCTGATGGTTTAGAGAAACAGTCCAGGGAAAAGATGCTTTTGCTGGTGGTGTGTACTGGGTGCTCTGCAATGGGCTGCCTTGCAGGGAGCGTGTGCAGAAAGGTGGGTGTGGGGTAGGGCTCCTGAAGGAGCCCACCGTCGGTCAAGTTCAAATTGTGCGTGTTGAGGATTTAGCCTAGAAAATACATGATGTTGGGGTTTTTGCAGTATTTTCCTCATGAGGTAAGACATTGCAAGGATCTGACTGCAAAAACTATTTTTTCAGCTGCAAATCCTGCAAACATGCCATTTCCAAATTAGTGCAAGTGCCTTCAATGCCTTTGCAGGTGTGAGCATGCTGGAACTGCATACACATACATCCCCAGCCCCTGGTATTTGGGCTGCTTTCCCTGACAGGACATCCTTGCTTATTTTCTCTTTTATGGCTGTACTTCCCCAGTGAGTTATCCACTGTTCAGGAGTGGGGAGCTGCAGCTGAATCCTGCTGGGAGTCCAGCATGTATAGATAGAACAGAGCAGTGGATGCGGCAGCTTCTCCATCCCTCCTGGTCCTTGAGCCTGAATATTTTTCTTTTTTAAGAAACATTCAAAATTCATGTGAACTAATTAACTAATTTACACCAGCTACACAGGACTGCTATGTTATTTGGTCTTTTTTGAGTTACATGATGACATTGTTAATTAATGTTCTAGTAGTTAATGATCTGGATCAATAATAGAAAAAAAGAAGTGGCCCAAAATATAAAACATGTAATGCTAATACTGTCAGGTCAGGAAACTCTGCAGTTGGTTTTAGCCTGAAGCATTATTAGTCTGTCTACACAGACAGTGTAGATAACAGGCAGTGTGTTTGGGAAATGTTTTTTTTTTATTTAAAAAGCATGGAATGGAAGTTTTCTCCTTTAAACTTGAACTGCCAATATTTTTTATTTCTAAAGGCAAAATATAAAACTTTTGCTTCACCATTCATAAAAAAAGAAAAGAAAACTGTGGATGTGCCAGTGGAGGATAAGGTTTTTTTCTTTCAGGATAAAATCTCCATGGCTTAAGTGGGCACAAAGGCAAGTAATATTTAACCTGTTGGTCTCCACAGGGAGGAATATGCCTCGATCATTGTTGTACCATGCTTGGTATCATTGGAGGGCAGAGTTAAGGTGGTCTAGAGATTTTAATTACATATTTTCACATTCTCTTTTAAAGTGCTGGTTTATGTCTGAAGTTTTGGCTTTATTTAATACCTGGTTTTGGAACAAGTACAGTATCCTTCTGTTATGTTTGATCTATAAACTTCTGGCCCATACTTAATTGATGGAAAGAGGGTAGGTGTGTATGTGGTTTGGTTTGTCTGGGCTTAAAATTAAGCATTTCAAGGCTTTGAGTTTTATTTCCTTTGTTCCCCATGCCTTACAATAACATAGCGTGTGTGTGCTGTATGCGTTTAGAGGAGCAGCTGTTAACGCCTGATTTGCGCAACCAGTACCCTGTGCTGGATGGAGCAGAGGTGGGAAATGGTTTTCCATAAAACACAGTAGGAGTTTCCCCCAAAACAGACATAAGTATCACCATAATGGCCTGGCACACCTGAACTCTGCTTGCACCTGTAGAGAGGCCCCTCAATGAGCTTCTGATTGTTTTTTTGTGTTAGGGTTTGGTATCAGAAATTGTGGTTTGTGGTAGAAGAGCTGATGTCTCTTAAAAGCAGCTGTGCCAGCAGAGCCCCAGGGAAGGCTCTCCACGGAGGCATTGCGGGACTGGTCCTGCAGAGCACGGTCCTTCACCCCTTTTGGCAATGCCACTTCAGTAACGGGATGTGGGGGGCTGCAGGGGATGCTCAGCTCTGCACTGCCTGCTGGGCTGCCCAGGTTGTTTCTGGGCAGGGATCTGCACCGGTGGGCGCTGGTGGTGGCAGCAGACAGGTCCCCCAGCAGCCCCTGCTTCTCCAGGGGTACTGGGTAGTGCCAGACACTGCTAAAATCCTTAATTAGTCTGAGCCTTTGCTGCAAAGACACCTGATGCTCTTCCCCTCTGCTCTGCTCCACCAGCTGCAGAGGAGAGCCAACCCCAGGGCTGCAGGACCCCCAGGTGACATGGGGGACCCAAACCTGGCTCTGGGGTTTCAGGATATGGCAGGACCAGGCTTAGGGAAGGCAGGGAGCTGCTTTCTCCAGGGTAAACCCACCAGCACAAGTCCCTGCCAGGCAGCCTCATAGCCGGTGGGAGGACTGGGGCCATGTGAGCTGGAACAGCCCTGTTAGCTTGGCCGGCAACTGTTTGGATGCTCGGTTTTGCAGGTTCAAGCCCTGCTGGTGATAAAATCACTGTTCACCAGAGGGAGAGGCCCTGTGCAGAGCCTCTGCACTGTCAAAGCCTCCAGGAGACAAACCACTTATGCATAGGGAGGAGGTTTTTCAGTGCCTAATTGCTATCAGAATTATATATGTTTGAGGATCTCAGTTCCCAGTAGTGGTAAGCACAAATACCTCATTGTCCTGCCTCCAGAACCGGTGGGCTGTGGCACGCTGGCTTGGGGTAGCACGGCTCTCCTGGGCTTGGTGAGCCTTGTGGAGGGATAAAGGGTGATATTTAGGGCACGGCACTGCCTAGCAAAGGCCAGCCTGTCCCATCTCAGTTGCCCACTGCTCTTGGTGCTTCACCATGGGTGAATTGCTTGGCATTGCTTGCAGCTATCCTCAACAAGCAATTCCATGGGCGGAAGAGTTTTGCAAAAAAGCTCTTGTTAAAACTTCCAGCCGTTCCTGTAGAGATGGATGTGTATGTGCAAGCAGGGGATGGTCCCTATGTCCCTGCTGGATGTTAGAGGTAAATAACAGTCCAGCCAGTTTTAAACTGCAGATTCACGTGTAAAATGTGATTCTTTAGATTGCACTGCATTTGGTTAATTAAGCCTAGCTAGTGCTACAAAGCCCTTCACATGCTCACCCGGGCCTGTGTGCACAGATTAACTTGTCAGCTATGAGCTGCCAGGGTGGTTTGGCAGTGTGTGGGCAGAGATGTGCTGCCCCAGCCGAGGGCTGCATGCAGGTCCCTGTCTCGGTCTGATGCCCCAGGGCAGGAGCCAGAGCAGAGGCAGTCTCCAAACAATCTGCACAGCCTTGACGGTCCCGTGGATGCATAGGTAGGGGTAGATTAATGGGTTGCGCTTTAACCTTAAACCCATTCAAACTTACAAGGGAAATGTATTTTCCCATCAGTACAAACCAACTCCCAACAAACCCCCAGTCCCGTACCGTCCCCCCCCCCCCCCAAAAAAAAAACCCAACCCAACCAAAAAACTACAAGTGAAAAATATTTGTTGCTAAAGACATTCCTGCTAGGATGCCTAATTTGCCCCTGGGCAAGAAACATAACTGCTCACCTAATGCCCTGTGATGGAAACATCCCCCTGATCAAGCAGAGGGGCAGCAGTACCTGGATGGGGATTCTGTTGGTTTTCTTGTACCTGGCAATGGAAACACCTTGCAAAGGTGGTGCTGCAGAGATGAGAAATAGCAATGGGGGAAAACAGCACAGAGGCAGTCCAGTCTGTGGGTGACAGTTTCTGAGCTGACGCATGGATGCTTTAGGTGATGTCTCATGAAAGTGTGCTGGGACCAGGAGCAGTATGGTCACAGCAGGGCTAACCCAGTGCCATGCTGTGAACTGGCCTGGGATGCAGGATTTGGGCTTGATTCCTGGTCAGGATGTAGAAAAATCTCTCCTTGCAGCACTGAACCATATGAAGGTACCAATTTGGCTGGCTGCAGAAGCAGCTGCTATTTCACACTCTGTGGCTGATTTCCAGTCGGTCATACTGAAGGGACCTACCCAGTGCCTGGAGCTGTAGCCCAGCTCTAGGTTGGCTGCAGGCACTATTGTATCCCTGGTTGTGGTTACAGTGAGCTCCTGTAGAGTCCATCCTTCTGCCCTGTCCTTTCTCCTGCCCAGTCCTTCCTTGTGCTCTCAGTTCATTGAATGCTCTGGAGCATTGAGGTATTAGGTCTGCAAAATAAGAAACAAGCTCAAGATTGCAGAAATCACCTTCACGGGAAGAACAGGAAGAACTGGGTAGGTAAGCCAGCTCATTAATTAACTGGTTCCCTAATTAGCTTTCAGGGGAGCCTGGGACTGCTATTTTTGAAATGCATGTACAAAAATAAATGGCCGCTTGGAACAAATACCCGTGGCGCATTGGTAGCTTGAGCCAGATGTGCGTTCATGCCACATGTGCACAGTTGCTCCAACAGCAGCTGGTCAGTGTGGTGTCAGATGAAGCCCGGGCAGGGGACAACCTTTGCAGGAGTGACCTCCCATATGGCACCTCTTCATGGCTGCAGCCAGCCTTGCTTCTTTCACCCGTGGGGGTAGCACTCTTGTGCTTACAAGCCCAACAGCTCCCAAATCTGGGTGAAAAGATAGGGCAGACGTGCATCCTTGCTGGTTAAGGCTTCTTCCCCATTGCAAGACTAGTTTTCAATCAGCCTCTGCAGCTCTTTTGGATTTTCTCACATGGCTCAAGGCATTTTTGGATAACGCGGGGCTGGTCGAGTTTGGCTGTTGTGCTCAGCATGTCATTACCAGGTGCTAAATGGCAGCAGAGCATCTTGGCTCCGGCATTGGAGAGGATTCAGCCTTCAGCAGGAAGGGAAAGGCAGTGCGCAGCGGCTTGCTGAGCCACCCCTTCCCCTCTGCAAATATTTATGCTTTAAGCTTTCTCGCTTAAAGGCCTAATTGGAGTCTAGGTGAGCTGGCACACTAGAAGAAAGCCTAATAGAGACATTGCAGTGCTATTAGCACAGATGGTTGTCATATGTATGCAAATGAGGAGCAAATTGAATTTGGTGTCCCCTCTCACCAGCTGTCCTATCAGCACTGGCTCCTGCAGCAGCAAAAGACACTGCCACTGCTCTGCTAATCTGTCATCGCAGATTAATTACAACTAACACATTAATCATCATTTGTTTCCCTGTACAAAGGAAGTATCTTGTTCTTTCAAGTGCATTCTGGTGGGATGGGGTGCTCCAACCTGGGAAAAGAAAAGAGAAAGGGAATGAGGGCCAGGCAGCTTCATTAGTGCCAGCGCCCGGGGCTGGGGCTGCAGGAGCCTCATCGGGACTTGCGTGCTCCTTCTGGCAAGCCAGACCCCACTGGGGGGACCAGGAGCCCCAGCCGCCTGCCAGGAGCTCCTGGGACATCCACTTTGCTCCATGATCCTGCCCAGGACACGTGTTTCTCTGCTTGGCTTTGTCCCAAAGCGATGGTGTCACTCCTTTCCCAAGCTGGCAGCTTCCAAGGGGGTCATTAGTGCTAGCACAGACCTTAGCTGCTCCCTGATAAAGCAGCTGTACTGGGTGTGCTGGGCCAAGGAGGCCCTTCAGGATGCTGCCACTCTTCAGGCAGTGGCACTTTTACTGCTGCCTTAAGTGGGAAGAGAAGCAGTCATTTTGGTCTCACCACTAATTTTGACACCTTGATGAAAAGTGAAATAATTCCTTCTGGTTTTTTTCAAGTGAAAATGTTGCAGCTGAAACCTTTTACAGACCTGGAGTTAGGTCCTACTGTGTTTTTGGATAGAAGTCGATTCTCTAACATTTTTTCCAGTTTTGTGCTATTTATTGGAGTAACCCATAGTTCTCCTTAGTTCTCCATTAGCTTAGTGTTTGGACTGTTGCCTCTGCTCCACGTGTGGTCTCTAATACCGTGATCTGAACTGTACCAATGACAAATGTTAATGCTGTCTATTTAATCAGTCTGTAGAAGCTCAAATCCCTTGTATCCCAAGGGCTGGAGAGATGCTGAAGGAGCCAGCGTGAACAACTTCCAGCAGCTTGAGCCAGCTAGGAGCTCTGTTACAGGGAGAAGTAACTGGGCCAAACAAGCTTTTTCAGTCATCCTGGAGGTGTTTTCACATGTCCTTCTAATGCCTAAGACTATTTCCCTTGCTGGGCTGCTCTCCTGTATCATTGTCGAGGATTTATCATCCTGTTTCAGTGCATCTCCCAATAACCTATACTGGGTTGTTGCTGGTTTGAGGACATTTAATGAAAGCCTAGTGATGGCATCACCTCATCTGTTAACCCAGTCCTGTAATAGCACAGAGACCTGGTTACTGCTCTGTCCCAGCTCTGCATGTCCTCTGCTCTAAGAGCCACCCAAGCATCCCCATCCTAGAGAGGACTTCTGCTTATTTTGGGGCCATGAAACTACTGCTGTTGAGGCAGGAGGAAAGACTTGGCACCTTCACATCCCACAGCGACACTCACTTTATTCTCTGCATTCCTGATAGCTTTTATGTTAAGTTTGGTAGCAGTAACACTAGCACTGGGACGATTCTGCAGCGGAGATCGTCTGTCAAGGTTATAAACCCAACGGCAGAGCAATTCCCAGACAAGCAAACCCAGGAAGGTGGAGCTGCAGTTGGGGGAGCAGGTCAGGAACTTGTGAGTAATAACCATTACCGAAGTGTAATTATTCCTAACCAGGCATAACCAACAGCAGAAATTCAAAGACACAGTACATGGTCACCCTTTCCGTTCATCTAGCATGAGCTGTGTAACCTTCAGAAGGAAGCAAAAACCACTCCTGTGATTACTTGTGAGAAGGTCTAGCAACGGAGAAAATATCTGCAGAATTTGGCAACAGGATTAAATGGAACATACACTTTTATTTTGTACTAAAATTTAACATTTCATTCTGTTTCTCTTGCATGTACCTGATCTGATGTTTCCATCCTTAAGTCATCAGAAATTGCATTTTCTGCTGTTCTGATTGGCATGCCTCATTCCCAGGGAGCCTGAGCCGGTCTGGATGGCAAGGGAAGGGAGAAGGGGCTGTGTGGGGAAAATTAGTCGTAGCTGGAGAAAGCAAGCCGAGAGATTCAGTAACTGCGCTTGAATAACTCTTTTATGGGAAAGCTGAAGAAAAGTGTAGGTTTCCAAGAGATGGAAAATTCTAATATCTAAACTTCTTTTTTTGCTAAAAATTTTCCATAATACCTAAAATACAAAGCTGGTTCTGAACACTGAAAATGTATTTGTTTGTCCAAAGCACAGCAGCGCCTCATGCCAGACCAATTTCCTATCGTTTGCTCCCCGAGATGAGCAGGAAAGGGGCTCATCATAGGGAGCCTGGCCAAGGTTTGGGGACAAGGACATTTCCAGTCCTGATCAGGCAATGCAGATTAATGTGTTTCTGAATGCTTCTTGACTAGGTTAAAGATATGTTTTGTGTTGAATTGGCCAGGAATGGAGGATTTGGAGTTGATTTCTGGTCAGGGTACAGAAAATAATTTTTTTTTTTACCCTTGCCTAAAGTGCTTGTCATATCAATACCAGGATGACCAGGGCAGTCTGTTTCTGCCCCAGCCTCCTGCTGCTAGTGAGCGATACCTGGCTGTGCTGTGGAGTGAAGCAGGGGACAAAGGAGCTGCTCGGTGTTGGGTGTGAGCAGTAGGAATTGCACCCACCAAAATGTGAATGCTCACATCATTGTGCGGTCACCAAGAGTGGTCTGTGGGGCAACGTGGCCCTGCCTGCGGTGCACGTAATGAAAAAAAGATTGGCAAATGCACAGTATAGTTCAGCACATCACAATTTAGTGTCTTCAGGGGTACTGTGTGCATATGGTTGCAGCAGTTTCTCAGTATCTTGGAGTTGAAGTTTGTGGTGTTCTGCTGTTAAACTTGACTGACACACTTCTTTAGAGGCGATGTTTAACTCCAAATTTCCATGAATTTTCAGAGAAGTCATCTCATCCTCAGAGGGATGGCTTCTGCAGTTGAAACCTGGGGTCAGTGTAAAGACAACTGAAGCATAACCGCGCTTCAGGACCTCTGCAATAAGCAGCCGTGTCCTGTGGCCATGACCAGGTTAGATTGGTCCAACAAGGAAACCTCAGACCTGTCTGGCAGCTTTAAACCTCTGCTCCTGATGTGCCTGTCTGCCACCTGACAGCTCCTGTGTTACCTGGGCCCACGTTCAGACTGGTGATCCTGTTTCTTGCCGACGACTGATAATGGGATTAGTGCCTCCTCCACCCAGAGCAGGACAATTGGAACCACATCAGTCGCTTCATCTTTAATGAAAGAAATGCTTGTCACTGGCTGACATGTTTACTTCTGTAAGGTTGAGCTATTTGTGCAGGGTCCTCCAGCTGATGAAGTACTGCCACATCAGATGAAACCCATGCAAGCATAAATCAAAAGGACAAGGTGTACAGCAGCGGGGATGCCTTTGAAGAACTGAAGTGGATGTTTCCCATAGGTTTCTTGCACAACAGATTGCACTTCAGGCTGATGCAATTGCTGCAAATTGTTGCTTTTTGCCTGCTCCCTGGGAAGTGCTTTCCTCTCATGTACACTGTGTTTTCGCTGGTCATGGCATGGAAACTCAGATATTCCTTCTGTCTGACTGGGTTTGAAGCTGGCTGAAGTTGGGAATGTTTCTGTTAACTTCAGTCTTTGTATCCAGCCTTTAATTCGTGCTGGGTCAGCAGGATGTGTGTGGGGAGTTCCTGGGGTGAGGGCAGGATTTGGGGATGTCCCTGAAGTTTGTATACTGTTTGCTGTGGGCAGAAAGGCTTTTGGGACGTGATGCTTAAAAGGGTCTTTGAATAGTTGTGCTCAATACTCTGTAAGCTGTGGTAAGGGTCGTGTTAAAAAAGTGTCCCTTTTTTGGTCAAATATGTGTCTAGACAGCAAATACTTAGTTGTGGCTGAAATGTTTCCCTCCTGGCTTCGTGAAAACATACCATCACCTTTAAAACATCACGCTTCTGTAGAAAAATATTTTCTGCTCTGGAGTTATAAGAAGCACCTGGGCATCACTGCGAGTGGAAAAACAAAGGGGAAAAAAATTATCTAGTTTTCCAGGGAAGTTTTGCGCAGCACATGGGGCATCATCAGCTTTTACCGGAGGCAGTCTTCCAGCACTTCCAACTTGTTCTTTACAATCAACCAGATTTCATGTAAGAGCATCCCCTTCTTTCCAGAGGAGAGGGCAGGTACCCAATTACTCTCCATCATTGTGCCCTTGCAGCGATCCGGAGCTCCAGCAAAGCCCCTGGCACAGCTCCCTTCACCCTCCTACCTGCTGCAGAGCTGTTTAATGTTCATCTCTTCCTGCTTTTGTTTGCATTAGGCAAAGAAATGCAAAATGCATCCCAGCAAGGCGATAATGCAGTTGGTGACACCCCTGGCAGACGGCTTTCCAGGCGACAAGGGTATTGCAGCAGACATCGGCAGCACCCCATCTTTGTCCCGAAGGCAGCCTCGGCACTTCGTTTGCATTCCAGCCGCGACGCTGGGGCCTCTTTTACCGCTTGAAATATATTTGGATGCAAACACACATGCAAGTTGCCACCACTGGTGCCCGAGCCCTGCCGTCTGGATAAACAAAAATCTATTTTGGATCAAAGTCCCCCTGCGTCCGCTGTGTGTGTGCCTGTTTGTAAGTGAACAGCGCATTGAGGAGATCAGGCTGTAAATTCAAGGCAGAGCCTTTTCAGTGATCCCCCGGCAGTGTCTGGATGCTACCCAAATCTCTGCTAATTGGCCCCAGGAGACGTCCCCCCCATTCACTGCACCCTCATCAGTTTTCTGAGCCTGAGGGGGGATAAAATCCCTAGATGGTGTGTGTGGGGCGGGGAGCACTTTGTATACACATAAAAATATCATAGGTTTGGATATCAGCTAGCACCTCCTATAACTAAAGAGCGCACCTGGTGCTGACACCACCAGGAACACCCAGTTTGCCCCAGCACAGACAAAAGGATGGGACTCGCACCTCGGGCTGGGTTTTGCCCAGTGTTTTCCAGGCAAAGCTGGAAATAGGGAGCAGGTGGGAGGAATTGAAACTGGCCCAGGGTATTTTTGACAGGGGGTGATAAAGGATTACAGTTTGAAAGAGTGAGATTTGGGGCTTTCATGCTGTTAGCATAATAATGAACTGCCAGCCCCAAGGTAGGCAAGATGACCTGGAAGTCTGGTCTTCCAGCAAGCAGTATCAATCACTCCCGAGCTCCTCGACCCCATCCCTAATTTGACAAAAAAGGCAAGGGCTCTGCCAGTAGTACTGGGGGAGGTGGCAGGAGAAGGTTTCCCACTGGATTTAGCTCCCGCTCCAGCCTCAGGAGGAGCAGCAGCCAGCCAAAAAAAGGGAGTTTCGATCTGATGAACATTGGCACTGAAGGTCTTCTCTTGCTGGCTGCTTCCTCCCGTGAACAATTTGATTTGAGCCCCTGTGCCACCGTCCCGACACCACCTCTCCTTCCTCCATCTGGCATTTGATGAGGTTCAGGTTGGCTTCTCGTATGGGTTTGTGTCAGCTGAGTCCATCTCTGCCTTGTTTATTTGCTTTCTACCAATTTGTAGCTTATCAAAACTTTACTAGCAGAAGCAACCCCACTTATAGCAAATATTGGAGACAGGGACTGTGCAAACAGATTACTTTTAATTTCACGGGATAACTCTCTTCCCAGGATAAGATTCATTCTGAGTTTATCTTTAATTTGCTTCCCACAAGAAAACTGTGTATATATATTTTTTTCTTTTAAGGGTTTTTTTGGGTCATAAAAACATTTCATTTGTCTCAGAATGCAGTGCTTGTTTGGTTTTGTTTCCCCCTTTTTAAATATTAAATATGGTTATCTTTTGAAACAAAGCTTTGTTTCCAAATGAAATGTCAGAAATTTTTTACTTGAAAATATCAAGGAAAAAGTGTTTTGATGTTTCATTTTTTTTCCTGATTTTGTTGCCAAATGACCTAATTAATTTAATGTGAGTTTGCTATTAGTTTCAGTCAATTGTAATACCATTTTTTTAAAAAAAGAAATGTTTTGCCTTTAAAATACCAAACCGGTTGTCTGAGAGTAGAGGGCTGTTTGGTAACACATGCACCAACCTATTGCAGGTGCTGTGTGGGCACAGGAGCAAATTTGCATTACTGCAAAGAGCCCATAGCTGATGGGTAAAAGCAAAGATTGCTTTTCCTTTGGTACAGCAGGGAGCAGAGGCAGAGTGTGAAAAGCAATGAAGGATGTTTGTGGCAGAGCAAGATTTTGAGTATCTTCCTCTGGCAACACGGGATGGTTTGTAGAAGATGGAAACTAGAGCTGTAAATATGAAAACTCTCATTTCTAACCTGGCAGCAACAGTTTCTCTCAGGCAAATCACAGAGATCTTACCAAGACCCCAGGAAGTATCTGGAAATGTTCCCACAACATAAATACACTTGACATCTGCCATTGAACAGTCTGTTGTGTGAAATGGTGCAAAATTCAATGAATTTTGTATCTGCTTTCTACTTTGTGATGGTCTAAGTTCACTTGCTGTATTGTTCCCATTTTTTAATGTCTTTTTGCATCTTTGCTCCAGTTGGTGCTACAGTGACCTTGTGTCCAAGGAAAGGTGCTGTTGCCACAAAGGCTGGGATGGGGAGTTTTGGCAAGGCTGCTGGACACTGCCAAACTGTGTGGTCCCTGCTGCCTCCCAGAATGACAAATGGGCTCTCCAAAGCCTCGTGGCACCTTCTGTGCCCTGGCTGGGGAGTTGGGGATGTGGGTCCTTCCAATGCAGTTGAAAAAGGACATCCCCAGAGCCTCCTCTCAGACTTTAAACTTGAGGTTTAACAGGTTTTCAATTGTCTATTATTTTCCGGTTTGTGCTCTTTGTGCCCAGCACCTGGCATGTAGAAAATGTGCTTTGAAGGACAAATAAGTTATCCTGATTGTGATAATAGTCATAATAAATTACACAAGCCATGGGAATCACTCCCAAAGACCCTGGGGGAGCTGGGTTTTGGCCAGACCCTCGCTTCACGGCAGATCCACTCCAGGTTTTGGTGCTTTGCATTTTCCCCTCTTCCATAGGGCTGCATGGGATGGAAGCAAAAGTTTGGTGTGGGCAGCCGCATTGCCCATGAGCTCCAGCCTCGCTGCCCCAGCAGCTCCCAGGGAAGAGCCACCAGGTCCCCAGCAGCTGTGGTGTGGGTGGTGGAGACAGGATCCAAGGGCTATGGAGAAACCTGGGTGGTGTGAGGATGAGCTGGTCCCACCAGGGCTTTGCCAACGGTTTCTGCAGAAGCTGGTTGGAGGTCAGTGAAGTTCATCCTTCTGGAAAGAGTTAGTGACAGACCCAAATATCACTTCCACTCCACTTACATCTGCCAATAAATGACAGGTGAAACCAGCCAGCTTGGGTTTTTCTACTTTCAGTGAGTGCAGACAGTAAGTAAATGGACTCAATAACAGAGCAGTGTTGCCAATTCAAGTGACTGAGAACTGTGAGCCAGGGGAAAAGAACCATCTTAAAAATCATGTTATTTTTGGGAAACTGATAACACAAGATTTCCATTTGCTTCTTGTCTTTTGAGCCTGTTCAGCTTGGCTTTTTTGTTCAACCTGGCTAGAAACCTATTATTTTGTTTAAATGAAAGATGATCCTGATACATGGCTGAAGAAGCTGTTGAAAAGCAATCCTGCCAGCTTGCGCAAGAGAATTGCAACACTGGGGAAGAGCAGCTTCGAAGTTAAAAATTCTTTCTCATCTCATAACCCAAAGTCTTTATTAAGCACCCGCAGGTAAGAAGGAAAGCAGTACACTGCTCTCACTTCAAAAGTGACTCTTGAATAGGAATGCTTTTACCATGAGGCTTTGCATATTCAGTAATTCCTTCTTTGTGCACAGAAACCTCATTAAACTATGGTCAGCTACCTGTCAGACTTGTTGTTTGCTACAAGCTCCTGCCTTGCTGGGACAATTTCAGGAAGCATTTGCCAGGCGACTGGTTTACTACATCAAGGCGTATGCTCTGGGCAAGATTTGGTCTCTGCAACGGGTGGGTGTAAGCGAGAAAGAGGAGTGAGAGAAAGGGATGTGATTTGTCTTGTGGAAGCAGAATCAAGTCTGGATAAAAGGCAGCAGAGGATAAATGAAAACACTTGACTCTCCTGCTCCGGGTTTCCTAGGAGCGTTTTCTTTTAATGGAGTGGACCATTGTTTGCTGAGCATAACCTCTTGCTTCCCCTTCTAAGTGTGCTACCCACTTCAATTAAGAGGGATGAAAATGGAATATTTCATCTTGCAGAGGGGGCAGGAAGGGACGCAGCTGAGGCCACTCTCCTGCATACAGTGCCACACAGCTTGACATAATCAACTGTCATCATTCATACTCACTTTGCAGCATAATATGGGATGGGCAGCAGTTGCATTGGCTTAAAATAGCCCAAAGATGGCAATTACTATGAGGCAGGGTTCGTCTGGGCTACACAAGCCTGCATCAGTCATACCCGGGCTCTCAGATGCAGAATGACCCGACACCCTTTTGGTGCACGCTGCCTGGCACAGATTTGTTGAGAAAGCCAACCTGGGGCCGAGCATCAGCTCGGGGCTGTGGGTCTGCAAGTGGGGATGTTTGCCACCTGTCTGGTTGGGGCAATTGGGTGATGAGTTGAAAAGCGGAAGCAAGAGGAGATGCAAGTGTTAATACTTAAATAAAGAGGACGCTACCCATCCTGTACTGGGATGAAACCCTGAGCAGTGCACCTGCAACAAGGGGTGCCAAAGGAATGTGGAGCAAACACAGAGACCAGGGCATGTGTGAGCCCTTCAGTCCTACAGACATTTGCAGCGGTATGCACTAAATAGTTAACTGCCTGTGTCACTGAGTGTTTCCGCGCACACTCGCATCTGGGAGGATTGATGTGTTTGGCACATGCGTGCCTCCCTCCAGATAGCGCACAAACAGTGAGCTGCTTTGTGCGCCTGTACATGTGTGCCATGGATTAAAGTCACCTTTGTGCTGAGGGTGAACATATGGTTTATGTATTTCAGAGAAGGGAATATGAGATTGTAGCATGATGTCTGCTGCACAGGGGTGAAACCATTTTAGAGCTCAGTGTCTGGGTTGTTGGTTCTCCAGAGCTTGAAAGAGTTGGGGAGATACATTAAACTGGGTAATTTCAGATGTCACCTATGCTGTCCACCTTTGTTATTTTTCTTCGTGGCGTAGACGAGGAGGATCTCAAACAGAATCTGACAAGGAAGAGATCAAAACCCTTCATTGGGGTTGGCAGGGCTTCTCCTTTGAGTCATGTTCACGTGAAACCCTCAAAACTTGAATGCGCTCACAGGGGGATGAATGCTGAGCAGATGGCTTCCCACCACTATGCCCAGTGATTCCCTTCCCTTTCACAGAAGCTGAGGGTACAGGAGTCCTACAGTTGGGGTTTGGGTTTCTGCCCAGTTCCTATAGTTTTAAGGACCAGGTCCAGAAACTAAAGTCAAGATTGCTATTGATGCGATGGATTTTACACCCAATTCAGCTTTATCTTCAAAGCGGTTCTCAGGGCAGGAGCTAATGTAAACTTTATACAACACACAGGATGTTTTCACCTATATCGATGGGTAATGTGCCCAATTCATTGACTTGGGGCTTTGGAAAATACACCCAGGTACATACAGGTACCTAGACCTGGAAAGGAGCTTTTCTCCTTCCTATTGCCCCATTCTTCCTACTGTTCCATTTCCACAAGAAGTTGCAGAAATCATGGGGGAGATGCAGGTGGGGAAGTCTGTCAGTCTCCAGGAACAGTATATTTTTGCTTTCCCAGACTCTGAAGATTGCAGTAGATTTTCAGGATACTACCAGATATAGCTTTTGCCTTTGTATTTTTTATTAGTTCTCTGATGGCCTTTCAAAGGGAAGTAACGCTCTGAAAATGGGCTGTGCAAATACTCTATTTTCCATCTGGAGAGAGGAAGAGATATTTTTTTATGCCTGTGATTAGTCTGCGGTAATTTGTTTGTTTGCCTGTTTGCTTTTTTTTCCCTCCCCAAAGTGAAAACCCAGAAAATTGTGTTTTGCTGCAACCTGAAAAGCAACCTTTTCTTTTCATGCCATGGTAATTGAAGTTATTGCTGCTACAGCCTTTTTCCCAACATTAAATCAGTAATTAATGCTTAGTTGCCCAAATGTTAGGGGACTTGAGTTCCAGTCTGTTGGACAGTTACTTGATCACCGTATGAGAGAGAGAGAGACCCCTTGGTCCCTCCTACTGCGGCGTTTCTCTTGCATGGGCTATTTCAGTATTCACTCAGCTAGAAAGCGAGCATACGGCAGATTCTCCAGCCTAGTGGTTAGGGCATGCATTTGGGAAAGAGAATCGCTCAGTTCCAGTCCTTGCTTCAATGAACTTGACATTGAAAAGCTGACAATGGAAGCAGCTTTATTAATATTGAGAGCTCAGAGTGTTCAAAAATTATGTGTCAATCTCCTAAATGTTGAGATAGTAGAAAATGCATCCGTATCTTTGGCTACTTTTTATTTCCCTTTTGGGTTGTAGTTTTGGGGGGACAAGTTTTCAAACTTTATCTTGTCATCATGACCAGGGCTAGGAAAAGCTGTGTGCATAAACCCTTCCCCTCCCTTTACAATAATCCCCTTGGAGAGAGTTTTTCCTCCTCATTTTATTTTAGCAGCACTTTTGTGCCCCTCAGCAGAGGAAACAACCTTTTAGTGAAGGCGCTTCCAACTCCAGGGCAAAAGAACCATCTCCTCCCCAAAATCCTTGCCTCCAAAGGGAATATTCATACCTCCCTTTTACTCTAGTGCTGAATTCAGCTCACCAATTTAAAAAGAAATAACCTTGAAATGTCTTTTATGTATTTAGCACTATTTCAGACTGAAGTGATTGCTCATGTTTAGTTTGCAGCAGAGCCTGACCAGATTTGCTCCCAGCGACCTCATTTGAGCATCATTGTCAGTTATTTTTTCTGCTTTCTCTCTATATATCAATATTGAGCCAACAATTTGCCATTAAATGGACAGGTCCCTGTTGACCTAGAATTTAAATTTCAACCTTAACCCATTGCTTGGAAAGATTCAGTGGCACTTCTCAGTAAAAAAAAACCCCAAACTACTGTGAAGATGATGAAAGGGTATCAAAGTCTATGGTGATTACACCAGGGCAACCCAAAACAAAAGAAAAAGCCATCATGGGACAGTTTGAGCACTCTATATTAGGTGGTCAAATAACAAAGGCTAGGATCAATTTTAGCTTTCAGGTCTACCTGCTGCTCCTGGGTAACCCTACCCCACATTAACAACACCAACCAGTAGCTGCTCATGTATAATGCATCTTTACTAACCTGCGGTGAAAGGCACCAAAGTGTAATACATGTGAGCAAGGTAAGAGAGGGAGCAGAGGAGGGAGTTATCCTCCACCGACGTTAGCTGACCTGACTCGCTCTTGAAATCTCCCAGGGATGCTCTGGTCACGTACTGGAGACTGCAGACACGGGAGCGGGGTTTCTTCAGGTGCTCCTCTCCCACAGCCCCTGCCCCAAATGCCAGGTCTGAGCCTCAGTGCATCACTTGAAGCTTTGTGCAGTGCACGTGGGCTCATCGCTGCACAGGGGACGGATGAGATAATTTGGGGAAGGTGCCATTTTCCCCCTTCTCCAGTTCTGCCATTAAAGTTAGAGGAATAGGGTCTCAAAGGCAGTTAAGCTAGCATTTTTTTTAATTTATAAACAAAATAATCATCCTTTCCAAAAGCAGCAGGGCATCTCCATTTATTTAGAAAGAATATGTGAAATGCAAGAAGCCTTCCCTTTGCATCTCGTGGTGCCAAAATAATGAGCTGAAGCGAGTTAGAAGAGTGAAGTAGTTAAAAGTAATGTTGCTTTTAAATTCACCACATTTGAAGAAGTCCTTAAAGAATTCCTACAGATGCCTTAGTGACTGATTTCAAACTAGCTTCAGTTCAAAACATAACATGCTCTGACGTGATCCCAAGAGGGACCAACATCATTTGTTCTTATTTTGAGTTGTTATGCATAATAAGGTCATGTTCCAGGGATAAGACCACTCTAAGATGCATGACTTCAATTTTGGAAAATAATTCCCTTTCCCACACTGAATGTTTCATTCTTTGCAGGCTCAAAAGAGCTGAAGAAAATAAAACAGCCTTTAAGTAGCAGTCATACACTCACCTATGGTTTCCTATGTCCCCAGTTGTAACCTTCACAATATTTAACTGTTATTCCTCGCTTGGATATTTTAAAGATTGGTCATGCCCATTAATATCTTTGTTCCAGCCCATGTCTTGCTGAATGGTGTGATATGATACAAACCATGATTCGTGAAAGTTCCTTGGAAGTGACTCAAGAGAGATTTGGGGTTTTCAAACAGTTTTTTGAAATGTTAATGGCTGTTTAAGAGCAACAACAAGCAATTTCAGCTGGGGATGATTTTGTTGAAAAGGTTCTTAAAGCAAGTTGGTAGGAGTCAGAGAGACTCAGGGAAAATAGGAAAACTGGTGTTTTGCTAAAACAATTCAGAGTTGGAATTGCAACTTCTTTAGAAGGAAAAATATTCCAATAGATTAAAAAAAACTTTCATAACCAGAGACTTTCTTGAGACCCAAAACATAAGTAACTTAATTGCACATAAGAGAGATGGGATCAGTGGCTGGAGGTGCTCCAGCTTTATCCCTATGACAGAGGGAGCCATTCAGTGATGGTTGCACTGCCTTTGGGAGTCTCATCATGGGCTCTGATAGAAAAGAGGGTTTGTATTTGTATTTTGTTAGTCTGCTTGATCCAGCTGCTTGTGATGATACTGGGTTGCAGTGAAGTCCAGATTCCTATGTACATAGCAGCTGGAAAGGCTGACTTCATGTTGATGGGGAGGGTTTGGTTTCTCACTCAAGACCTTGGGCAAGTCACTTCATCTGTGAAATGAGGATAATCATGTTTCTTTTTTTGTCAGAGAATTGCAAAGTTAGGCACATTAAGAATCACAAAACTGAATAAAGAGATCTATAACAATAGACCTATATAGATTATCCACCTATATAGAATAATAGATCTATAGGAATAATATTCTTGATCTGGTTAGCTTTGTGTATTCTCAAGTGCTTTGTCTTAACCAGCACTTTAGCTCAAGCTAGCTCACGTAATACATCTTCATGTCCTAATCTAGAAGAAGCTTTCTGAAGGGGAAAGCCAGATTCCTTAATTTCAGTCTGAAAAAGATAATCTGATTTAGGAAAATCAACAGGAATTGGCTGTGTAGGTGTAAATGATCTTTCAAACAGTGATGTGGCATTGGCTTCCCCCTCTTCACCACCACTAATCCTTAGCTGGGAAGGCACTTGGCCCATTTTTCTTGTGATAAAGTTGACCTTGCAACCCTCGTCTTGAGAACAAGCTGGTGATTAGGGCGTGAATCCTTAGTATTAGTTGTAGTGCAGGGAGTGAGACTGGAGAAAGAGGGTTATGTGGAGGAGGGACCTGACTCATGAAGGTAGCTGCCATCAGGCACAGGGGCTTTTTGCAGGCAGCGGGTGCTCGGTGTGCAACCCTTCACGTTCCCTCTGCTAAGGTCGCTTTGCTGCAGTCGTGCATGCCTGGCACGAGGTTTATTGCTAACAGAACAAGCTTTCCCAGCAGGAAATACTGCAGCAATAACCTTACGAGGGGCCAAGACCAAGCTGTAAAGTTTTCCAAGGCCACCGCTGCATAAATAACACATTGCAAAGGCTCGATTTAAAGCCCAGAGAGTCATAGATGTTCCACAAGGCCAGAAAGCAAAGAGAGGCAAGGTTGGGGCACAGTTTATTTCACAAGCGTAGGAACCGGGAAGTCTGGGCTGTATTTACCCAGCTGGAAGCAGGCTTCACATCTATTTATTCCTAGGTTTTGCCTCAGGTGCATACTCTCCCATTAGGGCTAAGTAGCCAGAAAAGGCCAAATATATCTGAGGTCACTTTTGGCTAATTAACATGGCAACAAGTACTGATTAATTAGTTTGGGCTTGAAATTAGCTGAGATAATTTTTGCAATGGCATAGGCCGTAGATTTATGAGTGCTTCTTCTCCAAGACAAAAAATACTCTGAAAACATTGTTTGTGCAGAAACCTTCATTCACCCTGTAAATTACTACCTGGATTTCTCAGAACTTCAAGAGTAACTGTTTTATTTCATTTAAATGCATGGGGTTTTTCTTTTTACCTGATGGAAAAACTTACCTTACATGGCATCCAGTGACGATCACTTGCCTTATCATGAACCCCTCTGCTTGATGTGTTCCTGTATGTTAGAGCAAGTTAAAAAAAACTTTGGAAATTGCAGTCCAGATTTTATGAACTGCTGAACATCACAGCAGGCAAAAAGTGTTGAAGTCCCAATGAAAAACCTGATGTCCTCTAGTTATCAACATGCTTGATACACAGACTTGCTGACTTTCACAAGTTGGTCAGTGAACTACCAGTTTTGGTGATGATATACTACCATACTAATGTGGGCTGTGGTATACCTGACTTCTAGATATCCAGCAGTCCAGGCTATTGGACCTCAAAAATCATGGGGAAATTCCCATTACGGCTACACGGAGCAACTCTGCTCTTTGCAGCGTATATGCCATAGGTGTGTGCTGTAAACACTTTGTCAGACTGATTATTATAAAGTTGATATATGCATGATGTGTAAGAAATATTGGATTTTCTGCTTTAAGACCTGTTGACACTGCCAGGTCAGAAAGTGTGCAACAGAGAGGCCTCAGCCAATGCTAAGGAAAAGTACGTGCTTATGTTAATACAGTATATGAGACCTCCCTGTACTGTAGATACCCTGCCATGTGTCCTTCTGTTGGAAGTCTGTCTGGGTGCATGCAGCTTTCTGCTTGTCCTTTGGCATTTTGATGGGCAACTGATGAGGACCAAAAAGGTCCTGTTTCTGGTCCCCAGGGCATCCCATGGCTGGGGCATCTCATTTGCCGACTGCCTTAGCAGAAGGGCCCACCAGTGTGTCTGGATCAGATATTCCTTTTGCAAGACATTTATTTTGTTTGGCTTTCATTGTCCATCCAACTGCAACCACTTTTGGAATATAAACTTGCAAATGGAGCAGCTGCCTATGCCCCACTCTGAGGGATCAGCTCTGCTGCTGCTGTCACAGCAGGTCAAGAAGCAGGATTTCTTTTTCATGGGACTCTTTTAGTGTTAAGTTTGCTTCCAGTCCAAATCAGGTTGAAAACATGAGTGTTCACATTTCTCATGAGCTGGAGGCTGTCAACAGAGATGCACAATGCAGAAAACGTCTGCTAATAAAAGAAAAAATCGTGGAGTGGCTACAAGTAGCTGCCAGTTCTCAAGTCCAGAACTGACCCATAATGTCCTTGGGACAACAGGGGTACCCAGAGAGGGAGAGATCACTCAGGTCTTAATGTGCCATAAACCCAACAAACCCCCTCAAATCCAAGAAATTTTAAGTGAGGTGTTTAGGGCTCAGTGAGTAGCAGATGTAGTTGTCAAGTCATTTTGCCATGGCGTAAGGAGTGTTTTGTAACTCAGTGCTCCATCCATCCCTTGTAACTCTTGCCCCCTCGTCTGCCTTTGGCTGGACCACCTTGCAGGGCTGCGGTCCTTGTGCTGGGCAGGGTGGGCCCAGTGGGTGCCAGGTACAATAACCAGCTTCTTTCAGGGGGCTAAAAAGCTTCATCTCCCTACAGAGGTTTGCACATAGGAGCAGACAGCATGAAGCAGCGCTGTGCTGCCACGCTGCTCTCTTGTACAGCCATCAGCCACCTCCAATGGCAGTCGTGGAGTTTATGTCCAGGGTGGCTCACTGGGGCTGTTGTTATTTCACCCCAGCCCACCCTGCACCAACGTGAAAGCACAGAACAACTTCCCTCACTATCGTGCATATCTGAACTACGTTAAACCTTGATGATGATGATATATAACCCACCTCATGCAATTTTTTTCCTTATTTAGCTTGTCCCTGTTGCCAGTTTGATAGGACTTTTTTGTGATTATCAGATTTTAACAAGTGCTGTCCAGAAGGACACTATAAAAGTTCGTCTGAAGCACGTTTTTGCCACTAAAGCCTCTTCAGTTGCAAGTTTTTCTCCCCCTCCTCTTTTTGCTTTGAGCTGAAAGGAGCTGGCAGGGCTGGCTGTTGCCCAGAGCCAAGAGGCTTTAGAACCAGTCTGGCAGGAGGCTTCTCTTCCTTGATGGGACTCTTCTCCAATGAAAATTTATGTGAATTTGCAGGGCCTTCATTAAGTGGGTCACACGATTACTAAAAAAGTGTGTGTTGCAAAGGGTCTGTTTATCCCAGAGGTGACAGAAGCCAGAGTCCCATAGCTGTCACACAGAAGCGATCCTACAGCGGATAATGCTGATGCAGATGGAAACCTCTGAGAAGACTCCACAACCCAAAGTCCTTCGGAATTTTTTTGCCAGAGACAAAGTCACTAACACTGATGCATCACTTCCTTCCATTTAACTTAATTTCTGGGGATCGACTGCAAATTCCTGACCACGTGTGCTCATTAGTGTTCCCATCAGGGCAGCCTACACAGGGCAGCAGTTACGTGCCATGAGCCCATGCTCTCCAGATAGTTATAGCTGAGTGTGTTATTCCACTTTACAGCCTGCTTAGATCCTTTCTGCACCATTATCATGTGCTGCTAAATGGCTGCCTCATGTCCCACCCCAGAAGGAATGAGTAACATGTGGATCCTCAGACCTGAGAACAGTGTGTTAACTATCTTGTTGGGAGCTAACACAGACCAAAGTCTCCTGCTTGGATTTCCCTTGTCATGTGATTGCTCCAACATCCAGGTTATGCTTTATAATCCTGTTACCCCAGAGCTGCTTCATAACACCTTGTCCCATCAGTCTCCTTCCAACCCATGTTCTTGCAGCTTGTCAGGCTTTTCTTTGCCACCTTCTCCCACGACACCTTTTCCCTTTTTGTGATTTCCTCTCTGAGCTTCTTTTACATGTAACCACAACTCAATCCTTTCCAGGCTTCATCATCTATTCTGCTGCTTCTGCTCTATTTCCTGTGAAGTCTGAGCTGGTTTTCTCACTATGCATCAGTGTATTATCCAAGTATTTAATAGCACCTAATGCATTTTCTTCTCAGTTGCATACTTGAGGGAAACCCTTAAATTTCAGGCTCTCTCTCCACTGTCTTGCTGCATGGCAAGATGGTCTGGAAAAAAGGGTTATATAAAACTGACTCTTTGCATTGTTGGGACCCAGACTGGCCTGTGCAGCTTAGCAGAGGCTAATGGAGTCAGTTGGTCATTTAATTTCCCTCAGTTGGTAGTGAAGAGGAAGGGGACCTCCAGAGAGCAATTCACCCCAAATGTTTTAGGTCTGGATGAATCACTTTTTAAAAAGTGCTTGTTTCTCTTCAGCTTCTGCTATTTTCAGCCTGCTGGGACTTAAAAATTCAGTGTAGTCTTCAAACACTGACACCTCTATTTGACATACACATGTACATTGTGAATTGCACTTTGAACAGTGATGTTAATAGTAATAACACCTTGCTAACTCTTAATTAAGACTAGACAAGATAGTAATGATGAATTTAGGCTGCTCACAAGCTGATCTGATCAGCTGGTCATATGAATTTAGGCTGATCAGATCACAAGCTCAGGCTTTTGAGAGAGACTGGAAAGTTGCATTCCGTGGTAGGTACTTGTTCCCTGCTTATGCCTCAATAAATTCAGAATCAAACCATCAGCATATCTGTATTCATTTGACATTTGCATCAGGTCATGAAAACAGTTTTTAAGCTGGCTCTTTAAACCCGAAGCACTGCTTGCTGCACCGGCTAGGCATTTGTCAGTGGAAAGTCCTTCAGTGGCCTCTGAGCTCCACACCTTGCATGCAAGACATAGCAGTAATAACAGATTGCTGCACATTTTGCTTGGTCTGTGGTTAATACACAGTGGAACTGGGAAATTAAGCAGACCTATAAATAGCAGGTCTTGTATAGACACCTGAGCCTCCTGAGCATTGGACCACCTGCGAGGAAACCAGAGCTGGAGCTGAACACCTTCAGCCCCTCTGAGGGTACACTGTGAGCCAGGCAAAGCAGCCACACCTCCCTTTCCCCCCCACCCCAAAAAGGGCCATAGGTGCCAGGCAGGTTCCATGGGCAGTTAGGAGCTGGGTGCTGCCTGTGGGGATACGGCTGCTGTCAGCATCCTCCAGCCAGGAGGAGGGAGTACACATGGATGTGCAGAGGCTTAGATTTGGCTCGGTGGCAGCTGGCCCCTGTGGCTGCCTCTGCGTTGTCGGTCCCACCGTGATGCTCTAGAGCAGTTTTGGGTTGCCCTAACTTGCCATCTTGCTACAAGGCCCTGAGGGGAGCAGGAGTGGACCTACAGACTAGGATAGGCAGGGAGATCTCCTGCATCAGCCCTTTCCCTATGCTACTCCCAAACTGGGGACAGAAATGGAAAACAAGGGTTAACCGAAATCAGCATTTCCTGGGTGGAAGTCAGAGGCTACAGTCATTCTGGATTTGAACTGGGAGGAGGTGAGCCTGCCCAGTCTGAGCAGAGCCCCGCGCATACAGCCCCTGGGTACCCAGCCAGGGCTCCAGCAGCTGCAGCCACCCCCCACTCCCCCCCCCCCCCTTCACACTGTAGCAAAGGGGAGAAAGGAAGAGGGTTTTGGATGGAAGGTTGAAAGCCAGTGAATAATGTATCAATTGGGAGGAGGAAATTGAGTTTGCAGGGAAGGAGGAAAAGCGAGTGTGACAAAGGTGGGGCAATGCCAGCAGCTGGTCTTCAGAGCACTGGGGCCCAGGCCATGTGGTTTTCTATGGCTCCGTGGAGAGGGATGGACTCCAGCAGGCTCTGCCCTTGCCAGGTCCCTCACCAGGTGTGCTCCTGTGTCCCTACAAGCCTAGGGTTCACTTTCTTCTGGTTCCCTCTGGAAGGAAGATCCCTGAATGCGGTTTGGATGGTGATGGGCTGGGGAGAGGCAAGGGACGGATCACCAAAGCATTATGTATGCATGCTTTGGGCCATAAGGAGCTGCAGGCTCCAAGTGAAACTTTCTCTGGAGCATCTCTTCAGTAGCAGCTCTCTGCTAGGAATGCCAAGCTTGTCTTTGCATGTTTTCCTCTCCAACCTGGCCACCTGGTTTTGCAGGACTGGTAGGAGCTGCATACCTGGAGCAGCAATGTCTTGGTCCAGTCTGGCATAGGTGATGGGCCAGAAGTGGGGAGGAGACATTCACACACAGGCATGTGCCCACACACATAAAAGCTCATGACCTTCATCCTGTTAAGGAGCCAAGATGAAGAGGCACGGAAGAAAGGTTTAAAAATTTGTCAAGCAGGGCTCAATGGTGGCTCTGGTAATGGTGTTTCATAGGAGTGAGTACATAATATTGCATACTTACATGTTTAAATCAGTCACAGCCCCTCTGGCTTCTCCACATGTAGATCCCATGAATAGCAGCTTTATGCAGGCAGGAACATAACCTGGGGACTTGAGCACCAACACGGTGTCAAGGGAAGTTAGTGCAAATTGCTCCATCGGCTGGACATTAAAGCAAGGAGTGATATCACTCTTAAAATAAGAAACCTAACGTAATGTGCTTTAATAGCTGAATAATTGCTATGAGCAAAGAAGGAGGCTTTTGTGAAAGAGGATCAGTGAAAGCCAGGAGTGAGTGCCCATGACATCACGGCAATGCACAACAGAAACTTTATTCTCATGGCTCCGCAAAAAAGGCTTGTCAAGCTGCCAGTCCCAGATAACTTGGTGGGAGACATTAGAGAAGAGTTAATAAGATGATTGATTTACAGCTGGAAAAAATTAAAGAGTCTGAAAATTGACAGGCTGACATTGTTTGAAAGATTCACGAGAAGCCTCCCCCACTTCTTTTGAAAAGAAGGTCAAATGCTTCCATCAGTCTTTTGCACCCAAATTTGGAGCTTGCAGCACTTCAACAGGTATTTTGGGGGACTTGCTGTCAGTTCCCCTTCATGGGAAACAGTTGTGAAACTATTATCATCCTAATTTAGCTATGTAAAAATAGATCTTAAAAGTTTGTACCTTCTTATGGGCAGAAGTGGGTTTAAAATATTTTATTTTAATTTACCAGCTGTGGATCAGATCCAAACCCCTTATGAAACTTCTGCACTTCTTATTGCTGGATTTGAGTGCAGTGTGTTTTCTTTACTTGTTAGGAAAAATTGTCAACTTTGTCTCAACCCTGTATATATTTTTACGGTGGTTTGCTAGCACAAGAGAAACTAAGGGTCCTTTCACAACTTTTGGAGCTGGTCCATCATATTTTTTCAGAATTTACTTTGTAAAAATACTTGTTAAGTTCGAAACACATGATTTACTGTTGATAGAAACAAAATCCCACGGACACTGCATTGTGTTTTTGCAAATAAACAATGTTTATTCTTAGAGTGAAATTTCTCAGGCACAATGATAGAGTCAGCTCCAGGAGCCGTTTGCACCTTGGTTGTCTTCAGCAAAAGGCAAACGCATTAATTGAAAGTAATTAGTGAGAGACAACACTTTTAAGTTTTCAATCTTCAACCACCCATCAGAGTTGTTAAGAACAGGTTTTTATTTTTAGTATCATTATGTTTGATCCGCCAGTTATACAGCTAAAAAGGAAAAAGTCTGGCTTTCAGAAATCTTTCATGGGTTTCCAAAGACATAAAACAACTTGCTTCAAACTGAATTTGATTCAGGCTACACATGAAAAAAACTACCCGCACAAATGCATGTGCAAGTTGAGAATAATGATGTAAGATGTAATGAACAGAAATAAGAAGGATATGACATTTCAGATAAAGAGGAAAGAAAGGGAAATAAGGCCAAACATCAGCAATATACACTTTGCGATGACAACAAATATAGTAATATTATCTCCATAATTCAACTCTATTATTGAAGCCACTTAGGAAAGTGAGTGTCTGAAAAACAGCAACACAATTGATGAAATTAAGTCTCTCTCAGAAAAAAAAAGTAAACTCTGTTAGCTTTCACATGAGATAAGTATCAAGCTGTTTGGATTTTGGAGATAAATGGAAAGGACCAAGGTAAACTATAGAGGGAGAGCAGCTGAAGAGGTTTGTTGAAAACTTTCTGGTGTTTGTGTCTGACAGACTCTGAAGCCGACTGAGAACTCATCTCTTTATTTAAGACATATTTAGATCTTATCTTCATCAGACAAACTCACTGGTGTATCAACAGACTGTTGAGTTACCCCAGTTTTTGGAGTCTTGTGGAATAGATCTACTTAAAGAGTGGTGCTCTGTGCTAAAAACCTCCAAAACAGCCCAATGACAACTCTCCCATGCTAAAAATACTCCTCAGTTTTACCTAAATGTATGTTGACATGTCAAATTTATTTAATTTCCTCCTTTGGAATAAGAGCCAAGTGATACATGTGATGGCTTTTGAGTGAGGAGGATTTTGACAGTGTTTGGATTGATGGTCTCATAACTTAGGACAGTGCTGTCTGGAGGAAATCACTGTCTGAAAGATGTAATTTGGATATACACTTGGTTGAAAACACCTTATCAGAACAAGAACTATCTTAACAAGCCAAGTACCTGATTAGGAATCTAACAGTGTAACACTCAGTAAAAACTGTAAAATGGTACGTTTAAGAAGAATACAAATGCGCAAGTACCACATCAAAATTAATTGACCAAAGAACAGTATGGTGTAAAAGCGAATCGCAAGCTAAACATGGACCAATATTGCAATATAATGCCAATTCTCAGTCAAATCTCATTCAGGGATGTATGAAGATAATTTCTTTGCTTTCTTAGCACATCTGAGGTCTTGTCCAAAACACCATGTCCCACTTTGAATCCAGTACTGTCAAAAAAGACAGAGACAAGTTAGAGGCTGGAGGTCAGCAGAGTAATGCAAAGTGCAGGAAGGACCAGCTGCAGAGAGCAGCCAAGGAAGGTCGAGGTGTTTGGTCCAGAGGAGAGGAGTGGGGAGGTGACTCTGTGACAGCAAAGAGCTGTTCTAGGAGATCAGTGACTGCCTGGTGCCTTTGCACTGCAGGAAATAAAACCTGGCAGCATCACCGGGGGTTCTGCAGCCGCGCAGAGGAATTGCAAAACTCTTCCCTTTCTCTGGAAAACTTCTTCAAAAACCTCATTATAAAGTTTATGACAAGTGCGTTTCCCAGGTGGGCAGCAGTGAGGAGGTGTGGGGATGCTGGTTCTAGCTCTGGCCCAGCAGCAGCGAGGTCCCAGCAAGGGCTGTGAGGTGCCACCAGCAGCAAGGGATGTGGCTCTGCAGCTGCCCAGCTCCCACTCACCCAAATCAGCAGGGAAAGGGCAATCCCAGAGCTATCCTGGTCCATTTTAGCAAGAAAAAAAAATGGGGCTATGGGAAGAGGTGCATGCCTAATGTCACAGCCCTCTTTCTGATTGCAGAGCATCCGTATTCTTCATCCAGGGCATTTTCATAATACCGATTTATTTTTAGTGAAAATATTTTTCTCTTGATATTATTTCTTATTGAACATTTTCTAACCACAATGAAACTTCTTCTTTCCTTGTATCCTGCTTGGTTTTTAGTATTTCACTTCTCTGGAGAGGTGAGGCATGATTACTAGTGGAACAGGCAGTAAGGCAGTCCTTTCAAATGCCGGACTGATCTTTTTTTTTTAAATTAAAAGCCCAACTAAAACAGAAACCAGCAGCTCAGGGGTGGGAGGCACGGAGAGATTATTGCTAAGAAGAGCAAACAGGGGGATAAAATGTCTAGCTTTTGAAAAGTCCTTTCCGTAATGACACAGTTCTCTCTGTTCGCAGATGACAGAATAAATTAAAAAATATTCCTGCCAGCCTTAAAGATACTGCTTTAGGAAATCTAAGTTTGCCTAATGGACTGGAATATAATCTCCATGTTTTCAGTTTCCTCCATTTTACCCAAATCATTCACTTCAATAATTAAAGGATAATGAGCCGAACAGTTTTCCCCTTTATAACCAACCCTCTCTGGATAGAGATTCAAAATAATAATTAAAAAAAAAAGGAATCCTGTCTACTGAACATGCCTGCAGATAATAGGAATATCCTTCACTTTCCCTCTCCGGGGGTTTCCTAGCTGCCATCTATCAGTCAGCTGCCATACCGTGGGGATGTTATTAGGGGCCAATGAAGAGGCCTCCCTCGTGCAGGATGATCCATCAAAACTCACGTTCCCCATACAGTTACAGTCTCCCTCCTACGAAATGGGTTCGTATGCATCCATGTAGAGCACCTCATTGATTAGATAGAAAGAAAAATGGGCTAATCCTAATTACAGCACTTCTTAAACTTTTCTTGACCTCTCCCTGACGCCATCACCTCTTGGACCCGCTCCCTTGCCCAGCCTGTAACGAGGAGCAGGGAAAGGCAGGGCTGGAGTTAGCCAAGAAGTGGTGCAGGAAGGGGATTTTTCACAAAAGCTGCTTTTCTGCAGTTTTAAAAATGTAGTGGAAAACCAACAGCAGCGCTAACAAGTTCAAGCAGGAAAACATCCCTAAATCTTTAGGTTCAAATGCACATGGATGGATTCACACCACCTAGATGCGTGCATTTCGCTGGGGAATCCAAGGCAATGGCTGTGACCTTCGCTCCCTGTCCCCAGCAGGGACACGTAGCTGTCACCAGCAGGTAACTCCATGATTTTCCAGTGGTGCCTGGCCTCATGTGAGCAGCAACTCTCCTGGCCTGTGCCCAGAGCTCAGCTTTCTCCTACAAGGAGCCTGAGCCACTTCAAGCATCTTATTGACAAGGGCTGGGCTTTCACAGGATCTAGATTTTAAACAGTGGCTTGTGTAGCAAAGTGTCAATAAAGACAAATCAGCATTTGATATTTTTGAGGGGGTAAAGTTCATTCTTTCTGCTTTTCTCCTAAAAACTGCCCAACGCTGATCCCCTCCCCTCATCACAGCCTGCTGCCCCTGGCCACTGGGAGCATAAATAAATTAGTTATGAGTTTTTCCAAGCAGTAAACTTTTTTTTTTTTGTTTAAGAAACACAGCAGTATCTAACAGCTTTCCATGCTGGAGTTTGGGAGCTTTTGAGAGCCATAAAATATTTATTTTAGGTTTTTTTCCATTAGGTCTTAATTCTCAATATTTTATAAGAAGTTAAATTATCCAGGAGAACTGAGCTTTCATTTTGGGGGGTGCGGGGGGAAGCATTCACCCAATTAGAAAGTGACCATCAAGCACAGAGTGCAGAGAACATTTCTGAAGGAGAGAACTGAGCACATAAGGAACTGAGCATAAACTTAAAAAATCCAGAACTGTTTATTTTTCCTTCAAAGAGGATCAGTTTTAAGAACTGAACAGATTGAGATTCATTTACACTCCTTTATCTTTTGCCCCAAAAGCAAAACACTGTTCCTTATTCTTTCTTTTCGATACCACTTTCTTTTCTGGGCCCCGTTTGCTGGACTGAGTGCTGCTTGGCTCCCAATTGCATGTCCTGCCATCCCAGCCACGCACCCCACAGCACACTTGCCTGCCTTGTGCCCTGCACGCTCAGCCCAGGGCAAATAAAAGTTGAGGAGCCAAATTCCAACTGCAATCCTAAGACTGTCTACTCAGATCCTGCTGGCCCTAAAATGCCCTTTTTTTTTTTTTTTAAATGGAAAAGCTCAGAAGTGCTTCTGTCTGTGCCAGAGCAACCAGCCTCCTGCCCCAGGTCCCACGGAGGTCTCAGGGTCTCTTGGCTCAGCCAGGAGGAAGGGGAACGGGGACTGGGAGCAAGGAGACATGTTTCATCAGAGCAAAACCACCAATAAAACAGGTAAAAAAAACAATTCTAGGTGTCTTCCCATGTGACAAATCAGTTTGGCCAGCACACAGTGCAGTCTCCCTTGGCACGAGCGTAACTTACGGGCAAACAACAGGTAGAAATTTCACCCCCAGGAAAAGGGAAGGAGCGAGAAACAGCTGTATGCTGTGGCCCAGATGTGGTACATAGGGGACTCCAAGTGAATGGCGACATGGGTGGGAGGAGGTGGCCCATGGGCACCCGTCTGCATAGTCCTTGGTGGGAACACACAGGTTTATGTCAGTTTGTTCCAGACTGAACATCAGCAGGGGAAACCCAATTTTGGCATATTTCAGACCCTGTCTAACCACAGAAGAATTTCTCCCATGACCCACTTCTGCATTAGGACTAGTCAGCCTCTCTGCTGACACATCCAGGGCATCACAGTGCCATAAGATGTCACCTAATTGTCCCCATGGAGGCATTTTTCTGCCTCTCCCTTTGCCTATGCAGGGACTGGAAGAGAGCTGCAACCCAGGGAGCAGCACTCGGCTCATGCAGTTAATGGCTGATGAACACCGCTATAATGTAGCATGGTGGGGTTAAAATTTGCCATAACCTTCCTCATTAATGACACACAGTTAAAGGTTATTAATTATGAACTCACTTGTCGACATTAAACTGTTTTACTGCCCAAGAGGCCAAGCTGGGTTGGATGCAAAGAGCTGGAGGTTCCTCCTTCCCTCCGATGAACCAGTCATCCTCTCTCAACACTATCTCCATCCCCACCCCCTCCTCGTCCCCCAATTTGGGAAATAATTTGCATTCTTCCTCTGAAAGCATTAATTGAGAGGAGAACAAACGGAGTCCCAGGCAATTTGAACAAGCCTCATTACTGACTGAGGGCTTGTTTTGAATCAGCGTCCGTCAAAACAACAATTGCAATGCCCTGGCCCAGGACCAAAACTGTACTGGGAGGGCTGGTGGCAGAGACGGAGGTTTTGTTCTCTGGGAGCCAGTTGTGCACCTTTAATGATGACTATTGCAGCCAGCTCCTGGCTGATTGCTGCACAGCCCAGTGCGTCCTTTCCCGCATTAAGCCCTTATTACCCAGCAGCAGGATGAAAACCACAGGCAGGGACACGCTGCCCCTCTGCGCTGCTGCCCACCATGCAGCGGGGCTCCCAGACAATGTCACGCTTCTGTGGCCGGAGACCACCCCCAGCAGGAGATGCCACTTGCAATTAGGACATGTTTGTTTTCTGCCTTGCCTGACTTTGTCCCAGCTGGAGAAGAGCTCCAGCCTGGGCCAGGCTGAGGCATGAGCAAAGCTCTTTGCGGAGAGCCTTGGCCGAAAAGGGCCGGAGTGCCTTCTGCTCCTCTGCATGGAGGACGAAGAGCTGCTCAGGGGCACAGGGAGGGCTGCACAGGTTTTCAGCCAGGCTCTGCAACAGCTCCTAGTGGCTTTTTTTTCCCCGTCTCCTCTTGCTTCTCTCCTTTCCTTTCCTATTGGCCCAAATTCACATCTTCAACTGCACATCTACAAACTACCTTCAACTCAGATGGGATGAGCTCATCTAGCTTCAGATGTGTTAGATGTCTAAGCGAGGGACACAAGACAACGGTGGGGGAGACAGGAGTCTAAGGCAGGGCTGCAGATGTGCCTGCCTTTCTCCATTACCTTTATGGAGATAAGCCCATTGACTTTCCTTCCCTCCTCCCTATCTCACTGGCTTAAATTGCTCCATTATCCTAAGCTGGCTGGTAATTCTTGAATGGGATAGAAGAACGTAAGGGAAGGAAAGAGAAGAGGGGTTTTTGCAGCAGCATCCAAGGCTGCTTGGACCCAGAGATTTTGCTTTCAGCCCACCTCTGCTTTCTTCCAACTACTAAGTGAAAGCTGGTAAGAAAAAAGTAACCATGGATCAGTATAAGGGCTGGTTGCTGCCGGTGGGGCCAGCAGACTTTTCCCCTGATGCAGCTCTGTGAGACAGTCACTGAATTCATAAGTAGCTTAGGATATTCTTGCTAGAGGTAAGAGCAATCATTTCAACAGCTTGCTTTGTGTTTGCTCTTTGTAACCTATGCTGAAATACCAGCATGTAAAAGCAAAGGAGCTGTGCCTAGCATGTTTCAGGGTAAAGACTTTGATAGCCTGGGCTGTACGTGTGCAGCTCATCACCACCACGGCTCTCCTAAGAGTGCCCAGCTGATACAAAGTGGTCCTCAAACAGTCTGATTGTAACCATTTTCTCTAAACATTTACAACCAACAAAATGTGCATGTGTACATTCAGCAGCGGACCAGGGAGAAAAACAGCAGCTGCTCCCCGCATGCCTGCTGGAGCTTGTATATATTCCAGTGCTTTTTAAAGCATCTATTTACATTTGCATTTTGGATCCCTCTTCACTTCCTGAGCAGACTTGGCCAAATCCAGCACTGGTGCAAAGAGGGGGCATTGCCCTGACATCAGCACAGGGCTGATGTCCCTCCTTTCCGCCGGGTGGGAGTATGACCTGTTTTCTTTTTCCACGATACACGCACGGGTCTTCTGCTTTGCTTGTTCTTCTGAAAACAGGCGCTGCCACCTTGCAGCCTTGCTGGAGCACCCAGGCCACGGTCCATGCTGGAGGACCCTGTCAGGCTGGTATCTCATGGCCACCCACGGCATCACCTGAGTTCGTACCGATCCCTCGGGCTTCCCCACCTCTTGCCCAAGCAGGCAGGGACGCTGCCGTGCACACACTGCCCTGAGCACATCATGTAAGTCAGGGCGGCTCAAGACCGGCAGCCGTGGGAAACCACCTTGGACGTCCCAGCTTCATCTGCAAACCAGCATGGCAGTGCTACAGCTCCTCTGCTTTTAAATTGGAGCACGGCTACTCGTAGGACAATAGGAGTCTTTTATAGCTGGATAAATCATGTTGGCTTCAGCAACAAGCACAGACCCACCGCGGAACAGCCGCAGGAAGCGGTCTGGCTTTCTGCTCGGTAGGAGCATGGCTGAGCTCTCACTGGCTTCTTCTGAGAAGTAATGAAGCAGCTACCAAATGTAGGCTGTGAGGAAAGAAAGTGCCATCCGGTGGCTCCATGTTGGGCTCTGGAGAACAGTATTTTTATCAGACAGCATGTGATAATTTCAGTCTTTCCCTGCTTAATGTTGTCTCTGAACAGCACAAACCCCATCTCATTCCCTACTAACCGTTCATTCAGATGAGGTCTTATTGCCCAGAGAAGCAATTTTGCCAAGGGGGGAAAAAACCCAGGCAGTTGTAAGTGTCCTCCTGGGATAACGCTTGCCTCTGGAAGGCTGCATGCCACCGGGATGCGTGTCCCTGCTCTCCCCCACAGGACATTGCCAGGTGAGGTGCCCCTGGCCATGTCACTCCTCCCAGCATCAGGCGGACCTTGCATTAAAATTGCCCATGGGGTCTTCTTGATGGGAAGACGGTGCAGAAGCATCCCCTCTCTCGGGAAGCGCCGTTGGACAGGCTAGTCTGTGCTCTGCCAAAACGTGGGGACTGCAGCACTCTCAGAGCATCACACTGGGAGCAGCAGCATCCCCCAGCTGTGTCTCAAGGGACAGAGCCCTTGTTGGAGCAGGAAGCACAGCGCAAAGGGACAGACGTGGCCCGACGGCTGTCAGTCTCTCATGGGGCTTTGAAGGGAAATTCCCCCGATCCCTGACCTGCGGTGTTGTGTCATGTCGTGGATTAAATTCCTTCTGAAAGGCAAAAGCAAAGCTCATGGGCATGGATTACAGGGAGGCATGGGTGCTGTCTACAAGGTGAATGCTTTGCTCTTTACAAAACATAAAATATGTGAGGCTGCTAAGACCGGTTTCAGGACCCCAATGCTTTCTGATTTTTGCTAACAACATGTCTTGAAGCTGCAGGCAACTGAGATACCTGGTCAGGGGAAGAGGAAAAGGGCACTCTGCTGCTATGTCTGATGCCTCCCCTTCCCTCCCTGCTCTTTTCCCTGCCTTTGCATGGAGAGGATCCTCAAAGCAAAGGACATACATTTATATTTCTGGTTCATTCCAGATGTTTTTCCTTTGGATGGGAAGATAAAAATCGCTTAGCATATAGCAAGACACTTAATGATCTTGCATATTAAACAAAAAAGCTGCGGGGAGATGTATTTAAGGCCAAAACCATCCAGGGTGCATTTTCAGAGCATTGCCCTAGGACCAGGAGGGGATTGGAATATCCTGTGCAATGTATTAAAATATCCTATAACTCCTTCTGCAGAGGCATAACCCCATAAACCCAGGTGTTGCCCTGGTACAGCGCAGGGACCTGCTCCTCTCTCCCCCAAGCTGCCTCCCATTCACTTGAATTATCTGGTGCACCACAGCAGGTATCTTGCACGGTTGGTCACCTTTAATGGCTCCTCAACAGTAGAGATTTAATTAAATTAGCAGGTTCAAAAACAAACGTGGAAATGAAGAGAAAATAGGCCTGGCGTGTTAAGCATAAAAAAATTCATCAGTTAACAGTGACATTAACAAATGATGTTCATTACTTATTTTCCAAATGACCAAGCCTGATCTCTGATGGAGATGTAGGGAATTCCAGTAATTCTCTTTTAATCATTTCACTTTGTATGATGGAAGATGAGAACCATTCACCAGTAACACGATGCTGGGCTTAAAGGAGATGCAATTCTTTATGAAAGACGAGTGCATGTTTTGTCTTGGCACAGCATCAATATGACCAGAGACCGAGACAGAGGGAGAGTGAAGTGCAGCGGTGTTTTAATCAGAGAGCAGGTTTTAATTCACAGGCTCAGAAGAGCCTGCTGATCAGCTTTGCTTCCATGTGGCAGCGCCTCCAGAGAGGAAATAAAGAACTGAATGGTGTAAAACAGTGTAATTTCATGGCAGTTAACAGCAAGAGACCAAAAAAATCTATGTTGCTTTTTGCTTTAGCCCCCTTGAAGATCCATCCTTTTTGTGCCTATGTCAATCTCTGATGAATTCCTGTAAAACATGAGTTTATTTATATTTCTGTGTTGCTTGTTGCTGTTTGCCTGTGTTAACTGCCACCATCTGGTTTCACCTGCGTGGGTTGTGCTGCACATCCTGTATCGGACCCTGCTTTCATCCCCAGATTTCGTAAATAAACTGCAAAAAAAGGAGATGGGAACTGATGCTGACTACAACATCTCATTCCATCAGTGTTTGATGTGGAGGAGCTTCTATAGCTGCTTTATTTTCTTCTTGCTCACCTTTTGAAGCCACCATCCCTGAGTGTTTTTCCATATGCAGAAGTGTTTGTGGCTGATTCAGTGACTGCAGAGGTGTTTGCTTTTGTAGGCAGATGTGCTCTTGGGAGAACGTGCGTGTGCATTTGCGTGGGATGTGACAGGACACACTGTACCACAGCCCGAATGCAAAATAGCACATCACTGTTGGTTTTGCCTGGTTGCGTGTTGTTACTGCTGCAGGGGTTGGATGGCACAATCCCTGTACGACACAGGGACGAAACCTCACGGCGGGAGATGTCCCTCACTGTCCTGTGGCACTCATTTCGGCATTACAGCATTGACTTCACACTGCTCAGGCAGAGATGATTTTTAGACACTGCTAATGAATAGGAGTGAGCATCCGTATTGCCTGTAATAGACCTTGTCCTCCTAAGTCCTATACATCCAAAAAAGGCAACGTCTGCTCCAAAGAGCTTGCAGTAATACCTGCCAGTGCCTTCCTGCAGTGGTTACAAACAGATTAACTCTGCACCAGGCAATTCGTTCGTGCATCGTGCATCCCAGCACAGTGACAGCTTGTGTTGCTTTGCGGGTACAGACACACCTGTAATACACTTTGGAGACTGTAAACAGCACTTCAGGCAGGCGGGGTGGATTCGAGTGTTTGTTTCCCATGGTGTTATATATGGATTTGTGCCTGTTCCTGCTGGAAGTTAGAGCGTCTTTGTATCACCCAGTTGTACTTTGCATTTGTACAAGCAGGCGGTGTCCACAGCGGGGTCTGTCACCTGTGTGCAGGAGCCGGTCCGAGCGGCACAGCAGGTCTCAGCTCACTGCCCAGCTGCGGGGGTGTCGAGCTCAGCCGATGCTTACACCATTTATTACGACGTTTAGCTACTTCTTTGCAGCATGTGTAGGAGCTGCCTTAACTGCTCCAACATGCAGCAGTGCTTTCTTGTCCTTGTAATATCAGAGTGCTGTTTCTCAGCAATTTTGAGGGGAGAAGGAGTGGGGCTGTTAATGTGGGGGGTTAAATTTTCTTAAAATGCTGGAGATAGGTAAATGTATTTCAAATACCCTGTTCTGGCTGAGCTAAGAGGAGAAGCCAATACCAAGTAGTTGATCAAAATCTGCCGTGATTTCTATGCTGTTCTGGACAACACATTGAGCTCTGATATGGGAAACTTACTGCAAAAACCTTCCAGCCCTTTTGTGAAGGACTTAGCAGCGGATGGGCATTAAAGTCTGGGTGTCCATCCTCTTTAATGCTAATGGGAACCCAGCCTCCTAGCTCAGTGGATTGTGTCTGCATTCGGCTTAGCAGAAACAGTGTGGGAGTACTAGCAGAGCTCTCCTAATGTGCTATTCTGGTCCAGCTATGCTTCGTGCTTGTACAGTCAAACCACTCCCTGCGATATAAGGGACCATATGGGAACTGCAGCTTTGCCAATATAGCCATCTGTGTACTGGGAATTGAGTGGACGCAGTCCTGTCCGTCGGTCATGTCGGCCTGTCCAGCAGCAAAAGGCTGGTAGGTTCTCATGGTGCGAGGCTGAAAAACCTCAGTCATCTCCCCCTTCTCTTTCCTGGTAACTCTGGGGAGAAGAAATAGATTTTGGGAGAGGGCAAAGAGTGCCAACAGCACTCTTGCTGCTGTAGTGCAGCTGAAGGGTCATTAACACAAAGTGTGACACACAGCAGTGTCCCAGCACCAAATAATCCTAAAGGACTTTGCTTTGGGGTGCAAAAAAAATCACTTTGTGCTCTCCAGCCAGACTGGCTGCCGTGCTCCCTCGAGGTGGTCCATGCAGTCATGTCTGCTCTACATCAGGGAAACTGAGGCACTGCCATGGTAATCCCAGACTGCACAACACACCAGTCCATTGAGCCTGGAGTACCCCCAGGGAACAACCCCCAGATGATTTACAATGAAGGAAACACAGTTAGACTGTGGTTCTTCAAAGGAGAGGCATCCATGCTGTACCCAGGGCTGACAGAAGTAGGGACACAGGCACTTTGCTTTCTTTGCCAGGACTCAGAGACACATTGGGCAAACCTTGAAGCTCCCAAAAGGTCCTGGTTTCCCATGGCGAAGACAACAGACTTTTGGCTACCCTGGGTTTACTAGGAAGACACTGCACGATGACCCCTCGTGAACACTAAACAAGAGCAAGCAGGAGCTAGCAGCTTCCTCCTCCAGCCGCCGTTATTACTGTCCCCAGCATGAGGAAGGTCTGTTCCACAGCAGGAGCAACTGGTGAAATTCATTTATGGAAACCCCAGCTTAGCTCCCAGGGCAGGGTCTACTCTGCTGCCTGCAGTGAGGCTGGCAGGGCAGGCAGCACCCTGTGCCGGGTGCAGGACTAAGCCCCAGCTGCACTGATGCTGCACGGTACAAAGCCCCGGCACTGGTCACAAGCGGGGCAGTTTCAGCTTGAAGCCTCAGTTTGATTTAGTTTAGGTTTCAGAGACAACACATAAACATTCCCAGTGAAGACACTTCTTCCACGGGGCTCAGCCAAGTGGGGTTTCCTCCTCCGTGTTTATGGGAAAGCATTTTGTTTAAATAGAAAAGCAAATGAGCAGATCCCCACATTCCTCCCCAGAACATCTCAGCCAGCTCGCCAGCCTCTGGGATGGGAGATTTAGCACAAACTCAAGGGAAATTTGCGTTAAGAGTCCCTTATTAAAATCCCGGCAGTGTGTCTGTGGGACATGAGGCACCACAGGCTGGTTTAGGAGCTGGGAGAGGGTGGGAGACACTGTTCGTAATGCAGCCTGCAAACCAAGAGTTACCCTGAGATTCATTACAGCAGATAAATGCTTCCTCTAAGGACTCTTCTAGCCCATGACTCAATACCACAGCCTGCTTACAGCCCAGGAAGGCTAGAAAATGTGGTATTGCTTGCACTGTGTTCTTGGAAACTATGAAAGAAGAGATTGTTTGGATTTTGCCCTTCAGGGCTACAACTAGGTTGAAAATTCACCTCTGTATGAACACCAGCAGAAAGAGTTACACCTATGAAGTACCACTCAAAATAGGCTTTAAGTGAGAATTAATTGATATCTATGCTTCTGAGCAGGGTGAATTTCCCCTGGGCCTGAATAAGTTCTGCCTGAGCCTTTCATGGAGTTACCATTTCTTCCATTAAAGGGGGAGCAAAAGGGATGAAAATCTCCACTGAGAACAGCTGGCTAATTTTTGCTCTTTCTTTGTAACAAAGTCAGGCCAAGATCTGGTTGCTGGCAAGCACAGACCCAACATCTGCAGGAGGAGAGGCCTCTGGCCTCCCCAGCTCACTGGAATTTTCCAGCTGATGTGAAATATTTCCCAAGTTAATGACAGCATCTGTTGAGGCAGGGATGGGGGAGCCAGGTGGTCATTTTTTTGATGCATAGCTGGGTATCACAGGGCAAGCAACTGAAGAAAAACCCAACCTTGTGCAGAGCTGGGCTGCACAACCATGCTCCAAGGGGGCAGGTTTTCTTTCTGGGGCTGCTCTGAGGAACAGGAGCCTCCTAATCTCATGTTGGCCTTGTCCAGTTTGCACCTTGATTTGGGGCACCAATATAAGGGAATGGTCTGATGTTACTCCCATGTCACCACTGACCTCAAAAGATCCACCGTCAGTCTTGTAAACACTGATACTGTGGTCTCCTCACCAGCAAATTTCCAAGATCTTTACATAGCAGGTCAATAAAGCTGTTTATTCCCATGTACACCTTGAGAAAATAAGGCCCAGTGCTGAGAAGTGACTTCCCAAGCTTGCCTGTCCAGCAGACCATCAGCCTCCTAAGGGCCATGGCCTCACTGGAAGGGCTGGTTCTTCACCTCCCCTACCTTTGTGATTTGAGTCCAGGTGCTTCCAAAAGTCCTTTTATGGCTGATCGATGGCTTCAGCATGCAACAAGACAGTGGGATGCAGAGCAGTGATCACATTTCCATTGGTATTCGCAGGCTGGCACTGAAGGAGAAGGTGAGGAGTGAAAGCATCAGGACCGATCTCACCTCTAATTCTGTTCAAGCTGAGATCCCCAGACAGAGGCATGGGAATGCCCCAAATTAGCTAATGTCATTCTTGGAGACTAACTGCCCTGGAGTGGTGATCCAGCAACTCTCACCTCCGAGCCTGTAAACCCCCTCCATCCTCCTCCAAGTTCAGCCACAAAGCAAAGGGAACTAGTTCCTGATCAGGGACACACTGGGTGTCCGCGGGAAGAAGGCAGCTCAGGGGTTAAGGCTCTTGGCAGCATTTCAGTTGTACAATGCAATAAAATATTTTATGACATTTTTACAATATTGTGCAATGGGATTTCGAGACCTCAAAAGAAAACACTACGTAAAAGTAAGATGCAGCTGAGTGGAGCAAGCGCAGCAGGTATGAGTTTATCTCTTTTCCTCCCCTCTCTTCCCTTCTGCCACTGCCCTTGCTGCAGGCGGGAGCACTTTCTCCCCATGCCACGGGCCAGCCTGGCTTCCCTGGTACTTCTCAGCACATCTGTGCCATTTTTATGTGCGTGCCACATACTTCCACAGTGAGCACATATTACATGTTGCTACAAACAGCCCCAATAAACGTGGGAGCCAAGTGTGCCTAAATATTACAAGATATTAAACACCTTTTAGCCTGATCCATAACCTTGTAATTGGTATAAAAATAACAAGACTCATCTTTAAATGGGATTCCACGGTTGCTGTTGTCCATTTGCTGCGTGACATTGTGGCTTGGGACACCAGTGGCAGGGCCAGGAGAGGTAAGCTTGCAGTGATCAGCTAAAATCCTTTAGGTCATTAAGTCAGTGGTCCCCAAAACTAATCCAAGTGATTCTGAATCGAGGAAAAACACACTCATCTTGAAAGGATACGAGATGCTTCATTTTATGGTGAGACATGGAAAAAGTGGATGTCTGAAAGGAAGCACTGAAGTGAGTGCATCAGAAATAAAACTTATCCCAGTGGTTCAGCATCTTCATAACCAAGTGGAGGTCACCCTCATTGCAGAAGACCAAGCTCACCTCTGGGCAGTCCTTACCCTCCTGGAAAAGCCACAGAAAAGAGCCTTCAGCAGATGTGGGACTGTCACCCAGATGTCCTGAGCACAGTTGTATCTGTCATTGCACCATTAGTCCTTGTAGGAGATGGTCTATGAAAGCTCAGAGTGTCTCGGAGCCAGAGATCACTGAGGCTGCAAGAGCATCCTGGGGAAGTGCCACTGTCCTAGGGACAGGACACTGGGTGGGCTCAGCCTGGTCAGGACCAGCAGGGTCCTTTTGATGATCTTCTGTTACTGCTCCAGAAACGAGGCTCCCCTTTGAGTGCACCAGATAGGTAGAAAATTTTTCTCTGCAATTCCAAGGTAAATTTGACCAGGATTGTTCCAGACGCTCTGAGATCAGAGATGACTATGTAAAAACATGCAGGAGCTGTAATATAAATCCCCAAAATTGCATGGTAGATGAGGAGTCTTTGGCTCCCCCTCACATGCTCTTCCTTCCCTGTTTCAACCCTTCTGGTAGCAACATGGGACGGGAATGTACTTTTATAACTGAGGCAGCGATGAGGTTCTTCTGTAATCACTTTATTCCAGGAACTGACGCTCTAAGAAATATCCCAAATATCACAAGGTTTGGCATAAAATCATACAAATTGGCAACACTACATTCGGAGTGAGGCAAGCTAAGAAAAGCCTAATCCAATCTTATGCTTTAGAGTACCAGCATAGCAGCAGCAGATTGCCTGGGGTGGTCGGGAAGGAAACTCGTCCCTGCATGGGACGTGTCCAGGCTCTCGGCTGAGCAGAGGGGGGGTCTCAGAAGAAGCCCCAGTGTTTGAACTTCTGCAGGCAGAGACATCCAATGTCACGGCTTATTTGTCTGATCAAACAGAGCAAATCCCTCGCTCTGATCCTGCTGATGGCTCTAAATTGCTTTAACCGTTGTTAAATGAACCACACAATATATTTTCAATGTAAGCAATTTTTTTTTTTTCTTTTTAACAGCTCTTTGGCCTGACTTCAGTAGGAGTTTCAGCTCCCTTGGAAGGTACTACTGAGAAACTGGTGTACGCAAAGACTCACCTGAACTGGTTTCGTTCTTTTGTTTCCTCCTGTTGACTATTAATGTGTTTTTTCCTTACATAGCTCCAGCCGTGCCCAGAGCTTCTTTGCAGTGGATGCCGTACACACTCACACGAAGGCACCTCTGTTCTGAAGTGTGTAATTACAGCCTAATTAGGCAAGAGGGAGAAGGCTGACCTGCACGGGGTCAGCCGCTGAATTGAGGCTGGACACAATCCGTCTGGCTCTCCTGCAGGCAGGAAACCTCTGGCTCTTCCCAAAACAGGGTCCCCCTTGGCTGCCTTATGGGAAGCACTTTAGGAGAACTTGTCACCCATCCCGTAAATCCCAGTTGTGTCAGTTCCTGCCTCTCCAGTGCCAAAGAAACTCCATGGGTAGAAGCAATGAGAAAAGTTGTACATTAAATTGCATTAAAACTCCAGTACATTTGCTGCTCTATTACTCAGAGAGTTTTCCTCGCCCCTTCCAGTTTTGAGGGTCTCCTGTGCCCCTCAGACTTCACATTTTTTGCAGTACTTTTGGAACTGGGTCAAACCTGGTAAAAATTTAGATATCAAAAGTTTGAGCAAAACTAACATGTGACACTGTTTTTCAATGACAATGAAGCTTTTGCTGCTGGGAAAGGTATTATTTGAAAGCCCCAAATTTTCTCACAGTGTGAATTTTCCAGCCAAATAGTTCCCAATTCAATTTGTCATGAAATGTTAAAAAAAAAGAAAATATAAATAAATCCTAGCCATACCTAGCTATATCTCCCTTAAAATGCTAAATTACTCTGCTTTTCATGTCAAATTTGTAGCAAGTATCTTCAATTATGAGCAGTTTGCCTGGGAGCTGGTAAGGAGATTTTTTTTGGTACTACAGACTTGCTCTTGGAGTCTGTGTGAAAAATTCTGGAGGGGTGTTCTGCTGGAAAACACCATCCTCCCTCGCAGAGGTGCTTCCCAAAGTGAAACCTCAAGCTGTGACTCCTCACAAGCCAAAGAACCACTTTGCTGGGGAGCTGCTGCTGGACTTATGTTGTTTTAGTGGGGAACCTGGGCATCATCCTGCTCACACATATATATCCTGGATATTTGTGATTATCATGGGTGACCTAGTGAGTGAAGTATCTTAGTGTTCACCCATCCTTAGCATAATCTGCCTCTCACCTTGGTATTTCCTGTTGGGGTTTTGGGTGAAACTCTTCCAGAGCTGCAAAAAGAAATCTATCTTGCAGCAGGAAAGGCTCCTGGAGTCCTGAAGAGCTTTGGATGGAAAGCAAGAACCTGCAAGGGGATAGGCTGTGTGCTGAAGCTCAGCTGCATCAAGGTGTGGGACACTGCTGGGTGGTGACAGAATGTGACAAATGTCCTTACCATGAAGGGAACTCTTCCTTGGGCTGCTTCTCCCCTGCCTGCAAAGCCCTGTCAAGTCACAAGCCTCAACCCCTTAAAAACCTTAAAGAAAACAAGAAAAAGCTTTGGCTCAGAGGAGAGAAAGGGTTTTTACAAGCGATGGCAGGAAGGAGAATTTTGTCTCCTCTGAGGCAGCTGTGACTCCACCATTGGTCACGTCCACACTCATAAGGAGGGATCTCCACAATGGGTGACCCCTTCAGCTCCTGTAATCCCAGTGAGTGGAAAACCCTTCCCATCTGCCTGCATATTTATCCAAGTCCCCCTCCAGCATCTCACAGAGTGCCCACCATCACCTCTCAGTAGTGTTTCCCACTCCAGGCTTTCTTAAGACACGAGGCTTTTGGTGCCCCAGCTCGGGCTCCAAAAGCACCTGCAGATCATCTTGAACACTTCTTTTTTTAGGGATCATTGCAAAGCATCTGCCAGTGGCAGCGGCTCTCCCGGGAGAGCTGCGAGTGTGCCTGGACACCTCCCCAGGCACCCTGGCTCCCGAGCCAGCTGCTATCGATGGCATCAGAACTTGGATTACATCGATTCTTGTGACATTGCCCAACTGAAACCCTGCTCCCCAAGGGAGGCTCAGCTTAATTGACTGTGGTTATTAATATTGTATTATCAGCAGCCAGATGGTCCAGAGACAGGCAGTTTTCATACATATTACTGATGTCCTTCAGTGGAAAATTATTTCCACTTATCTTTCATCCTTGTATACTTCAGGTAGAACAAAGTGTTAACAGCGGCACCCTCCACTGCGAGGAAAGTCACCATGAGGAAGTGTCTGGCTGGAAAGCAGACATGAAGAGGTGTCTGTGCGGGCTTTAATTAAAACAGCTCCATGGAATGGCTGGAGTTAGGAAGAGGTGGTGTGTCCTTCCTGCCAAGCCTGGAAAACACCCAGAGTTTTTATTTCACTTTTCCTGACTTTTTGACTGATACTCGAAAAGCTTGCCGTGGTGGGTGCTTAAAACCCAAAAGCCCCCAGAGGCATTGCCAAAGACTTTCCAGGTAAAGACTCCACACGTGGACAGACAGGATCTACACAAGTCCCTGGGCCCGTCAAAGCCTAAAACTCGTATGTGGGTAAATAGAGCTCAGGAGTGAGGGGAAGAATATCTTTAACAGCACGGTCCTGGGTAGAAAAGTGACCGTGGAGAGGTTGCTCAGGAAGGTCTTTAACCAAAAGCTTTTCTGGCTCCCAGGGGAGATTCTGTCCAAGGAACAGCCAGATGGGTACCTCTTCATAGGTCACTTCACTTGATCCTAGTTCCAGCATTGCCCATTTTCTCCTTCTACACTTGAGATGCAAATGATGGTTGAGATAAACAGAAAGAAGACCCTGGGCTTTATATTGCCAGATGAAATTGCCCTGCATCGCTTCACACACCCCGTAGTGTGCAGGGCTTTCCCCAGCTGAGGTCCCCAGAACTAAGCCCAGTCCTGGCTCTGACACCAACTCACCCCGCAGCCCTTGGCATGTCCCTGCAGCACCTCCGTGCCCACGTTGATACCCCAGCACTGCTCCTACTTGCAGTGTCTCAGGGTCTGCCAGGGTCCTGCAGGAACACATCTCTCCAAGGCATGGTGATGACAGGGTTATTCGATGACAAGCTAACACCTCCCTCAGAGTGTCACCAGCACGTCAGATTGGGAACGCAGACCTCTGTCGTTAACTCCCCTCCAAATGTGTATTGCTGCTGACAGCTCCAGCGTGACCTCAGGGAAGGTTTGAGGGTGGGCTGGAGGCCAAGGGGCTGTGGATGGGGTCTCAGGAGAAAGCGCTGGTGGTACCAAGAGCTCTGGGGAACGAGCGGCACTCAGACCCATGATATGATATAAATACAACAACCCTGCTATTCCTGTGCAAATTACAGCTTCAGCCCAGCCTCTGTTTTCTCCTTGCAGCAGGAAGGGTATAATTTGGGGGATTTGCTAGGCTTTTACCCAACCATGTGCCCAGCCAGCATCCCTGCTGGGCAGTCCTTCAGCCCCATGAGCGTGACTCTCAGGGCACAGCGTGCATCCACCCTGCCCCTCCGGCCGGAGAACCGATCCTTCCCCACCGCCCTCCTCACCTCCCTGCAGCACAGCTGAGGGTCGGAGCTTGTGCCAATGGCTTGGCTAAAGCACGTGGTCACTTGTGGGCTTTGTGGGAAGGACGGGGACGGTGGAGTTGAAGGGTGTTGGGGAGGCAGGACCACAGGAGGATCCTGACAGCACACCTCTGGCCCACACTGGGCAGCTGCCGGTCATCTCGTGATGGACAGGCCATGAAAGAATAGGTAGAAAGCCTTTGAACAGACATCGGATATCTAACAACATTGATAAACTATATGGCAAGCTGTGGATCCTACTAAGCATTGCAGGGGTTTATTGTACCCTGGGGAAGTTGTGGGAAGCGCAGCTCCCAAAGAGAAACAGGCATTTCTAGAGTGTGAGTCCCATCTTAGGCATAGATTTAGGTGCAAATTGCTCATTGCAGACAGTAGAGGAAGGCCAGATCAATAAATACCTATTTAGGGGTCTCAGTGAAGTGCTTAAAACAAAGTGAGCTGAATCCTCTCTAAATGATAGTGCTCAGAGAATCATGATGACATTTTGGGGGGCATGGGATGATTCAGGGCATTTTGTGATTTGCTACAGACTTTTACTCCTTGGCCAGCAAGGTGATTTGTCTGAGCTCAGTGGACGTGCAATGTCTCCTCCATGGTTGCTCCTTGTTTGGCCCATGCCTGTACCAGCGCCAGCGATGGGTCCAGTTTCTACGGGTGCAGGGTCCAACCACCCCCTCCTCTTGCCCAGGCTACCATACATGGGAACACAGGGCAAAAATTTGTGCCAGCAGCATGGCTTTCATTCCTGGCCCAAACACTTTGGTGCTTGGCCATGATATTTCACCGCCTTGGCCAAACCTGAAGTAGCTCATCCTTCAAGTGTTTGCTTCTTAGATAAAGTTTCCCCTCCTCCTACGACTGTCCGACGAAGAGACACATCGGACACGCTACAAGAAGTAGAGCTAGTCAAAAGCACATTGCTGTGAAGAAAACCAGCCCTGGGCTGGGCTGGAGCCCTGGTGTCCCCAGTGCTGCCCGCTGAGCCTCACACACATCATCCCAGGTGATGCTTCTCCAGCCGCACATGTCTGGACCAGTCTGGGGCAGTGCTCTGACATGGCAGCTGGGAACTGCTCCAGGACAGAGCGTCTGAGTCCTGGTTTAGTATATTTTCCCGCTGATCCACCAGCAAGGGCTCACCTGATGCCCGCACTGCCAGGACCAGCATGTGCTCCCCAGGCTGGCCACTCGCTGGGAACATCACCAGCAAAATAGCAAACAGATGTCATCCAAGATCGTTCATAAATATTTCATAGCGGCCTGTGAGCCACCCGGTGAAAGATGGAGACCTCAGCCCTGGCTCTGATCTCGTTACTGAGCACCAACAAATGCTTCTAATTGGGTCGGTGGCAATGACAATATTATTGACAGCAACAGAGAGAACAACCCACTACAGTTTATTTGCTTTGCTGTGGGTACCCATGCTAATAAAATGTAAATTGAGGGTGATGGATAAGACTTTGTGGAGAGTTTCTTCTCCATCTTATTAGATTAACACAGAAACCTAAGCAAAGGGCAAGACACTAGGGAACGAGGTGAAGCCTGCGGAGAAGAGTGCTGCTCTGAGGTGCAGGCAGAAGTACAGAGGGAGTCACTTGCCATTAAGACATTCAGTGTTTTCAGGCAGCTGCACCCAAACAGGAGCCATGGAGTGAGGAGGGTAGAGGAATATTTTCCAGAAATCCAACCTGTTTGCTGTTGGATTGAACAGCAATCCTGAAACCCCACCGTGCTGCACGTGGATGCTGCAAACCAGGCGTTTTCCCAAAGGGCTCCTACTGCAATGAGAGTAAAAATCACATTTTCTCAACTGTCTCCCAGTGACAGAGATCTCAGAAAATGGGAGAAATGAAATGAAGTGGGAGAGGGTGCAGGACTCAAAAAGACTTTTGGCTTCTGTTCCCAGTTCTGCCATGTATTTGCCACACAACACTTATTTCCCAGAGGCTGCAGTGCTGTCCCAGTGTCACCAGGGATGATGTGACACTTGATTTGTTGCTGTTTACAGAGCATTTTGAGGTCTTTGCGTGAAAGGAGCTTTTATTAAAGTTCCTGCTTGCTAAGAACTGCCTAGGACTAATAAACACGGTTTAAGAAAAGTAATTTGGGGACATGACAGCAGCTTGGTTCTGTGTGGTTTTGGGCACGTAATTGTGTGTGTGTGCATGTGTGTGTGTACGAGCGCACGTAGTTCACAAATCCTCCTGAGAGCCACCTTCCATTTGGAGGCAAAAGACTCCCATATGAACATAAGTCTTGTTATGGCAATATTTTATATGCAAGTATTAATCCTCTTTTTAAGCAGCCTGTTTAATAAAACTCGGCAAGTTTCAATTTTTGAAGCTGGTTTCTTGAGATGTCATTATCCTCCTGCTGGAGCAGATTAGCGGATTGCTAGGAGGATGCAATTTGAGCTCAATTAATTCTGCTTCAAGTCCCAATTCAGTGTTGCTAAATAGCTCTCAAAACCTCTCATCAGGCTATCCAGCACTCTGCTGCCTGGCGAATGCTGCCTTGGGACTGCATTTCTGCCGGGGTGATCCTGCCCGGCTCTGCCCAACACCAGCCCCCTGTCACTGGCAGACACCCGTTATGTTTGTACCATTGCTCTCTCTTTTCTAGAGGACTTTTACAGGACTTTCTGCTCAGTTACTCTAAACTATCTTGCGTCCAGGAAGCAAATACTGAGTTGATCTTGCAAAATTTTTCTTCTCTTTTATATCACCTCTATTAAATCAGTTAAACCATTGGAGCAATCATTTTCATGTCTGCTTGAATACAGCAGTGAAAGGGAATGGCAGAGCAATGCAGATAAAATATAAAGCAGTGAAATAAAAATAGTCAGTTCACAAGAAAGGGTTTGGTTTTGGGTTTGTTTTTTTTCCTTGGGTAAGACTTGCCTTCACTGTCATAAGTAGGATTAAACTGGAGCCTTGACTTAACCTGCCGAGCCCAGAGCCTGCAAATCCTCACTTTTGTGGTTAGGTTTATGCGGGTAGAAATTGGGCTCCTGGCATGTGTAAAGTGAAGACTCTAAATCACTGCCAGAGTGGAGCCATCGCCGGCTTGTTCTTCCAGGCAGGAATTGTCTTTTCTTTATATGCTTTTGCAAAACCTGTAAAATTGGGCCCAGAGCCAAGACTGTCCAAATCGTTATTAGTCTTGACCTAGTTTACAAACAGGTATCAAGTCCATTTCCTTCGGTCCTGTCCTTCCTCTCTCTTCCTTCCTTGCTCTCCCTCTTGTGCTCACAAGTATATACTGCACGTCCTCTTTCCTGCTTCCAGCCAGCATCAGTTACAATGAACCTACCTTATTCATTTTTTAACATAAATACAGACTTTATCATAATATTCAGCAATTTCCCAGTCTGCCATATCTACTCTTACTGGATGCTCAAGAGAGGGGAGTTTAGATACCAGGAGGCTGTCTAAGGCATCACTGTCAGCACGCATATGGAGTAGATGACTCTTGTAGCTGCTTCTACTACTTTTATTTTAAGTCAGGGAGGACTTCTGAAATGCAGACCATCTGAAAGAGAAAGCACTGAGGCAGGTGGGGGGATGGAGCTGTTTTCTTGGCAAGGGAGATGCAATGCACAGGGTGTTTCCAGCAGTTGTGCAGAGGGAGGTAAAGACCCATGACAGCTGCAGACTCATCACCCACAGCCTCCTCTCTCCAAATGCCCAAGCTGCAACGTGACAAAACAGATTCTGAATTGCCAGGTGAGACCACAGAGCCCAAACTGCAAAAGCACTTGCCCCGAGCTCTAAGACACTAGTGGAAATGCCCATGCTGCTGTCTTCTTCCTCATGGTCTTCTAGATGTCTCAGGGACCTCCTTTTTGCTGCCATACACCTGCCCATATCCTTTCGAGCATCACCCCAGGGCAGCTACACTGAGAAGGTTGAGTCCCATGGCATCGCTGCAAGCACAAAGATGCAAAACAGACCAGACACTGACTCTCCCATGCCCTGAGTTTGATGCTATCATTTATGCCCAAGTGAGCGTGCACACAGACCTTTGGAGCTGGCAATGTTTTGCACATGAGCCAAGGACTGTCCAAAGCACTGGCAGTGCCGATGAGCCTTTCTGAACACCTCTCTCCAATGAAAGGCAGAAAATGTGGCTCGCTGAGAAATGTCAGCTTCAAAGGGATTCCCCTGGTGCATTCCAGACCTTTGGCCCATCAGGCAGCAGCCTGAAAAAATACTTGGTCCCTAAAGGTCAGCATGCATCACAGGGGTGGCCCAGCCGGGGAGTGAAGGGCACAGCTGAGGGACGGATGTGCCGGGAAGGTTCCGCCACTGGCCACAGGTGCCACACGCCAGCAATCCCCAACAAAATGCCTCTGCTGCCTCAGCACACTCTGTTTTCATTCCCCTTTGCATTTGAGCTGGGACAGAAAGCCCTGGCCCTGACTGTGCCATCCACCCGCATCTGCCAGAGACACCCAGCCTGTGGAGCAGAACGGGCTCCAAGTGTGGGAGTGCTGATGGCAGTGGGACCTTGCTCCCTGTGATGGATGGGGAAACCTTGGGAGAGATGCCACCACCTTCATGGTTGGTGACTGAGTGCCGTGGACTTGCTCACCTGAACGCTGCAGGGTGGACCACAGCAGCGTGGGGACAGCTGGTGCCTTCTGCCCTCAAAGAGCCCCAGCTGTGACGAGGAGGTGACCTGCATCCTTGCACTGTCCCCTCTCACTTACACAGCCAGCAGCCTATGCTCTCCTCCAGAATTTTCTCCTTCCCTGCTATACAGCTTGTGGCATCAATGCCAATTGCCCTCTTGCCTGTTCCACATCTCACAGTTGAACACACAACTTGCAGATTGCTTGGCTTTCCCGATGCTGTCCTTCATACATAGTGATATTAAAGTGTGGCAGTGCTCACAGGGACGTATGTTAGCACATATCCCCCCAGGAATTTCCTCTGACCCACCGATCTAACTGTGTCCTACAGAGACAATATCCAAGCAGGGAAACCTGCACCACCCTCCACATCCTACAGCACAAGCCCTGGCTCTGGTGGGTCTATACAGCCATGGTGGCACTGGAATGGGCAGCTCTGCATGGTGGCAGAGAAACCGGGTCTATGCTCCATCTCCCCTGCCCAGACCACCACTGTCACGCTGGTGGAGATGCTCCTGGGGGTGCTGAGGGCATCCATCTCTGCTGCCAACCGCCCCTGAACTGGCAGGTACTGGGGTTGCCTGTTTTCCCATGCACTGCCTTTGCCCCAGGGCAGCACATCCACAGCTGCTGGGGCTTTGCTGCAGGCAAGGGGAGGGTATGGACACAGTGGTGCTTGCAGAGCCGGGGGGAGTAGCACAGTGCCAGTCCTTCAGCCGTATGTTCTACCACTGGTGTGCAGAGTTGATAAATGCAGCCCTTCATGCTGCTAAAATGCCCTTTCTCAAAGCCTGTACCGTGGATTGGAGGTCGAGGTGGGCACAAAGTCAGTGCAAGTTGCTCAGATGGGCCAACTGCGTCCAGCCCACCCTAATGGGGCTGAGGTTGAGCTAGGGGCTCATGGCACATTGTAGTTCGTGGGGCTTTGGTACCCCTCTAATGCAGCTGCACCCCAGCCCAGCCCTCTCTCAATAATGCTGATCAGCCCTTTCTTCTTGCAAGGACCTTGCTGTGGCTGTGGGTGGTTTGTAGCTATTGACTGAAAGGAGCTGGATCAATACACAATCTGTATTGCCTTTGTGGATGGGAATCCTCCAAAACAGTTAAATGCTTGGACAGGCCCAAAAGAGGATGTTGCAGCTGGGGATCATGACCCCAGCAGATGCCTGCTCCCGTGGGGCCACCCTGCCTTTCCCAAATATCCCCATGGGGTGATTCCCAGCTCATGGGAACGACTGTGAACCTCACAGGCAGGGCTCGGATGCCAGCACATGGATATCAGCTTACCGTCCTGAGACAGGACAGCCTCGTGCATAGACCCAGCGGGCTGTACCCAATAACTACTACCTGGAATAATCTTCATTTTGGGACATGATTCCAACCTTGAAGCCTTTCAGATGCACAAGTGTCCCAGTAGAGCTGAAAGCACCAAGCCATCCAACATCCCCCATGCCAAGGCTGAGCTGCCATTGCTGGGGTTCTACAGAGCTGCTTGGAGGTCAGAACCACAGCCCTTAACCCGAGAGGGCCTGCAGACCGCAATGCCTTAAAAATTTCTCTTTACACATTAATTTTCCTGGGAGAACCCCATGGCCTGGAGAGTTAATAAGAGCATCAGCTAAATGGGGAGGGAGACAAATGGCGCAGAGGAGCTTCAATGCTACACTTCCCTGCTACAATTTCCAAGGCGCTTTTGCCAGCTTACGTCGACAGCTTAAGGCTTTCATCCGCTGCTGCGTCAGTCAACCACCAGCAGCTCATAATGCCCAGCCTGGCTCGAAAGAGAACAAGCAGCTTCCAAAAATCGCAGCCCCAATTCTCACTGCCAGCCCTAGTGCTCAGGGCAGGGGCAGGAGCCGAACAGGCCTGGGGAAGGGGCAGGGCAGGGGATGCAGGTGAAGAGCAGGTGGGGAGAAGATGCTTTTGGCAAGCAGAAAAAGAGCAGATTAGTGGAGATTTTGTTATTTTTTTTAAAATGGGGACTCCCTGTGAAACACGAGCATATTTTTCAAGGACTTTTCCCAGTGGTGGCATATCACTGGAGATGATCTACCATTAAAATTATCATTACTGATTGATTAAAGGAAAACCGCCCCTGCCTTAAGCCCAGCCAATGCACCACCTTCCCTTGGTGATGGTGCTGTTGGAAAACTAGAATGCCGCCACCAAACCCTTTAAATGGGAGGTTCAAAAGGGTTGACCCAAGGGTGAGGATCAGATCCACAACACCATCCAGAAAGAAAAATCACCCAACATATCTCTAGAGCGATTAGATCCCGCAAGAAGGTGATTTGTTAACGCCGCGGATCCGTCTCTTTTGTGTGGAGCCCAGACATCTGGCAGAAGCACGAGGGGCCGGTGGTGGCCGGCTCCATCCCCATTGCCGGCCAGCGAGCTGTGCTCATTGAAACACTGACCGTGATTCTCATGCAAATGGCTGGATGGTGAGAACAGATGTGAAACATTTGGTTCTGTTCTTGTTGGCTTGTAAAGAAATAATGCGACTGGAAGGGGGGAAAAAAGGGGCCAAGCAGGGTGCGGGGGGAGAAAGTTTATAACAATGGTTCTCCCTTGGTGGCCCGAAGCAATGGAGTTTATGTCAGGCTGTGCCAAATTCATATCTGTAAGTGAATGGGACTAGCCCTGTCAAGCTTTGAGGTAGGGGCAATACACAAATATTATAAATACAGGGAAGTGTAGAAGCTGTGTCATGTCCAGTGTGGAGCCATCAATCATCTCCTTCCCGTCCTGAGTTTATAAAGTGGTTTCTGACAGTACATAGACAGTTTATGCCGGCCGTGTGGACTGGCTGGAAAAGCTGACTGCATGCTCCAAGTATGTCGCATATGCTCTCAGGGAGCTCCAGTGATGAGGTGCCCTGGCAGGTTTTGTTGATATTAGCAGACTGAAAGAAAAAAATTCACCGGCACAAAGACACAGGCAAGCCGAAAATGCAACCTATTCTCTGGCTGACCCCAACTGGAAGGAGCATGGGGCATCTGTCCCGTCCCTCCCCATGCCCTTGTTCAGCTCACAGGATGGGGAAATGGGGCTGGTGGGAGAAGAAATCTAGTGGTGACACAGATGTATGATGATGCTCCGTCTTCTCTGCTGCTTTTCACCACAGCTCAGTAACTACAGAGTTACTGTTGTTTGTTGGCATGGGATGCCCATCCAGACATAGCTGTGTCTTCAAAAACATGTATGAGGCCCTTTTTCTGTGAACATCCATGCAGAGAAACCTATGAAGACACACAACCCTCAGTGAAAAATATGCATGACATGGAGATGCATAGACCTTGCACGTTGCAAACATGCAGATGCCCACACCTCCGCCTGCTCTCTTGTGCATGTCTGCAACGCAAATGCTTATACACAGACAAGAGCATCCCTTTGCACGCACACACCCTGGATCCTGAGCTTGACTTTTCCCTTCTTTATCTATCTGGATACCTCTGAGCTGGGACACAAAATGAAGGGGAACCTCAAGGCTGAGCTTTTCCCACCTTCAGTAGTGACAGCCCTCCCAACATATTGCTGCAGGTGCCTCTGACAGTTCCCAGGAGGGAGGGAAGGGCTCATGGGTGAACATGGAGGCCAGGAAGGGAGCAGAAAGGGTGGGAAGGGGGAGCCTGAGGACTGGGAGGGCTGAGAAATGCCAGATCTGGTTAGTGCATGGCAGATGTGGAGGCCAAGAAGAGCTGTTGCTGGCTGTCAACGTGTTCAGACTAACCTGACCTCATCTCAGCCCTCTTCCCTGTGCAGAGGAGGTGACCACGTCTCCCTGGGCATGTCCAACTGAGGCTGTCTAACCTCCACCCAACCCCACTGCTTCTCTTAGCCGAACCTCACATGCAGCTGTGTCGAGGGAAAGGTGTCTGCTTATGTTTTGTGAAGCACTAAAGATAATGTTTTGAAACAGCCAAGCTGACGACTGCCTGCGCAGCTCAGTAATTACACACTTGGCGCCGTGCTGAACATGCAAATTAGGCCTAAAATGACACCGGGATGTTGTGCTCCCAAGTTGTCAAAAGCTCAGTCCTGGGATTGCCTCCAAAACCCTCCAGCGTCTGGGACACGATCGCCAGCCAGGTGCTCCCCGGGGGGATGCTGGCTCTTGGGGTTGAGAGTTGCATCCTGCCCCAGTCCTATCCAGACCTCATCCCAGTGGGGCGATGGGCTCCTCTGCGAGCTGCCACGTGGGTATGAATCCCCATAAACATGCCGGCGCACACCGGCAGGTGGGTGTGGACATGCTGCCAAATGCACAACAGGGCAGGTTCGCCCCCCCGGGGATTTTTCTGGTGGGTTTGGTGCAGCAGTCGCTGTTGCTCGGCCATCACCCAGCTCGGTCTCAAAGCCTGAGCAAGTTATCCAGGCGTGACTTCACCCACCGCTGAAGCACAGCCATCTCAGAGCTGGCAGCGTTTTTTAGCATCGCCTAGCAGGAGCGCGGGCTGTCTGAGGATGGGATGCTAAGAATACAGTATTCATCCCAAACTCCTGGGGTGATGCAAGCAGGCCAAATTTCCCATACAAGGCAGGAATGCGCGTCTCTCGTTCCCCCTTCCAGCAGGAACTAATGCTATGTTACTGCTTTGCTTCCTTTTAAAGTGCTCTCTTCAGCCCAGCAAAGCCAATAAGCGGAGCTGTCACCAGCTCCGCTCAGCCAGGACGGAGCGGGAGCAGCAGCTCAGGGTCTCCCGGGGAGGGGGCAAAGCCGGTGCCCTTCCCTCTGCAGCCCCCGGGGATTTGCCCGCTCTGAGGCTGGTTTGCTGGGGGTACATCGTTGCCCCTCTCTGCCTGCTGGTTACACCTTAGGGCTCAGTGTTTTCTGTGTGTTACAAACGCCCTGGGAGCATGGTGGGGCTCTGGGCTCAGGTCCTGTTGCTGGACCAGTTGTTTCCAGCTGTGGTTTCAGCTCTCCTGAAGGGGGTGGGGGGGATATTTCAAAGGGATCACATAGAAAGAGCAAGCCATGAGGCTCAAATCGATGCCTCCACTTTCAACCCCCACACATACCATTGCTGTACAAAGGACAAGTTATCTCTTAAAACCTGCGGTGAAGGGACAAGCTCATGGGCTTTACACCCAGCCCTTCGTCAGTGGGTCTCTGGTCCAGTGTGCTGCCCTTTCCCAGCCCTTTAGGAGCCTGATTCAGCCCTCAATGTTCTCCAAGCATTGGCTTATATCCAATAAAGTCAAAATAAGCCCTTAACTTCAGAGCTGCTCAGTTAAGCCTTTGCAGAGAGAGAAGGCCTTGTACGCTCGCTCATGAGGAGCAAAGTGAACCAGGACGTGCACCATGGGCAGCTCCCATCTCCACGTAGGGTGCACCTTGTCTCCAGTCCGGTCCTTGCAGTCATTTTCTCCAGCTGGCATGTCCATCCTGGACTGGGAAAACCTTACCAAGGATATCTCCATCAAAGCCAACCCTTTTCCAGGAAACAAGCCACTTTCCCCAAAAGCACATTTTTAACAGGAAAAAAAGTTTTATCAACAGTTTGAAACCAGCCTTCCCTGTGTGTTTAATATCGAACCATAAATGCAGATTTAGGGTTTAATTTTCATTGTCTGGCTTGCCTTTTTTTTTTTAAAATGGAGAATAATATTAAAAAGCACAAAAGGCCTGGAAGGTATTTATTGTTGTTCCAACCCGCAGCCAGTCACAACTGTATCAAACCCAGCACAATGAAGCACGCAGCGCACAAATAAAACGAGACACAAACAAAGGTAATAAAAGAGACAAGTATCTGTTTCAAAAGCACTGGAAGAGCAGCAGGAGTGTAACTACTTCATGTTCCAGCTAATATAGCTGTCTGGAGTGATCCTCAGAAAGCTATACCAGGGAGCAGTTTATGGGTTTCCCTTGGAGAGCTCTTGTAGATATTTGCCTGCAGTGGCTGAGGACCATTGGGAATGCTGGGGAGGTGTTCATCATTTTGGTTTGCCAGCCCAGCTAACAAACCCACTGTTTGGGGTGTCTGTATAGTGCACCCTGCACCCCTGGCTGTAGGCATGGATGTGTAGACAGGGCATCATGCCGTTAGTCTCAGGACGTGCCCGATGCTGGGTTACTCCAAGAGTGATCTTTTTCATGGATGAGAGCTGCTGATACATAAGCACTCTCGGATGTAACAGCTCGCTTCAGGTGTGTAACAATCCTGTGTGCAGATTTGTGCTGAGCACGGCACATCCCCATCTCTGCCACCTACCCTGGCTCTCCAGGCAGAAATCCATCGCTTCTTACAGCTCTGTGCCACCTGGGGAGGAGTGGATGTTGTTCAAGCCAAGCCAGAATGACATAATGCCTTTCCTCATCTGACAAGAGCCAAGATGAGAGTTCAGCTCAGCACCCAGACTCCTCAATGTACCACCCAGACCTCTCAGTGTAGCTCTTAGACCTCTCCATGCACTTGCTCTTCAGGCTCACAGCCCTTTGCAGCCAAGCGACTCCCACCTTGGCCCCACAGTACCAGTCTGCCTGGTGTAAAGGGGACCTTGCTGGCTCTTGGGGTGCACCGGGGGGGGGCTGCAGCCATTAGCATGGTGCAAACAGCCTCCCTTATGCAGACAGGGTGGGTGGTTGTGTGCCTGTGGGGTACGTCGCCCATGACTGGCAGCGTACCCCACGCACCTTGTGTGTTTTAGATGGCTGAGGAGTCTGACAGATGCAGTGCCAGTCCCCTGAGGTTGCTGGTTGCAGTAAGTGCCACTAGCTGAGGTCCATGGGACTGCTCCTCGTCTGGACCTGCCCCTGGCTGAGCACCAGAGGTGAGCTCAGCGCACCAGTGAGGACCCCGGTCGCTTCATGTGCTGCAAAAGGAGCTGGGGCGAGCAGGCACCCAGCTGAGCATCTCAGCAAAGCACCAAGGCTGTCGAATTCGCCCTGCCTGGGTCTGCTGCCTCCCAGCTTGTTCCGCTATCACAGCAGCCTGAAGCAGTGGTAGGCCACCAAAACCACAGCTGGGAGCTGTTGGCTTCAGTAAACCGGGGAGAGGCGTGATCGGTCCCGCTGGCCCTGGAGGGTCTTGTAGCCCACTCCAGTCTTTGGGAAACACTGATGCAGCTGCTTTCATGGGAGGCTGAGCCGTTAACGAGCTGCAGAGGCCCTCCAGATAAATCATCAGCCCGTATATCTCAGGGAAGGACAAACAGAGATCATTTAAATGTCAGCCCTTTTGCCCCCGAGATTATATTGTGCATGACAAAGTGCCCTGGTCCAGGCCATGCTCTCCTCTCCTTTATGGCAGAAGCATCACCCTGAGCGCGATGGCCACGTTGGGAAGGGCAGGTCCAGAAATCAGGACCCTGCCTGCAGCAGCCGGGCAGCCGCGTCTGGCAGTCCTGAGCTCCCATCGGGACTTTTTGAATCCCATTCAGTCTCCTCCTCTTACCGGTTCTTATTAATTCATGCTCCTGATCCGAGGCCTCCCAGATGTCCTCACATCTTGTGCCAGCTCTCTAATCAAGTTGGCCTATTCTCCATCCCCGCTGGGCAGGAGGTATCAGATACAAGGTGGACAGAGTGCCATGGCCAGATGTCAGGTACAGACATACGTTGCCTCCTGCCTCAGCCAAAGCAGGACTAAGATTTCATCCACTTTCTGCTCACAGGTGTGTTTGTTTTTTGGGTGCAGGCACTGCATATTCTGCAACAGGCCAAGTAATTTTGTCAGGTTAAGTGAGTGAAGGCTGAAAATACTCCCTCAAAACTTTTTTCTTTTTTTTTTTTTTCCTGGTCTATATGATACTTCCTATGGATACTCTTGTCCTTCCAGTAAAAAAAATAATATTAAAACCAAAAGAAAAATCCTGTCCCTACATTTTTAGTGTCTATGGCTCAATATTTCAGGATACCCTTTCAACAAAACCCCCATCACTGGAGATGCTGCTCGGCTCTCCAACACATCTCCAGCACCTGCCCCTACCTGCTCAGCCCCCGTGGTGATGCTCCGTGGGGATGCAGTTCCTGTTCCCAGTGGTCACCTCGGTCCGCCGCTGCCCTGTACACCCTCGGCACACGCTGCACTTAACGAGGGCTCTGCAGATCCCATAAGAGAAAGACCACAGTTCCTTTTTTAATAATACAGGAACGTTCAGCTGGGACCTTGCTGCACCAGGCTCTGTACATCCACCCACGCTCTGCCCCAAAAAACTCGGTGGAGCCGGAACCCTCCTGGGACCCTGGGAGTGCTGGGATGAGGCCAGCAGCCACAGTCCTCCTGCCACCACTGCCACCCTGGGGCTGGGGACATCCCAGGGCTGCCCAGGTGACAGCAGCAGCTCATCCCTGGCACCTCCGTCCCGCTCCTGGGCATTTCCCACCAGCCCACGGCACGCCACACCTCACTGCCTGCCCGTCCCGCCGGCTCTCGAGGACAATGCATGTCCCTACAATCCAAAGGCAAAAAGTCCTTGAACTTTCTGTGTGATTTCAAGGGGGGGAAAGCCCAGGAGATTACCGAGATCAATAGAGGATTTGGGTAAAACAGGACTCGCCATTGACTCCTCCCTCTCCTTCGGGCTCTCAAATCCTCGGCTGGTGCTGGCCTGTCCCCATTAGCTATTGTTCCTATTCATTTTAGATGAAGGGGCTTTTGTTGTAGGAGCCCATGCGGGGTCACATCGCCCCTCAGTTATCAATCTGTTTCTCTCTCCTCTGTCCCATACTCCATCTCCCGGGTACAATGGGATGTTTTCTTCGGCAGCAGCTTCCTGACAGGCAGCGGTTCCCTTTGCCTTCAGACCTTATAATCACTTGTTAAGCTGTGCTAGCCTCGGGCTCCCCGGTCCCTTTTCCACCATACTCCCAGTTTAACCCCTGATCCCATCTATGCTACGGGTCACCGGGAAAGGGGAAAAAATACAGGCGGCCCAGTGGGGCTGGCGCAGGCTGTGCATGCATGAGGCATCTGAGCTGGAAGCCTTCCACTTTCCTGATTGTACTGGAGCACCTGGAAATTTCAGATGGTGGAAGCGAAGGCTTCAGTTCTTGTTTGCCAAAGCGACAGAGGATTTGGGTTGCTGAGTTTAAGCCTTTGCAGACTCGCTTGCTGAAGGGCTCTCCTGGTAAGCAGGTCTGTTTTCTCGGTGGCCCATGAAGGGACCCCAAAAGAAGGGTATCTCAAAACAACCCATTTGGAATAGGAAGCCTTGCTAACGGGCTGCTGCTGGTGGTGGAAGCGGGATTTTGGCACCAGCCGTGCTGGGAGAAGAGCCCCGCTTGCTCTCAGAAACAGCACCAGAAACGACTTGCAGAGCGGAGCATTCCTCGGTGTGGGGGAGGCAGGAGGGAAGCAAGCAATAAAATAATAAATAGATGAAAGGAGAAAGGAACGACCGAGCAAGGTAAGGAACGAGTGCAAACAGGACCGACAGAGGAGAGCCTGCCAGGACCATCCCCGGGCTGAGCCCACGCCAGCAGCAGGGCCGGTGCCAGGGAGCCATGAGTCACGGGCACGACGCGCAGCCCTTCGAGCTGGGGTGGCTGCGCTCGCCTCTACCCTGCCAGCCCACCGGGGAGGGTGATCGCATGCCCACGCACCTGCCACGGCACTCCGAGCTCCCCTGGACCCCAGGGGATCCCGGCACCCCAAGGCATCCCGCTGCTGCCAGGCTGTGGGAAAGGCACGCTGGTGTCTGGGATGGGGTGTAGGGAAAGGCTTTGAAATACCTAGATCGATCAGTGCGGCAGGAATTTAAGGGGAAAAGAAAGAGGCTGCACTGGCAATGTTAAGTTAGTTGTGTAAGAGGCTGAGTAAAATAGAAAGCACCTTTTGCTCCAAGTCTCTATGTCATTAAAAAAACCCTACGTTATCCGTGAGAAGGGTTATTTTTGCATTAGGGCTAAAACAGGTAAGAGGTGTAAATTCTCAGAACTGGATGTCATGACGTCAGCCACCCAATTTTTCTGGCTTTATAGTACAGTGTTCACCAAATGGTCTTTGCACCGAGAGAAATTATCTAAAAATAAGGACAAAACCAGCCTGCTAATAAACCTGTATGGAATCTCATATTTGCAGCTGTACTAGCAGAATCTGCAGCAATATGGGGGACAGAGGGGTGAAACTATTCACTCTTTTATTTCCCTGTATCGCCCTTTTTACCAGGTAAGACACCTTCCTTCTCAGAGAGCTATTGCTGGCTGCTGGAGCCACCGGTGCCTTCAGCCCCAGCAGGCAGAAACGATGAGTCAGGTTCTGAAAAAAAATCACAAGATTGCCTTAAATATCGTAAGGCTGTTTTAAACACAGATATATTTGGCTTATTGCTTTCTAGACACCGAAACTTTTTAAATAGACTCTGGTCATATTTTCCCTAGGCAACTAGTGACTTTTTAGAGGCGAGCTGAGATTCTCACCAATATTTCCAGGAAAAAAGCAGCAAACATGAGTCCTGCGATACGATCACAGCATTAAACACACATCATCCCTGTGCACTCTTTCACACCAATTTCACTTCCCTTTTCTTGTTTTCTCTGCTTGAAATGACTATTTATTCAAATAGAAAATGTAGCATTGTTCTAAGTGCCTAGAAAAAAAGTATTATAATAACCAGCATAAAGAAGTCAAACCACTTTGCATTGATCGGGCTCCTTCTGCAGGGCCTACTCCAAAGCCCATTGATGTCAGCAAAGTCTTTTCATTGACTTCAATGAGCTGCGGATCACAGCCTGGATTTATAAAGGCATTTAGGCTCCTAATGATGTAAGTAGTTGCCTAGAGGTGTTAGGGGCCTAACCTGCTTATAGCCTTTTGTAAATCACACCAGGCATCTACTTACATGTTGAAGCATTGAAATACCTGAAACGCTACAGTATCTTGAAGTCACCAAATATACCGAGTTGGAATTATGCTCACTAATTTTAGATAAAGTGATCTGGCTGTGTTGCAGCTGCGGTGGGTATGGATTTGGAAATCCATATATTCAAGATAAGTTTCTTTGCTTAGAGAGGGAAAATGTCATAAAGTTGGGAGAAGATCTAATAGAATAATTCATTGCAAATAACATTTGTTATTAATTTTGGCCTGTTTACTATTTGGAAACACACTTTTATTAGCCAGCCAGCTCTGCAGATGGCTGATTATTATTCATTGCAATTTCCACCACCCCCCCCCCTTTTCATTGAATAATTTGTGGATACACCAGCTTTATTTCCAAGTAGTTGAAGTTTAATTCCTCAGCTAGGTCCACACCAAACAGAAGGGACAAAAAGAAGATCTAAGTCAAGTGTTTCATGTGCAAGTTTGTTTAAAAATTCTATAATCTATGACAAACATTTCAAATTAAAAGGGCATTCCCACAGGCAATGAAATAATGAAGCCCTTAGAATCAGGCAGCCGAGGCATGAAGCTGATAGCTATTTCCACATTTTATGTACTCTCAAAGGAGAAGACCAAATTCTGAGAGCAATGTCGTGTTGCATTTGTAGATATTTCTTACCAACTGTGGGCCAGATTCTGCAGCCAGCCTAGGAGTAATTTGTTGAAGTGAGCAGGGAAAAGTCTGATTTCAGGTCTTTCTGTGCTGTATTCAGCACAGTGCTTAGCGTAACTGTTGGCTGTAATACTGAGAGTGCATTTTACACCCATGACAGTGGTTGCACTGGTTTTAAGGGGGCCTGTTCTTCCACATAAAGGTATTTGTGTATGTAGGGGTGGATATGATGGTCAAGCAAATCAGGAATTTGTGCTCAGGTACCAGAGGGATGGGCAGGGGGGGTGGGTGTAGTTCAAAAATTGGAGTGGATGGACAGAAAGGTGGACGCAGTGCGGTCAGACGGACACCACGGGCTCACCACGCTGCACATGCTGAACGGAAAAGTCCTGCGGAGTTCGGCTGACAAATGAGCCTGTCCGCGGGCGGCGGGGTGGATTTCCTACTGCAGCTCCAGCGGGCGGCTGGAAAGTAAGTCAGCATCCAGAGAAAAGCTGTGGAGAACCGAGGTCCCCTCTCTGACCTGCGGCACATCCCCGCACCCCCCGGGACAGCCTCCCGGGCACCCCCGCATCCTTCTACCCCCCCACCCGGGACAGCCTCTGGGGCACCCCCGCACCCATCAGGACACCCTCCCGGGCACCTCCGCATCCTTCTACCCCCCGGGACAGCCTCCCGGAGCATCCCCGCACCCCCGGGACAGCCTCCCGGGCACCCCCGCATCCTTCTACCCCCCCCGGGACAGCCTCCCGGGCACCCCGCACCCCCCGGGACAGCCTCCCGGGGCCCTCCCGCCCCCCCCAGAACAGCCTCCCGGGCACCCCCGCACCCCGCTCCACCCGAAGGGGCTCGGAAGCGGTTTCCCGGGGGTGGCCCCCCCCCGCCGCCCGCACCCCTCGGCTCTGCCGGGGCCGGGCCGGGGGCGGCTCTGCCCCCCGCCCCCGCCGCGCCATTGGCCGGCCTGGCCCGCCCCGCTCCGCCCCGCGCCCGGCGATGTCTCCGCCGAAGTTTGCCGCGGCGGGCGCCGCACGTGGGAGCCCCCAGCACCGGCGGGGCTGCCGGCACCGCTTCGCACCCCCCTCCCCTCCCTCGGAACGGCAGCGGGGGAGGCGGCTTCTCCCTCCCCACCCCCCCCCCCCGCCCCGTCCGCGGGGGATGCCCCCCTGAAGCGCCGCCGCCGCCGCGGCGTGGCCCCCGCGCTGGGGATGCGGCAGCGCGCAGCCCCCCGCCACCGCTGAGCGCTGCGCGGAGGGGCCGCGCCGGGGGGCGGCCGCGGAGCATGGCCAGGGCGCCCGGCCGCCGCCTCGGGGTAGCATGGCCGTGAGCGCGGCGGCCGCCCCCGCCGCCGAGCCGCTGCCCCGCAGCATCTTCAAGAAGTTCCTGGTGATGCTCTGCTCCCTCCTCATGTCCCTCTACGTCTTCTACTGCCTGGCCGACCGGTGCCAGACCCTGCCCGGACCCATCATCGCCGCCGGCGCCGCCTCGGAGGAGGAGGAGGGCGGCGGCGGCGGGTACCTGGGGGGCTCGGCCGAGCTGCCCCCCTGGCAGGCGGCGGCGGCGCGGCGGAAGCGGCTGCTGCAGCGGCTCAAGCAGCGGCGGCGGCGGCAGGAGGCGGCGCCGGGCGAGGAGGTGCCGGCCGGGGGCGGCGGGAGCCGGGCCGGCGGCTCGGGCGGCGGCGGGGGCAGCGCGGCGGGCACGCCCGGCACCCTGACGCTGCTGCTGGGCGAGGGCACCAAGCGGCTGCCGCAGGCCATCATCATCGGCGTGAAGAAGGGGGGGACGCGGGCGCTGCTGGAGTTCCTGCGGGTGCACCCCGACGTCCGCGCCGTCGGCGCCGAGCCCCACTTCTTCGACCGCAACTACGAGCGGGGACTCGCCTGGTACAGGTACGGGACGGGCCGGGCCGGGCGGCGGCGGGGCCGGGGCCGTGGCCGAGCCGGCAGTGCCCCCCGCTGGCCGCCGAGCCCCTCCGCCGCCCGCCCGCCCGCGTCTGCCGACCCCCGGCCCCGCTGCCCCGACCCCTCCCGCGGCCCCAAGCCCCGTCGCTGCCCCCCGAAGCCCCGGCCCCGCTCCCCAGACCCCCCCGCCCATCCTCTTCTCCCTCCCCGCACGCCCCAGCCTCGCTTCCCCCGGCCACCCTTCTCCGTTCCGCGGTTCCCCAGGCGGTCTTCCCCCCCCCTCCCCGTTCTCCCGTGCCTGCTCCCGAATCCCCCAGCCCTTCTCTCTCCCCCCCCTCCTCCCTCCCCGCTGCCCAGCGCATCCCCCAGCCCTCCTGCCCCGGTGCAGGGTCCCCCCGGGGGTGCCCCTCCGCAGCCCGGGGTGCTGCCTGCGGAGGAGGTGGGGGGGCAGTGGGAAGAACAGTGGGTGCCCCGTCGCCCTGGGGACTGCGTGGGGATGCTGAAACAGAGCTAAACCCTCCCCCGAGGAGCACAGTCCCCCCAACATCTTGCTGCTCCCGGCTTTTCACGGGGGGGTGGGGGGAGCTTTGCAAAACCTGTGGCTCGTCCTAACTCCCAGCCGAGCCGCCCCACAGCCCCGGCTGCCTCCCCTTGCAAAGCATCGTACGATCACCTCCTGCAATTCCCAGCCCAGGGATGCAGCCGTTAAAGGCAGCTTTCCTATATTCGCTGAGGAGAAAAAACGTATTTCCCGTGGAAATGTTTCAGCAGCCCGGTAATGATAACCCAAAGTATGTCAGCTCCAGGAGCGCAACCCACACGCTCACCTTGCCTAAGAAATGAGCAAAAAGGTAGATGGGGTTCTTCCTTCAATTAGTTAGTGTTTCATTAAACCAAATAAAAGGTATCATCTCCTTTAAAACGAGACAGTAAACGTTAAAGCCAAGGGGCTGGATTCTCATTAATGTTGTTTAGATGTTTTCCTTCTGTGTTTTAAAGTTAATAGAGGAGCGTCTTCTGGCAGATTCCCATGGAAAGGATTGGTTAGGGTGGGGGCGAAACTGCTTTTTTGCAGAGTGTGTCTGTGTTTGTGGCTTTCTTGAATGAACAAGCAAAAAGGAGAAGATTTCGGGTACCCCCGGAGCTTGTTTTACTTTCGTGTTAAGCCCAGCTATTAGCAGAGAGGAGAGGATGATTTTGGCTCAGCTCGCAGTGACAGTACTGAAATGTGGAGTAGGATAGTACTGACAGTCCGAGTGTTTATGTAAAAGTCTTAACACGTGGAAGTGATGAGCTTCCTTGTGTATCCGCCAGTGTCAGAAACACGCCGAGTTTTTGCAGGCAGCAGAGTGTGGGTTCTCGGAGAAGAAAGATTTCCTTTCGTGTGGGCTGAAGCTGTCTACAGAATTATATTTTTAGTGTGCGCTTATCCAATTTCCACATGCTGACCCTGTATCAGAAAGGAAACATTAAAAACGAATCTGAAAACCCTCAAGAACTTTAATCAAGTCTTGACTTTGAAAAATAAACACATGGCTTTGGGGTGGCACCTACTGAAATTTATGGTGGATATGCAGAAAAGCTCATTTATCAAAGATGCTCTCGAAGCCTTGAGGAGCAGATGGCAGTGGGATAGACCCACTTCTGGAAACGGTGCCTGAGTGAGGAGTGTAGACCTAGACAGAGGAGGAGCCACAGGCATTTAGGGCATAGTACAGTCCTGCGTGTAGAGGATTTAATTTTCCAGAGGTTTGGTCTTGATCTTGCAGCTCTTGCTCATTCGAGGTGCTGCCCTGCACGCTGTTTGTGTAATCATTATGTTTTAGCATTTGGTACATGAACTCTCCCATTAATTGCTACAGTTTGTTTGTTCTGGTATTTGATGTACTGAATTTCACCTTTTTTTTTATTTTTTTTATTAGCCCTGTGGAGGCTGAGGTACAGTGAATTCTTTGTATGGGATTATTCCTTTGAGACCTAATCTTGCCGGCTTTGCTTGTATGAGTAATCTTTACTAACACACTGAGTCCCGGCGTGATGGCAGAGCTGCGGTGTCAGCCCACTGGTAACCAGTTACCAGCCTGTTACAAATACTCATTTAAAAAAATATCTGTCTCTCTCCATGGGTTTGCTGTAATCTTTGATGAGGGTTCGGTGCCAGGGAAATCGCCAGATGTTTGCCAGGGGTCCTGATTTCTTATCTTTGGCATCAGAAGCTTAGGTTTCACGTGCATTTCTGTTTCCCAGCAGTCAGACTAAACAGCATCATTACAAGGTATAAACACTTGGGTTTGCTTTCAGCGCCCGGAGGAAGCCGGCGCGGGCAGCGAGCGCCCTGTTCAAGGGAACAAAAAGCTCTTGGCTGTTTGCAGCGACGCAGGCTTGCAAACGGGGAAGAGTCACCCAGCCTTCGCGGCTGATGGTCGATGCCGTTGTCACTGGAGCCCAGAGGTGGGCTGTCACAAGGATGTCACACCAGGACCACGCCAGGGTGGCTGCGGGGGTCTCGGGCACGAGGGGGACCCCGGTTCTTCCTGGAAACAAAAGAGCAGCTCCGGTAACAGCTGCTTGTTAGACCGCGTGAGGGGGGATGAACAGGGGGCTGAGCTGTGGCTGCAGCAGCAGGATGATGCTCCTGAAGCAGCCGGTTAGATGGTGGTACCTGTAGGGCAACGGCTCACGAGGCACGGGCTTGGCACGCGAAAGTCCTGTCGCCTACTGGGGTGCCACAGAATGCACGAAAACACTGTCCGTTAAATCAAGTGGAATAATTGCTCAGCTCTTACAGCCTGAGCTGCGCCTGTGTAAGAAGGCAGCTGTCCTACCGAGAGGCTGGTGTTATAAAAAACAATCTGAGTGATTTAATTTGGTAAGTGTGACACCTCCATGTGTGCTCGTGTGTGGGTTGAGTATCAAGGGAAGTTGTGTGCCAAAAGCAGCTTTCTCCGTTTCGGATTTACAAGTCCTCTCTTCGTATGGGGACAAAAGGAGGGAGGGGGCAGCCCACAATGCTCGCATTGACTTCCCAGCACAGAAATCTCCGCTCCAGTCCTGAACAAGGCTATTGAGCTAACAGAGTTCAATAGCAGGTGAGCATGGGTTTTAATAGAGTTCAACTGCCATCCCCCACCCCGAATACGGCTGTATACAGCCTGGGGAAAACTCTAAAGAATAGGGGCTAAGCCAGTCAAGTAAAAAAAAAAAATGTCTGGATTAAAAAAAAAGAAAATCTGTATTTGCGGGTGATATTGCGAGTCTGGCTGGTTCCCTCCAATCCTTTGTTAGTCTCGCGCTGATTGAGCTGCCTGTTGGAATGTCATTATACTGTCAGTCACCCCAGGAACATTTATTTCATATGTTTTAATCTCCCTGCCTCTATAGCACCGATGCCAATTTCACTAGAGTGAAGCCAAGCTAATGTCATTAGATTACACCCGATCCAGGGGAAGATGAAAGATGATTCAAAGTTACTCCGTCAGGTTGGGAGTTTAAGTATCACTCCTCCCCAATGCTTCCAGAGCTGGGGAGTTCTGTCTCCTAATTAATGTCCTCTTGGGATTTTTCTCCAAGGCTTTTTTTTTTTTCCCCTCCTTCTATCTAATCTAGGCAGCACTGATGTTTCCGAGTCAAAGGGAACAGAGAACATCTCAGTTGCTGAAGAAGTCTGGGATGGAGGAAAAGGAGGTTTGTTTAGGGGGAGGACGTGCTTCCAGCAGCTGGGAGCAGCTGCATCCCACCTTGTGCCGTTTCCCGTGCTCTGTGCCTCAAATGATGGTGAAATCGGAGCCCTGGGGATGGAGGAGTCGGGCTGCTCCTGTAGCAACGGATGGTCTGGAGTTCCCTGGGGTTTTGTGGTCACCGTAATTCAGCAGCACAGTCCGGGAGCGCTTTGTAAGCGTGGAAGTGAGGATGGGAGCACAGGCTTTGGGGGCAGGACTGTGTGGATGATGCCGGGGAGAGAGACTTCAGGGGAGGGAGTACAATTCATGAAAGATGGAGCAGGACCAGACGGCCATCAGGAGGAAAGACCTTGCTGCAAAACCCTCTGCGGGAGGGAGATGCTGTAGCAGTAGTTGCTTTAAAGTGATCTTCTGCCTCACCTTCCTTCAGCCAGCCTTGCAGCCTCTGCAAGAAACACCAGGTCTTTGACTGTGTTCAGGGTGTGCCCAGCCCAGAACATGGGTTGTGCCGTTGGACATCAAGTTTGAGCCCGTTTGGGTTTTCTGCTCCCTGCTGCGTGCACGCTTGCTTGTAGGAAGGTCTGGTTTAGCAGCGCCTGCTCATCATCTTGGGAACATCTCGTCTCCCAAACACATCTGAATTACTAACAGCATCAAGCGCAGCCTGCAGCAGTTTCTCTGGAAATTGCAGCTTGGACAACCACATGCTGAAGAGGATCAAGGTCCTTGTTTATTTATTAGCTGTGTAATCAGATACCTCCCCATATTGAGTTCGTGGTGCCAGGTGCTGTATAAAAAGGGAACAAAAGATGGTCTTGGCCCCAAAGTGCAGGTAATTCACTGTAAACAACAGGTGGATATAGGCTGAGACAGGCGCAAAGACAGTGGAGACTTTGTTGGTTGGTTGGGCAGCGTGGGTCTCCTGGTCAAGGAGTCATTGGAGATGGAGGATGAGGTGGGTTTATGGGTGGTTGAAGGGACCTCACCGTGCTGGGGACGAGCAAAGGGCAAGAAGGAGTGCGTTGGAAACGCCGATGAGATCAGGGCTGGGGTCATTGAGTCTGTTGTAAAAAGACAGTAACTGGTTCTGCTGCTCATGTGCTTTGCCGCTGCCTTTGTGCGTGATCCGGACTCGGATACTCCAAGGCATTGCGGTAAAGATTTGAAATAGTTTGAAGGTTGGTACCCTACTGCTGGAGAGATGCCTTGGTGTGTCAGTTTGCCCATCTGTAAAGTGGGAAGAAGTGACTGCCCTGTGCTGCAGGGCTAGGACAGCAGGGTTGTGACTCTGTGGCACTTCTCTCCAGTGCAGAAATGAGGTGCTCTATGGAGTCTGAGCTTGCTGGGCTATGCTGTGGGTTAATTAACACCCAAAGCAGGTGAACCCTGCCAGAGCTGCTGGCAGAGGTCCTGCAGCCTCGGCACAGCTTCAGCTCACTGTCCTCTCGTGGCGAGGAGGACTGCCATCTAGCGTGCACACCTGAGGGATGGCACCGTCCAGGAATGGCACTGTCCAGGCACGCGCCCCTCACAAGATTGAACTGCAAAGAGCTGGGGCTGGGCTCTCCTCTTACTCCTTAAATAAACCCCAAAGCGTTATTATTTTGGGTGGTTCTTTTAAGCATTTTGCAACTATATGTATCACTTCTGTTTTCTGTTAATGAAGAAGTTCATGTCCAGGGTTCGTATCTGTTCCTGATGATCGGGTGAGCTCCTGAGTTGGCGTATAAGATGTCAACCCCATTCCCATTAGAAAGCATCAAAATAAGTACTTTAGGATTTTATTGGACTCTTCTCTCGGCAGATCCTGCGGTCTGCACAGGGAGATACTGGGGAGGTTCAGAAGTCAATAGACCCCATCCTCATCTTCAGTACTGATTCACGCCCCGGTCCCTGGGGCGCGGGCGGCTTGAGAGCATTGGCACCTTCCTCATCCACCCCACGGCTCTGCCTGGGCCTGGGGCGCTTGGAAACTGGGGCTCCCCCGGCCCTGCCTGCTGGTGCTGAGCAATCTTGAAAATATGGCCTCAACTGTCCAAGATTTTGTCAGTTAAATTCATAGAGCTGGGTCTCGTGAAAAGCAGTGCAAAGCTCCAGCTGGCTGGCGCGAGAGCCCATTTATGGCAAAAATTGTGATACTCTTTAGAGAAGCAACAGATTCACCCCGCTTAAACCACTAGTCCTCCTTTAAGGTCAGATCTTGCAAATCCCCACCTATGCACGTAGCCTGTCCTCCTGCCATTGGCTTTGCTGCCATTGGGGGGGGCTCCTGGGAGTAATTATGTTGAGTCTGGGGTCCGGGGCCGTGCTCTGGTCACACCATCACCACCGATATGTCTGTTCACTGCAGCTGAGCTAGTATTTCATCCTGACCTTTTGAAGTCTATAATAAGAGCAGTTAGGTCTGGGGAGGGGGAAGAGAGCTGGTGCCTTTCCAAAGAGTTTGGAGCAAACAACAAGTGATCAGAAAACCTGAGAATAAACCCGCTGCGAGCCCCTTCCCTGACGCAGGCATTAAAACTCCTGAGCTGTTAATTATGCTTTTCCCTGGAGAATATCGAGGTAACCCAAACTGCTTTCACAGGGAAACAGCAGAGGCTGGCAAGGGGGAGCAGGGGTGGTTGTTGTGGCCATAAATCTTTGCAAATTCTCATTATGTGCAGGTATTCTGGAAAGGAAGTGGATTAGGTTGCAGTTAAGGTTGTGTTGCTGGGGTTGGATACTGGGGTCTTACCCCATTACAAAGCCCTGTGTGGGTCAGTGGGGCTGTTCATGCAAGGTCTGTAGGACCGGGGCCATCCCGGGGATCGTGACAGAGGCCAGTGTCTCTGCCTGTCTCCTGCATAACCCACCTCCTGGGAAATACAGGTTTTCATGGTTTGGAGTTAAACATGTTAACCTCCAAACTGCACCCTCCTGAGCCCTTGCGACTCCCTGGTGGGGGTATGTGAGCAGGATGGTGCCCGCAGTGAGAATATAAATAGAGTTGCTCGAGGAAGTGAATTATTCTTGGCGTTTCTTTCATCAAATGATGTGATGCTGCAGGAGGAAATCTTTCAGCAAAAGAAATCACCGGTTCCCTTCGTGCATGGCAAGACCATCCTTCTTGCTTCCTGGAAGTGAGGAGATTCATAACGTGCTCTTTCTGTTGCAACACCATCTGTTGCAGAGATATAAAGATCCCTGCTCAAACTCCCCCAGGCTCAAGGCTGCTGCCGGGTACATCTCTGGTGGGAGACAGAGGAGAAACTTCCCATTGCTGTCCCAGGGGAGCTTTGGAAACCTCATGTGGCTGTTTTCCCCGCTGTCGAGCAGCCGTGCCCAAGCATTGCATGAGAAAATCCCACGTGGGCAACTCCAGGTATCCGGGCAACCTTCCTTGCACAAAGCCATGAAGATCATGGATGCCAGCACAGCAGCTTCAGCGGGACCCTGCCTGGCTCCCAGCTGTTAGCCGGAGATGGAGCAGCCTCCCCTGCCCCGGCCACACCACTCGGCTCCAGTTCCTGGGTGCAGCCAGTGGCTGGAAACTGGGATGTGAGCAGTCAGATCAGGTCTGACCACAACCTCCCTTCCCACACCTTCCCCTGGTGAGAGATGTTCGTGTTCAAGCGCAACATCATGATGGGAAGTTGGCTGTTTATTTATTTATTTATATCTCTCTCTAGTGGGATCTTTTTTTGCTGAAAATTTCAAAAAAGCCGGGCTGATTTGTTCTGACATCGCCGTTGGAAAAGGGCTCCCTCCTGCAGCTTGTGCTCTCTGGGGAAGCCTTTTATGGGAAAATATCAAATCCAATTGTTTTGACTTCCGTGTTTATCTGATGGTTTGTGTGTGTGTATGCTCACGTGTGCATCCTTGGGCTCTGAAGTGTTGTGTTTTGTCATTAACATTTCATTTCTGCTTTCATGGTATTGTATTGTGATGTCAAGTATCATAAACCAACATCTTTCAACATTATTTAAGCACTTTTGTACTGTCTGGACTGTTTGGGAAGCCCTTTTGGGGGAGAAATTCCCAAGCGTTGGCATGTTCCAGCCTAGGGCAAAACAAGAGAGAAAACATCTGGATTTCCCACCTGAGGGAAGCTCTGTGTCCTGACCCCTCCGGTACAGGGTTAGCGAGTGGAAGGCAGGAGATGTGATGGCCCAGGAGGAGTGCTGTGCAGAGAGCCCCAGGAGGTGGCCTGGCTTGGCTGAGACCCCCAAAAACATGCTCCAGGATCAGTGACCCCACGGTGCTGATGTGCTTCGAGCCCCGGCAACATTCCACCTGGAGATGCCGCTTTGCCCATTTTGGATCTGGACTTTGTCAGCTCCGGAGTCCTTTTCCCTGACTGGAAATTTGCTCCTTAAATCCCTTTGGTCTCAAACATTGCTGGACTCCAGGTTGTGCCTTGCCAAGTTTTGCTTTAAGCCTCAGTAAAAAGGTGTTTGGGAGGACCCTGGGTCACCCGATGCAGCAAGGCTTTCCCTTGCTCCTGTTGGACCTGTGCTCGCGGGGGGTCCCCAGGCCTGGATGGGGGGAGCAGTGGGGTACCCTGGGTGCAATTAGTGTTGTGCCATTAATGTGCTGTGATTTGCATAGGTAAAACTGGTGACGGCGGGAGGAGGCTGTATGATGTGCCAAAGCCAGAAGTGGGGGAGATCTCCCTCCTCTGAGACACAAATGCTGGGTCAGCGGCCTCAGCCATGGTGTTTCTCACTTTCCAAAACCATGCTGTGTTAGGAGGTGTTGGCAGAGCCATGGCACTGCCGTCCCCCCCGGGTCTGGCGGCCGGTCCCTGGGTTAGTGCCGTGCCACGGCCATCAGCAGTGTGGGGGGAACAGAGAACGTTCCCCTCTGCCAGTGGGAAAACAGGCAGAAAAGCACCCAGAGCCTCTGGCAGAGCAAGATTAGCACCTAGGACCTCCTGGCATCTAGCTCCATGCTGCTGTTGGTCTCCTCTAATTGTAGTAGGAAGGGAGGCTGGCTGGTACAAGCATTGGCGATGGGGGTTCAGCATGCGCTGAGCTTCCCTTGGCATCAGCTGTGTCCCCCCCCGGTGCTGCTCTGCTCCTCAACCTGTTCCTCTTGCTGAAGGTCACGGAAAGTTCCGCTGACTCCTCTTACAAGGGTTGAGGGGACTAGTCCCCATGTCCGGGCTAAGTTCCAGCTCAGGTAATTCTAGTCTCTGCCTCTAAAAATTAACTCTGTGGTTTCAGCTGGCTCCAGTCGTCTTCGTTCCCCATCCACAGACCTGTGGGCACCGTGCTGCTGGCAGAGACCCACCACGGGGCTCGGGGCAGTTGGCTTTTGATGGCTGGGAAGTGGTCTTTCTTCTGGTCTGCAAGGTGATTAGGGTTTTTCTCTACGCAAAAGCTGCGTGTCATGGCAAGGGATAAAGCTAATGTTGTACGATAATCCTGCCCTCTTGCACTGCTGAACTATGCTGTGTGAATATTAATATTTGCCTATAAATGTTTGCCTGGTATTTATCAGTCTTGTACCTGTGTGACAACGGGCGTTAGCTCCTTCATCATCTCTAAAGAAGGAAAAACTGAAAGCCAAATCTCACTGCCTGCAGAGCTGGGTGACAGGAGCGTGGTTTGGGGTCGAGAGCTGGTTCAGCCGCCTCCTGTGCAGGGCTTGGTGAGACCCGGCTTGGGCATGTTGGTTCCACCAACGTCTGGCTGCCCTGTGTGCCCTGTCCCAACCAGCTTCCCCAGCAGGGCAGGGCCACAGGGAGGAAGAGGAGGAGGAAGGTGCTGAGCACAGGCATGTGTGCACAAGGATGCACTGGTGCCTTGGTGCTCGCTTTTCCCCAGCCCGGCTGCATTAGGGGCAGCGGGAGCAGTGACCGGCTCTCTCTGCAGCCTTAGCTCATGGGGGGTTACTGGATTTCTTTCTCTGCCAACGTGTTAGAGATGACTTGGCTTACCACGCGCTGGGAAAGCCCTTTCCACCTGCCTCTGGGCTGGGGGCTGTCGCTCCTCCAGCTCTCCTGCTGTCGCAGGGTTGGCTATGTCTGGAAGTCCACTTAGTTGCGTCTTTGTCTCCTTGGGTGCTCCCTGTCCATCTTACATTTCCTCCTCCCCTGAACTCATGTGCTGTATTTATCAAGTGGCTGTGAGCTCTGGAACTCTCCCAGGAAGGGACCTCTTGAGCTCTGCTAAAGACTTCATGCAGCCTGGGTCCAGAAGCTGCTGAGGGGGAGATTTCATGGGGTGGCTGAGAAGGCAGCAGCCGTCCCTCTCATGTCTCCATCAGTACTATCAGCAGCAGGTTGGAAAGAAGCAGAAAAAGGGACTTTTTCAAACAGCGTGAGATTAAATTGTGAAACTGGCTGCCGCGGAAGGTTTTTGGCTAAAAGACTCTAAAAGGGCTCCAGAAGTGCTTAGCAAAGAAAGATGCATCAGGAGCTGTTAAGCATGAGGGACCAGAAGCAAAGTCCAGCTGAGGGAGTCCCCAAGCCTCGGCTGGGGACCCAGGGGTTTGCTTCTGCTGCTGGCACAGGGAGGCTCATCTTCCCATAACTGTTATCGGTGGGGAAAATATGATTGGTGTTCTTTGGTTAGAAATACACTTTCTGAGAGGGGATGAATTTTTCTGGTTGGCATTGAATGGCTGGTGGCTGACAGCAGAGAAGAGAGCATTGCACTTCGCACCCACGGTCTGGGTCATTTCAGTACAAATGACCATCGAACGCCTGCTGAAGAGCCTGGATGTGTGTGTAACTGTGTTAGTTCATACCAGATGCAGAGAAAAAAAAGAAAGGTATCATTTATCCCCTACAGGCTAGTAAGAGCTGGGTAAGCATGGCTGAACTTTCTGAAGCATCCTTTCGGATTTATGCGCTTCTAAGGTACCCGAGGCTGCTCCCTCTGTGCAGCAGCAGCAGGCAGGGGCTGGCAGTGACCTGGCCCCATGGGCTGAGATGCTGCAGCCCTGTTGGGACTGATGTTTGCTTTTGCAAATGTTTGGAGTTGTTTAAGGTCCGACTGCTGCCCCGGCTCTTCATTTCTGCCTGCCTGCTAGCGAGTTTTGCTGCCTGGATGGAGGGCATGAGCCCTGCTCCCCTGCCCGTGCAAACCTGCCTGGGTTTAAAGGGCTGCCGGAGGTTTCTGTGCAAGCACAAAATAACCAGCCCATCCATGGGTTTGGATGGCTGGAAGGTGATATGTGCCCCAGGAGAGACGCGGCAGAGAGAGCTGCATCGCCGGGTCCCGCTTCCCGCGGCAGGAGGTCACGTAGCAAAGGGAGAAGCATCGTCCTGGGGAGCAGGGGAGGGGGAGCGCAGAGCTGCGTGCTGGGGCTGCTGGAAGGAAAACTTTCTGCCAACACTCGTCTTTCCAAGAAGGTCAGCAATGCCAGCTTGCCAGGAGCGGTCTCTCCATTTCGTAGCACAGAGGTGAAGGTATGAAAGCCCGGACATTAAATGCCTCGCACCAAACACCAAGGCGTTTCTTGTCTGGCTGCTGCTGCTCCTTGTTTGAGCTAAGGTGGCCGGTTCGCACCTTGCGGTTCCCAAGTGTAGCAGGGTCTGGCTTAGGCTGGACCCTCCTTAGGGCAGGAGATGGGATTTTGTTGTGCACCTGCGGCAATAGGAGAGCTGAGCTCCTGGGGATGGTGTGGGCATTGCCACCGCACAGATGATGTGCGCTGCATGTCTCTTGGGTTGTGTCCAGGGCAGCGAGGAGGCTTTGGGACACACTCAGCGTGGCTGGGTGGTGGTGAGCAGGGGCCTGTTCTGTTCCGTGCCTCAGTTTCCCCATCTGTGAGATGGGGTTATGCTGATGAGCTCACTCATAAAATACTACAGTCATTGCTAAAGCTGTACCTAGGGGGGCTTTGGGGCAGAGGCGCTCAGCCCCCAGAGCTGCCTTCGTAACGAGTCATGATGCCGCTTCGCCTGCTTGCTCCTGGCTCTGCCGCCCTCCCTTCCAGCAGCAGTAAATCCTCTGGAAGAGCCTCAGGAAAAAAGAATTTAGTAGGACACACAAGCGGTTAGCCCGGGAGCCTCCAAAGGGGCCAAAACGGGGGGAAGGACTTCACGGCCTGACCCAGATGCAGTGCACAGCATTTAATTGAGTTTGACCGGCTCCAGTGCCACAGGTCAGGGTCAGCCCCAGCAGCAAAGCTCACCGAGGTGCCGGAGCCACTCGGTTTGGCACTTGGACAGGCTGAGCTCTGCCCTGCCTGCGCGGGGGGTCGCGGCCCTCAGTCACATCGCGGGGACCCGCTGCCACTGCGGCGCGATGCGGCAGGGTCGGCGAGCCAAGCTGAGAGCGGCGGGTTTCAAGGGGGCTGAGTTTTACAGCTTCATCTGCTCGTTGCTTCCTAATTGCAGTTGAGTTGTTTGGCCAAGTGACAGCGAAATGTTGGGTTGCAGCTGATGCCTGGATGTGTCCCTATTTCTGGCACTGCCATCCCTGCAGCCCAGCTATTCAAGGGGCTTCGCGACAGTAAAATCAAGCATTCATTGCCCTCCCTTCCAGTCTGCCCCAAAACAGAGGTGGGAGGAAGAAATCGATGCTTCCTCATCACCGCATGCCTCTGCCGGGCTGTGCGGCAGGGCAGCAGCTCACCTCCCCAGCTACCGGAGCAGGGCACCAGCATGGCAGGCAGTTTCTTGCAGCAGCTAAGAGTTGAAGCCATGAGCTTGATTTATCCATCGGGATCCACCAGCCTTCCCAGGCTAGACATAAAACTTCTGGTTTCCTAGTGTACCTCTGGATTCTTTGCTACATGAGAAATATGCTGTTGCAGCACTAGATTTTTAAATTATTATTTATTTTTGGACAATATAAGCATGTCCCCAGCACATGCTACTGCTGCTTTCTCGGCTCTCACCCCAGAGCAATGCCCCCAGCCCTGCTCTCGCTCAGAAGCTGCCTGGGCCCAGTCACATTACAGCCCTGGGAAGGTAGAGAGGAAAGGCGTCAGGGTGGTGACTGCAGAGGCGAAGAAGGAATTTGGGTGTGTTTCCTCTGGAGTAAATCTGGCTTAAAATTATGAGTGACTCTGGATTTTATTAAAGCCCTGAAGGCAGGACTTGGGTTTGTTGGCCCAGTTGAGCAGCGTTGTAAAAGCTGGTGTAAGCCTGCTCCTAATGAAGGAGCCCAAGCCTGGGTGACCTGCAGAGCCATGCTCAGCTCTGGCCGCTCCCAGGGGCTTTCTTGGCCATCACCCCTCTGGGACAGCCAAGGGTGAGTGGGGTGGAGGAGTCTGGACCCAGACTGGAGCCCACTGGGTGTTTTGGCATGGATGAGGACACAGGTCCCCTCCATCCCTGGGAGTTTCTGCTGAATATCCCACGGTCAGCCTGGGATGGGTGCCCTGATGGGTCTGGCCTCTGCTCATGGTCACCTTCGCGGTTACCTTGGTTGCTGGGAACCAGCTATTCCTGGAGCCTTCCCTTTTCCTTGCACATCTTCAGTATAAAGCCAGCTATATCAGACGAGTGAGTTTTGCACCAGCAGCTGAGCCTGCTGTCACAGGAGTCTGTCTGAGCAGGCTGTGCTCTTGCCTCCCTGCAGCTGCTGGAGTTGCCCAGCATCTCTGGATCTGCAGGTGGCTTTGCCCAATGTGGGGAATACATTTAGGAGTTGCTGTTGGCTTCCCAAAGATGCATCAGCAAAGAGATCTCAAGGAAGCTCTGTCCTGGCTGATCTCCTAAGCCAGGTGTTAAATGCATGGCATATGCTAGGAAAGGGCTTGGAAGGGAAGTGCACCATGCACTGAAGGCCATCCCGTCCCTGCTCTGTCCTTGGGAGGGGGCACTTACTGCACCCCCGTGCTTAGGAGTGGAGCCCTGAGATGGTCCCTTTCCTGCCCTGACCAACTTTTCCCAGACCACTCCAAGCCCTTAGGTCCCCAGAGCCATAAAAAAGATTCCCATGGGATCCTGGGAATGAGGGGAAGGGAGAGACCCGGGCAGACCGGTGATGGGCAGAGCTGCAGCCAAGAGGCACGTCCCTTGCTGGGAGCTGCGGGCCATGGGGCTCCCGGGATGGGGAAAGGGCCGGGAGGGAGCTTTGAGGAGTGATTAACGGCCTCAGCCGTGGCAGGGCCATGGGTCAAGAGGCCCAATTATTTCCTGGTGATATTCCTGCTGGAGGGAGCGATAAGGCACGGCAGATACAGGTCCACATGACCCCTCGGCTTTGGAGCAAAGCGAGGGCAGGGATTATGGGGAGACCCCTGAGCCCCATTCACGCTCTCTGCAGAAGAACTTTCAGGCACAAGCCCGTGGGTGACCCCAACATTGCTGACTCAGGCACAATCCCCCCTCTCAGCACAGATTTCCAGGAATGCCGTCCTTAACATCTCCCGCTAGGCAAATCATAGCCATCATATGTTTAGGGGAAGAATTGGATTTGCCTTGTAATCTAATCAATGTTAAATAACAGTAATTCTAACTCCGAGGCTCTGTGTTTAAAGTGCTGTTGGTCTCTGGGGATCATTGGAGTTATTTAATCTAATGAAATCACCATTACTGTCTAATGAGGGTGCACCACAGGGATGTCTTTCCTGGGAAGGAAAGCAATGGTTAAATAATTGGTAGTCAGGGCCAAATATTCAGTGGGGGTAAATGGGCAGAGTGCAGTAAGTTGAAGGTTTCACCTGGTGGGGACCCAGAGCTCTTTGGCTGCCTCTTTCTAATGGTGACTGTCATTGCTCAAGACATTGGTGGTGAGCATGTGCCCAGGTTCCTCCCGTCACCTCCCTGGGCAGGCTGGACTACACCCGTGCCACCTTTTCCCTTTTTCTGGCCCAAGCAGGAGTCACGTTTTTTAACCCATCTCAATACTCCATCCTGCATCACGACTTGCTGTGCTACCTCCGGCGGGTTGCTCTCTGCGTTGGCTCTCCCTGTGGTGGTCTAGGCTGTGTTGTCTGCTGGGTTTTAAGATGTTTTCTCCCAAACCTGCTGTACTTTTTTCATTTCATTAAGCATTTTTCCTTATCTCCTTTTTAGACGGAGATAGGACCTGTTCCAGTTCACATTTCCCATGCTAGCTTTGCAGCAGTTTCTGAGCCATCAGTCGATTCAGTCATTACGGAGCAAGCCGAGCCATATTGAGCCGGTTGCTTTCCTACGCGTTGAACTTATTGTATTCAAATATATTGGAGTTATATCAGTAGCAGGCAGCGACTCTGCTGCTGTCAAATGCCAGCATGGCTGTATCCCGTGTAATGGGGGAGTGTTCCTTTCCTGTAGCGCGTGCTTTAGTTTCCCATTATTATTTCTTTAATAAGACTGATACTTACTGTACATCGCTCATTTGCTGCTAAAATTGGAGCCATTAGAGCAATAAGTGGCAATTACCTTCTGAGCGGTGTGGCGTGTGAACCCAGTGTGGTGCCTCCCTGAAGGAGGAGGCTGAAACCTGCCTTTCAGGAGCAAACGCCCGTGAGTGGCAGCAAAACAGCAGAGCAGCTTTGTAGGGAAAGCTGGGATGGCTGTCAGGGGTGTCCAGCCTGTCTGGAGGGAGGAGTGCACCCAGGGGTGCTGGGAGAGGACGCATCTGCCTTGACGTCCGTGGGTGATGGGGATGGGGGAGGCTGTGGCTCTGCACGTGAGTTTTCTCAGGATGTGTTACCCATCCAGCAGCCAGGCTCCTCTGAGCAACCTGTCCCCAAGGAATGGCTTCTCCCCTGGAAAACAATCTCCATGCTGAAAAAAAATAGAAAAGGAACATCTCTGTTAATTTAATCATATTAAGTGTTCCTAAAATCACATCTGCGCTGTACAACAGCATGCCAGCGGTCTCTGGAGGAACAGATGCAGCAGGGCCGGTGAGGATTAGGTGCAGAGAGATGGGCAAAAGAGGGATTTCTAGAGGAGGGAGAGTAAGATGTGCCAGCAGGCAGGTCTGAGAGCCCCATCCTCCATGACCACAGCCCGGCCAGCACTGCAGGACACCAGCCCTTGCCCCCACAGGAACAGCACTCTGTCCTCAACGCCACTGCGGATGAGCCACGGCACGGGTCCCCTCGGCACGGCGTGGGAGCCAGGCGATGCCCCGCGTGCTAACGAGGAGGTCCGGGAGCTGCTGTTGGTGAGGACGGTCCCTACGGGCAGCTCCTCAGCGACAGCCGGGATGTCTGTGTTCATTATGCACATCCCTTTCATGCCACCTTCATTATTCGCATGCTATCTAGTGTCATTAAGATATCAAGTTCATTTAGGTACATCCACATTGGCAGTTTAATTATGTCTGGGTACTACTCTGTATTTTATTCATGGACTATCTGGGGGCGGTTGTCAAACACAAGCCCAGGAGATAAAGGTTCGGTGGCTGCAGAATGCTAATGTCCTGCTGGTTCCCTTTTGACAAATACACATGCCAGTTATTACCAAACTGATTATTTCATTCATTAACACCACATACATCAGCTCCCTTCACCCGGTATTATTGTATACATTCATCTTTTCATAAACAATTACCTGACAAGGTTGGGAAAGGCAAGTACTGGGGAATTAATGCTCTGGTGGGAAGTTCCTGGCATGGGTTAGTAACAAGGTGCTGGGGGGGTGTGGGATGCCCCGTTAGCGTGATCGCTTCATTAATCAAATTAGGGACAATAGCACGTCACATGTGTGCCATGTTTTCCAACAATACCGAACCCGTTTGCATTGTGCCGGGAGCTCAACGGATGGGGCTCCCCATCCAGTTTGCGGTGATGGGGGAGATGAAATGAAAGCCACGGGACCCGGCGGGACGGCTTGGAAAGCATTCATTGCAGCCAGACCATGGTGTGCGTTTCTCATCTGCCCTTTTCTTTTTTTTACTATTATTATTATTATTATTATTGTCGTGAGGAACATTTGCATGAGAACAGGTTCTTTGTTTATTGTTTGTGCCTTTTTTTCCGGCTTCCTCATAGTGCTTTCCTGGAGCTGTAACCCTCCACGATAGCATTAGCAGTGGTGGTGGGAATGATTAAGACACCATGAACATGCAACCATCTGGGGAGCAAAACCCCCCTGGGTCTTCTTTCTACATTTTTTTTAACTGTAAAAGGCTGGTGATGGAGAAAAAAAAAAGTACAGGGAGACATGAACAGTGAAGAATAACCAAACTCACAAAATAAGTGATTCCTGCAGCTTTCTTAGAGATTGTGGTGAAACCCACCGGAGAGGATGAGTGACGCTGCTCGCCCAGCTGGAGGTTCCTCTCGCAGTTTGGATCTGCCGCGAGTAGCATCTTCCAGCACATTATGTCCAGCATTAACCTCTGTGGAAGGAATCACACCTGGAGCTGCTGTCAGTGATTTCCCTTGAACACACAGCCCACATGGTTTCAGTATGGTGTTGGTCCCTTATTTCTTTCTTTAAATACATTGTACCCTCAACTGTCTCCACCAGCAAGCTCGCTCCCTCCAATTCAGAGAAGGAGCAGCTGCAGGAGGCCACCAACACAGCCAGAATCAATTCAGCTTTTCACTCAAGCAGACATGCTTGGAAAGTAATGCTTCAGGGGTCACACTTCTGCACTACTCCAGTGCAGGATTTGCAAACTAAATAAAGGATCTGAGTGAGATTTAAGTGCCTAACTCCCTTAGGCCCCTTTGAAAAAAGCCCCCACTGGAATAACTAAGAAGCTTTCACTGTGCTTTTGCAAAAGCATTAATCCTCCTTGCTATCTCCATGAGTCTCTTTGATCACACTTCAAAATCTTCATCTCTAGGGGTCCTGTCTGGGCTTTCCAAAGTGGCTTAAGTGCAGATGTCTCGCTGCTTCTTGGGGAGACCTGGGCTCCCAAGACCCAGAATCACTTTTCAAAGCCCCCCCTCCCCGTGGCTCTCCATACTGGGATGGAAAGATCACACCATGCCAAGGTTCCCAGGGGTGCTGCTGCCCTGCAAGGTGAGACCACGGGGTGATGTCCAACTGTCGTGGTGGGCCATGGTGTCAGCATGGGTTTCAAATCCCTTCTGCTGTTAAGAGTATCAACGTGGGCTTAGCCATTTTTTTCCTGCATTTTCTTACATTTTCCTTGGGGAGGGCAATGAAAGAGGGGGCACAGTCAGGCTGGGTTTTCTCCTCTTTGTGGATGCTGAGAAATGAAGGGGGAAGGAGGGTTGGCCTTGCTAAGCAGGGCAGCCCTGGAAAAAGAGAGGCTGAGGGTCATCTTCAGGAGCCGATCTGAAACTCCCAGCCCATGCCAGTTCAGTGCTGAGTGAGGAAGATAAGGGTTTATTGGGCTGGATCCAAATGACTCAAGTTGACTCATGAAGCTGAGGTCACTAATTGGTTTTTTTATCCATTCATATTCTGGAGAGCGCTTTTCTTTCTTTCATTCTGGTTTTTTTTTTACATTAATGAGCTGGACTCACTCTTAGAAACCTTGGTGTCACACTAATGCCCAAACAACATCCTCCACATCCCCCCTGCGTTCCCTGTGCAGCGACGTGAAGGTGAGCGTGGTACAAACCTATGGACCAGCCAGACCTGAGCTAGATGCTGTACAGTTTACTCATGAAATTTAGATCTGCTATCAACAAAACTTCCTGAAATACATCAGATGAGTCTGATACCAGGTTAGACAGTGATGCATTCCCTGGGAGGAGGTGGAATAGCTGAGCACGGGAAAAGAGCTCTTAATGTGCGACCTTGTGAGCTGTGGCTGAAATCCCGTAATAGACTGCAGGGCTGAAGGAGGCCAGGGTGCGATTGCTCGGCTCAGTTTCTTCAGCACTAGCCCCTGCTTGCCCAGAATTTGCAAATTAGGCTAGGAGGAACCTTTTTAAGCTTTCTATTTTCTGGAGACTTTTGCCCTCTTTGCACTTGGCTGCTTTGCTCCAGGAATGAAAGTAGGGAGCCCTTTCCCAGCCATTAAAGTTTCATTTAGCAAAAGGACAAAGAATTGGCACGGGAAGGATGAAGAATGACTGTGAAGGTAAACTTGTGTGACTCCATATATTTTAGATCATAGCCTGAGGTCAGGCTCTCTTTTTTTATAATACAGATAGAGGACTTCTTGGCCTTGCAGCAGGAGGAAATGCGTAGTGATATATAAAGAAGTCACTTCTCAGCATAATTTAAGAAACAACCTCTGTTCTCAAAAAGCATGTGGGGGGGTGTCCTTTGAGGTGTCTGGCTGTTTTATAAAGCTCTCCATTGATGTGCACGCGTGCACACACAAAGCATCTCCAGAAGTATAGGCCATGTCACAGTATTTTCCAAAACTTAATAATCTCTGTTGAATCGTTTAGGACTCCACAACAATATCTTGGAGGATGGATCCTTTTATCTCTGCAGAGAAGGGAGGAAGCCCATCTCCTTGCTCCCGACAAACCCTGGCAGTCAGTCTATTAATCTGCAGGGACACAGGAGTGTCCAAAACTCCCCCAGAGCAGCCAAGTGGCCCAAGTGAGTCTCAGGCTCCTGCTCCCACTGCCCATGTCCAATATTATTTCTCTACCTCTGGCTTCAACTGCTTTAATTTAGCTACTTTAGTTCCTGCACTCGCTAGGTCCTGATTTTTGGTCTCTCAGATCTGGTGGGATTTCTCCTCCTCCAGAGGCAAGGAGGATGGAGGAATACCTTTTTTTCCTGAAATCGTGTCCATTCAGTGGTTTTCTGTGTACTTCCAATTTCCAGGCAATGTTTCATTTGCCTGCAGCTTCTCAACCACTGCCCCTCTCTCCAGCTCCTCTCCCATCCTTCTCTTCTTCCGTGGGAAGAACACATGCATTGCGGTGAGTCTGCATGGCTGAAGGTACACCTGTGTTTGTGCCTAAGAAAAATGAGGCAGACATGAAAAACAAGCAAATCACATTATATATTGCAGGCAATAATGTAGCTCCCAGGGGGCAGAGATAATATAGTGAGAGACAAAGGAACAATAGACTTTGCTGGCCTGAGCGCTCACTTGATTGTGGCTTTTCTGAAATTATTCTTGACTTCCTCTGCATGAGTGGCGAATGGGGCCTCGGAGCTGATAAGAGATCAGGATGCGGTCCGGGGGCTGTGGTGGGCATGCGCGTCATTTCGTACCCTTTGTCGTACATATTGCCCTTAGGGGGAGGCTCTTGCTCTGCACAGGAGCCCCGTAGCACAAGCAATGGGGATTATTTTAAAGCTGGCTGTGATTTTTGTGGTTTGGAAAAACATGCCACTGCCTGGGGGACTTTGTCCAGAGAACTGTATTGATTTGCGTTCCCATTTAGGGGTAGGCGCTGCGGCACAGGTCAGGTGTGCCATTAGCAGTGGCGGCGGGGGGAAGCAGCAGAGATTGCCTGAGTTTTGGATGCAGAAGGAGGCATCAGGATGAACCTGCTGGCATTAACCATGCAGGGTGCTTCCTCCCACACTGCAGCTGGGGCTTGGGGTGCTTGCAGGACACGACGGGGCTGTTAGTCCCCAGGTTTGCAGGCAGCTGAGCGGGGGCACAGGGCCAGGTTCAGGCAGAGGCTGTCGGGGTGTGTGATGGGGATGGCTTTCCTCACCAGCCCAGGCGGCGAGGAGCCTTCCAAACCAAAGCACTGCTGGCTTTTGGAAAAATCCCAGCTGGGATGCTCTGCTGGGGGTCCCCAAAGTTCCCTCTACAGAGGCAGCCGATGCTTTGAGATGTGCTTCAGACTTTCTTTCTTCTTGCCTTCTTTCCTCCTTTTCTTCATTTTCCTTCTTTCCTTTTCCTCCTTCCTTCTCTTTTTTCTTTCTCTTCTCTTCTTTCTTTTTTCTTTTCATCTTTTTCTTCTTTCTTTTCCTTTCTCTCTGTCTTTCTCTTTCTTTCTCTCCTGCTTTTTCTGTCTGTCTGTCTTTCCACCTTTCTTAGACCTCAGCAAATTCCAGGAAGGCATCAGTTGTCTTTAACACCCAAAGGAAAAATCGAAGGGAAGGGTTCAATTACTCGCATGAAAAATGAGTCTCCTAACCGAGGTCTATCCATTTGCTAGTTGTGCTTGTTTTAAAACTGAATTATAGAGACTGCACATTTTTCTGGAGACAAATGCATTAATTTTTCTCAAAACAGACAAGAGGGAAGCAGAGGGAAAATAAGATAATAAGAGTTTCCACAGTGATTTATATGCCTTTGTGAAAAATAATGGGGGCAGACAGCAGCGCGCACCAGCAGCCCGTGGGGGGAAGGGGCAGGGGGGTGGCAGGGACGACTGCAAGGAAAACTGCCAGAAGTCCAAGTACGATTGTTGGTTTTAGATGATATAAGATCACTTTATGTCTCTGGCTGGCTTGAAAAATCTCTCTTTCTCTCTCTATATATACACACATAAAATATATGCCATATGATGCACTTAAAATCAGCACAGGCTATACTGTTTATACAGGAAAGGATTGTGTTTCTCACCGACCTCTCCCCAGCCCTCCTTCTTCTGCCGAAGGATAAACTGGGACCTTTAGAAAACAAAGCGGTGGCTACAATTTTTAACAGATTTGCTCTTGCATATATTTATATAGGGCAGGCGAGCCCTTCCCCAGGGCTGGCTGCCTGCACTCTCAGGCAAAAACCAGGGGGGGTTGAGTTTATTTTTTTTTATCTGTTCACTTTGGTTTGATTTATATGCTAAAAGAGATATTTTTATCATAGTGCATAGTAAATTGGGTTTCTTTATTGCTCATGAGAGCTGTTTTCCAAAATTGGACTATTTATATAGTACACTGATTGCAGTGTATTTCCGATCTTAATGTCTAACTGTAGGGAATAAAAAAAAATTATACCGAATCGTATTTTTTTAAAAACTGCAACCTCTTTTGAAATAAGATGAAATGGGTAACTTTTTCTTGAGAAGATATTGTGTCACTCAGCAGCTCCCAGGAAATCATCTCGTTTTAGCAAGTAAAGGCTTTCGGTGGGAACTGGAGACTCTAGAAGGTTTTGAAGCAGTTTTGCGGTTTCCCCATTGGCGTAATCCACGGGAAACACGTCTGGGAGGCCAAAGGCCACCGGGGCTGTAGTACCTAAGCTGACGTTTCTCTCCAATTACTTATAGGAATGATTCAGTGAATTTATTCCCCGTTGGTTTCCGAGTAGAAAATCCTGCGGCATTCAGACGGATACGAGAGCAGAAGGAGACTGGAAGTGATGCTTTAAAGCAAAACCTAAATCTGTTCCAGGGCAGATGGTTAATTGTGCGGTTCAATTTATTTGCCTAATGCAAATCACGTCCCGTTTGCCCATGGCACGGGGGGAACCAGGTTCCTGTTTGTTTTGCTAAAAACCGGGCTGAGATTTCCCTGCATCTTCTGCAACTCCCACGTGAAGCTCCCCTGCAGCGAGAAGGCTTTGTGGTCCGTAGCGGAGGATCACCGTATCTCCAGGGCTGGTGGAGAGGAGAAATATCAGCTCCTGCAGAGAAGGACTGGGATGGGGATAAGCTGCCAACACGGTGTTGGTTTGCAGGATTCAATCTCCCAACTTCATGGCTCCAGGCCCGTGAAGGTGCTTTAGTGGATGGCAGCATCCTCTTCTCCCTTCTCAAAACCAGGCACCGAGGTGTGTCTGTGGGTCTGGGCCCCCCCAGTCCCCTCCGGCCTTGGACCAGGAGGGTGTTTCAGGGGGTTCCCAACTTCCCAAATGGGCCTAATTGAAGCCTAAAGAGATTTTTCACAGATTCATGGCTTTTCAAAGGAGAAATTTGCATATTAATAAGAAGCTGTTCAGACTGATTGGCTTAATGTGTTTGGGGTAAGTATAATTAAATGTCAAGGGAAATATATCATGAAGTAATGAAGCTGAAGCTAATTTATCAAAAAATGAATCCTAGAGAGGGAGACATTTCCAATAATAAACAGTTCTTTAACCTTCCTCTTTAAGATGATTTGCTTAGTCAGGGCTGAAATCTGCGGTCTTGAAGACCCTTGAGTGAGAGAGACATGACATGGTTATTGGTCTGAGGGTGGAGGGGTTTTTTCCATGTTCTCCCCAGTATAAACCCCTCTGCCCTGGGACCCCCGAGGCTGACCCCATCAAGAGGGTTCACCCAGGTCCAAGTAAAGGGAAGCTGCACCTCTGGTCCCTCCAAGGCCACCACCAGCACCTGGGAGGATGTCTGGGGGGGATGTACACATGTAAGACTTCAGGGGTGCCCTTAGGGAAGAAAAATGGGCTTGAGGTTTAATTATATCAGATGTTGGGGTCACTTATGCCCTTTTTTTTTCTCTTCCATCAGTCTTTTCTTTTTATTCTGTAAGCTTTTCAGAGCATGTGCCACCTCCTGCTCTGTTCACATACTAGCCAGGGATGAAGATCAGCCCATATAGGCACATCTTTAATAGGAACAAAAAATGCAGTGCACATTCAGAATTGTGATGCAGGTCCCCAAACTGGGTATTTTAACATGGTAATTAAGGAGGGTCAGGTCCAGGCTCAAGGCCGTGCCAGTCCTTATGAAGGCTGTGACTCTTGCGCATCTTTCTATGTGATGGAAAGAGGTTGTGAGCTCCCTTGCCATGGCACAGCCATGCACTGGGCTAACGGGCATGCACTTCTCAGCAAACCTCTGCTTTGGGTGAGTGCAGGGGTCATAGGATTCGTTTCCAGCCTTGCACTGACTGTCCTCTGCCATCCACCTCCAGCAGTGACTTACTCCCGTGCACAGTGGAGTGTGCACTGGGAGCTCTTGATTTGCAGTTTGTGCACTTGCAAGGGAGAAAGGCAGGGTGCAAGGCTGTAAAAGGATTGTGCCCATCATCTCAGCTGGAAAATCCTCCTGTGGCGTAATATGGCACAGAGGGCAATCAGCAGGTTGCAGAATAATAGAGGCATATGTAGAAGAGAGCAGAAGTAGTGTCTATTTTGATTAAGAGGCACCACAGTTACAATTAAAAAACAGCACCAAAAAGCCAACAGCACCAGCCACCAGAAGCCTGAACTTAGCCAAGCAAATCCAGCCGGGAAATGAGGAATCACTTTTCATTTACATTGGAAATATGACGAAATCACTGTGGGCCTGATTTTCTCCCTGGTAAGACTTGGCTGGTGCTGCAGGGATTTGGCAAAGGGCTCATGCCTTATACTTGGAGCCCTGACCACTGCTGGGGTTAAGCTCTTGCTGGGGAAGGTAAGTGGTGCTGGAGAGGCCACCAAGATGTACAAACACAGGGGATCAAAAAACGCATGCGACTGCTGCGGGACGTGGTGAGTGCTGGGTCCAGATCTGATGAGGAAGGGCAGGGTTTGTGCTCCCCCGTGCACGGCATACCCCAAAACTGCACGCTTACTAAAGCTGCTGGGAGTGCCCTGAGAGGAGCTCTAAGGCAGGATTAAAGACCAGACTTGTGGCCAGGCTGAGCAGGACTCCTCAGCAGCAGAGATGGCTGATGAACCCATCCCCAACCCCAGCAGAGAGAGCTCCGTTTGTTGGTCCCTGGGGGTGTCTCCATTCCCGTACAAAGGATGGAGACGTGGTAAAGGGGGCTATGGCCAAGGGCTCCAGTGCTCTTCATCTGCTTCTGGTAGGCAGACGGCTGGGCTCTACCAGCAATGCCACTGGGCAGGACCCAGCATCCTCCCAGATGGATGCAGAAATGTGCCACAATGACTTGGCTTTTGAGCCATTGGCGAGAAAACAACTACAAAACACCCCTTTTCCAAACCCCAGCTGGTCAGCCCGGAGAAAGCGGCGGTGCCACCTGTGATTGCCTCAGCTCCGATGAGTTTCTTGTTCCAGCAAAGAAAATCAATGCCTTGCATGGCTAATGGCATCAGAGAGTTTCTGCTTGTTGATAGCACTTAGGCACTGGCGGTCTCTGGGAGATGCCCAGATGTGCTTCCACACACAGCAGATTTTCAGGAGCTTCTCAACACGGTTCCTTCTCCCAGATGGGTCATGGGATGCTGGGCCACCGGCATCGCCTTCGCTAGGAGCCAGGAGGCCACTGGGCACCAGCCTGAGCGCAGGGCTCACCGCTTACCTGCTGCCCTCAAAGCAACAGCTCTGCCCATCAATAATTGATCAGAGCAATTAGGCAGAGGGCTTGCATGTTGTAATTAGCTCTGATCAGTGCAGTCTCCCTTCCCGGAGGGGGGAGGGCGCAGTGGGGCAGCAGCCGAGCACTGAAAGCTCAGCGGGGGGACAGTGCTGTTGAGCAAAGACCCCCGTGCAGCCCCTCTTTGCGTGCAAATGCTTCCCTGCCACTTCGAAACACCCCACGGCACCCGCAGCCCCATCGCTCCAGGGCCGGGGAAGCCGACACAAAGCTACGCATGTGCCTGCTCCTACGGGGGGCTCTCGGGGGCAGAATGAACCCCTTATCTTGGGGACACTGCCGCTTCCTGACAGGTCACCTCGGCCCCGGGTCTGCGGGGCTCAGCCGCCCTGCCCTTGGCCAGGGATTGTTCCTGCTCTTCCTGAGCAAGGTCACGGCCCCCAGATCCGGAAAGAGAGTATCCACCTGCGGAGTTATCAGCAACGGTCTGTGCAAACAAGCCACTTTCTCCGCAGTGTTTCTGATGGATTTCCCAGCTCCTCAGGAAGGAGAAGGCTTCCTGGCTGTGACCTTGGGACAGGGTGACACCAGCTCTTACCCCATGAACGCTGCGCTGGGAGCTTAGTGTCCAAGTCCCTGTTTTGGAGGCACTGAGATTTATGGAGTGTTTTTTCTTAAATGCTGATGTTGTTAAACCTGCCTGTTAAACCCACAGCGCTTGGCATGCAGCGGGGATGCAGTTCACAGGGGGGTCTGCTGAGGACCCCCAAAGAGCCTGGCAGAGCCCTTGGGTGGACTAGCAGCTGCCTTTGCCAGGATGCCCATGTGATGGGCACAGCACGGATGCCCAGATGAGCACAGCCACCTGCCTTGTCCCTCTGTCTCACCCTGCCGTGCCTGGGCTGGGTTTGGGGCTGGGACAACTGGCTTTAGTTGCTGCTGGGGCTTTGGATGGGGACAGGGCAGACATCTGGGGGTCCCTGTGGTCCTGCAGGCTGCAGTTTAGGCGGAGGTTTGCACCGCGGGTGCTGGCTGCATCCCGTGTCGGGCTGTCAGCCATCTCCTAAACTTCAGAGGGAGCTTAACTGGAAGGAGAGGAGGGAGGGACGGGAAGGCAGTTCCACTGATAAGATGCTGCTTGACAGATACAGTGTGGAAACAGATGCTACCGGCTGCAGATGTAATGAGATACATAAATACCAAGACTTGCTCAAATAAACGCTGGCATCCGCCATAAGGATGAGCTTGGGAGCTCCCGGCGCTGTTAACTCTGTGCCAGCAGCAAGCACAGAGCAGCTGGATTTGGGAGGGGCGGGGGAAGGAGAGGCCCTGCCTCTGCAAGAGGGTTTTATTCAGGAAGGTGGCATATTAACAGCGTGCCACATTTATCCCCTGCAGTGATGCCTGCGGCCAGAGCTGTGTCTGCAGCACCCAGCAGTGACCGTCCCTGCAGCCCAGGCTCCTGCGTAGGTGAGGGTGCCCACGCTCAGGGCCGGCTGCCTGCCACCGGGTCTGGTTTTGGGGGTATTTTCTAAGTGCCTAAAAGTGACAATAGGCCCTGGGGTGCTTTAAGAACTGCCCTTTCATCCCAGCCCAGCTCAATACAATGAGGCCCTGTTTTCATGTATGCTTTGATTTTTTAAACCCCTCTGGAGTATTGGGATAGTAAAAAACCTGTGTCCTGGGAGGGACCTCACTGAGTGGGCACAAGGAGCATGCCAAAGTGGCAGGAGGCTCCTCAGCACATCTCGGGGGAGCAAATAACCCAGGCACCACTTACTGCTCGTGGAAATGAAGCAGTCCAGCCAGATGTCTTTCCATCCACAGCTGAGGGAACAGAACCATGATTATCCCAGCAGGTGATGCACTCATCCTGCATGGTTTGCAATGGTTCAGGGGACAGAAGAGCAGAGCCAGAAGAAAAGCCAAGGCCCCTGACTCTACGCAGTTGCTTTGCAAGGACGCAGGTATCCTCTGGGAGATGGTGGTTGTGTTGTAGGTCCCCCAGTAACACCTAGATTTCCCTGAGTGTTAGCTTTACCCAGAGAAAATGCCTCGGCAGCAGGATGGATAAGGATGGGAGAGACCCACGGTCTTTGTTGTCCTCTCCCAGGGCTATTCCTGCCTCTTATTTTGCTCCAACCTCAGCCCAAGCCATCCTCCATTAAAACCAATGGCAAGGCTGTCCTTTTGATATTACATGTCAGCTGGACTTGATTTTACATCCAGCAATGCAATGAGTGATTTTCTTTTTTCCTCCCAGACCTCTCTGATCTTTTGCCACTCTCCTTTCAGCTTCCTCAGTCCCACAGCTTTTCTTGGATGTTTTTTTAAAATTTTTATCAGTTTCCTGAAATGCATCTTCCCATTTATCGATTTCACCTGACATCTAAAGGAAGGCAAAGCAGGAGGTTCAGCTAACTCCGACATGCCCTCACAGCTCATCAAAGCAAATTTAGAGCCTTGCTAGAGCTGCCAGGGCAGCACAGCCTCTGGGCTGAGACACCGGCCTCATAGGAGGGACACATTCATCTCTTTAGGCAGCATTTTTTTAATTTATATATACATACATGTTACTAGTTACATCAAGTTATCACTCTTGCCAGAGCATCTTTCTTTTCAGCCATCTGTACATACTATAATGGTACTTCTGGGAGTGCGGGCTCAAGGGGGGGGGGAAAGCAAGCGCTTCTGATAGGAGGTTTTAATTATTTTTTTTTATAAATTCCTGTTGCAGAGTCACTACTTAAAATGATTTGGAAGAAAAAGAGAAATGGGGGTCGGGGGAGGAGAAGACAACTTTCTGGTGGCTGCAGTAGCACAGGGAGCAATGCACACCACTTTGGGGGTGTGAGGCTGCATCAAGTCATAGTGCTTGCTGTGCCTCAGTTTCCCCATCCTCCTTGTTTGCTAGCTTTATGTTGGAGAAGGCTCCATGTTTCCCCCAGGACTGCCAGCTGGGTTACATGCCCGTCACCGTAGTGCCTGGCCCCTTCCTGGAGACAGAAATTCTGGCAGCATTTCTATAGAGAAGTGAGAGGTGAAATAAGCCCCCTCAGTTAATTTTCCCTCTCTGCTCTGCTCTCCTAGCCCTGCCATAGCATCCACCATTGTGCCAGTCACTTAATACTTGACATACAGAAGGCAGCGCACAAGTGAGAGACACAGAAAATGCCATCAGGTGGGACTAAAGGGTCTAAAGGGCACAAGAGTGCCAGCACCCATCTTGGTTGCTGCTTGGTTTTTCAGGTGGTTAATGGAGGGGGGTTTCCCTCAAGCCTTGAACACTGTTGGCTCCCAGAGAATGTATTTTTTCTCCTTCTCCTCTTCCTCCCATATACAAAGACCAGACAATTTTGCACAAAGAAGCCAATTTCATTTTGAACCACGCTGTCACTTCGTGGTGCAAAAGCAGGACTCGGGATGGGTGTTTGGTGGTGGGAGAGTGTCCGATCCTCCCCGTGACCCCGTGTTACATTTCTGGGAGCAGATTTGGCCCTTCCTTGCCAGAAAGACTCTTCCGTGGGATTCAGGGTCTTGCAGCTGATTGCAAAGCTGTTGGGCTCTTTCGGAAAGAGCAACATTTCTTTGATACGGTTTTTCCTGCGATGACCTCTTTAGTGGCACTTCCTTAAAAACAGCACTTGCCACCGCAAGAGACTTCCTTTCCCATCGCTGCTGTGGGCTGGGGTGCTCCAAACCCTGGCCATTGAACCTGGAGCAAAACCAAACTGCAGCTAGTTTAAGCTGAGCGGGGCAAAAAGTAACGGAGGACAGATTTTTTTCTTTGAAGATTGCTCTGAGGTGTATATTATCCCATTTATTGACAACTCAGCTCAAGCCATCGAAACAGGGAGGCTCCTTAGATGCTCTAATATCTGCCTGGGGGGGTTTCTTCCCCACCATTTCTTTCCGTGTATCCCACTGCTTGGACCAGTAGCTCAGGCTAGCGGCAAAGATGGCAAAAGTGCTTGGAGCCTGGAGCAAGATGCCCCCCCAGCCCAGGCTGTCCAGGGAAGGTGTCTTGGGGTGCAGTGTAGGGGTTAGCAATGTCCTTCTGTTTCTGCTGTGTCTCATAACCCTGCTGCAACATGCAGGCTGTGTAACAGAAAGATCCTGATAACTAAAGTCACCAGCACCTTCGGGAAAGCCCAGCTCTGTGTAAACAGGCTGTGTAAAACTCCAGCTTCACGTTTCTGCTTCTTTCCCATCCTTTATGCAGCAAGTTCCTGGCCTGCATGCCCTTTCAGGGCTGTGGCCAGGTCAGCGGGACCGCTGCCAAAAATAAGGGTAAACATCGGCGTGCCGGCGATGGGGGGGGGTCTGCGGCGGCAGCTCCTTCGCTGCCTCTGTGCTGCTGCAAATGGGTGGGGAGAGCTCTAAGTCGGCCCAGCAGCGTGCTAGAGGGGTCCAGGGACACAAACGATGTCCCTGAGCTGCCACTGCCGTGCAGATGCTGCGGGTTTTTCTGCATCTCAGGACTTGGTTGATGGTGGTTTTGCGCTTTCAGGCTATACCTCTGCCGTGTTTGCTGGGGTGCTTGCAGACCCGCTCTGCTCTCGCCTCTCCTGCACTGATCGAAGCTATGACTGCCCCGGGGATGGCAGAGGCTGTTGGGGTGAGTGCGTGCCCACATCTCAGCCACCCCCAGTTTGCTGGTGCTGGAACTAGGATAACAGCATTTGGTGAGCAGGGACTGATCTTTCTCCTTTGCTGCTCATTCACCCTGGGTTGTTCCCAGCTGTGGCAGCAAGGAGCTGTGTTGCTGCGAGCTGCAAACCCTAGTGCTGATCCAAACCCATTCTCTGCATCCTCCTCCTCCTCGGTTATATTGCAATTGCCATTTCAGGCAGTGCACAAACTCACTTTTCTGCCGCAGGTGAGCTCGAGGTAGTCCTGGCCATGCGCTCAGACGCAGAAGGGTGTGCAAGACCCTGCAGCTGAGGCGCTGCTGCGACACCGGGCTGTGCTGACCCTGGCAGCACAGGGTGGGGGGATGACACCATCAATCCTCTCTGTGGCATCAGGCTTGGCACACCTTGTTCTGGATGATCATTTCAATCCATCCAGCCTGGATACCTGGGTTCTGACAGGCGGATTATTTTTTTAAAAGTCATACTAGGACTGCCAGGGAGAAGGAACAAACCTTCTGGGGTTAAGAGGAGATGAGGACATGATTGGGGCAGGTTTTACTAGAGGCCAAAGAGCACATGGGGCCGATTGCTGTAATCACAGCAGCTTTATTTATCGCTCTGCGTTGCAATGGCATGAGGCCTGGTGAAGAGCTGCCCTTTTCTGCCAATGTCAGCCTCCCTTCAAGAGAGATCTGGACTAGATTTATGTGGGAAAGGTTTGCAGCAAGTCCATCCACAGCCGCTTTTAATGCCTTGCATGCTGCCAAGGAGCCCAGGAGGTCCTGAGCGGGACATGGCTTCGTCCGGCTGGAAGCAAAGCAGCAGATGGACTGCAAACAGCAAAGTCACCTTGAGTTCTCTGGATCCAGTGACCAAAAGCTGCTCCCACCTCTGTGAGAAACAGCAGCACAGGGCTACTCCTACATGAAACAGGCTGTCCCCATCCAAAAATCTAATTTCTGGAACAACCAATGCTTGTTTTCTCACTAATCACCAGTTTCTCTTGCTTCTTTCAGTTGGTGGGACAGCAGCACAGGTCAGCTGAGGCAAACTGGCTGTTTTAACCCATTTCCCAGCCCCTGATGGAGCTGAGGCGGGTACCCAGCATAGGCTGGTTGCAAACACCACATCACATATCATTGCATCTGTTCGTCCAAGCTGAATTTCCAGAAACACAACCCTTGAGTATTCAGTCTTGTAAGGAAGGAGCCTGATATGTTATTCTGGTTTCTTGACATAAAGCGATGCTTTCTTCCCCAGAGCTGTGCTCTTGCTAAGAACAGGGGCTCGAGATCAGGTGGCGTCTCTGTGGGCTCTGATTTCCAGGGCAGGGGTCGAGCCAACACCCTGCTTGCCCTGGGAAACTTCAAGTCAAGCCTTTTAAAGGCATCATTGTACAGTCCATAAAGAGATATAAAAAGCCATAATAAACATGACACCAAAGATCAGTTCCCACACCAGGGTTGAGACCCTGTTACTGAGACATCCTAATGTGACCCCAGCACTAAAGTGACAGTGTGAAGGACTGGCATCCCAGGGTGCATCAGGAAATCCCAGAGCAGCACTGCGTGCATTGCTGGGACCTGTAACTATGTGGTGCTCAGCCCTTGCACAGCATCACCCCCCCCAGCCCGGCCCTCCGAGGCAGCCGACCCTGCAACTGCACCTCTCCCACCCTGGCTGGGTGCTGGAGGGTTTGCTGCAGCAGCTCCAAGGGAAGACAAATCCAAACTGTTGCATTACTAAAGTGAAGTCCTGAGAAGTCCACTGAGGTGGGGAGGGGACCACAGGTCCTGTGAGCAGCAGCTCCAAGAGCTCCCTCCGGGACCTTTGGCCAGACACAGGAACGGCCGTCTTGGATGCCACTGCTGGGAAGAAAGCACGGACCTGGAAAAGGCCAGATATGAATGCATGCATAGCCGAAATGCTCCCTTTGAGGAAAGTCTTCCTCCCCTATTAAGTAATTAAATAAAGCCCCGAGCTCTACTAAAATTAAAATAACAGAATCCATTTATTCTGGCAGGGCCCACTGGTGGCTGCTCTTGCCAAAAACATTTTTGTGGTTCTTGTCTTTTCAAGTGGCTCTTTTGCAATAAAACCCAGATGCCATTAGACCAGGGAGGCCTCCAGGCAACTGTTTACGTCCATGAAAGATGCCCTTTGTAATTAATTAATCTCCCAAAAGCTGTGGTAGCACATTCCCTGTGGCTCCTGGCGTGTCCCTGCCCGCCGGCCCTGGCAGCGGAGGTGCGTGCTCATTCCTGGGCGCTGAAGAAAGCTTTTGTGTTGCAGCCTCCCCATGAGAAGGGTTAAGCTCCTCCTTGGGAAGACACAGCGGAGATTTCAACACTTATCAAAACACAAACAGAAGTCAGCGCGCCTTCCCGCTGCCCTCGCCCTGCTGCTGGTTCAGCGGCTCCTGCTCTTGCTCAACAGCAAATTGCAGTTGTAGGAGGCTGCGTTACAGGGGTAGGGATCAGCTGGGGACTGAGCTGGCAGGCAGTGGGCAAGGGGGGCAACAACCTGATTCCTTCAGCCTTTCGGAGGTGCTTCCAGGTGACTCAGTTGTTGCAGGGTTTTCAAAGTAGAGGGCAACAATACAACATGTGAGACATGAGGGCTTGGTGCACATGGGGGGAAAAAGGTGATTTGTGAGACTGCCCTAAGCAAAATAACATACAAACAGCTGCCGTGGGCCAGAGCAAAGAGCCATCCAGCCCGGTACCTTCTTCCAGATGGTGGCTGGTATCAGGTATCTACAGAAGAGCATATGAAAGCTGGTGGTTTGTAGGGCTCCTTCTCCTGTTATCTCCTCCCAGCTGAGGGCAATCGGGGTTGGGGGCTCCCTATGGCTGAAGCAGCCCTGGGACTCTCACATTTCATTGCCACTAACTCATTTCAAGCACCATGAATTTGACCAGTCTGTTTCTGAACCATTCACACTTTTGGCCTTTGCAGCATTAGGTATGGCAAATCCCACCATAGAATTATGTATCTGCTCAGCAAAGGCCATCCTCATGCTGGTTTTGAAGCTGTCTCCAGCCTTAGTGTCAGCAGCAATTGCCTTGACATCTTCACATCCTTCAGGATGCGTGAGAGCTCTCTCATACCCTTCAGCTTGTTTCTTCTCCAGCCTGAATGTCCCAAATTCATGGAGTTTCCCCCAAACAGAAACCCTCAGCAGAGACCAGCAAAGATTCTTTAGGACCATGTCTTTGCTCAGCCTCTATGTAATGTGGTTGCAAATAGAAAGAATTGCTTTAGGAAGGGTCAGTCCTCGCTGCCTCATTTGTAACATAACAACTCAGCCTGGGGTTTGGTTGTTATTGGTGTTTTTAGCTGTTGTTGGCTTTTCATTGTTGCTTTTTTGATAGATGAGTTTAATTTTGCTGGCATATTGCACAGGTTTGCAAACCAGATGTTGCTGCTGCAAGACGGTAACAATAACGCAGGCAGGGAGCAGTTCATCACAGCACACGGGTGTCGCAACTGCGGCGAGGTCAAAGACGAGGGGTCAGGGCGTGAGGGGGATGCGGGTCCCTGCTCCTCGGGACCCGGGGCTGCAGTTGCCATGAGAACTGCTGGTGGCACGGCGGTGAACCTCGCCGGCGCCGCAGCCACCTCCCATCCATCTCCCATTCCCCCCGGGAATGACTGGACCATTGGAAGGAGACCAAGCTGCGGAGAGGAAAACTGCTGAGAGCCTGAAAGGTGGGATGAGTTTGTGTAACCAGATGACGATCGTGTAAATCACTGGGTTTTTGGAGATGCTGGCTCCTGTCCCGAGGTGATACACGGGGCAATGCGAATGTGAGGGGATGGGATGGCATGTGGGGTGGCAGGCAGGGGTGAGCAAGGAGGGGAGCTGGGAGCACCCAGGAGGAGCAAACGGCCACTCATATGGCTCCTACACCTTTCTGGGTTGCCTTGTTTAACACAGGGGACCTCAGGTTATCCTGCGGCCAAATCCTGTGGACCTTTAGCAAATCACACCCAATGCCTGGCCCAGGAGGGCTTTGAACTCTCAAGGGGACCATGGAGCAGGAGGGACTCTGGGCTGAGCCCCAAGCCCCTTCCCGCTCCCAGCTGGGAGAGCTTCCCAAAGCAGCCGGCATGTAGGATTTCTTTGGGCGAAAGAAGGAAATTGCTGAGGTCAGGGGGCTGATATTGCACATTTTTATGTGACATCAGCTTGCTGCCACCTTGAAAATACCAAAAGATAGAGTCTTACATCCCAGCCCTTGAAAATCCCTTGTGCCCTGCAGAAAGGGAGTGTTGTTACTTGAGAAATTCACTGTTATTCCAGGGAATTTAAGCCAATGTGCAGGAAACCCCAGTGTGGGCAGAGAGGAATTTAAAGGGATACGACATTAGGACTGTAGAGATGTACTCTGTTCTTACAGCGCCATTGCAAGAAGGGAGGTGGGATCCCCCTCAAGTTCTTCAGAGACCTTGAATAAGGCAAAATGGATTTAGGTCTAATTCTAGGTAATAGGCAGCCAAATGAAGTGGGAAACCAGGAGTGTGTTTAGATGCTTGGCTGAATCAGAGCACTGTGGGCCTCCTGACAATCCACGCAAGGAGGAAGCGAGCTGGGCTGGAGGTGCGAGGCTCAGGAGCATCCTGCCCTTGGTACCCGGGACATCCCCAGAGCACTGCTTGCGCTCAGCTCCCCCCACCCCACCCAGGGCCATTTGGCACTAACGTGTCCCTCTCTCCCTCTCTCTCAGAGACCTCATGCCCAGGACCCTGGAGGGGCAGATCACCATGGAGAAGACCCCCAGCTACTTCGTCACCAAGGAGGCCCCAGCCCGCATCTCCTCCATGTCCAAGGGCACAAAGCTCATCGTGGTGGTGCGAGACCCCGTGACCAGAGCCATCTCGGACTACACCCAGACGCTCTCCAAGAAGCCCGATATCCCCACCTTTGAGAGCCTGACCTTCAAAAACAGGACTACGGGCCTGATCGACACCTCGTGGAGCGCCATCCAGATTGGCATCTATGCCAAGCACCTGGAGAACTGGCTCCTCTACTTCCCCATCGGGCAGATCCTCTTCGTCAGCGGGGAGAGGCTGATCAGCGACCCCGCGGGGGAGCTGGGCAGGGTCCAGGACTTTCTGGGCCTCAAGAGGATCATCACCGACAAACACTTCTACTTCAACAAAACCAAGGGGTTCCCCTGCCTGAAGAAGGCGGAAGGCAGCAGCAAACCCCACTGCCTGGGGAAGACGAAAGGCAGGACCCACCCCGACATAGACCAGGAGGTGGTGCAGAGACTGCGGGACTTCTACCGGCCCTTCAACATGAAGTTCTACCAGATGACGGGGCAGGACTTCGGCTGGGACTGAGGCTGAAAAAAATAATTTAAGAAAAGGAAAATATAATATAATATATATTTTTTTTACTTATCAGTAGAGAGGGGAAAAATACAGAAAAAAAAATAATAGTTGTGCTGAAACATGATTTGTTCTGATTTTTTTTTAATTTTGACATTGCTTTGTTTCCTTTCTTCTCTCAGAGATGAGGTGATGCATCCCATCCAGAAAAGGAGGCTGTGAACAGCAACCTGGTCTTATTGACATCACCTGCAGCTTGGCTGCTTCCTTCGATAGGCCCAAGGTTTAGCACTGTCTCTGTAAAAACACCGCAGGTGCAAAGTTTTTAGATGTCCTCAGGTCCACCTCCAGAAGGGACAAGTGTGCTTGGGGGAGCTCAGAGCCTTACTGGAAGGTCAGACAGATTTTGGCTTGCAAATGCCATTTTAGACCAGACCTCATCACTTTTGACAATGAAACAAAGGAGGCTTAATATCTAATTTGGCTTTCAAAACCTTACCTTAGGGGATTTTTTTATTGCATGAAAACTTTGGTGAAATTTTTTTCATTTATCCAATTTTTTGTTTGACTTTTGCCCCCGCTAAATCAAGCTCTTTTCATCAACCAAACTTATTTTTCATCTTATAGAAGCCAAACCCAATAATCCTTTGTTTTGTTTTGAGACAAAACGATTTTGGTAGCCAAAAGTGAAAGAAAACAAGTAACTCTCTTGACTCTATGATGAAAATTGCCAGGTAGTCAAAAGGCCTCATTCACAGGAGTTGGCTCTAAACCAGCGTTCCCCATTGCCAGCAGCGTGCAGCCCTTTTGCTACGCTGACAGCACAGCGCTTTTCCGGGGGAGGTCCACCTGAAGGGATTTGGGTGATGGGCAAGGAAGGTCCACACTGAGATGATGCTTATGGTACACCTGTTTTGAAGATGATAGGGCACCCACCATCCCACCATCTGTATGCAGGAAACAAGTTCATAGTGTCTGGCAGATGCTATTTAAGCCATAATAAGAATGTTTTAAGTTGGGCCAGTCTTAAAAGAAAAAAACAGTGGAGAAAGGGTTGTGTGGGGAAAAAAATGAACAAAAATCGCCTCCAGAAAGGGGAGAGAATGAGGAGAAGATGATGGAAGTCTTCTTGTCCTTTTCTAAAGGAGAACCGAGGGGGAAGCAGGAACAAGAGCATTGGTTCTGCAGGGCTTTAAAAATCATCAGGCAAAACGAATCTCCTGCTTGCAATAACCAGGAGCTTTAAATTCTTTGCTGTGATCCTTATCACCTTTTTTTGGCTGGTAGAAACATCTCAGTGACAGAAATCTATTAGTGAAGCAGGATCTTGTATTACTGTGGGCTCATTTATCTACTAGCTCTTTATCTTCAGCATTTTCTGGACTATAGGAGCACCTAATTATCGCTTGGTGCTGTATAAACACAACACGATGATGCTCCCTCTCCTGAGTCTAACTTTAAAAAGCCCCAATGGGGTAAAACAAAGTGGGGTATCACCTGGTAATCTGGTTAGGAAGAAGCCTGGGGACCAAGCTCACTGGCCACTTGCACACCAGCCAAGATCTTAATAAAATCACAGCAGAGCAGACATTTCAAGGTGTCCAAAGAGAATTGTACCCGAAATTACAATTTAACCCAAGAGGGAGTCATTTCCACCTTGGGCTGTCTTGCTTGACAGGTCAGGAAAACAGCTTGGTGCCTGCTCAACTTCATGGCACCAAGTTCCACTGCAAGTGTTGAGCCACATTCCCTCCTGGCTGCCCTGAGCCTCCTCCTTCCTACGCATCCCCACACATCTCCCTCCGTGCCCAAGGATGCAGAGTCCTGGGACATTCCTGTCCCCTGAAGACCCACATGGTTTTGCATGCAAAGCCCATTTCCCAAGGTAATTAAAATAACTTCATTAGTGTTGCGAGGCCCCAGGACCTTCTCTCACCATTGTCATCCCAAAGCCTTACCTGAGCTCGGCGTTCCATGGCCTGGCCGGTAGAGCAGTGGCGATGGGCTGGTGTCACCGAAGCCGGGCTGTGCTCGGCAGTCTGTCCTGGCACGTCACAGCTCAGTGCCACCCTTGCTACCTCCATTGATACCTCCACCCCCTTCCCACCATTCTTGATTCAGTGTGTCCCGTTTTAAGCCCCTTTATGGCAATGTCCTGTGCCACATCTGGGTAAACATTTTACGTAACTGCCTTCTGCAAACACAGCAGAAAGGCAGATGAGGGATCACACAAACCCCCAACAGCCCTTTCTTTTACCTGCCTCCCTTCAGCCCCTCAATGTTCATGCAGGAGGTGACATGAGAAAATCAGGGATAGTCACACAGCTTTGGCTTCATGGGGTTATGGTCCCTCCCAGCATCCCTGCAGCTCATTGCTGGAGCTCAAGGCTTCCAAACCAGAAGAAGTTGTGCTCTTGGCAATGGTCTCTCCAAAGTGTCGCCAGAGATGAGGGGAGCAACCTACTCTGCCCATGCCAGCCAGATCAAGAGGGAATGGGCTTAAGGTGTAGCCAAAAGGATGGGGGTTAATTGTTGGGAAAACCTTTCTAACAGCAAGGCTTGTTGGGGCAGGAATGGGAGATGGCCACCATCCCTCCTACGCTGTGCTCTTCTATCCAAGTGCAAAAGCCGAGCTGGCGGTGAGGACAAGGCATCACTTGCTCACAGGCACAACCAAACAGTGCCAGCACTACCAAGGCACAAAATCTCAGGTTTTCCAAGCTGAAAAGATTTAAGCATGCCGTTTCTTTGGTATTTCGAGGAGACTTAAGGTTGCGATAACGTGTACATGCCTTTGACAAGTATAAATATCACTTAAGAGTATGATTTAAAAAAATCAATATAATTATATTGCTATTGTCTCTCATATGGTCACATTTAGACTAGTATAAAGCAGCTTTATAGTGCTACAGATTGTTCTTCCCGTATTGAACTAGCTATAGCAATACCAAGCACCTTCATACAAATGAGTTTCTACAACTGCCACCAAATCACTGTCATTAAATCAGTACAGCTTTGGTGTGTACACAAGCCTATCATATGTGCCTTTAAAAAAATCTTCCCAGCGCACTGAACTCGGCTACATAGGCATACTTTCCCAAAAATGCTCGAATGTTTTACTTCCACTAATTTCTGAGGGTTTGAATCCCTTGCTGCACACCTAGTAAAACTATTTAGGGATCTGAGACTGTAATTGATTTTTTTGATCTAGGCCATAAGTATTTTTGAAAATCCCTCCACGTATGAACAATGGCTTTTAAAAAGAGGTCATGCAATCAAATTGCTTTGAACTCTAATAACATTTAAGCCTCTAAACTCTTTAGGCTTATTTTAAAATCCAGCCATGAAGTTTAGATTATTTTAACCTAAGAAGAATTAGAAGTAAACTGTTGAAAACTGCACCCCTCCTAGGCCTACAGTATTGAGCATGTGTATTAGGAGGAGAAAGCAAAAGTAGCTATAAATAAAAAAGTGACCTATGTAGTTTGATTCTTTTTTAAAGCAGAAAAATCAATACGTTAATGATGAGAAACTAATTAGGTGTATTAAAATCCTTCTGGTTTCAATAATCAAATGTGCCATTAGGCACTGATGAAGCTTAAGCTTATATGCTGTACAACATTTAGATTTTAGAACATTTGTTTTAAGAGGGAAAAAAAAAAAACCTTTATAAAGCATCCTATCAACATCAGGTGCCAAATTCATCATAAAGAACAAATTTTTCATGATGAGGGTGGTGAGGCACTGGCACAGGTTGCCCAGAGAGGTAGTAGATGCCCCATCCCTGGAAACATTCAAGGTCAGGTTGGAGGGGGCTCTGAGCAACCTGATCTAGTTGAAGATGTCCCTGCTCATTGCAGGGGAGTTGGACTAGGTGACCTTTAACAGTCCCTTCCAACCCAAACTATTCTATGATTCTATGATCTTTGAGCAGACAGACCCATCTCCTTCACCCCATCATTTGCAGCACTGCACGGGTGCCCGTGGTCCACAGGCCGTGGGTCTCTGTGGGTTTGCACAGCGCCTTGCCCAGCCCAGCCCCACAAACAGGGCACCGCAGCCCCAGTGCACAGAAACCACCAAGAGCTTTGGCACAGGGCTGCTGAGCACAAGTATTGCCCCCAAAGTCTTCAAAAATCAGGGGTTTTTTCCACTGATGGTGACATGCTTTAGCACAGGCTCGTAGAGCCCAATTCAGAAAGACAGTTGAACGTGAGACCTCCCTTTAGCCCACTGCAGCGGCAGCTTTCAGCCAAACCTGAGCTGTGGGAATGGCCACACCTGGAAAATTTCAGAGAAATAGGTTTTTCTTTACCGGTGCAGTTTGGCAAGACAAAAAACTGGCTGCTCTGCTGCTGTGATTCGCATTGCTGCGATTTCTGGAAGGGCAAGGACCAGGCTGCCGCATCCACGTTGTAGTTGGCGCTGATTTCATGCCGTGGGGAATTCAATCAAGTCCTAAGGAAATGCTGCCACCCAATAATTTACACAGTTAAAAGGAATATAAACACCAATGTGTCATGTATGAGACTCCTCTACGTGGTATTCGGGGTGGTCTTTGGGGTGCAGCATTAAGAAGTTAAATTTCCAGTAATGATTTGGCCATACCTACCCTGCACTGAGCGATCTTGACTAACACTGATCCTTAGCCTCCTCGGTTCTCCCACATACACACTAGCATACACAATGTTAGGTCTCCAGATTAGGGGAAAAAAAATAAAAATTGCCCATTTTCTTAACCATTAAAAAAATTCTTGTTCGTATATAACAGTTTCTGGGTTTTCTCTCCTCCCTCCCTTTTGCTTGGTGATACTGTCATCCTTCTCCCTTTGGTGCTATTTCAGTATGAAACAGACTGATTTTAATTTAATTTAAGAATGAAAAAGCACACATTTAATAAAGTTTACGGGTACTGAGAGGCTGTGCTCTCTTTTTGCTGGCGGCAGCAACCTGGAAAGAGTGGGCAGGTTTATGAAATAAGGGGAAAACACAGAATTACCCACTTGTGTCTGATTTTAGTCTCCTAAAGCTAACACACTCCACGGCAGCCGGGGGGCCTCTGCCTGCTGTGAACTCCCCTGTGGCATCGTTGGCGTCGTTTTCACGACTCCTTATCTTCCACTTCATGTTTCTCTGGCAAGCTTAATGTCATACTCCTTTCTTTAGATGGCAAACAACCTTGAAAAGTCAGGTCTTCCTGGGTCCCCCCGCCGTTCACCCCTTAGCCATTGCTGGCTGACCCTGCCACGTCCACAGCATTTCGCCACAGAGTTTGACGAATTCCTGCTCTCCCCCGACCTGGAAGGGGAGGAATGGACCCAACTCACGGTGCATTGCGTGAAACCCGAGGTGGAAGCAATTCACCAAGAAATATATACAGCAAAGCAGCCCCCGTATATCAGGTTTTCTGTGTGGTCAAGTAAAGTGATATTCTATTTACTTTTTTAGATGTATAAACAGATTAAGTCCCAGGGAAAATATGCTCCCAAACTTCATAATATTTTATTAAACCACTGAAGTTTAATATAATCTTTTGGCTTCCACAGAAATATTTTCCATTTCTCTTCTGAGCACCTTTGATTTTATTTTCTTTTAATTACCGTTATCCGGAGTTAACAATGTGGGTTTTGCACTCCACCCAGCAAGGACTATCCAGATTAGAAGTGGGGAATTTTGCTGAAATACAGAAATATCTATGTGGTGGTAAGAAGTCAACGACGCCTAGGCGGAAAACTCTGGAGAAGCCAATGTGCAGAATGAATTCCCCTCCGCCAGGCAATAACAAGGCTGCATTCCTCAATTCATAGCATTTATTACCTAAGACATTGGCCAGCCATGGCTTTTGAAAAAAATTATACCTCCTTCATCTTACGCCTGTCCGCACCGCTGCACAGGGGCTGGCGAGCTGCTCAAGCTCGCTCCATCCTGGAGGCAGTGCAGCTCATTGCTCCTTGGGGAAAACTCTTCTGAATTCAGGTCCAACGCTGCCCTCAGGCTCAGTACCGCACCGTGCGAACGCAGCTTTGGATGCATCATCTATCCGGGTGTGAAGTTGCTAGCGAAGGCCAACACTGTGCTGAGCCTCGAGCACACCGCTTGGCCTGGGATCTTGTAAATCTGATGACCAAGAATTGCCCTACGGACAGCCCAGCTCATGGTGAAAGCTGCTGGGAGCTCTTCAAGAAAGACTCAGCACCTACATTTCAGCATTGTTAAACAGGAGTAACAGTAATAATCATCTCATGATTCTTAAGACAACTGTGTAACTTCTGGAGGCCAAATTTGCTGGTCTGTTACCCAAGGTCCTCAGTGCAACAGAGGAACTTCAAACACAGCTTATCAGCCACAAGTACGTCTCTCTTGCCAAACCTCTTTGCTATTTCCTCTCCTGCAACTTGGAATAGTCCTGGTAACAGAGGGTCCTTCTTCACAGACACACCAGCATCTGGCCTCTGCGAGTTCCTCCATTAACGCTGGGGCAATGGTGATGTTGTAGACAGGATAAGACCTGCTCGGCCGCAGTTTCTCCAGCTCATTTCTTTTGTTCTCTCACCGACAGCTGTGATTTAGGGCATGTGAGCAACATCTAAAGGAAATGACTGAGAGGTATTGGCTGGGGAGCACTTACCTTCCCTTGTACAGGGCTTATGGAACAGAATCAATAGATTTTCTATACTGCTTACTGCTGGAGACCCCCCATGGCTGGGCACAGAAGCTATGGCAATGGAGTGGAAAATTCTCCTGAGAAGGACAAGTTTAAGAGCACAGAGGAAAGTGGCCAAATGCATCATATCAACAGGGCAAACGCAGTCACGAATCTAATTACCTGCCTCTCCGCACTCCTTCAGCTGCACGCTGCCTTGTCCGCAGCTCACCAGGGCTCTGCTGGTGCAAAACAGCCTCAGCGGCTTCCCAGGGCCCACAGCTTTCGGGTGGGCAGAAGGGTTTGTGCTTTGACCAGAGGCTTCCCCCACGATCAGGGCAGACTCCAGCGAGGTGCAGGGCAGGGCAGGGCTGGCGGAGGCAGAGGAGACCATCCGGCCGAGGCCCTTTGAGCACATTATCAGTTCAGCAGCATCACAGGATTTGCTGGATTGCCAGGAGTCATTTCCTATTTGTTTTTTTTAATCAGCTCTTCTGACCAAAAGAGCACATCTGCTAAGCTCAGACAGGGTCTATTGTCCAAAGTGAAGCCACAGTCCAAGGACCCCAATTCAGGGACATATCCTATCCCATAGACACGTCTCTAGCTGCCTCCCACAGGAATTATAAAGATATAAGATAGTGCTCCCCCTGGTCCACAGCTATCCTGGCTGGCACAAGCCGTGTCATCCAGAACAGACACTCATGTAAGAGGCATCTGGAAGATGCTGCTGGTGTAGTAATGGACTGCCCGTAAACATCATCACATCTGCCATCAGGATCAAATCTGGGCTTTCACTGCCTCAGAAAAGCTTATTAATGGAAGAGCTGACTGGTCTCCAGCTGGAGCCCGGCCCTGGCTGCAGCACCCTGCGCAGCCAGATCCCGGGTGCAGATCCCACCTTGGTCAAACAAGCTATGGCTCATTTTCCAGGCAGCGCGGGAATATCCATCCAAAGTTGGAGTCTCTACGTTTCCACCACCTAAACCCCTCTCAGACACAATGTGCCCCGGAGCTGGTTTGCTCACAGGGAGAGCGCGGGGTTCGTGGTGCATGTTGGACCCTCGGCACCAGTGCCCTGGAGGGAAATGCTGCAGAGAAGGCTGCCCGGATGCGACTGCTGCCTGGCTGCCCAAACTGGCCAGGGGAATTCATCCTGGTTTGACACCCCATATTTTACCAGCTTTACTAAAGAGAAAATTGTCATATGCTTCTACTTTTCGAGAAGCTGAGCTGTCCTTTAGATAGCAGCTGCCAGCATAAATATACATGAGAAACAAGTTTTTAGTTCCTGAAAAATGTCTAAAAATTGTAAACAATTCTCAAGTCATATGGGGATAAACAGTCAGAATTTCAATATTGTTTACAGCTTTAAAAAAACAACAGTCATCTGAGTTCAGTCAAGCCAAGCATTTTGGATAGATAATTTTTAAACATTTGGTTTCAATTCTCCCAAACCTTCGGCAAAGAAGCCCCATTCATGCTATACTTAGCTTACAATTCAAAATGAAAAGTATTATAGACTAGAAAACTGGATGCTTCTATTTCAAAAAAGAAACAGTCTCAGACATTGGACCATCTTGGAAGACCCTTTCAGGAAAAGAAAAAACAAAAACACTCTGTCAAGAAGTTTATCCAGGCTTAAAGTCTCAGTTTTGTTGAATTAGTTGTTTGCTTTGCTTAACAAATAAGAATACGCTGTCAAAAAAAACCCAAAACCCGACAAGTACTGTTTGTCAGCCTGAGAGCAGAAACGTTCTTCCTTGGCCCAATCCTCCACTCGTCAGCATGCACTACAGCATTTCTCCCTCACACCAGCCCCCGCTCCCTGTGCAGACGCTTTGCAACTGGGCAGAGTGGAAAACAGAGTTCTTTAATTTCCTCTTTGCATTAGAGCTCATTAGGAAAAATCCAGAGGCCCCTCACTGAGCAAACGTCTGCATTTGCGTGTCTTCTGTGGATGTTTAAATTATGTTTTCCTGTAGGTTTCTTTTTTTTCCTTTTCTTGTTTCTTTCCTGCACCACTGACACTAGACTCCTTCTCTGCTTACAATTAATTCCTGAAATAATTTTTTTCACTTCTGTTGCTGTCTCTCAGCTGGATGGCTCACAGGAACATCATTTGCTAGTTCTATTGTTAGGAAATCATCTATTTAAGCTATTTGTTGGTATTAGTGATTACTCAGTCAAGTTACATGGCCGTACTCCCTTTCCCAGGCTGGATAAGACATCTCTCAGGAGAAAGAAGGAGAAAATAGTTATTCACCAACTTTACTGGGTGCATTTTGGATGCTTCACTGCCCCTCCTAAAATGCATCAGATCTGATGGTTTCTTGAACCAGTATTTATTGTTAACAGTTGGCAATCACCAAATTCTACTTTGTGATTGCATTCATGAAAATATTTGCAGATCTGAACTTTTAAAAATTTTGAAGTCACCTCTGCAACCATTCCTAAGTACAGCCACCAAAGGCCAGGACAAATAATGCAAAGTAGGACAAGGAAGAGGAAAAGCACCAGTAAGAAATGCAAACATCAAACCTTGCAGCATCCAGGTAGAGGTTGGCAACTGTTAGCCTCAAACCCACTTGTGAAATCCATGGCTGTGTTTGCCTGGTGGCAGAGGCTCACTGTTACCAATAGTTTCACGAAAGTAGAATTCAGAGACCATGACCAAAATCGAAGCCAACTTTTGTATGAGCCCATCCTTGGCATCAAATCCTTGCCCTCTGAATGCATGAAGAAGGGATTCTACACTTTTCTTCCTGAATGTCCCAAAAGACCACAAAATTGGGCACTCGCAGCACTGCAAACGGCCCAGCAGGCAGCAAGGGAGCCCTGCGTGAGGCAGCCCCATCCCTGCCAGACTAAGGAAGGTTCAGTCAACACTTCTGTCATGAGACCAGCCTTTGGACAAGAAAATAAGAGTTAAACCTGGAGTACTGCGTTCAGCTCTGGGGGCCCCCAGCATAAGAAGGACATGGACCTGTTGGAGCGAGTCCAGAGGAGGGCCATGAAGATGCTCAGAGGGCTGGAGCACCTCTTCTGTGAAAGAGTTGGGGTTGTTCAGCCTGGAGAATAGAAGGGGGCCTACAAGAAAGCTGGAGGGGGACTTTATACAAGGGCATGTAGTGATAGGACAAGGGGTAATGGCTTTAAACTGAAAGAGGGTAGATTTAGATTAGATACAAGGAAGAAGTTCTTCACTGTGAGGGTGGTGAGGCACTAGAACAGGTGGCCCAGACATATTGTGGTTGCCCCATCCCTGGAACTGTTCAAGGCCAGGTTGGATGGGGCTTTGAGCAACCTGGTCTAGTGGAAGGTATCCCTGCCCATGGCAGGGGGTTAGAACTAGATGATCTTTAAGGTCCCTTCCAACCCAAACCATTCTATGATTCTATGAAACCCCTTCTCCAAGCTTGTGGCTCCTTTTAAGGTACTTGATTTCCAACACAGAACAAGTGGGAACTAAATCATTTTTTGCTGCTGTGTAGGGTGTAAATATGGACCAAAATACCCAGTTATGGGAATGGGGCTCTACGGGCTCAGGAAGTCAACCTGTCTATCCTCGATCATGAGGGCCAACTCTGACCTTTTCCTTCCTCTCCCATGGGCTCTGTTTTCCCATTTGTTTCCCAGCAGCATCTTGCTTCCCTGCCTGAGCACTGGCTATCAGGAAGGCTTCTCCTTGTCTCCATCTCTATAGGCCCTCGGTAGCTTGTACACACCAGGAAAAACCACTGTAAACAAGCTGTTAGACTGCGCAGCCCTTTAGTGATGCTGACTGTTTCCAGACCAGAGCCATGCTGCTCACAGGGAGAGCAGGACTGCAGATTCCCACCCCTTGCAAAGCTGTCCATTGCTTGAGACCATCCGGAATGCAGGTGGGAAAGCAAATTAATTGGCAGTCCGTGGGGCATCACCGATGAGCAGCAAGGGAGGCCAGTTCCCCCTTGCCTGGATCCATTTCCTTCTCACACAAGTATTTTGGCTCATTTTCCTTTATCTACTAGCTGCAGTTTTAGACTCTTAGGGGAGGACACAGGAGAAGCAGGAGAAGGCAGAAGGACAAGATCTCCGAGTCAGTCGTCCCCAGCCCGTTCTGCCCTGGGGCGGCAGCACCAAGGCTGAACAAAAAGCCAAAGAGAAGAGCCTACTACTTGTTCTCCTGCAAAGGACCTCAGGGTCTCACAAACAACATATTACTTCAGAATGTAGTTGTGGTCCTCTGATCCAGATTTCCTAGACAGACATGGGCATGCATTTGTGCACACGCAGGGGTGTTCGTGTGGGGGACTGTAGCATTTTGAGCTTTGGCAAGCCCTCCATGCACATCAGAGAGTTACTGCTCTGAAATACAGAGGAGGCAACAGAAAAAAAAGACTCCCAGATGTTGTACTTGACTTTTTATCAGGCTCTTTGCTACCTGTGTGGCCCTGGCAGAGCACTGGGGCTTCTTGGATGTGAGCTCCTGTGCTCCTGCTGGATCCATCCCGAGATAGAGAGCTGGCTGGTGGTCAGAGAGGAAAAGCCAAGCTGCAGCTATTCCTTCCCTCCACTCCCAACCCGTGGGCTGCGCTCCAGTATCTCTGCCGAGAGGGGGAAAGAAGTTTTTTATTAATCAAATGAAATAAAGATTGAAGGCATGAAAGGGAAGGTTCAAGGGAGCTGCAGGTGGGGAGACACCGAGTAACTGGAGTGCAGCAGCTGCTTCTATAAGGCTCTCCCTTGCAGAAGTGTTATTTGTCCTTCACACCCCTTCTCTGCTCCATCCCCTGCTTGGCCTTGGAGCAATGTGGCTTTTCCACCTCCTCCTTCATCCCAGCCCTCCCTGCCACGCACATCCACAGCGTCTCTGGGCACTGGCAAGCACCAGCCATCACACTTGGCATATTGCTGCCCGCACACACTGTTCAATAAAGGAAAGTGAATAATTCTGTCAGATAGGGGGTTTGGGGATTTCCATGCTCAGCCCTTGGCCACCATCCTTTCCTGTACCAACCACCCAAACCCAGAATTAAGCAAATGAATGTGCTTCAGAGCATAAGAATTACTCTCTGCCTTTGTAATCCCAGTTCCAATTTATCGGCATAAAAACTATCAGCTTCCTTTGGCTACTCCCTGTTGGAAACACCTTTTCCAAGCTCTCCTTCCTTCCCAGCACCACCACACCCATCTCCAACCAGAAATGCCACCGAGAACTCCTGAACCATCCATACACACAGGGTGTAGCTCCATCCTCAGGCTTAGATTTAGGCACTTTGCACCATGGTCAATTGGAAACAGAGACACTCAATCATCCTCCTTTCTTTTTATACTACATCCCACAAGCACTGAAAAGCAGCCAAGTTTGGGAGGTACTGGTAGTTTGGTGGACAGCTGATCTCTGTGAAGTGATATGCAAGCCAGCTCAGGAGGATATTGTATTCCAAGGCAACTGAAGCATATTTCTGTTTTTACATCAAATTCTCTGCTACCTTTTGGCAGAAGGCTCTCTGTACGTAAGGTCTTGTTTGAAGATTCATGCACTTGGCATCCTTGCGCTCAGATTAGGTGCTGCAGAACTCCTTCAAGTCTGCAAGGGTTTGTATTTGTGCATCATCCACATCAACTCACAGCAAGGTCCTGGTCACTTCTGACCCCCTCTCCATGCTGTCAAGCAAGAGCTGAGCTAGTGTTCTGCAGCTGCTGGGTCTAGCCAGCCCTTTAGCAATCACTGTAGCAGGTTCAAGCCGAAAGGTTCAGTCTCCAAAGAGCCAGAGGAGACTGTGGATGGAGCTGGCTGGGACTCAGAAAGCAGAGGAACCTCTCCTGCCAGGGCCTTGCGCTGCATTTCCATGTTGAGTCAGCTGTAATGGGAAATGACAGTTGATGAAAGCTGCTATTCATGGCCCTCTAAACAGTTTGTTACCCCCCTCCTCATCCCAGCCCCTCAATGAGATTCACTCTCATCACTCACTGAGGCCAAGCCCAGAGACCAAAGTGGCTGGAGAACCCACCCCAGCCCCAGCGGCCAGTGCTGTACCAGAGCAGGGGTTTTCCAGTTGGGCATGACAGCCGCCCGTGGAAAAGAGCCGCAGGCTGCGTCCTGCCCCGCTGCAGAGCTCAGGCCCATCCCCAGCTCTCCTTCCATTCAGCTGATACTGTGTTTCAGGTGAAACACTGATAGTCACCAAGGCCCCATTTGTGCATGTCTGTAGGTTTCTTCGGTACTTGAGTACTTTCCAAAATCACTCCAGATGCGTACACATCTGGGGACACACACACACAGACCAGTCACAACATTTATTACTCTGTTTTTTATCTGTATTTGGCCTCTTTTGTCCCTCCAGGACACACACTGATTATTTGCCACAGGAGTGCCATACCACTTCAAGCCTTCTCCAAGCCCAGAGGCTCCTAGACATCTCCCCTTTTCTCAACTTTGTCAGCTCTAACAGACTTTTCATGACTAGCTAGCAGTTGTTTTCACCACTAACCACTGGGGTGGCTTCCTGCACAAGGTATCCAGAATTTAGGTTGGATCCTATCTGTAAGGTCCTAGGCAGCTCCACACCTTGAGATGGAAGCTGAAAAGCTGGAAGAGGATTCAGAGAAGACCCATCAGAATGGCTGAAGTCCTGGAAAGCCCTGGAAATCCTGCCATGAGTGAAGGAGCCAAGCAAAATCTATCTGGCTTAACAGCAACCTTTTCTTAGTCTGTAAGAGAAGAGATCCAAGACCTACAATGATCTGAGCTTGGACCAGAGCCTTCAGTCACTCAGTTAGGTGCCTAAGTTTGACCATCTAAGTCTGGATTTAATCGTCCTCTGTTGCAGGTTGGCCAGCTGTGCTATGCAGTATGAATTAATTCTTCTATTTCCACCTCACAGTTCTGAGACTTAATGGATATAAATGATTTTACCCTGAAAAAACACACCATGGGGTACCAGGAAAATAATTCCTACCCACAGGCCCTAAGACTGCAAGACAGGCAGTCAAAGAAAAGGGTAAATACAGCTTTTTGAAAAGAAATCTCAAAAAATCAGCTCTCACCTCTAAAACTCTGACTGTGGCATCATTTTACAAAGAAGGGATTTCTGCACAGGATACTTAAAGACAGACATTTCAGCAAGGATAACTTGGTGGGTAATGAGACAGTGGCAGCAGGCCAGGGCCAGCCGCTGGTGCCTTTCTTCTCGGAGTCCCATGATGGTGCCACAACTGCGACCAGACCTAACCCTTCTGGGCTAATCCATCTGCTGGGACAAGGCTCTCTCTCCTTGCCTTTGCACTCAACGAAAATGCTGTCCAGGATTGTACTCACCAAAGCTTTGGAGTTGAGGTCTGGTCCATGCCATGGATCACTAAGAGGGTGCTCTCTGCAGGAACACTTGTGCTCCATCAACTGTCAAAGCCAAGGGGATGACCTGAGAAGGATGAGTATCATTAGCTTCCAAAAGCTAAGTGCCAAAACTTTATCGGCCACCAATCTGAGAAGAACCAGGAGTATCTAAAGGCACCTTGGGACAACAGTCACAAGGCAGCACCAATTCACTCCCCAGGTCTCTGGGAACTCAACAAAGCTTCTTTTCATGTCTGGTTGCGCAACAAGACAAATCCAACACCTCTGGCACAGAGTAACACTCTGTCTCCCATCAAGGGAGGAGACGAAGGGGGTCCCGAGCAACCATCACTAATATATTAGGCCAAATACTGTTTCATTGTTTTCATGCCTGCCTATATCCATCTCCTACCCATTTTCCCTTTAGCTTTTTGAGGCTAAGGACATACAGCAACTAGACTTTAGCCGTCACTCTTTGGTGCTATCACAGTAGAAACCTTCATGCCCAGAGTTTCTCAGTGTTAACTGCTCCACAGGAGCAGGACACAGTGCAACTGGGATTTTCAGAGGGGCTAGTGGGACCGTGAGCTGCTGCAACTGACTCTGAAGAGGAAGGACCAGGGGATCTGTGTCTCCCCAGAAGGATTTCCGTTTCCACAGCAGGCTTTCAAAAACATTAGCAGCCACAGCCTAAGCAAAATGTCTATTTGTGGGTAAACAACCCAGACAGATGCCTCCCGCACGCAAACAGCCAGTGCCTCTGAGACAAGAGGCTCTAAATAAATAATCAACAAATCCTAGAGCTGAATGCACAGTTGCTATTTGCATCATAAATAAATGAGGAGGCTTTTATTTACTCATTCTGGGGGCAGAGCACATAACAGAGGAGCTCCTCAGAGCTCCTACGCCAGAGATTGTCATTACTTCACTACAGCCATTCGGTTCCCACCAGCTGTTGGCTCCTGCGCTGCTCCTCAGGAGATGCATAGCTTGCCAGTGAGAAGGGAAAACAAACACGAGGTCTCCATCACCACAGAGTGCTCAGCTCCCTGCTGACCTCTCTTAGTGTGGCACTGGTGGGGTGGGGAAGACACAGAGCCGGTGCCCAGGGACACAGCTGAGCTGCAACTGTCCTGCTAGCCAGAGAGGTAGAGGTTGGAGGCTCCATCACACGGGGAAGGTCTCTAGGTCGACTAAAAGATGACAGTCACGTTTGTCGACATTAGAGAGATCTCACCCGGTGGTAAACTATCCTCCTCTCACAGCTCCATGGGAGCAGTTGTACAAGAAAGGTGTAGGACCTTCTCACTATAGAAGCTAGAGGACATTGTTTTCCATCAGCCATTGCACAGTTGGAGGAGAGGCCATGCTCTGGGCAGCACTTTGAGAAGGAGCAACCCAAAGGAAAATTAGGGGGGTTTCGATTGAGAAAAATAGTCCTACAGTGGTGGAGAAAAGCCAATCAGTGGCCCAAAACTCCATGAAATATTTCTAGAAATAGAAAAACTCTACCAAAAAATATCAAACTGGAAAAATTACAGTTTCACAAAATGCTTTCGACAGAAGACGCCTGCTCAATACCTCCTTTCTCCCCACAAATTTCACTTGGGAATGCAGTGAACCACCAGCTGTTCTTTCTCTGAAGCAAACGGCAAATCTTCTATCCACCATCACTCCTCAGGATCAAATCTGCTCATGGACAAGCAACTATGGTGAAACTGCACCAGCTTTGCAAACAGGGGCAGGAGCTCGAGTGCTGATAACCAGTGTTCAGGGTGTCACTCGACAAAGGCCAGATCAAACCAGAAAGAATAACAGAAAAGTTCCCATTTCTTTCCCTTAATACCCACAAAACAGGGAAAACAGTTAGTGCCATTTCCAAGGAGAAAAGCCACCTTTTCAGCCACAAAATATATTCCTGAAGATCCAGTGAGCTGGGGTCTGGCTTGGTTTTATTTAGTTATGTATCAAATGTTATTGATCCGTTTGCTTCAAGCAAACCAGCGAGCAGTGAAATTTTTCTGCTCTTTATGTCCTGAAAATTGCATTTTTTCCTCTTTGGGTTTGGGGGTGACAAACGGCCAGAGTTCACAGAGGCTCAGAGCATGCACACACACCCTGACCCCGTCCGTCAGCTGCAATGGCATCCAAAGCCTGCAGCTCTCTTTTGGCCTATTAATAAAATACAACCGGGTCCAGGGAGGTCCCACCCCTGGACACCATGGTGGCTCCATGCCTTGCTGGTGGCACAAGGAGACCAACACGTAGGCAAAAGAAACTGTAGTGTAGAAGCAGGAACTGGATTCAAGCCTTGCATCCGAAATGCAAGGTCGCCTTTCCCCTGCAACTGTCCTGCAACTCCACATGCATCTTTGGTGACAGTAGGTGGCCAGTCCTGAGCAGATGCAGCACAACATCGTGTGGAAGCCCAAATCAGACCCTTTAGGAACAACTTCTCCCCAGATGAGATTGTTATCTAATGCCATCACTAACCCAGCTGTCTATTCACACAACTATTGTATCAGCCATCTGATAGACAAAATGCATTTCTACGCTTGAATGGTTCACTGCAGAATTTGTATTCCTGATATAGCTGTGAGAAGACCACAGCTTTGTGCACTGATCCCACTGAGATGGTCTCCTCTCCTGCCTCCACACAGGGGGTACTCCACAGGGTCCCAGCAAGAAAGGCCCATTGCCAGCCTCAGCTTCGGTGCTAGGATTTATACCTCTTTTCTACCGGAATGTGAGCTGCTCCAGCACTCATCGAGCTGGCACCGAACTGCTAATACTGTTCAAAATTAAGGCTGGTAGAAAAATGTGTTATAAAATTTATTTTGCAAAGGAAAAGTCATTTTTAGGGTGGTTTTTTTAAAGGAAGTTATTTCCTCTTCCCGCACCACCACCACTCAATCCTCCCCCATCCTACTGAAATCATGTCTCATCTTGCAGAGGAAATTTTGATTTTTCATCGGAAAAAAAAAAGCCAAACAACCCTAAGTGAATTATTTTGGCATGAAGCCGATACATTTCAGCTCCAACATATTGCCACAACACCTCCAACATTAAGTCTCCCAACCAGGGAATGGCAGCAGGAGCACAGCTGCCATGAGGATGGGCGGCAGCACAGCCAAAGCAAACTGGTTTGGTTTTCCAGTAAAACATGCCACTTTCCAGCTCAAAAAAAGGTTGGTTTACCTTCTTGTACATGCACATTAGTGTATAGCCTCTTGCTACAGAAGCAGGGTAGGTTTCCTATATAACTCGATGGGTTATTTAGTGCCAGGGTTGAGTAGATAATTCCACATAGCATGGTTAAGACAAGATGCTGCTGGCCCTAAGGGATGGGGTCCTGCCTCTGCCACTGCATCTCTTAGACCTGCTTTCACCCTGGCGTACCTCAGCACAGCTCCTACCGACTGAGAGAGGCGGTGGGGTCCCATAGGGAAAGCACCATGTAATCACATATTAAAACCCGTACCCACATGTACAGCATGGCACAAGTGAGGGTTGCTCAGGCAGAGGAATGCTGGCTTGAACTCCTCTGGGGTGCGAGACTTTACAGCTTTATCAACTGCTATTTTTAACACAGCTGGGGTTTGTGCAGCTTCCTAGATTGTGACAAAATCAAGAAAAAGCAAAATTTCACCCGGTAGCCTTACCTGTGTCATGGATAGCACATGGGTGATGTTTTTCAGCCTAAAAGATTAAAGTTTTGCAGTCCTATAAACAACTGTAAAGAAGCTCTAATAATGGGAAATGTCAGGAAACTTAATAACAACAGAGATTAGTGCCCTGCCTATAGCACATTGTTGCTGCATTCAGCCAGCTTTTTATATATAACGTCAACAGCTAAATACAAGCTGTGAATAGTTTCCTATCTCCTCTAGCCTTGAGTCAGGAACTTGACTGACTTCCCTAGAACTGTTTTGGATTTACACTGGCTCTGCTGAAGTCAGAATTGAACAGCCAGAGCAGATCGAGGCAAGCCAACCTCGTCGCTCCAAAACCGGAAGAGCAGTGTTGCTTCGTGCAATAGGAGGATGGAGGAAATGAGCTTTGGATCTCTCTCTTTCCTTGGCAGAAATCTGCATCCCTCTTCCAGCTCGAGTAAAGCTGTGCTGATTTACAGTAGTGGGGCATTGGGTCCTTTGCTCATAGCTTTGCAGGATGACGGAGACAGTGCTGACAGTGGAGACCTGTCCCGTTTCTAATCCCAGTAGGAATTAACTGCCCAGTTTAAGCAAGAAGAACAGGCAGGTTTTCCACATTGGATGGAAGGCGAGCACACTGCAGGCCAGGAGGTCAGACAAGGAGGATCCTCTGCTAACAGACACTCCAAGTCCCCACTAATCCGCTCTTAACACTGGTCTGGGAAAACAGAGATGGACAGCACATCACCGGCTGCATTGCTGCCTCTGCCACTCACCTTCCCACTGCCATGTCATGTCCCTGGCTTTGGCTCCAGAGCCCAGCTTTCCCCATCAGACATGGCATTCCCGAGGGCTCCTCAGGGCATTTCTTAAATCTCTGCTAATGGATGGGATTTTGACAGGAACATCCCCTTAAAGTCCTCCCTGGTCTCCAAATAATCTTCTGTGGTGTTTAGGGCTGCTCTTTTGCATACGGTATCTCTAAAAATACACAAAGAAATTAAAGAAATCCCATCCCCAAACTTTTCAAACCAAAAAATAAATGGTGTGATTAATTATTCTGAAAAAGGCTGTTTATAGTTTGGACTGCATAAAACAGAATGCCTGATTTAATACACTATCCGAGAATGTGCTGTTTTTCATTTCAGCACAATCAAGACCTAAATCTGTGTCTCTCTCCCTCATCTGAGCTGGAAATGGTTTTATATTCCATCTTGCTTTAAATTATACACATCAAGTTTATAATGGGACACGGTCTATTTTGTTGCCAAAACCTGCTCTGTAAGATCATCTATTAAACTGTATTTATTTTTTATGACAAACAAGAAAAATGACAAAACAGCTACCGAGCATCTGCTAACGAGGACCAAATGCCTCCCCAGGCACCGTTCCTATTACAGGCATCCGCACAGGAGCTGAGTTAACATCCTCCCACCCGCCAGCGGTGGCCAAAAGAAGACATGGGGCTTTATAAACCCCAATATCAGCCCCCAGAGGATTACGGCTCTTGCTGTCTGCACTTGGGTACGAGATCTGGGGTCAGGAGTTGTATCCCAGTGGGATGCAAGCAAAGAAACTCAGCGCTGGCAGAGGGGAAGAAATGCTATTTGAAGTAAGGTGATGGGAGAGACCCCGACTGGTGTTCAGCCTCTTGCCTGGGAACAGCATGTGGGAAAGCAAGATTAGTGGGAGTTTAGTTAAACCTGAGGCTCTGGAGCTGGCAGGTGAGAGCTGTAAGAGGCATAGGCTCCCCAGCCAGTTCAATCCTCCTCCCAGCACCTCCAGCTCCCAGGGATGAGACTCCCCCAAGTCTCAAGGGAGCTGTAGAGACCCTCAGCTGGAGCAAGCCATGGCTTTGAGTCCCGACTGTGACCACCAAGAAAGACTGGCCTAAAAAATGACCTTGAGGAGCATATTGAGCTTGCCAGATGAGCACTGGGCATGAGAAGATGTCATTCACTCCTTGGGGCCCCAGCAGCCCCTCTAAACTCTTTTAGTAGCACAGACTTTAGGAAACACCTTCTGATACCCAGCAAGTCCACCCAGGCTGGGTGAGATCAAGCCATGGCCCATATATATATACCAGGATGTTGATCTTCACCTGGCCAGCAGGATCTATCGGTCTATAGATCAATAATAAGGACAACATAATGGTACCCAACCTGCCTCGGGGTCCTGAAGAAGAGTGTTAGTAACCACGGGCCTGGGAATCCATGGAGACAGACCCACGCCGGGGTGAGGGCCCCCCCCGCCATGCCCCAACCCCTCCGGGCTCATTGCCTCCCCTCCACCAGCAGCACCACCCCAATACAGCCTAGGAACATAACATCAGTGGGAGCCCCTCTGAGTGAGGAGGGTAGTGCACAGGGCTCTGTGACAACATTTCAAAATTTCCAAATTTGGGGCTTTGTCAAAATTCTGAAGCTTTCCCTGGAGGCTACCAGAGCAACACAGGACAGGCAGGACCATCTCAGGGGTTCACCGTTTTCTCTGACATGCCATATCATCCTTTCTCTTAACTCATCGTACCACAAAAAAGTAATTTGATTTTTTCCTAAAACATGCCTAGATCCCTCCCATTGTGACCAGCTTTCGCCTCAACTGCTTGCTAGCAGAGCAGATGAAAGTGGTCCCTCTCCACCCACCTTCTCCTCCTCTGTGCCAGCTCCTCCCTGCCCTCCACAGGACCCAGCACCCACCTCCCCAGCCCAGCCCTGCAGCAGTTTTGCATGCAGCCTCAGAGCGGGGCAGAGCTGAGGCCATCCCCAGAGGATATTTGTTCCTTCCTTCCCTGTCCTCAGCTTTTGCATGGCAAAGGAGGGAGAGACAGGTGAATGCAAAGGCAGCGCTCCATCGACGTGCTCCTCCGCAGGTCGCTGGCGCAGAGGGTGTTGTTCTAACCTAACCACCCTTGACCCTGGGTCTGAAACCAGCCTGGGCATGAAGGCAGACTCAGGAACATCCATTTCTAATGTCCATGTTTTATTCCTGGAGAAGATGGCAACAAGAAGACCCTCCAGCGACCAGTATAAACAGGCCTCCAATAGTGTGGGGTGCATCATACATGTGCCAAGCTTTTCAGCTTTGAAGGAAAAAAGCAAATACTGTATGGAGAGTGGAAGACCTCTCAGAGAAATCCCTTCAGCCTGGTGTTTCATCTGCTCTGCCAGATACCAAAACAGTCCTGGGATTTTCCTTATAAGCGTTGACTTTGGAGGTTTCCCTTAGCTAAATGATTGCTTATTATGGCACTAAGCGACCGTCCTACCTGGCTCTTTGCCACCACCACAGCGGTGGCCACATTCTGCAATGCTTTGGGAACCCCCATTAGAGGAGAGCAAGCCTGCCTGTGTTTCCTTGGCAGGAAAGCAGGCTATGACATGAGATCTGTGTCTAAAAATCACCATAAACTAATGCTGTTTCAGTATAAATGACAGCTCCATTTATACTACAGTGGCAATGTAGAAAGTCCTTCCCCTACCATCCTATTTGTTTATTTTTTGCCAGCTAGTTGCTAGTGAGCACAACAGCAAGTTTTTAATACCAGGCATGGCAACCCATCCCATTACAATAAATTCCTTATGTACCATATGAATAGCTAGACACGTAAATAATTTAACCATGGTTTAATCAACATTAAACTAATGGTTTATCAAGACCAACTATGTCATCTTTCCCTAAAAGAATTACAGACCAAGGCTCTGGCTCTGGTTTCACGGCATGGGAAGAACACACATATCCTCAGTGATGTTTTAAACAAATTAATCATGCATTTCTCCATGGCACCAGCGAGGCGAGGGCTGGAGCGTGTTAGCCATCCCTTCTCCTGCTCCACCCAAAAAGCTTTCTACATCCTTTCTGCTGGAACCGCAGAGCGAGTTGGATGCAATGGAAAGGAGGTCATGAAAGCAAAGTCTGTGCCAGCCTGCCAGCCCCATCCTGTGCCAGGTTTGCACGTGTGCACATGTGTGTGTGTGTGTGTCCCTGTTCGGGTCCACACCATGGACCTGGGAACATCACCCAGCCACAGCAGGCAGAGCAAGAGAAGAGCCAGGCAGGAGCTTGGTGCTCCTGTGCTAAGCTTGCTGCAAAGATGGAAATACCATGGAAAATGCAAGGAAAAGGAACAGAGTAATTCAGCCAGTGGCTGAAAAGAGCATAACCACTTGGGCTAAGAAGAGAGCACTGGCATGAGCAACCACACGCAGGAGGCAGGAAAATTACAGCCCTGGTGCAAATTCCCAGGCAGTGGGAGAGACCTGATGAGCCAAATGCAGAAAGGATCATCCGTGAACATCTGCTGGTCTCCAGAATGGACCAAAGAACCACGGTCCTCTCATTCTCCGTGGGAGCCCTCAGAGACTGGCAGAGCCCCAGCTGCTGCTCAGAGCTGAGCCCATGGGAGCTGGAGCCAGTAGTTTCAGGGTTAGGACAGGACATCCCCATCTGAAGTGCTGCTGTGGTGGGCCATGGGAAGGACGGTTTGGGTGCTCGGTCTCCTCTCCCCAGTCTCATTGTCTGAGAAGCACAAGGGCCCTTTCATTAATGGGCCAGCGGTGCTCACTAGGGAACATTTCTAACCTAAGACAGGACACCTGACCTGGGACAACACCTGTGAAGCTGCAATATTTCAGGTTTCCATTTTCAGAGAACTAAAACTCACCACAGAAAACACTGATGAAAGCAACATCTTTTAACATTGCACCTCCAACATCCACAGTGCAAAACGTGTGGCACACACTGCAGATATCCAACACTGTCAATAACAGAGAAAGCAGCTTCTGACATCCAGCTCCCCCCAACAAGCATCAGCCTCTTCAGCATGTGCATTTCTCAAGAGCTGATGAGATTTTTGAAGGAGAAAAAATTGCTAGTTACAAGCTCAAGCTCAATGGCAGCCAGTCGAATCCTCCCTCTCTGGACCTTTCAAGACACTTTCTAAAGCCCCTGTGAAGCCTAGATCTCACTCTGCCCATGTCCTCTGATTTATTAACTGTTTTAAAGGAGTTTATGGCTGTTACTGCAGTCGGAGATCACTGCGAACTCTCAGCCTGCACTGCTGGCTCAGAGCTGCACGTTTGTTCCCCTCCAAAATTCACAGCCATGCTGATTTTATTCCAAGCAGCTAGGGCATCCTACAGTCCAAATGGTTCATTATCTCTGGCTTTCTTTAAAAGGTCAAGAAATGCTCTCTGCTTGGCAGATGGACTACTGCAGGAGTCACGAAGTCTCAGGATTTGTAACATAACAAGGTTATTAAATTGCAAACTCTATCCTGAGCAGAGGCAACACCAAAAGTTTGTCTAAAGTTTTTAAACAAAAAAAAAAGGGGGTTATTTTGAGAAAATGTCTTATTTCAATTTTCTTAAAAAAAAAAATCAGAGGAAAAAAAGATGTTGGACTCAAAGCAAATAACTCTGGTCTCCAAATAACTCCAGTTCTCATTCTTCCGGTATTTGTTTTCTAACCTGTTGCCTCCAGGCCCTTCCTCCCTTTTTTTTAAACTTTTTTTTTCTTTCTACTGCAGCTACTGGAGGAAAGAAGAAAAAGACAAGAAAAAAGAAGAAACTCCCTCCCCCAATCAAACTACCAATTCAGCAGCTCTTCAGTTCCCACTGCCTTTATGTTATACTGAGAAATTAAAAAATCATAAGCATCAGATACAACCAACAGCTTCAAGTGCAGGCAGCAGTTCCTGGTGCACCAAGTGAGCGCCTTTGGGCCCACAGCTATTTTAGGATAGGTGGGTGCTGGTCAGCACCCGCACCCTGTGGTCACGCCCCACCTCAGCACCGGGAATGGGATCACACAAGCAGGGATGACAGCGTGGCATTAAAAATCCATACCTACTCTTCATCTTCAGAGTGCTTTGCTACTGAGTCTTGCTGACCTTTTAAGCTAGAAGAGATCAAATGAAGACAAACACACCAAGCACTTAATAATAATGAGCCCTCAAAACAGAAAATCTTTGGGAGTTTGCAGTGCTGTCTCAAAACATGGACCCGATCAGTCTGAAATTGTGCTGCTCGTCAGCAACCAAACTCCTTGGCTAGCATGCGAGAACGGCCGTGCCTGTTCAACTTACATGTGAACCGGGATGCTCAGGAGTTGTTTCTGCACAACCTCGAGTCCCCATTACCCTTTGCAGCCCCACAGCTCTCTGTGGAGTATTAGACAGTATTCACAAATGCCAGCCCCAAATTGACAGCCTGGCAACAGCAAAACTCAGACTTTAAGCACTACAGACCTTTACAGAGCCCAGGGTGAGTTTTATTAACTCCAGTAGCTGCCTGGACAAAGCGTCCTTTATAAACCTCATTAAGTTCCTGCTTTTAGCAAATACTTTTTCTTTCTGTGCTGTAATTATCTGCCAACAAAGTAGAAACCACCAGATTGACAGGATCCACTCCCAGGGCTTATAACGCCCATTCCTCTGTCAGAGGTATGAGTATCACGGCAGCACAACCAGCCTATTCTTGGAGTCATAAGAGGAGGTGCAGCGGAAAGATGAGTGCAGGGGAAGGTTGCAGGCTGGAGGGAGAGGAGCAGGGAAGGAAATGCTCTCTGGGATGACGTTCCCCACTCCGCTCCTGAATTTCTCTGCACTACTCCCAGCAGCAGAGGCACTGGCTTGCCCAGAGCCTCTGTTTCACCTGCTGATGAAGTGGCTTAAAGGGTGAAGACAGTGGCTGCAGATCCAGAAGTTGTGCTGCCAGGCAGGGAAAGGAATAGGTGGGTTTCCCAGGCTGGGTGGAAATTGCCATACATGGTTGTGTGGGCATAGGGCTGCTGCCCTATGCCTGTCTGCAAAGGGCGCTCATGCCACGGACCCAGCTGCAGTCTCAGCTTGGCAATTCAACCAGTTCCCAAAATGATGAGAGTTGGTGAGAGACAGCAACCATGGCTGGTGCATCTGCACACCAGGAACGTGCATCTTGCCGAACTCTGGGGCACACAGGGGTTTGAGTGGCTCCAGAAAAGGAGGCTCCCTCTTGGACTGACAGATGATGTCTCCTCCTTAACATGCCCCAAAGGATCCTCAAGCCCCACTGCTCTGCCCTGTGGCTGAGCTCTCCGCAGCCACATGAGGCCAACTTACACCAGCGGAGGACAGATCCCTCCTGGCCCCTCGAGGCAGGACCTGTCCAAGGCTGCGGTTGGAACTCTGTCCTATTTTATGGCACCAGAACACCCAGTACTGCTCAGTCTGATAAACCAAACCATTGTACCTTTAAGGCGTCGCTCCAGAAAGCAAAGGCCTTTCAGCGCAATGAATAGCATCGCTTTTCCTCCACGCACCATCTGTTTGCCAAGATGAAGAGCTCCAGGCTGGCGGAGGCTTAGTCATTTGGACAAGAATAGGTCCCACTGTACTTACACTTCCCAGCTTCAAAAAATAAAAACCACGGCAAGTCATTGACTTCGCTTACCCCGTAGCAAGCGCAGAGTTGGCGCGAGGAAACACCCAACTCAGCTGTTATCTCCTCCTAATGCAGAACCAAAAGAATGAACACAGCCTTGGGATCCCCACAGTCAGTGGTCCCTTCAAGCAGCCTTATGAAGTCCGGTTATTTTTTCAGAAGGAGAAGGGGAACTGCCACTTCAGAGCATCCTTACAAATACGCCTGACAACTCTGCCACATATAGACCCATATCATCCCACTCTGCAGGGAAAAAAATACATGACGGACCCCAATAGCCAAGACTTGGTGTGTGTTGGGGCACCCAGAGGTGCCAGTAGATCCCTCCAGGCTTTATGTGTCCCTGGGGACTGAAGTCTGGCCATGTGCCCAAATTTCAGCATCTGACTTCCTTTTTTCTCAACTAGCTCAGGACTTGATTTTAAACAGCTTGTGGTTCTCTAAGCCAGGATATTTGAGGAGAGAGAGGTGGGTTTGTCTTCAACAATTTGAAACCTCAGATGCCTCCTGTTTCCTAAACTCAGTGGTGTCCTTAAGGCTCCCACCTTGCTATAAGGACTTGGGCAGGGCCTCGCGATGCAGCCAGCCCTGCGCACACCGCTTTGTTTTTGTAGGGTTGCCCAAGGGCACAGTGCTATTCCCTACATGCGTGGGAACCCTGGACCACGTCCAGCACCCCAGCAGGGCCCAGGACACGGTGCAGTGCCACCTCTCCCCAGTGCCGGAGCAAACCAGGCATCTTGTGCAGCCCTGAAATCTGCTTCACTACACAAAGTTTCGCTGCTGTTACTCACCCCTTCCAAAGTCCTGCTAGTCAGGAGGAGGAGGCAGGGATGCAATTCATTTCCCACATGGAAACAGGTTTTCCACAAAGATCCCCTCGGGGCAGCTCCCCACAGTCCCATTTCGCTTGCTCTGCACCTCCAGCCACCTCTGTCTGGTACGTGCTGGAAGAGCTTCTGGCCCATCAAGCAGTTGGTGCTGTTTGAACAAAACTGGAAATAGGTATTTAGCTAGCATCCCAAGGGGAAGCATTTGAGGCTGTTGGGTAAGTAACTCTCCACAGGCCAAATTCAGTTCTCTATCACTGCTGTGGGGAGCAGCAAGAGCACAGCCTGTGTCTCACTGCTGCTCACCTGGGAGCCAAACCCACTGGCTGGCATCACCACCACCGCAGAGGCTTCTGCAAAGGTGCCCAGAGCCCCCCCCGGCAGCATGTGGCCCCCTTTGCCCTTGGCAGGCCAGCCGGGGCTGCTGCCCAGGTACCGGCTGGGCTGGGCTCAGCATCACTTAACCCAGCAGCCGCAATTGAAATTCCACTCCCCATTCCTGTCCCATCCTTTGGGGACATCAAGAGAGCACATCCCACCTCAAGCTCAGATGTCCACCCTTCCTCTGCCTGAATCCTGGGGGCAGTCTGGTCTCAGCCCTCCATCACCTCTAAAAAGCCACACAGCCCCATTACTCAGTGCCATGCCTAGGCTACGCAGCAACATTGCCTGGATCCTCCCCAAGAATTAGTTTTTAGGTGGCACAAATGTCTTTACACGCTTCAGAGTAGATGTCCCTGGGACCCTGACATCCCTGTGATAACCCGTTTGTCCCTGTAACTCCATCTGCCCTCTTATGTTTGCTATGCAGATACCTTGACTTTCCCACAGTGCCCAGCAGACCCCAGCCCTGGCTGCTCCTGTACCGTAAATCTGCTGGCTCAAATGGGGACGCGACAATTCACCCCCAATGCTGAATCAAATCCACTTGTGCCCTTTCCTATGCATTGCACTTGTTCTTCTCCAGGATAGGTGTCTATGTTCCCCATCAGCTCAGAGAAGACCCCCGCCTGGGAGCGAGGGCTGGGTGAGTCCAGGGAAGCAGCCCAGGGAGTGGCCGACCTTGCTCAGGCTTTCCTGGCTTCTTTTAACTTGTGGTCCAACCTAAACAGTATTTAAATATCATCTTCTTGCTCCCCCTGCCTTTCTTTTTGTCACCTGAAAATTTAGATTAACAAGGAGGTTTGACAAAGTGCTACTGTATATGTTAATAAAGCCATTAGTGTCGGCCTGCCTGACATACAACCTGCAGACCCTCCAATGTTTACTAATATGATTGTCAAAGCGGAGGAACATTACTTTTTAATGACATTTCATATCACTTCAGTTGAAGTAATATCCTGGGACATGATAATCAGAAAGCCATTTAGCCACAAAACTATGTGCTGAATAGAGGCTGGCGCATGAAAGATGCTCATTTTGTCAGAATTAAAACATTTGTGTTTGCTTCATAAGTTGTAAGCGCACTTGTGGAGGAGAAACATGTTGTGAAATATTTATTGGAAGCAGCTTGGTTCAGGTAAATGGGGCTTCAAAATGAAATGTTGGGAAAGGTTATTATTATATTCAATGTATCTTTTGCATGCAATACATCAATTGACAATTCATACATATGATATGCTTAATAAACCAACGAAATTTTAGAACTTCTCTTTAAAGAAAATTTCTGAAGTGGTACAACTGGCCGTTACTAGCCCAGCTGAATTTATTGCTGCTTTTGGAGTAGGGGAATGGCTGCAAGACAGACTGAGATGGAGTTTGATTTTATAGAGCACCTCTCATGCTCCAGGTGATTCCAAAATACTTTATAAAGCAATGAGCGTGGTAGGAAGATAGCAGTGGCACAGAGACTGCAGACAGCCCTGCTGCCCTTATTAATAGTTCTCTCCCCAGCTTGGCTGTCCAGGGCCATCTCAGAGCTCTGCACTGAGCTCAAGAGGCAGCAGACTGAGGAGCAGAGAATGCTCAGCCAGGGGAGAGGGAACTGGAGAACTGCCTGACGCATCCTCCATGGCCTCTGAGCTGCACTGGGGTCATTGACTAAAAGAAAGAAATTATCCTGGGTCAGATAGAGATGCAGAAGTTAATAATAAATGAATAATTTCTCCTTTTTTTGAAATAAAGAACCAAGGGGATCCCTCCATCAGTCTGGTCAGAACAATCTTTCTGACAGAAACTAGCAATTGATTTAGTTAAAAGTCTCCTGTCGGATGGTGGATAGAGCTGATTAAAGCTGTGCATGCACTATTAATAGGAGCAGGATGCCTTTCTGTCATTATTATTAATTATGCTGCTGTGATTACTATCTGTTCATCCATCCACCCATCCTCCCTTCTATAATCCCAGCACTGGCCAAGTATATACGAATACAAATTCTTACTCTCTTTTTGTTCCCAGTTTTCCAGGGGAGGGGGGGAGGGGGAGACCAAAAAACATAATTTACAGGATTTCTTATTAGTATGTGTGAGAGTGTGAGTGTGTCTGTGTGTGAGAAAGCGAGCGAGTGGGTGGTGGGAGATGAGTGGGTGTGATGCACGTGGGAGCATTCGTCTGTGAAAGATGCACAAAGGGAAAGTTAAGCCAAAGAAAGACACTTTGCGTTTCATGTCAAATCCACTGGACTCCCACGCCGTCTTCCCTTCCACAGGAGCAGTCCCATGGATGGGGTCTGACCCCCTGGAAAGCCCTCTCCCACGCTCACAAGCATGTCCCTACCTGGGAGCCCGGTTCTCCTGAACTCTCGGCCACCGGCCCCAAGATAGTCAGAAATTTTCCTTCACCAAATAATTAGACTGTGATAAGAGGAAACAAATGGGTCCTCGGAGCAGTGAGGGCTGCAATAAGAGATGAATTATTAGTCCAAGATGGAAATCTCTTTTGATAAATGACTGGCCCCAAGCAAGGAAGGATTCAGCAAAACACAACAACGTCCTTGTTGTGACACAAGAAAGGGGAAGGAACAACCTTATAAGGGGCAACAAAGCCTCTGTGCCACCACCTTGACCAATTGATTAATCAAGTGTATCCCACAACATCAATATGTTTCCCTCTTTGCATTAGTTACAGCATCCAAATGTGGAGGACAGCGATGACGTGTCCAGTTCAGGCCCTGTTTTGAAACCGCGGCTGAGGCTCCCCTGGCAAATACTACCATCAGGAGAGAGGGTAGAGCGAAGCCTGCCGATACGTCCCAAGGAGCAGTGTCAAAAGCCAATTGATCCACACAGCACTTCAAAGCTAACACAAACCAGCACAGAGCCTCAGCGGTCTGGGAACAAAAAAGAAAAGGAGAGAGAACCAGGTTTTCCCTTTTCTCCCCTTCCATGAGGACCCTGGCTCAGCAGGGTGGGGCGATGCCTCGTACACCAAGTGAAAGAACTGCCATTTATTAACACTGGCCCAATTCCTGGTATTTTTAAAGCCTAGTTCAGAGGGGGGAAAAATATCCACTGGCGTCACTGAAAATAAACCTGACAATGAGGCACCGGGCAAGGCATTGAAATCAGCAGGCTTTAACATCACAGCTTCTCCTGGACTTTGATGGGGGGTCAGTATGTCTAACTCCAAGCAAGGTACAAGAAGGACCCCAGGACCTCTCTGGATTAGTACCCAGCCATGAGCAATGACACTACTGGAGTTTCTAAGTCCCCATAGCCTGGAATGCAGTTATCCCTGGGGACTGGTAAGTGGGGCCTCTGGTACCACTATTTTTAGTGGAAGATTTAAGTAGAAACAGCAGAAACATACATATATATATATGTGTATGCTATATATACATATATATACACACTTTTAAAAAAATCTGACAGAAATGGCTTGAGCTGGAATTGCTAAACATATTCCTCTCTTTGTCCTCCCCCAGAAACCGCTACCAAAACATACCTCTCCATCTAATGAGATTAGCAAGGTACCATGCTAGATCTTTATTAGTTAAAGCTGACCATAGTGCAAAACTTGGCCTGAATCATAAATGAGCTGACTGCCAGAATGAGGAGTGCAGCCAGCAAGCAGATTTATTCCAAATGGGTCTCCGCTGTTTGCCTTGGGGAATATGCTTCCTTCTCTTTAACTCCCTAAAAACTGGTAGCCAAAGTTCAGTTCTCCTTACACTCCTGAAGCCAGCGGTACCACTGCTTCCCACTCACACTGGCCTTATGCAGGCTTACTTCCACTGGCCATGGTCATTTACATGAATACGAGGTAAGACAGAAACAAACTTATTTACTCTGATGGCTCACAGTCAGATTTAGCACTGAGGACATTTATATATGGCAATTCCTGCCTTCTCTACTTTACTTGACTGGCAGCTTGAAGAGACCAAAATATCAAACATTAACAGTGGAGCCCTGGATGTTGATATCAGCAGTGGTTATTTTTACAGCCATCTTCTGCCCTCAGACAAGTTAGTTTGGCTCCCAATGTTTTTCTTTTGTAAAACTGGGGCAGGGAGGAACAAGTGAGAAAGATAATTTCTATTATAAAAGGAATTATGTTGGCCTACCCTTACATGTAGTGGCCGATAGGAAATCTTTCACGAGATCTGCACATTCCTTTCCCAGGTCACGCCCAGAACCTCCTTTTAAAGGTCTCAGGAGGACCGGCACATGCCTTGGGGGAAGGAACAGAGGCCAAAGCATGGCCGTGTACGAGCATTTCACTGCAAACAAGTTTCTTGCTCTGGAGTAGAAATGGGAAGCATACGCAGAACAGATCTGGTTTCCATCAGCCCGTTATTTATAGCATTGGTTTCACACCATGGATTATACACACTCATGCTTGTTCTTTCAGGCTCTCTCAGCGCTCTGCCGCACTTCCTTCTCACCTGAGCAATGAATCTGTGTGTTTTACCCTGCCGTGATCAGGCTGTTCATGTTTCATTTAGTTGTGCGTTCACTAAATATACTCCACAGAGCTTGGCTGCTCATGAAATGAGAGTTTGCAAGCAGAGTTTCTCCAAAACATCTTTCCGAGCCTTGGGCGAAGGTGGTGAAGACAGACTAGTTTATCAACAGCGCACAAGAGAGAGATCTCCTGGAGCCTTTGATTCACAGGCCCCAGAGGACTAACTACCTCTCTACAGTTGGATCAATCGAAAACACCTTTGGCACAGAGAAAAATAGGGTCTCGTGAAATAGGAAGTTACTCTGCTCAGCTACTGCACTCTAACGGCTGCATAGTGGCAAAGACTTGATATGAAGTCCCACCTTGTCCGACTCACCAGAGACTGCATCAAAGACCTCCCATCCCATATTAGACAGCAGAGATTTCTAGCCAGGCCTGAAACAAGCTCCTACACAGCACAGTTCACAAGGAAATCTGCAGCCCATCCACTTGCTGATTGCTCATACAGAGCAGAGTGAGGGTGGTAGGTCCCATCTGGTATGCCTGGAGTCATCCAACATTGTTCTAAGTAGTGAGGTTAAACAATGGCTGTTTGGTCTCTGCTGTCGATTGAATGAGATTTGTTGTCCATAATGAAACTCCTGGCACGTGATCAGTCATTGTATATAAACCCAAATTACACTAAGAAAAGCCAGGATACTGTCAAACAGCTCTAAAACATCATTAAAACAGAGGCCATCCCCAGTCAACACATTCTGAAGAGCCATGAGAAAACTGATGGCGTTCTTCAGGTTCCCCTTAGATAGACATGAGGGTGGAGAACATGGCTGATGGCTCTCTTTGAAAGTGCCCTGCCAACAACACAAAGACGAGCAATTCCTAAGATACCCAGGACCAAACAAGAGAAGATGACACAACAGTCTGTCCCTGAGGCCACAATAATCAGCATCAACCACCTAACCCTGCTAGATTTTACTGGCAAAGCAGGGCATGGGTCTATATCACGAGCATGGCATCCTCGCCAAAACCAGCAGAAGTAAAATTGTCAGTAGCCTAAATAGTCTCCGTTGGGGATGTGAGCCTGCCCAGCTGCCCTCCTGTAGGACCTCACAGCCATACCAGGGGCTCCACAGCTGCTGCAATGGGCAGCAGAACAGGTGCATCACGCCAGAGTCACCTTCTGGGCAACTACAGCTTAGTGAGTGTTGACTTAGTTACCAGAAAACCACAGAAGCACTTTGACTAAGCAAGTTGTACTCAGGAGACTAGGTGATAGGTTTGGTCTACTACTAAACCTGTAGGTGATTCAAGTTAGGGGAGATGGATCTTACACCCTTCTTCTGGAATCTGAGGGCTTGATTCAGGTGCCTAAATGCAGATACCTGCATCTAGTGCCACTGCAGATGTGGCAGATCTGCCAGTTCTACACAGATGTCTCAAATGGCATGATGGGCTTATCAGGCAACTGAATGGTACCCAAGTAGGAATTCAGGAGGGAACTGCAATTACAGTCTGAGGGTTGTGGGGGGAGGGGACCTGCTCACACTGAGATACTTAAGGTGCTTAATAATTCAGATTATCAAAAAGAAGAGGAAGAAGTACCTTATTAACAATAAAGAGCACTTACTAAAGAGGAGATCTCTTATAGCAGAACTCTGTTTAATCTAACAGACAGAGCCATATCAACATCCAATGGCTGGAAGCCAAAATTAGACAAATTCAAACTGCAAGGAAGGTGCCAGTTTGTAATTGAAAGAGTAATGAGCCATTGGAATTACTCACCCTGGGCTGTGATGGATTCTCCACCATCTGAGTAGATGCTGTTCTAAAAAGTGCCACATTGCAGGCACATATTTGTGTGTTTGGGAATTATTGGTAAAGACTTTCCAGCTTGCATGAGTTGTTTGTGCTCTAAAAAACAAACAAAAGAAATATTATGCTGCTCACTTAAAGATGGAGAAGAGAAGTAGAGTAAGTTTAAGCAGACAGCCTGTGACAGTACTAGGAACAGGACTCGGGTCACTTAAATACTATCATTGCCCAGACACTCTTCTATGCTCCAGAGCAGCCCACAGCCCCAAGGCAGCCTGCATTTTCCTGGCAGCACCCTCAGCTAGGTGACACCAGATTCAGCAAGTAAACTCAAGAGTCACAAGGCCAGGTCCAGATGAGAGACAGGGAATGGACCATACCAGCCAAGCACTTCTACTGGGAACACCTCCAGCAACACCTCCAAAGCTGCTTCTTACAAGAAGTCTGAGAAGAACAGGACACCCAGGTGAAGCACAGTTTTGCTGAGCTTTCTGCATCTCCAGTGAGAGCCCTCCCCAGCACCAGTCTGCCAGGACTCAGCTCTCTCCATGCCTTTGTCCAACACAACCGTGCTCACAGAGCCCTCGAGCATACACCCATGTACTATGGATGGGTGCTCTACAGATGACCTGCTCTATTTCTTTCTCTTCCCAAGGAGCATTCCTATCTCCAGCACATGATATAGGACAAAGTACACGAGAGGTATATTTTCATCTTATTTCCAGCAGGCAGGAAAAAGAGAAAACCACAGGGGAAACAGTCATCTGCCAAGACACCTCCATGCTGGACCCATTGTATGGGAATGCCTGCTGCCAGTCATCATGGAAGAGCAATAAACACCCAGGCTCAGATACTCCCTCATTGAGAAAGTCTATTTTGCTGACTTCAAGAGTATGTAATAAAAATTAGCAGGAAGGGCAAACAGAGGTAAAAGCACTGAAGGCTACACTGACTCACCGTTGGGCCCTGGGAAAGAGGTAAACCCCAGAACTAGATGAATAAATGATTTCTTTGCTTCTCTGGTAAATAATTTCAGGTTGCCCTGAAGAAAAATGCACAGAGATCAATTCACCCCACTTGAAATAAAAACAAGTTTTAAAGATGCTTCGACATCAAATAAAATATTTCACCAATTTTGTCTAGTTTCATTTGGGAGCTGTGAAAAAGGCTTTTGATAAATTAAATGTAGGTAAATTTCTAAGACACCTGTTTTGAAATAACCAAGAGAAGTATGCCAGCTTGGAAATGACAAAATGAAACCTTTTGAGTTAGAACCATTAGAGATAGTCTTTCTTGGCTGAAAAGATGTAATAAATTTGTGGACAGTTTTTATAAAACCCCTGCAGATGCACCAGTAAGATTTCATGTAGACCGTAACCAGGAAGGACTCTGCAACACACCAGCTTGGAACAGCCCAAACAGAGAAACTCTGTTCCTCCGCCTTTCCCCAGCCTTTGCCTGCAAACACATCACTACAGTTAACACACAAAACACCATTCATTATGGTCAGAATCCAGGAGCACAAAGTTAGCTCTTACACTGAGGCTGGGATCAAAATGTAACAAAAATCTTAAAAAGCAAGGATGAAATATTGGACTCTCTGAAAGTTCAAACAGAAAGAAATGTTACTGTTTCTCAGGCAAATGTGAAAATATTATAAAAGTATCTTTAGGTTTATTCATTTGAGTTTATTCATTCACATCCAGTGAAGGTGCTTCAGATTTACACATGGTAGGGTGGCTCAGGGCAAAACTCAGCCTTTAGTGGCGATACTTTGGGTTCACACCACCACTGTGTACCCAACTGCCTGGGCTCAAAGTAGCCAGCACTGCCCAACATTCAGCCTCATTCTGCCTTGTATTATGGGCAGCAAGTCTTTGGTTCAAGAGCTGTGCTACCTGATGTTTGTATGGGGCTCCCGAACATCTACACGGCTCCTAGAAGTGCTCCGTGGTCTCAGTATAAGTTATCAAGAATAGTTATGGCTCCAAGTAAACAGCTTCTTAATGACTCAGAAGCTACTGGAAATGTCCAGACCTTCATTGAGAAATTACGTAGCTAAGAATTACCCAAACTGTTGTGGCCATGAGAGAGATTGTTATTACAGTAATATAGTTTTTTTCAGGTGGGAACTTAACCACAGAGAGACTGAAACAACCCATGCAAAGGCACACAGGATGTCAATACATCCTGAGAGAGAGAAAAAAAACAAACCAAATTTGTCCAAGGCCAGCCCAGTGGCTTGCTCTTCCTTGTGACAATCAACAGAAAATTTCAGCAAGTGACACAGAGATGAATGAATTATTTGGCTGGATGGGCCTGAGAAGTGGAACATGAAGGTGGAACTTTAGGGAGAACCTCCCCCACGCAAGCCTGGTTGAACAGACTCCTGAAGGAACCATCTGACTTAGGGCATTTTCCTTGGACTGAGTGAAACCCCACAAAACACACTCTGTACAACCCTTTGCACGGGGTGGCAGATGGGCCCCATCAATTCATGGGCTGAACAGGTATTTTCCATGTCTCACTATGAAGCTTTGGTGTTTCTGCAGTGCAAGTGCATCACCCTCAGCTGAATTAACTAAACCTATGCTGTAGCCTTTAGCTTTTTCAGCCCTGTGGGCATGGCCCAGCTTGAGAAGCTGTGGTCTTCATTAGCAGAAGGACTGCCACAGGACCTTCTACCGTTTTTTTTTTAATGCCACTCTGCAAAAACAGTTGGTTTCATGAGTACTTGCAAGAAAACAGAGCCCCTGGATCTTTTCTGGCAAGACTTGTTTTGACTTCTCTGCTAAGAAGAGCAGTGAGACTACTAAGAACAGCCTCCTGAACAGGAACAACCTGGGATTCAGACAGGAACAAAAAAAATCAGGAGGTAATAATCACTGGTCTGTGCATCCTTCCTGCTCCCAAACCTCAAGGTTCACTGTTTTCTGAAATGACTGCCCAGGTTTGGATCAGCTCAGAGGTCCCAGGAGGCTGAATACACACAGCTATAGATACCCTTTCCCTGGGAGCAATGAGTACAACACTGCCTGAACCACAGGAAAAGCAGGATGGATGACAAATTCTTCCCTCACAACGGGAAATACAGCAGTCAGGATACCGAGAGGGTGGTCTGCCTGTTAATTTGGGAGACAGAATTCAAACTGAAAGCTCCATGTGGAGCAAATTAGCAGAAACTAATTCTAATCCGTCCCACGCTGGCACAGAGGCACGTCAGCCCTGCTTAAAATTGCACCTCCCTTCAGATCTAGGCTGCCCCCTTGTCCTACATGGAGAGAAAAAAGGATGGGGAGAGGCTGCATCACAATCTGTGTGCAGATGGTCCGTATTATTGAACCTCTGTGGAGTATCAGCCACTTGCCCCTGTGCCCCATGATAAATCACAGTTTCCTTCAATGTTCTCTGGGAAGAGCAATGCTCTCCCGGACTCTGATTGGGTTGAAAGTTTGACTAGTTAAGGAGATGTAAATACTGAGGCCCTATCAGCCTGTAATTGTCATCATCATCCTGTTTAGGGAACTACTCACATCTTTGAGCAGCTACTCCGTGTCTCCTCCACCCCAGGAGAAGGTCTGGAGCCCATTTCCGGCAGCCGGCAGAGAGCTGCTTTTCTTTAGTTGACACAAACAGAGTTTGTCAGCTTGTGCATCCTTGGTTTCTGCTTGGTTTAAAGTTGCTGCAGAGTCCTTGGGAGCAGCTTAGCAGCTGGAAACAGAGAACTCGCAACCCTCACCACAAAGGTGCTCATTCAGCAGCCGCCGGTCCCCCAGGTCCTGCCCAACAAGAGCATCCTCTGTGCGGTGGCCTTCGGGACGGCGTCCTCAGTCCCTGCCTGAGAGGGGGGAAGTGACACTTCCAGTGGCTCTTGTGGAAGGCAGAGCCAAAATGTGTGCATTCACTTTCTTCTGCAGACAGAAAACTGAAGAAACACCCTGCTGGGCCAAAATAAATACATTTGGCATCTTTCCTGCGTCTGCACTAGCACGTTCGTGGCACTGAAACTGAAAACAGGCCTGAACCTTATTTACACTAAAGTCTCTTTCCATCACTTTGGCAGTAGGAAGGGGCTTAGTCTTGGTACATATTATATTTTCTTTTCAGCATGTGTAAATGAGGATCAAGCTTTTACATTGCTTAAAATAGATGTAAATGACCCTTTATGCTGTCAGAACGGTGTCGAGAGGCCTTCCTGCAGTAAAAAAATCAGCCCCATTATGCTTTCATATCATGCTCCATTCATTTAGTTTTAGTTTCCCAAACTCGGGCAATTCCCCTTGACCTTGGCAATCTGTGCTGAGATTTTACGCAGTTGGGACTAAAACCAGGGGCCGAAGAAGGTGCGTGAAGCTCAGACAGAAACATGTCAAAACCTTCAATCTAAACTGGTCTTGAAGACCCACCTGGAAGACTCCCCATCCCCAACAGGGTCTAGGGCATCTGTGATAGATTTATTCTTTCTATTAGTTGTTTTGAATACTTTTTTTAAAAACCTTTGTACATTCCAGTCGTCTTTACAAAACCATGACAGGGAGAAAAAGAGAGGCAGAGAGAGAATAACAAGACATGCTGGGCTGCCATCAGGGTTTTGATGCCTCACAGATGGACTTGCCATGCCTTCTGCTCAGGCCCAGGGGAAGCCACCCCCACCACATATCCCTGCCCAAGGCACTGGCTTTGCTCAGTTACCAGTTTGCTCTGTGCACATCGAAGATGATCCTGACGAGAAAGGAACTGGCCTTCCTTGGATCTCTACTATGAAATCATTAATTTTCCTTGAAGAGATAGTCTCTGAGCACTGACCACACAGGCAGATGAACAAATAGCTGTATGAGCTACCCAAGTTTTTGGTGGTTAAGGTCGGTGATGTGATCCCCCTCCCTTCTGTCTGATTAATGCGGAGGAGATCCATTAGCCAGCAAGAGCAGACCAAGGAGCGGGCTCAGTCCCGACAGCCTGGCAGCCCAGGGGAAGGTCTCTTCAGCTGAGGTAGCCTGTGCCTTTAGGCTCAGTCCTGAAGAAAGCGTCTCCAGGGACCTCAGGGATGCAGAGCCCTGCTTTTCCACCTTTCTGTCACTCTGTACAACAAGTAAATTACTAGAACCCTTAAAAGAAGGTGATATACTTCCACATCGGTGTCTTTTGCCAGTGAGTAAGCTCCAGAGCCAAGAAGGGGTTGGCTGTTACCCTGATTAATTACTGCTGGTGCTCCTTGCTGCCCAAACTGCCTCCTCCCCTTTCAGCTCCTACTTGTGGCGTGGACTACTGAAAGAGAAAAGCTTTCATTCCACCTTTTGGACTATTAAGGCCAGATCCCATCCACACTACTGCAGACCCAACCTCTCTTGCTCTGCCAAATAAGGTCTTCTCAAACTGCACCTTTCCTTTGGAGCCACCATCGCATGCAGAGATATCCTGACAGGTCATCAATACCATCCACCCCTAAGAGCTGGAGCAAGTGATAACCCAACTGCAAGATAAGTTACTGGACTATGCTGAAGCTGTGTCAGCCCATCCCAGCCCCAGAGCCACTCTGCGGGCACTGCCTGGCCTAGCATGGCAGCAAGGCCTCAGGAGAACCCAGCTGAAGGGCAGAACATTTACAGGAACTATCATTTTCTTTTCCTTTCAGAAGAATGCACAAGGGCTTGTCAATACTTTCCTTAACCTCCCTCCTCTTTTCTTCCGTAAACTAACCCTCTCTCCAGCTTCACCAGCTGAATGCTACTTCACAGCTTTTCTCCAGGAGCAGCTGCAATTGGAAACACCCAGACAAATCTTATCCAAGAGTTTATGAGGAACAGCTCAGAGGCACCCTGAAAACTGCAGCATGCTACCTAGAGTGTTACAGAGTATTACTACTTTTTTAATCTCAGCATAGTTCTGGGTAAGGTTTTAATTGGGCATTGTATTTCAAAGCCAGGGAGTAGGATCTATGCAAAGCACTGGATAGTTCCTGCATTAATTGACCATCAAATCCTTCCCCTTTGCATCTGCATTCTATTATTAGAGAATGTAAAGCAGTTTATAGGGCTTTTAACCTCTTCAAGCAAACACTCTGTGGAAGTTATGCTGCTGCAGGGACCGTATTAGCTTTATAGACTTCATTTCTAATCCAAGGAGAGGGGAAAGATGGAGAAGAGACAGAGCAAATTAATGATTTTTGATGGTATAAATTCAGCTGGTGTAAATCAGCACAACTCCATTAACTTTGGTAGAGTTATGCTTATGCCAGCAAAAGATCAGACATTTGATCTGCAATGAGGTCCTCATTCCCAGAAGACCAAAACAGTACCAGACAAATCTTCACAGACCATTTATCATCCTTCTCAACTACATTCTTCCCTGCTACATGGGAAAGCCCTGATCAGATGCCAGGGAGCCATCTGGCAAACTGGGTACCATGGCAAGCATGCATACTGTGCGCTCAGTCACTTGGAGGAAAATCACCTTCCAGCAAGTCACTTTGATGACCTCTGTGGCCACCAGCCTGTCCCCAGGGCTCCCATGATGATGGGTGTCAGAGAAAGGCAGAACCATGCTATGGACTGGGAGCCTAAATTGAGTCTTGCAGTTTCTAACTAAAGCTGCTGAGCTCTACTTTCTTCAGGGTCTCATGGTTAGACTCCTCAGGGAGTAAGCACTATTCCCAGGTCAAGAGAACCAAGATGAAGGCCGCCCAACCTGTCACGGGTTCCTGTGTACAAGGGAGATATGGAGGCCAGGTGTTATCACCAAGGTAGGAAAACAAGCATCAAGAAGTATTGTGGTGGCCTGGGCTGATAACCCTCCCATGCACAGGGTGCTGGTTCCAAGCAGCACCATACAAAGCCTGTGGATCTCATGGGACCTGCAGCAACTAACCCTCATAGCCCAGCCATGCTGGGTAGCCATAGCTTCCAGTCAAAATAACATGAGTGCTCAGTATCTCATCTCTGTTCCAGGATGAGAGCCAACATCCACCATTTCCACTCAACCTAAGATCAGAAGGATGACCACACTTCTGCACCAAAGGTCCACCAAGCTCATTATCCTGTCTCCAACCCAAAGAAGAGCAGGTGCCCAGAGAAAACAACATCAGCATAGTATATATATGGTACTTCCCCTTCCAAAGAGCTGGATTCCCCTAACAGAGGAGCTTGACACCTTCAGACCTGAATAACTTGCAGGAAGAGCAGGAAGCAAGCCCTGGTCCCACCCTAACCATGGCAGGAGAGAAAATAGGTAGTAGTGTGTCTCCTTCAGAAGAGTCATCTGAAGGGAGAAGATGAAATCTATCCTTACAAAAACAGGCGAGACAAGCAATGTTTGATCTCCTAGCTCTATGCAGCAGGATGAGAAGGAAAACTCACCACCTCGCTTGCCACCTTTGCCCGTTTTCTACACACAATTCTTCCACCACCCCACAGCAGGTGGGATTCCCATTTTGCAAATCCCTACCCTATTTCTTTATTTCATAGTAACCTAAATGTCGCTAGACAGAGCCCAGGACAGTGATTATGAGCATGCAAACAACAGTGTAAGGGCCAGTATAATTATCTTGTTCCTAAGCACTCGACAATGCTTCCAAGTATCTTGTATTTAGTTACTTGGTAAGGTCCTGAACGTCTGGCTCTCAGGCACTATGGTTTTATTGCTACAGAATGAGCCAGAAACCATTCAAAAGCTTTAAAAGGTCTTTTTAAATAGTCAGAATGAATTTACAGTGTTGGCTGCCTGGCAAACGCAACAGGCATTTCAAGTGGAAAGGAACAGTCCTTTATTGCATCTGCTGTTGGCATTTAGGGCACCCCGATTGCTAACAATTCCTCAGCTCTAACGCTCGGCATCCTGCAGGCTGCTGGCTGAGCAAAACCAAGGGGAGCAACAGACTGAGAAGAAAGGGTCTAGGTGAAAGAAAAGCCTGGGTTTAGAGTTAGCTGGAAATTTTCATTACAATTCATCAGAAAATGATCATTTTTCACTTAAAGTGTCACAGAAATGCTTTGGTTTCAATCACCTGCTAGTGAAACATAAGCTGGGCTCCACCAGCAAACCGTTACCAGATCTGCCTGCCTGGAATGTGTCCCACTTGCCTCTCTGCATGCCACCTCACCTCAGGTGTCTAGGTCTGGCACCCTGGACTTTCTAAAAACCAGGGCTTTTGAAAAACTGCTCTGGAGTTGACTTCTGAATAGTGCTGGTGTCCTTGAGCAACGCTGCTAAGGACACGAGGCTGAGACAGACCTTAAACCAAGTGCAACCCTTCCTCCACCCAAGTTCATGGCTATTGACATCCCATCTCAGCCACTTCTTGATACCACCATCATTAACCCAGCTGGAGGCAGGCCACTTAGCCTCACACAGCATGGGAGAGGAGAAGAACAGCAGATGCCTTTTTGATGGTCTGAAAAGCCCAGAATAATTAGCCATTTCTTGTGACTAGGACAGATTAGAGGGACACAGAAGCAAAGGGTTCCTAAGGCCAGTTTACGTCTGGGGTTAGAAAGCCATTGGATGAGCAGCTGGAACAGCCATTGCATGTGTGGAGAGATGAATGGAGATTCTTACAGCTCTGGGGGCTACAGGAAAGGACTTTTTCAAATTCTCCTGTTCCATCTCAGCTAAGAATGAAGCCCACAGCACCCCTCACTGTTCTCATGCTTCCACTCCCCTGCCCTGCATCCTCCAGTGTTCCTCCACCCACACCTGCAGGGTGACTCATCCCAAGCCCAAAACAAGTCTCTTCCTTCTCACATGCCTGTGCAATACCCCAGCCTTGCCCATCTGGGCTCCAAGATCCTTTTGCACAATGGAAGCACAGCAAAGTGCAGTTATGTGAGGAATCCTCCATTACTTTCTACTCCACTTGGCCCCTTTCTCTATAAGTAAATGTGAGGCAGGGGCTGACTTACACCCCCTTTACAGGAACTGGCTCCAATCTCCCATCTCAGGCTAGATATTTCCTGACTTGGTCAGTTACTAGTGCTCTGGGGCCTTTATCTCCCCATTCTGGGTGCAAGAAGGCCCATCAAAATCGTGTTTCTTCTCCACCAGCTGGTAAAGGCTGCTTAGGAAAAACATATAAATATCAGAGCCAACTCGTCTGTCCTTCCTTGGCATAACTTCTAGAAAATGCAAGTCTCCTCAGGACACTGAAGGAAGGCAATTAGCAAAGAAGATAGTCAGGGAAACATTTTAGAAAGGCTCAATAGAATAATTTAAAGGTATTATTATTAAAGATGGCAATTATGGTACTAGAAAGCTCAGTGGGTTTTCATACAGGACTGAGAAAGAAAGAGGAACAAAACCAAGCAACCTCTATGAGAATACAAGAGAAGCAGTAACGAGCTGTGGAAAGCAAACAAGATTGGTCTCAGAACAACCAAGCCAAATCCTCTGCTTCAGTAAACCAGTGCAGGTCCCCTAGAGTTCAGGGTCTGGGGGAGAACCAAGGCTACCTCCCTCTGACCAGGGCAGAGGATATTAAAGCTGAGCTTTCCAAAGATCTTTCGGGAAGTCAGCTCAAAGTCATTGCAATTAAATGAGCCAAGGAATTCCCCTGAGGCTGTTCAAGAATCTCCGCTCTCTTCTGCTGAGCTGCTCTCCTAAGAGTCACCAAAACAAGTGTCACCAAAACAAGTGTCACCCACCTATCACACCCCTACGTGCATTTGCACTTTCCTACACACCATCAGGCTGTCAGCTCGGGACGTTTCCTGAGGATTGTGCAAAGGCCATCAAGCCCACCAGTCATTAATTCTCAGGAAGCACCCACTGCCTCATTGGTAATTACTTAAATAAACTTCCCTTTCATGGTGTCTGAGCCAAGGCCTTTCTTTCTGACACGTCCCAATAAAGTTTTATTTAAGGTAAGATAACATGAGGGTTATGCACACGAGCAAGGCTGCACCTGACTAAACACTGAGCCCATCGGCAATGGCCGGATGGCTCAAGCAGGATTTCACCGCCTTGCTCTCCTCTCCTCTGTGGCCAGCGCAGCCCCTTCCAGCTCACAGAGAAACAGCCCGTGTACGATTTCCCCTTATATATGCAGCGTATATCCTTCGTGCAAATCTGTCTCATAAATCACTGCATCCCAGGTGCACCACGGAGTAATTTGCTAGGAAAATACTGTTCCAACCGAAGGACCCAGCATACCACAGTGGTCTTTATGAGGGGTAATATCCAGGATAGGGGTGACTTGGAAACCTGCCAGCCTCCAAAAATGATTCATCCTGCCTGACCTTAAATCTTGGATCCTGACTATTGCAGATGGAGCTGCCTTTGCAGGCAGGAAGCATCAGTCATGGCCATGTTCACATCCCCTCCCTGCCCGTGGCTACAGGGCCCCAGGGGTGTGTGACAACCCCCAGCTTGAGAACATGGGGTTTGGGTTATGAACTACCCCAAAATAACCAGAACAAGCATCTTCAAAAACACCAACCTGAAGTGTCATTCAGCACTGTGCACAGAACCAACCCTAGCATTTTGCTTTCTGCGACTTCACTAAAAGCTACAGCCTGTGTTTATCTCACCTGCATGGTTTTGAGAAAGATCTTAGTCTCAGTGAGTCTATCAGCTGAGATCCTGGTCCCAAAACTCCAAGAATTTCTTAAATATTAAGACTTCTGGTCTGTCAAGTGATCATTTTGTCTCCGATACAGAATTCCACCCAGACATCTCAGTTTGCTGCAATTAATCCAACAATAACCTGAGCACCTCCAGTTCTCACATGTTTCCACAGTATTTAGTATATTCCCAAAAAACTTATTCTTATTTACAGATGTCAGGAATACACTTTGCTAACTAGACCTTTGACCCACTTCCATGTAGACCTTTGAGATACTGTAGAGTTGCTTGCAAGCATAGGACTCATTTTTCAGAGAAGGCAGCATTAAGTTACCAAAGTAAAGATACATTTAAGTCAAAAGTTTAACAGTTTTGCTGTGGCAAGAAAAAATCTCAGGATACCAAAGAGTCAAGGGAGTAATATTGTACTCAGCTGAGAAAATGGACAAGCGGTCAGACACAAAAGCCTTTCTACAGCTCTGACAAAGAAACAATAAACTCAAGCTCCTGTAGAGCTTAGCTTAAACCAAAAGGATAGAAAAATGAGACAAAATATGGAATTAAGATATTTCCCCTCTATTGATATTAACTACAGTAATGGGGCGACATATAATGGCATAAGAAATCTTATCGTTCATAAGAAAAAATAAACTAGAAAGACACACGCATCGGGGATTTTCAATAACATCCTAGAAATGGACATTTTGGACCATTTAGACCCCATCACAGGTATTCAAGACTTTATCCGCATTCACCACAGCCAGTACTAGCTGTCAGGCAACAGCAGCAGACATCAAGAACCCAGAGTAGCTCTCGGTGGGTCTCTGGCCCCACAGCGCTGGAGTTTAGCACTGCCCACAGGTATTTATAACCCTGAGGACAGAGAGTTGGTTGAACAGGATCAATCAGGAGCAGGGACAAACAGCAACATAGGACTGCTCAAACACAACGACCTACCAGCTGCTTTACTAGCAAGCAACCCTCCTGCAGACAGCTGAAGGATGGTGACATGTCTCCTCACAAGCAGCTCGTGGTTGGCATGTGCTGCCAGACAGGAGTATTTCTATTCCTCAATGTGCTCATTACTGCACCTCTCGATGCTATAGGGCCAGTTGAGGTCCACCAGACACCACTGTGGGTGCTAGCATTCCCCAAAGAGGTCCTGGTGCACTCCTAGGTTCCTTGTTAGGTCCAGACAGTCACACAAATGTCTAGCCCAGAGGTAGTCCAGGAGGGAGCAGACTTGTCCAAACACATGCCGGGGACAGGGCTCCCTGCCATTCACCAAAATGCTTTGACCCCTGCCCTCCTGGAACGAAACCAGCCCCTCAAAACTACCAGCATGAGGAACAGAAAATTGCAAATGACTTAAAGTGGGATGGAAAACTCAGAGTTCAACAATCACAAGCTGAGGCCGCTAATCTTCTTGTCATGGGAGCAGACTCACCCGGCAGAAGGGAATTCCTGCCTTTGACTGGACTAATTAAAGGCATCGAACTCTGCACCCGTTATGGCTTGATGTGCCTTAATCCGATGTGACATTCGACATACGCAAGGAACGCAGACACACACATACGGTTCTCATTGCTTAAAGGGGTTTTGGCATCCGCGGGGGTGTACCAGCTGCAGCACGCTTCCTCCGCTCGCCCCGCTGGGGTGAGCTGTGTGGGGTGGCAAAGTGGGGGATAATTACTCATCCCACCTCAGAGCCACTAACAGCCCTGGGTGGCTAGACGCTCTACAGAAGGTCCCATTTAGGGGAGAGGAGTGTGGTCTGATCCAACACTGAAAGGTCATTTGAGAAGGTGGGGATAGGACTGGGATTCAAAGCTTTCTTCAAGTGAAATGAAAGTGGAAGGTGCTGAATGAGCAGTGCCCATTTCTCTCCTGTGCAGGTACAGGAACAACCAGTTGCTGTGTCTTGAAAGAGCAGAATATTTCCAAGCATGATGGTACACAAGATTACAAAGATGTCAAATTAGAGAAGATTTAAGAAGCGAGATGAACCAACTGGGTATTTGGATAGAGTGATGTGAATCATGGATATTGCTTGTGTTCCTCACCTCCTGTCCAGGACTGCCCTCTTGAAGTCCAGGGATATGTCACCACACTCGACCATGCTTGGCAGAACCCTGAACCAACCCTGGGAAGAAAACTTGCTTTACACACTGGTGGGAAGCAGACAAACCTCTTCATACTTCAAAGCCAAAAGCCCGCTTCTCCGCAGAGCACCGCAGTGTAGGAAGCAGTGTAGTATGGCCAGTGAGATGCAGAGCCATCCTTGCAGCCCTCTCCCCAGACCAGCTGAGCACTCACACCGCAGCGCCCACCACAGCGCCGTAAGCAGCACAGGAGGGCAGTCCGTGGCAGATGAGTTGGCATGTCTGTGCCATGGGAGCACCTGGCTCTGAAGACCTGGGTTGAGACGCAGACACTGAAAAACAATAAAGGTTTCTCAATGACACTGCAAGAAATCAATTTTCCTCTTCAATTATTGGTTTTTCTGTAAAAGATCAGAGTCCCATACCACTATTACTTGTACTGTCAACTAGAAGTGTTGGTCTGCTAGGTCATATGGCAGCAGGCGGTGTGTTTACATCCAAATGTCCCAAGTTCATTTCCAGTTAATGATCCATAAGAAGGACTGCAACATTTCTCCTAGGAAGATTGCTTGGAAGCAACTGATAGACTACTTAGGCTAGGGTGGAAACAAAGCACTGAAATATTATCACGAGTTATAAATCAGGCAAAGTCAGCGATGCTCTCTATAAGGAACAGTAATGTTTGGTGCACACTTGTACCAACAGCTGGTCAGTAAAAGCTCCTTCAGAGTAAAAAAAAAGAAAAAAAAAAGATGGTGATTTCAGTACAACTGAAATGCAGAACATGTTCAAATTCATATTTAATAAAGCAATTATTGTTTATTATTGAAGTACCAATTGATTATTAAAAACACATTTATTGAGGCTGGACCACAAGGTAACAGATATGTACCTCTGGCATAGTTGCGAAACCTCAGTAAATAGCGATTATTAGAAACAGATTTATTGAGGCCTAACGATACCATAAGATGCATATCAGTTACAGAGCTCTTAAAACCCGATCAGTATGTTCTTAAGCCATTTTTACTGAGGGTTTATAGCTCAGCAGTAGGGCTACATGTCTTCATTTAGGGTTGTTAAGCCACATGGAATATCATCTTAATGCTCATTTGATACTTAATTAAGGTAGTGTTTGCAGGGAAAAGACTACACCAACCAACAAGAACCAGGAAAAAACACAATCATTTTTTCTGCTTCCAAAAACACAGATCAGAGCCACTATTTGACCTGTTGTCAAATCTTTCCATTAATCTCTGAACCCCTCTTTCGGTGGAGCGTGTGGACCATGGGTGATCTGAGGATATGACCATGCCACACGCAGACTCATGTCCATCCCAGTGCCCGACGCCACAGCAGAGTGTGTCCTCTTGCCTTCAGCCACGCAGCTCAAACCTCTGCTAAGCTTTGACCAACTTGCACTCAACAAGCCCTCGTGCTCCCTGAGGGCCTTTGCCGAGTCTCTGCGTGTCGGCGTTGTTGTTGTAAATCAACTGTAACCACAACTGCAATGACACTACAATTGGACAGTGACCGAATACTGCTGGGGAGGAGAGAGCTGGGCAGGGCGAGACCAGCGCTGGCCACAGACCACGAGCGCACCAGGTAGAGGGTATCCCCAATCCGCAGTCCTTGCTTATTCACAGAGAACAAGTCCCCCCCCATCACCCCCTTCATAACTGCTTAAATACTTGCCTGGTAAAGCCACCCTTCCTCCTCTCCTTCCCTGCCAGCCCCCACAGCACCTGCTTCTGCTGCCAGATCTGATGTTTCTATCCCACACACGTGGAGTACTAGACTACAGCATAGCCACTGGAGACTCCGCAGCGCCGAGCGAGCCTTTCTCATGTCTTGGGATGAATACAGGAGACCATATCCCCAGAGACACACCTAGCAAAACAAAGAGGCAGTATGGAAACTACAGCCAGAGTGAAGGCAGCGATTTTGCCCAGATCATGCAGAACGGCTGGGGCAAAGCCCAGGGGAGAAGAAAGGTCTGCTCCTTTTCTTTCGCCGTGCCTTAAGACCTCTCAGCCTCCCCACCAGAGGAGGAGGGGAGAAAGGAGCCCAGATTACTGAAGAACTCCCCTAGCTCCAGTCTCCTCTGTTCAAATTTATATATTCCACTACAGGTGACATCATGATTGCTGGAGTCTGACAGGTGATGCTGTAAAATGCATGAAACCATAAAAATTTCAACAGCAGCAAGCTCCATTGCCGCTACATCTGACAGCACTTAGCTGCCCAGCTAACACAAATATTATAAAAGCACTCGGGAAAGAAATCCAACCTGCCTGACCTCAGTTTTGGACTAATAAACAGTACAGCATGACCAGATTTCACCCACATATAATAAACAGACAGCTTTTAAAGAAACCAAAGCAGGGTGTTGGTAGGTGTAAGGAACTAAGGAAAGAGATGAGTTAAAAGTGGGCAAAGTCATTACTGAACACGGAGGGCTCAGCTCCCAGCCCACTCTGCTTTCTGCCACTCCATCTCCCTACCAGGAGGAGATCTGTCTTAGGAACTGCATAATTATAGCTGCAAAAAGATGCTCACTGGTGTTACACAGCCAGGCCAGGGGTGGGTAATTACGTAAACTGTGTCAGAGCACCTGATGTTCATTTCTGCCCTCTCCACAGGGAAAGAGTGAGTAATCTTGTCTCTGAAAGTTGGACAGTAAGTGAATCCAAGAGAATTATTGCCCTTTCTTTCATCATCCTCAGCACTAAATTTTAAAAGGCCAAGGATCTGCTTTCTATTTCTTTCTGCTGTGAGGTTCCTCTGGTCTCCCCAGAGAAGGAGAACATCTTGCCTCGGCTCCATGGAAAGCTGTCTGAAGGAGGACGCCCACGTGGGCAACAGGCTCCCAAAACCACTGAGGTGAGTCAGGCAGATGGGGGCTGATGGCTCCAGCCAGGGCAGGGATTTTCAAACCAGACATGTTGAAATGGATCTTCAGCTTCTCCAGGGAGAACTGGCTTCCACGGGCTATTTTGGGATTAGTCAGATAGATGGATGGGCAGAAGGAGCTTGTCACCTTCCAACTGGCCACCCCAAAAGCTTTCTGAACAGAGGTGGGGACCCTTGGGAACCAACACTGGCTGTTCTTAGTCACCTCTCAAAGACCCTCTGGATAACCCAACAAGGTTCAATTTCCAGCCCACCCTGCACCCACACACTGGCCACCCCCAGCCCCAATATAGCTCAGCCGAGGGACTGTCCCAGCATCCAGGGCTACCGGAGTCTGTGCTCAGTAAACAAACGGGCACCCAACCCATTCAGCATTTGTACCAAAAAGTGCACCTGGAATCTGATTTGCTGTTAAACAGTAGTGACAGTCTATTGAGACAGGCAAGCAACAGAAGTTACTATAAATACATATATAGCTCCATTAAACCTTCCTTTATTCAAATGATTGGAGAGCTGCCTGTGAGCTTACTTGCTCTTATGGATGCATATACAGAGGGGGAGTGAGTGGAGCAGCAGGCACCAATGGGGCCGCCCTGCTCTGGAGCTGTGTTACCAGGCAAAACAAACATCATCAAGATCACATTATTATCCACACAGCTACAGTAATCAGCAATGATGGTCAACCTTCTGAATACGGCTTTTGATATCAAAGATAGACATATTTAACTGTAATTTTTTCAACCAAAGATAAAACATTATTGCAAAATTCTATACAGTATTTTTAATCACAGGTTTCACCAAGCACTTCAGTGAAAATTATTCAATCATTTTTTCACAAAATCATCTCTGGTTTTTTACCATTACAGATCTCCTTTTTCTATTGAACTAACTAGTGATAGATCCAGTAGATTTTTTGAACAGTTTTTAGTTACTGGAAAAATATGCATAATGAAAAAAATGAAAAGTGCATTCACTGGACCGAGTTTAAATCTTTTTCACATAAATGGTTCCCTATTTTGCAGTCAGATTTATCAGAATTGACATCAACTGATGGAAACGTGATGGCTACAGGCAGTGATTAAAACTACCTGATACAGACAAACACAGGACAGCAATTCCTCAGAGAGGAACATCAGCCCTTACTGTACTGGGGGACAGGACAATTTGCTACCAGGTAGGACTTCACCTTTCCTGCTCCAGCTCTTCTAAATCTCCAGTTCACCAGCCAGGTCCAGCTACCAAAACCCCAAATCACATATTTTTACAAATACAAGCAGACATTGAGATGATTCAAGTGTGGTCTTTGCAGTCAATTTCATGCAGAGCCAGAAAGATATTTAGGCACCTAATTTCAGCTAAAATAAAGTCCTGATGCCCATGGGAAGTTTCCTGCCTAATGTCTCCCTGGATCACATCCCACACCTCCCTGCTGCCTCTCCACTGCAAAATGCGGTGGAAAATGCAAACGGGACTTCCCAGAGTCGTATCACTTCCAACTCAGGTTGCGTGAGAGCTCAGCTACTCTAATTAAAACAAAGCCATTACCAGGAAATGAGCTGTCCCCAACTAGCACAGGAGAGCAGCTCTGGATTAAGTGCTCCCATCTCCTGCTGCTGCCAACCTCTCTGGATAATTTCCTGACCGGGACACCAGCCTAAAGGGAGCAGGAGCAGCTGCCCCGGGCTCCCCATGGACACTACGGAGCTGCAGGAGTCCCAGTTAATTCGTATCAAGCCAGGAGATGGCACTCCACAACATGCAGAATAACGCCTGGGCTTTGCACGCCCCAAAAACCTCCTTTTTGTGCCTGCCAAGCGGTTATTTCCACCCATCCGCATCTACGTGAGTCATCAGCTGTAGCATGTCCGTACCAGGCCCCCGGGGAGGTGACATCCAGCAGTGGAAAAGGGGACACAGCCACCAGCCGCTGCCAGGCAGCTGTGCAGCAGCACTGCCCTACACCTGCAGCAGTCCTAAGGCACCACCTGGCTCCCAGCAGCTCCAGTTTGCAATCTTAGGGTCTCTTTTAATGCAGTTCCCCCCCTTTTTTTTTATGGAATAGGCAAAAACGTAATAATAGCTGATCATAAAAAATCAAAATCGTTTACCTTTCAGGAGGCAACTCTGCGCAGGCTATTACAGGGTAATTTGGTACATCATAAAGTTTCCTATTAGAACAGAAAATAGGGCTGCTTGCATGAGCTGCCAATTGGAAATAAAACAGTAGTGGGGTCACGATCATTAGCACCACTTTTTCTATTAGGTTTGTTTTCCATCAGGGTGGGAAGAGGAGGGAGATTGAGATGCAGGTGAAGGAAGATGAGACAGGTCTGGAAGACAGGAGAGACAAACAGAGGGTGGCTCTTTATGTTTATGAAGGGTCTCTTCTTGCACCTATTGCATTTACAGTGAAATAATTAATCCCAAAGTGACGGTGGATGCAGGATGTGTCCCCAGACCACAGTGGAGTGTCCAGTCTCTCAAGGTACATGACACCACAGCAACAGCAGAAGCAAGAGCAGCTCAGAAGAGTGGCAGCTCCTTTGTGCTACTTGGGAACACAGAATCTGTTTTGGAGAAAAAAAAAAGTTACTGAAATTGAGATAAAAACAGGCCAGAATGAGAGCAAGCTGGCCTGTTATTGTGACTGGCCACTGTTGTAAATAAAGGCCCCGAAGCGCTGGCATTCACTTGCATTTCTCAGCACATTTTCTTTTGCTGTTGGCAATCTTTGACATTGATCCTGTGCCTCTTATTGCTTCTCCAGTTACTAGTTACATTAAAGTGCATGCAAAGCATCCAGCAAAGCCCAGTCTCCTGCCAGCTGCCTTACAATTGCTGGAAACAACCTTCCTGGGCTTGTCTGTGCCTGGCACACCAAAAGACAGCCCCACATCATGCTGGTGAAGTGACATGACCAAGACCACAGAGGAGAGCAGTGGTAGAGGCAGGAAGGATGTCTGGGCTCTTGAGGTTGCACTCCCTAGGATGTCCTGAGTTGTCCTGACGCTATCATCCCAGTCCATAGGGACAGTGGCACAGGAGGAAGGCTGAAGCATTTTGCTTCAGGAAAGCAGCAACAGAACTGAAAGCAGCATAAATGATGCTTTTACTTCTGTGAAGGAGGAAAAAAGACTCTTCCATCTGTTAGGATTTTCATTATGCTCATGCTCACGCTAACGGCATACTTCCCCAGGTGACTGCTTGGTGAGATGGAGGGATCAGCTCACCTCCACACTGTAGCACAGCAATGGATCCCCGTCACATAAACCACAGGCACCATAAAAGAAACTGGTCCATGCAGATCAGAGGGCATCAGCTTAAGAGTTTGGGGCACATAGGCCACGAAGGCCCATGGAGCCCAGGTCACAAACCAGAGTAAGCAATAATGACATGATCTCTTTGTTAATATTCATCCCATGGTTCCCATAAAAACCTTCATGCCCTCTCGAGAGCTCTGTCCTATTGCATTATTTCTCACAATTTATTAAGACAAATTGTTCCTGCACCACAGTTGGAAAGTAACTGAAACCAGCAGCGCTGTCTCCATCTCGTGGGGGAACTGAAACCCAGCCAACACCACGTCACTGCTCGCTAAACAGATCTGCGGTTTTGCTATCTCCCCACTTCTTCCCTTGGCTTTTGGGTGGTTTGCCTCTCAGATGCTTGCGATGTCCCACTCCCTCCTGTCCCCGCAGCGCAATCATCCCTGCAATCATCTCACACCTTCATGCTGCACTGCTGCAGCAGGTATTCCTCTGCTGCGGGGACAGCCACCCGCGGCAGGGCAAGATTGCAGGCAGAGGGAAGCCACCCCAAGCTGCACATGGGAAACCTCTTTTGCCAGCAATAGCAGCATCTGCATGAGGAGCCCTGCTACAGCCATGCCCACAGGTCTCTTCCAGCCTTGAAAACCCTGAACAGACCTCACGCAACCTTTGTGCCTCTTCAGTGAGGAGCAGGCTTAGTGCTTTTACAGCAGAAAGGGGGAAAGGGCACACATGCAGGGGAAGCAGCATGACTCCTGGCATTCAGGGAGCTGCTGGCTGACTTGGCTTTCATTTGCCTTCACCTCTCAATGGAAAGTAAGTGAAAGTTGGGTTCCCCGCCAAGGTGTAACGTGTCTCACATGGGCATCACCTCCTCCATCCCCTGGCACTCTGCAGACTGGCACCTTGCAGGGACATCCCAACATTTGGACTGCTCAGACATGGGAAACAGAAGCTGAGCTCACACCCAGACACACACTCAGTGTTTCCAGCAAGCAAAGCACCATGAAAATAAGTGAGTTGCATGGTGAGATTTTTGGCAACTTCCTGGCAGAGTAACGCAGAGATTCATTGACACGGACTTTTGCTGCCCCACAGCTACGCTGCTCTGACCAGGATGTGTGAAAATCCACCCCATGGCAACAATCCATGTGGCCCAAAGGCTGAAAAGCCCCAGGTTCCCATCACATCTGCTCTCCTTTGCCTTTGCAAACCCCATTAGATGATCACAAGAGCAATGTACTGGGAAGCATTACATAAAGCTGCTTGTCTTGTGGCCACCGCAGCCAAAGAGCTGGGCTGTGCATGCTCCTCCTGCACACACACACACACACACAGAGCTCTGCAAGCCAAAATCAGATCCACTCCCTAAATACCAGCTGGATGTGACACTCAGATGGGCCAATCTGTTGATACTAAAGCCAGAAAGGTCAGCACAGAGGTTGAGCACCGAGGTGAGTGTTTGATTAAACCGAGTGGGTGAGGGTTTTTCAGGGATCTGTTGGGGATGGAAGTGAAAGCTTTATGGAGTGCTGGCGGGTGCTCCTGACAGCACTGGAGACGACACAGATTTGGCACAGGCTGCAGCAGTGTTCTTCCCTCGCCATCTGATTTCCAAGCTCCAAAGGCCTTGGGGTGACTGATGAAACTTTGCTACACAACATTTTTGGTTTTATGTTCCATTATATCACAATGAGCCTTGAATATTGTTCCATGCAAGGGGCTGTTCACATTTATTCTTAACATTTTCCTAAAAGATTTTGCTACCCATCAATTCACCCCCACCCTCACAGATTTGATAGCCCATAACAGAATTATTAGCCAATAGCAGGTACTCCATGGTGCAACTTTCAGTCATAGCCATCTTTTATGGCCACGACTCATTCCTTAAACCTTTTCTTTTCCTTCTATCTTTCTTCGATTTGGGCTTTTCTTATTAATTAAATGGCAAGTTTCAATAGCCTAAAATTGAATTATAAGGCTTGTTTAGAGCAAGCAGAATGATCAGAGCAAAGGGTGGAAGCTATATATGTAATATATACATATACTTAAGATACAGTACTTTGCTTCCAGACGTTTGGAACAAATTAAATAGAGGATCAAATTAACTAGTGATTGAATTAAGTGGAAAGCATCTCATTACCTAAAAGACGGAAACATGTGTCATTTTTAAAACAGCTAAAAATAAAGCAAGAATGGGTCAAAATGAAAAGCACGAACCTTGCAAATGTCAGCCAAATTTGGGCTCTGTTGAGTCCTCCAAATGTGAATGCTGTAAATAAGGTGGGTTTTGCTGCATAGTGGGAGCTGCTGGGAAATGATGGGCTTGGAAAACTGATGTTGCAAAAAGGAGCTGCTACGCATTGCATTTCATACGTTTGCAATCAAAGAAACGTGTGCAGGCTGAAAGAGGTCTCATCCAGAGACCACAGCTTAGCAGTAAGGATTGGGATGCCCAGGGCATTGTCTTCACCCACAGGCAGGCACCCTGGGCTTTGGATCTATTACTCGGTTCAAAATCCAGAGTAACTCCACTTACTTTGACAACGGGATGAACAGTTCACTGTCAGGCAATGACTTTAATTTGCTCTTGCTGCTCACTGCCCAGAGAATTATTCAATCAGATTGAATTTCAAGTATTTCACAAAGGACCAAACCTGGTGATACAAATGTATCGTTTTAACCCAAGATTAAGACATCTTGTTGCTGTCTTAATTCAGCACCTTTATTCAAGGGCTTGCTCTTCTGTTTTCCAGACACTTAATTTCCCTTGAAATAGATGTGAAAACCAGAGAAAGCATTCAGATCTAGTCTTTTGTTTCACCATGAAAGAACTGAGTTTCTCCCCTCCTGTGATACTGATGCTCATCTTCCTTCCTGTTCATCTGGACCTTACAAATTCCAGTCACTTCTCTTCCTGACACAACATTTCACTTAGCGATGCATCAGATGGAAATTGTACTGAGCTGCCACAGAGCGCAGGAAATCAGTTTTTCACTCCACCAAACTCCAGTCCCAAATTCAGGATGAGGAATAAGGCCTTAGCCCTTTCCTATCTAATGTCATATTTTTTCTTTTTGTTTCTTTTATATATCACATTTTGACAAATGCAAGTGGAACTTTTCCAAGATAAATAACATTATCTTTGCAGAACCCTACGGCACCCCATGGCAACTCATTATTTTTCAATTAAATTTACTGTTCATTGGCAGTTGCTCTGCTTTAATTTTCTGCCGTTTGTTTACTGAAGAACAAAATGCATAACACAAAGCCCTATAAAAGTCAGACTAAGTTAATTAAATGTGAAACTGGGAAACCCTAACTTTGCCTCCAGAGCAATTTTATCATGAGATCCCCTTAAAAATGTCACTTTTTTGTGGGAATTTATTTAGACATATGCAACCACTATTAATTAAATGTGAGGTCCCTTCACAACTCTCTCCAAAAGACACTTAGCAGTATTTTGTAACCACTGATTGTAGAAACAAGAGTTCACAAGATTCACAAAGCCAGATGAAGAGAATATTTTTCAGTCAGACCAATATTTTTAGACTCCTTACATGTTTCTGAGTTATTTCGTTTGAATGCAGGACACCTAAGTACCAGTTTGGAAGCGATGCACCATATTATTTTCCTTCTATTGTCAAGAAGACCTGATTTCATTCCTTGATAGGACCATGGCTTTGATCGATTGCAAAGCTGTCAAGTGGGTAGGCTTTTATCAGCCATTTTACATACTAACAAAAATACTCTGATTAGGGTCTGCCACCAGCTGCACACTGCACGTCACATGAATCAAGAAATGACTGCACAATAGATGTCAAAAATTAATCAAGACACAAACCTTGGCTGATGACGTTCCTAGACAATGTCAGAAATAATTTTTAAGCAACAGTATTCAATATTTGCATGCCCCTCTCCATCTGAGCTAGACAGCTCAGATAAATCATACCTTACAGGTACCTATTTCTCTGCATGGCTGAGAGACCTTGATATCTTCTCAGCTATGGATGTCTACACTACAAATCATTGTATCTATTGAGGTGAAGTGTGTCCTGACAGTCTCAGAGTGGGGTGTCTAACACAAACCCACCACCCAGACACCTCTGCCAACCGTGGAAACATGCACCTTCATCCAACCCTAAGAGAGGTATGTAAAATAGGTGAGATGAATCACCACTTGGAAGTGCCGATTTCCCGCCACTGTTTGTAGAAACAGCCTATACAATCTCCTTAGGTAAGTCACCAAATTTTAGGTTGAAAGCTGGAGGCAACTTATTCCAATCTAGGAGTAGAATTTGACAAAATTTGACATGTCAGAAATAGCTTTCCAGTGCTAAAAGATTCCCAGCTTGGAATTTGAAATTCCAGATTTATTTCTAAAACCATCAGTCGTTCTGATGAGGAAAGGAAAAGAGCAATCTTTTCTGAGACACACAAATTAGAAACAACACAGATAATTAACAGAGGACTATGAAGCTGGATAAAAGTCTCCATTTAGGTACCCAAAGCTAGCTTGAACAAAACTGAAGCCAAGGCTTCAATATTTTGTTGGGACAAACTACTTCAAATGGGAGAGGTACTGATTGCACCTATAAAGGTTTGGCCCAGGTTCTTATTGCAGCAATTAGCAACCCAAACTCCAGCTCAGTGGGAAGGAGGTTTGTTCTGGTAGGAGCAATACATAGAGGTCTGGCCAGAGCATATCACGTGCATCGGAGTGTGTGCTTGATCTCTCTGCTACTGATCTCCTGGGAGGCAAAGAGTGGTGCCTGAGACGGCAGCACCTTGAGTCAGGTGCAAGTGAAAGGCAGTGTGACGGTGTTGAGGTGAGCTTTACATCTTGTGCAGGGTGAGAGAAGCACAGTGTCAGCAGCTAATAAGTTTATAACGGGGTTTCTTCCTCAAGTCAAATTCAGCCCAGATTTATAACTCCCCCATACCACTCTGAACTTTCCGACACTCCTCCTGAAACATTTCATTATTGCTCAATTACTGTCATGTTCTCTTAAGGACCTGGAGGGGGGAGAAGGTCTCCATTTGGAGACCAGATGCCATTTCCATAGATACTCACAAAACTGCGCTGCGCAATAAATAATCCATTTGCCCTTCAGAAACAGGCTTTGAGGATATGATAAGTTTAAAAAAAAAAAAAAAAGTTAAAACTGTGACATGTTCTATGTGTAATGGAAACTAACCAGAAATGAAGATGTTAAACTGGTGGCGGGGCACCTTTGGCTTGTAGCGGGGCCAGACTGTCTGTCTGACTTGGAGGTAGCCAAAGTAGAAATTCTCCACAGCCTCAGCATAGCACTAACTCCGGTCACACTGAAAGACACCAAACACCAGGGCTGTAAACGCAGCATCAGGAGACGTCCCAAAACAGGCCTATAGCAACAGTTTGCAGCAGCTTGTTCTAGGCACTTGTGCGGGGCTGACCCCAGAATGGGAATGACGCACCATGCAGGAGGTTAACAGTGTGAGCACAAACCTGAGCCCACTCCCCAGGACACACTTACCATCTACACACAAGCAGGCACTCAGCACCCACCTAAGCTGAGCTCTGAAAATTGAGAAACCAAGTATCTTCCAGATCTAAAAGTGGGTTTGACCTCTTGATCATAAGGTCCGGGTAGACTGGACTTCAGGCATTACAGCCCACTCCAGCACAGGATGTCTTAAATTCAGTATCCTTAACCAGAAGGCCCAGGGCTTAAAGCCCACCCTTGAACTAGGTCTCTGTCTTAGGATTTGTGCATCAACTGACAGCTCTCATGCATTCACTGGACAGACACTTCCACAGCACATTATCATCCAAAACGTTCTTTCTGCTTTGATACTTGTAACAAGTCTCTGTTTGTACATATGGAAACCACATTATATATTCCAGATGGAAATTCATACTCTATTTCAGAGAAGGAAACGAGAGCTATTTCATACTAGATGCATAATTTGTTGTGTGAATATGAAATACGTGACTGCCTCACATGTTATGTTGTGAGCTAATCATAAAAAAATATAATGAAAAAGGTCCCATCTGTCTCTAAATCCTATAATCCAACTGTTCTCAGCTAACTCCAGCTCTGCCAGTACCTGGTATACATACAGCAAGGAAAGTTTTTGTGCCAGGGAAATACTGAAAACCAGAAGAGCATGTACAAAGCTGCAGCTAAAGTTTCATCCGAGGCAGTGAGAAAACATCTTGGAGAGAATAGAGACCTTATGACACCTCTTCAGCTGACTGAACTCATTCCCCAACTCTTCAAATTGTTCTTGACCTGCCTTTTTATCTGGGCTACCCTACAATTATCTTCTTAACATAATTTCCCCACAGCTCCCTGAAGAGCCTTAATGGGATCACTGGGAAAGATCCAGCTGCACATTAGAAAGCGTGGGGGCAAAGTGCTGTCCCCGAAAGACAATGGGAATATTGCCACTCACATCAGCAAAGCTGCGATTTCAAAATGGAGCTTGCTGGCTGCAGAAGCAGCTCTGCCGTGCTAAGGCAGTAGATCTGTGGCAAACAGCAGTAGGTGGGTCTGACATGCTCTGCCTCTTCGGTCGTGGTCTCATTTATCTGCAACCAAATTCCTGAGCCTGACCTTAGAGTTCTACTGCAGTATCACCAAAGGAACTCCTGCCCTGGCATCTAAGGGACCATTTATGGAGAATTACTTCATAGGAAATAGGAATATTTGTCTGTTCCTTCGTACTTAGCTTTCAGTGTGTTACTGCAACTGCTTCAGCTTGCTCACCTCAAAAAATAAAATGGATATGAAACAGCAGCAGGAGGTGTTACCAAGTTCCCAAGACTGTTAGGACATTTTCATCTAAAGGTGCCAAAAAGAAGCCCCAACTCTCAGCTCGCAGCTCACTGCAATTTTTCATGCTTTCAGTCTTCCATATTAAAAATTTCAGTTTGTTAAGTGGTTTGGACCTAACAAGGGACATAAATGGGATGGCTACAGGATCTCCTATACTTAATGTCTATCACATGGTGGCCTGGAGTCAGGGGGTGCCAGACCTTTTGACAAACACAGAGGCTTCCACTTCTCTCCATTAGCTACATCCCTTCTCCTACCTATGGGGACAACTGCTACCGCTTCGACACCTTCTGCTCCATCCCATCTGAGGTGCTGTGCTACAGCCATAGCAGCATGGCTATGCTCAACCAGTCATGAAGGATTTACATCCCTCTTGGTGTTGGATGGGAACAGTAGCAAGGTGAAGGAGATCTGTCACTCATGAAGGATGCTGGCACTCCACAGTTGTATCACTGGATCTCCATGCCCAAGACCCACAGATTTCAATGCCAGATGGTGCAGCTCACTTTAAAGGGCTCTTTTTTAACCTCAAAGAAACTGTTTTTAAACAAGAGTCCTTTTATTGCTATGCCAGTTTCAAGCCATGCTGAAGTTCTTACACATCTGGGCCTAAGCCATTGCCTTTTAAATTTAACCGGTCCATCAGCAATTGCATTCTAGTTGTGTCTGTCTCTCCCCAGGCCTGCACTCCATTTCCCCTTCAAAATAGGCCTTATTTACCATCACCCCCTTACATCTCTTTTCCTACCTTTCACATGAAGTCTGGCAGAAATGGTGTGGCAGAGGCTCTCTCTGCTGAGGGCTCCTCCTCAGGCTGAGGAAACACACGGAGGGCATTATCAGGGAAGTTGTTAAATATGGCTCTTAGGGGAACATGAGAAGCAGATCTTGTTATTTAGGTGGGTAAAACAAACATGACCAAAAAAAAGTAAGAAAAAAGAAATGCCATAACTACCAAACAATCCCCTGCAGACCTTACCAAATGAACCTGAATGGAAAATTCTCTCTTGACCCCAGGTTTGGAGACTGAGTGCAACAGTCAGGCAGCAAAGACAACGTGATGCCACCAGAAGGTCTGAGGTGAGCTGCTTACCCCCTGCCATGCTGCAGGCTCCAGGGCTAGAGAGACCAGGAAGAGCCCACCCACCAGAAACCAAATTACACATCAAGGGAGAAAACCCTTCCTTCCTGGTCTCAAAGGTGAACATATGCAGCCAGAGAACACTGAATTTATATAAATATGGTACAAATAAAGAGTGATCGGATCTCTTTTCAAGCCCATTGGAGATACCAACAGATTAGGTATGCTTTTCAAGACCTAGGAATTCTGCTGCTTTGTCATATAATCCCTTCTATAAATTTATCAGACTTCATCTTAAAACAATGCCCCAAAATAATCCAAGGGTACCTCGGCCCTTTTAATCACAGCAAGTCACTAGAATTCCTACTGACAGGGATGTCCACAATATTTCTCAGGTTCTTTCCAATTTCCATTCCTCAAAGCTATAGATCCAGATTGTCCCCACCAAACAGCAGGCACTTTCCTCAGCTCTCTCCTTGTCTAGAGAGAGAGGAAAGGCAGCTACCAAAGCAGTGAGACCACTAAAATCCAGATCACCCTCTGGTCATTCCTCTCTCTCTCCACTGTTGAGGGCAATGACACTCTACCTTAGATGCCACAGCTAAGTCCCCAAGCTTAATGGGATGAATCTTTGCCATCCTACAAGTTTAACCCACTTACAGGATTACACAAAAACAGTTGCCAGGATTAAGATAATTTTGGTGGCTTGAATCCATTTAACTAAGCAATGCAGATCACTCTAACCTAACCTCTTCTCCTTGGGGGTTTATCACCCCATCACATTTGTCCAACCTGTATGTTACCAGCACAGCACTTACACCATCCCTTCAGAGGGTTCCAAATTAACAGTTACTTCAGGGCTTGATTCAGAGCCTACTGCAGTCAATTAAAGACTTGGGTATGCTTCAACAGGTTTTAGATCTGATCCTTTAGGACCTTTTTTAGCTACAAAGCATGTAAACATTTTAATCAAGAGGTTATGGACTAATGAATTAAAAAATACTCTGTAAGTGTCTTGGCCACCCAGACCACATGGACATGTTTCTGACAGGATCTGTCTTCCACCATACCGGTGACTGACACCCATGAATTTTGCCATCTCTGTTGAGAGAAAGGCAAATTAGCAATGTTGTTAATTTACACCTCTCAGCTCCCAGAGATCTCTCCAAGCCCATTTGCCTCATGCTTCCTCTGACTCCTCGCCTGGAAATCTCCCCACATTGGGATGTGTCTGCTTACTGCTGACAGCAAAAATGGTGTTAGAAAATACCCAGAACAACATGTAACATGGAAAGGAAGGGGAAAGGGGGCAGTGGTGAAGGTGTAGGACTGGCCTAATGTGTCATATACCTTTGTGAAACTGGTCAACTCTGGTCTTCAGTTCTAGTTCAGGTTTTGAGATCCACAAAAGGACAGCTGCTGCCTTCTATGTGTTTTCCAAGTCTCACCCCAACTGCATCAGCGCTTAGCTAGAGCTGCTAGATACTAACAAAGTGAAAGCAGCAACAGGAGCATTTGCTCAGGTGAGCTTTAATACTGGCTCTGTCACCTTTTCTCTTGCATTGGTTGTAAATCCCTCCTGGATCCTTTTTAACACAAGAGGCAGGGAGAGGAAAGAATCCCTTGGGTTAAAACAAAGCATCTCATTCAAGAGCAGTTGTTTGCCTTGGGAGGCAAATGTTGACTTTTACAAAGAGCAGACAATGTCCTGGGGATTTGGGGTGACTGCTGCAATGTTTTCTAGCTAGATAGTAAATAGCCAGGTAACCACTGACACCATCTTGACATGGGGTTTGAGGTTCCTCTCCTTTTCCCTGGGGACCATAAGCCATGATCCTACTAGTGAAACAAATGATTTATCATAGCAGGGATGCCTCATTAAGATTTATTGCAAACCCTTGTGATAGCCCAGGAAAACTGCTTCCAGGAGTCATTGAATATACCAGAATTAACAAGACAGCGCCTCAGATGGAACTATGCTATCCAAATCCCTTTACACTGACCTGCAGCCCAGAAACACTACGACAGCCACAGCAGCTGCCCAACATTAACAGATATCTGCAACTTTTAACAAGAATCAGGCACAGAGCCGTTCCAAGCCCCAGCTATAAAACTGATGAACTGAGAGGAATATCGCAAAGAGAAAGAGGAAAAACACAACATCATACCATAGCTATTTGATTGTGATTTATGTCCCATTCCACCTTGCCTTATCATAGCTAAGCCTTTCAGGAGAAAAACACTACGCACACTGTATAGAAATGGCTTTTGGTCCTGGGTGTACAGCTCTGCTGCCTCATATGCCTGCAACGGGGGCTGTTGACAGTCCTGCCACACAAACCCAACACTTGCTCCCACCAAGAAAGTGTGTATGCAACTGTTGGATGCATTGATGGCACCTGCATAGCCACACAGCACTGCCCACACTACTGAAGTTTTGCTACAGCCTTGAAAAGTGTGCAATATAAACCATGGCATCGAATCCCTTGAGACCATTGCTGCCTTGGCTGTGCTGAGGTCTTCATCAGCAGTCCTAAGCAGACTTCAACCCACAGACATCTGGGAGAAAGAGAAGGCAATACCTGGCACAGAGCTGACAACCAGATCGTTTTGCCGGTTTTCAGAACCAGATTTTTCACTGTTTTGTTTCAAAGTGACATTTTTGTTTGTTTGTGTAAAAGCCAACCATATTTTAAAGAAAAATGGTTCAACATACAAGTTGGAAATAACTGCAAAATGAAGCAAAATATTGGGGTAAAATGAAACAATTTAGTTGTCCCAATATTATTTTGTTTTCCAGGACAAAGAAAAAAGAAGCAACTTTTCTGTCTAGTGTGATCATTCTTTCTTTAGTTCATGATTTCTGAGCTTGCCAGCCACAGCACATCTGTATTTCCCACACTTATCCCCTAACATGTTGGAGAGAGGCCAAATGTGTCTACTTATAGCATCAAACTGAAGTGCTCTGAATTGTCTTTGTGACAGGTAACCAGCTCTCTCCATTTAAGGAGTATAGACCCAGCCCTCTGCATTACCATTAAAGTAACTTTAAAAAGGTGCAGAGCCCAGAGCAGCTACTGCCTTTCAATGGTGAAATAACTGTTTTTGCGGTGAGCTCAGTAACACAAGGGAAAGCTGCCTAGTGTGTGAAAAGATCCAGGACACCATTTTTCAGTTTGTTTTTCCCATCAGTGTGTAATGTTATCCAGCTCACACATGGCTGAACTAAAGCATCACTTCCAGGAAGATATCCAGGTTCAAGGTGAAGCATCTAAGCTAGAATGAATTTCCCCCTTGCCTTGGTCAGCTGCTCCACTGGGTAACTACCATGTTGCTCCACAGTTGTCTTATTTCCAACCTAACCTCAACATCCATCCACTGGATCTTCTTATATCTGTTACACATCAGAAATCTTCTCCTGGTGCCAGGAACTACCTACCATAATCACATTGCCTCCAAACTTTCTTTTCAGTAAGCCAAACAGACTGAGCTCTTTAAGCCTGCCTCTCTTTCCAGACCTTGGCTCACCCCATTACAGCTGAGGTATCCTCCACCATGTGTCCAAGAAGAGAACAAAAGCCATCATGCCATTTGTAGGGTCATAAACTTTATGCTTTGCCAACAAGCATTACCCGCTGAAATTGCCCGAGATGCAAACATCGACCTGCTAGAAATCGGGTGTGTCAGAAGGAAGGAAATCGCAGGCTCTGGAGCTCCCCAAAGGCTTTCATGAGCAGGCAGTTTCAAACATTTCCTGATGTCAATTATCCATCAGGTCACAAATATCTGGCAATCTCCACTCAGATAGTGAATTTCGAAGTCTGTTCTTTGCCATGGTGCTGTGCAATGTCTGTGAGAGTTGTGTGTGCTGTTCGAGATGGTTTCACTCAAAATGGCACCTGTCCATGAGGAAGACGACAATTCTCCAAACAAATGGCTCTTTCTTTCAGCACTTGCATGGGAGAGGTCCAAGGAACGGTTTTCATCAACAAAACTCTCTCTGGGTACTATTGACAGCCAGAGCTACCAGTCAAGGCATGCTGAGGTGAAAGTCTAAGGAATGCCATTCCTTCTTGGAGCTGATTCCTCCGCTGTCAAATCACCATCCAAAGAAAACACATTAAAATAAATGCCCTTAAAAATGACAAGCTCCAAAAAAACGCACTCTGTAAACAGAGATGGTCAATCCAAAGCTGTTCAGGAGGCAACCTCCAGCTGCCAGGCTGCCTGTCACAATATTCACCCATAGTTTTTCCCCAGTGAAATATTGCTCACCTTGCTGGAGCCAGCGGGCTGCTGCTCATTTGCTCAGGCAGCGCTACAGAAGCATGGAGCAGGCTGCGCCTCGCCGTATTTGTTCAGTCCAGAGAAAGGCAAATCTATCCATTAACTCACACAGTCACTCTGCAGAAAGCACATCCCGATGCGGAGGGGGCTCGTTGTTTCCCCAAGGGCTGTGCTGGTGGTCTCCTGAACCATGCTTTGCTGTCTCAGCAGCAGCTGTAATTATGGAGCCCAAGGAAGCAGATAAACAAGGAGTTGAATGATTTTGTGAGTGAATTTAGGGCTTGTGATAACAAAGACAGAAAAGCACTCCAGCCAGGCAAGGCATGGGGGAACACTGTAGTTTCTCATTCAGTTTGACCAAGGCAACCCAGCAGGAACCTGCTGAATCAGCCCTGATATCGTCCACAGCTGAAGCAGCAAGCAGCCATCCTCTGCAGAGCTCCAGCGATTCCCCCAGGACCCCATCCAGCTCTGCTGACACCCCTGCAATCCCCCCAGACAGCAGCACTGATTCTGGCCTGAGCCCGCACTGAGCCACCAAAAAAACCCAGTGCTAAGGGCTACCGCTCAAAATATGGTCATACTCCTGAGACCTGAACCTTACAACTCAGGCTTCCTATATACCATCCCCTCTACTCAAACCATCTCCCTCCTAACCTACAGCAACCTTCCAGCCTAGTCCCGACCTTCGCATGTGCAGACTGCAAACTACAGTGAACCACAGATCAGATACATGACAAGAGCAGCAGGGATAATTAGTGCTTTAAATGGAGAGACAGTCTAGCCATTAAAAGAAACTGTTAAAGGAAATGGTGGATTTTCCACTACACAGTCTCTTCAGACCAAAGTGGAAGAGATGTTTTAGCCAGAAATGAGTTAGTGGGCTCAGTGGTGAGGTTAATGGACAAAACTTTATAGTCTGCTATTCAGCAGGTCAGGCTAGATAAGGCTTTAGATGTTTCCAGCACTCATATGTCTGTATATCTGAACAAATGGATGAGGGAATAATAAAGAGTCTCTTTCAGGCCACTCTACTTGTAAGTTCAATTATGAGGGAGTTGGGGAAAGTTTATAAAACAGTAGCATTTTCTCCTGTGTTTCACATGGAGGGAAGCCAGCACTGATCTCTGTATCACATTTCAGAGCTTTCTGGATCAGGTTACCAGCACTGACCTTCCAGTCTCATTCATGCCACTGCAAAGAACAAAACTGTCCATCAAGCACATCTTCGCTCGGGAGAAACGGCTTGAGCCCAGGCTGTTCTCACATGGCCCAGGCTATCCTTAGAGTTCCCAGCATAACCAAAGGAAATACTGGCAGTGGAGAGGGGTTATATTGGTGTGAGTAAATATCTGCTCTTTGAGCCAACAAAGTCCTCTGGGGGCCATGCTCTGGGCAGGCAGCAGCAGCTTCATCTGCTCTCTTTGCGCTCACTCGATCGCCAGCTGCAGTACAGTTTCTGCAGCAATATCCGAAAGCGCACGATGCTGCAGCTGGTGACTTGCAAAGAATCAACATCTTCCTACCCCATCGTCTGGGTGCTGAGAGCTCCTGTTTCAGCAAGATTTCTCCAGTGCCCGTGAAGTAATTAGCAATAGCTCTTACCACTGTCCTCTAATGGAAGATGGCCTCATTAATTACATTACACCGAGTCAGCTTAGCATGCTCAGAGATAATAAAAACACTGTTAGCCCTTCTTCCAAAATAAGCAGCAAACTCGCATTTTACACTTACACAAAGCTCCTGCGATAAAAATACGACACCTTGTGTTTAAATATTTTCCATCATGCCTTCGACTATCTGAATCTCTAAATATTTCCTACAGGAGTCAGTTCACCCACTCCTGAACTGCCTGCACCAGACAAAACACTATGTGGTATTTTAGGGTATCCAGCAGAAACAGCAAAACGGATCTCATTAAGAGGATGGAACAACCCTACTTAGACTCTAATGAAGCATTGGTATTAATACATACCTGCGTCACCTTAAAAGCATCAAGAGCCCTTAACAGTATTACCATATTTCACAGTATGACCTCTCCTGCCCCCACCCAAGGTCACTGGTACAATACTCGCTCCATGAAGGAACCTCCTCTGATGGCTCATCAACTTCATCTAAATTAAAGTGGTTGTTAATATCGACTAATCTACATATTGTTCGTGATGTTAATGCCTTTCACTTACGAACCCCACTGTTTCCCAATGCCTCTGCTGTATAACACAATACATTTACACCCTAAACATGCGAATTAGCCTGTTTAAGCACTTCACAATATATGCTGTCCTTAACATAGTACATCCACAGGCCTAGGGTTGTCCCCTCTGACCTTAAATATATGAAAGAACATAATTTAGGAGAGTTATCCCTGTGGTTATTAGAGAAAGGTAGAGGGATTGAATCACCTTCCAGAGACATGTCTCTTTTTCTTTGCTGATTTTTCAGGGAGCCTACAGTAACTAGGGATGGGAATCATCCCATGGTAACTACTACACAGTAAGAAAGAGGCCATAACTTCTTTAAGGGAGAAAAAAAAGGGTATATTTGGAAAAAGAAAAAATGTTTCTACTTAGCATTTTGAAGATGTTTTGAAATGTTTAAAGTTTTCCTACCTAAGTACATTTGTTTCAAAAAATCATCAGTATTTAATTTTTAAAGAGGGATTTAAATGGTTTCAAAGCATGCAGCTGAAGCAAAATGAATCAAACTAAATGTTTACGGTATTCTATTTATTTTGCCGAATAATCTCCCTTTTAGTGTGATCAGAAAGAAATTGGGAAACATTTTTTAGCTTAACAACCAAAAGTAAAAAAAAAATCAATTATTCAGAGTTCTAGTTCTGAGCTCTTCTGAAAAATCTACCTTTTTGATATGCTTGAGATCATTTAAAGATATTAAGAAATATAGCTACGTGCACCAAATTAAAGAGAGCATCGAAATATGAGATGCAAAATAAAGGCTTTAAAACAAATCTCCATAAAAATCAGTGAAAACATTTGACAATCATTTATATTTCCAATAAAACAGGTGATTTTTCAATTAAAATGGAGATACAATCTTTCTTAAAAGTCATGAAAATGCAAATAGTCAGTACTAGATAAATTAGGCTGGGAAACCACATATATACAGAAAATAGGTCACGTTGCACTGAGTGAAAGAAGAAGGGAAAAGTGGAAAATTAAAGGCAAAAGGCAAATTGAACTCAAGTCCTTATTTCTCAACAGTGTCTTGTTAAAAACCCCACCCTTTAAGTTTTCTCTCCAAACACTGAATCAACAAGGAAAAGGGCACTTGGATCTGACCTCCCTTTAATAATACATTGGCAGCTTTTCCTCTGGGGGGAAAAACATTTTGTAAGAGGAAAGACAAATAATCCCAACTAGATTAATAAATAAATTTGTTAACAGAGAGCGCTGAAAAAGGAAGTACCACAAAACAGGACAGACCCTCTGTTTTTATTTTAGCACCTTTTCTTCTTTTTTTCCTTTGCTTTTTGGTTTTTTTCGTTGTTTGTTTTTTTTTTTTTAAAGAAATGCGTAAAATAATATTTAGAATACCATGGGGTGTTAGGGAAAACAGAGCCTACCCTGAGCTGCCAGGAGGAGCTCAGCCCTGCTGGGCAGCTGAAGAACGAAGCACTGGAGAGGCAGGGACACGGTGGGGAGAAAACCCACTCTCGTCCTTTCATTCTTGTTTTCACTCCTGTCTCAGAGGTCAGTAGTTTATTTAATTAACCAAGTGGTGTCTGCCAGGACTGCGAGGCTGATCCTGCTCTCGGTTATCCCACAGAAGAGTTTCAATGACATTTCCATGGTGTTGAAATCATGGTGCATTAGTCCAAGTCCCAGGTTTCTGGCAGGGATGGGACCAAGTTAAAGTATATCATCAACATTTCAGGTAACCTGGACTGGAGGAGCAAAAATATTAGGGAAGGAAAAGTACAGGTCAAAAATGGGCATCGCTGTCAGGTGTGTTAGATATTGCTAACACAGGGATCAATCCTTGGAGTAGAATATGCCAGAGCCTGCAGCCACACAGTTTCTGCATGTGAACAGGGCACATTAGTGCTCTGTACCCTGCAAGATCAATCCAGCAACAGTCTGAAGGAACCAACAGTCAAGACTTCCCCTGAGTGTCTACAACACTAAAAATTCCCACTACACATGAGGAGCTGGATTGCCCTTCAGCAGCAGATTCACTCCTCAGAGAGGGCTTTTGCCCCCAGCAAAGTCCATCTTAAAATATGCCAGAAGCAAGAGGAGAAACAAACCCTACCAGTTCAAGGAAAAAGATTTAGCCCCTGACATGAAACAGTTATTCTCTCTGACCAGGCACAAAACTCCAAGGGACAAAGTTACACCCTGGGCCCAGAAGAGCTGATCTTGCCCTGAGCTGGAGGCTGCATCGCCTTTGCCTTGACATCCCCTTTTCCCTAATTTTCTCATTTATTTTGTACCCTGGCTCATCTCGTGCTTTAAAAACAAAAAATCCCCAAACAACCAAAATGCAGAAATTAATTCTTCCTAAAATCCTTTTCATGATTACTGTATAAATAATAATCCAGTAAAATGAGTGATACAAATCTCCTTTAATGACTCATTCACCAGATTTCTGCCCTTGCCTTTCAGACCTCAGCATCAGTAGTGTAGTGTTTCGTCTTCTATCCATCAATTGATACTTAAATAATGCATAAAACTGTCTTATTAAATGCATGTTGAATATTTATTTAGAAGCTCATCACAAGTTGAAAGATAACCTTCATTTTCAATTCCCTTTGGGATAATCAGCTAATTGGGTATCAGCAGAAGCTCAGCCTCTTCAGTCTGCTGCTAGTCAGCATTAGAGCCCCTTCTAACAATGCCTTCAACACACACTGAGAGGCTCAGGCCCTCGTGCTGCTTTGTCCAACCCAAGTTAATCCACCGGGAGGACACAAAAGGAAAGATAACAAAAGTGGTCACAGTCACCCACTTCTTCAGTCTCATTTGTGCTTTTGGATTTGGGCCAGACACAGGCAGGAAAGAGGCAACCACTTCCTTGAGATAACTGCTTGAACTAAGTCCTGGCAGCTGTGGCTTTCACATAAACTCAAGAGTTATATGGGACCTCCTGGCAGCAGTGCAGCAAGATCTCAGGCTTGTTTGTTCCTAACATACTTTGCATGAAAGCATCTTGTGATAAATTCAGTTCTTAGCATTCATTACAGGGTCTGTGATACAGCCTGGACCGTATCTGACTCTGACTGGTAGAGCTGTTTCCTGCTCATCACAATCAGGTAGTTGTTAATGAAGTCAGTTAAGTAATCATGCTGCAAAGGCAGAAACCAACTCTACTTTGTGTTGAAGAATCCTCTCTTCTCTGCTAAGAACACAGTGGCTCAGTTTTGGAGGGCTGCTCCAGACCCCTAGCATGTAACAGCTCAACATTGGAAGGTTGTTGGTAAATAGTCATTTATTCCGCGCTGCTGACTATTTTCTTTTATTTTCTTTGTAAAGAACATGACTGTATCAATATTCATTCATTCATTGGGAGTGGGAGGTGTATTATGTCAACCTGGTAAAAAATTACAAAGGACTGGCCAAATGAGGGGCCAGCCCAGACACACCTCATTTCTGAGAGCACTACATTAAAAGCCCACTGACAGCACAGGAGCCACCAAACCCTTTCACAGATGGGCAGTTGCCAGTGTCTGACGTGTTCTGCAGTACAAGACCTGACAAATCAGCACATGGAATAAATTTACCCGTGCCCAGAGCTCGTCAGGTCTTTGGCAGCTGCTGCAAATAGCTGCACAGGGAGCAAACAGAAGCACTTGTGTGTAATGCTGTCTTCCAGGCTTGTCAAATTCACTTTAAGAGGAAATTCAGTCAAACATCGCTTGTACGGCAACCGCCTACTAATTTTCATACACTTGATTATTGCAAGCTAATGTCGTTTCCCTCCTTCTTCTCCCATTGCTACTCACTGAGGAGTGCTCCACCAGTACACAGCAAGGCATCCCGTGGGATACAGGAATCATGCTGCTTAGCATGAACCACTTCTACCTTTGCGCTCAGGAAATCTTTTCAATCACATTCCTTTTCTCCCCAAACACCTGCATCAGTTCCAGCTGGATACTTCTTACCTGGGATCAGCAAGGAAACATAGAAAGAGCTCCAGAACCTCCTAATAAACGTAGCCTCAGATTTTCACCAGCTATGGGTTTTCTCCTGCATAGAAAGCAATAGCACGCATGAAAATCCCAGTGCATATTCCCCACTTACCAAGTTGTAAAGCACAGCATGGATTTTCTAAGAATCTAAAGTGACATACTGGTTTGTGATTTAAAACTATTTGACAACCAGGTCCTGTAAGAAAGATCTAATCTGTGGCATTTTTGTCCAAATTAAGTCTAATAATGCCAAATGAGAGGCTTTATGCACCTCTGGAATGAAACCTGAGCAGCATGCAGAGAGCAGCCGAGGACTCAGCCTGCCCCGAAATCGAACCTTGCAGCACGAAACATGGAGGAGAAAATCAACACACAAGGCAAATGACCACAGACACAGCCTGGAAGTAAAAAGGAGACATGAAACAGAGAAAAATAGGCACTTTCAGGGCTAATATCTGCTTGCTTTAGGCAGGTACCTTAGGAGGTGAGGAACCACATGGAGGGCTGGTATCTGTCTGCAGGGAGCTGGCGCCCAATTATTCACTTGGTGGCATCTACATTTAGGCAGAAGAGTATGGCCCTGGTGAATGAGAAAAGATCCTTTCAGGCCTCCACTCTCCATATTTCATTTCACAGCAGGATTCCCCCATCCCAAATTAAAAGGCAGTTTCTTTTGCCAATCCACATGTGCCTGGCAGAGACGGGGCTGCCCAGTGATGAGGCGGAGGGTCCATATGTGTCCGGCCACTGGGACCCAAACCAGAGTGATTCAGATGAAGGGAGAGGAGCTGCCTCTCTCCACACAGCAGCTCTTCCCTCCTCCTAGCCACACAGGCATCCAGCAAGATGAATAAACCGTGCCACAAAGCCAAAGGTCTCTTCTTGCCTCTCTGCATGGATGAATAAAGGCTCTCACTGGAACCTTAAATATTTTCACAATCAATCATCTATATATTAACATCCGATGCGTGTGGGTGACAGACCAACTATGTTTTTTCTGAGAAAGCTGACACTACGTCTGGCTGTCTCCCATGAAAAAGTGATGAAGAAATGCAAGCATCTCCAAGGTCCATCCAATACCAAAGTCAGGCTCCTCTGTTGTCTTAATCAGGTCTCTCCGCCACATCCACTGCCAGGAAAGCACAGGTTCTCTGGGCTTGTTGGGACTCAGACTGGAAATGCTGCACACAAAGAAGTCCTTAGTTTCCAGATGTTTTGAATTTTCTGTATATTTGAAAAAAATAAAATGACTCTCTAATACTGAGAATAGTTAGTGATATTGGATTTGGAGCATGTGGGGTGGGGACTAGCCAAACTAAAATGAGTGGTGAATCTTTCACTGGTGTTTTACACATGCAGAGAGAGAACAAAAAAATGTGGCAACTGTTAGAGGAATTAAATATCCCACAAAATAACTAACTGTGCAGGAAACTGGCTTTCGTTTTCATTCCCCCCTTCTTTGCTGTTTTGTTTTGGTTTTTTTAAAGTCTTCCCCATCTTCCCTTCCTTCTCGGAAAAAGGAAGTAAATGAGAAACGAAAAACCTCACCCTTCCCCATACTTCAACTTTTTACAAACTGTTCTGTCGATCCATAATGAACCTTTTCTCCAGGTAGGCCCCAGGTAGCCTTTGACATGTTTTAAAAACTCGATGCCTACAGTAAGGTTCCTAATTCCATACTTCCAGCACCAAAAGCGTGAGCTGGTTTTAAATAATGCTGTGCATGCAGCAACTCCCAATAAATTTCACACCCCTGCAAAAGTCCTGTTGTCGGGAACTGTTTTCATCCTTTCATTTGCAGGTTGCCTTCATTACTTCCTTCCCTTGGGTCACAAAAAGGCTGCTAGTGACATCTTCCATTTACCAGGTGCAGTGGTATAAACTCAGAGTAACTCCACTAAACTTAATGTGCTTAATGTAGATACTCTGGATTTGCGTTGCTGCAAATGAGATCAGAATTTGTCCCAGCCGCAGGAGCCAAAAGGAGGTCAAATGCTTTACATACATTACCTCCTCTTCGGCATGCTAATGATGTGCAATTTTCAAATGCTTTTCCCCAGACACTGCAGTTCCAGGAACAGCACTAAAAGCACTAAAATGATACAAGGCAGACTTCACCAATGGAGCAGGCATGCAACCAACGAAGCTACCAGCCTGACTGCAGCAAACTTTATTTTGTGAGTTGAGAGAGGAAAAGATTTGCCAGTATCCAAAAGATACCAACAAACCCAACCTTGCTGATGCTGCTATAATAGAATCATAGAATGGTTTGGGTTGGAAGGGTCCTTTAAAGATCATCTAGTCCAACCCCGCTGCAATGAGCAGGGACATCTTCAACTGGATCAGGTTGCTCAGAGCCCCATCCAACCTGACTTTGAATGTTTCCAGGGATGGGGTATCCACCACCTCTCTGGGCTATCCCACATACTGACCACTGTAATGCCTTTCCCTGCTCCCAGAAAAATCAGTGCCAACCACTCCAGCAGTCAGAAGCCACGTCGGCCATGAGCACCCTTCTCCACCAGCCAAGAAGCCGAGCGTGGTGAGAGGCCTGCGATGGCACACACACACCAGTGGGACACACTCCTGGGGCACAGTCATCCCAAGGTACTGGAACATGGCCTGTTCAGCAGCCCTAAATCACAAGTGCTGCTCTGGCTTCCACTTCGCTTAAAGTGGACAAATACCTTGCCTGATTTTCAGTTCAGCCATGTCCTGCCATCTGTTCATGTTTTTCCTGAGGTTACCTGTGCAGCTCGAGCATTTGAATGTGGGCTGAAGCACATGTGGTTTTAAGCTGGATGTTAATTAGAAACATTTAGTGTGTCAAACCCATGATTAATGCATAGAGTTTCAAATGAAAAGAACCAGAGTCCCACAGATCTGCTCTCCTTCCCTGCTGCAAGACTTTGGGGGGGAAAGAGCTTTTTTAAAGCAAAACAAGGTCAGAGGCTTGGCCAGTGTAAAGCAGCCTATTTCTATTGGAGGCAAGGAAGGCTATTTGCTCCATCTTAAAATCTGGCCTGAAAACTGTAGACTCCATTAAAAATAATATGAAAAATGTCATAATACTACTCTGCTTTGCTTTGCTATTAACAAACATAGCTGCAAGGCATGATTAAGGGTGCTCATCTTTCCCATTGTAATTATAAGGTATTATTTGTAATACCATTTTAAACTTGCCTCTCAGTAATCCACTGAAGTAAATGTGATTTCAATTCACTTCATTACTATGTTTTTAGTGTCAGAATAATACAGAACTGCTTTGTTTTGACCAGTGGAACAGACCCAGTTTTCATGGGGCAAAAAGGATTGCAATGACTGCAAAAAAAAGAGTGAGAAACAATGAAGTATTTTGGGATTCATCAGATCCAATATTAATTCCATGGTTTGCTTTTTTAAAAAAAACACAGACCGTTTAGCAGATGAAAGCTGCCTCTCACCTCTGCTGTTCTGAACTTCCAGGACTTCACCAAAATGTGCAAGAAGTTTCTTCAGGTCAATTTTGGGACAGCTTTGCTTTGGCAGTGAATTGCAGAGCTCCAGATCTCAAAGGTCCAAACCAAATATGTTTTGAATTTTGCCATATATCTGGCTTATTACATTCCTGATAAAGAGTCCCAAGATACTACTGTCAGTGAACTATGGAGTGTTTCTCAGGAGCAGCATAAACATCCGATAGCACATCCTTTACCGAGGCTATTCACCTCTTACCATTGAATGCTTGACAATATTCTGATAGGGTATCTGAAAAAAATAGTGGGTGACCATGAAATGAAAGGCAATCATATCTACATTTACACAAGGCAGCAACTTAAATTCTGGCCTATTCTAATCATAAATTTTCTTAATATTCTTTAAAACTTGTTATTTTGATGTAATTGCCTATGAATATTTGCAATACACTATCAAGTTTTAAAGCTGCTGAATGCTTCTCACCCTCACTTGTTTACACAACTTTGCCAAACTAATGATTTGAGATGAGATTTTACAGGTGAACAATCTGCCTCCAGCAATATTTTCTCTTTAATTTATATCTAAAATGACCTGCCCCTTTCTGGGATGGGGATAGAACCAAAAATGACATTCTTCAGCTAAGTTAAATAGTTCAAGCAACCCTTCCCTTAAAAATTCCTCACTGCCTTTCCCACTTTGGAGCAGGCATTTTATTGGGGATGTCCCTGTGGTTGTCCTTGAGAAAACGTGGGCAATTTACAAGCTTTTGTAAAGTCAGAATTTGCACAAGCTCAGAAAAACCTACATCTGCAGAAACCTCAACCCGTCCGGGGCACGTTCCAGCCCGGAGCACAGGAACGGACTTGGCCTCTACCCAGCTCCAGCGACTGCTGCAGACCACAACAGGTTGGGGGGCTGGAGGAGGGTGGACAGGGTGTCCTGTTACAAATCATTCCATCATAACTCACTGTCCCTCAACAGAGCATAAAAAAAAAAATCTTTGTATCCTGCTACCACAGGGCTGCTGAGCAGGAAGTGTTAGAGAGGTTTTTGTGAAGAGGTCCTACTCTGAATGGCACCAAGATCAGGTAAGAGCAAAGTCAATGCTGCACATCACCATTCAGACACATGGAGAAGAGGTGTTTAGTCCTTATAAATAAACCCATATCAAACTAATCCTCCTTGCTGATGCTAATGAGAAAGCCCAGAACATGATCTCTGTTGAACTGGAATGAGGACCCACAGCGCGGAACTTCCAGACTCAGCAGACAGAAGCACCCAGGCGCAGCATGCCCAGGCATGGGTCTGAAAAAGTGATTTGTGATGTCCCCATTTTGAGTGATCAACCTGAATCATTCGGAGGGGGGATCAATAGCTTCAAGCCAGTCAAGGCCAGGCACTTCCCAAAAATCAGCCCCACTGACTGTATCGGGAGTTTGGCACTAAAAAAGTCAGAGCACCTGGCTCAGAAACATACAGTTCAGCATAGCCAAAAAGAACAGACTGACCCATTAAATCTTCTACAAACAGCACTGCAAGAGCCTTTATATTCTCTGAACCTTTGGCAACCTTGAGCAAGCATTCAATTCAGGCTGGTTTCTAGAAGCTGGCAAAATTGTGGGGCCTCTTTTCTGCTTTAAGCTGGCTTGTTTCCTCCAACTGTGCACACACTTTAAAGGACGACTTATGGTACCTGAGACTATGGTCACTAAAAATAAAGCAGGCAACAGGAGCTAATGGACTGCAAACACAAGCTGTTTCTAGGTTGCAAGTGAAGGTACTGAAGCGTTTTTCCTTTCTTCCTCTGCCTTCCTTCTGCTTTTTCCTTCCCCAAGTCCCTCTTTTCTTAACCTGAATCCCTTAATCTCAGTGCTGATAATTGTAATCACTCTAATATGTAGCCATCTGAGCAGCTCAGAAATGTCCATCTTGGACCAGTCCCTCTCATGGAGGAAGAATAAATATGAAAAGCACATGGACTCCTCCAGAATTTTAATTTGAAACAAATACAGAGTCAAGTGAGGATTAATTACTTTTCCACTGAAGGCTGGCTTTTGTTGGGGGTTTCTGACTCCACATTGCTCTTTAATCAAAGGAGGAAAATGATGATGGGGGGCGGCAGCTGGAAGACCTGATAGAGACAGGCTGGATTTTCTCTAGACTCTACCGTTCTGACCCACGACCAGAGCTGTGGTTAACATATCAGAGATGATTCCCTCCTTCAGCCTCCAGTTTTTGGCAAAATATCCAAGGATCGTAGGGGGTCAGCACAGAAATACACTGCACGGCAAGTGCCTCTTCCAGGGAGAAATGGCATACGAGGAGGCAGGCTGACCGTGCTGCAGGGCAAAAGGTGACCGTGAGAGCAGTGACTGTGGTGTGTGAACTTCTTCCCCAGGGCAACAGGGCAAAAGAAACCTATTTTACAAGCAGCAGAGTGGTGATGGGCCTTGGGGAGAGCTGATGAGCTCATTCATGCTTACAGTCCATCAAAATTTGAAGTCTTTGAGGGGAAGTCAGGATGGGAATCAGAAACCAGTGATTGCAATCTGAATTTGTACTACTCTACACCTCAGGTATACAGGACCTTGGCTTTCCAGTCATGTACCCAATTAGAGATTATAATTTTTAATTAACTTCCTTAGCAGTTCTTGAAGGACCACAGATTTCTCTAACAAGACAACCCATTTATTTTACAGGCCAGGATGCTTTCAACATTGCAAATGTTGAAGGCTGACTCCCTCTGCCTATCTACACAGTGGTGACTCTTAGTCCACCAAATGCAGAACAGGTGAGAGAGGTTTGACTAGAAATGTCAGACCCACAAGTGAATCTGGTCCACGATATAGCTGACTTTCCTTCAGGTGAGTATACCAAGGCAGAAAAGCAGGCATCAATGATACCTTATAGTAGCCAAGACCAGGAGCGGGTTGCCATACATCAGAGCACCCTTGCCTCTCCTGGCAGGTGCTTCTGCACATCTACTGCCAACAGCAGTGGGGGCATCTAGCCCTGAGCTACAGCACGCATAAAAGCAAGAAGCAGGCCTGAGTACAAACAAATGCGCTAATCCAAAAATCCAAAGCATAAGGAAATCTCTAGCCTAGGATGAGAATAAGGTGACCCACTCCAAGTACAAGGTGACCTGCTTTTTCCCCATTTCTGATGGTTCTGATCCTCCGAGTCCCCATGCAGCCTGACTGTGAAATCCATTTGAAACATCAGAGAGAGCCTGTGCATCAAACTAAAATAAATTCTTCTACCCACCCAGCCTCCTTATAGGCCAACAAAAGGCTCCCCCCTTTCTCTGCTATACCCATTTCACTGCCCTTTGGCTCAGCAGCTCAAGTACTTCATGGATATCAAGCATGTGTTTGATTCCCTTGAAAATCCAAATTGAGATGCTTGGGTTTATTTTATTCTGTTTTCTTAAACCCAAATAGAAAAATAGGTTTATACACATAAATAAAAAAATAATAACCTGCCATTTAAATCCTGTTCAGGCAATTAGCTCAGTGCCTAGCTCTGTGCTAATGCAAACGCCTTTCTTTGTTTGTTCCTATTTATACTGCTCTTTAAAGTTCATTAAAATCACTGCTGCTATCTCACACAGAACAACTGTTCAAAACATCAGTGTCATGCAGTCGGGAAATTTATGCTTTGAAGTTCCCTCCTTTATTCATTTTTATCAGGCTATTTTCTCCTTTTCTTTTTTTCTTTCTTTTTCTATTTTTTTTTCTTAATGACTAAACCAGTTTTATGCTCTTCACAGTTATTCCAAAATCTGTTCCTCCTGACATGGAGCTGATACATCATTCCTCGCTCATAACCCTTTTTCTCATTTTCATCATTTCTCTCCTCGCTTGCTTTGGCTCTCTGCTAAGTCCATCACAGCTTTGTTTTTATATCCTCGTCGCTGTATTTTATAGCCCAGTAAAACCTAGAAAGCTGCTTCAGAAAACACACATGCCAGCCCTTTGATGTTTGTGTTTGTGTGGCAGCTTGCTGGAACGTGTCAGCATTCGCACAGAGACAAAGCCCCGGGAACCCACCGGCTGCTGGAGTGTCAGCCCTGCCAGACGTGGGGCTGCAGGCAGTGGGCAGCGGAGCAAAGGCAGGGACAATAAAAGGGGAACAGGTGAATGCTTTCCTCTCCAACCCCAATCGAGATAAATTGCTTTTTTGCCCCAGTCCCCCACACCACAATGAATTGCTGTGGCTCTTCCAGTATTAAAAGCTCCATGGGACAGAAGAGGCATCTCACCCAGGGGATCAGCCCTGGGGCCAGTACTGTGAAAATGCTTCTTGCCTTTGCTTTGAGCTCACTGCTTCCCCACAGACTGCCAAAAAGAGAAAGGAAACATCTATAGATAGGGACCATTGCTCAGCGATGAAGGACAGCCAGTGCAGGTCCTTGGCAATGACAGAGTCAGGGCCAGGAGCAGGTGGAGTATGCTTGTAAAAATAATGGGGATTTGGCTGTGAGCTGGCTGGAGAAGGAAGAGAGGCCACCTTTGCTTTTCTATATCCTAAGAATTGTGTTTGACAGCTTTGCACCAAAACACCTTTCTTGTCCAGGAGGCAATGTCCTGTCCCCCTCCACCACGTCTGCAGGGAGCCATGGGACAGTATCTCCAAAGGCACCTACAGATTGTCTCCACTGTGGCCAAAGACAACACATTCAGCTACCATAAATCCATCTTAGCAGAGACTAGGGGAGCCCAGCTCGATTACAAACCTTGCCTCAGCTTGGAGCAGGGTCACCCTGTGCCAGACCTGGGACAGAGAGGTGCTGCCCCAAATGCTTTTGTGTCTAAGCAGACAACTCAGAGGGTGCAAGCAGGACAGCACTGCAGAGGAGTGCCTGATCTACGGTCCGAAAATAGACTAGTTTTAATGAACATTAAAATGAGAATTGTTTTCAGACTGGTGCTATATCTGCCAGGTGACACCCCTGCTCCTGGGTACCTGCACAAAGCCCAGCTTGCAGAGGATTGGGAGGAGAAATGTGGATTGATCCTGGATATGTCCATCAATATAGTCCAGGTCACTATCACCTGTTTTAACCAGCAGCCTGCTCTCTTCTGCTGGTCTTCAACAGATTTTGGATTAGACATGGAGGCTTACAAAGTCCAGGTTACCTGTATAATTATTCAGAACAGATTTGTAGATAATTTTAGTTGTATATGCTCAAACTTTGTTTTGAATAAAACAGTTTAAAAATACTGTTCAAGCCAAATACAGGTTATATCACTGTGTAATTTTGCAGCCATGCCCTTTAGAAAGTGATATTTCCCTCCTACCCAGAAGAACTGGAGAAACTTATATACTGAGAATGAGCAGAAGACCTCTGTCGGGAGCCAGAATTGTTTTTCAGCCTGCAGTAATTAACGAGTGCTGTAGACCATCACTTAATATGATACAAAGAGCACTGCCAAATCTCAGGATTATATCTGGAGCTTTACTCTCAAGTCCCCTGTGTCTGGAAACATGTGATTTTAAGAAAATCTCAGCTTTAATTTTTTTTAAATGCTCTTCTGAATTTTACGGCTGCAGAGGAAAGCTCAAAAACATGAATAGTAAAGGCTATCAAAAGCAGAACAAAGAGTTCAGTATTAATGGATTTATTTTTTTTAACTTTTTCTTCTAAGCTGGCTCTTGAGTTGAGGGCCTGATTCATGGTATTTTGGCCACCAGCAGTTGGTGGTGCTCAATATGTCATAGTAAATAACAAATGCCGTGAGCCATCCCTTAGCAGTTTTAAATACAGTTCTGGCTCCCAGACACAAAGAGTCAGTCAACGGCTGGGACATGTTATCACCAACGTGTGAGCACCTTGCACAGAGGAGACACCACCCCATTTCTTCCAGGACTCTTGAAAGAGGAAAACATTTTTTTCTCCACTAAAACATGAGTAATGCTAGCTGTGAGGTTACCTCATTTGGCTTAGCCAGAGTTAAACAGTTCCTAGTTCCTGGTTTCAGTCCACAGCTCTTTCAGCTCATCCACCACATATCAAATGAGAATTTGAAGGGCAAACTTCCCTTTCTGGCAAGCCAAGGAAACCTGCCCAGCGCCTGCACGGGCAGACACATAACAGTGATGCCACGCTCAGCTCTCCCTGTGGATTGCCGTCGTCTTACTCTTCTGATGACAGCTCAGGAGCAGTAGAGAAATCTAATTTCTCAGCATCAGATTTACGGCTGAAGCGGGCCTATCTGACAAGGGAAGGCATTGTGCTTATTCAAGCTGATCAAGAACCTGAGAGCAATTTCTATGGAAAAAAGGTCTGCTTTAATAGACAGATATTGAAAGCGAACTCACAAATTGCTTAGGGCTTCAGATGAACAAAATACAAGAAGGATTCGATTTTCAGCTGCTTCCCCTTTCTTCTTTCCCCAAACCTAAACCAATCTCAACAGGGATGTGGTGCCTCAACAGCCCCTAAGCACCCATGAGACTCTGCCCAGACCTCTGTGCCCCTCATTTTCACACAACAAGGAAAGCTGACAACAACCATCCACAGTTTGATCTAGCTTGCACACTCTCCAGGGAACAAGTGTCTCCAACACGATGTCCAATACAAACTCGATGACATCTATTCCACCACTACTACAACACACCGCCACAGCAAGAAGGCAGCAGATAGTGAACCACATCTCCAGGAGCCCATGTGGGCCAGCGCAGTTGGCAGCACTCATCTTACCAGCATTGGAGGCCAAGGACATTCAGAAAACCCTACAGCATGTGGTGGGTTAAGCTCAGAGCTTGCCTTCAGTAAAACATAGCAAGGGTTAACATCAGAGTGCAATAAATGCACTATCAATTTAGTCCAGTTTTTACAAGGCTAATTCATCTGCCTTTTCGAGATATTCTCCACCAGGGTCTTGAACAGGAGCCTGAAGTAGGGGGTGGATGGAGACCAAGTGTGTGAGCAGCATTTTATGGGGCGAAGTGAAGGGCCATGAGTAGGCACTGCCCCCCTCATAACCCTGGAGAAAAATTCTGAGTTGAAATGCCTAATGCAGGCTTGACCTGCAATGGGATGGAAAGGTTTCTGCTCTGGTTATTGTCATCCTGGGTTTGGGTCCTAAATGTTTACCTCTTTGGTTGGAAGCTCAAGGTTCAGACTCCCTGACGGTGCAGGTGCTGATGGACGTACAGAGAATTTCCAGACAGCGCTGGAATCCCGGCCACAGTGCAGCCCTCCTCTGATTTACTGAGCTGTGCAATGGTCAGGGACAGATCCCATCCCTCCCTCTGCTTGCAGCGTTACCGCTTGCTAGTCTCAGATAATGCTGTGCCTCGCCCAGAGGTGCTGCCTCCAAACATACAGACAAAACCCAAGTTGCTAGCACTGCCATCAGAGGTCTCCAGCTGCAAAAGCTGATCCCAATTCCCTGCCTCCTCCTACACTCCACTCACCAGTGCAGGGTGAGGTCTTTTCTGTGCTAGCTCCACACTGATCCTGGCAGTCGCCTGGCAGTGCTCACCAACTGCAACGCAAGGTGTCCCTTGGTGGACATTCACACGCTTTCTCATGTCCTTCAAACTCTTCTGAAGGACTCCCTTGGCAGCATTGCTCTTATACTAGCCCATACTCCAGGACATGGAGGGTTGCACCCAGTAGCAACACTCTACAAACCAGGATTTTGGGGCTGCCCCATCACACAGGTTAGATCCAGGCAGGCTACCAGCTCAGGAGCCTTTGGTAAGGAGCCTGCACGTGAGCTGTGCAATGGAAAACGAGTAACTGGAGCTAACACTGCAATAATACCTCTGAGAATAATCACACACACTGAGCTCCTACCATGTTGTTTATAAAGCCAAAGCAGGCAGCAATCCAGATGGAGCCACACGGGAACGGCGCAGGAATAAGCACATGAGGCCCCTCGCTTGCACAGACAAGACATAAAACAGAAACACAGTATTTATTCCACTCTACACTGGGCTGGACTGGAGCTTCTCATCCCTCCGCTCGATGGATTAGCAGCCACTAACAATGCCTCTCGAGGCAACTCTTAGTTTTGTTTCCAAAAGTTTATTCCGTTTGTAATTTCTCATACCTGCTAATCTCTCCCGGATGTCCTCAGCTGCTCCAGAGCAAGGGTGAGGCTGAGCCACGTGCTGCAAGGCTCGCTGGGTCTTCCTTCACCTTGCTGCCTGCCTGTCATCCCTGCTGCTGCTCGTGGAGGCAATGCAAAGACAACGGATGGGTTTTGGTTGCTCAGCTCCAGTGCTTCTTTCTGTGGGAAGGAAAATCAGTGGGAATTTCAAGAGCATGTTGAATGCAAGCTCAGATGGTAAGTCAGCGTCAGATTGTCCAGAGGACTTGCATGTGGCTACAGCTCTGCCTCAGGCATTTCCAAAGGCCCCAACTGCTTGTCTTTGCAGCTTGAAAGACCCTTCAAAGTCACTTTTGCAATCTCACGGCTGCTTCCAGAGTCCATACGCTCCTTCCTCCCAGCATGAAACTCCAATGATCCTTTTAAAGAACAAAACCAGCACAGTAGCACTCAGAAGCAACCCTACAAAAACTAACAAGCCTTTGCACTCCAGCAACCACAGGCCACTTTCTGGGAAAAAGGCAGGATATGGACACAAGGGAAGGGATCACACAGCAGTTGCTGCAAAGAAAGACTCCAGTTTCCAGCACAGAAAGGTTTCCTATGGACATAAATCCTGTGGCCATGTCTTTCTGGTCATGCTGATAATTTCCTCAGCTCCTGAGCCCTCTTTCAGTAGACATGGTACCTTTTCCATACAAAGCTCATCCCACCTCATACTTCAGGCTGCTCCTCAGCCACAGACCTGAAGTGACAGAAATGATGAAGCCGCATGGCTGTGTGGTTTCTGATGGCAAAAACCCATGCTCTGATGCAAAGCATGGATCTAGACCTTTTATGGCATTCTGGAATATAAGAGCCTCCAAATGCTACTCATAAAAGGAACATGAAGAACTGCTTTTCAACACCATTCTCCTATTTTCTCCCCCTTTCCCTTTTTACACTCCAAAGGGTGAATGACTTTGGCTCCAGTGGAAGAACAGAGAGAAGGACACCAGGAATTATTTACTTATGGCTGCCTTTTCTTCATCAAGTTTTCCTCCTTTAGGACTTGGCCCTGGCTGGTTTCCCAAGCAAGAACTGAGAGAGGCGACAGTTCATCCATCTCTATTCAAATTACTTTTGTACTGCATTGAATAATTGTGCCTCCATTTTACTCCAGGGCTAAAGGTGACTGACTTAAAGGTGATTATCTTTTGTTAATAGTCTGCGTTACTAAGCAAGATCTCGGAATTACCTTTGTAATCCTTCCCCACACTTTAATGTTGCTATTATTATTAATATTGCTCTTTAAAACATACTTTTCTCCTGTCATGTGGAGGCAGTGACTGCTGCTTCTCAGGGAGATGGTGAAAAGGCTGCCTGATACTATCAAGCAAGAAGAACCCAGTGCATCACGCTGCTTTTTTCCTTAAAGGTGGGGGCAGTTTGACTCCAGTCGTGAACAAGAGGCATTTGATTAAATCGATACAGGCTGGCTTGCAGCTAGGCTTCCACAGTCAATACAGACACCACAGCTTTGGGAACATATTTAACCATTCTGTAGGATTTTTACAATATGTTTTATCTTTTAAATAAGCCCATTTCCACCTTGCCATCCCACTGCAAGCCCTAGGGCTCAATGGGCACTTGCACCAGTAGCCTTTCTTTCCCCAGATCAGGACTGAGATACCATCCCAAATCTGGTGGATGCAAGTCCAACCTCAGAGGCAGCATCAGTGACTTCAGATTTTTTTCATCCTTTTCAGGATTTAGAAGAGCTCATCAACACTGCTTCAGGAAGGTCTTTTACCAATCCAGCTCACACAGTGCTAGTGAAATACCCCATCAGGAAATCCCAGCACACCATAAATAATTGGTATTAGGCTTATATTTTTCATGGCCCAGACTTTCTGCAGTTTCTGCTCTAACAAATCACATTTGTCAAGCTTTCCCCGCATTGTCTGCTGAACACTGAGCACCAGCATTGTTTGACGGGCATTTGCTGAGCACTCAAAGGACAGGCTCTGGAAGGACTCTGTGCCCAGCACCACTGCTAGAGCTTGAATATACAGTATTTCACACATACTTGCACACTGTGTGTTACTTCCAATGTCTTGTATCTGTTCTGTCTTCTCTTCCTTCTGTATTTATATTATTGTTTGCTGCCTCCCATACAGAAGTAACTAGCTGAAGGCTTGTAGAGAAGTGTATAATTTGGTTCAAGCCAGACTAGCATTTTCTATCACCATCAGTGTTGCACTCAGGTGTGTAATGTGCAAATTCATCAGTGTATTGCAGGCAAAAGGTAAATGTCTTGCTATTAAAGATAAAATGTTATGAACTTTTAAAGCTAACTATTATTATTAAACAGTTAAACATCCAGAGGTGGAGAGAAGAAATACCTTTCCCATAATGCACTTTAAGCTGTGAGGTGCATAAATAAATGATGTATCTCTTTCACATAAAATGCATATTAGAATGCCATTACTAAGCTCAAAACAACAGGCATTCAAAGGTAAGGAAATAGCCATGTCACCTCATCAATTAATGCCATACTATTTTTCCTGCCACATTTGGTGCCAACTGCTGCCTACATGGCCCTAAAAGTTTAACACAGCCTTGGAGCCTGTTCTCTACTCACCAGCAGCCAGCTCCCACAAGCTCACCTCTTTTGCTGGCATCACTGCTAGATTACCTTGGTATGCAAGGTGAGCAAGATCTGTTTTGTCAAAGACATCAAAATAGTATGTTTGGTAGAAATTTGAGGCAGCATCTTCCCACTTGCATCAGTCCTAGTGCACAGTACTTGAATGTAACAATAGCAAAGAGAACCGAGCCAGGAATTGCCACCAAACCCCACAGCAAGTTCCTTGGACCAAGCCCTTCTCCATGCAGGCCAGCCTAACTAAACCAAGCCCTCCTGCAGAGACAGCTGGCTCTCCTCAGACAGGCAACAGGTGACTAAATGTAGGAGAGCCAGGAGAGATCATATCTCCCTGCCCTCCATGTGCTCACGCTGCAATGCCATTCAGAGGAGGATAGGTCTGATCCAGACCCATCTTCCAGTGCAACCAGAAACCTGCCGCTTTGTCCAGGTCAGGCTGGGAGATGAGATTGTGTGAGGCTACTGAAGCCACCTGGAAACTTAGTTTAACTCCCTGCTCTGACCTGGATCTGGGTTGGAAGCTAAACTCATGTGCCAGAAATACAAGAGGCCAGATCCAGGATGCAAATGTCCCACACAGGTGCGCAGTCTGGTTCTGCCATCTCCCCTTCAGCCTTTCTGTCAGTACACAAGACACCAGTCTGAGTTTCTGCCAAAAAAAAGGCCCCATAAGCAGCAGCTCTAAAGGGAAAGGATCCGAGAGCAGCAGGGAAAGACCCCCAGCCTGTGGAGAGCAAATGCAGCAGCGCTTTGCAACACAAAATCACACAATTTCTGGAGAGCTGCACGTGTCCCCAGCCCACTGCGGCTCTCCAGGCAAGGGAAAGCCACACTTCAGGCTGGAAGCACCTTCCCATACCTGATGAGTTATGCAGTTATTTAACAACTCACTGTCTGTCATTACTTACAGCTTTACCCATAACCAGAACTTCCTAACTGGCTGTGCACATTATGGCCATGGTCACCAGCAAATAAACGCCCACGGCTGATGGCCTTATTTCTATGCTGAAATTCCACCCTGGAACTGAATACAAAATATTTAAGGTTAATCATTGCACTTGTCAGATGGTTAAATCCACTCAGCATTTGACCTCTCATCTTGTCATGCCCATTTAGATTAAAATCATCGGGGCTTGCCCTGCCCATAGCACCTTATCATTCAGCAGAGGCTAGGCTGATATATATCTCAGGCCTGGAAAAAAACCTTTCAGATAGCTTCCACTGCAAAACTTGCATTTTTGTGCCTGCAATCAGACCGGAGTGCTATCCAGAATGGTTGTTTAGCTGGCCCAAAACAATGAGATGGGCAACAGAGCCTGTAACACAAAGCCTCATTTCTCATATTGGTTTTCAAGTAGAGTTAAGGGAAATGGTCTGAGCAGCAAGAGGGAAGAAAAAGATATGAGAAAAAAAATGTAGAAATGTCTGTTTGAGAAAACAGTACTTGGCTTCTGAGAATAAAAAGCTTACTAGTCAGAATAGTGCTTCCCCAAAGCAGAAATTTTCCAGTGTTCCCATAAAAATGAAAGCCATAAAAAAGGATTTTCAATTCCAAAACATACACATTTTCAACTGAAAAGCTTTCAAATGTAAATAGTTTTGTTCAGCCATGATGTTCTGGCTTTGAGTTACCGATAAAGCATGGATGCTTTTAGAAAACAGCAGATATATTCCACAGAAATTTGTATTTAATTAAAATACCTTTTTTTTTCCTTTTCTTCTTTTTTTTTTTTTAAATCAAAGAAAAGTTTTGGCAGGGAAGTTACAACAGGCTTAGCTGTGGTTAGGACTTTTGAATGTGGCCAGGACTGACTTAACTTCACCTCTGAATGACATCTGTCCTTTGGCTTCAACAGGACATTGCCCTACACCAGAATTGAGACAAGGGGTTTTCTGACCCACAAAAAAACCTAGCAGTCCCAAGTTTGATGCCCAAATATATTATTATTAGTGACAGGAAATCTTCAAGAAGTTTACTAATTCACTTCAGCATCTACATTTTGATAACTTGTCTAAAGCTGCAAGATCTGGAAAACAAGACTGAAAATCCCCTAAAGCCGGGTCCTCAAGAAATATTCTGTATGTCTTGCTCTGAAGCATGTAGAAAAACCACAAGAATAGCCTTTCCTCAAGGTATTTTGAAACCTCAGCTCCTAGTTGGATTGGAGAAGGGCAGAGGCAAGCGGAAATGAAAATCATCTGGGGAAATGTTCACAAGGCTGCTTAAGACCTTGTGGAAGCCTCTGTCTGGATTTGGATGAAAGATGGAGACAAGGGCAGCTTCAGGGAACGAAGGAGATTAGAGGCAAAGAGGCTGTTTGCATTTTAGCAGGAAACTTCAGCAATCTTGAATTTCAAAATGGCTGAGAAACGTGAAATCAGACCAGATGCACTCCCACCAGCAGCTGTGATGGTCTGAACTGGAAAAAGCTCTGACAGTACCTGAATTTAGAGGTGGGTATGGAATGAGACCCAGCTCTATTCTTCAGTCTCACACCTCATCTTTAACCCTCAGCCCCATGAACATTTTCTTGTCCACCTACTTTCAAAACTGAACAACTGAGCAAAATTCACTTTGAACGGGGAAAAAAAAGGAGATTTAGTCTTTCCCCTTTTAAAAAAATATCTCAAATGACTGTCAGCATGCATGCAAATTACATGTAAAGGAGGTCCGACCTACCTAATCAACCCCTTCCCTGGCACCAGGAAGCTGGTTGCCCTACATCCACATGGTGTTTCTGGGGGCTCTGGCAGCTCCTCTCTATGCCACCAATGGGTACCAACACCACTCCCCAAGTTTCTAGGGCCTTGTGCTTGGCTTACCAGTAGCCTGTTGGCTGAAGATAACATGAACTATGGGCCAAACATAGAGCAAATGTTTTGATTTACAGAGTTGAGCTGTGGCAAAAGCGCCTGTGCAGGTGGGGAGGAAGCAGCCTGAAAGGGGGGTTTCCTTCCTCAGCTCCTTCCATCTGGCAAAAAGCTGCGGAAGTCATTCGACGCCGGGTGGAGTGGGCTGGGAAGGACCCCATGTCACTGGGAACAGCCATGACTTTGTACAGCTCGCCATGTTTTTCTCCACGGCTGAACCGTGAACTCACAAGAGGAACCTCACTGACTTCAGCTCAATCGTTTGCTCACGGGCAATGATGAGAACAGCTCTAGATCTTGCCGCATACCTCAAAATACACATCCCCGTTGCAGGAAGGAGAGAGGACCAGCATCGTTACTCATGTCTCCCAATGATGACAGGAGGCAATGCGTTGCCCTCAGAACGGCTGATAGACCATCAGCTCCCATGGAACCATGCCAGTTTACACTGAGGCAGATCTAACTTTGCTCCTGCACAAGACAGAGTAGAAAAATATTAAAGCTTTGTTCATAAATCACTGTCAGCCTGTGACGAGGGTTGTCCAAGCTACAACGAGATTAATTGCTCGTCATGATTCCATCCCCGTTCCCCTCCCTGCCCGCTCCAGAAGTTGGAGGATCTGGAATCCATAATCCAACAAACGTGGCTTTTCTTTTCCTTTAACCTGATGGGATTTCAGATGGATCAGCTGCAAAAACACTTCAAACCCATACACAATCTTTCAGAAAATCAGGAAAGGGCTGCAGGGCTCCCCGGGCAAACAAGTGCCTAATTATGCAGGCAAAGATGTCATGCAATTCTATCACCAACTAACTGTTATGTGGCAGATGCCCCTCACAAATCACTCCTGCTGATTATTTTTATATTTTTCTCTGTCTAGTCACCACGTGCAGCCTAAAACAGATCAGCATGTAAAAAACTCACTGCTCTGGAGCACCACTAAGACTTTACTTCTCATTGGGGCTGGAACTCATACTGAAAATGGAGAAAATACTGGAGAGTGCATCAACAGCGAAATGACCCCACTACGATTATTATTTGACTTTAAATTACTTAAAATACATCTTAACGTTCTAAAAACACATGCAGTTGTTGTAATAAGAAGGGAAGGGCTGAGATTTCACCTGCATATAAAACCACAGCTCCTTTTACTGCTCTCCAGAAGACAAGTAATCTGCACTGGACTGCATCTGCAACTGTCTTAAAACAATCAGTAAGAGACTAAAAAATGGATGCAACTCAAATGCATTTCAGTAAATGAGAGAGAACCTGATCTGGTTCAGTCTGAGCCCAGACCGTTGTGTATGCAGCAGAACTTTGGGTAGAAACTAAGGTAAGGGTTTAAAGTGCAGATTGTCTGGAAGATGTGTAGCAGTGCTACTACAGGCATACTAACCTGTGCACAGTGCCACAGTCACGCCTCAGCACAAAATATATCAGTTCCCACACCAAAGCTGCCTTGCACCAGCTAAGCTTGGATCCCAAGTGTGACACACACTGGCCTGACTGCAGCCACTCCAAAACTCTTATGGAGCATTTAAGGATGTAAGGTTTATTTAGCCAGTGAACTTTTCAGAACAGATGATGTCTCTCCACTACCTGCATGTACAGCATGAAGCACAATGGGTCTCTCCTCCTGCTTGGAAATATTACACAGGTGATGCCACAGCACAATTTATTACCAACATTGCTCAGGCTTTCCCATTCTCAGATGTCACCGCTTTTTCTAAGCTTTCAGCTGCTCCCGAGACAGGAGGTGGCAGCAGGTCAGTGTGGTTCAGCGCTTTCCTTGCTGTTGACCTCCTCATCCATTGTGAACACAAAAACTTGCCTGCTCCCACCTCCACGCTTACCGGAGCCCCTGTTGGCCTCATGCTCTGCAACCTGAGCCTTTTCTGCAGGCCATCAGCTCAGCCTTGACTGTTCTCAGTAGGCACCACATAGGCTCCATTAATCATCTTTTCTCCAAGTCTCCAGTTTTCCGCTCAGCCTCCCGCCCAGCACTCGAGCATCCTGTCTTCCATGCCACTCCTGGGCTGCATCCAGGCCAGCCTCGCACTCGCATCCTGACTTCTTTGCACCACGCACATCTGACACCATTTATTAAGCAACACCATTTACTAAGCCGTAACACGCTGGGCTGCACCATATCTCTTTCCTATTCAGATATAATTCTAGGAACAATCTAGATGAGATCACATATAGAGGAAATAACACTTCTTGCCTGTACTGAGGATCAAATGGCAGCATTGTATGGTGAAGTGGCACAGACGTTTGATATAGTTGTATTTTTAGCCATTCCCTCCCTTCCCAAATCAAAACAATAAGAGGGGGCTTTCTCAGTGACTTTTGCTATACAATGTCTGCTAGACTGCAACTAGAAACATCTTCTCATGAAACCAAAGGTTTGAAAAGCCCAGGTACAGACCGGCATGATGGGCTTGAACACTCTTATCAGCTGTGTTGGCATCATTCACTGGCCTCCTGGCAGAGACGACAACAACAACTTCTCTCCATTCAGGAATGAGACTTCAGCTCCTCCAAGGCCCCAGGTTTGTGAATGGTGCTTCACAGCTCCCCTGCGTTTTCTACACCCACGCAAAACTGCGGCAGGCAGGCAGACAAAACACCAAACCCAACAGAAAATGTGATCCTCTCTGGGGAAAATTTCAACTTTTCAGCCAGAAAGAGCAAACTGTGTCCCAGAGTGCTTTGAACTTAATGAGGCATGTTATTTTTAGCTTTTATAGATGAAAATGTCATTAAAAGCAAACATATTTCTGGGGAAAAAAAAGCTAAATACCCTGCAGTTTGGACTTTTTCTAAGGCCACCTCTACTTTCAACAGAAGATGATGGGTTATAATAATAATAAACACATTGGGCACCTTTTTCCTTTCCACACAGGGCACTGCAGTGTTGCTTCCAAATAGATAACAATATAATTTCTTTCCATTTAAAGATCCATTTGTTACTACCATGTAACTGAGAACCTGATCTTCTCCTGCCAGAACGACCATCTGAAGTCTGGCTGAAGAGGCAGCACATGGAAACCTAACACAAGGCAGATGGCTCTGTACCCAGTCAGGCACAACAATAATCAGTCAAAATCCATACTCATAAATTGAACTAAACGGAAAGCTCTGTATGGACAAGGAAGTTAGTTCATTTTGGGGTTAGTTTTATTTGTCCTAAGGGCTACTGGCACGGAGGATAAGTAGGAGGGTAACTCAAAATCAATCTTGCTAGGAAGCTTTCATCCCAGAGAAAATATCCATGAGCAAAATAGTTTGCGGAAAACGATCATCTGGTGCCTGGGTTTGAATTATAAGAGCACAAAGTTAGGCTCTGACTCCATCTCTGGGTATTCAGGCACTCTGCACCAGAAGCACTTGCAATTCAAAGATGCAGTTTTTCAGTGCCAGTAGAAATCAGGCTTCTTTTAATACAGGACCTAAAGCTGGATTTAGGAACCATTCTGGGAACCACATCGTGACCATTTTTGCTCAAATCCTCATCCATCTGATAATCTTCCACCACTCTTCAAGAAGTATCTGCCAAAGTAACAATTTAATTACTTTATCCATGTGGATCTTGCCACCTCCTTGCTCTCCCCAGCCTCTCACTCTCATGTATGTGGCTCCTCAGAACTCACAATGTGAGGAATGCAGAATTTTCTCCAGAAAAAACACATCCATCTCCCAGGTCAGGGAAATCTGACTCAGTTGTAACATTAACAAAGCCTCACAAGGACAGATGTGAAGAAGGGGGACATAATCAACATTCTTCCCTAGGTCTAATCTGCTGCTGCACTGGTGCTGATCCCAGAATCCATCTGAGCAACAGCATTACAGTGGCTCCAAAGAGGTGTAGCTGGAGGAGGGTGAAAGGTTCCAACTCCGCTTTACAAACCTTTCACTACAGAGGCAAATGCCCATGCCAAAACTCTACACTTCCAAAAGCTTCCAGATATCACTTCCCCTCGGCCCCCACATCACTGGGGTCACAGGAGTATCATTCAGGGTTTGATTTACCAAAGGATTAAAAAAATGACCAGGAAACATTTAAACCAAGCATATATTGCATTCACAGATATTTACAGGGAGGACTCCATTATCTGTTTTCTGTTTGCACCCTTTCCTGAAGAGCAATCCGTAACCACATCTGTGCTATCACCCTGGCAGCTGCAGGACACAGCAAGAGCCAAAGCATAGGTGGGAAAAGAGCAAAGGGCTTGGATGCGAGAGTGCCCAGAGTCTGGCAGCATCCTCTACCTGCATGTGGGGTAGTGAGAACCGTCCTGTGGAAAGGAGGTGCCTCTGGGACACTTGTTCCAGTTACTGGTTGACTGGTGGCCAAGATTCTCAGTTCCTGGACTCTTCAGGATCCAAACAGGGTAAGACAAATGGGAAGGCTGGAAGGAGCAGCAATTCCAAAATTGTGTATTAAATACAGCACCTGTACATATGGGTGCTTAGGGAGCATGGAAGGCCTCAGGATGTTTTTGGCTTTCTTCTGAGAAAGACATGCAATGAAGTCTTGCTCAATAGTAGCTCAGGAAAACATAATTTCTGACATGGGTGGGCTCCAAAGCAGAGCTTTAACACTATTGACTTTAATCTCTGCCTCTCTGGAGCAAGTCTTGATAGATTTATTCTAAGCACCAGGTTAGATTCCCAAATGGTGCCAACCAGCTTTTTGTGGAAGCCAGTGGAGCTCTGCCAATCTACACTAACTCTGTATTTACAAGGATTTTTGATAGGCAGAATTCAGAGATTTTGAGAGGTCCAGATTATAAAAAGTAGCACTAAATCAGGAGGGTGAAAAACAGGGCGATGGGCAGACAGATTTCAAGACACCATTCATGAGCCTTTGCTTTAGAAGAACATGAGCCACAGCCAGAACAAAAATCACACATATGGCCCCAGAGCCTAATGCCAGGAAACCAGAGAGTGAAGTGATATCTACTTTATCACTGTCATAAATAGATGAAAATCCAGCAAATGCTTCAAGAGACAAACACCCCCTGATGTTAAGAGGGAAACTGCCCTCAACTTCTACCCACTTTGGATCAGGCTTTTAAAAAAAAACACATTAATTTTTTAAAAGTACTGAGGTGAGTAAGGAGCAAATTGGTAGCCAGTAAAGAGCCCCAGAGCACCCAGCCATGCCCCTGCTGTAACTCAAGTCCTTTACAAACCACCGCCTCCACCACAGCAAAGGGAGAGCCAGCTCTGCTCTTGGGCAGCCTTTTTTATCCATGCAAATATGACATGAAAAATTTCAGTCCATAACTACCTTGCTAAATAGCATGTAATAGGTAGAAACAGTTCAACACACTTTTCAGTCTGTTTTCAGTGCAGATTAACTCGCAAATTGTGTCTCTGAGCATCCCAGCACGTACCAAGCTTTACTCCAGGCAGAAGTGAGATCAGCATTTGCTCTATGTGTTTTTCCAGAAGGGCGGGGGGCGGGGTGGGGGGAGACATTTGAAGGGTGGCATTCTTTTTAAAAAGGGGTCAACAACAGGTCAGCAATACAAGAAAATAGGTCATGTCATCTTAATTGGGAAGTCATGAATTTGGGGCTGTCCCCATCCTGGTAACACAGCAAGGATCTTTGTTCCAAGCATTAGGCAAAAGCCAGCACCGTTAGCCAAAATAACTTTTCAAGCAAACTCTCATTGAATAAATCTTTTACACTGAAGGGAACATTTTTCAGTACTCTGTTTTTTAACACCATTAACTTTAACTGTCAAGCCTGACAAGTATGGAAAACTGTTTTCTTACAAAAGTTAACATAAAAAACATTTTCCACTAAAAGGAGTTTTTCTTGCTACACATTAACTATCCATTTTGCCATTTAACTCTAATTGCTGTTTTTCTCCATTCCAAATCTTTTTTCCTCTCCAAGATCTGGACTTTAAAGAGTCTGAGTAGACAGGCGTTAACACTTGTTTGTAGAAGTTCTGTAACATGGATGTATTGTAATGAACTAATTATATTTAAGAGAAGGATCTGGGAATAACCATGACCTGTTAATCACATTCACTTATACACTCCTGTTCTTTTTTCCTACTATTTCCAAGTGTCTAGGTGAATTCTTCAAAATATTCAGGAGTCTAAAACCATTTGGGGACTTTCAGAGCCAAATCACTATGTAAATTAACAGCCACATTGGGTGGAAAGGGAAATGGAGTGGCGATCCATTAGGACATCAGCTGACCGGTGGGGACATGCTGGCTCAGCAACCTGCAGGCACATGTTCTGGGAGGGGTTCATCGCTCCCGACTTTACCTTCTGAACATTGCATCTAGTCTCAGGTGTCTCTTTAGTAAGTGGAAAGCATCAGTACATCCTGGTGACAGTGTGGGTTGACAGGGGACAAATCTGTGCTGCACAGACTGACGTTAACTGCCTGGGTGCGTGTGCTGTGGGAGTCCCTGCTGCTCCCAGCATGCTGCAGTAACAGGCTAGATTATGAAACGATAAAGCCTGAAGTGATTTAAGACATGTAACTTGATTTTAAAATGTCCACACTAGTGGGATTTGTGTTGATTTACCTCCATATGTTTCTAAACCAAGTTAAGTGGCTGCACAAATGGTTTGGAGATGTCCCCTAAAACAGGCTCCCAGGAGATGCAGTGATGCGAGAAGCCTGTCGAGCCACTTGTCTGCGTGGATGCACTTCTCGTCTCAAAACAGGTGAAGGAATCAATATGAAGCTAAGTGAATTAATCTGTATCTGGAACACTTTAATAAATAACAAGGTTTTCAGAAAATTCAGTCCCCAGTTCATTGGTTCTTCCAGAAATCCTCGTCTAAGCTGGTAAGAAACAAATAGAAGTCCTAATTCACTTCTAGATCAGCCTTTTTTGTGAAACCACCTCTTGTGTTACACTGTGACACACAGGCAGCTGAGCTGGTAGCATACATAGTGTCAGGGGTTGTTTGATTAATCAATGACAAAACCAGATGAGACCATGATTTTAATTTCTGACCCCCTGGATAACTCAAGCCATAAGACTTCCCAGAACTGATCCTTCTAAAACTAGAGTAGGTATTTTAGGAAAAGAAAAACATGTAAAAATTTCCAATGAAACAGAAAGCTTCATGTTTCTTGGTGCACTGTTGTGAGTGGTTAATTGCTCTCACTACTGAAAATGTGGTTTATGTCTAGTCTGAGTTTACCTGCCTTCAGTATCTCTCATTGGTTTTTACTGCATGTTTGTTTGCTGGACTGAAGTCAGCCTTTTTATTGTATTTATGTTTCTCTCCACCAGGGTGTTCAAGTCGCCCCATCACCTTCCTCTTTGTTAGGCGATGCAAACTGTCTCCTTCAGTCTCTGGTGGGTAGATGTGCTTTCCAATCATTTAACAAATCTTAAAAAACCTTTTTCTCAATTCTCTCCAATTTATCAACGTCTTCCTCAAACTACCAAAGCCACAACTGGAAACTGCAGGAAGAGCACCTTCCTCCTAGTCCCCTATAGTCCTCTTTTTATACACTTAAAGAAGATGTTTCCCTTCTTTGCCACTTGGCTGATGGTCCCCACAGCTTCACCCATCTTTTTCAGAGTCATCAGTTCCCAGGATATGGCCCAGCTCTACATGGGTCCTATTAAAATACATTGGTCATTTTCATCCAGGTTACTAATGGGATCTAAATCATTCTGCACTGGTAATCTGTCTTTTATTTCAGTTATCTCTTCTTCAGATTTTGACCTCATCTCAAAGATAGATCCGTGATAACTCCAGGACTCCATTAGAAACACCACTACTCACTGACAAATTCCCATTTAAAACTGGAGACCACAGCAGTTTGTTATCCATTTCAAGATGCCTAATTGGTTTTCTATCATTCCAGCCTTGTGTAAGAACTTATTGATAGCCAAAGGCAATACTTTCACAGGACCACAGGGTGATTCAGGTTGGAAGGGGCCTCGGGAAGTCACCTAGTCCAACCTGCTCCTCAAAGCAGGGTCAGCCATGAGATTGGACCAGGATACTCAGGCCTTCCCAGAAATTTATCACATCAGTACTATTACATTTATCAACACCACTTGTAATCTTCATGGAAAAAAAAAAAAAATCTAATTAGACAAGAACCATATTCTATAAGCCGGTGTTGATTGACACTACTTACATTAATCCCTTTAATTCTTTACTAATTACATGCCCTATCAGCAATTCCATTATTTTGTCTAGGATTAATGTCAGGCAGAAAAATCCATAGTTATGTGAGCCACCTTGTTTATCCCTTAAAAAATAATGGTACAAAACTAAACTTCTTCCACATAGCTGTAACTTGCTGGTATTTATTATCTCTAATTAAGAGCTGCTATACAACATTCTTTCAATATAAAAGGTGTTTTATTGTTAAAGGACATGATCACACAACCTCCCTTTTCCCCGTAAGAAACAGAAATATTTATTGAACTCTTCAAAATTCTGTACAATATTACTAACAACACTATCATTTTCATGTAGCACTGATCTATTGTAAATATAATTATATCACTCAAGAAAGAGAGCTGCATTTCCATGGGGATTTTGTTTTGAAAACCATATGTTGGAGCCTTGTGCTGCAAATACTAAAAATGTGCTCAGAATTCCTAAAATTATACTTGAAAATATCCAGACACAAAAACAATCGCATCTAACATAGAAGAAATTCTATATTAGGCCTCATTTTTACAGATCAAGGGGAACTGATGACAGAATGTGAAAATATAGTAGCAGCTTAGGTACAAGAGACTGATTTGATTACATTTGTTATGTGCAAATAGAATAAAGTCCAAACGAGTAATGTATCTACTTGATGATTTAAAATGCCAGCTTAACAAAGCTGAAAATAATTACAAAGCAAAACAATTGGGAGAAAGAATTTGAGCAGGAATCTGTGAATGATAATTGGGAACTGTTCAAGACCTTTTTACTGCCTACGCAGAGGAACCACAATCCCATGGAAAAGAAAGAAGGCTGTGCTGGCTAAAAGCTGCTCTGGCTTGGAGGCCAAGGGAAAGCCAAATCATAAAGTAATAAATAATTCTTCTTGCCCATGGAAGACAAGAAACATTAATAGCAATGAATATAAGTCAGCAGCAAGGAATTCCACAACACTGATAAGGGATGTCATGTATGGATTGAAGGAAGATAAAGATACTGGGAACAAGAGAAAAATGAAGGTTTTGTCTTCTGTGTGCAGAAGGTCAAAGACTCAGATCAGTAAGCAGCAAACATGCTGCAATGGGCAACACACGCGAATCCTTCTGCTGGCATGCTCAGTTCTCCTGTTGCTGGATCAGGAAGCCCCAGCAATGCCCTCCCATGCTGGAGTCATCCCTATCTGTGACACACACTTTACCTCAAAATGCAAAAGAAGTGGCAAGTTGCCCCAAATGGGATTGAAGACCATGCATTTCCTCAGCTGGCCACTCTCCTGGGCTGTAGTGGCCCAGAGAAGGCAACAGGCTGGCAGGAACAGGACCATAAGCTGAGGCAGAACTGAAGGAGGAATGAGCCATCACAGGATGCTCTTTGAGACAGGCCACCGGTGGCTGTGGCACACATTAGGTGCCTCTGTATTGTTAGCAGCAGGACACCGGGGTAGGGTTTTGCCCAACCAAAAACTGCTAGGCATCTTCTAGAGTTAAAAAAGACCATCACTGCCTTCAGCTCTTTCCACCTAACCTTTGACCTGTGTCTACACAAGTTATGGATAGTAACACACAAGCTTTGTGCTGTGTTATGTTTGTCCATCCAATCCATCTCCAGAAAAACAAAGGACCATGACGAAGTTCCATGGAGCTAGTCCAAGGCTTCAGAACAACAGCATATAGAGCTGGCAGAGCCATTCCCAAAACAATCATTCCAGGCAGCAAACACTTCAGAGCAGGCAGCACATGAATGCTCCAAAGCCTCCCCAACAACCACGTACGTCTGCCAGGTTTCCCCTACCCAAATACCAAAGTACACGATGATGATGAGATCTCAATATTGAGCATGTTGGGTGGCAGGGAAGCAGCAAAGACCTCTTTGAGGACAAAGGTAGTCACAAATGCCAGGAGCCAGCAAGCAGTCCTGGAGAGATCCACAACATCCAAAGGTCCAACACAAAACACTGAAGGGCTTATCTGCATTCAGTGTCTCTGAGCATCACATGGGGAGTCTGAGGCAGCTCCCAGCTAGTGAGGTCAGGAGGAAACTTTTGGGGGCAGGTTGTCTGCTCTGGGGTTTCTTCTGCCTTGCTCACGGCAGAGAAGACAGTGGTTTAACCAAACACCAAAAAGCTTGTCCAACAAGGGTACTATAAAAAAGCGTGAGGACCTGTGGTCTAGGGAAGCAGCCCCAAATGCTACGTTAATCTTCTGTCGGATGCTCCCCCAAACCTAAGGGTACTTCTGAGCACTGCAATAAGCAGATGATACACAACCAAACAGTCATTAGGGTGCTCAGGTTTGTATGACTGAGCCTAGAGAGGTCATGTAAAGACTTTCCTTACATTCTCCCTCCAACCCAGAATACACAGGATGATCTGCTTTAACACAGTGAAACTGGAGAGACAAACAGCTCTCCCACAAAAGCACGCCAGCTGCTCTCTATAGACACAGCAAATAACTCGTTCATTGGTGAGGAGATGCTCCTGTGGCACCAACTTCTTTGCAAAGCAAGGTTTTCAAGGGAAGGCCCTTAAGGGTTAAATTCCCTCCCTGTCTCCTTTTCTCCACCCCTCCCTCCTCCCCACTCCGGCAACGGATCCTTGTGAAAGAATCTGTATTCGATATGCACCAAGAGAGACTCTGGTCTGGGCTTTTTAATAAAGAGCAATTCCTTTGCATTCTCAGGTGTCCCTTAAAATCAAGCTCTGATATTTCTGCTGCATTATTACCATGGTCTGTAGATGTCTTCAGACGCAGAAAAGCCATTTGCTCTGCAGGTATGCTTTGCCCCTGTAGTGCCGAACAGTTTCTCTCTGTTAAGAAAAGCCCCTCTAGAGAAATTGGTACTTGGACCCAATTAATGGACCTCCTCCACCTTCTGTCTTGCCAGTTTTTCTTGGCAAGAGTATCCAATCCCTGTGGCTGAGACACCAGTCGTTATAACGTGCCATTAAAAAGTGAAACCGGGGAAATAGTGTGTGTAACCTCAGCAAAAAGGAGGTGCCTGAAACATTGCTGGCCTTACTTTTTTCTAACCTGTGCGCCATTCTTAATGATGCACTTCATGATTCAGCTTTTGTGGCACCACTAATTAACTCCGGAGAGCATAAGAGCTGCATGGCACAGAGATAAATTTAACTTTAAAGATGAGCAAAATCCCCATAATTACAAGCAGGGGAGAAAGGTGTTCCTGGAACCATGAGGAAATGGAGAGTGAATACCTGGCTCCCAAAGGTGCAACTGCTCAGCAACACCTCTGACCATGGGGCCAGCTCCAGATAACCACATAAAACTGGGACTTCAACAACCACCTGAGATCTGGGCTGAGAAAGAGCCATTCTGTATGGCCCAAAGTGAAGGTTCAAGCTCTTCAGCCTCTCAGCCAAAATCCCCGCAGAACTTCCTGGGCTGAGAAGAAAAGACTGCATTAAACTCTCCAAATTACTGACTTAGAAAATCCCCTCTATTTCTCCGAGCAGACTGAATGAACGGGGGGAAATTTAGGTCTGGATTAGGTTAAATGCAGGGCTTGGAATCAAGGGATCATGTTTGGGTTCAGATTCACAGATTCTTATCTCTTCAGATATGATAGGCTGACCTTCTTCATCGTCCAGGTCATGCAATTGCAATTAAAAAAAATCTGTATCAAGCCCCTTAACTTCTGTTTGAGCTACAGAGTATTTCTGAAGAAGACACGCATTCTTGATTTGAAGAGATCAAACCATGGAGAATCCATCACATACCCCGGTAAACTGTTCCAGAGGTTAATTACTCTCACTGTTAAAAATTTGTACCTTATTTCCAATTTGAATTTTTCTGGCTTCAGTTTCCAGCCATTGGACCTTGTCATGCCTTTGAGTGCTCAATTAAAGAACGCTAAAGCATCAGATACCATTTCCATCTGTCAGTGCTTAAACACAGAAATCTCAGTAGCTGGTTCTCATGAGGTTTTTGGCAGGATCTGGACTACCAACAGTAACTTTTCTGTCTGTCTTCAGATCTGACTTGGAAGCCAAGTCAAAAGGGTGAGTGTAATTAGTTTTTAATAATTTGTGATTCTTTAGAGAGCTGTGCAATAAACAGATCTGATTGGAAAAACTCTAATGAATCTTGTTTTTATCAGAATTTACCATTTTTTCCACAGTGAAATGTTTCATTGGAAGAGTTCAGCTTCAAAGGACGGCAGTGAAGGCTGACCAGGTTCTGCCCCTAAGTGCACTCGGAGCCTGGACCATCACATCATTCACACTCAGCATCTCACAGCGAGCCAGCTGCGTGATGTGGCTGCAACAATACAGGGTCATGGCAAAATGAAACTGCAGTTCCATTGGGAGCTGGATCGCAACTGAAACAACCATCCATACTGTGACAGCAGTGCTGTCCCCCCAAACAGCTCTGGAAATGAACTGAAACACATCCCACGAGTGTGTTGGAGGGTTTTCCTCCTCCCACCTCCTTCTGCTACAGAGCAAATCAAGTTCTTGACAAGCAACTGGCAAAAATAGTCTATATGTTCAAATGAGTATCAAGTGGCATCACAGCCCAAAGTTATGGGACAGGCACCCTCGTTGGTAGCTGTTCCATTCCTCGTCATTATCTTCCCAAAGGAAGATATGGCGATGCTTCCACTAACAGGTCTTTTTCTCTTTCTAAAGAGCCACAAACAGCTTTAGACAACAAAAAACAGTGTCAATGGAGACCTGGACAAGACTCACAAATTCAGACTGCCTGAACCTGAACGGATGGGGCAGTCAATGACTGCTTCCAAGTGAACTTTAGATGGATGGATGGGAAAATGGGGACTTGTGATGGAACCAGACTAGCAATCCCATCTCTGGAGCTACTGCCACGTCTCCTGCATGCAAGATGTTACTTCATTGCTACTCTGATACACTGCTCACGAGCCAGCTATTAGAATGAACTATGCTTTCTGCAGAATGGCACTTGCCTGCTTGAGGCAATGGTGCCATATTCTGCCATTGAATTAATTTGCCATATGACAGGCAGAGAGAGTACTCTAACATGCCTGGAGCCCAGTGATTTTGGCTTGCTTTCACAAGGGATATTTCCTCTATGCATGCAGTCTCCATTATGATTAGAGAAAAAAGGAACCAGGTTTATCTCCTAGACAAATATTTATTTGCTGGGCTATCAGCAAAGGGTCACTTTGGGTTTTTATTGCTTCAGCTTGAACTATTACTTCCCCCATTGCTTTTCTTATTCAGCCCCAAAACACAAGATATTACCACAAAGATCCAAACTCACAGGTGAGACTATATGCAAGACCTTATAGCCAAGAGCCATATGGACTTGGATAAATATTGCAGCAAATCCTCAGTGTCTGTCCAATTCAGCTACAGACACTTTTTTGTCACAGTAAGTGTTCAGAAAATGAAAACAGGTTACAAAGGTCTATTCTCTCCGGTGAGACACTAAATGCTCACCTGAGGGAGGCTGATTCCCACGCTTGACATCTGCTTCTATAAAGCCACATCCAAAATGTTGCAAGGAAGAGGCTTGGGCAGGAACTGAGAACCATTTTGGTGGATGATACTATTCATTAAATGTCCTGATGCAAAACCAGAGACACCTGTAAATGGAAAAGACCTCATAGGTCCCCCCCGCCTTTCCTCTGGCCACCACAGGATTGTTCCCAAACCTTCAGCTGTCCACAATAGCTTAAAATGCCCTCAAGTAGAGAAACTCACCCTACAAAAGGCAGTTCTGTGAACCAAGGGAACCCAAACACTCCCCTTCCCTGGCTGACCTCTGGGACAGCCCAGACCACCTTTTCCTGCTGCACACTGGTACCTCTCCCATAGTCAGATTTTCCAAGCCCATGGGCAAGAAATCAGGCAGCAGGAGGTCAGGCTCATTTCTCACATTCTTCAGGTCATCTTTCCCAAAGATTCCTGTTACTGAGCCTATTCTTGACCCCATAACCTCGGCCAACTTAATCTTCCTATTATCAGGAGGAAATAGTGATAGTTTTTATTGTATCTACCTGTCTCAGATTTATTGTACCCAGATGGATGACTCTGGGCTGTGTTTTCTATTAAGAAGTATCTTTATTTTATCACATCAGTAAGAAAGGTATGCAGGTCCTGAAGGCTGTTCAGCCCAACCATCAGACACATAATATTTTTCTTTCCTAAAGAAAACTGCAGCAGTTACTAGGGCCCTAAATTAGCAAAACTCCTAAGTATAAATGTAGCTTAAAAATACATGCTTAATTCCCATTTAGATCATGGGAAATTACAGCTCAATTCCAGCAGGCACCTACAGTTTTTTATATATACATTTATAAATAGATAATTACATGTTAGCTGAATAAGTACACCTCAAAGCACGTGCTTGAATATATTGCTGAATCAAAGTTCAAACACCCTCCATACCAACCCTGCAGCAAAACACAACAGCGTTATTGGAAATACTATTAGCAGCAACCATGTCTTAATAAAATGCAGTTTTAATGCTAGGAAATGTCCTGTGTTATCTAAGCTAATCAAAACACCAGTAGCTGCTAAATGACAAGACCTGCATTTGATCTCGCCTTTATACAGCAAACGCAGGAACACAAGCTCATAAACAAGTGAGGAAACACATTTAACCAACAACCCACAACTTACTTTCAACAAGCTTACCGATGTCAGCACATGCGATAAAATTAGCCTGTTGGAGTCTGCGATTTTGGCATGATTATCTGCTAATTACATGCTGTAAGCTGAGAGGGGTGGTCTTAGCAGCTCGCCGGGGGCTGCTGGCTGCTTGTCTTCCCACAAAACTTGCTCATAAGGCATCTAAAAATAACTTTATAGGCAAATCTTCTTCTGAAGGGAGAGGCAGGGCAAAACAAAAGAGCGTAGACAGCTTAACCTCTTCATGGCCAAATATCCACACTTGCAGCAAAGTATCCAACATCCACATCAGCAGAATTTAATCCTTTGGCTCCTTTTCAACAAGGAGCCAAGGCCTGAACCCTATTCTTTTTCTCATTTCCTCCAAATTCAGCTTTCTACATCTTCTCCTCTGCCCTATCCCTTTAGTATCTAGCACATGACCACTGCCTCTGTTCCACAAGTTGGATGTTTTCAATCCTGCATGGAGCTTTTGGGCTCTCCTACAACGTACTTGCTAACTGAGAATAACCTGGTTTCACACACAGCGACGACAGGTTGTCCTGTCTCTTCAAGCCCTGTGACTGACAGCAGCTCAGGTTACGTGCTCATGCAGATAATATGAGCAGACGTTTATCCAGCAGCTTTCCTGTGTCCGATCTTCTCTGCCCTGCTTCCATTTCCCCAGCAGCAGCTGCTGATTTTCACCAACTCTGATTTTATGCAGAGGACATATTTATCCAAGTTCTTTTCAAAGGATGCAAGTTACCCATGTGCTGGAGTATGTGTGGGAAAATACGATCATGTTCATTGTCACAGGCACACAAGAAGTACGTGACCATTTTCAGTAGTTATTTTGATGGAGCAAATCTATCAAAAGAGTGAAATAGCTAAGTGGATGAAACACAAGCAAAATTTTATCCATTAAGCAATTCTATCAGGTTACAGACCAAAGGGGTTATTGATTCAAGGAGCACTGCGCGAGTGACTAAATACTTACGAGCATCAAAGACCCACTGCAGTCAATTACTACTCACAGTCAGTAACTGGACCTTCATGTTAGGAAAGGATGTGTTCTTCCAACATCAGTGATTTGGTGAAAAACTGTGCTGTTGGCACTAAATATGATAGAGCATATATAAGGACTACAGACGAGTGATCATACAGGAAATATTTAAGCTTCTCAACAGACTAATTATACTGCTAATAATAAGCAAACCAAGAAGAAGCACAGAAACTCAAATACAGACTGCACACAAGACTTGCTCTTATGTGAAGGTTGAACTCATAGTTTTTAATACAAAATTCAAAAGAGATCAAGCTTATCCACCTCTTGGATAATTGGTCATGTTTTTCATTACAAGTTCATCTCCATATTCAATCTGATGAACTTTTACATTAGACTAAAGGCAACCAGCAACAGATGGGCAGGTGGGTGACAAATAAATACACAGGTAAAAGCATAATTACAAGAAGTAACAAAATGGCAACTTCCGAAAAATAAAGGCAAACTCCTATGACCAGCAGCAGAGGAGCAGTGTTAGAGGCAAATGCTATAGCTAAATCTTATTAATGATCCTAAACTTTCCAAATGACTTTGTATTGCCATGCAGACAAGATGTATTTTTTTAAAAGGCTAAATTTTTAGAGGTTGCTGAAAAGGAGATGAAGACATTCACACCTCTTCTGTCTTTCATTCTTGTATACCTCTTCTGTCTTTCATCCAGAATGAAGACATGAGCCAGGCCTATTATGTATTACCCTGAAAAACAACCACACTTGCAAGTCTCCTGATGCTTGCCCATCATTATGCTTCCATTTGCAGAAGAAGCTAAGCTTGTTTCCCCAAACAAAACTCAGTATCTGCTGAGGAAAATGCAGAATACTGCTGGCAGAAGGGAGGCATTTTGCATGACCATTTCCCTTTTTCCACATTAATCCCCCCCTCCCTGTAGAGCTCCTATGTGGATAGAATTAAATCATTTTTAAAGCTAGTTTTTCTTCCAATAGTATCACCACTGGTTTCCACTAGAAGCAAATGCACATAAACACAAGCTCCACAAGTTAAAGCTGATTTAACAAAACCCCCTGTTCTCTGATTCTATTGTTCCTTGGTGGGGCTGGCTAACGTCAGCTTTCACAAGTCAGAAGAAGCTGCCCCCTCCCCATGGTGTGGGATGCACTGGGAGCTTTGGCTTCAAAGTGTGTGTTTTGTATCCTTTTTAATTCTCAAATGCTAAAAATGAATTGGGGAACTAGGACAGCTGCTGGAGGCTGTTGTGAGGTGGTAATTTAGCAGGGTTTATGAAGCCAGGCACCCTGCCTTTTAGAGAAAACATTGTATTCTCCAGAGACATTTTAAAATAATAGGATAGGATATAGTTCTAGTATTTGCTCATGTAAATTGTTTTTCTTCGCCCTTTTTTTATTCTGTTGGCTGATGCAAAGGATTAAAAGTATCAGCATGTGGAAATCATGCAGACAAACCCTCAATAATCCATTTTTACCCAACCTGCATATCATCAGGCCTTTAGTCTGAGAGCTCAGAGACTGAAACCAATGGGTGCTCTGCAACCTGAACTGATTGCAACATAGAATGTCACAAAAAAGGACCGAGCTTCTACACTTTATTCTCTGATTGATATTGGGATTGATATTTGGATTATCGATATCAGGTTCTTTCCTAGCCAGCTGTTTTGGGGCAGGGGTTGCGGCGTGGTATGTGCTGACGGTCCAATGTGGACATGTGCGTGCAACCACGCAAAGTCAGCCTGTGTCCTCCTGAACATCTTCACGCACAGATCCAGGCTGCAGATACGCACATGCAGCTCTGAGTGTGTTTTTGCTCAAGTGAGCGGGGACACAACTTATGCTATCACTTATGCACCTTGCAAGACTGCACATAACATGTATCTGCCGCAGGAGGCTGAACCGGAGTTAATTTTCTGTGCAAACATCTTACTGGAAAAAGAAAAGCCCTGGTGTATACAGTTGAGCTGCATTTTCAATTTCACCTGCCACAGCCTTGCAGAGCTGCATGCTTCCACCCTACTGCCTGTGGGATCCCAGCAGACTTGCAGCAGACACAATTTCTATTCCATACCCAAGAAGCAAGAGAGGACAAGACTGGGTCCCAGCACCACCACCTCGCTGCTAGGTGTTTTGCTGTTAGAGCAGCAGCACTGCCGGTTTTGTAGTGGCCACCATCTAGCAAATCTCTTCTAAAAAAAAAAAAGGGGGGGGGGGCTTAAAAGCCAGGGGTGTAAAGGCTCTGGCTTCTCCTAGGGCATAAAAAAATATGAGGTCATAGGTTTTTTGGCACAACCTGTTTTCTGCCCAGTGGAGAGGTGTGAGAGTGCTGAATCACGGACACAGCAGATTAGAAAAAGCATATTTTGTTGAGACCAAAACGTTTAATCTGAACACTTGATCTGAACGAGCCTGGGTTTAACTGAAGATTTGCCACAGTGTAGGCAGGATTCCCACATTCTTCCAGAAGCTCTAGGTTTGGAGCAAAGCTATCCAGCAGTATACCATGGGCTGAATGTCCTTACCATCCAGCACTATATCATGTCCTTAGCTCTAAGTCAGACCCACCAAAGCAATAGGCTAAAGACTTGTCCAAGCCCAGGATACCACCAGACATGCTCTGGGGCTTTCAAGGCTGCTCATGAAGCAGGCAGCCCTTCAGCTATGCCTCTGTAAGAGCAGCTCAAGACCTCAGACTGCCAGACAAAGAGTCACTGAAACTGAATTTGTCACAGACACTACTACTACTATCAAGAAGGTCACTCTCCCCAAGAGCTTCCAAGATCCAAGATTAATTTTCAGTCATAAATGCTTTGTCCGTATGTCCAGAATAGATCAAATTTGGATTGAAATCAAATGTTTAAGGAACTCCATGAACACTCTTCCCACAGGAGCTGGGTAATCATCAAGAAGACAACGTGTACAGTCCTTCATTAACCTCCTAACATGGCCATTGGTCCCAACTGGTTTGATACTACCCCTTTCCATGAAAGCACATGCTTTCCTGCCACAACCTGACTGTGTACAATGTGCACAACACATCCCATCATCACCAAAGCATTCCTCATCAGCACGGTGTTTCAGAAGTCTGCAACATGCCAAATCAATTGTCCATCTGTTGGCAATTTCACAACATGTAGACCATGGACTGCACTTGATTTTCTTCACTCCATCACTCACCTATCAATATCCAAAGTCCCTCTTCCCTCAAAACAAGTGTTTCATTTTATTAAAAAAAGACCAAGCCAACCTATTGATGATTTGGCACCAATTCCACAGAACAATTCAATATATGTACAAATTCATACTTCCATTAATCAATACTTACTCATAAATGGAATGAAGGGGCAGCCTGGGCACATATGTTTAGCTTCAATTCATGACTACAAGCTAAATATACCTCCCATGGCTCCAAAAACCTCAAACAAAGAGCTCCTGTTCACTTGAGATGCACAGCCAGGGTCAGGTAAAGGTTATGAATTATCCCTATCTCAAGGTTACTTACACAGTACATAAACTCCAGGATCAAGTTGCAGAGTCTGCAGCAATTGCTCACTCTTAGTCAATCACCTTCAGTGGAGACCAAGTAAAAAGCAGAGGCCTTTGGGTCCGCCCAGCTTCCAGGAGTGAGCTTGGCTGTTTTATCAGCTGTCTCCAGGGAGCCTCCTTAGATGTCAGGGCTTCTACTGCCAGCCCCGTGAACCAGATCTGAAATATGACTGTTAAAATTTGTTGATGTATTTTGGAATGACTTCAAATTCAACAGAGCAGGAGAAGTAAGATGAGGTCAGGAAGAGAGGTGTGAGAGGGCCCTGTGAAGGTCTGACTGTCTAGACACAAAACAAGCTGTTATTTCACCTTGAGACGCATCTCTGCCCAAAGGTGCTGTAGGGCACCAGGACTGCAGTTCAAAGGTCTTCTCTGTGGTGGGCTGTCATCTTATTTAAAAATCAGCAAGGAACAAAGTCTACTCAGCTTACCCTTCACCCCAAAAGCTCAGTGGGTGAAGAACATCGTCTTACAGAAGAACAACTGAGAAAACCAAGAGTCCAAATCCTCCATGATTTTCACCTATATTAAAAAAAAAACCAGTATTTTCCCTAAAAAAAAAAGTCTAATAATCAGGAAGGATAAAAGGATAAAAGACATGAACCACTGCTATGCCTTAAACCTGTGCACTCAGTGAGGCAATTACTGAGACTTCAATTTGCAAGTACAATTTGCAAACACAAGGTTTCCCTCTTAGGAGTATCCACCAAGATCTCACTTGCTTTAAAGGGATTTCTGCTGAAGAATGAGCATGATTGCACTGCCCAGATTCACAGTCCTAGCAACTGATGAGCCAATCAATATTCTGAAAATGATGATCAGCCTTTACATTTAAAAAATTAACTGCTCACTCCCTCACCAGAGAGCAAAGGACACATTTGGAAGAAGCCCCATTCCCTTCCTGCTGCAGACTTCTCTTAGCAGCACTAAGTCCTGACAAATTTCTAGCCTGTCTCACAGGGGAATTGCAAGGCCTAGGTCCATACTATTTGCGAAGTGCTTTGAAACCATTCTATGAAAGCCTCATATAAATGCAAAGTATTATTATTGTATTACTTTTCCTAAGCTTTCACATAGACTGTGGAGCTCTGCATTTCTCACACGCGCATGTCAGAGGGAGAAATCTTTTTTCCTTTACTAAATTGCTTTAACTTTCCTGTTTGAACACTCATCAGCTTTCATGTAGTTGTAGGAACTGCCCAACAATATCCCTGCTGCTACAGACAGCCTGAAGACCCCTGGCTGCCCTGAGCCCCCTCCCGATGCCAGGGAGCGGAGCAGAGCAGGCAAGCAGTTTGTGCTAACGCAGTGTTTCATCCCATGGACGAAAACAAAAGCGCCAAGCCCCCACGCCAAATGCTCCACCTGCCAAAAAGCTTTGTGCCCCTGGCATGAGTGCTGCTACCCCGGCAAAGGCTGGAGGAGCTACTGCAGGGCAGGGATCAGCTGGCGCTTTCGCCTGCCCCGTGTAATGTATTTCCCTTTTATTCTTTCCCTCTCCTTTTACAGTGGTAGGTGGGAAAACAGAAGAGCAATCTCGCATCGACATCAGAAGCCATCAATCATCCTCTAAAAACAGCTGAATAATAGAACAAAAAAAGAGAAAGAGAGAGAGAAAAGGGTCTGGGCGGGTCCTTGGGTATGGAAATGCCTGCCCTGGTGAAATATACTGTAAATTAGTCTGAGACAGGGGAATTCGGAGCCAGCAGGGTCCCCAAAGCTCGCTTAATATCAACTCCAGAAACATTACACTAATGTATTTTTAAATATGATTTACAGGACGCTCTGAGAGCATTGAGTGGATGGAGGAAAATGAAGAGCTGGCCTGGCATGAGTAATGTGCTTCAGGGAGGCAGCCGCTGCCTCCCTGCTGCAGGATGCAAAACTGGGTGGGAAAGAAATAAAAGCACTTAAAGGGCAGCACAGCTTGAAGGTGGGCAGCCACCCCCTGCAATTTGGAAATGCCTCTTGAAGTACCCAATTTCCTTTGCAGATGAGAGCAGTTGGGATTTAGGCACATGCTTCCCATCATCAAAAGCAATTTGAACATTTAGAAACCTGCACCCCATGGAATTTAAATGGCTCGGACCCCACACACAGCCTAATGTCAAGGGACAAAGTCCCAAACCTCTTTTGGGGTGCACAAGGCTGAACCACAGCCACCTCTATGTAGGGTTGCAATTGCCCATGTGCCTCCATGCTCCCTGAAAACAGCCTCTCCCTTGGACAAGTCCTCCTAAATACATTAAACGATTCTATTAGGATGAATCTCAGGTCATTCAAATGGGGAAGACAAAGCCCATCCACAGGGACCCTTTGGTTGTACAGACTCCTTTGAAAATGCCTCTGCGATGGGCTGAACTACACTCATTGGGATGGAGGAGAAATCCCCTCCTAGCAGCAAAAGGTGCTTCTTCCACCAGCATCAGCAGAGATATTTGCATGGAGAGCAAACAACCTGCTCCCCACGATAAGAGTCCAGACAACTGTGATATAGGACTTGTCAGCAGAGCAGTGTGGAGTGAGGGCGTCCAGCCTGCTGTCTCCCCATGCTAAGGACAAACAGATGGCTCCAACTGCAGAGGGACAGGTTTAGCAAAGCACTTAAGCATACACTTAAGTTTCAGCATGTTAGGAACTGACCCCTAGCCAGCAAAGCACTTACACCTGGGAAGCAAAGGACACTCTGGCAAGGGACTGGAATTAAGCACGGTTTGGTGAACTTGGCCATGATGCTGTCATTCCAGTAATTTTCACCTGCCTAGACTTCTTTTTTTAATAGCTCATTTTTAATTAAAATGTCCTTCAAGAAAGAAAATAAATACTTGCTCAGCTTAATGCTCTGTTTCCAATCTTGGTCGATTAGAGGATAGCTGAATAAAACAAACACAAATAACTCCACTGTAACAATCTCCTATGGCATCATCATGTGACTCTGACAATGTATTTCAAATTATTAACACTCGTTGCAGCTCTATTCATCATCATCTTCAGTGTCAAGATACTTCAAGAGGCAAGTGAGCTTTTAATGAGCTCTCAGACCGAAACAGGAAAGGAAAAATATATCCAGTGCATACTACTTTAATGATCACCTAATTCATTTTATTGTATCTGCTGTTATGATTTATGAATTAGGCAGAAAGATCAGACATTAGAAAAACACTCATGTACACAATATCCAAAATAAGACAAATACGCATTTATATATATTGAATATATATACCTGGATTTTATATATAACATTGCATCTTCACACTGGCATTCGTTTTTCCTTATAAGCCTATGATGTTCTCACTGCACGAGTCACTATGTAATTATGGATTTGTCATATTGATTTAAACTCCTACAGCCCATGGGTCCGCCTGCTCGCCTTTGTGTTTTATACCAACACAAAGAAAACAGCTCAGAAAGGTGGTTCTTTGGCCCCAGGGTATTAATGAGTTGTTCCTTACGGGCTCTGCCTCTCTCCCTCACTGACCCCAGCTCACACCCCCCCAGCTTAAATGATTTCCATCTGTCAGCTGTGCAGGGGACAAGAGGCACTGGACATTTCACAAATGCAAGTGACCCCTCTAACCCTCTCAGTGTAAGCACTTAAAACTTGCTCTTACTTCTTATTTATCCTGCAGTCATATCCCATGAATAAAGGGGAACAATTTCCTTCCCATGGCAATGACTACCTATAGTTAGGTGGATATTCCCTGCAGATGCCTGTTACAGGGTTTAAGAAATGATTGGTGATTTCTCAGTGTCCTTCTGGAGACCCTGAAAAGAGCCTGGAGCTGCAGTGCGACACCATACATCGGGTTCTTTGTACCACCACAGCTCAGGAATCCATCACAGGGAATAAAACAAAGATCCAAAGTCTTAGCTCAACACACATCTAAAATAAAATCTTCCCTTTTTACGGAAAAAAAAAAAAATAGATGGAAGCTTCATGAAGATGCTGGAATATAGAGGGTGGATGTGTTGTGTTATACCTTGTACGTGTGCTGCCAGGAGCTGTGTGGAAGGGCAGGGAGCAGCCCCTGCCCTGCAACCAGGGGCACGCACGCTGCAGGCAGCACTAGCCCAAAAAGTTGATCCCCCGTGCTGGGAAATCTGTCCCTGCATCCTCATGACTCAAGGAGAGCAAAGGCAGAGGAATGGACACTCCCTCAACAAATTACTTTCTGTGACTCCTGAAAGCCTACGGTCAAATTTATCACGCCAAATACCCACACAGGCTCCCTGCACCTTCAGCCACTCACACTCAGCATCACCCCAGCCATCACATAGGGATGGGCATGTAATCTCTTTCCAGGCATTAGCAGGGTTAACGCAAAATATCTGTGGCTTGTTTTGAAGCTCTCCCTCTCCTAGCTGTATGCAGGGGTTAGTGCTCATTTGGTGACGGGAAGCAGGGACAGGGACCCCGAGCCCACCACTACCCTGCAAAGTCTCAGAATTATCTACTGAGGGAGAGCACTGCCTCCAGAGAGAAACACGGCTGTTTGCACACACAGTGATTTACAGCTCCAGGTTGCCCCAGTGCACTTTCCCCTTGACTTTGAGCACTCACTTCTGTGTCCTGTCCCCTCCAAGCACTCCTCATTCACTCTTTGCTACTTCAACAACTGTTCCAGCCATCTTGGTGCAACCTAAAGCTGACAACATGAATACCTGAAATTGAGGAATGCTTCCATTTTGGAGTACAATTCATGAGCACACCCAACTCTGGGCAGTACCCAGGTAGCTACTGATTGAAGCCCAAGCCTTGGGCAGTGGCCCTTACCTTCTAAGCTGCTCAGTTTAGGGTTGAAATCATGACAAACGCAACCTGCACTTTTGAAAGCCTTTGGCCACCAAACACTCAGTGTCCAGAGCATAGTCAGCTTAGTTGGCTCAATCCTTCATCATAACAGCACATGCTAAAGACCTGGGTATTCAGAGCAAGCAGGTGAACACAGCAGCCAAGACAACTTACAAAGCCCATCTGTATGATTTTACAAAACAAACTATTGTTTGCCATTATTGCTTTAAGAGAGCTTATCCTTCCAGCTCTAATATTAATTTCCCAATTAGAAAAACTGCTGGACAATCTCATTAACAAATGCTTCTTCATATCACTGAAGGACTTGTCGACTACCTGCCACCAGCTGCTATCAGAGAGGCACAAAACCTTTATGAGCACCACAGGGACTGGAGTCCCTCCAAGGCAAATTCTGGCAATTCTCCTGCAGACTGGATTCTCCCCAGGTGTTCTCTGATGTTGGTTTGCAGAAGATAAATGACATTTCCTCTCATCCAAAGTATCAACTGCTGCCACCACAAATTGAACCCAATTCTTCCATTACTACGTAAGGCACGTATATCTGTCATATGCTTCTCTAATGGCCTAGACATTAACAGCAAGCATCCCTTCATCTCTACTGTCCAAATGCCAGCCCCAGCCATCTCCTTACAAAGCATCAAATGGCTTGTTCCTTTCCCACCAAGCACTATAATTCCCCAAAAATTCAGTCCAGCACCTTCATAAATGCAATTACACTCTTCTTACCAGGAAGAACTTGCCCACCACTATACTTTGTTGAACGTTCAGGCCCAAATGTCCACTGCAAAGTGCTTTATGCAGGTCATTTTTATCTGTGCCCTGCTGCAGTACTTTGCAGTGAAAGATGGACAGAGAGGTTTCCCGCTGCTGTCCATTGTTCTACTAGGTGTTTTTTCACAGCTCTCAGATTCCTTGCTACAAATATTCTCCAACTGAAAGTGGTAAAAGATCAATAAAAATAGGAACTTTGCTGAGGGTGCAGGAATCAAACACCACCTGAAATACCTCTAAAATAATAGGTACATCCAGCAGCCCCAACCCAAAATGGAGATCTCTGAGACAGATACATCAGCTGGATGAAGGAAATTGTGTATGCCAGTTTGAACATGAACACTGGGAAAGCACCAAGTCAAATCAGCAGAATAGTTCAAAGTGATCAGTGATCATAGTATTGCTCTCAGGTGAAAAATTTGGAAAGATATATTGATGCCTGGAAATTGGCCAGCCAATTCTATGAAAGGAATCTGTTCAAGAGAAGGGGCACGTGAAGTATTGTAACTATCATAGCATCCCCCTGATGGTCAAGCGTGGCACAGCATAATTCAAGACACGTGAAGTAAATGATAGAAGCAGAACTAATGCCACCATCAGCTGGTTCCTGAGATGGAAAAGGCACCTATGGGGAAATTAAAAACATCCTTCATGTCACTGAAAAAATAGAGTTTCAGCAGCCATTGGTTGTACATTTCACAGGCTGCTCAAAATATCCAATACATCCCTTTCTGCCATCAGATAAAGGAACCCCAGAGCATCTCACCAAATTCACTGTGATTTTCTTATCGTAAACAGAAGCCATCACCATGAACAGCAGCAGTGAACAAGTAGTTTTGCACTGGGTAGAAGTGACCTGCACATCCTGCCACCAAGCCTCTGCCGCATGTACGTCGAATTTATCCTACAACAACCCTGGCTAAAGTGGAAGCAGCTGAAAATTGCACTGACAGACACCTATTAACCTACATCACACATGACAGTAACAGACATAGCTCATTGCTACAATCCCCAGAAATACCAGAGTTAGTGTCAAAAAAAAAAAAAAAAATCGCTATTGATGAGTATGGGCTACCCTCGAGTATGGTGAAAACAAGGCATGTGTGCATGTGGATGTGAACTGTCAATATATTAAAGGTACTGATTACTTTGATTATATGGGACCACAGACACCAGACAAAAGAGGCAGTTCCCAAAAACCCCAGACACCACTAGGAATAGCTTCCTTGGTCGTGGCTTCCCTCCTGAAAGCGTGGAAGAACTGTGGAGTCCCAAAATATTTAAGGGTTTGATGAAAAGCTTAATTTTTCCCACACCAATTTATGGATATGAATCATGGGGAAAGAATGCTGCTGACAGGGAGAAAAAACTGAAGACTTAGTGATGTGGTACTGACATATCTTTTAGATTGAAAGGAAGATGAATGCTGATGCAAGAAATATTAGTGGAGAACAAGCAGACTCTGCTGTCAGAAATCAATAGATACAGACTTATGTACTTTGGTCACATCAGGCACTGAGATGAAAATAAACCTCAAGAAAGTAATTACGGAAAGGAAAGTTGAGGATCATTGCAGAAGAAAATGAGCAGCAAGGAGATGGAAAGGACAGCTGCTGCGAAGTGGGCTGTCAACCACTCGGAGCTGGTGGGAGCTCACGGCAGCAGCTAAACACCACTGCCACAACGTCACCCACACGTGGAAAAAAGGATTGTGCTTTGCTCAGGTACCACAGCATAGTGATGAGACAGCCAGGAAAAAAAGACAGTAGGAACTGGGAGGGGAGGAAGGGAGAGTAGGGAGAACAAGCAAGCAGCGGGAGGGGAGGAAAGGTTGCAGTATGCTCTGTATCCACTTAGAGCAAGATTTTGGGGATTGATGTCATGCAAATTTGTTCTTTGACCCTTTTCAGAGGTCCATCATAACCCCTTCTTTTCTATAGCTTTGCAAGAGGGAAGGAGAGTAAATCAAAGATTTTATTTGGTAAGAGTGCCCCTTCCCCATACCCCTCCTATCCTCCCATCACCGCCATGCACTGATGCCACATACGGAAGGTGACCACTAGCATAAGTTCAATGCACCGGAAGGACTGACCAGACTATGAAGGATGGCCAAACCTGGGCTGGCCTTGAAAGAAAGTCTTCAAGAGTCTTCACCCGATGCACACGAAGGGCAACACCACCACACCCAGTCATCCTCCAGGAGCTTTGCACTCCAGAAGCTGAAAAGAAAAAGCTAGGACAAGTCTTCATCTGAAGCAGGATTGCTAGAGGGAGCAAGTTTTATGTGCACATGTGTGTCTATATGCGTATGCTTGTTTGTGTGCGTGTGCAGACCCACCTGAGATGTATGACCAGTGTGTGCACGCACTTGTGCACAAACGGAATGACACATGGCACCCAAAGGTCTTGGCACCCAAAGGTCTCACCGCTGTGAACAAATGCCACCTGGCTTTCTTCCCTGTCCCTTCCCGTGCCTGCTGGCCTCGCAGCAGCACCGCAGGTCTCTTCACCTTCATTTGAACCCGTCCCTGCTTTTTTCCAGTTCAGCAGCCGCTACTCTCCTCCCGCATCATCTGCAGCTGTGGGGATGCAAGCAGACCCTGCCGCTGCACAGGGCCACCCTGGGGACGGTGCTCCGCAGTGGGGCTATCACAAAATCATGCCTGCATAGAAGGCAGCAGCTCCTCATAAATTTCCAGAGATGAAATCTCTGACACAAGCTCTTAAAACTGTGATTTAAAAGCATAGTCAAAAGCAGAAGTGGCAGAGATAGGAACCTAATTCATCTGAGCCAACTGCCACTTCCAGGATTTGCTGCTTGGAAAGGAAAAGGAGCCCATGAACCCCAACAGCATTTCCAGACCTCTGCCGCTTCGAGACCTCTGCCAAGACCAGGTTTCTGGGAAGCACCAAGTACCTGCTTGCCTAAAATCCACCCTCTTTGGGAGCTCTCAAGCACTAAAATATTTTGACAAAAATCCAAATCCATTTCATGGCAAAGGAAAATAAGAAGCAATTTGCAAGACTGAGAGCATCTAATTAGAAGATGAACACACCACAGACTGTTTGAGCCAGTCCCAGAGCTGATGTATCTCAAGCGGGGGGTGATTTCTGGAGGTCCCGTGATCTGCCCTTGGGAAGCTGAAGATTACTGATAAGAGGCTGTATCTGAAATACATTTTTTTACATCAGCTACTCATACCAGACAAGTCTGAAGAAGTTGACTGTAAGATTCATGTAGTCAAGGTCTATTTTGCTCTTTTCAAATACTTAAGGATTAGCTTTGTGAACACCAAGAATAGTTCTAACCACTGATGCTTTCTCAAAGGTATACAGCTGAGCCTTAATAATCCTCTTCTGCACCAAAGCCCAAACAAAACTATCTCTCTCAGGCTGCTGTTCAGTTCTGCATGCTGTTTTGCCCATGAAAACCACCCTAAAATGGTACTCAAAAATCTAATCAGTTGGGAGACAATGCCTCAGATTTCACTGGGATTAATTCTGATTTCCTCTGGCTAGAGTGTGTGCAAATAATACCAGTTTCTTAAATTAAAAAAATAATTCAAGGTAAGACTGATCCCTCTCCCAAGCCAGCAGGTCAGGGAGGGGACGTCTCTTTCCACTGGGCCTTTGATCTTTGCTGCTTGACCTTGCTTTTGGCAACCTTGGGAGGTCAAGGAAATTGGTTTCAGAGCCCCACAGCCTATTGATTTCTTTACAAGGGGAGGGACATTGGCATTGTCATGGTAATGGAAGACCCCTGAAGGCTTGTTAGGTGTACCACCCCTCCAAGACATGCATCGTCGAGGGCATGCCTGGCTTCTTCGGAGGCCAACAATCTGCCAATCAGTTCCACCCCATGAAAGCCAAGGTGAACAGGAGGAGACCTCACCACCTGTATTATAATCTGCAGCTGTATTGAAATTTTCCTGGCAGAGCTGAAATTTTAATGTTTAATTTACTTGAACTAATGGGTCACAAAATTCCCATCTACACTGAAAATTCTAATGAACCTTTGGATGGACAGAGAGACCTCCAAGCTTTGATCCTTTTCATTGCTGTATTTTAAAACAAGCAGTTCCTTAAGAAGGTTAAGGAAGCAATAATAAAGAATTTTTAGTGTGTGTACATGATCATTCCATACTGATGCACTTCAGCTTTAATAATATTGTATTAAATTTTATTGTAACCTTGCTGACATTTACTGCAAGGGAAAGTGCGTAAGCTTAACAGCCTTATAAAATACAGCCCAGTAATGTACCTATAAAGCATAATATTTCTATACCAATGATGAGCTATTGCAATTGCATCCAATTTAGTGGCTCATTATTAACGAGTGCAATCACCTTCTCAGTCACATGCTCTGAAACGCAGCATAGTATATTGATGCCATTTCACATTTTACAAGGCAGCTGCTCCAATTTTGCTCAGTGGTACAATGATCTGACAGTGGAAATTCTCTTCTCATTATGAATTAGCTGTAAAATGCACCTGATGATAAAGAGGTAAGTCCTCATGCACATCACCATGGCTCTGGTATATTCAAAGGAGTGAAATTAGTTTACACTAGCTGTGATCAGGCCCATTAAAGCTGACTTGCCTCCTTCAACTCCTGTAGATATCCTCTCGCTAAGAAGTTATGCTGTTTAGTAAGATTTTGATAGAAAAAACAATTACCAAAGTCCTTTTATGGCCTAAAATGGCTAAAAGAAATTGGGTCTCAGTGTAACCTGTGCAAGTGTCCGCAGGCTGCTCCAAAAGCCCTTGGCTACCTTTGGAGTCCAGTTCCCTGAAAGGCTTTTAGGAATCCCACCAGGTGCCCAGCTGCACTGTTAGAGTACCTAAATATCTTGGTAAATTTGAACTCGTTGGTGTGTGGGGGAAAAGCTCATTTGCTACCAAAAATTGGACTTCGGTGGAATTAAACACCTCCTTTCACAAAAGCACATCTCAAAGTCCCTGCATCCACAACCACTTATTCCTAGAAGACCTTAAAACTCTCAAGTGACCTCTCTGTGGCCTCTTCATTTCCTAACAGAAGTTCCCAGGCTTTCCCAGACCTCCCCATTCTGGAGGGCCGAAGAGCTGCTGGGATCCAGAGACCTGGCAAAGAAATAGCTAAACTGTCCTTTTAATTTCAAAAGAGGTCTCCTAAGCAAGTCCTCTGGATCCTTCCCAAAGGCACCAAGGACAAGGTGATGCTTGAAGAACAACCTTTCTTATTAAAGAGAAGGACAAGGGTACAAATTTCAGCACAAGCAGCAGCCTTAGTTGCCACCTCCAATAAACTTGTCTTTTCCTCAACACTTACTCAACAACACCTCCAAAGCTTAGCTCAACACAATGCTTTCACTGTCACAGCTGCAGATTAGCATCATTCAAAGACCAAATCCTGGTGTTTCTTGAAGGGCACAACTTTAAAACAGACAGAAGGGGAACTCATCCACACTTGAAGACACCTATGAGCTTTATGACCATGGATTCCACGTCTCCTTCAGCTGCACTGAGATGAGGTACAGAAAAAGGTGATGGGGCAAGACCCTACAAGATGCGAGGGGTGCCCCGGCATGAACCAAAGTTCAGGATGTCTGAGGACCTCTATCACATGACAAAAACCCAGTGCAATGAAGTCCTCGAGAGCAGCTGGGGATTTTCTGAGCTGTCAAGGTGACACAGCCTCAAAGCTATCGGTGCTGCTCAGCAGGATGAGACAAACACAGCTGGTACCTGGAGGAGATTAATTCAACGAGTCATCTTGGCTGGAAGACAGGGAAAGATTTTGAGACACTGTGTATGTGGGGTAAAGAAAATAAGTAGTTCATTTTCTTAGAGCATTAAGCTGTAATGGCTGTCAAGGGGGATTACCGATATTGTTATGCCAGTGTCAGCACATGTTGTAGAACAGCTATATTTTGAATTTCCATACTTGCTTAATTTAATGTTCGGATAATCTGGCAAATGAAACAGGAGCCTCAAAGACTCTTTTTCCCCTCTTCCTTTTAAAAAAAAAATCATTCTATTAAGAATGTTAAATTCTTGGGAGCAAGAGCTGGCGTACATGGAGGGCACATACTAATCTCATTTATGCTGAGATTTGCTTTCTGTTAAGCAACAGAAAAACAGCTAATCAAGCATAATTCAATAATACATCATCTGCAGATGCAAAGACTCAGAAGATTGGTATGGAGCTTTGCCTATTTACATGAACTGATGATCTAGGCCAGGTGCGTTTAATTGCACATGGGGTGTGGGTGCACACCTAAATAACTCTTCTGATGGCTCCTCCCCAGCTTTGGGCTAGCTGAAATTTGGGACAGCTTCCAGCACACAACTGAACAGCCTCCATGCTCTTCTACATGTGTCATCGGTCTGTGGCAGCCAAGACAGCCCACTTCCCTGGGTAGAGAGCACTGGCCCAGCTGCCACTGTCCCTATGGCCCGGTGTTGCCAGAGGCACAGCCCATTGCTTGAGGATAACGTCAGGTAGAAGCTTAGATCAGCTGGTGACACTGCCATGCCCTCTGCCTCACACCACAGAGCATTTCCAAACAACCTCAGAATAACCTCCTGCCCCTCACGTAAACCATACATGGAAAAACACAGTTTGCTCAGACACTGCACTGCCATATCCATATCAGTGTGGACTTCCCTATTTCCACGCTCACAGCCACCACATGGCAGGAGCTCAGGAGGAGAACTAACCCATTCATTCTTGACATGGGTCATGTCATAAGAAAAAAGGCTCCCTGTGTCGACAGCCCAGCCTACCTGCCACAGCAACCCTGCAAAAAGAGGAACATGTTTGGCTCCCACATGCCCTGTAGGTGCTATGGACACCATACAAGGCAGACCAGAGTCTCAGCTCTGCTGCAGCTGATGCAAGGGCAGCATTTCTCACCAATGGCAAACCTTGCATCCCATTACACTTATCAGAGCTGTCCAGAAGAAAGCAACTTCATTTTGTGGAGGATTTCAATACTCCTCCTTTGTTTCATTCGGATTCAAGCCAAAATTTAAGGTGTTTGAAAATCCCTACCTAAGAGAACAGAGACATGGCCCAGGGAGAGCTGCCGGGGGCTAGAGCCATAGTCTCATGGAGCCCCGGGCTCCTTGTCAGAGATGCTGGGCCAAGGACCGACAAAGGTTCCTTCAAACCTCTGAAATCAAAAACGTCCTCACTAAACAGACTATTTGGCAAACTAGCAAATTCTACCCCCTAAATATTTTTTCAGTGTTACTATTATGCAACTTCATAGATAATAATGTCATACAACAGGGTAAAAACCTCATGTTTCAGACTAAATTAAAAGAATTCATGTACCACCTCTTGCCAATGCTTCCTCTGGCTAATATCTGATACATAAGAAAAAAGCCATTTGGGGAGGTTGGAGGGTTTGGGGTGCAAAAATTACCAATAATAATAGACAGACTAACAGAGAGATAGCGCTACGCGTGAGGACGCATAGACAGACACATGGACCGATATGCATATAAACAGGAGAGAGGCCAACAGACATTTCTCTTTGTTCTCCATCCCCTGTTTTGTTGTTAAGGCTCTATGCTAATTTCCGTGGAATTACTACAGCACATTTGTAAACACACATGAAATGCAGACAGCTCGCTACAATCACTGCTGTCTTGGGCTATTAAGTATAATATTTAGCTCAGCCAGATGCCGCCAGAAGTTCGCCAAGCCCATAAAACAAGCTCAATCACATATTTTCAAAAACAAGAACATGAAGCCATTTTAGAAGAGTTTACATATATGTTTGTGTATTTGTTTCCTTCCATCTGGCAATCTCCCTCCCAAGACAGAGAGCTAAAGCCCAAGGGAGGAAGTTTTCGCATTCAGTCACCTCTTAGCAACACCCTCCTGAAAAAGGATTGCTGTAAGTCCCCCTTAGCTGGAGCACACACCGCTTCTGACGGCATGGAAGATAAGAGAAGATGCTGTTGCTTTTGATGGCACACAAGGGAAAACAGGACCCTCTGCTGTCTGCTGGGTGCAAACCTCAGCAGTGGTTCCAGCATACTGTGGAGGCAGCTCTGCAGGTTTTCATGGTGCTAAAACCCCAACATCCAGCCACAGCACATTTCAAGCCTTTCTCTCTCCCCTTAATGCTGTTTGAAGGGGCTCCACAGAGGAAGAATAACACCACAGGCCCCAGAGCCACAAATACACCTGGACACAGGCACCCTTCCAGACCTGAGCACCTCAATAAGATGTCTTATGGGGTAGAGCCATCACATGGGCAGAACTTGAGACTGAGGATGTAAGAAAGGCATCACCGGATATACTTTTCTGTCTGCATTTGCTTTGAGGGTCAGGACACCTTCAGCCCCGTGCTGTCACTTTTTATGTAGAACAGAACCTAAGAGCTTGCACAGTCAGTTATCCCACAGCAAAACAGGGCAGTAACAGGAAGGCAAAGGACACCAAATTATTAAATCTCTTGAAGTACAGCCCTAGAGCATATTTAATTATGTCCTGATGCAGAAAGCGTCCCAAAGACCAGAAACCTGCAAAATCACAGGAGGCACCCAAGAACAGCTACACCAGGAGCAGCCAGATGGGCCGATGGCCAGGGCACAGTCTAGCCCACGTATCAGCTCCGGTAACAACAACTGTCAGCACAGACAGCAAGAAACCCACAGCAGAGAGATGTGAAACAATCATCCTTTCAAGGAAAAAGGTCCTTAGCCCCCCAGTGCCTGAGCCTGTCACTTGATCTGACATTGTCCACCCGCTCCAGCACTCCCACCCCAGCACTGAGTACAGTGATGCTTGTTACTTGCACAACTCCATTCCAGGATTTTTTCTTCTATCTCACCTATAGGAAGTTTTAGCTGGTTCCACAAACAATTGATGAAAATATTTTACCATTCAACCACCTCTGAGTGGCACAAGCCCTTGCTGTTTGCAGGGGCTTTAGGTTTGCACTTGAGGTGTGTGCACTGCAGTGACCCTGCACCCCATGTCCCGCACAAGATCCTGAGGGGAGATGTCTTTTCCCTGTGCATTGGACCCTGCCTGGTACAACAAAAGGCACCTAAGTCCAGCCATAGCAGATGCAAACAATCCAGACAGATGAACGGCTTTAAAATTAACACAGCCCTAAAGAAAATTACAACTTTGTCACATCCAGAGAGCTTCCGCTCTGCTTCACATGGCCACATAGCCAAACCAGTGGCTCCAATATCAAAGAGCAAAACCAACGAAACAGGCAAAAAACAGAGCTCTTGGCAGACAGGCAGCGCACCGGTCGCACCAAACACTGCCAACACTCTCCACGGCTCTCCCTCGCCCCAGCCCAGTTGTTTCCCCTTGATTCCATCCCACACAAAGGATGCAGCGGAGCGCACAGGAGCGCACCCCTTCCCACAGCTGCAAGCGAGCAGCCAGGGAGCAGCAGCTCCTTGTTCCATGGCCAGCCATTGTGCAGAGGAGCATCAGGGGTGGACCTGGCGGGGGGCCAGCGTCGCACGCATGTGTTCCTCTCGCAAACTAACCAGAGATTTGGTTGCTAGGTCTCAAGTTTATCCACAAGGCTGTAAGTCTAAGATGCCTGGCCCTGCCCAGAGCCAGAACACATGTTTGTGGGATATACAAACTGCTTGAAATAGAGGCCACAGAGGACCCATTAGAAATTCAATATTAGCTTTGTAAAATTGCTAATAATTAGCTACAGCTCTTTTCTCCATCACAGCAGCTGGTGACATGAAAGTGATTAAGTTTCTAATGAATAGATTAGGGTTACTGAATATATTAAATAACAAGGTTTTTAATCAACTGTTTATTGATTCCAGCAAGACAGTTCTGACGGCAAAAAAACCACTGGGTAGCAGTGGAATTTATTTATGGGCTAGTGTTCTACATCAGAAATAATTAAAAATAGATTATTTTTCACCAAATCTAGAGCTTTTTTCTCTTTGAGGCAGCTCAATATGGATTAAATTAACTGCAAATAATAAATTAAGGCAGAATTGAAAGCTAAATTCAGAGTGGAGAGGTGCTCACAGCTTGGCAGTCAATCTTTGTTTTCAGTTGTTGTGGCAAAACCAGCCACATATTTATTGTCTGGTTTTAGCCAGGAGAGACAAAAGGTTGGATACGTTGGGCAAGCAGCTTCTGAGACACCATGTCTGTTGTCCAGCCTCATGGGAAAGTTCTGTAAGGACCCCAACCCAAAAACCATTTGGGGATAGGACAGTGTTAAATAATCAGAAGGCAAACCTTTTTTTCCACAAGCTCCTTTATAAGGGAAGAACTAAAAGTATTTTCCACCAAGGTGTAGTACACAGCTATTAACACCACAGGCTCTCTGAGGGTAGCTGGGCTCTGTACTACAGTGTCATGGCCTGTGCCCAACGCTGCAGGGAGCCACGTGCCTCTGGGTGGGAGTGTGGAGGGGAGGTCTCCGCTACTGCTGGGGCAGGACACGAACACAGGTCTTCTCTGAGCAGGGTCCCATTAGGACACTCACAGTGCAGCATCTCCCCATCCCAACGACCCTCTGTACCAGATGCAGCTGGAGAGCGGGGCTGGGGACCCCCCACAGCCACAAGGTGTAGGGTAAAGGCTGCCAGTTGGGTCTCTGGAGACCCCACATCCACTGAGCAGTACCGCTATTGCCCCATGGTTGGGAAGCAAAGCTCTCCCCTGTTCCAGGGGTTTCTCCCCATCACTCAATCCATTAACTAGTGTTTATATGCATTTTCTCCCCTGCTATTGCCCTCCTTTCTCATTTCACAGGCTGCGACCAGGAGCAGGACCAGTGTGCTCACAGAGCACTCCTCCCCCCTCTAGGAATTCCTGCAGAGACAAGCTACAGCCTAGAGCCTTGACTCCCCTTTTCGGATTAAGACAACAGTCCCACCTCATAGCCTGGTGCTCAGGTTATAGCCGACAAACTCCGTAGAAAAACAGAGCTTTTCTGCTTGGCTGCATCCCTCACCCTCGCTGGGTGTCAGAGGTTACGTGTTGCAAAGCAAAGGATCAGCCAGGGGGTCATTCACACAGCTGGAAAGACCTCTCCAACCAGCAACAACAGCTTCACGCTAAAAAGCTGTGAACCTGCCAGTAACATCTCGTGTCCCAGCCCTTATAAACAAAGCTAAGAATTTCTCTCTGCTCATTCGAGATCTTTCCAGTGCTGCTTATCGATCTCCAAGGCCGGCCAGGAGACAAGCAGCACATTTCACATTCTCTTTAAGCAGTTTCCATTTCTGCTCCTGTCAGGTTCAGAGGACCACAACTGCATCCCTTCATGCAATAGGATCCAGGATGTTCTGCGGTTTTAATTACCCGCAGTGGAAACCAGCCGGAGGAAAAAGAAGAAATGTTTAGGAGAGTTTTTTCCATGGCTCCAAAGGGCCGAACAACTTTCTGCCAGTATATATAGCTACCTAGGGGTCTATTATTTTATTAAGGGATATTTGAAGTGCTCCATGACATAAGCAGATCCATAATATATATATATATATACACAGTACGTATGCATACGGAGGCATTTATAGAGCAAATCTTTCTAGCCCCAATAGTTTATAATGTAGAGGACCTTTAGTCTGGCATTGAACCAAAGCCAAATGCTGCATGTGCTCTTTAAATCAATGTAATGCAGAGAAGACATTTTTCTTTGGAGCCTCAGTGGAAGCAGGATTCCGCGGAAGGTTTTGCTCTCAAAATGGCAGCTGTTTGAAGCTGCCGTACAGGTTTGGATCAGCATAAGCAGTGCCTGTAAAAAAGGTCTTGGCATGCAGAGGGCTGTTGAGGTAATCGAAGGGCCATGACAAATCAGATTATTGTATTTGTCCATGGTGGGCTACAGGGTTACCACTGCTGCACACTTGATGTGGGTTGGCATACAGAGACAGACCATGTGAAAACAGGTTGAATCCATGCAACTTTCACAAGCAACACAGCCATGCCATGCTAGTGCTGCAACCCCCTCTTCCCTCCCATTTTGTGTGTCTGTCCACTGCTAACTTCTTTCCCTCAAGAAAGGTAGCATACAGAGAAATACAAAAACAAGATTGCTGACAATTACGTACTGGGCTTTCCTTGCACTAACGTCACAGTTTTAAGATCAGGCACCAAGATGTGATCTGTAATATTAATATCTATATACGATACCAACACTGCCTTTGTACATTGGTTACATTTATGCCATGTAACATGACAGGTAACCATGTATTTAGTCCTAGACAGTTAGATGCAAGGATCGTCTACATCCTAAAGCCCTAAGGCAATTTAATCAAGTTTTTCCTTTTTTTCATTCTGCTGAGTCTCAGTATCTTAGCTCTTAAATACAGGAGGGGTGACAAAATCAAACACTAGCCATGTCCCAGTTCAGGTGAACATACACATAGCACCTGTGCACTTGGGACAGTCTTACACACTCAGCCCCCCTTGCTGCAGCATTCCTCTCAGACCACCTCCCAAGGCTGGTCTGTGCATGTGTAAAAATATGCAAAAACCATAATCCTCTGAGGACCGGTTATTTTAGCTCTGGTCACTTAAGTCTGTATTCACCTGCTAAAAACACATCTCTTATTTGTGTTTGGTAATGCTGGCTAAATTCAAGGAAAAGTTCTACTGCAGGAGAGATCAACTGCAGCAAGAACTTTCCTTTTTTAATGCATACAAGACTTTTATGTAATTTGGAATTTTCCTAGGCTTTTGTTTATCATGCCCTTCTGAGCAGGATACCTGGAGAAAAAACAGTTCAATCTTTTGCCCCAACCTCAGCTAGCTGCCACTCAAGCACTCACACCTTGTAAGCAAAGGCAGCTTTTAGTTTGATTTTCCAGACAATTAACACTGAGACACCTGACCCCCGGATGGTGGAGATACCCCATGAAGACATGATGGGGTCTGACATACAGGAGTTCACAGCCACATATCAAACTGGAATCAGATCTTTAAAGCTGTTTGCATTTACCACTACCCAACAGGGTCTGCTCCAGGCTGTCTTATTTAAAGGGATGGCAACTCAGTTGCATGGTTACACGTTTCCCTTAACTTTTTTATTTAACTTACATATTAACTGCAGTTCAGTTCAGCGCGCTGTCTCACTATGTCTATATGGTGATTTTCCTTAGTATCCAGGTACAAACCAGCAGTCTCTGCAGCCATGCACACATACTTCTCTGGGACAGAATTTTGTTTACTTGCCCCTGAAGCTCTAACTCAGCAAAGCCTTCGGGCTTTTATGACGCTAAAAGTTTCAGTGGGCTACCTCAGCCCTTCATGGCTTGGACACTTTGGGAGGAAAGGGGAAAATCTGGAGCACAGTCCTGCCAACAGGAACTCCTTGGAGGCTCCAGGGCCATCTCTGGCTTGTGCTCCAATCTCTGATACACCCAGGACAAGGTAAGATGGAGAGGTGATTTACAGCATGCTTTCCACATCACGACTGAAGAGCACTCTGAGCTGAACTACAGTTAATATCTACATGTGGAGAGCAGAAAAACTTCCAACAGAAAATATAACAAACCCCAGAGGAGGAGGCAGCATCTCCCCCATGTACCAGGACTGCTGTGGGAAGCAAGTCCCAGTTGGCATTGCAAGTCCCAGTTGGCATCAGCAGTACTGTGAAATAAATGAAGGTGCCTTCGAGGCATCCTTTTCCATCACTGCATCAGCCTTTTTTTTTTTTTTTTCCTCTCTCAATCCCAGAGGCAAACCAGCTGAACAGCACCGCAGCGAAAGCACTAACAGAAGCAGCATTTCATTTGTGCTTCCCTCTCAAAGCCCTGAAAGTTGGTCTTTTTAATGACAAAATTAAGAGAGCTTCCTCAGAGTCGCTATCCTTATTGCTTACACCTCTGGGGTGTAGAAAGTGTCACAGGTAAAGACACATATATCTTCCTAGTCTTTCTCTTTAAATAAGTTTTTAACTTGCTCCTATGCTGCATTGGCCAGAGGAAAGCCAGGATCGCAGGTGTAATTCAATGCGTAAGATAAATTGTGCAAGTATGGAAATGGCAGCAGACCATTTAATAGGGAAGGGGAACGTGGTCAAGGACAGTGAAAAAGGGGGCCTGGGCTCTCCTGTGGTTGCATGCCAAGGACAGCAGTCCCTTCTCCTCCAAGCCTTACAAGACCAGATAACAAGACCCAAGACATTCTCAAGAGACATGTGTCAACCAAAAGTGCATCATTAATCTCCAAGCTTTTCACCTAAAGCACACTGTGTGGGGGCAAGTCTTTGCCCTTGAGTCACACCGATCATCTTGAAAACATACCCACACACACCCTGCTTGCTCAGCGCTCCAGTTTGAGAGCTGGGAGGGAGCATGGTGGGCTGAGGAAAGCTGCATGCCACCAGGCACTCAGCTTACCAGCCACTCCTGCAGAAATCCTCTCTGCCCCTTCTTATCATCTGCAAACTCATGCTCCAAGCTTAGTTTATCTTCTGCTAGAAGGGCTGGTATCCAGAACATGCTGGCAGGAGCATACGGCTTCTTGAGCTAACCAGCCATCTGGGAGAGCCTTGTTTCCAAGAGGCAGCTGAAAAATCAGCAGCGTGGAGCACGAGGAGAGGTATGTGGGGACTGCACACCCAAGAAAGAGTCCCCAGCATGTTTCTGCAAGACCCAACCATGCTGGCAGCTGACTACACCTTCCTGTTAAGTCCCTAAACTACTAGGTGTATGGGGGCTGTACCAGAGGAGATCATGTGCATCCTGACATGAGGGCACATGAGCTATAGGCTCAGTTCCTGAGGTCGTGGGGTCACTCCTGGAAGCCACTGAGCTTCCAGTTGAGCTCGGCAGGACTGGGTTAGATGGCAAAGATGCACCACAGGAATCATCATGAAAACTCTCTCCAATTCATTAGCCCCCTCCCCTTCCTTTCTTTCACCACTCTAACTTGATGAGTCCCTGGAAAGAGCAAGGCCAAAGAGGAAGAAAGTAGTAAATACTTTCAGGGAGACACTGCAGCGAGGTTGCATGGCAGAAAGACCACTAAGACCAAATCCAACCTGAGCATTTTCATCATCTGGAGCAGCATTCACTCAAATACGCTCCTTGCAAGGATTACCCCACCACCTTCAAGCTCAAGTTACAATTTATAATGCTGAAACTACAGGAAATACAGTGCCAAAGCTCTTCACAGAATGCAAGCGTCACTGTGCTGCCCTAGGATAACCTCCCGCTCTGCTTTTTCCTCCCCTCTCTGCAGTAACTGCAAGGGACCTGACAGGCATCCACAGGCATATCCCACCACCAATCCACTCAGGTGCCCCTCCTCGCTCCAAGGACATGTGATTGCATGGAGCCAAGGAGAGGTGCTTGAGGCTGCCCTTATCACACTTCATCTGCACAAATTCCAGAGAGCCTCGGGGAATTTGAGATTTGTCGGCATTTCCCATCTCACATTTCCTACTGGAAATCCCTCCAGCTGGTGAGATGCTGTAATAGGTACCATTTAGTGAGCTAATGAAATCCATATGTAATTGTCAGAAAGATAATTGACACATTAGGACTCAGAGATTTGCATCTGGCCTTTTGCAGTTCACATCTCATGGCATGGCAGCTGCAGGGATGTCAAACGGGTAGCATTTAACGGCACTGCATGCATGTCATCTTTTCTCCCCAGATTAGAAGTTCTACCTGCTTAAAAGGCTGGTTTAACGTGGCACAAAGGAGGCCACTCATCTCTCCTCCCTCGTTGATACTACACTCTTGTTTTCTGTCTTCCTTTCTGGAAGATTTCCACTAGGAAAATGCTTGCAAGGAGCACACTACCAACACACTATACTACTACAGGGAGATGAGTTAAACTGATGTGAGGGTGGAGGGGCAGACTGATACACAAACTCAACTGTTCAAGTCATCATTGAACACGGCCTGCCCCACCTGCTGTTTGGTTAGCCTTGGGTAAACAGCACAGAGTTGGACCTCAAACCTCAATATTTATAAAGTTGGGTGGAGGCAGACCCCATTCTTCCTTATCATTTCCACCTGCAACTGAAGTTTTGACTATCCTAAATACTTTTATCACCTGCAAAATCTGTCACTTCAGCATACACTTTGGCCATGGGGTACTCCATTAAGTAACCTTTCTCCACCGTGAAAACCAACTGTTTATTCATATCCTTTAGCCAGATACAGAAGGACATGCCTTCATCTCCTGCCATAACTTAGCGTAAGAGCCTTTGATGAGAAAACTCAACAAAAGCTTTCTGGGAATCCAAGTACACTCTGCAATATGGATCAAGCTCGTGGTGGAAAACGGCCAAAAATACAAATTCTATGCAAACATCTAAAGTATATTTTCCATAGGTTGAGCATGAATGTCCCTGGTAAAGTGGAAGCCAAACCTACCACATGGATCTTTACATCCAAGGCTCTTGGTTCAGGCCAAGGTATGACTTTAAAGGAGATCCTCTGATTTTCTGTAGAAGCTTCGCAATGTATGAATGCGTATCCAGACAACCACAACACTTTTGGGCTAGGATGCCATCTGGAAATCATTATAAAGCACAGACTTGCTCATGGGATTTCATGCACTTCCCACCCGACATGGGAACAGCCTGTTCCTCATTGTTCAGCTGCTTCTGTTCCTCCACATATCAACTATAGACAGGAGAGACAGAGCAAGTGTCTCCATGCTGTGAGCTGCCTTTTTCTTCCTGCCCTTTTAAATCACTCCTTTGTCCCCAGTTTCCAGTATAGTAATTCTCCCTGTTGGCATTTTGCAAGAACCATCCCTCCTGCCGGCGTAGGGCAATGCTCCACACTTGAGTATGCACAGCCTTCCAGGACTAGGACAGTTTGTAAAGCTCTTGGCTGAGGCCTGAAAGCAACTGGAATTGAGAGTTTTGCTTTTTCAGGGTTTTTTGCCTTTTTCTTTTTTTTCTTTTAAACATATTTTGCTAAGAACAGAACAATGCGGGAATAGCACAGAATATAAACGTCTTTCCTTTTCTAATTAATTTCACAAACTAAACAGGATCCATAGCTTTCCTGAGCTACCTCAGGGACCCTCTGGAGTGTCTCATGTGATCATATTTCAACCTCTTTTCTGTCTGCATTTTATGCATTCTTCCTCAAAAAATTTTTGAACTCCCTCTCTCCTCTCTTCCCTGCTTTTAGGGAGATTTTTACAGGCATTGAGAGGCTTCAGATAAAACACAAAGAGCCCAATTCTCCATTGCTACATAGTTTTTGCAGTCACTTCCACTACTGAAATGCAAAATAAAATGTCACTAAGAACATTTCTGATTTATACTCACTTTCTGCTAAGTAAAGGAGACCGAAAAATGCTACTCTGCTACATATTCTGACTAGTTCTCCTGATTTGATCATGCATCTTGAAGGTGAAGAAGCAGGTAATACATGTTCAAACAGCTTTGATAACTGTCAGAAGACCTCCCAGTCCTGCACTGCAGAAGGAAAGTCTGACAAAGCAGGAACATCTGGATGTAGCCAGACCAGTTTGTGCATATTTACTGAACAAGCTTATTTACCATCTAATTGTTTCCAAGCAGTTTCATGTTCTTAATGTTGAGTCAAGAGCAAAGGCAGAGCACTCAACGTGTTTAATGACTGACTTAAAGCCCCAGTATAAGGAATCACGCGATGGTGTGAGAAATAACACCGGTCTCTAAGATTTCAGCCAAGCAGAAAATATCTCCAAAGAACTTTCTGCAAAGGGGTGGTGAGTACAAAGCTTGAAAATGAAGACAACAAACACACAGAAAACTGAGGGCCAATGAAAGGAAGCCAAATTATGTTTTTAAGAACTCATCATTATTCAACTAAACTCATCATTGTTTTCATGAAGGAGAGCTTGACTCGTGCCATACACAGTGGTAGAAGCAACTGCTCAGCCCCATACACCACGCAGTTGTAGCCAACTTGAGGCCAGGATGGGCAGATGGATTGACTGGTCAGGCTGCTGAGCTGCTGGTCCTGGAGCAAATACCCCAAACTTGCTAAAATCAGCAACGCTTCAACATTTTTTCATTGACAGCCAATGTGTTGCAAAGGAAGGAGAAAAAAACCCCAACATTGTTTTTATTGCCTCTTGAATGTCAGCTGGCATACTCTGCCTTGGGATAATGTACCCTAATTATATAGCTAGCCTTCCAAACACACTCTTCAAGTCTGCCGCATGTGGCATTTACAGTTGCTGTAATAATACAACAGACAGCCAAGAAGCATAGCATAAGCACACCTCTGACCTGCAAGTGACCCGCTAATTAGTGGATGCACAAGGTTAACGAATGGAGCGCTTCATACACAGAGGCGTGTTAGCAGCGTGAACTCCAACCTCAGTAAACTGGGAAATCTATGCCAGGAGGTGTTTACACATTCATTAGTGGCGCTGGTGAAACAAAACACAACAGAAAAGCCCCTTCCCATTAATATTATGCTCAGAATAAAATGAGAGGTCTCTTTTTTCTGCACGCAACAATTATTGCAGAGGTTGAATTGTAACTATGGAATTATGTGCTGTATTTGGAAACTGCAGGCAATTAGCTCCTGGTTGGCCCCGGATGCTTTGCCAGGGTTTGTCTACCATCACTACTGAGTCACAAATCCCTTGTTTTATCCTTTGGTTGGTAGTATAACGGTTCTGGATGCTCAAGATTACAACTGGATTGGCACTTCCAGAGAGTTGGAAGCATTTGGACCTGGATTCAGAGGGCACATCTGGCCCAACATAAGGGTGCAAGACTTGGACAGACCCAAGTTCTCCACTGGGGCAAGCAGAGCTGTGCTGCTTGCCACAGGGTTGGCTGGAGCATCCCCCAGACCCAGGAGGCTGCATTCCCACCCTCCCTCTTCCTCCCCTCCCAGAAGGAAAATTATACCACAATAATCCAGAAAAGGGGCGCATCTGACTTCTCCCCAGTGCTGATGGGTAGTAGTAGGCTAGGACTTAGGGTCAACCCCAGTCAAACAGCTGTAACCCAAGCCACAAAACCAGGAGCTTCTGTGTAAATGGGGTCAGATTTCCCTGTTCGCCTGTCTGGTGCTTGTATCAGGACAGAAAGGAAAGGTTGCTGTTGTCTCCAGTCAAATATATCAAAGCAGGTCTCAGCTCTGTAGTTGTAGTGGTAAATCAACAGCAGGGTTATTACTGCAAACTGCTGATCCCAGTCTCCATCACACAACGACACGGACATGTCCCAAGATGTACTCAATTCTCAGTTAAACCTCCTAAGGCATGATCTAGACCTGACAAGAAATATAACAGGCACAAATTGCAGAGAAACTGATGAGAGCATAGACATCCCAGGCAGGACCCAGGGCTGTGCAATCACAGCAGTGCACATGGGTGATGGATGGAGCATGAGCAGTTTGTTATTAAAAAAAAGGAAACAGCTATTTTTGTCAAAAGAGTAATTTTGGTGGGAAAGCCCTTTTTTGATAGAACACCAAAAATCTGGAAGCTTTTTTTTTTTTTTTTTTAAAGAATAATCTAAACACTTCCAGCTCGATCTGAACAACGCCAATGGACTCTAAGGATCTCCCATTTGGGAAAGCGAACGCCAGCTCTGTTGACAAAACTGATAATTTTTAAGTTCTGCTAATATTTTTCCTAGAGAAATCTGACATTTTTGGGCAGCCTGTCACTCCCAGAGACACTTCAGTGCTGCTGGAGTGACACAGCCCAGCTAGGGACCAGTGCCACATATCCCCTCCTGGAAGCACTGGCTAAAACCTGCACCCTCCATCATTCCCTGCAGCAAAGATGGAGAGGACCCAGAGAAAAGGATTTCATTTCACATCTCCCTCTCAAAAATCCTCTCTTCTCTGGACAATACTGACTTCTTAGGGGAGAGAAAAAGAAAAGTCTGATTTTCCTGGCAAACTTCTGGGCTCTACCCAATAAGTTGATCTCTCTCTTGCTGCCAAAGTAAGGAAAGACTTCCCGTATTCGCCTCCTGCTTTAAAGGAGGCAAAGAGCAGAGCACTGCATTTCAGACAGGTATTTTTCAGCTACATTTGGGAGCAAAGATTTCTTTTGATCCTTCGTCCAAGATGGGATTTTCAGCAAAGCTGCTCCCTCCAAGTTATTTGTGGTGAACGTAATTCCCCTCCAGCTAACGCCCATATGGGAAGCAGCCCCCTCAACAGGCCCACTCCTGGAGGGAACAGTCCACAAGGGAGTTTCCACAACATCCCCAGCCCAGCTAAATGTGAAAAGCCAAAATAAAAGCAATGATGGGAATTTGTTTAGCAGCAAAGAAAACAACAAGTAGCCAGAGGCTGAGAAAAGAAAAATCAGAGCAGTGGAGAAGGAAGGGTGACTGCCAGCACTGGCGGGGGGATTGGGCAGAGATGTCCCAGCACAGTTTGCTGCACTCCTGATTTTGAACAAGGATAACGCAGCAGGGTGGTTTTCCCTGGAGAGGTTGGAGTTCAGCTGCCGGTAACTGTGGCTCATTCACTGTACTCCAACCTAGCAGGCACAAACCAGCCACTAAAGCAAAAAAAAAAAAAAAAAAAAAAAAAAGAGAGAGCACACTTTTCCCCCCTACCCACCTACTGGAAGATGAGGGGATTTTTGCTCTAATCCCTAAACAAACACATTTAATGCCATTAAACACTCGCTGGCATTACTGAAACATATCATTCTCATGCTGCTGCATGCAGAGCACAGGCTGGATTTCAGAGAGCTGAGCTCCTGTGATCATGTTGCACTCACAACCTGCCCCCGGTGAAAAAAATTACTCCTTTGTCACCGTTCACTAGGAATGGGAGGAAAGTGGTGAGTGTACTTCAGGGAAATGGATAGTTTGGAAGATTTTATGGCCCCATATCTATAATTAATTTTGAAGAACCAGTGCAAATCGCAAAACAAACCAGTTCCCTCTCCTTTCTCTTCTTGTTCTACAGTCTTTCTCTCCTTTATCCCAGTTTACCTCTACTCTTCTTACTGACAATTACAGCTCAGAAAGTACAGCTCAGAAAGAAGCATCTCTTCTCTTGCAGAGCAATGGGGTAAGAGAATCAAAGGGAAAAGAAGGATGACAGCTGGGCAGGATATTTCCCAGCTCCTGACATTCCAATACAAAATATTTTCTCCCATCTTAAAAGTGCAGAAGGTACACACACACAAAAAAACCCACCCAAAACCTCTACAAAGTTGCATGAGCCAGATGTCAATATTTATTTTCCAACTGAAACCAAAACAGTTTGTTTCGTCTCTTTTTTCTTTTTTTTGTTTAAATAAGGAGACAGATTAACCTGGGTTTTGTTTTATTGCAGATTACTGATAATTCCAAAACAACACAGCATTTGTATGAAAAAAGTCATTGCTGGAGCTGGGAGTATTTAATTTTGTAACATTACAGGAGTCAAATTATCCCTCAAAATGATCCCTTTCTCATAAAGGACTATTTGAAAACCTGGATTTCTCAAGACTTACATTTCTCAGACATTCCTGACCAGCTCTTTTCTGGGTTACATGGATAGAGATGATTATGTGGTTAGGAATTCAAATCACCAATATGATGCATTGGACAGGGGTGGCCCAGCTCCAGCATGTGCTCAGAGCCTGCTACCACCTGATTGTTGCTCTGTGGCCTTAGGGCAAGATGAGCTCTGCAGATACTCATCCTTTGCCCATCACTGTGGTAGGTCTTTTCCAGGCTCCAGGTGAACCAGATAGTATTCACAGCAATGAACACTTGCGAAAAAACAATTTTGGAAAGCATCTAAAATCACATTTTTCTAGGCTTAATGCAATGCCTCTGCACAAAGGGCATTTCCCACTCTTCCCTTTACACATCAACTCTTCCCTTTACACTTTAACTCTTCCCTTTACACCTTTCTCTGAAGCACATGGCTGCACTAAGACATGGGTATGGATCCACTTGGGCAATTCCTGTCTTCCCATGAAACCTTATAGGACAAACGATGCAGTGCAACCAGACCTCCATGGAAGCAGCAATAAGGACAGGGTCAGCCTGGTTCATGAAGGCTGCACCCGTCTCACACCCTCCTCCTACTGCAGTCTTTCTTCCTCACAAGATACCACCTCCAGCTGCTCAGCAGCCACTCTCCTTTCCCTGATTTCAACAGTGAAACCAGTATAAACAGCAATTCTTTCCCAGTCAGACTTGCTTCAACTGGGACAGGTTAGGGAGCAATTACCAGAGCAACTTAGCTGGTGAACTTAGGGTAGAGGATGGACAAACAGCTGGAAAAATAACCCCTGCAGCAAGCACAGCTGCAGCCTGAGGACAAGTCCCCAGCTTTATAAATACCCCTCTGGTATAGGGCACAGACACTTTCTTAAGGCAATCAGATAGATTCTGGCTCCGTTTTCTCACCCAGCAACTGTTTGCTGCTCTGCCTCAGGCTCCCACACAGGGACTCTCAGTGATGAAGGAGGTGCCAGCACCTTACTGTCCTCAGCTCCTCCAACACAGGCAGCTTCAAGCACAGAGCAATTGCTACAGCAAAATAATAACACCCAACTCCAACACAGAGCTGCCACCCAGCCTATGGCATCACTACAATACTTGAGCAAAATAAAGCAGCAATCATCCCTTTAAAAGAGGAAGAAATTGGCTTCGTAGGACTATAATGATGATGAGGAGTTTAAATGTAACCACAAATATAAAACTTTAAAACTCTCATAAACAGATTTGAAAGGGAGCCAGAGGAACTGGTGCAAATGTGAGCTACTCCATTACAAAGTAATAACAAAGACGCAACTATAAACCTGGGCAAGAAGGAAGGAGAATCAGCAAAGAGTTTTCCTTTTTTGTGTGTGCAGGAATTAGCTTGAAAATAGGACACTTTATAAGCAGGGCAAGATTGGTTTTATTTTTTCATTTTATTTTATTTTTTGCACTCCTGGTTAATTGGTGAGCACAGCCATGTACACACATGCCAAATGCAGATGTGTCAGCCCAAAGAAGTTCTTCAGATGGCCCCGAGCCAGGTAAACATTTGACCGAAAAGCCCACCTAATTTTAGTGGGCTAAAGTCTGGAAAAGTGATTAACTACAGAAAGGCCAGTGTATTGCTTTGTACCTAGGGAATGCTGGAGCAGAGCAAAGGCTCTCAGGCCCTAATTAAAAAACTGCCTTTTCACTCGACGGAAAGCCGGAGCGCCGTGAAACGAAGGAAGCTGGTGCTTTTCCAACAGGGCTCATAAAGCTGTCAATAAGTTGAGAAAGTGGCCTTGATGGTGTGAAAAGCCATCTCCAAGAAAAAAGAAGAAAAAAAAGAAATCTTTGCTGTTCAATAAGGCCTAACAAATCATGTAGGATCATATAAATGGCAAATTTAACAGCAAATTAGTAGTGTTTATGAAATCCAGGCAGTTAGACACCTAGAAAAAACAAAAATCAAGAGCAGGTACTTATGAAATCAGATTCAGTGGCTATTTTTTTTTTTTTTCCTTTTTTTCCATCCTGGGCCTTTCTATTGTTGCTCAAAACAGCAGGGAATTGTCCTACCTTTGGAAGCAAAATGTTCCTTTTGGGAACATAATGCCAACAGCAAACACACCAGGCATGGCATGCTGCAGGCGAACACGGGCACGTTACCATCCAAAGGATCCCACCATGGTGACCATCCTCTGGCAGGATATGGTTTTGCCAGGCTTCCTGCAGATCCATGGTGCAGTACAGACCTGGTTTCCAGATGTAGCTCTTGCAGCTGTGAGAAGAGTCCATCACCTTATCTTTACAGACTCCAGAGCTTCCAGAGGACTAAAATGGCTACTTCTCTTCATAAAATTAATGGCGTGCTTTTTATGGGTTTCAGCTACAGCTGGGAGCCTGATTCTGCTTACAAGGGACTGTTAATACAATTACCAGGCTGGTTTTACACTGTAAATCTCAGTTGTTTTCTTTGCACTGTTTAGGAGTTTCTCATTCAGACATGCCCTGGAAATCAGGTAGGGTTGTTACCGCAGCTGTACTGAAGGTTATGCTGGCACTTGCTTTATAAAAAACATATTTTCAAGGTTTATAATGGCAATAAAAGTTTTCCCTTCTTGCCGAAACTTGGCATTGACACTTCAGCAGAGCTCCGGAGAACATTTTTTGGAAAATTTTGAAGAAAATACGCACATACCCCATGCAGTTTTCAGGCCCAGAGGCTTTAGAGGGCAGGCAGGACTGGGGGTTTGTAAATGAGGTGTGGGGGGCATTTCTACAGCATCTGCAGCATAGTATGAGTTACTCTCCAAACTACATGCAAGCTCAAAAGGGACTTTAAACTCTTGTCCTCCATTAGGAAGTAGTACCACATTAACTTAATTGCAGGGTGATAAACCTCCTGATGTAAATACAGTTACAAATATTTTTAGGTATTTTTTATCAGTGGAGTTACCCTGTTATGGGGAAAATAAGTTGTACCAGTGTTAAGTCCTTATACTACTATAATTATGCCAACACAGTTCTGAATGTACAGTTAAAAAAAAAAAAATCATAGTTTTATCCAGTGTGACCATATCAAATATTAGCCAGACTTAATCAAATAAGCAATGAAGGGGGAGAGAGGAAGCACAGCTCAATTTAAGCATATTTATTTGCCACTAGAAAAGCAGTCAGGAAACAATTTTCCCTTCCCAGAAGAGTTTGAGATTGTCACACAAAATCAGATGAAAAATTAGTCTCAAAAATCTTCAGGTGCTGAAAGACAGGAAGGAGAGGGGAAACTTTGTTGGATGAATAAAAAAAATGGTAGGATGTTTTGGGTTGGTTTTATCTTTATATGATTTGTGTTTAGGCAAGATGCAACTTCAGCCAAAACTGGGGTTTTTAAAATCTATTTCAGAAGACTAACTCAGGCAATTTAGGAGACTAAGCAAATACAGGAGAAGAAAAGTCCTTGCAAGGATAAGTCCTGGTTAAAAGCTAGGAAACTGGGAATGGTCAAATCTTGCAAGGGAGCAAGGTCAGCATGGGAGCCCTGGAGAGATCTGTGCCATTAAAAATGCATGTTCATAAGTGACCTGGAAAAGGGCATGAGCAGTGAGGTGGGAAAGTTTGCTGACAATACTGATTTTGAAGGCATCGTGATGAACTACAAAACAATTTTATGATACAGTGACAGGTAATAAAATGGCAGATGAAATTCAATGCAGATAAATGTAAAGGGACTCGCCTGGGAAAAAACACAATCTAAACTTCCTATATAAAATGATGGGTTCTAAGCTGACCATAATCACACAGGAGCAATACCTTGGGGGTTGTCACAGATGGATCTGTGAAACATCAGCTCATTGCTCAGCAGCAATTAAAAAAATCCTTCATTAGAAATTATTAGGAGTAAAGAACAAGCCAGAGAATACCATTATGCCACTGTATAAATCTGTGCTTCACCTGCAGCCTGATCACCACATGCAGTTGTTCCCTCAACTCAAAAAGGATATTGTGGCATTGCAAAAGGCAACAAGGCTGGTCAGAGGTAACTACAGCTCCCAAACATAAGGGTCAAGCAAGCCAGGACTCTCCAGCCTAGAAAAGAGTTGACTCTTAGAAGGAGAGGACAAAAGTCTATGAAACCAGAAGTGACGTGGACAAGTGGATACTTTCACTTCCTCTTCCAACACAAGAATTCAGAAAGACCATCAAATGACACCATCAGGAGCCAGGCTCCAATCCAGTGAAGTAGATGACTCTCTACCCTGCATCTCTGAGCTCTCACTGCCAAAGGAGTTTGTGGTTGTTAAAGGTTTACCTTGGTTTAAGAGAAAATGAGACAAATACATGGAAGAAAAGTCCACCAAGTGCTATTGAATACACAAAATCCACATTTATCACAGGACAACTCCTGAATTGAAAACTCTTGAAAATTTTAAGTGCTGGAAGAAGTTATCATGTATATGTGCCCTGTTACTGCTCTTCCTGATGCCTGCACTTACAGCCACTGCTGGAGTCTGGTACTGAGCAAGCTGTGGCTATCACCTGTCCCAGCACGGCCATTCTTAGCTTCTTTTCCCCTACTTTGAAATTCATTACTTGCAAACTAAGAAAATTGTCAAAAATTGCTCTCTCACACAGGCAGTTTTGCTCACAAACAGCATTTTGTAAGAGAGGAAAAAAGGTTCAGTAGAAACCAAATCCAGTGCAGCGTGGTAGCCTGCCTGGAGCCACCCAGCAAGGGACCCACCACCAGCAGCACTGTGATCTCCCAGTGCATCCCCACTAGCAGCGTCACAGGATGGGACATGGTCCCATCCTATTTAGATGGGACTTATATTCAGGAGCAGCAGGCAAGAAACAATCCCTTGCACCATTACCTTTTTTTTTTTTAAACCAATTATGGAGCAGATAAGAGTTTCCAAAATACTAAGATTTCTACAACATTTTAAACTTCAGGGAAAAGATTAGCATAACAGATCTATAATCACCAACACCGCGTCAGTTCTCACATCAACACCAAATGGTGGTGAAGAACAGCTGGACAGCCAGCCTTCAGTGCTGGTTTTAAGGAGCCACTGCAGAGCAAGACATCAGAAAATGAGAGCCAAGGGCTCTGTATGGCACCAAACAAGAGCTCACTCTGGTCCTTCCCTTTCTTCCAACATTTTTCCTTAGTGTGATTTTCCTTCTCATTTACCTCAATCAATCTCTTCTCATTTCCAGACCAAAGCCAATTCTGTAGGGATTCATTACAGTTGTTGTTATTTTTACAGGACAGCAGCCACGCTGAGTGCTAAGTTAATTAGCCATCACCTTCCACTTAGTCTGCTTAGAGCAGATTGGAACAATTGCTCCTTTAAGTCCATCTTCACACCTGCCATAGCCAACCTGCTCAGGGGAGACCCAGCCAGTCTAGCAGGGAATAAGAATGAACCCTGAAAAGCCCTTGCCATGGTATTTTCAGGATTGAGGCCCCTACAACAAGGGTATGCTGCCACTGTGTGTCTGTTGATAAATTTATAAGCTTTAGGGTTTAAATAGAGTATGACAGCCTTTGACAGCAGTGATACAGAATGGGGAAAAAGGTGGGTATGATCTCCAAGGATTATGAAGGACATTCTTTTCCTGCAGATGGCAATCTAACTGTAAAACTAGTAGAACAGGAGACTGGGACCTTTCCATCTCTGTTTCAGTTTATTTTATCCCTTAGAAATGAATAAGAGAGGTGCCTGGTCTGAAGAGGCAGCTCCACAATGGAAAGGAGGGTCTTTGTAGGTCAGCCCTGAGGCTGGACAGTGGGCTCTGTTGAAACAGCAGCAACTGGACCTCTGATCATTCACTGAATGAACTTTTTTCCTGTATCAAAACCTGGCATCAGTCTGAGTCTTTCTCCAATGCATTCTCTGTTTGGCTGTTCTGGCTTCCTGCACTGCACTAATTTTAGCCCTGGGCCAAGTTCTGATATCATTCACATCTCATCACCCCGATGACGTTAATTCAGGCATCCTGTTAGCCACATCTGTCAGCTCTCTTGCGATAAGCATATTTCTGATCATTGCAGTTACCCTTTATCCACAGCCAAGAAAATGCCTCCAGCAACATCACCAGCAAGCAAGTCTGGTCCATAGTTTTTTTGTGTCATGGCTGATAATATAGAACAAGGGACAGTTTGGGGCTGGAAGAGACTACAGTGGCATTGCAGAACCTGCCTGCAGAGTATCAGAGTGACCACCATGGCCATAATTATGAGTATTATAGCTCATTTTTAGAGAAAACAGACATCTTGCCTCTGAAGCTTTCCAACACTGACAAGTATCTGTGCTACCTTCGCCATCACTCCTGGCAACAGCCCCAGGTACCTGCAGCCTAGATGAACAGAAGATGTTGAAGATGCATTTACATGTTACCAGAGGGAGCAGCAGCAGACTTCCTCTTCCTCTGTCCCTGTGTGGAGCAGAGTACAAGACAGTCTTGTACACTGACATTGCTCTTTTTGCTTCCTCGTGGGGAAGGTTCAGGGCACGTCAGGGCATTCCTCTGCAGATCTGAAAGTAGATCTTCCAGGACTGCTGTTTCTCTCCCAGGAACAGATTCCTGACCTGACCTTACCTTATGGCGGAGACCACCGCTGTGAAATAAAATATGACTTTTGAAGTTGTGTTTTTATGATCTATGAAATCACCCAGACCTCTTGGGTAAATAAATTCTGGATATGAAGCTGACCTCTTAGCTTTTAGCATATCAGTAAAGCCTTAAGGTTTTTCATTAAGCTTAAATAACATCTAAAAGCCCTGTTTTCTAGTCTTTCTTAAAAATCCCAAGGAGGTAAAGCTTCATGGTAAATTTTGCTTCGAACATCAACCAGAGATACAAGTTCAAGAAGCGTAATATCTTAACTACAGAAAGCCAGAGGCAAGCAGTGCTATTCACGCAAGGCTTTTGGAACATTATTTCACTGTGCTGCCTATGTTGCCTCTTAAATACTTTATCTTACAGATTGGTTTCACAGCTCCAATTGATTTCAGTCACCAAGCAAGTAAGGAACTAACAGCCTAGTCCCAGAGAAGAGCACCAAATGTCATTCCTCAGAGTCCCCTCCTGTCAATCACCAAAGCCCAACTTGGCATGACACAACCGAGGGCCACAAACAGAACCACAAGTGGACTAACAACTTGGAGAGGAAGGACAAGAGTGAAAATTAGATGCTGAAGCAGTCATCCAAAGAAGAATGCCTTCAGTCAAAAGAAAAAGCAATGTATCAATCCCATCACTTCTTACAGGCAATATTCCAGGACATCAGAAGTTGAGAAATTGAAATCCAAAGAAACATGCAATTAAACTGCAGAATTGATTAATGCAAGAAGTTCTTCAGGCTACAGACACAGTAGGAATCAAGACAATATTTGATATTACTTAATAATATCCAAAAAAACACATAAGAATACTAGAGCAGATATCAAACCCTGCTATCATCTAGCCTTAATTTCTCAGGAAGCATGAGGCACAATCCAGTCTCAGAGACAGAACACAAAAGTGTATAGGTCTGACTGGTGCAATCTGACAAATTGGTGGCATAAAGTTTTCAAGAAAGATTTGAGTATAGTGGGAAGTTTAGTGACAGGCCAGAAAGGGCGTTCTATGATCAAGGGACAAAAACTCCAAACATACTCTCCACACCTATTTCTAGCACCTCTCCCCTATCTCCAGAAAATGGATAACATTACTTGGAGAGAAAAAGTCTGGCTGCTGCCAATTACAACCCAGCACATATGTGTATTCCAAAAAAATGTGGTTAAATACCTCACTGGTACAAATCATAACTTCCCTGAAGTCATAGCCAATTTGCCACTGCCCAGAAGTAAGTGAACTGAGCTGTATTCTGGTGTGGTCGGATTATGGTAGGTGGTGTCCCTATGCTCCTCAAACACTTTGCAATTCAAACCCATTGACATGAACAGAAAGTCTCCTATTGACTTCCCTTGTGCCTGAATCAGCCTCTACATCTCCACCTCTGATGGAAGGGGATGGGACAGATCCTTTCCCCTTCCTACATGAGCCACTTGGTTCACATTAACTATAAAAGCCATATAACACTACAAAGGAGTGATTCATAGGGAAAGGCAGAGAAGGAGGAATAGCAGTTCTTATGCAGCAAAGTCTTTATTAGGAGACTGGAAGCAAGGTCTCAGGATTGTTTGGAACACACCCAGACCTTGTGGGATCTGTCTGTCTTTCAGTATGATGTAACCAAACACACCCATATGCCAGCTGGTTTGTGTAAAGTCTCCCCTATTGCCCTCCAGCCCCTGGTATGACACTTTCCCAGCTTGCTGAGCTCACTTCCCCTTGTAAGAAGGATTTCTGATGAAGTGGAGCAATGGTAACCACATGGGCTTATTCACCCTCACCCAAGTCATCTGCTCCAGCAGGCTTGTGTTCAGGGGATGCAGGATTTCACACATCAGCTCATAAGGACCCAGGAGTTCAGAAAAACAATACACACCCAGGATGGAGTGCACCTTGCTGCCTGCATAATTTTGTTTAATTTTACTTTTTTCAAAAGATCTTCGTAGTCAATTTTCCTTCTGTTTTCATTTGTTGACTCAGCTGCACTCACAGCCTGAGACTATAGATCTGGCATGGCAAGGCCTTCATGCATGCAGTTCAGTTGCTGGGGTAACAGCTGGGATCGCTGTGGGTCTGAGGGTCTTTGGTATATAGGTTCTAGTTTAAGCACAGAAGAAGAAAATCTGCCCAGACTGCAGGCCAAAAACATCTCAGCCATGTAACATTGCCATGTTTGGGATTTCCACTTTTCCTCCACCCATCTGTCCTTTAAGGCATCAAAGGAGAGCCAGATGGTTGGTAGTCTAACCAGAGATAGTAATGTGGAACTGGGAAGCAGTTATTAGGGTTAAAGAACAATTTCTTACTAGTTAACAGGTAACCTGTTGTCATCTGCCTGATCAATGATCCTAGACATTATTCTAAAGATACCTTATTGTCACCTATTTTTGAGACACACCCTCCCCCACAATAAAACTTGACTGATGCTTGACTGAAGTTGTTGTGTGAAGACATTCTCAGTACAGTTGTTAGTTGCAAACTATTCCCATCCTGATCCATTGCAGTGTCCATTATGTTGCTAAGCTGTCTGCAACATCTTTCACCAGCAAGTGCTCCAGCCACACTGCCCAAAACACAGACAGCAAAGGCAGGGACTGGGATAATGAGGAACTGCCCACCATAGGAGAACATCAGGTTTGAGGCCATGTAAGGAACCTGAAAGTGAACAAGTCCATGGGACCTGATGAGATGCAGGTCTCAGGCAACTGGCAGATTAAGTGGCTAAGCCACTATCCATCCTATTTGAGAAGCTGTGGCAGTCCAGGGAAGTTCCCACTGACTGGAAAAGGGGAAATATAACCCCCATTTTTACAAAGGGAAAAAAGGAAGACCCAGGGAACTACAGGTCAGTCAGTCTCACTTCTGTGCCCAGGACGATCACGGAGCAGATCCTCCTGGAAACTGTGCTAAGGCACATGGAAAATAAGGAGGTGATTGCTGACAGCCAACGTGGTTTCACTAAGGGCAAATCATGCCTGACAAATTTGGTGGCCTTTTATCATGGGGTTACAGTGTTGGTGGATAAGGGAAGAGCAACTGACGTCATCTACCTGGACTCATGCAAAGCATTTAACACTGTCCCACACAACATCCTTGTCTCTAAATTGCAGAGACATGGATTTGACAGATGGACCACTCACTGGGTAAGCAATTGGCTGGATGGTCACACTCAAAGAGTTTTGGTCAACAGCTCGATATTGGAGAGCAGTGACAAGCAGCATTCCTCAGGGGTCCTCAGTCTTGGGACCAGCACTGTTTAACATCTTTGTCAGCAACATGAACAGCGGGATTGAGTGCACCCTCAGCAAGTTTGCCAATGACACCAAGCTGTGTGGTGCGGTTGACACGCTGGAGGGAAGGGATGCCATCCAGAGGGACCTTAACAGGCTTGAGAGGTGGGCCTGTGTGAACCTCATGAAGTTCAACAAGGCCAAGTGCAAGGTCCTGCACATAGATCAGGGCAATCCCAAGCACAGATACAGGCTGGGTGATGAGTGGATTGAGAGCAGCCCTGAGGTGAGCAACTTGAGGGTGTTGGTTGACGAGAAGCTCAACATGACCCAGCAATGTGTGCTTACAGCCCAGAAATACAACCGTATCCTGGGTTGCATCAAAAGAAGCGTGACCAGCAGGTCGAGGGAGGGGATTCTCCCCTCTACTCTGCTCTCGTGAGACCCCACCTGCAGTACTGCGTTCAGCTCTGGGGCTCCCAACATAAGGGGGACAAGGACCTGTTGGAGAGAGTCCAGAGGAGGGACACAAAGGTGCTCAGAAGGCTGAAGCACCTCTTCTATGAAAGAGTTGGGGTTGTTCAGCCTGGAGAAGAGAAGGCTCTGGGAAGACCTTATAGCAGCTGTCCGGTACCTAAAGTGGGCCTACAAGAAAGCTGGAGAGGGACTTTTTACAAGGGCATGTAGTGACAGGACGAGGGCTAATGGCTTTAAACTGGAAGAGGGTAGATTTAGATTAGATGTAAGGAAGAAGTTCTTCACTGTGAGGGTGGTGAGGCACTGGAACAGGTTGTCCAGAGAAGTTGTGGCTGCCCCATCCCTGGAAGTATTCAAGGCCAGGTTGGACGGGACTTTGAGCAACCTGCTCTAGTGGAAGGTGTCCCTGCCCGTGGCAGGGGGTTGGAACTAGATGATCTTTAAAGTCCTTTCCAACCCAAACCATTCTATGATCCTGGGCATTTTTATGGGATGGACCACTAGTGTAGGTTATATTCAGCAAAAACATTTTCATGGCCTTAATTTAAGAAGGGCTACAAATTCCAGGCATATTTTCTGCACCAAGATGTTCCTGCTAGTCACTTCACAAAGGAGCCACTTGAGCCATAACTGTAGCCAAAAGGATAGGATGAAAACAAGGACAGACATTCTGGAAGATATCAAAAATCCCCTCATTAAGTGTCTTCACACAGGGCCTGAGATCCCTGGCATGCAGAAGAAACTTTGCAAATGATACCTTCCAATGTGTACACCATTAATACATGGCTATTGCAACCCACCCTGAGTCACTTCTGTTCAGATACCTTCCACCGTGTATGCAAAGAGCTCTGCAGGTGGGATACACACAATTTATGGGTACAGAATAATTATTTATTGGTTAATATCCCCAGTAGATTTCTAAGAGTTATATGCTACTAGGTTAAGCATTAGCACACCCAGTGAGTTTCTGCTGGCCAAGCAATCATCAGTCAGGTGGGGATGTGTTAGCGGTCTTCAAATAGGCCAATTCTCAATCTTCATAGTTGCTGTCTTCTGTTTTTCTACATTTTTCCTTACAGTTTTATAACTTTTCATGTCAACAGTTTCCCTCTTGAATCCTCAAATCATTATCTCAACAACTACACTCTGTTTTCCCTTTTCCTACCTTGCACGCCTTTAACTGACAGACTTTCTCACAGTTCAGAAACAATTTTCTCAGCAAAACTGAGCCAAGGTCACACAGCTGTGCTGCACCAAACCAGGGCTTGGGTCTGAGAGCTGAACTCCTGGCCTGTAGGTTACATTGGGTCATCTTGGCAACCCAGGGCTCATTTTTCTGGCTTACAAAGATCTCTGCTGACTCCCAAGGCAGAAATCTTACATTATCATTTAAACACTCAGTTTGAAGTGTGAGCAGCCAGGACAAAGCCCCAGGGGCCAGGCCAAGGCTAGGCTAAGTCACACAGCAGTGTCTGCGTGTCCTCCAGCACATGAGGGAGAGCCTGCCAAAGACCCAACCACCAGACCTGCAAGCAGTGCATGCACCGTACTGCACAGGATGGGTTACATCAGCATATGTCGTGTCCCACCACAGCACCCCATCACTAGTGAAACATTACCAAAAGGAAAAATAATCATTATTTCCTCGAGGCTTTAATGCGTTGAGTAGGGAAGGATGTGTTGTTGCCATCAATGAACAGCAACCACTGAACATCTGCGAGGTCAGCAGCTGCTGCCCAAATGCATTTCTTTCAAGGAAAAAGGCAAAAAGAAAAGAGGGGCTGAGCTTTCACAGTGCTCTGTCCTTAAAAACAACAGCTGGGAACTAGCCCCCAGGAGTGTTATACTGAGCCTCACCACACCGCAAAGGCCATAACTGCATCTGCATAGGAAATTACTTCTCTAGTTGAGGGCCAGGGGATACCCACCCCAAAACAGGATGGGCCTGAGCCAGGAACAAGCATCATTTTCACATCTAGCCGAGTGGAAAGATCTAGACAAAGGATGGGGAGAGCTGATTCCTGGGAAAACATTGATAGCAGTGAAATGAGTTTGGAAAACTAACTCTTTCTGTCAAAAAGGAACTTTTGCCAAAAATATGTTCACCCTTTCCACAAAGAAAAAAAATGAGCTTTTGCAATAGCAAGCTAACATGTCTCAGCAAAATTTTAGTTCAACACAACCAACCATCTACTGAGAGGCAGTTCTAATGGACAGTTCTCAGTCAGCCCTATCTAACCATTTAAAACATCTAACAGAACGTATTATAAGAGCAGTGGCTAGATGAAACTAACTTTCCTCCTTCTCTTCATGAGCACCAACAGAACCAGCACAAAATAAACTCCATCACCATTTCTCACTTTATCCCCTAGATTAGTCAAACAATTAACAGCAAGTAGCAGCCACTGTGGCTTCAATCTTCATCATCTGTGAACTAGTCCGTGAGTTTTTGTGAGCCAGTCCATGACTTCATTACTTAAAGCTGCTCACCCCAGAGCTGGAATGAATCATTTTCATCCAATGGACCATTCACTCCAGCGTGTTTGTTTGTCATTACGCATGTGTGAGACTGCTTGTACAAGTCACACAGTATCATTTCTACTGCCTCAATGGATAACAAACTTTCTAAAGACAGAAGGGAGGAAACAATCCTTCTGTTCATGCAGAAGTACTCCTGTCCTCTGAAAGGACAAGAAGAAAGAACAGCCAACTCCCAAACAAGGCATACAAGTAGGAAAGCATTCTTATGGCTGCTTGAATGGCCACAGATAATTAGAAGGATCAGCCCTAGGCAAGACAACTGATGTCACTACTGAGAAAGAGACAGTCTGGGACATTGCCTTGTGACAGTGAGAAATTAATCTAAAAGACAACTAAAAGAACGTCTAAAGAGCCTAGGGTGTCCAATATAAAGGTGAACTCGAACACAACCATGATAACATGCCACAAATGCAGCTTAGACTATTATCATTAATAACAGGCTATCATCCAAGACTCTTAACCATTAGACAGAACTTTTAACCAAAAAAAGTCTTTTTTTATTTCCTGGCTGCAACCCAAACAGCATCCTTTGGGCTCATCCCATTGCGAGGATTTCTGTAGCTCCTAGAACACATACTATGTTTGTTATCGACGGCTATCTCTTACTGCATTTTCTGTCCTTGGAAAGGTTCATCTTTAGCAGCTCTCAGATAGCAAAAGCTGTATCCCCATCCACCTAGAAACATTCACGATTGGAAGTTTGCCATTAAAATGTCACTCCTAGGGTCCTACAGCAGAGCCGGAAGGAAGCTGGGCCAGAAACTGGACTGTAACTCATGGGAACAACGAGTCATTTGAGATGAAACCAGCAGTCGATATTTGACAAATTAACCTTCTCAGAGAAAAGTAAGTTTCTAATACACCTGCTCCAGATGAGAGTGTCAAGATTTAAATAGGCACCAAATTTGCATAATACCCTTAAGATAAGAAGCACTACGCCAAAGCCCTGCAATGCATGAAGGATTTATTTCGTGTCTTAGACATTTCTGTATTCCAGAAGAGGCCATTCATCATTGTGCCAATACTTCAGAGATTTCACTGAAAGCTCCAACAGCTCTAGATTATTGGGGAATTATATATTTTTCCCCATTGAATAATCATTCCCAGAAGCCTGCTAGAAAAAAAAAATCCCATTTTTGTCATGTAGGCTAATGACACTGCAAGAGATGACATTCACTTTTAATGACTACCTAGTCAAAGACATTGAAACCTCTCTTTTGGACCAGTTGAATAGATCTGTTCATTACCTCTTAATTCTAGCTCTATATAGATACACACTCAACATCTTACAGACAGATCTTCATCAATGCTCTGGCTACATAGGCCCTCTACAAAAAGAAAAGATTCCAAGAGTTATTCCACTACCACTGTAATGAGAGATTCCTTCTGATTCAGGGACCATAAGAATGGATATCCGCATTCTTGTGGCCCACACATTCAGCCTCCTACTCACAGGTCCTACCCACACTGCCAGCGGTATACATACAACTTGCATGGCTGAGGCCCCACACCAACATAGCCACATCCTGGCAAACTCAGATTAATCCTTTCCTGAATGCAGGTCTCCAAAAACTCACTGTTGCCTTCCTTGGCACTTCAGGCTGACTGACGAGGACAAGAACGTGTCCAGTAGTTGACAGCTGTACAGTGGCAATTAATTTAACCCAGGCATGACTATTTTGTTTGTCAGTACATCAGAGGAATCTGAGAAAGCCAACACCAACTCAAAGCTTGTGGACAGGTGGGATATTAAGAGAGGTAGAAGCTTGTATCCCAGTGTTTTGAGGGCTTAACTCACTTAAGTTCCTCTTGAGACTGCCAGGCTCAGATATGATGGTGATGAGGCTATAAATTTTCCTGTTGAGACTGACATATCAATCCAGAAGCTACATGAAATTTGTCCCATCTGGAAAGAACTCTGCATGTAATATCTTACCTTCAGTATTCTGTGACAGCCTTTAAACATTCAGCCTCTGCTTTGATACACATGGTTTAATTCAATCAGTTTTCCTTAAATAGGAAAGTCATTTTCAGGGTGCAAGGATCATGTCAGACAGTGATGTTCAGAGCGGGAAAACCTTTTGATAAGGGGAAAGAGGTTACTGTATATCAAAAAACTCTACCATCACTGCTAGAATCACTGGAAGTTATTGCTGTGTTATTTGTTTGCTCCAAATCTTCTGCTGCCTCTGCAAAGAGGCCCTTGGAAAAGACTATTAAAGAAAGTATGCTTATACTTTAAAGGGATGCTGTCACAGATCATGGACAGAAAGTGTGCACAAATCTCAATACTATGATCACTCTTACTTGCAATACCTGTTAACATCTGAAAACACCTTTGAAGACTAGTAACTAAATACACAGTCACTAAAAGGAAGATGCTGGTGCAGGGAGTAGAATTACTTCGGAGGCGTCCTTGCTCTGCTGTTTTCAGCCCAAGTGCTAGAAACAACCTTGCTAATACAGATCTTACGACCTTGCTACAAGATCTCAGGTCTGTCTCTACCACCCAACCCAATGACTTCTGAGCCCAGTGGTACGTTTCACACAGATCCAACAGCAGCACAGAGCTTTCAAAAGCACTGCATACATAAAGATACATGCTGAAAGACCGCAAGACAGGTTGTAGCATAAGCCCCATCTTTATCAGGCACCAAGGAATCCCAATGAAAGACAAACATTTTGAATACTCCCAACTACGTGAAATATTTCCAGCAGTAGGCACCAAAGAACCCAAACCCAAGACCTGGCTCTGCAGGAAAGGACCATTCTGCTGCCCACAAACTGATTTTATTTTTTTTTTTTTCCTTACTGCTTTTCTGTATACTCACACAGAGAGGACATGTCTAAACAGCTTTGCCAGCAACAGGTCCAGAGAGGCAATTGGACCCTCCACCCAGAGCCCTGTCAGCTCTGGTCCATTATTCATCCCCAGCTGCCCTGGAGAGCTGCATTACTCCCTCCCTCCCACAGCAGCTATAACCAGCCCTGCACACCTCCTTCCTCACAGCACTGAGGATCAGAGAGGCAAAAATGTCTGGTAAAGTCTGTTTGCTGAAAAACACAGTACCTAGTTCATCAAAACTATTCACAAATCTGAGTCAAACTCAGAGAGCTGTTACCTCCCTCCCTCAAAACAACAATCAAGGAACAGCAGCACTTAACAGAGTCACCTTCCACGTGGAACCTGCCTGTTTTTGTCACAAGCTGAGATGCCTCTAAAAACACATGGAGATGGAGCAAATGGACCCAAACCAGAGCAGCCTACAGCCAGGCACAGACTCCAGCTCCACAATCCCCAGTCCCACACCCCAAGCCGGATGACTTCATCTCCTCTCACTGCACTCACTGCTGCACAGATCCCAGCTGGGCTAGTTAGCAGGACAGCTGTGCACTGGTTTACAGTAGGAAGATTCTTTGGTAGAGCAACAGCTAGAAGCATAATCATTTTTTAAAATGAAAACTGATCCAAACCTGACAGGGATGCCAGCACAGACTGAGAATCCCAGAGGAGAGGGCTTCCTTGGGAGATTTCTGGAATTTCCTGCTTCTGGACCAATTATAAATAGTACAAGATCATAACGATATGTTCTGATGACAATGGGCCATGTCACTCATTATTTTGCTTTTGGCCTGAAACTTGGAATTAGAGAGAAAATAATGGGAAGAAGAAACTTTTTTTTTTTCCTCACTTCCAAGTTTTACTCAAAGGCTCTTCAGGGAGATAGGAGTGTTGTTCTTCCATCTGTATTCTTTCACCCATCCCATCTTTATAGACCCTCACCTGGCAAATTACATATGTTTCTGGAACATGTTCTCAGGAATTTGAGTAAAGGATATTATAGTTATAAACGAGAACATCCGCACTGCCTGGCAGACAGTGCATTCACTGTGTTCAAAGGAGAATAAATCACAGACATTTCAGAAAGCCCCAGGAAAAAAGGAAAATTCAAGGGGACATTGATCCACATGGATTAGATACTTCAAACAGTTAAAGTTTCTGGGCACCTGGTAACCTTTCATACATGAACACCATCAATAGCCCTGGGAGACAGGGAAGAACTGTTGTCCCAACTGTTCTGTTGGGGGAACCAAGAGATGAAGAACATGGGCTCAACACAAACCAAGGTCTTGAATGTTGACTTTATAAACTCGCAATGGATACCTTCACACTGGGCAAGGCTTCCTCTGAGTTGTATTGAAATTTAATGGGTACTAAATCTGTCATTGCCACAGCTGCTGAGCTGGAATAGGTAGTTCATGCTAACTAAGCTACCATTCCCCACCCATTCAATACTGCACATTGCACACTGTTTCCAACTCTGACAACATCGTGGTTCCTACTAGTGTACTATCCAAGCAAGGACTCAGGTCCCATATGTTTGGTGCTGTACATTCATGCAACAAAAATAAAGCTATTCTTACAATTAGGGAAGCAATGAAAAATTTAACCTGGAAGGGACCCCTGAAGGTATCCAGTTGAAGCCCAAGCAGGGCCGTCTCCAAAGCCAGTCTAGGTTGCTCAGAGCCCTGCCCAGTCAAATATGAAAACCTTCAAAAGATAGAGATTTCACAGCCTCTAAGATCCTGTTGCGTTGCTGCATCACCCTTCTTGATCTGAACTTACTATTTAGTTTTACCATTATGTTTCAAACCGCTGGTGGCCGCCCCACCACCACCACCACAGCAGTCACCCTGCATCCACCCACACATCCACTGCAAACCTTCTGGGTGCCCTTTCCTTTTGGGGCTGAGTAGCTCTCAATCCCACCAGCCCTGTCAACTCTCCCATTTTACACAACAGAGCCAGCAGGTTGGAGGTGATTCTATCCCTCTGCTCCACTTTGGTGAGACCTCACCTGGAGTATTGTGTCCAGCTCTAGAGTCTTCAGCACAGGAAAGACATAGACCTGTTGGAGCAGGTCCAGAGGAGGCCACAAAAATGATCAGAGGCATGATCACAACCTCTCCTATGAGGAAAGGCTGAGAGAGTTGGGGTTGTTCAGCCTGGAGAAGAGAGGTCTCCAGGGAGACCTTACTGCAGCCTTTCCATACTTAAAGGGTGTGTCCTGGTTTCAGCTGGGATAGAGTTAATTGTCTTCCTAGTAGCTGGTACAGTGCTATGTTTTGAGTTCAGTATGCGAAGAATGTTGATAACACTGATGTTTTCAGTTGTTGCTAAGTAGTGTTTAGACTATACTCAAGGATTTTTCAGCTTCTCATGCCCAGCCAGCGAGAAAGCTGGAGGGGCACAAGAGGTTGGCACAGGACACAGCCAGGGCACCTGACCCAAACTGGCCAAAGGGGCTTTCCATACCATGTGACGTCACATCTAGTGTATAAACTGGGGGGAGTGGGGGCAGGGGATCGCCGCTTGGGGACTACCTGGGTGTCGATCGGCAGGTGGTGAGCAATTGCACTGCACATCATTTGTACATTCCAATCCTTTTATTATTGCTGTTGTCATTTTATTAGTGTTATCATCATCATTATTAGTTTCTTTTATGTTCTATTAAACCGTTCTTATCTCAACCCATGAGTTTTACCTCTTTTCCCAATTTTCTCCCCCATCCCACTGGGGCGGGGGGTGGGGGGGGGAGTGAGTGAGTGGCTGCATGGTGCTTAGTTGCTGGCTGGGGTTAAACCACGACAAGGGACTTTTAAAAATTATGGGGACAGGCTTTTTAGTAGAGTCTGTTGCAATAGGACAAGGGGTATTGGTTTTAAACTAAAAGGGTATATTAAGACTAGATATAAAGGAAGAAATTTTTTACAATGAGAGTGGTAAAACATTAGCGCAGGTTGCCCAGAGAGGTAGTAGATGCCCCATCCCTGGAAACATTCAAGGTCAGGTTGGAGGGGGCTCTGAGCAACCTGATCTAGTTGAAGATGTTCCTGCTCATTGCAGGGGGGTTGGACTAGATGACCTTTAACAGTCCCTTCCAACCCAAACTATTCTATGATTCCATGATCTAGCCTCATGGCAGGAAAAAGGGCTGATGCCCATAGGAAAGGTAGCTAAGAACTGGCTGAGGCCAGTCGACATCATTTATAAAACCCACTCTTTGCCTGCAGCTGAGAGGCCCTCAGGAAAGCAAGTGGCTGGGAACAGACTCCAGGCCAGATGAATTGTCCTGGCAGTCCAGATGCACCTCATGAGCCAGATACTGGGCAGCCCAGCTTGAGGCTGTTAAACAGCAAAATCTCATCACTGTTTATGGCCCAATCCAGGCTCACATGCAAGCGCTGTATCCCAAGTGCCTGACCCAAAACATAGGCAGCAGGTTTTCAAAATCTGGACACAAGCCCAGAGGAGAATTTTCCAGCTCTGGCCACCTTATTTCACTGGCGCTTTTACATTTCTGATGTCAATATCATTTTAGGTAATAATATGTTTCAAGTCAATTCACTGTCTGGCCTTCATGCACATACAAAGTCTGACAGGCAAATAAAGAAAAGGAACATATATTTGATAGATTTAAAAGCTGTTTCCATTTGGATTTCCTTTTAATGGAAACATTCTGTTGGTCTTTGGTTTTGTGGAAGTTGGGGGGTGCTGGATTTTTTAAATAGAACATAATTCAGGGGCCAAATTTGACTTAATGGGGTCCTGTCAATCCCTTGAAATACTGCCTTGCAAAACTGCAATTAAAAAAGTGTTTCAAAACAATAGGACAGACACTAAAGTGGATAGGGTAGATGGTTGAAATGGCCTCCAGCTCATTGCCTCATTTTTTGCGAATTCTGCATGTTCTTTATAGAACCATGCTTTTAAAATGCAAAGTAAAGTAAAAGAAAATACAGAAGCTTCATATGCAGATGTCATATGTTTCATGAATAACCCGTAAGTGCCTGCTATCCAGGACTTGAGAACAGCACTACCTACCCAGACTAGGAAGTTCAAACCCATGAGCACATGGTGACCAAGGCAACGCAGGACACATAACCTAGCACTGATGCACAAGTACAAGAATATTTACATGCGCATTTTTGCATGCACAATTCAATACTTCAAAGCAAGTCTATAATAACAGAGTAGCACACCCATCATGTCAGCAGCAATACAGCAAGCCACTCTGACACAAAAAAAAATCCCGAAGGACTAGAATATCATTTCTACTGTCCAAGGGCTTATAAAGTATCAGTAATAGTGGAGAAATGGGTTTACAGATAGAGAAAATTGCTGGATTCATTTCTCCACAAGCATTTACCACAATTCTTACTGAAAAACTTTATTTTGGTAGATCCATGTTATTACAAGTATTTGGCACAGAGCAAAATGCCAGGGAAGCTGTTTCCCTTTCCTTTGCCCTCCCCTTTGAATGACCACGCAGAAGCTTTGCTGCTCCAGAAGACAGCAGAGCCAAAATCCCCAAGTGACAATCTGCCACAGAGAAACATTCAGAAGGTCTCCTGCCACTTAGCTACACACACGCCTAGCCTTCATGTTAGCTGCACGTCAAACACATAAATTAGCAGCAACAAGCTTTCCAGGAGCCAGAGTCCAACAAATTAGTCCAAAGAAAGACACCACCAAATTCTACCACACAGAAAGATTTCCAAATCTGCCCTGAGTTTTGTGTTACTCTTTGATTATACTGACATCTAAAGGTCATCAAATTAACTGTGTTACACTTCCTAGCATGATTTTTTCTGGTTCTTTTTCTCTTATCTGATCTCATCTCTAAAAATCAATGAACACTTGCTACATTGTTAAGAAAAATGGAAAACTGCTAATGCATTAGAGATTGTTCACTGGTTCTGTTTTTAAATAAAAGACTTATGGAAAAAAATAAAAAGAAGTCTAAGTCTGTTAGTACAAATATATCTGAAGAATCAAGAAGGTACTATATGGTCTATCATAGATCAAAAATTGTGGACCTGATCCTAGATTTACCTCTGTGTTACACCACTGGCTTCCAAGAAGAAACTCCAGGTATTCAGCAACACAAGGAAGAATGAATCTCGCCCATAAGTCATAACTTGCAGAAGTAAATTTTCTTACTATAACAAATCCTGCAGTCTGGGGTCACATAGACAGCTGACCAGGATATTTCACAGGGTCCAAAAATGGTATCTGTACATTGTGCCCTTAGGGGCCAAACTATGATGAGATCCCTCCATGCCCAACAGTTGACAAAGCATTTCCACAAAGCTCCTGGAGTGCTAGATAAGGAGCTGAGCCAGGGATCCCATCCTGGTACCATAAGAGGTGTCTTCACAAGCATGATGGCTAACAGACACAGCTCACTGACAAACTTTGGAGCAAACGGTGCAAACTGAAGTCTTAACAGCTAAACCTTCCTCCATGTCACAGGCGTAAAACATGCATGATGGTCTGTCCTCACGAGGGTTTGCACATGTATTTGCTACCAGCCATGAGTAACTACCCTTCTTAGCAAGAGTCAAGCTCTGCCCTAAGCAGGTGATCAGAGAGGGCAGACACAGCACAAGAGGGGACAGAGGTTTGTCCACACAAGCTGAAATCCCATTTCACATACAGTTGACAGGCCCTGGAGCACCCTGCTATCTCTCCTAATGCCCTACTTGTGTTACCAGCCTGTGGGGAAAAAAAAATGGGGAATCAAAGAGCATTTGCCTAAACCAGCCATCACACAGGCAGGGATTAGCCAAGCTTTATGGACATACGCCACTTGGTATCACACATCCAACAGCTCAGAGCAACAGCAGCCCAAACGCGGACAGCTGAGCTGGACCAGCCCGGTGCCCACAATGGGTACAAAGCAGCTCCATAACCAACTGGAGCCACATCAACTTGTACTGGTGGGGCCAGGAACCAGCACTCCAGAGAGGGAGGTAGGTGGATCAAGTCACTGCCCCATCTTGGTCAGCTCAGCATCCCCCCACAAGCAAACCACCTGGAAAACCAGGCAAGTCCCCAGGGACACTTCAAAAGAAAGACAGGTCTCAAAAAGGGTTAAACAGAGGGCAACAAACTTATTCACATATAATGTCTCCAAAGGGGGACATCCAAGTGAAACAAGCCATTCAACCAGCCTTAACTCCCCCGCTGCTCCACTGAAGGAAAATGACCTCCCAAGTTTCCCTTCTGCAGCCAAAGCAGAGCCAAGAGCTCAGACAAAGCCATGCAGTCTGGGAGCCCCAGCCTCTGCCCGCAGGTGCTTTGAACTTGTATTATTATTATTATTTATAATCCTGCACACGTGGACACAAAGAAGCCATCAGCTTCCCAGAGCCAGCCCCCTTGAAAGGATAAGCACCCCACACTCGGAGGGTAAACATTGGCTCTTGATCCCCCACGAACCAGGCTGCCATAAGCAGACTGGCACTGAATTAATCACTAATCGGATTAGGATAAATTGCTTTAAACTGACATTCAGGAGTAAAAGGACCCCACTGCCTCTATGGGGGCAGAGTGCAGGGCTTTGAGCAAACCTGACCGCTGCAGCCTCATGCCCAAAGCATGCAGTATTTGCCTTATACCAGCCAGCAGTTTTATTACCTTAATCATGGATGCAACAACTGTATTTCAGGGCTCAGGAAGGGGAGGGATTGGTGTTAACCAGGCAGAGCAAGGGATGCTGCTCTCTCTCACAGGCAAAACACAGCGTGGCTAGGGAAAATGCCCACAGTATCAAGGTGGCAGAAGGTGGAGGGGTCTGAGGACAGCCAGGGTGAGCAGCAGTGAGGATGCCTGCGGCCGTGAAGCGCATGCATTGGAGGGGGCAAAGGAAGGCAGGGTGAGCAGCATACATGGTAGGACTTCATAGATGTTCAGCAACACCCAGCAGGGAAATCAGATGTCAGAAAACCCAAGCAGAGATGCCCAAAGGACTGCACATCTTTCTGCCAAGCTGTGTGAACAGCTGCCTCAGCCCCCTTGAACTTTGCTTCACACACACACATTATTTGAGAGCAAAACCAACAAAGTCTGGTTTCCTACAGGTCTGCTTTTCCCCTCTATATTCTCTGATGCTTATGAAAGCCTGAACACATACCACATTTCCTCCCCACAGCTGCATCTTTCCACTACCCCATCACCTGCTTTGGTCAAAGAGCCATGAGCCCAACAGCTCTGGGACCTTGCTCCCTCCATCAAATCTTGTTGCTATCGGCCTGCAGTTCAAAGGCTGTTTTAGAGGGCTGCATATAGATAGCAGCAGACTTGCAAACACACAACTACATAACCTTTGTTTCCTTAGGGGACGAAACAAAAAGAACAACAAAAGATGAAAGCAGAAAGCGCAGCTGCTTTGTCCCCAGTTACACTCAAACCCAGCATCAGTCCAGCAACAATCCTGGAGAATCAAAGCCTCAATGCTGCAAAAACATAGTTGGGTATTGTAATTCCACAGGTATATCCATCTCAAACTCCACAACCAGAGCAGAGACGCTGCCCAGGACAGATACCTGTCACTTCCCCAACCATCACCCAAACAGTTAAACAAGCAAGTGAGAAGCAAAACCAACACATCCTTTTTATTTATAAACACCAATCCTGCAGAGACTGTACCCTTCACAAAATACAGAGGCCCAGTCCTGAAGCGGTTCAGTCACTGGTAATGAGGCAAAATGTTCAGGGACAATCACCGGGATTTTTGCCTGAGTAACACCTACAGGATTGGGCTCCAGCTGTTTTGACTTCCCTGGCAGACTGATGTCATTGGCACACTAAAACAAGGGTTTCAGTTGCTTTCCTCATCACGACCTCCCTCTGCAGAATTAGAAGGTTTATTTGTTCTAAGATAAAGTATGGTGACACATTAAAGATGCCCCTATTTTCCCTCTCAGATCAGCTTGACATCTGGTTCAAAAATGTTATGAAACACTCTCTGAACCTGCTGTGGAATTGGATATTATGATATTTCACCAAGACATGGTTCAAGCGAACTTTCACCTCCAAGTGAAAGTTTGAGTGTTGAAAGTGAAAACAGACCATTCAGAGCCTTTCACTGGGACAGACCTTTCAGTGACACTGGATGTAGGGAAATAATTGCAGATGGTATTGTTGTGGGGGAAATATCACCTGCCATGAAATCTCACCCTGAGCGAACATTCAGTTGTTTTAAGATCATATCATTGCACTGCTTCGTGGTAACACATTCAGGCTGCAGACTTGAGCAAGGTCATTCCACAGGAAACCTGCACACAACAACAGGGTTTTGTTCATTGTGGTTAATACTAGAACAGGGCATGAAAAAAAAAAAAAGAAAGCCTATCAAAATATTTTTGCTACAGATAAAACAGCCTTCAATGAAAGGGATTGCTTTTTTCATAGCCACTTACATGAAGAAATTTCAAGTTTCCAGTGGAGAAACAAAAGCAGCAGAAACATGATGTTCAGCAAAAATGAGAGAGGGGCTTTTTAACAAACAATTGAAAAACTTGGTATATAATTAATCAAAACAGGAGAACGCTTGTCATCTTTCTCGAATTTTCTCACACAACAACCCAACAATTTCTATGTTCCTTGCAAAAATAGCTTGCTCAAAGCCCCTGGCTGATGCAAGATTTCCACCTCTTCTTCTGTGGAAAGTATGTTTTATCCATGTAGACGTGTTACAACAGAAGAGCAATGCTTATGAAAACCACACAGGTCTGAGCTCTGCAGCCTGCTGCCTCTGCAGTCTTTATGGGACTGAGAAGAAGCCTTCACATACAAGCCAAACCCTCCTTCCCCTCAGGTAAGGAAGCAACTTGACATGGGAAAATCAATATGGGGGAAAATTAGAACCAGGCCATCTCCTAAGCCTTGCTTCTGCTACATGTGCATTTACAAGTCCTATTCTCATAATTCAAAAAGATTGAAGCCACCTGATTTCCAGGTGTTGGAGGTAGAAACCTTGAGACACAGTCACTTGAGAAAGACACTGAGTGGCACCCCCTGCCACAGCTCACCACCCTGGCATACGGCGCACACTGCGGGGGCTGAGCAGCCTCTCCTCCTGAGACACACGCACGGCTGGAAGAGCAGATGAGCCAGCAGTTATCCAAGCTGCATTGTCAGATGCATGCTGGAGAGCAAGAGGATGCTGGGGATATTTTGGTAAGAGCCTGGAAAAAGAACAGAGAAAACTTGTAGTCCACAGTGAGCGTGAAATAGAGGGTACCATGAGGCTCGTCCCTGATCAAAGCCACTGCATGCAAACTCCACTTTAGACTGAGACAAGCACAATAGCAGCAAAGAGTCTGCTCAAGTCCTTGCTTCCATAACCACTAAATCTTCCTTCAAATTTCTTTTTTTGATTTTGTTAAACAGCCTAACTAGTAATACCTCCCAAAAAAAGAAACTTTTAAAAATATTTTACAACCTGTTAACAGCTAAAGAAACAGCTCAAAACAATGTCTCCACAAATGCAGACAACTGTGCTTTTAATTAAGATTCACAACTTTTTTTATTGAAGGCGGTGAACTATAATGAGTTCATTCATTCACAGGAGTCGGCACAACCTGTGCTGCCTCCATCATCTAACCTCCCCGGGATAATAACGACACCATTCACACCTCACTGCCTTCCGCCGCACAGCATCATGCAGCCCTGCAGCAAGGAGGGGTGAAGCCCTGGATGGCCTCATACAAGCCAGCAGTGGAGCTAAGCGACACCAGGAAACACTTTTGTGACTTCAGCATCGTCCCTAAGTTTGAGCCTCTGGGAAACCTTGCTCTGCGTGGAAGTGTGAGAAATACCAAACTGCCCCCAAAGGAGTTGTAACATGGGATAACAAATCCTCCAACAGTCCCTGTCTGCATCTTTGAAATGAGCAGACACCAAGGGCACATCCCTCAGGGACAGCAGCACACATGAAAACGATGGGAAAGCTGAAAAAGTGCCCCTCCCTCTCACTCACCCTCACCAGGGAGCCATTAAATGCCTCTTACTATTGCTTTTTTAATTTGTGGGTGAGTTTAACGGCCACAGGAGGAGGCGGCTGGACAAAAGCACCTCCCCAACATCACATCACTCCTTGCTCCAGTGTCTCAACTCATCCACACCAACACCCTGCCTCTCTGAAGCCTCCCAGAGTCCTCACATGGTTCTGGGAGATAAAACACCTTCAGATGAGCCTAGAAGCAGAGAAAAAATTGCTGACACATTACAGATGCTAAACAAGAACATAAAGAACAAAAGTGTTAACGTGGGGCTTACACATGAACCTCCTAAACTGAGGATGGTCTCAGGTCCTCTGAACACTGTCTACAAATTCAAGCTATCAGTTATTGAGACCGGAGGCTTCTTAGCCCCTCCAAGCCCTTTCCAGGACTAAAACAACGTGATTAAGTTGCTGCATATTGACCTCTGCAGTCGTGTGTCACTGGCTTTATAGGGATGGGTATCTCTTTCTTAATGTAGTGCGATCACAGCCATATGGCCTAATGATACAAGGCAAGCATTAGCTCTGCACAAGGGTTTGCAGGCATGAAAGCTTGTCTGTGTTTTCCAGCTATGTCAGGTGGATAAATAAAAAGCATTACCTGTGCCTCTAGCCCGACCCTGGTTGGACCAGTAAGTCAGGAATCTTCTTCCTGCCTATACCTTCTTCTCTATCTTCTCCCTGTAATGGCTGGAAAGCATCTTTGTACCTGGTGATGTTCATACAGAAGGAAAGAGTTTCAAATAAAAAAAGATGCTAGACTCTTCTACAGCCAAAAACCCAAAGATAGTCTGTGTATGAAGTGTCCTGACACGCCTTGAAAAACTAGCATTTATAGGAGCATGTTTCACAGACAGCATCCTGATTAAGACCGAAAGCTTCTAGAGTTTAAACACAGGCGCAAGAGAGCCTAAATTAAAACTTCCTATTTAAGGCTGTAAGGGACCCAAAAATTTCCCTGAGCTCAGGTGAGAGTGGGACCTGCAGTACTAAGCAGGTTAGAGCTGCATTTCCATATCAGAGCAACAGTCGGTCTGATGATAAGCTACTGCTCCATCTCCAGTATTCACCAAAGTCAAATATTTGAAGGAAGTTAAAAAGGTTCCTGAAATGCCACCCATGCACCAACAATCTGCAAATCTCTCTATTTCTAACCAGAGCAAAAGACAACTGCCAGCCACAAGACATACACAAAACATGGGCAAATCCTGAGGGAAAGACCTGCTTGTAGGACATGGGAGCTTGTCTCATCACAGCAAAGTTGGTGAGCCCTCTTCCTCAGAAAAGCCATCACCATGGCATCAGGATTATACTGCACTTTATCAGAACTAAACCACTTGGACAGACAGGAGGAGAAAGGAAAAAAGTCTCAGTGCCTGAGCCTCCTGCAGGTGTGATTTGTGCCTAGGACGCCAAGCAAGAGGCACATGGGTTTGCTGTGTTATGTAGCCAAGGCAAACAAGACACAGCAAGGTCCAATTCTGGCCCCCTCAGGATCCATAAACTGGCCTCTGGGAGCTGTGGGGGGCACGTTAGTCCTAATTGTGTCTTGTTTAACTTGGCTCTTCAAACAGCAAAGCTTTTGCTGTCTTGGCTAGAGTCACCAATCTCACACCTTGGGACTTACCTCTTTTCTTGGATTGGCAATTAAAAAAAATCCCTAATGTTGATACATGTTAAATGTTTTTGATCAAAACCCACTTACTTTTACAAGAAAGTCAGGATGACGTGCTGAGAACCTCTGCCCAATGCATCAGGGAGAAGCACACTCTATTCACAGAGGGCAAGATCCTCCCTTTCATAGTCCTTTAAAGTTTCACCGATTGCCGTCATCTTTCTCTGGATTTTCCCCTCCCAACTAGCAGCAGAACAGAGACTTACGCCCAGCAGAGGTGAGGTACACCACTCTGCAAACACAGGTATAAATCCCAATAGCCTCATTCCTCATTGCAGCTACTGATATATAAAGGGAGCTGAGGAGAGCCCTTCTGAGGAAGAAGCACCCAACACCCACATTGGGCTAGCCCAGTGATTTCCTTGACCTGCAAGAAGTGAACAACCAGTATTTTTCATGCAGACATAACGCTGCACCAAACACACTCTGAAATGGTAGGATCAGAGCCCACTCCATACGTGGTCCCATGTTGAACCCAAAAGGATAAGACCCACAGAACTCCTCCTTTGCATTTGCTTGCCACCATGTCAACAAGCCCAGGGATGCTGAAGCCTCAAGACCAAACAGCCTCTGCAGCAGCCTGGAAGCTCTGTGACAGTACCTGAAGCTTCTGGCGCTGGGTAGCTTCCACATCAGCCTTTCCCTCTGGTTTACCCCTACATTTCTTATATTGGACCAACTGTGCTTGCCCATGCAGAACTGGTCCAAGCTTGAAAAACAGGACAAGGTGTGTTATTGTCAAGCTTCCAAAAAGCTTGAGGGATTTGTTTGGTACAGAGATGAAAACTGAGGTAGAAAAGACAAACCAGGAGTTCAGTCCTTCCTCCCACAAACTTAATGTTAAAACCACAACATTCAAAGATTCTCTTGGCAACCTCAGGGCTGGGACAGGATGGCTCCTGCTGGCCCTACTCTAGCTCTGCTCACTTTTGAAATTACTCAGGTGTTACTGCCCTGCCCTGATGGGCCGGCTGCAATGCTCTCAAGCAGGCAGGGGCTAGGGATATCTTTCAGCATGGCACCTCAACTACACTTTAGTCTATTACTGACAAGGTTAAAGCTGATTTAATGGCCTTGAGGTCTACTGCTCTCCCTTCTCCCAGCCCCTTAATGGCTGTGTAACCCTATTCCCCCCTCACCTGCAGATTACCTAACCAAATCACATTGCTCCTGCCCAGGGGAGCTCCTTCACCCATCCTTCTCCTTCTGCAGGAGCCAACCCTCCCAGCCTTCCACAATTTACCTTTGCAGTTGTACCTAACACCTGCCTATTTTAGAAGACAGGAATTGGGGATAAACACTCCCTTTCATTCCTACAGCAAAAGAAACTATCACCTGCTTGGTTTGTGGTGAGCTGCATGCAGAGGCAGTTCAAAAATGCAGTGGTTTTCCCTAAAACAGGAAATAAGAAATAACAAAAAACACACCACAAAAACCACCAGGTGCTTAGTGCATTGCAGGTTCCTATCTGATCTGCTCAAAACTTTCTCAGCCCTGCCAACTCTCAAGCATCTTCCTGTGGCATGCGTGTCTTCGATTATCATTTCACAAGGGAATTCACTATTTTGTTTTCTAGTTTCCACCTCTTTTCTTTATTTCTGTTCTGCATTTCCAGCACCTTTTGATCAGTTAATACACTGAACACAACAAATGGCAACTGGATAAATCAGCAGCATACCTTGTCCAGTTACCCCCCATTATAACCACGCCCACGTGCTTCACTGAAAGTTGCAAGAAAGTCCATTGGGGATAGTTATCAAATGTAAAACACATCTGTTCCACTCCTCCTGTTATCAAGTTTTAATATTTCCCCTTTTAGCATCAAATACATATGTAATTTGCTATACACATAGCCATCTTCCCAAAACAGCAGGGAAGATACAGAGTTGGACATTTACAGTATCTACAGACTAGACCAGACATGACACAAAGCTAGGGCCAAAACACGAGAAAACGTGTGGCATTTGAGAATGCAAGACCTTGTCCATTTAAAATAACCCTGTTCTTAATCTTTTCCAGCATTCAGATTTCTCTGGACCTGCTCCACTGAGATTTTTTCTTTTTTGGAAGTTTGCAAGCAGAACTACACATGGGATTCCCAGATCATATGGCCACCGTGTACCATGACATTAGTGCTTTCTTATCGCTGCTGGTGACAGCCTGCATACTGCATTTCTGATTATGTCAGTGTCTTGAAGGCATCTGTGATTTACACAGACAGTTCCTTCACTTCTGTCATTGACAGCCAGTGAGCCTCCAATTTACAGCAAAAAATCCTGATCTTAATCCGTAAATTCATCACCTTGCACTTAAACATCAAACTACTTCTACTGCTCCACTTCTCCAATCCTTCTCCTCTGTTGATGCCTCCCAACAGTGCATCATCAGCATGTTCCTTCACTCTGCAACAACTTCACTAATGGAAATATTTAATAAAATCAGCCATAAAATCCACTTCACAAGACTCCAACTCACAACACCTTTTGTCCTGACAGCTCTCCTATCAACAAAATCTGTCACATGTGCTTTAAACAGTTCGCTTTATACCAGCTTCAAAATCTTGCCTTAATCCCTATTTTCTATGGCTAAACTAATAATTTCCCATGTGGTGCAATAACAAATACTTGGACAACCATGGATAAGATACCTGCCTTTTTCTAGAGAGAGGACAGATGCTGTAGCTTACAAAGGTGTCATACTTAACCAATCCAATGCACCTAAATCAAAGCTGCATCCCATCCCACTTTCTCTGCCCCTATGTCTTTTAACAATCTTTTCTCCAAGATTCATTGCAAAGCTTTTCCTGCTATTCAGGTCAAACCTGAAGGTCTATAGTTACCCATAACCGCTAAGTCTTTTGTTACAGTCACTATAAAAACACAATTAAGGCTGGATTATGGGACACTTATGCGGAACAGTATCTTAATCCACAAATGGTCCTGTGGAAGCCACATTTGGAGTCAGATCCTAAATGTTGCAAATAAGAAAACTGGAATCAAGCCCAGAGGAGATTAAATACAACAGTACCTCACTAATTCACACTAAAGGCGAAGAAACCACATGGAGTATTTCAGACTAAAAGGAGTAAGAGAAGTACAAATAAATGCATCACAAAATACTCTCCTGTTCAATTTCAAGTAGCTATCTCTGAGCAAACTTCATGGTGCACTGAAATGAGAGGAGCATGCTATATATAGCTAATGAAATCTTGCTAACATTAGACATGGCTACAGCATCTGTTACTAAATCTTTGCTGAGGAGTGTAGATAGACCACCAGGTTTCTAGAGAGCTTATAAGAAAAGCAATTTATTGAAGTGAAGCTTTGTCAGCTTCTATTGTACATAAATACAACATTAAATTGAGGCTTAATATTTACTGCTGTGTCATCTCAGCAGGCAATCATCATCAGTGCCTGAGGCCAGATCCTCAGGTGATGTAAAATACTAGAGCACCAGTGATTTCACTGACTGTCTTTATTACTCTTCAGAAAGTTTTCAAGCAACACAAAGAAAATTATGCCCACGGCACAGCTGTGAGGCTCAGACCTGCTCTCATGGTCTCGAACTGCACCCATGAGATGCACAGAAGATTTTTCACCTTAAAAACACTTCAGCATCTTCCGTGTGATGAGCATCAATCCCAGAGACTTAGTTTGCAGGAGCATCTTGCCACACATGCCCCATACACTCGCTGCCCATGATCTAAAGCAAAGCTTTGCAGGTGCAGCTGAAAAATACCCTGCAGCAGGCCTGTAACTCTTTCCCCAAAAATGTGACAGCTTTCCTTGAGCTGTAGGTCCTCCAGGCCCAGTACACAGGGAAAACACAGAAAGGCCAATTGTGTTTCCACACAACCAGCAGGGATCTGCTGATTCAGTACTATTGTCACTTTGCTCTCCACACTCTGCTGAGGACCTCACTCAAATATTAACCTTGGCCTCTGTTCAAGACTAAAACCCTGTCCACCCCAGGTGGGCTCAGCCATTCACCTTGTTTGTGTTCATTTCCCATGGGAGTTTACCACTCTAGCAGACAAGGAGGGGAGGAAGATGTTTTGCCCCAAGGAGGACCTTTGCCAGCTCTGCACCCTGCAGCAACAGCCAGTCCCTGCACGCAACAGGCTCTGCCCTGCTCTGACATCCAAGCACCTGGACACCTTTGCTGCACACCTGCATACACAAATCTGTAAACCCACTTCATGACATTAGGAGAGGATGAAGGAAGAGGAAAGTAGGATGAGAGAAAACACAAGAAGGATGGATGCTCTCTTGTCTCTAATGGGTAGCAAGTACCTTTGAACAATGTATTATCTTAAAATGAGTCAGATTACTGTACAACACCCTCTTTTCCTTTCTCCACGAGGCAGGGAGGAACAGCGGGCGGGGGGGGGGGGGGGGGGGGGGGGGGACGACATCACTGACACAGCTCTCTGGAAGCATTAGCATTTGGCCTGCAAACCCCAGAGGTCGCAGGGCCAGCAGGAGGGAGCCCGCTGTGACATGATTAAGTTGCTGGCTCTGGGCTCAGCACGTTCAAGCGGCCTCCCTGCCGGGTGGGAACACTCAACACCCTCCTGCTGCTTAAACCCACCGCTGACCAAAATAAGCCATCAGCACTGCAGAGTGGGAGGAGAGCAGCTTCCTGCTCACATGGCAAAGGATCTTTACTGGCAGTGCTGCAGGGGAAAGAGATTGCTGGGATGGAGGCGACTTGCTGGTCCTGCACACAGGGCTTTGGGACCTCTCCACCCTGCAGCTCCTGGGCAGCCCAGCCGGGCTAACTCAGGTCACAGGAGTCATAGAGCAGTGCTGGTTAGGCAGCCCTGATGGGAGATCACAATGCACAATACAGTAACATTACCTCCAGCACCCCCAGCAGCACCTGTGCACAGCCACAGCCTGCTCCAGCGGATGCCCTTGCTCACCCCAGGTCTCCAATACAGCCTCACACTCCCCCATGCAGGAACAGTATTAACACCTGCAGTGTTCAGCATCACCTGCAGTGTTCAGAGGATTCTCAACCCCTACTCAGCTTCCCAGCCCTCAGAGGCCCCCAGCAACTATATTTCTGCTATGATAAAGCCCTCAAACGTCAGAGTTTCCACCAACAAATATAAGGAAAAGTGCCCAGGTCTGGAAGCTCAGCACAGGTCAGGCCAAAACCCACCTACAAAGAATTTTCATATAACAAATCTCTCCCAGAGAAAACCCTAAAGCCAGCGATCTACCCTGTAGCTGTAGGGTTTCAACACCCATGGGAGCAAGTCAAGGCTACAGCCCTACTCCAAGTCCCTCACTACTGGTGCAAACCCACACCAAGAGGTCAGCCCAGTAGAGCAGCCAAGGTGCAGGGAGGAGCCCTCTCAGCACTGCAGCAACAGGACAGACACTACATCATCCCAAGACATGATGCTCTAAGTTTAGATCCTTTTGGGATCTGAGGAGGAGGCTGTAAGATGACATGGAGCAGAGCTGGAGACCTGGGGACTTAACACCTCAGACCATCACAGCACAAAGCAGCACAGATGACTTCCCAGAAGGAAACAACCAGTCCTGCCTACCACAAAAGGACTATCTTTGTGCAGCTAAGAGCATTAGCTCAAACTGACCAGAGCATTATTTTCTGAGCCTGATTCTTGCCTTGCAAAGCCTTATACAAGAGAAGCAAGAAATCCAAGGCCACGGGTAGGTTGTTGCATCCACTCAGGCACAACGCCAGCAGTGGTATTCACCTAATGCAGGAGGCCCACAGCAAAATATCTAGTCCCTGACAATACCTTCTATGTACCTAACTATCTTTTATCATCATGGTGTTGAGCAATAACAGTCAATAACTTCCTGGCATCTTGGAGAATATCCATCTGCACTTTACTTCCTAGCGACTTACAAAATTTCTGCCTCACAGGACCCCGTCCATTTCTTGTGCCGGTTCTCCCTTCAATTTCACACTTAATTAAGTCCCCGGATCAAGTCTGAGGATGGATTGCTCACTAGACCAGCAGCCAGAATTGATGTCATATCTAAATGATGGGGTCTGAGGAAAAAAAGAAAAAGAGCAGGAGCGATAACAAGAGACAGGGAGGGAGAAGAGGGAAAGCTGCTTTTATTTCAGGGTTAAAAGCTTCATCTTCTACTAAAATAGTATCACATGAGAGGGAAAGGGTCTCTTATCCATGTGATACTGCTGACCCAGGCTTGGTTTAGAAGCTGTAATATCATTCCAAGAGAAAATTATGTCGGCAAGTAACTTTTCTTCAGAGGCAATTAAAAGGAAACAGGACTCAGAAGGAAGACAGCACGGGATGGAAAATGGGGGCTGAACAGTGCTCATTTGTGGAGGAGACATGCTGAGCCTCTGATGAAGAACAGTGTATAACCAGACATCAGTAATGGGAGAGCCTACAAGGGCTCAATGTGATGAAGTGCTCAAAAGCTTGGGTGTTTCCTCTGAACTTTCTCCAAACTCCTTGATTTAGGCTGAACAGGGCTGCAAACCTCATGAGCTAAACCCTTCTCAGGAGATTTCTGGAAGTTCCTGTTCTTCTTGGAAGTATCACAAGAGGGCTTAGTTTTATTGCTGCTATTTGGCATTTCAATTTTCAGTATGGTCAAACCCAGGAAGGCCAAAGGCAATGAAAGAGCAGAGCTAACAACATTTTTTGAGCATTGTAAAAGGCTGAATTCAGATTCATAGTAATAGTGTTTCAGGTCAGTCTTACTCTGGGTTCATACAAGCGGGTCTTCATAGTAAGAAAAAGATTAAGTCCTCTCCTAAGAGTAATTCAGCCAAGTAAGACATCTTCCAACATATCTCAAAGAGCCTGCTAGCTTGTTCATGGATAAGAAAACAAGAGATGACTATATGGGTTTCCAAAGTCCTTTGTTGACTGTGTATACAAACTTGTATGTATGCACTATCTGTCTGGGCCAATTTAACATCAGGCCATCATTTATATTCAAGTTAACTGGAACCAAGTACTACAGTAGCTGACTGAAGAAGTCCCTCCACTAAGAACTCACAACCCCCTCCCTGCATTTCATTTATTTACTCAACTCCCCCCCAAATGCCAGATAACACACGCTAGGTGCTGCAAACACTAATCACCATCCATTACATATCACCTGCTTTTTCATCATTTGCAACTTTGTTTTCTTCATCTATTGAAATGTCACAACAGTGAATTTAGAGTCCTTTGGCATAAAATGTTTGCTGGTTTGACACACAGCCAGAGCACATTCCTGGCCTCAAAGTAAGCCTACAGACTCTGGTACTAGCCACCTGCCCAAAAAAGTGAAAAAGTCTTATTCATTAGAAGTAATGAGGTGGATTTAAGCTAGCCACCTGCCCTATAACTATAAAGGGGCTTTTGGTTTGGTATTTCTGAATTAGCAAGCAGAGAAAGAGAGGACAGATTAGAAAGTGATAAATGTGACCCTTCAAACAGGTTTTGTTATCAAGCCTCTGCAGTGGCATCTTTTCTACCTGGTCCTATAGTTACCTGTCCATCCTTAGCTACACAGAGGGGTGGTATCTCAGCATACATGAAGGGTTAAGCCATGACCTTCTCCATGTGGCCACCAGGAGGTACACCTTCCATCCCATAACTCCCTGGTATGCAGAAATCTAACACTGACAGAGCACAGGAGATTTCCAGAACAGGAATGCTGTAAAGCATTGATAGCAAAGCACCTATCCAAACTTGAAAACTGACAGTATCTGAGAGGGCTGGAAAAAGCCGTGAAAACTCGCTCGTAATTGTTTCAGGAAATAAAGGTTCATTTTCGTGGTTTTGAAGCAAATACAGTGACAAAGAACAATTAACACCTAAAGGGCACTTAGCAGAATCCACTGGTTCAATGCAAATTCTGTTGATTGCAGGGAATCTTATTCCACTCTCCACTAAACCAAGGTGACAGATGCAATGGACGTGGACTAAGGTGGCCAGAATGGCATAGGTGGTCAGCGTGACCCATGGACAGACTTCTTGCTCCCTTCTTTGTCCAGCTGTCTCCATTCAAGCAGTTCCTACTTCCCACGGACAGGCACAGTCAGATGGAGATGTGCAGGCCACATTCAGATGATTATGAGGAAAAAAACAAAGGAAGAGAGCTGTTTGTTTTCACATGTACTGAGACAAGCTGCTCAAAGCAAGTCCAAACCCCAGACATCAGCTGGTGCAATGGCCATGCTCCATCATCCACATCCTCTGCCTCAACCCCAGAAGCTATACATACACTGGAGCTGTTTTATCTCGTGTCTCAGAAGCCTTGGACAGCATCTAGATACTTCTTTTTCTTGACAACAGGGAAATGTAGAAATACACCAAACAAAAAACAAATCTGTCCCCAAACTGAGGAAGATTCATATGGGAACTGCATGGAATATTAAGACAACTAGTAGGAGTACCCAGTACGGATTACACTCAGGGGATTATTCTAGCACCAAGAAAACCTCATCACGGCTATTATCCAGGAGAAATGCTGTGAACCCAGCAACACAAGTTATTTACACACCAGCTGAAGAACACATGAACTGTACACAGTCCCTGTGTTAACATCACAGCATTTGGACTGGAAACTGTGGATAAACCCAGGTAACAACTCACCACAAAGCCACTACAACTCTTTGCAAGAGGCCTGACTATGGCCTTACATCACCACTGTCAGAGGCAAACAGGTATTGATTACTGCCACACAGGCCAGATCCCCTGAAGCTACAGCAAGAATTTGATGTTGCATGAGATTTCCTACAATATGCTGCACTTTAACTGCACTCACATATACAGGGAGCCATGTGCTTATTATTTTATTTACTTTCCTGTTTCTAGAGGAAGGGGGAAAGCTTCCCTGCAAACCATCCCCTTTATCCTGACATTTGGCTTTTGTGAAAGCAATTTTGGATTGAGCCTCGAACAATGATTCTTGCCGTTATGCTTGCTCCTTTGTCTCCTTGGACACATTGGCAAATTCGCTTCAAGCTAAGGCATGAATTTAGCAGGGTATGAAGGGAGCAGTTAGTGCAGCAAGACAGCTGGAGATGGAAAGCATGTGGTGTGTCACAGCTTTTAATTGTTTCTGCTGTCAGAAAACAACCCAAGTACAGTAGCTCATAATATTTCCTGCACAAAATCCTAATCATTGCCTGCATGGGATCCATCCACTGGCAAAGCATAGACTTTCCCAAATTCTGTATTAGATTGAAAGTAAGCATCCATAGGATTTTGCCTTGTCCCACCTGCCTGCATGCAAAGCTTTCACTCAGCCACTCTTTGTTCCCATCCAGAATTCACACCTCATAGCAATCTGCCTTCAGAAAAGAAACATTTCGAAGATCCCAAATAAGTTCTTTTTGTTTTTAGACTGCAACACTTTGCACTGCCATAGCAATTTTAACCAGAAGATAACAGCATCTACTTCACACTTACAGAGCACTTCACATTTTCAGTGTAAATTACTGCAAGGACACCTGCCTACATCCTTGGGTACGTACCTCTTTTCAGTATGAACCTAAATTTAAGAATGTGCAAATAAGACTTTCCACATTGGCTGAAAAACTTGGACCGAATGCAGGCACCTAAATATTGTAGCAACAAGGTTGCGCCGGCTGTGGAAGAGATAGGCTTGAATCCCCTCTGGTGGAGAAATGGATAGACTAGACCTCCCTGAACCCCACGGACACTGGGTATGAAGGAAACATGCCTCAGCAGAGTTGCAGAAAAGCAAGCGTGACTCTACGGGGAGGCTGAGGGCAAATCATGAGCACCTATTTTCAAAAGGCAGATCTGGGCTGGGAACCATACACAAGACCCATCTAACCACATGGCTCAGCCACACCCAAGGGAGCAGAAGCACTGACTCCATATACCTGATACCTAATTCTTCTGTTCCAGGCAGCACTCAGAGGAAGTGAAAAGTTCCACTGTGCAGCCCTTTGGCTGCAAAGACCACATCTAAGGCTTATTGTCTTACACAGGCTCATTTCAATCCCAGGCTGTGCAGGAGGCTGTTGTGAAGCCAAGAGCAGAATCAAAACCACCAACATACAACGGTGCAAACCTGCCCTAACACAAGCAAAACTCAGGCTGGAAGCAAGAGCTGAGCCACAGGACTCCAGGGAGCTATTGCCATTCAGTGTACTCGAATGGGAGCAGCATCACTATAGGCAGAAATCTCTGCTGAACTTAAAACCCAAGCGGAAGATTACAGGGGTCACATTGGGTATATTATTCCAGTTGGTATTCTGAGAACTAAAAATCTGAAAAGAGCAAAGTATACATATGAGAATCAATCGCAGCCATAAATCCAAGCATTTTAACTTAAAACCAGCTTTTTTTGTGTTCATAACTCAAGGAGGGAGAAGTAAAATCTTTGAAGATTTCCACAGAAAAATATTATGGCTTCAAATTGAAGAAAAAAAAAAAAAAAACAAAAAACCCCACAAATTTTGTGGCTACAATTGAATTTTTTGAACATATGCTGATGCAAAGGATGGGAGCAATCTTTCAGTTTTCATTATTTTACCCAGCCAGCCATTTCACAGAACTGGTGCAGGGGAATATAGAAGGTGGCCTGTGAGCCCAGAGGAGTAAAGAACCATGGAAGGGTTTGAAGGACTCTCCTGAGCACAGACTAGGAAACAGCCATATCCTTCAGATTCACAATTATAAAAAGTAGGATCTCACAGTGAGACCAATGGACATTTGCATCAGTGGTGTCCTCTCCAAACATTTGCTTCTGTTGCTATGTATGTTTGAATGCAAGAAACCCATTCATTATTCTAAGTACTTGGCCACCACCTCCCAGGGGAGAGGGCAGTGCCACACTCAGCAAGAGTCACAGTAGTGGGTGACCAAGGTCCAGAAAGCACCAGTGTCATGGGAGATTCCCTCCCTGAGCAGGCAATCACACAAGACTCACAGCACTGCACAGGGAACTGCTCATCCATCACAGTAACTACAACTCCGCAGTGTCAAATCCTCTACTTTCTGGTGAGGCTCCTCTGAGAGCCCCCTTCACTGCTGATGGCAATAAAGCTAACAAGGAAATCTATTCCATATTTCAAAATATATTCTCTTCGGTCAAGTTTTTTTCCCCAGCAAGAAAAGACAACATCCTGGGGTGTGTTCCAACACCTTGAGAGAAGTGATTCAACCCCCTGTATTTTCACGCTAATAGACTTCTCTTTTTTTGCTTCAAAAATGTTAATCTATTTAAAAGGTCACTTTTATTTAAAAAAAAATTCCTCATGAAAGGTTTCAGAGTGCCTTTGACACTGGATTACATCATGTTTCCTCCAACATCTGAGTCACAAAATGCTCAGAGCAGGATTTCCAAGGCTTCCCTTTATTTTTTGTTCCCATGAATTCCACTCCCACTGTGATCAATAGGATTATTGCCACAGGCTTCAACAGAAGAAGGGCTGGCAAATGCTGAACACATTTGAAGGCCCTAACCTCAAAGTCAATATTTTCCAGTCAAGAAAATAGCACTTTGGTTATCAATGAATATGTCAAACAAGAGGCCCATTATGAACAAAGCAGGCTGGTAATGATCCCAAAAGAAAAAAAGAAAAGAAATAATACTGTAATGTAACATATTCCCTACAGCCTATGGCAGTTCACTGTGATGAATTTGAGCTTGTTTAAGGTGCCTGTTAAGTGAATGAAGAATTAAAACAGTATTTCTGAATATCTACAGAAGGATGAAAGGGATACCATAAGGCTGTCAGTCTCCTGCTTGCACCCCAAAGCAGGATCAATTCTGCCTATGTCTTTCCTGCTAGATGTTTCCCAAGCAACTATTAAACACCTTCACTTGTTCCATGCCTCTTCCAAACTCCTCCAGAGCTTTGCTGCCTTTGTGGCTAGACACCCCTCTACTAACACCTACTGATTACAGTCCCTCCTGTAATGCAAA